>NC_142309.1:4672500-5922500 GCF_054855325.1 Carica papaya | reverse complement strand
CATGGACGGCCCAAATTGCATCGTGCATAGACGGCCCAGATTGAATCGCGCACAGACGGTCCAGATTGAATTGCGATGAACGGTCGAGATTCACTCCTTATTTAATCGCGATCGAACGGTTCAGATCAAAAGCGATGGACGGCCTAGATCAAAAGCGGATGGATATAAATAACTCCATCCGTACCCAAACCCTAACCCTAGCCGCCAGAGCCCATCGCCGAAGAAGACAGCTAAGCTGCCGGGGAGCCGACCTCCGCCATCTGTCGCTGCACCAGAGCAATTTTCGACTGCCAAATAAGGTGAAAATTTCCTTTATTGCACAAAATTCAATTTCAAATTCACCCATGGCAAAATCAGAGTGAAAGAACTGGCTAATTGGCCAAAAAATGCCGCCGCAGGGTATTTCGAAAAACGCCTCCGATGAGGCCCTTCCTGATTCTGTTTGATGTGATTTTTCCACTGTTGTGATCACTGTTTTCTTCTCTACAGGTTGACCAAAGCAAAACACTCAACCGCAACGTGAACCGGAGGAGCCGCCGCATCGGAGAGCCCCACCACCGGTGAGTTTTGATTTTTTATATTTTTCGGCCCACCGAGGGTCCTAAGTATGTTTTTTCGCAGGAACTGATGCAAATTTGGTTGAATTCGGCCGAAAACGGCCGAAAATAGCCAACCCAAGGTGGATCGCCGCGGCAAGCGGCAGCGCCGTCACCGGAGTGCAGCGGAGCCGCCATGCTGGATTTCCAAAATTAGCCGAGTAGGCCCTGGGACTTATTTTTAAGTTTATTTGGGGCATTTGTAGGTACCGTAAGTGCGTTTCAGTTCTAAAAAAAAATTCAAAGAACCCAGAGACTGCCCGTAGGCGTAGTAACCACTTTATTTTCGGCGTCGAATCAAGTAAGAACCCTTCACCCTATTTTCTATTATAGAATTGAAATTCAAATAATTAATAATATGGTCTTTTATACAAATTAAATAGTTATGTATAATTAATTACAGATTGCTAATGGAGCCTGAATCGGACATTGTTCTCTGTTGATTTCTGTTGATTTATTTTACAGTTTAAAGGCATGATGGTATCTGGTTTAGGGTTTTAAATTCATGTATTACTATCTTACTTGACTACTGTGCGATTTTGAGATTTAAGATATGATTGCATAACTGGGTGCGTGTTCATTATTTATGTGATTGTGTTTGATTTGGTAACAGAGACCAAGGAAAAACAGAAAAATGGTGTGATATAATAAACAGTTAAGTTGACAGCCTCACTAGATATCCTGAGAGATGGTAGACGGATCAGGTTCATAGGGAACCCTATCGTGAACGTTGTCTCATACCGGACGAGGTATGGAGACTTGGTAATTTGGCGCTCATACCGGATGAGGTATAGGGACAACTCGTTCCACCCTCATATCAGACGGGGTATTGAGGTTTAATGTCTTGACGCTAATATCGAATGGAGTATGGGGACGGTTCTATAATTGAGATTGTTAAGGAAAAAAGTTCAAGTGTAGCAGGGACACCCCTATGGATTCCCATGGATACTAGTAGGCTGGTGAAACGAGAAACGATTACGAGTTCATTTATTGTTAATGGATATGAATTTATAATATATTCTGTGATGGTTGATTATGCATAAAATTATGATCTGTATGATATTATTATTTCTATAATTTATTTTCATGAATTCCCCAATGGTAAGTAAAAAAGTAAATGGTTTTATTTTAAATGAATGTATTGGTTTAAATCTACTGTTCCATTGGTTGTTTTGATTTTCTACCAACCTTTACTTCTGTGACAATGATATAGTGTGATGTTCTTACTGGGCTAATGTAGCTCATTCCTTATTTAACTATTTCAGATCAAGAGAACCTGATTCCCAAGCCCGATCCGTAAGAAGACTGCGAGTAGATGCTAGATACTTTATAGTTTTTCTCTGTTTTTCTCATTTCTTGTGTTTCTTTCAGAGAATTTATTTCGTGATATTTGTTTAATACTTTTAAGTTATTGTGTAAAGGATGTAAATCTTAACTTTTTATTTCGCTTCCGCACTTAAATTATTATATATTTCCTTTTGGATTTCTGGGGTCGTTAGAGTTGGTATCAGAGCTGTGTTCCTCAGACTCGTCCCTTACACAATAATACTTAGAGAAACACAAAACCAATGAATTATCACTCAACCATTCCTTGTGAAATGCAGGTACAGAGAGATGAGAAGAGGAATACCCCCACTAAACCGAGCAGCCTAGGATAGTTCGCTTAGAGAGGACGTTGACAGGATATTTGAGATGATAGAGAGACTTATTGCTACCCAGCAGGGCAAAAAGGAGAGGAGGGAGCTACCTGACCTTCCCCCGCTGCCACAGGTTGAGCCACCATTGCAGCAAGAGGATCCCGAGTCACCCCGGTATGACCCTGCTCCTCCACAGTACCACCCGGCACCACCGCAATATGATTTGGTACCTCAGCCACAGTATCGCCTGACACCGCCACAGTATAATCCGATGCCCCCACCGTATAAGCAAGTACCACCACAGGGCCCCCCAGTCTACCCTCAGCCTAGCCCAGTCCCTTTTTCACGGGATCCAGTTCCTCCCACGATTGACCCAGGCTACATAGAGAGGTATAAGAAACTAAACTCAGCCATTTTTGCAGGGGGATCCTTTTTTGAAGATACCGAGTACTGGTTGGCAGAGACAGAGAAGGTCTTCAAGACCTTAGGGGTGACTTCTGAGCAGAAAGTCACCCTTGCTACCTACATGCTAGTGGGAGAAGTAGACCACTAGTGGAAACTCAAACATACCACCCTACCGGTTCCAGTTACTTGGGAACAATTCCTAGTAACCTTTCATGTAGAGTACCTCCCAGAGCATCTCTGACATCTGAAGGAGATAGAGTTCGTCCACTTGGTCTAGGAAAATATAACTGTGTCAGAATATGCTCGTAAGTTCCTGGAGTTGGGCCGATACTCCCCTGAGACGTTGTTGGATAAGGGCAGGAAGGCTAGGAGGTTCCAGTGAGGCCTTCGCCTAGAGATCATGCAGCATTTGTTCATGTTGGAGCTCAAGACCTATTCGGTCGTTCTAGCCAAGGCATAGCTGATGGAGAGGAGCTTCCACACCCTCCCTCAGTTCCACCCTGCAGGCCAGCACCTACTGTGTCTGTCTAACAGAACAAGAGGCCCAGGTCGGTGATCCAGGCTCCCCCTCAGGCTCTAGTGGTAGGACGTGGTAAGATCTATCAGTATTGCGGCAGGGATCACGGGACCGACCCTACTACCGCCTCAACAACACCTGTCGCATATGTGGTAGTACCCAACGTTATGCGAGAGAGTGCCCAAGGAACCAGAATCAGGGCAGACCTCCTATCTAGGGTAGAGCTTACAATCTCACCCAACAGGATGCTAAAGCCAACTCGGACGTAGTACAGGGTATGTACACTATCTGTAACTATCTTGCTCATGTTTTGATTGATACTGGTGCATCACATTCATTTGTTTCACCTGTTTTTGTATCCAAATTTAATGTATTACCTGATAAACTTGATTCTATGTTGTTTGTGTCTACTGTTGGGAGTATGACACTATTGTTAGAAGTTGTCTACAGGGCTTGTGTCATAGAGATAACAGATAGAAAATTGAGTGTGGACCTAATAGAATTAGACACGGGGGACTTTGATGTAATTTTAGGAATGAATTAGCTAGCGGCGTATCACGCTACCGTAGATTATTTTAGCAAGAAGGTTGTATTCAATCCTCCTAATGAGGAGCCATTTACAAATTAATGAAATCATTTAGTACTTATTCCTTGATGGCAAGTTTTCTTATTTGTCGAATACTTTAACCCTACTGTTTTTTCTAACTAGGCAAACTCAAGAAAGAGAATTGTATTCAAGATAGTGGATAGAGAATTCGAATTCACCATAGACCTACAGTTAGGCACCCAACATATTTCAGTTACTCCTTATCGCGTGAGCCGCGTCGAGATGGAGGAACTTGCTGGAGAAGACAGCCCAATCGTCAGGGAGCCGACCATCGCCACCCGCCGTAGCACCGAAGCAATTTTCGATCGCCAAACAAGGTAAAAAATTTTCCTCTTGCACGAAATTATATTTCAAACCCACCCATAGCCAAATTAGAGTGAAAAAACTGGCCAATTGACCGAAAAACGCCGCCGAAGCTCGGCACTGCCGCCGCAGGGTGTTTCAGAAAATTCCTCTGATGAGGCCCTTCCCGATTCCCGTTTAATGTGATTTTTCAACCGTTGTAGTCACCGTTTCTTTCTCTACAGGTTGACCAGAGCAAAACACTCAACCACAATGTGAGCCAGAGGATCCACCGCACCGGAGAGCCCCACCGCCGGTGAGTTTTGATTTTTTATATTTTTTCAGCCCACCGAGGGTCCTAAGTGTATTTTCTCACAGGAACCGATACAAATTTTACTGAATTCGACCGAAAATAGCTAACCCGAGGTGGATCGTCGCTGCGGGCTGCGGCGCTGTCGCCGGAGCACGGTGGAGCCACTATGCTGAATTTTTAAAATTGGCCGAGTAGGCCCTGAGACTAATTTTTGGGTTTATTTAGAACATTTGTAGGTACCGTAAGCGTTTCAATTCCCAAAAAAAATTTAGGGAATCCAAGGACCGCCTGTAGACGCAGTAACCACTTAGTTTTCGGTGTCGAATCAACTAAGTACCCTTCACTCTATTTTCTATTATAGAATTGAAGTTCAAATAATTAATAATACGATGTTTTGTACGAATTAAATAGTTATGCATAATTAATTACGGATTGCTAATGGAACCTGAATCGGACATTGTTCTCTGTTGATTTATTTTACAGTTTAAAGGCATGATGGTATCTGGTTTGGGATTTTAAATGCATGTATTACTGTCTTACTTGACCACTGTGTGATTTTGGGATTTAATATATGATTGCATTACCAGGTGCATGTTCATAGTTTATGTGATTGTGTTTGATTTGGTAACGGAGACTAAGGGAAAACAGTAGTAATAGAGACTAAGGGAAAACAGTAGTAATGAAGACTAAGGAAAAACAGGAAAGGGGTGTGATCTAATAAACATATGCTTGAGAAGAGACATGGTAAGCACGTTGTTAAACTCGAAGTGCCTGATACAGATCATGGTAAGCAAGTTTTGGGAGCTCAACAAAGGGATGCAAAAGTCCCTAAAATTGAACCATTTGCTTTTGGTGGATTAAACTTGAAAAGTGACTTTGAAACTCTGAATCGCTTCCCCATGCCATTGACTCAACCCATTTGGAAGAATAAGAGGAGATCTTGGTCATCTGAGCTCCATGGGAGATTTGTTTAGGTTCTAGATCTACTAGTTGGTGATAAAGGTAACAAATTGATAGTGACAAATTTAATATATGATTTGAGTTTCCAACAAGTATTTTTTAGGTGTTAAAATTGATGCATATCTATATTTTCATATATAGATATTTCTTTACACATGATTTTTAAAAGTATCAATATGTTTAGATAAGAAGAAGTTCAGAAAAAGAAAGTTGCTCCAATCTTTTACTTGTTTATTTTTTTAAAGAAAAACTAGTTAAAGAAATAAAAGGATTATGAGCACTGCTCCCCCAATTTTTCTTAAAATTTTCATTTCTCGAAATTAAGAAAAATAGTGGAGAAAAAGTTCTCAAAACTTTTATTGGTAAATTTTATATTTATATTTAATTGTCTCGCTTGTCTTCATACTAAATAAATGATTCGCCTGAGTTATTTATAAATAATTATTTTTCTTAGTTGAATTATAAAGCTAAACCAAAAAAATATTATTCAAATATTCACAGTGTTTCATTTGACCTACTATTATTTTATTTTGATGGTCAGCAACTACTTCAAAGCAAATTAAGGAAATCATACAAGCTGAGGGGCTCACTAGCGAGCAAGTGAAGAGTCATCACCAGGTTGATTTAAATATTAGTTTTTTTATATTATTTTTATTTTTAAATTTTAATAGTTAAATATAATTTTTTAATTATAGAGATATCGCCTTCATCATGACCACGTTAGACAATTTTGTCACCACGATGTGATACAATCAAACTTCACTGATGACGACGATGATGATGATAATGATGCGAATCAACATGTAGTGAAAGCTTTCGAGGAAAACTAGAAGATGGACACATTCTCACCCAGTTGTGAATGTGGAAGTAAGGAGGATTCTGAGAGAAATCTACCAACAGTTTTTAAGTTAATAAATTAGTGACCATATATATATATATATACATATGGTGCATACTTAGGTCCTGTAATATACCCATTTGATTATCCTCATTCTTCTTGTTGGTAAATCTATTTAACCCAATGGTGTTATATCCTATTGATGATTCAAAATAAAATAATTAATACATAAATTGATAATGTATTTAGTTTACTTATTGAGTAGGCTTGTAAAGGTACTTTGAGATTGTTGATTGGGAATAAAATTTAAAAAAAATGAAAAAACTTATATTTGGTTAGCCTATAAAATGAAGAAATAGGAAAAAGAATATAATATATGAAACTGACCATAAAGCTTAATAAGATTGAATTATTTCTTCATATAAATTATATATATAATTGTAATACTGTTTATTTATATTCAAAAGCTCTAAATAATAAAAAAGAGCAAAATTATATATTATTTTTTAAACGATATATCTTTTTTTTACTTTTAGAAAAAAGTGTGTTTATGAAATGAGATATTATGCATTCAATGAGATTCTGTTGAAGATTTTATAATTCTTTAATTTTTTAAATAAAAATTATTTTTGATAACAAAATAAAAATATAATAACATATAAATATACAACAGAAGACAAAAGTAATGGTTAAGTCTTGACCAGTACTTGATAGTCTATGTGGCATGAATATTCGAATGGCAAAAATAGACGTTCCCTCATTTTCCACAAATTTATTTATGCATCACCTTGGTTACCTTTCTTGATTTTAACAAAAACATAAGAAAGAAAAGTTAAATTATACTACAACTCTTTTTTTTTCTCTTCATCAAAAGAAAAGAGATTAAAAAAAAATTGACCATATCGTTTTCTTATGCGAGCGAGCAAACGTGTGTGTGTGTGTGTATCTGAGTGTGAAAGAGAGAGAGGGAGAGATTTTCAAATTGAAAAACTAAAAAATTGTGACTCAAATTTTAACGGTGGAAAACCAATGACCTCACATGTGAAGATAATGAAAATCTAATTTGGACGTTATTAATAATGTTCACACACATTTAATTCAGATATATCTAGTATATAAAGAAAGTATAATATACTTTTTAGGATGATTTGACCTAATTTTACGTTTTTTACCTTTTAAATAATAAATACATATAAGATTTTGATTGTGAGGCCCAGATATACAAGTAACGTGTAAAATTTATAATTAGAATAAGGACATAAAATGTGGGCTTGGGGGTTGGTCAAATAACTGAAGGGCATTAAAAAAAGGACCTTATCAAGATATGAATATGTAACTGTAGGTTTCAAGTCTGACTCAGCTATTAGAGCACCATAAGTTGTAGTGAAATTCCTAAAGAGTCCCCCAATTGTGTTGAGAAGAATATATGACATGGTGGTTGATAGTGATGTAAATATATATTTTTATTACATTTGTTGACTCAACAAATACTTATTTTGTGATTTTTAAATTTTTCAATATGATTCCATCATGTAATGAGTTTTTATTAAAAAATTTAAAAATTTATCTCAAAATTTAAAATTTTAAGACTTTAAAGTAACTTTTTTGTTGATTAGAAAAAATATATAAAAAATACACGTGATATATCATTTTATAATGTAATTTGTCACTTAGTAATTTCTTTTCATATTCTCGCCTTCTACTTTTTGTTCCTCCTCACATCGCTCTCCTTATATAACTGTGCAAAATGCCTCCTTCTCATACCATATTCATTCCATTTACATAGATTTTTGAGGTGATATACTGATAGGGAAAAACAATAATTAAAGAGAGTTTGGTTAGTTTGAGATATGAGAGAAAAACAAATAGAAGAGGAGATGGAGTCTAAAGGGCTAGAACTTAGCTTGACTCTAAATTCAACATATTTTCCAAAAACTGTAGATGATTTGGTGAAGGTTTTAAAAAATATTGAGAGTGACAATGATAAGGCACCAATATTGCTTGATTACCTTCTCGACCATGAGAAAGATGTCAACAATGTCAAGAAAGCTATACAAGGACAACTTCCTCACTGCGTGCAACTTCTTCAAAATGGTAATTAGGATCTTACTATGATTTCATTAAACTGTTTGCTCTTCTCACACACATATGCATATATATATATATATATTAACAAAAGTTTTATTCTCATATACTAACAAAGTTTTAATGATTTATTTATTTTTTTATTATGTTCTATAGTTATTCATGATATGTTTTCGAAGAAAAAGATTGCACTCCAAGAGTTTATTTTACCACCAAATATGTTTGGTCATCATGATCAGAAGCCAATAATCTTTAAAAAATCTACCAAAGAAGAGAATGATTCAATCGCCGCCCATTCTGCTCAATTGCTTTACGAATTTATCGTTGATGATAACGACGATGATAAGAAGGGGAAAGTATTGGTTAATTCTACTAATCCGGTATACCATTAAGATTCAAATTATTATAAAATTCTCTTTACATTTCTTTAGTTTTATAAATCTTACCCTCATTTATTATATCTTTGGTAAAGTTTTAGTACTAATTGCATATGGTTATGCATCTATTATAAAATTAAAGGTGCAACAATACAAAGGGAATGATAAGAAGAGGCCATTTATGACGTTTAATACAGTTCCAAGTGCATTTAATTGGGAAAATGAGGACAACGAGGAGGTCATTCCTGAAGTACCAGAGCTAAAATTATTTCTTGGTAAACAAGATTTTAACCCCCATATACCCGAATTAAGGTTAAGTCTTAATAAGCAGGCTTCATCAATCCCAATTATGGAGGTAGGTCATGAAAAACAAGTTACTTGGTCGCATATGCTAGAGAAAAGACATGGTAAGCAGGTTGTCAAACTCGAAGTGCTCGATACAGATTATTCTAAACAAGTGTTGGGAGCTCAACAAAGGGATGCAAAAGTCCCTAAAATTGAACCGTTTGCTTTTGGTGGATTAAACTTGAAAAGTGACTTTGAAACTCTGAATCACTTCCCCATGCCATTGACTCAACCCATTTTGAAGAATAAGAGGAGATCTTGGTCATCTGAGCTCCATGGGAGATTTGTTCAGGCTCTAGATCTACTAGGTGGTGATGAAGGTAACAAATTGATAGTCACAAATTTAATATATGATTTGAGTTTCCACCAAGAATTTCTTAGGTGTTAAAATTTATGCATATATGTATATTTTCAGATATACTTATTTCTTTACACATGATTTTTAAAAGTATAATATGTTTAGATCGGAAGAAGTTCAATCTTTTACTTTTTTATTTTCTTTAAAGGAAAATTAGTAAAAATAAAAATAAAAAGATTATGAGCACCCCTCCCCCAATTTTCCTCAATCTTTTCATTTCTCGAAATTTAGAAAAATAGTGGAGAAAACGTTTTTGAAATATTTATTGATAAATTTAATATTTATATTTAATTGTCTTGTTTATCCTCTTACTAAATAAATGATTCTCTTGATTTTTTATAAGTAATTTTTTTTTTTGGGTTAAACTATAAAGTTAAACCAGATACTATTATACAAATATTAATGATATTTCATTTGACCTACTATTATTTTACTCTGATGGGCAGTGGCTACTCCTAAGCAAATTAAGGAAATCATGCAGGTTGAGGGGCTTACTAGTGAGCAAGTGAAGAGTCATCTCCAGGTTGATTTAAATATTAGCTTTTTCTATATGATTTTTATTTCTAAATTTCAATAGTTAAATATAATTTTTTAATTGTAGAGATATCGCCTTCGTCAAGACTATATTAGACAATACTGTCACCAAGATGTTATACAATCAAACTTCCCTGATGATGACGATGATGATAATAATGACGTGAATCAAAATGTAGCGAAAGCTTTCAAGGAAAACAAGATGATGGATACATTCTCACCCAGTTGTGAATGTGGAAGTAAAAGAGGATTCTGAGAGAAATCTATCAAGAATTTTAAGTTAATAAATAAGTGACCATATATATATATCTATATATATATGTGTGTGGCAAATATTTAGTGTTGCATTTTCTTTGAAAGTTTTTAGACTTTGGCTTACTTCGGGTTTATGTCTTGCTTTGGTTTGTTATCTTTATAATTAGCATGTCAGTTATGTTCTTAGACTTCTATCGATATCGATATTTATGTGACATTGACTTTTAGTTCTATCAGAATATTAAGAATGTTAAGTTTTTTTATGTTATGATGATTATTGTCTACTCTGATTATATACTTGATTTCTATATGATTTTTAGATTTTGATCTTTATGTGTTAAAAGTCCGAATATAATTATTTAATATTTTAAAAATTATCTAAATTAGTTTTTGTATATACAAAATTTATGTTCAATTAAATTGAAAATTTGGTTTTACATTCAAATAAGGAAAGTTTAAGAATTTTTATAAAATAAATTTTCAACAAAAAACTAGTGTGTGTAACATGTGAAAACAATAAAAATCAAATTTGAACACTTGTAGTTCACATATTTAATTGAGATATATATACTGTACGAAGAAAGCGTATACGACCTCAATCATAAGTTACTTTGCATATTTTTAAAATAAAGAAGAAACATCAATACTTAAGATTTTTTTTAGCTTAAATGTCAAGTATGCTAATAACTGATAAAAATTAAAATTGAAGGTTGGTCAAACAATTTCAAGCATTAAAAAACTTACCTTATTAAGATATGCATATATAACAATAGGTTTCAAATCTGACTTAGCCATTGAGGAATCTTAAATTACAGAAAGATTCCAAAGAACTACTTATTATATTCAAAAGTATTAGCTAATTTTTATCTGTTCGGTCAAAAAATTTTAAAATTGACATAACTGACCAAACTTTTATGACCGATTAAATTGATTGATCAATGTACAAAAGACATCAAATTGCTCGATCTTAATAGAAGAAACCGAAAAATAATTTTTTCTCACGCTTCATATAATTAAATTTCATATAGAATATAATAACAATATAACAATACTAATGTTTTTGTACTTATTTTAAATTTAAGCAAAAAGACTTAATTTTCTTCGCAACTAATGATATTAGAATTATTATTATTATTATTATTAGTATTATTATGTGAGAGAGAAAAAGGTGAAAAAGGGCAAAAAAAAAAAGAGAAAAAACAAAATTATAATTCTCATTATCATAGAAATCCATTTTATCTAAAACCCATATAACAAAAACCCAATTTCTCATTGTTTAAACTCAAACCTAAATAAAAATAAAAACCCAAGATTCGGTCCAAAATCCCCAAACCAGTGTTGGCCCGAATTCAACTCCAGCCCAATTCTCTCTCATCAAATATTACCGTTTCAACTTCTTCTAGGTCCTTCTCTCAAAAAAACGAAAGAACTCGTCTGGGAGGGAAGGGACGCAGAACGCGTTGGAAGTTCGAGAGCTGTATCGCACACAGAGTGAGTTCTTCTTCTTCTCTTCTGGGTTTTAGTAGGAATCTTTCAGACGAAAAAAAGGTAAAAGGGAAGGGATTGGACTAGTGTTTGGTATCTAGAAAACTAGAGAGGGTCAACAATTGGACACCGCCAGTTAAAATTTGCTTAAGGTTTAAGCTTTCCCTTTTGTGTAATTCGCAATACTTCAATGGGTCTCGATCTTGTTTGTTAATCACAACAATTGTTTTTTTTTTCTTTTTCCTTTTTGTTCACTCTGCTTTAATATAGTAATTCATGTTATGTGATCAGGTTCAGTATGTGTTGAATTTAAGGTTTAATGAGTAGTTCGGTATTCTTTTAACTCGTTGAATTTTGCTTTCTCTGTTTCGTTGTTGCGATTCAAAGATGGTCTAACTTATGTCAATAAAAGGATGCAAGTAATTCACTGGAAATGATGTCGCCACAGTCAAAATGCATGTCCAGCCTTGATGAATTTTTTATTGCTTCCTTTAATTGTTAATGTATGCTATAGTTAAATATAATAATTAGGGTTAGGGTTCCATTCTAATATTTTTGGAACAATGGTATGCTTGTTTGTGATTTAATTGCTTTAAGTGTGGGTTTGTTGTTAATGAATGAAGAGGGTGTTTTGAAATGGATATTTCCTTTGCTGTTCAAAAGTTAGTAATTTCCAGTCTAATGTCTATAAATGTTATTGATGAATAAATATGATGTCTCGAAATTAGGTATTTTGTTTAGTGCTTGAGCTGAGAAGATTAGCTTGTGTTTAAAATAATGTGTGAACATATGGGTTTACATTAGAAAATATGAATGTGCTTTTAATACCTCTTGTTTGAGGAATTTTTTTTTTGCCCCGAGTTGAAATCAAAATCAAAATCAGAAGATAAGAACAACATAAATGAATAAAGAGCGTTTTTAGCTTGTTGGGTGCGGTTAACCAAGGGGACCAACTATGAATCTCGTCAAGAGTATGGAAGAATTAAGCATTTGGGAAGTCCTGTGTGACTTAAATTTGTACTTTGGAATTTTTATTTGTATGTCACTCGTCCAATTGTTTGTAAATATTTTAATTAATGGATAAATAAATGGTCAAATCACACACTTTCATCACTAGTAGAATTCTAATTTTGCATGCAAATCATACCAATTAATTAGTTTGCATCGTGAAGTACACCTTCCTTTTCTGTATCGTCCCCTAGTCTAAATGTCTTTATTAGACCAATGTGATTTTGTTAGCTGGCTGTCCCTCTTCTAATAGAATCAGTGGCAATTTTAAAATCTTTGAAGCTAATGATTTATTTTTTATTGAGTTATCTTTTTGCCACGTGGCACGCAGGTTGTGACAACTGCACACTCATCATGGACAATTTTGTCAATCACTACAGTGTTCTGGGGTTACCCTCCGGTGATGAAGGAGCAAAGCTTAGCGAAAAGGAAATTTCCAAAGCATACAAATTGAAAGCTTTGGAACTTCACCCAGATAAGCGGCCAGATGATCCAAATGCCCAAGCTAACTTCCAAAACTTGAAGACATCATACGAGGTTCTCAAGGACGAAAATGCTCGTAAATTGTTTGATGAATTTCTTAAGGCCAAGCAAGAGAAGATTCGCCAACAATCTGTGCAAGGTACCAAGCGGCAAAAGATGATGGTGGATCTTGAGAAGAGAGAGCAGGCGGCATGTGCACCAGACTTGGATGCGCAAGCACGGAAGGAGGAGGAGAGGATCGCCAAGAAGTTGAGAGGTGAGATTAATAGTGTACGGGAAAGGCACAGACCCAGAGCTGCTACCACCAAGTCTGAGGCAGAGGGAGTGAAGAAGGAGCGTGCCAATACAGGAGCTGCATTGGATAAGGAGAGGGTGCTGAAGGTTTCCTGGGAAAATCTGAGGGAAGGTTACTCAGCAGAGAGACTGAGGGAATTGTTTTCAAGATTTGGAGAAGTTGAAGATGTTGTTATTAGGAGTAACAAGAAGAAAGCTTCTGCTCTTGTTGTCATGTCTTCGAAGGATGCAGCGGTGCGTTGAAAAAGCAGCTTTGATTGTTCAAGCCCTTGCTTTTTCTTAATCTCTTATTTAATTTGTAGGTTTATGTTTCATAGCAGTTTTAATACTTATATTGAAAGTAATTTTCTTTAGGACGAGAATTCAAGTTATAGCTTTTAATATAGTGGGCTTAAGGGCAGGTAACTATGTTTTAGTTATGCATATTAAGGCTAAGTTGAAGGCTAGAACTGTAGTTGACTAGAAATTAAGTTGAAATAAACCTAAAACAACATAGCCTTACTCAGCCTTAATACAAAATTGGTTATACATAGTTTGTTTGTGTTTACTTTAGGTGGCTGCTACAAAAACTGTGTGTGGTGATCTTTCCAATCCACTGCTGGTTGTGCCTCTTCAACGAGAAGCAGCAATGGAGTTTCCTACTGCTGAAAAATCTGCTGAGACTGAAAACCTAAGCAATCTGGTTGGGGCTGGTTATCAAGCATTTGAAGATTCTGTGCTGGAAAAACTACAAAAGGTATAGCCTTTTCTTTTCCCTCTTCGTACTGACTGAGTTTTCTGATTTCTTGTGAACTTTGATCTGATTATTTTCTACCGATGGAGATATAGACAGAGAGTGCTGATATCAATGTTAATCCTGTGTTACGAAATGTTATGATGCATGCCATGTGAATTCAATGTCTATATGGAAGAGTTCATTTCTTTGAAGTACTGATGGTAGAAGGTGAGAGACAGTGATAGAGTAGAGGAAGGGATTAAAATTTTGTCTAGTAATTTTTTCCACTATCACTAGGGACATGGTGGAAACTTAGTGATGTCAAAACGTGGTGAATTGTGTAATACTCGTATACAATCACATCAAATAGCTGGAGAGGGAACTGATCTCGGTTTGTGCATTTCCTGAACTGTATCTTTGTTGAGCGAATGGCATGTTTAGTATACATTTTTCCTTCTATAGCAAGAAGTAGAGAATTGTTAGAATGGTTCTTTAGTGCTCGTTCTTTCTGAGAATTTGTTCTCTCTGCAGAGTGTGAGATAATTTTTCAGGGTAAGATTACGTTTTCTGCAAATTGATATTTGGTGATTGACTGATTAGTTTCTGCATGTTATTTGATAATAATATTTTTGCGGGGACATATTCATTTTGAGTAAAGAACAGTTCTTTAAGAATTCGGATTAGTAGATATTTTCCTCCATATGCGAACATCTGGTACAAACTGTAGCATATATGCTACACGAACAATTTAAATATTTATGTAGTTTCATTTTTGAATTTTTTGAATTGCTTCACTAAAGGTTATGTATAGGCTTTTGATGATTAATTTTATTATTGTTTGGCTGCATCTTTTAACAATTTGGTTTCAGTAGAAAACCCTAGGAATGACATTGAACACTTGCATCTGCTTTAGTTAGTTGCATTTATATACATAATACTCTTTTTTTATTTTGAGATAACACTTATATACATAATACAAGTGGAGATAAATGCATGTTACTTGCTAGACAATATTATGGAGCTGGTCATGACGAATTTAAATGCTTGAATGAGGGACATATAAGCATACTACTAGAGATAAATTCATTCTACCATATTATAGTGTCTTGACGAATGATAAATGCCTGCGCACAGAACTGTTGAAAACTATTGCGAAGTAATAGCTAACTTTGACTTGCATTTAAGGAAAATCTGAATGCATTAAATATGCTTCCAATTTAACAGTAAGCAGATTACTCGTTTGGTTTTTCTCTTTTGGTAAACAAAGAAATCAGTTATTTTTGTTGTATGCTTACCCTGTACTTGCAATTTCCTTTACATATTTGGTTGTGGTAACTTGTGAACAGGTTGCAAGGAGCCAGAAATAATACTCTTGAAGATTTGAGGGTGGATGGTGTTTGATGAGCATTCTCAAGCTTCGTGATGATATGGCATTTTTTTTCTTACTTTGACTGAGACATGATTTTTTCAGTTGTTGGAGGATGATGGGTCTTAACCAAAAGTCTCTGACTCTTGTGTAGCAAAATCAAAGGCCATATGTTGCTCTTACCTGATATCATGTATTGTAACTCAAGCAGGAAAAAAAAGGACCTAGCTCAACATCTGCCTAAAGATTGACCATTAAGGACTTTTGAGTATTCTTGAATGTTGCCGGGACTGATACCTCTTTCCATTCCTTTTTTGTAAATTATTACTCATTTTAATGGTTAGGAAGGTGGATTGTCGTGGACTTTATTTCAGGAAAGATGTATGGTTCAAAAAATATTTGATACTATTTTTGACACCTGGATGTTTTCGTGTTGGAAGATCTTTTTCCTTTCGTGGTTATACTTTGAATTTATGTTGAACAGATTATATTATAGATGTCAAAGAAACAAGCACATATGGAAATGTTCAGGATTTCCTTTCTCCTGATTAGTTTGCACGCTACGCATACTTCTGAATTTACTATGGCAAGTAATGATGACTCGATATATTGCTGCAAGATCTCTATTTTTCTTGAATCAGGTCTATATATGAATCCCATTCATAACATTGCTAGATCCTCTCACATTTATTACTGTTACGAACTGTATACTTGTAATACCTCTGTGCTTTATTTGTTAATTCTAAGACTTCTCCACCCCAACCCCCCCCCCCCCCCCGGTTCCTTTTTTTCACTTAGATTGAAGTTTATATGGTGGCACAATTTGCAACTATTTGAAGATGCTGACTGGAGTTTTCATTTTAGGTTGATCCTACTTCAGCTGGGATTCCACATGATAAAGAGTTCATTGTGTGCTCTCTCAGTAGCTTTCTAGACTTGCATAGGGTCTAAGAAGTGAAATAGGGAGTTTGGAATTTTCCCTCAAATTTCTTTAGTAGGACTATGAGCAGCTATGGAATTATATCTCTACCTCTCTTGTTTTATTTTTTTTTTCCTACCTTACCCTTACCCTGAAGCCTCTTCCCCTAAATTGTAAAACAATATCCTTCGATTATTCTCTGATGATTATATCTACTTACATTTGATACCGTTTTAAATTCCTATAATTCTTTGATGATTATATTACTCATTCCCCTTCCTCCCTTTTTCCTCCTAAGTTTTATGTGTGAGGTGGCTCACTTTGTTCTGCAATTGCTGAAATGTCTGTGCTCCAATTATCCATTAGTTCAAACGTTACAATATTTTGTTTGGTCGTCATGCTCTCATTGATAGAGAATATCTTAGAAACCTGACATCTTATCAAATGATTTTGTGTCGGTGGTGGTCGTCCTCATCTACTTAGAAGATCTTGATCGGCAAATATTTTTATGTGGGTAGCACCTCATTGGTGCCTTGTGAATAATGTTCTTTTCTTTTTTACTTTTCATCAGTGCTTCAATAATTTGTCTGGTTATATATGGATGTCAATCTAGTTGAACAAACATTGCAGATTCTTTAGGGTGTGAATCCTCCTCAGTAACTTGGTTCTTCTAGGCTGATGTTGTCCTTATGTGTTATGTTGATGTGCTTGCTCATATATTATCTTCACACAGGTTATGAAAGGAGGTCCATGACATGCTCCTGTAGTCTTGCAAGGATAAAACATCTGATGTCCGTTAAAGTGCTTTTGCACTTCTCTGGTACCTTGCAAGAGTAAGTTTAAATTGTATAATCAGGGAATATACTTTTAACAGTATCTCCGTGGTCTCTGCTTCTGCAGGATTTTGTTGTACTTGTACTGTAAGTTTAATTTATTCAAGTATCTTCTGTTGACATTAGTTAGTTGTGCCTGCTCATTTGCATTTTTGTTTATCCTGATTTCTTGATGTTGCAGTCAAACAAGTTTTTACTCAAATAAGTTTTATGATCTAAGTCATCATAATCTGCTTGTTCTTATTTATGTTAGCCATGGTCTATGAAGAAGACACCTAAGGTAATAAAGGAAACAGTTTCAGTAGAGAATAATGTGTGCTGGCTATTAGGTATTTAGGGGTTAAGTGTACATAAGCGGTTAAGCTCTCCATGCTACTGAATTACAAAACTAGATTTCCTAAGCTCCTGGTACACTTCTCTGCCATGAGGTGGGCTATATTTCGACAAGGGTGGTATTGCCTTATCACTAGTGCACTGCACTTGAAGCATTGCAGGCAACCATGGTGCATTGCCTTATCTATGTAAGTTTTCTTTTTCCTTATCCTTTATTAAATGGATTCTTCATTTTGTGCCTGCTTTAGGGTCAGAAAGTGGATATTTAAATTTCCTGTTTGCTCCTTGTGTTGCTTTGGTAAGTTTTACCGACTATCGGTTATATGAGCTGGATATGAGATGACATTGAAAAGGACAATGTCCATCCCTCTCTTTTATTAACTTTTTTTTTTTAATCGCTGTTATGATTGGTAAACCGAAAAAGAGTATCAACTAAATATTTAGTTATTGATTTGATTATTGAAATCTGAAATTTCCAGTTTTGATTCTTAATAAATTTTCTTTCAATTTTGTCTTCAAACTCTCTGTTCCTACATCACAAGTTGTCCAAATACTAAGCATGATAATTTTTTTGTACCTGTTGGGGTACAGTCCTCTACAGCTGTGATTTTTTTAAATGGTAATTTTGTGGACTATCCAACTATATCTAAACAAATATGGAATTTGGCTATCGATGCATTTATTCAGTTAAGCCTAGAGTCTGACCTGCAACTCTTAAAAAATTTAAGATAGATCGTGCACAGCCTGGCATCATTTGTTCTCAGAAAATCAAGCTGCCAAGGAAGCATCCAAGCCACGGCATAGAGGAGAGTGCGACTCTCATAATTCAAATTCTGCATCAATAGGTAAATACAAATAGAGACCATAATCCTCTAAATTTATCCCTTCCAAATTTTTCCTTACATTTACTGCATTTATGACTAGACACGGAGTGGAAGGCTGGAAGCCTTATCCAGTACTGGACAAAGTAAGAATCTCTAACTTATTTGGCATTTTAAATCTAGGCCATTATTTGTTAATCATGAAAAATCATATTCTTACATTGGAGACTCCATGAACTATAATGAACTGTGCCTTGGTTAAATCCCGACTCTTATATCAACCAAATCTGACCCCTACCTGCATTAAATGACCATCCAAATCCACCGCCTGAGCGCCGAACCCGTAACGTTTCATCGCAGGATTGCCGCACCGTCTCATCATCAACCAACCTCTCTTTTGGCTCTCTCCCTTTGATGTTAACTACCAGCGTTGAATTCCTCACCCGAGTGAATTGCAGTGTTTCTGGGCACTGAACACTCAACATGGATGATTTTGTTGATCAGTACAGAGTTCTGGGATTACTCTCTGGTGAGGAAGGAGCGAAGCTTAGCGAGAAGGAAATTTCCTAAGCATACAGATTGAAAGCTTTGGAAGTGCAGCCAGATGATCTGAATGCCCATGCTAACTTCAAAGCTTGAAGATGTCTTAAAAGGTTCTCAAGGATGAAAAAGCTCGAAAATTGTTCAATGAACTTCTTAAGGCCAAGTGCGAGGAGATCCGCCAGCAAACTCAACAAGATTCCAAGCGATGAAGGAAGGCGTCAGATCTTAAGGAGAGAAAGCGGGCTGCATTTAAACCGGAACTTGCCGTGAGAGTGCAGAAGGAGGAGGAGATAATCGCCAAGAAGTTGAGAGCTGAGATTGATAGGATGTTGGAAAGACATGGGCCTAAAGCTGCTACCACCAAGCCTAAGGAGGCAGAGGGAGCGAAGAAGGAGCACGCCAGTGCTGGGGCTGAATTGGATAAAGAGAGGGTACTGAAGGTTTCATGAGAAAAATCTGAGGGAGGGTTTTACAGGAGAGAGATCAAGGGAGTTGCTTCAAGATATGGAGAAGTTTAAGATGTTGTTATCAGGAGTAACAAGAAGAAAGCTTCTGCTCTGATTGTTATGTACACGAAGGACGCAGTGGTGAGTTTAATAAGCAGCTTTAGTTCTGCAAGCACTTGCTTTTGTTTAATTTCTTATTTAATTTGTAGATTTATTTCTTATAGCAGTGTTAAAATTTATATTGGATCATGATTTTTTATGGAAGAAAATTCAAGTTATAGCTTTAAGTTTTTGATATGGTGGGCTTAAGGACACGTAATTATGTTTTAGTTATGCATATTTGCTTATAAGCTGTGTGTTTGTTTGGGTTTTCTAAGGTGGCAGCTACAGGAACTGTGGATGGCGATCTTTCCAATCCACTGCTGGTTGTGCCTCTTCAACGAGAAGCTTTAATGGACTTTCCTACTGCTGAGAAATCTGCCGAGGCAGAACGGTTAAGCAATCTGGTTGGGAAATTCCATTACGGCTTAATGAGTTTTCTGTGCTGCAAAAACTATGAAGGTTAAGCAATAGGAAACTCCATTACCACATTGCTTAACCGATTAAACAATGAGGCATATGAAGATTCTATGCTGCAAAAACTACCAGGGTATATCCTTTCTTTTTCCTCTTCATACTGAATGAGTTGTCTGATTTCTTTTGAACTTTGATCTGATTATTTTGTATCAATTGAGATGTAAACAGAGATTACTGATGACAGAAGGTGGGAGACAATGATAGAAGTAGAGGAAGGGATTGAAATTCTTTGTTTAGCAGTTTTTCACTTTCGTAAGAAACAGTGGCGGATTAGTGATGTCCATGTGGTGAATTGTGTAATACTCAGTATACAATTCATGTGGAATAGCTGGAAAAGGGACTGATCGTGGTCTCTGCATGCCCTAAACTGTATTTTGGGTGAGCGAATGATGTATAGTATACATTTTCTGTTCTATAGCAAAAATAAGTAAGGAATTGTTAAAATGGACTCTATAATGCCGGTTCTCTCTGAGATTTCATTTACTCTGCAGAGTGTGAGAGAATTTTTCAGGGTGCCATTACATTTTCAGCAAATTTTTATCTAGTGATTGACTGATAAGTTTCTGCAAATTATAGGACATTCCTACTTATTGGTACATATTTCTTTCCAATAAGAGACAGCTCTTTAAGATTTGGGATTAATAGATATTTCCGCCCTGTGCGAACATCTGATACAAAAATAGTTGTTCTTTCTGCTATGTGAACAATTTAAATTTCTCTTTAGTTTCATTTTTTAATTATTTGAACTATTTGTAGGCTTTTGAGGATTAATTATTGTTGTTGTTGCATTTTTAACAATTTAGTTCCAGTGAAAAGTTAGTAGGAATGTCACTAAACACTTGTATCTGTTTTACTTAGTTGCATTTACATACATAATACTAGCGTGTTACTTGGTATAAAATATTATATGGTGCAGGTCGTGATGAATTTAAATGCTGGAGTAAGGCACATACAAGCATACTACTACTGGAGATACATGCTAATAGGTGAACCATAGTGTAATGATGAATGTTGCCTGCATAGAGAGTTGTTAGAAGCTCTTGCGTAAGATTTGACTTGGATTGCTGAAAATCTGGACACATCAAATATACTACAAGTTTACAGTAAGCAGATAACTTGTTTGGTATCATTTTGTCCCTTTTGGCAAACAAAGAAACCAGTTATATGTTGCTGTATGGTTTACCCCCTATAATTGGAATTTTCTTTACATATTTGTTTCTGATAACTTTTGAACAGGCTGCATGGAACCAAAAATAATACTTTTGAAGAGTTGAGGGAGGATTGCAAATTTGTTTGAAGGCGAACAATCCAACCAAATTTAAACTGTGCTTCATGTATCTGCAAGTGTTTAACGAGCATTCTCAAGCTTGGTGATGGAATGACATTTCCTTCTCACTTTGACGGGGGATCTGATCGTTTGGGTTTTTGAGGGCAATATTAACTCAAGAATTCTAAAGATTGACCATTAAAGACTTATGAAAAATAATAAATTATTAAGTGTAACAAACATGAGTTTTAAGAACTCTATAAAATATTTTGTAAAAGAACTATAAGAATAAATCTTGAAAAATCAAGCAAAAAAAAATATGGTAATTTTTTAAACAAAAATGTATGTATTTATTGATCAAACGACACACTTGCAGATAACATATACTTATAAAATAATCAAAACTATCCTATCAACCGATCAAGAATGATTTATAATAGAACCATTTGAACCCAACATAACCGTTATCTAACCCCAAGACCATAGGCTCGCAGAAAATTAGAGCTCTACTCATGGCGTGGAGGATGATGTATAAATCTCTGGCTACCCTCACCCGTCATCGTCCTTGTTTTTCTTTTTCTCTCAACTATAATCATAACCTTCTCTTTCTTGTCTCCCCACCTGCAAAAACCTACAGCTTCTTCTCTTCTCCGTCTGCGAGACCCAAACTTCTTACAGGAGTATTAACAGCAACATCTCATATTGTTTGTTCTTGTAATGGTAAACCTTTCCTTGAATCCTTCAGCTTCTCCTCTAAATCAGAATCAACCACCAGTAACAACAAGAAGCTCGTCAACACCAAGGTTAATTTCTCTCTCTCCGATTCAGACGATGACGATGACAATACCCAAAACTCCCCTGCTGCTGCTACTAGAGAAATCGACAAATCCAAGCTCCCTCCTCCTTACGACCCTTTCAGCAAGAAGCCAGCAATTGAGGAACCCAAAGACCCAAAAGATCTTCAAGAGATATTCCATAACATGAAAAGCGAAGGTCTTTTCAACAATGCAGTCAAGATGTTCGACGCTTTGTCTAAAGACGGTCTAACCCACGAGGCCCTCCAGCTCTTCGCTCAAATCAAGGATAAAGGACAGATGCCCGACGTGGTGGCTCACACGGCCGTAATCGAGGCTTACGCCAATGCGGGTCAGCCCAAGGAGGCCCTCAAGGTTTTCATGCGGATGCTTGCGTGCGGAGTTCAGCCCAATGCGTACACCTACAGTGTACTCATAAAGGGACTAGCTGGAGAACCCAAAATGCATGGGGATGCGAAGAAGTACGTGATGGAGATGATGGGGAAAGGGATGCGTCCAAATGCTGCCACGTATACCGCTGTGTTTGAGGGGTTGGTGAGAGAGCAGAAAGAGGAGGAGGCCAGGGAGTTGCTGCAACAGATGAAGGAGAAAGGATTTGAGGTTGATGATGAGGGAGTTGTGAGGGAAGTTGTCAGCACCAAGAGAGGCCATATATTTAGAACTCTAATCAACATTCTGTTTGGCAGGTAGTAATTCCACCTCTCTGTTTCTCCTGTTTGAAATTTTAGTTTCAAACTAGATAGTTCATCAATCATCCTCATTCTCAATTTCTTTTTCATCCATGTAACCCAGTGCATTTGACATGGGTAGGGCTATATAGAATGTTTTATATACATTTATGCGTGAAAATTTAAAAGGTGCTAGCATGTACCAGTTTTTGAGCTATGGAATGTGCTTGTGGTTTTAAAAATGCTATCTTGATATAAGACCCATTATCATATTGGGGTTCTATTTATGATCTAAAATTCTTATGCCTAGTATTTTTGAATACTGGATTGAACTTGTAGTTCTTTAACAATTCAAATTCAAAAGTTTTCTTCTTATTTATGAATGAAACTGCTTAATGACAAACAAGAAATAAGCAGATAACGAAATATGTGTGTCTGAATATTATATGCTTTAACTAAGCAAATTCAGGGTTAGCTGAAAGAGCAAAAGGAACATTTCAACATGATTTTTTTAGATGATGTAGTTACAACATGTTAAAATTCGACTTAATTTTTTTTCACTAAAAAAAGACAATGGTTATACTATAGTTACCACTAGATCACTTTGATAGCATATGTTGAATTTCTCACGCAAAGAATCTATAAATTTCAAAATTCATGTATATCAAAATTTATGTATTCAATTACTAGTGTCAAGTTTGAGATTTGTGAAAAGATTAGTATCTTGAAATGTAATAAATACCCAACTCAAGAAATCATTTTCATTCTTTTTATCGATGAACAAGTATTTATTATTGAAGCAAACAATGAATTGAGATAGTTTTGCTAGTTAGCAACAAAACTAGATGAGGCAAAAACAGAAGCCGCCCAAAACCCACATCTTCTCTGCGTTCTCCTATTTTGAGCTGAAAACCTTTTACAAGATTTGAACAAGTAGTTATTATTGAAGCAAACAATGAGTTGAGATAGTTTTGCTAGTTAGCAGCAAAAGTAGATGAGGCAAAAAGAGAAGCCGCCCAAAACCCACATCTTCTCTGTGTTCTCCAAGTTTGAGCTGAAAACCTTTTACAAGATTTGAACACAAACATTCTACAGAGTATTGTACAATTACAATTATAGGTTGTGTTTGGTTTGAATTTATTTTATGTTAATTTGAGTTTCTATATAATAATTATTTGATATATCAAAATCAATCATACATTTAATATATCACTAAGTTAAGTTCATTAATATGTTCAATTTCACAATCATAGATTTTTTATTCTCATCTGCCAAGTAAGGACAATTTTCTTGTTGCTCCTATTACTATCACAAATAAAATTTAAACTCAAATATAACCTTATTACATAAATAAC
Source organism: Carica papaya (assembly GCF_054855325.1). Classification (NCBI taxonomy): domain Eukaryota; kingdom Viridiplantae; phylum Streptophyta; class Magnoliopsida; order Brassicales; family Caricaceae; genus Carica; species Carica papaya. The sequence continues at coordinate 5,898,464 of NC_142309.1, read as the reverse complement.
ATTATTTTTATTTGTATGAAGTTTTTCATTTGTCTACAAAACAATGGATTTCATTATTAAATTGGAATTTTGAATTCGCACATTCCACTTTTCCAGGACAAAAAATAAATACTTTAGTAAGGAATATGTTTACTTGCAATTTAAACTCTTATAATTTCATATATATAATTTAATCATGAAGTATACATAACTAAACTAGCCCCACTCGTTTCTCAAAAGACATATATATATATATATATATATTTACTTGTCAATAAAAAAATCTAAAAAGAAAAAACTCAATGCAAAAATTTGGCTTAAAAATATTTTAAGGTTAAAAATCTTACCTTTAGAGCCTGAACTTGGAAATATTCTTCTCCCTAAAAGACTTGGTCTTGTCTTGCAGGCGTCACTTTCCAATACTTCATATTATAGTTGACATAACTTTAATAATCATACATCATAACAAATCTTTGTTATATAATTCAAAATATAATTATAAATGATACAAATATATACATGGGTTGGAATCTTTACATTCATTATATCTAATATAATGATTGACCAAAACATACATGATTGATATTTCTTAGTTGGCAAACTGTAGTCTATGTCATTCACCAGGTTGGCTAGGGACTACTTTCTTCTCCTCTTTGAATAACAATTATTTACCAACAAGTTTTTCTTTTAACTTTTCTATATTATATAGTTTATATTCCCCCTCCAAAACAATTAACATTCTGGTGCTGTAAAAATATTTTTTTTGAAAATTTACAGTATTGTTCCTGCAATGAAGGACACTGCTATTATCAATTTTCTTTCTTACAAGAACTGATTATTTCCTCTTGCTGCTGCTGCGGATTCTATTCTTGTCCATCTCTCCTTCCTCTCCGTCTCTTCTCGTTGTGCAGTGGATTCTCTTGAATCCATTTCTTCTATACATTTGTAGTAAAGATTTGGATCCATTTCTTCAAGCATTACTTGCACATTTTTTGTTAGTTGCTTCACACTTTTGCTCCAATGCTCCTTCAAGTTCCTCTCCATGCCTTCTACAACCATTGGAAACACCTCGTCCAATGCAGTCGATGCCATCTTCACAAACTGCTCGTTGTTCCACACGTACAATGCTCGCTCCGCTACCTATTTCTCAAGCAAAAGTTTATGTAGCAAAATTAGTCGTTGCAAAAAAAAATCTATTATTTTTAACATTTCACAATAATTTAAGAATTTGATGAAATAATCTACTAATATTTCATATTAATTTCTTGCAAGATATTACTATACAATATTACTAAATTAGATAATGTTTCAAATTATGATGTCTCCAAGGCACCTAATTGGACCTCACTCGTCACAAGAAACACCAAAATGAATGGAAAAAGAAAGAAATTGGATCCAATGGAATCAAACATTTGATTAGTGACAAAATTACCTGTGAGTTGCAGCTGTTCAAGCATCTGGTTATCTGGGTGCACAAAGGCAAAGCCAACTTCCTATACTGATCAGGGTCAAGATTCTCTACAATTTCCTCCAATTCACCAATAAGCAAAACCTCCTTCTGACTATTAGTCACAGGCCAATATCGCAGAATCCCCCTAACCACAACTCCACCAAGCATGGGCTCCTTCTGCACAAACTGGTTCACACAGTAAGAAAGTTGCCTGTGATAAACCTGCATCCCTCTGGTCTTATGTAAAGGAATCAGTACTCTCATCAAGAACACCTTGTGTTCTTCCTTTAACGGCACAGTGAAGCCATTGATGATACTTCCCCATATCTCAAGAAGCTCGCCAATCCCATAATGTCTCTCTGTTACAAAAATATAGTACAAGAACACATCGTTCATTGCTTTTCTCATGAACGAACGGTAGAAGGTGAACCTCGAGTATATGCTGTGGAACACATTCTTCAAGCTCTCCCGCTCTCTTGGATCTTCGGATTGAAACAGAGAGAGGAGATTGATGATGAAGGAATGATCAATGTAGTTGCAGAGTAGATTGGGATCTAAGTTGATGGCGAGTCTAAGGAGAATATCGTAGACGATTTGTAGGTGTGGCCAAACGGGTAAGGGAGCAGAGATGAGTTCTTCATCGTCCGGCAAGTAGGAGATTATGGAGGGATTTGAAGGTGGAGGAAGTGGTCTGAAAAGATTGACTGATAACATGGACATGAGAGATGATAAAACCTCATCGTTCAGAGACTTGTTTGGATACTTTATGAAAGATAAGAGCTTGGTTAGTTTGACCCTTTTGAGATCTTGTCGAGAGGGAGACTCTGAAGAATCAGCGAACGTGAAGACGAAGCTGCAGTAAGAGATTGAAGAGAGGATTTCGTCATATTCAGAATTGGTTTTACTCTGCCGGCCATTGATGGGGCTTGAAAGGTTGCTGACAAAACCATTACTTCTGGAATCAAGTGAGAAAAGCTCCTCAAGAGTAGGAGATTTCTTCTTTGAAGATATTAAAGGGGAGTTTTTTCTTTGAACACCCATCTTCTCTCCTGTTTAATTTGCTCTCTGATACACCTTTTCTAGTTTTACGGGATAATAGTTGTGTTGGGAGATAGTTTGGCTACGAACAACTTTTCTTTCTCTCGAACAGCAGCAAGGAGATTTGGAAGTTTTGCTCTTATCTTTTATTGATGGTTAAGAGAGAAAAATCCAAGGGGTATCGATATTTTATAGAGATGAAATGTTGTAATGTCCGAAAATGGAGTAATATCAATCTTATGATACGCAATGTTACACCCCATGTTCTTTTTCTTTGTACTATGTTTTGCCTATTTATGTTGGTGTTTATAACCCAGAAGCAATAAATTAAATTATATTTTAAGGAATATACCTTATTGAACCAATAAATCAAAAAGGGTGACATGAATATGATTAATGTATAATTGTTACCAGTACGAGCATGATTCAAATTCAATCGCGTAAAAACAATTGATGATTGATTCCAAGACAAAAAAAAACAAGGCTTTTGTATACTGAAGCTGAGACTTTAGAATGGAAGAAATTAATGGCCCTTTAATTTTGGGTTTGAGATGAAAATAGATAGGCTTTTTCTCTAATCCCTCCTTTCATTCTCTCCTTGTTTTTTTTTCTTTCTATTTTTTAATTTTTACTTTCCTAATTTAATTGTTTTTCTTATGAGGTCTAAATTTGTTGATATTTAATTTCCGTTAAACAAGAATTTAAATGATTTGAAAGATGGTAGAGGTAACTGTTGGGATAAATCTGTTGATATTTTTATCAAATTTACGATAACAATTAATTTACGTTAAATAAGAATCCGAAACTAAATCTCTAACATAAAAAATTAGCTGAGATAACTATTGGAATAAAAAATTCTATTGATTATAACAAAAAATAATTGAAATAAACAAAATTATGAATTTTGTATTGAAAATTATAGTAAACTCGTATAAAATTAACTTTGCCAGTTTATCCTGACACTGTACAACTTATCCATGTAACTGAGATGGTAATTTCTGGTGCCCTGGTGAGCTGGGAGACACTGTACAGCTTGTTGAGACTCATAGGGAATAATCAAAGGAAGAGGACAAGGTCTGCCTGCTAACTTAATATAATTTATCCACATCAAACAGTTTTGAACTGGAAGATCACAAAGAGAAGGTTCACAGAAGTACTATGTATTTATACACAAGCAAAGTTTGGTAGATGAAGGAACTTGCCTGGCTACCTGGCAAGAAATTTTCTATTCAATTTTGCTTATGGATGACAAGCTTGCCTTTATAATAAAGCAGTTTTCTCAGTCTTCAATCTTCATGGCTTAAAAATGTAGTGAAGCGATCTCCAGAAACAACAGTTACCCATATCTACAGGAGTTAGGATGTACCGTCGTCTGGAATACAATGTACTTCTAAGATTTTAATCTCTTGCAGTAATTCAGTAAAATTGATTTGGTAAAAAGTTAATGTTAAGCTAGTAATCTTGAAGATCACAAGCCAAACATCTTGAAGGAACAATAGAATTGACTCGTATAAACTCTTTGTAGCCTGCCCATATCTCTACAAGATGCAACTTCCATAACTCAGAGTAACTCAAAGAGGCAAGGAGGCTTAAAGCACAGCAAAGAAAAGCTTTTGGAAAAATTAGATTGATCTGATCGCAGGTGAAACCTGTTCAAGGTCTCTAAACCTACAAATGGCTAAAATATTCAACTCAATATATGTAAATAGTTTTTAACTATTTTTCTATATTTATGAATTCATATGTGTGTCTGTTATCAAAACATATATAATGGTATAAGGTAATTAAGTACAAATAGAGTAGTTTTCTTATGTTAAAAACAAAGTAGTTTTCTAAGTAATACCAAAAGACATCCTTAAGAGATTTACACCTCAAACTCTAAGAGCGGCATTACAAGGCAATCATAAGCATAACCAGGCCATCGTTTTACTTATCTATAAAATTGATACTCTAAAGAGATTTACACCTCAATTTTTTGTCCTACCCAAAATACTTTGATAATATCATGCAACTTCTGCCTATATATCAGCAACATAATGAACGCAGCAAAATTGCTATAAATATTGAATTTACAGCTTAACATGGACAGAAAATCTTTTTTAAAAAAAAGCTATTGGAGTTCAGAGGATTCATACGCTAGTCTAATGCAGAACCCAGAACTGGAAGGTCAGCATTAGTAGAGAATTTAAACCATCTCTTATTCTCGGAGTACTGGAGAAAAGGTTGCAGAATAAGACCAACGAGCACGGCCAAAATGCTGACAACCATGACTTTGGTAGGGGCAAATGCCAATACCACGAAAATCAGTAACGTAGGAGGAATACACATCAAGATCGCCCCAGTTGTTCCAACAGGTATCCTGTAAGGCCGTGATACAGCCGGATAGTTTATCCTTAGTTTCACAAATGCTATGAACTCCATAATCATTCCAAAACAGTACAAGAAGTTCTCTGCAGCTACAATCTCTTGGAAGCTCAAATATGAAAGCAATATAACACCAGATGCAGAGAATAGTATCCCAATGAGTGGGGTTCCATAACGCGACCTCTTAGCAAAGAACTCAGGGAGCATCCCACGCTCTGCCATCCCGAGAAGTTGGAAAGAATCACTACTCATCTCAGCCACAAACATCCCCATATTTGATAGAGCAGAAGCCGCTTGAACCCACAATCTCAAGTAAACTCCGCCAACCATTTTGGCAATATCTGAGAAATAACCATCAGACCAAAGTTCACGATCGAGGGGAACTGCCGCAGTACCAATCAAAAGAGGGAAAATATAGCCTATGACAACAAATATAAGAGCATAAAAAAGAGCCTTAGGCAGTGTTCTACCAGGATTTTCCACCTCTCCTGCTAGAGTACTAATGGAGTCCCAGTAGTTCAAATTCCAGAAAAGAGTGTTTAAGTATAAACTCCAATTCACATTACCCAAATCTACCACAAGCCACCTTGACGGCTTCAGTTTTGGAATTGCTACAAGTCCCATAAACACAAAAGGAAGAAGGGAAAACACCCCCAAGAAAATAGCAACCCACCCTACAACTGTTAAACCTCTGTAGTTCATGTAAGTGAGCATCATGGTCAAAACAAGAGTTGCTATTGCCCTAGGTAAACCCCCTGCCAAAGTTGGGATTGCTGATTTCACATAATCTAGGAACAAAACCGGGTACAATGCATTATCAATAACCCCACTAAGCCATTTCATCCAACCTTGTTGAAAGCCCCAGTACGGACCCAATGCTGATGAAACCCAAACAACATACCCTCCATTCTCAGGGAACATGGTACCCATCTCTGCAGTTATAAGGGCTTCAGGAATGCTCCATACAATAGGGAAAAACAAAAACCCAAGAAGGGCTAAAAGGGGACCAGCTGCCTGTACACTATCTTCAACCCCAAATGGACCCCCAGATACCTCATAAAAGATCAGGAAAACCAGAGGTAGAACCGAAACCCTTTGAAATTTCTCCAACCTTGGGGCAAGTCCTTCTCCCAATTCCACATACTCAGCATTATTGGACTCAGACATTTGAGCAGAAGTTTGCCTGGTTACTGAACTTCTATATTTCTGCAAAGCAATCAGACTTTGAACATCCATTTCAAATGTGGCAGGTATGAAAAAAACACATAAAAACATGAACAACAAGAATGTTATGCAAATTCAATAACTCAACAGATTCAAAAAGAAATGTCATCAACTACCAAAAGGAAAAATTAAATGCTCATATAAAAAAAAACAAACAGCAAGAGTCTGAAGCACTTGAAAGATGTTTTGAAATTGAAAAGCAACCACAAAATTGCTCTCATTTGTTCATTCACTGTCCCCAAACACTAACATTCAATAATGTTAGAAAACAAGGACAATAGCTTCACCTCTTTCCAATAACAAGATCAAACATTTTAGAGATACAGAGGAACTCCTATTACCAACAATCATGTCTCCTTATCAATTAAGCACATCAAAAAACAAATGTGCTAAAAAACCAAAAAGAAATTGCTTCAATCCTGACAAGCAGAATTAAACTCAATTGACATGTAAACTGCAAATCCCAATATCAACATTTCAAGACAATAATCACCAAGACCGGTGCTGCCTGTCTGCTACTCTACTTATACCCAAAAGACTAGAACTTTAAATACCCATTGTCATAACCAGTTGATGTTGAGACCCTCCAAAAATGGAGTCTTCATTGACACTATTGGAGAAGGAACCAGATGTCAAAAAATGAAGACAGAGAAATGAATCCTGTAAATGTACAAGACAGGAAGGTGTGACTGTGAGAGGCACTCCCTCCTCCTATGGCATAAAACAAAATAATTAGGAAAAATTTTCTCAAGAGGTTATACTACAAAATGCACCAAAAAGCCAAAGAGTAGAGTCAATCTGCTGCATTTTCTGCTGATCAGTCGCAGCAGTTTTTCCATTGTTCCTCATCATTGGTGCCATGACAACTTGCATTTCTTCAAAATCACAATGCTCAGATAACACTTTGTCAAGAGCTTTAGACATTAACTCTTGATTTTATTTTGTAGATGAGAAAAGGAGGAGAGCCAGGTAAGATGAGAAAAGAAATAGAAAAATAGAGATGAAGAAACTTCGGAAATGCAGATTAATTCTCCAACAGTGACTGATGGTTCAAGTTCTTAATTTCTGAGTATGAATTGTCAAACATCAATCCTCCAACCAATTCCTATTTATTCAGCTATTTACTTCTAACAGAACAAAAAAAGATCTTCTTACCAACTACAACAGAATAACAGTTATACAACTACTTAAGAAAGTAGTTTACACAACACTTTACACGACAAGTTCTCACACAGTAATGATATAAAACAATACCCTAACCCTTCCCTTGACACTTCTTCTGATAATAAACCTTCAACGATTTACTGGCACTGACACCCAAACATGATGAATTTCAGTGATAATTGGAATAATGTCTATTCAGTTCGGCCCATAAAGTAGCCAAAAATGTTAATCTATCCAACATTCTCCAATTGACGAGTAATCATCATAAAAAATCCTCCGATTCTATTCAAACCATAAAATTCATAACCCTACAAAAATAGCCCCTTCCAAAGGGATTTTGCCCCCGTAAGCATTCCCACCCCCTGAATGCTAGCGTAAATCAAACATTCGACTGTGAGAGGAGTAACCTAACATGAACCGAACGAAGCAGTTTACTTTCCAAGCCATAAAATCCATAGCCCAGCAAATTGACCCTTCCCAAAGGGATTTTTCCCTTATCCATAGTCCCTCCCCCTGAAAGCTACTGTGAATCAAACATTCCTTTAGGAGGAGTAACCCAACATAAACCTAACAAAGCAGTTTACTTTAGTCCAAAGTGTCAAGGCTGTCTCATAATGTACGAACAAATGGGGATGCGAAAGAACAGCGTTAGATAAAAAATGCAAACCTCTTTTCTATTTAAAACCATAAGAACAATGGCATAAACATAAAGATTCAGAGAGTTATTTAAATTACATAACTTTTTTTTTAAATAAAATTACATAACTGGAAAAGCAAAAAAGTAAATTATTCTTAAAGCATAAAGAATATTACACAACCGGATATTAACAAGAACAAGCTAATACAAGCAGTGATTATCCTGGAAATATATATTAGAATATAATAGAAACATCGACTCAAACACCGTTATATGCAAGCATTTTTTTTTTTTTTTGAAAGAATATATGCAACCATATGCCACCCTTTTTATCAAGACCCAAACAAAGATGACAATATGATCGTCGCTTCAAATAAGAACCATGTGGCCTCAATTGTGAAAAGGTAATAACCTGGAAGAAGCACTTCAAATGGGGGAAAATAAAAAATCAACAGAACACCTCAGTTGTGTAGAAATTCTCACTATTAAGCAATTAGCCATGAACAAAAAACTCCTAATCATATTATCAAATCCTTCCATGCACCCATTCTAGCTTGAGTATCTCACCTAAAGTAAATGTTGACACAGACTAACAGGATATAATACAGGAACTGAAACAATAGAGGACTGTATTTCTAAACTCCGTTAGACACGAGTATGATAGATCAAATTCAGAGAGAACAATCACTACAAATCAAGAAGATGGAACACCAGTTTGAAAACCAAAGGAAAAATAAAAAATTAAAGTAGGGATGAGAACCATTTACAGCTCGCTGTTGTGGTTTGCAACCTCTGGAAGATTATCCTTCTTCTCCAAACACTCTCCCCTTCAAAACTTTATTTCCTCTACGATTTCCTCATCTCATCTTCCTCCTCATTATCTGTTTTACATTATCCCCAAACCAGAAAAATAATCCCTTAAAAAGTCAACAGCCAACCTTAATCTTCCTTCCCTTCAAGCCTGAGAAACCAAAAAGTCCCTCCACGCTCCTAATCTTCCTCATTCTATACCCAGACACTTCTCATCCCAGCCGTTATCTCCATCTTCGAGACTGCCAACTGGTTCCCGGTTGTTCCACCTGCAGCTGCAGCGAATCACTTTTCCTCTCCTCCGAGGCACGCTTCTGGATGCATTAAATCAGAGGCAACAAGAAAGAATGGAGGATAGGAATTTTGGCTACTTTTTGAGAGCGTCGAGAATAGAAGGCCGTGACTCAGATGAGAAATATAACCATGGCGCCACGCGTCCGCTCGAAACTGCACGTGTCGAGCTGCTGAGACGGTATTCAGTTAACTGACTGACTTGCTCCTAGAAATATACACATCCAGACGAAAGAGGGATGCAGATTCAGATTGAGAGAGAGAGAGAGATCCAAAGAGAGCAAGTAGTACGACCATCTGTAAAAAAAAAAATTAATCTTAATATTTTAAGTTACATAATTCACCATGTTTAGTTTTATTGTGTTATTTTCTTGTCAAATAAAATCTGAATTTTTAGAATTCGTTTAAATCGTCTTCCCTCCCGTTTGTAGCGTTGGACGCCGTTAATTTCTGTGTAACAACAGCCGCTGGGTTATATATTTACGGATAAGTTTTCCTTGTATTAATGTTTCAATAAATTATTACGGAAATGGAGAGAAAATTATAATAAAAAAAATAATGGCATGTTTTCGTTTGCTTAAATTAATTAATTTTATTAGGAATATAACGAAATTTTAATCGAATAGTAATTATGTAACACCTAAATTTATTATTTTTATTTTTTTTAATTTATTTTAATTTATATTAAAATTTTAGTTTAATTTTTTAATTTTTAATTTTTAAGGTTTTAATTTAATTTAATTTAATAAAAATAATAATAATGATAAAATAGTGTTAAATTATTTTTAGAATTTAATTGAAATTGATTTGAAAAAAATGGGTGAAAATTTAGATTCTGGAGGTATTTTTGAAAAAAAAATCAGAAACCGAGAGTCAAAATACAATTTAGAAAAGTTGTGCCACGTTAGCAGCCCCGGCCAACCAGAACACGCCGCGTGGAAATGAAGCTGACACAGGAGGCCACGCGGGACGGAGCTACGTGGGCGATCCGCGTGCACACGATCGAACGGTCGAGATCTCACGCGTGCGAATGGCCCAGATCTCACGCGTGCGGATGGCCCAGATCTCACGCGCACAGACGGCCCAGATCTCACGCGTGCGGACGGCCCATATTGAATCACGCACGAACGGTCCAGATTTATTCTCATTTTAATCGCGATCGGACAGTCCATATTAAATCGTGATGGACGGCTGAGATTAAAAGGAGAATGTTATAAATAACCTCACCCACACCCGACCCCAAACCCTAGCCGCCAGTACCCTCGCCGGAGAAGAAGAACTAATCACCAGAGGAGCCGGCCACCACCACCCGCCGCCGCACTGGAGGGTTTTCCGACCGCCAAACGAGGCAAATTTTCTCATCTTTGCTCATTTTTCGATGCTGAATCTGCCTATGGCCAAATGGGAGCCAAACCACCGATCAATCGGCCGGAAAATATCGCCGAAGTCCAGCGGCGCCGCCGCGGCTTCCCTCAGTTTTTGCCTCTGATGAGGCCCTTTCCGGTTCCCGTTCGATGCAATTTTTACACCACTGTGATCACCGTCCTTTTCTCTACAGGTTGACGGGAGCAAAACATCAAATCGCGACTCGCACCGGAGAAGCCGCCGCACCCGAGAGCTACGTCGCCGGTAAGTCTCGATTTTTCGTGATTTTTTGGCCCACCGAGGGCCCTAAGGTTGTTTTATCGCAGGAAACAATGCAAGTTTGGCTGAATTTGGCCGAAAATGTCTAACCCGAGGCGGATCGCCACCACGAGCGGCAGTGCCGTCGACGGAGCACGGCGAAGCCGCCATGCCAGAATTTCGATATTGGCCAAAAATGGGCCCTAGGTCTAATTTGGGATTTTTTGGGACACGTATAGGTACCGTTAATGCGTTTCAATTTCCCGCGAAAAATTCAGAGAATTTAGGGACAGCCCATAAGTGTATTATAGAGCCAATTTCAGACCCCGAAACAAGTAAGGATTTCTCACCCTATTTCCTATTACGGTATTAAAGCTCAATAAATAATAAAACGGCATTTCGTGAATTAATAGATATGTATAATTAATTAAGGTTGCTAATGGAGTCCGAGTCTAATATATTTTCGGTCAGTTGCTGTTTTAGTTATTTTACAGTTTTAAATGCATTATGGTATCTGATCTATTTATTTTATGATTTTGAATGCATGAATCACTATTTACTTCATTATGGCTTCATTTTGTGAATCTGATGATAAGTCTGCCTTGTTGGATGCTCGTTACTGGTTTAAATATTCATGATTATGTGATAAACAGAAAACTAAGAAAAAAATAGAAAATATATCTAAATTGATAAATGGATAATGTGACAACCTGACTAGATATCCTAGGAGATAGTGGATAGACTGGATCCGTAGGGAACCCTACCGGGAACGTGGTCTCTTATATCGGACGGGGTATGGAGACCTTATGTATTTTGGCGCCCATACCGGACGGGATATGGAGACGACCCGTTTCACCTTCATACCGGACGGGGTATTAAGGTTTATGGTTTTGGTGCCCATACCGAACGGGGTATGGGGACGGCCCGTTTCACCCTCATACCGGACGGGGTATTGAGGTTTATAGTTTTGGCGCCCATACCGGATGGAGTATGGGGACGGCCCTGGAATCAGGTTATTAATGTTAATGGTTCACGTGTAGCGGGGACCCCCTATGGATCCCCATGCATACTAGTAGGCTGGTAAAAGAGAAGAATTGTTATCTGATTATTGAAGTGCAAAAGTATAACATGTGTTATGTTACAAAGTGTATATGATTTTATGATGGTTATAATGTTACTGTTTTCATATGTTATTTTCATGAATCTCACCGAGGTAAGTGGACAGTAAATATTTTTATTATTAATAAATGAGTTTGTAATAAATTATTCTCCATTGGTCGTTTTTGTTTTCTACCAACCTTTACTTCTGTGGCAATGAGATAGTGTGATATTTTCACTGGTCTAGTGTAGCTCATTCCTTACTTAACCATTTTAGATCAGGAAGACGTGGTTCCCAAGCCCGTTCCACAAGAAGACGGCGAGTTAGACGCCTAAAGATTTTATAGTTCTATTTATAGTTTTTATTTCGAGTATTTCCTTTAATTAGCTTATTCTTTTATACGTTGCATACGTTTTTGGTTATTGTATAAGGGATGTTAATCAGAATTTTTATTTCGCTTCCGTACTTAAAACTTTTAATACATTTATTTCTTTTAAATTTCTGGGGCCGTTACAGCTGGTATCAGAGCCGCGTTCCTCGGACTCATCCCTTACACAATAATGCTTAAGAGAAATACCCACCGATAAATCGTTACTCAACTCTTTCTCATGAAATGCAGGTGCAGAGAAATGAGGAGAGGAAGACCCCCACTAAACCGAGCAGCCCGGGATGATTCGCTTCGGGCAGATGTGGACAGAATAATTGAGATGCTGGAAAGGATCATGGCCACCCAGCAAGGTCGAGAAGAGAGAAGGGAGTTACCCGAACCTCCCCAACTACCACGGATTGAGCCACCGCTACAACAAGCGGATCCCGAGCCACCCTGGCACGTGCCTGCTCCACCACAGTACCACCCGGCACCACCGACGCCGTATGAACTGGTGCCCCAGCCACCGTACTGTCCGGCACCGCCACAGTACAATCCGGTGCCCCCACCATTTCAGCAGGTGCCACCACAGGGCCCCCCAGTCTATCCCAGTCGGGCCCAGTCCCTCTTCCACGGGACTCAGCTCCTTTCTTGATCGACTCAAGTTACATAGAGAGGTACAGGAGGCTGAACCCTTCCACTTTTGTAGAGGGATCCTCTTTCAAAGATGCCTAGTACTGGTTGGCGGAGACTGAGAGAGCCTTCAAGACCTTGGGAGTGGTTCCTGAGCAGAGAGCTGCCCTTGCTTCCTACATGCTGGTAGGGGAAGCAGGTCGTTGGTGGGAGCTCAAGCAGGCCACCCTGCCTACACCAGCCACTTGGGAGCAATTCTTAGCAGCCTTCCATGCGGAGTATCTCCCTGAGCACATTCGACACCTGAAGGAGATGGAGTTTGTTCAGCTGGTCCAGTGAAACATGACGGTATCGGAATATGCTCGTAAGTTCCTAGAGCTGGGCCGATACTCCCCGGAGATATTGATGGATGAAGGCAGGAAGGCCAGTAGATTCTAGTGGGGCTTCCGTCCAGAGATCAAACAACACTTATTGGTACTGGAGCTTAAGACATACTCAGCCGTTCTAGCAAAGACACAGATTGTGGAGAGGAGTTTCAACACCCGTCCTCAGTCAGTAGGGAGTCACCGACCCTCGGCTCCACCCCGCAGACCAGCACCTACTGCGTCGGTCCAACCAAATAAGAGGCACAGACCAGTGATCCAGGCCCCTCCTCAGGCTCCAGGGGCAGCACGTGGAAAGATCTGCCAGCACTGTGGCAGGGATCATGGGGACCGACCATGTTACCGCCTCAACAACACCTGTCGCATATGTGGTAGTGCTCAGTACTATACGAGAGAGTGCCCGAGGAACCAGAACCAAGGAAGACCTCCTTTTCAGGGCAGGGTTTACAACCTTACCCAGCAGGATGTCGACGCGACCCAGACGTGATACAGGATATGTACACTATCTGTGACCATATTGCTCATGTTTTATTTGACACTAGTGCATCGCATTTATTTGTTTCACATGTTTTTGCTTCGAAACTTAATGTATCACCTGATAAACTTGATTCATTGTTGTTTGTGTCTATTGCTGGGAGTGAAACACTATTAGGGGAAGTTATCTACAGGGCTGGTGCCGTGGAGATAGCAAATAGGAAACTGAGTGTAGACCTGATAGGGTTAGACACGGGAGATTTTGATGCAATTTTAGGAATGGATTGGTTAGCGGCGCATCACGCCACCATAGATTGCTTTAACAAAAAGGTTGTATTTAATCCTCCCAATGAGGAGACATTTACAAATTAATAAAATCATTTAGTACTTATTCCTTGATGGTAAGTTTTCTTAATTTTTTAGTACCTTAATCTTGCTATTTTGGGCAAGCCCAAGAAGAAAATTTGTATCCAAGAGATTCCAGTAGTCCAAGACTTTCCAGATATATTTCTGAACGAACTACCCGGATTACCAGTGGACAGGGAAGTCGAGTTCACTATAGACTTACAGCCAGGCACCTAGCCCATTTCGGTTGCTCCTTACCACATGAGCCGTATTGAGATAGAATAGCTGAGGAAACAGATCACTGAATTGCAAGACAGTGGTTTTATTAGACACAGTGTGTCCCCTTGGAGTGCCGAAGTCACTTTTGCAAGGAAGGGAGATGGAATGTTGAGACTGTGTATTGATTACAGAAGATTGATTTATGTTACGATCAAGAATAAATATCCCCTTCCCAAAATTGATGACCTCTTCGATCAGCTGCAGGGTGCACATGTCTTCTCTAAAATAGACTTGCGATCAGGTTACCATCAGGTGAAGATAAGAACAGAAGACATCCCCAAGATGGCCTTTCGAACCAGGTACGGATACTATGAGTTTCTGGTCATGTCATTTGGGCTAACCAACGCCCCGACAATCTTTATGGATCTGATGAACAGAGTCTTCAGAGAGTTTTTGGATCAATTTGTTATCATGTTCATCGATGACATCTTAGTCTACTCAAAAAGTAGAGAAGAACATGTTCACCATCTTGCCCAAGTTTTGCAGGTCCTCAGAAATAAGAAGTTATATGCAAAGTTGAGTAAGTGTGGATTTTGGCTTGAGCAGACCGCCTTCCTAGGACACATCATATTAAAGGAAGGAGTATCAGTGAATCCCGAAAAGGTTGAAGCGATACTTGGCTGGGAGAAGTTGACATCAGTTAAGGAAATCCGGAGTTTCTTGGGAATGGCAGGTTATTACCGAAGGTTTGTTGAAGGATTCTCCAGCCTAACAGCTCCTCTAACCCGACTCACAAAGAAGAATGCTAAATTTGAGTGGAGTGAGGACTACGAAAGAAGTTTTTCAAAATTAAAGAAGCGGCTGACTACTGCACCCGTACTGGCTTTACCGAGTGGATCGGGGGGATATACAATTTATAGTGATGCCTCCTATCTAGGCCTGGGTTGTGTCCTGATGCAGCATTGAAAGGTCATAACATATGGGTTCAGGCAGTTAAATAATCATGAGAAGAATTATCCTACCCATGACTTAGAGCTTGCCACAATAATACACGCCTTGAAAACCTGGCGCCACTACTTATACGAATAGACCTTTCAGATCTATACCGATCATAAGAGTTTGAAACACATATTCACTCAGAAGGATCTCAACATGCGTCAGAGAAGGTGGATGGAACTCCTTAAATACTATGATTGTGATATCTTATACCATCCAGGTAAGGGCAACGTGATAGCAGATGCTCTCAGCAGGAAAAGTGCAGGTATCTTAGCCCATTTGATGGTTTCAGAATGCAGGCAAATTAGGGCCACTCAACAGGTTCGACTCCAGGACTTGAAGAGAGTCACATGTTTGGGCTGCCTGACAGTCCAGCCCGAGTTAATCTAGAGAATAAGGGAAGTCCAGTCAGTTGACCCCGCCCTGGTAGCCCGTAAGAAGGATGCAGAGCAGGGAGTGAACTCAGAATTCCGAATCTCTGCCGATGGATTACTCCGTTTCTAAGACAGGGTGTGTGTCCCAGATGATTGTGAGTTAAAGAGAGACATCATGACAAAGTCTCATAGCTCGAAGTTTGTCATGCATCCAGGAAGCACCAAAATGTACCAAGGCATGCGACCCCGGTTTTGGTGGAATGGGATGAAGAGAGACATAGCCGACTTTGTATCTAAATGCTTGGTATGTCAGCAGGTCAAGGCAGAGCATCAGCGCCCAGGTGGGCTACTTCAGCCGTTACCGATTCCGGAGTGGAAGTGGGAACACATCACCATGGACTTCATAATGGAATTACCCAAGGCACGTTCAGAACATGACGCCATCTGGATAATTGTTGACCGGCTTACCAAATCTTTCCACTTCTTGGCCATCAGAATGACCGACCCCTTGAACAAGTTAGCAAGAATGTATATCCAGGAAATAATTAGATTTCACGGAGTTCCAGTAACAGTGGTATCCGACAGGGACCTCAGGTTCACTTTTCAGTTTTTGAGTAGCTTTCAGCAAGCCATGGGAACAAAGTTGTCTCTCAGTACTGCCTTCCATCCCCAGACTGATGGACAATCAGAAAGGACAATTCGTACACTTGAGGATATACTCCGAGTATGTGTCCTTGACTCCGGGGGTCATTGGGACGACATTCTACTCCTGATAGAGTTTGCCCACAAAAACAGCTACCAAGCAAGCATCGATATGGCTTCATATGAGGCGTTATATGGGCGCCCGTGCAGATCACCGATTTGTTGGGAAGAAGTGAGCGATAGAAGATTGTTCGGCCCGGAGTTGATAGAGAAGACCACGTCTAAAATAGTTAAAATCAGAAAGAATATTCAGACGGCTCAGAGCAGGCAAAAGAGTTATGCGGACACTCGGATGAGAGATCTAGCGTTTGAGAAAGACGACTGGGTGTTCCTTAATGTCACTTCTTTCAAAGGAATTAGTAGGTTCGGTAGGAGGGAAAAATTGAACCCCTGATTTGTTGGACCTTTTAAAATCTTAGACAGAATTGGTACTGCTGCTTACAGACTAGCACTGCCTCTAGAGCTTTTCAAGGTCCACAATGTGTTTCACGTATCTATGTTACGTAAGTATAACCCGGACACCTATCATGTCTTGGCTCATGAATCGTTTCCACTACAAGAGAACTTATCTTATGAAGAAGTACCAGTCGGTATCACGGACCGAAAGAGCAGGATACTCCGCAACCAGAAAATATCATTTGTAAAGGTCGTGTGGCAGAACCACACGCCAAGAGAGGCTACCTGGGAGCTAGAATCAGATTTTAGAGCCCTGTATCCCCATTTGTTCGACCAAGAGTAAGAGGCAAATTTGGGGGACCAAATTTCTTTAAAGGGGGGAGAGTTACACCAAAATTTATTTTTTTTTATTTTTTTTTAATTTATATTAGAATTTTAGTTTAATTTTTTAATATTTAATTTATAAGGTTTTAATTTAATTAATTTAATTTAATAAAAATAAAAATAATAATAATGATAAAATAGCGTAAAATTATTTTTGGGATTTAATTGAAATTGATTTTGAAAAAAATGGGTGAAAATTTGGATTATGGGGGTCTTTTTAAAAAGAAAATCAGAAACCAGGGGTCAAAACGTAATTTAAGAAAGTTGTGCCACGTTAGCAGCCACATCAACAGCCCTAGCCAACCAGAACACGTCGCGTGGCAAGGAAGCTGACGCGGGAGGCCACGCAGGATGGAGCCACGTGGGCGATCTGCGTGCACGCGATCGAACGGTCTAGATCTCACGCGTGCAGACGACCCAGATCTCACGCGCACGGACAGCCCAGATCTCACACGTGCAGACGACCCATATTAAATCACGCACGGACGACCCAAATCGCATCGCGATGGACGGTCTAGATTTATTTTTATTTTAATCGCGATCGGACGGTCCTTATTAAATCATGATGGACGGCTGAGATTAAAAGGGAAATGTTATAAATAACTTCACCCACACCCGACCCCAAACCCTAGCTGCCAGTACCCTCGCCGGAGAAGAAGAACCAGTCACCGGAGGAGCCGGCCGCCGCCACCCGCCGTCGTACCGGAAGGTTTTTCGACCGCCAAAAGAGGTAAAATTTCTCCCCTTGGCTTGTTTTTCGATGCTGAATCTGCCTATAGCCAAATCGGAGCCAAACCACCGGCCAATCGGTCGGAAAATACTGCCGAAGTCCAGCGGTGCTGCCACGGCTTCCCTCGATTTTTGCCTCTGATGAGGCCCTTTCTAGTTCCCATTCGATGTAATTTTTACACCACTATGATCACCGTCCTTTTCTCTACATGTTGACCGGAGCAAAACATCAAATCGCGACTCACGCTGGAGAAACCACCGCGCCCGAGAGCTCCACCGCTGGTAAGTCTCGATTTTTCGTAATTTTTTGGCCCACCGAGGGTCCTAGGGTTGTTTTATCACAGGAGTCAATGCAAGTTTGGCCAAAAATTACCAAGCCAAGGCGGATCGTCGCTGCGGGCTGCGGAGCCACAGTGCTGAAATTTTGATATTGGCCGAAAAGAGGCCCTAGGTCTGATTTAAGGTTTTTTGGGACACATGCAGGTACCGGTAGTGCATTTCAGTTTCCCGAGAAAAATTAAAGAAATTTAGGGATAGCCCGTAGGCGCATTGTAGAGCCGATTTCAGACCCCGAAACAAGTAAGGATTTCTCACCCTATTTCCTATCACGGTATTAAAGCTCAATAAATAATAAAACGGCATTTTGTGAATTAATAGATATGTATAATTAATTAAGGTTGCTAATGGAGCTCGAGTCTGATATATTTTCGGTCAGTTGCTATTTTAGTTATTTTACAGTTTTAAATGCATTATGGAATCTGATCTATTTATTTTATGGTTTTGAATGCATGAATCACTGTTTACTTCATTATGGCTTGATTTTGTGAATCCGATGATATGTCTGCCTTGTTGGATGCTCGTTACTTGTTTAAATATTCATGATTATGTGAGAAACAGAAAACTAAGAAAAAAATAAAAAATGTATGTAAATTGATAAATGGATAATGTGACAGCCTGACTATATATACTGATAGATGGTGAACAGACCGGATCCGTAGGGAACCCTACCGGGAACGTGGTCTCTCATATCGGACGGGGTATGAAGACCTTATGTATTTTGGCGCCCAGCCCGTTTCACCCTCATACCGGACGGGATATTGAGGTTTATGGTTTTGGTGCCCATACCGGACGAGGTATGGAGATGACTCGTTTCACCCTCATACCGGACGGGGTATTGAGGTTTATGGTTTTGGCGCCCATACCGGACGGGGTATGGGGAAGGCTCTGGAATCAGGTTATTAACGTTAATGGTTCACGTGTAGCGGGGACCCCCTATAGATCCCCATGGATACTAGTAGACTGGTAAAAGATGAGAATTGTTGTCTGATTATTGAAGTGCAAAAGTATAACATGTGTTATGTTACAAAGTGTATATGATTTTATAATAGTTATAATTTTATTGTTTTCATTTCATGAATCTCACCGAGGTAAGTGGACAGTAAATGTTTTTATTATTAATAAATGAGTTTGTTATAAATTATGCTCCATTTATCGTTTTTGTTTTCTACCAACCTTTACTTCTGTGGCAGTGAGATAGTGTGATGTTTTTCACTGGGCTAGTGTAGCTCATTTCTTACTTAACTATTTCAGATCAGGAAGACGTGGTTCCTGAGCCCGTTCCGCAGGAAGACGGTGAGTTAGACGCCTAAAGATTTTATAGTTCTATTATAGTTTTTATTTCGAGTATTTCCTTTAATTAACTTATTCGTTCATACGTTAAATACATTTTTTGTTATTGTGTAAAAGATGTTAATTATAATTTTTATTTCGTTTCTGCACTTAAAACTTTTAATACATTCATTTCTTTTAAATTTTTGTGGCCGTTACAAATTATATTATAATATTCTTTTATAGTAAGTAATATTTCATCATAGTGAATATTTAATTCCATATAAATACATAGTTAGAAATAATAAATTAATTATTGTCCCTTTAAAAAATATTAATAAATTGGTAAAATTATATATAAATATTTTAATTAATAAATATATATATATATATTATGTTTTTATTTATACAAGTCTAAACTAAACAACAAATGAATTAGTTAAAACTTAACTTGGTAAATAATAGCACAATTATCTTTAAAGCGAAAAGATGATTATTACATTGAAAGCAATCCTACTTATGATCCTCCACCATCAATTAGGATTATTTCTCTAATAATTACAATTACAAAATAATCAATTGTTCAACAAATAAAAGATTGTAATAAATTTATATGCTAGTAGTAAACATTACTTTTTTTTTTTTACATATTCTTATTATATAGAATAAATTAAATGTGTTGTACTAGTTTTTAGATATAACTAAACTAAATTTATTTTTCTTATCTAGATCTCTAAAATCTTAGAAAATGCTTGTAATATTTTCTTTAGTTTAAGTTTATTTTTATAAAGTAAAAGAAATAATTTGTTATAAAATATACAATTAATTAAAGAATTTGGGATTTTAATGAGACACACCTCTTCAAAGTCTTGTTTCATTAAAAACCCAAATTTAAAACTCATTACAAACACACAAGTCCACAAACTCCATTTCATTTTGAACTCGCGATCACATTAACCTCCCAAACGGCGTCGTTCGGAAGGATTTTTCTTTTTCTCATTTAAGTATAAAAATATATTTATGATATTTCAATTGCTTGAATCTTTATTCTTCGTCTCTTTTGTTTTTTTTCCTCCTCACACTTGGTTTTATAATATTTTTATTTTTGTTGTTATTTTTTTCAATTCTTATTTTAGTATAATATTATATTTTACTATCTAAATATAAAGTAATTATTTATTTAATTTAATTATTATACTACATTTTATAAAATAAAATATTGTATTGTTTTGCATCTAACGCGTAATATTTTTATGGGCCATATTGATTCAATATTATTTTTTTGTTTGAAATATATCAAGTATTTAAAGAATTGTATATAATAAATTAATTTATTCTATTTTTATTTAGTAAATGACATATATATAAAATACATATATTTTGAAGTATATAATTGTATTCATAGAAAACAAAATTGTCTAGTATATAATAAATTAGAATTATATTACATTTTTTATGATTTTGATTTACAACACTTTTAATTAGTTTTAGTTTAGTTAACGTAATTTTTTTTTTTGACAAACACGTAATATTAGTTTGTCCAAATAAATTAATTTATACAAAAATAATAATAAATTTAATTATTATGAACTCAAGTCCTCAGAGATAACAAATATAAATAAAATATATCATCAAATTATTTGTATGTAGTAAAAATATTTTAGAATAAAATTAATATAAATAAATGTGGTAAATTTGAAAAGTTAAAGAAAAATTAAGTTTATCAAAACTTTAGAATAATTTTGTGATACCATATACTAAGAATTAAATTGTTTCATAAATAATGAACTTCTCTTATGTTTTAAAAAAACTGTTCTCCACAAAAAATGGGACTAGACTATTTTACTATGTCAAATTTTAAAATGTTTATCATACTAGATTTTATATTAGTTAATTTATTAATATCTTTATGTATAAATAGTAATGTTTTTACTTAATTACTTATGAATAAATTAAACAAGAAAACCTCATTAAGATAATTAATCAAACTCATTTTGACTTTTTGTATTTTATATAATTAATGTAATAACTTTTATTAGTACATTTATAATCTATTTACATCTAATGTCTAATTATTTAAATTACATTATTTAAGAAATACTACATCTAGATCACATACAAAAACAATACAATAAATTTAAATATAATTAATACAAATGATAATAAATTCAGTTTGAATTTAATACTAAATAAAAGTAATATGAGTTAAATGTAAAATAATAATAACATTTTACTATGTAAAAATAAAATTTTATAATTACATATAAAAAAATATAAACTTATAATAATAAATTAAATGTCAAAAAGCTTATAACCAATTAAGTTATTAATAAGCTCATGATAAATAATTAATATTTACATTCATTTTAAATATTACTAACTCAACTCTATTACTTGGGGTAAAAACTTAATATGGTCATGTAATTAATAATATATCAAATACAATATTTTGAAAATAAATTTTGAAGTATTAGGTAAATAATTTTTAAATTGCATATTATATTAGTTACTTCAAACTAGTTTAAAGATATAATTATTTTACTTAAACCTAGAAATTAAAAAAAATTAAATATATTAGTTATAGACATCTTTTTTTTTTCATAATATATATTATTATTGTCCATATTATTAAAATAAAAAAATTATTTTTTATTATTAAATTTTTTACAATTAATATTTAGATGTTGTAATTTTTAGATTTGATGGAAAATAAAATATATGTAAAATGAAAAGAAATAAATTATGCCAGAAATTTTATAGATATTATTTAATGGGCAAAATGATAAATCTCTATTCCTTCTTTCTTGCAGGCAAAGTTAGAATCTCAAATAAAAATTAAAAAAGAAAAACGAAAAAAAAGACCGCACAGTTTCCCCTTCCTTTGACAGCATTTCTTCAAAACAAAAATCCTCTTCTCCGTCTTTATAAAAGTTCAAACCGCCCCTTCCCTTCTCTAAAATCTTCTTTTACAGTCTCTCCCTCTCTCTCTCTCCTCTCCCTCTCTCTATTTTTCTTTCTTTCTTTCTTTCTTTCTTTCTTTCTGTCTTCCACAATGGCAGAGCACTTGACTCAACTCTGTCAATTTCTCTTCGAAGAGAAGCCATCGCCTAGCGATCTTACTCCCAGGCTCCGCTCGGACGATCTCATCAAGCTAGGGCTCGAACACTTCTATCTCATCCTCAAGAATGGCGTCTCACCGATCGGAGATAGCGGCAAACTAGGGTTGCATTCGTGGTCCGATTCGGAGATTCAATTTGTAGCTTCAATTGGCCACGCCATCACTTTACTTTCTCGATCTTTATCAGGTAGTTACCAAGACTGATCTTCTTTCACTGTTTCTCTATTTTTCACTTTTTTGTTTTGGTTTCTCTAAGTAGTTTAGCTGAAATGATAAATTTAAATTGGTTTTGGTTCTGAATACGAGGGAAGTGGTTTGCCGATTGTGGTAGATCAGCTTTTCTACTTATTTTCGCGTGTTTACTAAAAGATGCTAATCGAGAAGCACTTATTTTTTTATTCATCTCTACCGTTATTGTTTTTGAATTATATTATTTTTATCTGAGGAATTGCATGGTTGGAATGCTTCTGACATATCTGATAAAAACTTACGGTTTTCTTGTTTCGGAAGCAAGAGGCAAGCGTTTTCTTGACGGAAACCTTCAGTAATTCTTGATTGGGGATATTCAGTTGGTGTCCTTCCTTTATCCTTGTTTGTCATCTTTCATTTCTTGAGTGAGGGCCTAATTTTTTTCTTCGGCTGGGAAATAATTTCTTGTATCGAAGCGAGAAAGCAAAAGAAAATAGTAGAAGTTTTTATTATTTACTATATGAAAAAATATGTCTTATTAATAGAGAGATAAATTTCTGTTTTCTTATTGGATATGTGGATGTGTAATTATTTGTTTTTTGTTTATGTCAGTGGACCAAGTGGAACCCATAGTTGTTGCGGTTGTTCAGCAATTTCTTGAGTTTGCTGTTTGTTATTTGGAGAAGTTGGAGTTCTATGGTGATGATTTGAGCCTACAGGTTTGTATGTGTGCACTGTGTTTTTCTTTGTTTCCTTTCTTTTGGAGTCATTTTGATGGTGCACAGCAGTAGCTATAGATTTAACTTGCTATGTCAATTTTTTCTTGTAGTGTTATGATTTATACATTTATTTATTTATAGTAATCTTAGGATTTTTTATGATTCTCTTTTTCATATTAGATTTCTTTTCTTATTTGGTGTGGGATTATCTTGGAGGCTATCATTGTAATTCTTTAGGATGTATTAGTCATTGAATAAGATTATTTAGATAAAATTTCTTGATAACTTAGGTTATCTGATGCAATCAACCTAATATTTGATGCTGAAGGAATCCTCCGTTTGGCTTGATATTTAAGTAATCTTAGGTATCATATCTACTTTTAACCTCTAGTTTAGTAGGTCAATTATCTTTAATTTGTCCCATGTTGCATCCTGCAATGGATATTATTTATTTTTATATATGCTGGTTCTTGAATAAAATGGATTGCGGTTCTTGATAAGCTCAATACTAGTGATTACTTTTAGTTAATAGGTCGAATCGTGCTTTATCCCCAAGATTGTTGTGTGTTTTTAGGATGTTGAATGGCCAGCTTTTTTTTCTTTTTTTGCAATGAGATATGGCTCAAAGGCTTTGGACGTTTCATTTTGTTGTTGTGGGTTGTTCCTTTGATATTGAGACCTTTATATTTCCTCTATTTTTTGTGGGCTTGGTGATAGGAAAGAAGGTAGATAGAATATTGCTGCCCCGCGCCGGGGGGGTTGTTGTCTTATGTGTTCTTGTAATTTGAGGATTAAAGAAGCCTAGACATCACACCTAGCTTTCTTAGATATCGTACCTAAGAAGTTCTAGGTTTCACACTTAAGAGTTTAATTGTTTCACACAACCAGAAACTTGAAGACTTTGAAATATTATTAATACTTGAATGCTCCAATAAGTGAAATTACGAAGTTATTTGTAATAACCTCCAAATAATCTTTCCTAAATAGAATTAAAGTAAGAAATGTTAAACTATTAGAAGTAGGAATATTAATTTTGATAAGAATGAGAAACTAATACTAATAACATTAGGAATACTAATTTTAGTACAATAAGAAAATACTCATAAAAATGAAAATTCTAAGTTATTTTTTTTAAATAAGAAAATTCTGAATTATTAAAACTATAATAATACTCTTCAATAATATAGACTCCTAAATAGTATAGTAGTTTTACATTTAATATAGTTATAGTTTCTAAACTATTTATGAAATCTAGTGCTAGCCCATTCTGCATCATCTTGTGTTGTTGACAGAGAAAAATGCCAAAATTTTTAAGAATTTCTTTTTTTCCTTTGCTTGTTTAGGACAAGATGACTTCCTTTTTAGATTAAGGTGCATGTGCTTTTTAAGGTTTTGTTTTTGTCTATTCTTCATAGGAATTGGTAGGCTGTTCTTTCTTGAATTTGTGTGTTTACCTAGCCTCTGTCATTTTTTTTCCTTGGACAGCTAGTCCTCCATAGGTATTCCTTTTCTTCTATCTAACAATACTCCTTTTTTCCTAAAAAAACAATTATATATCCTTTTAGCAAATGAAAATTAGATTTCTATTAAGAAGAGCGTAGATATCTTGCTCCTCCTTTAACCTCCTTGCATGTATCTTTTTGTGTATAGTGTTAGGAGAAATCACTTAATAATTTCCTGATTAATTGGAGGGTGAATGGGGGGACAGATTTTCCCGGTCAATTTGGAGAACAACAGGTCCACCCAAAAGTGCTTTTTTTTTGCATGGGAAGCTGGAAGAGAATGTATCTTAACCATTGATATGTTGATGAGGAGAGGTAGAATTGAGGTTAATAGATGCTATTTATGTAAACGGGCAACGGAAACATGTAAACACTTACTTCTTTAGTGCCCGGTGACCTATAGCTTGTGGTCTATGGTCTATGATTTACTCGGGATTTCTTGGGTTATTGTAGGGTCTGTCAAGGATGAGTTATGGGCTTGGGGTAACTTATGTAATCAATGAAAATTTGCTAAAATTATTCTTTTGACTTTGTTTTGGGTTGTTTGGAAAGAAAAAAAATTATAGAGCTTTTGAAAGGATAAAAAATGATTTCCACAATTTAAAGGATTGGTGGTTTCATCATTTTGGGTATAGCTCATTGGGTCGTGATTTATATAAGGTGAAAGATTTTGGGTATATTGTTGATATTTTAACTAACATGTAAATCCTGTGTAAATGGGTAGTACCCCCTTGATACCTTGATTTTAATACATTTGATCCTGTTACTTTAAAAAAAAAAAAAACAGAAAAAAGAAGTACCATATACAGGCACCAATGAGTTCTACTCGAGAACATTTGCAAGAGATGAGAAATCAGAAGATAATCAAGATCCCTAGTTATTAATCATAAATCATTGGCTTTCGTGTCACAAAATTCTTATGGAACCTGACTACATCTCTAATTTTATTTAGAGTAAATGTCCTCATAAACTCTTTTCTTCTTAAACAATATGAAGTTTCTCCTAGATTTATACTCTGGACCCACCCATGTGCAAATATCATCTGCAACCGATTTGGAAACAATCCAAGACTGATTGAGAAGACTCAAACACGAAATCCCACAACCTTCGAGCCTCTGAGCACAATATGGAGAGATGGTTTGGGGATTCAAACCTTGTAAGGCATAATGAGCAGTTATTGAAATAATTACCCCCCCCCCCCCCAATCATTAGGTTGTTCCAATTGAGCATTTTATGCAATTGTCTCCTGAATCTGTTATATGTTGTTTATCATTTTATTTGTGCCGTGTCCTGGTTTGTGATTGTAAAGACACTGATAGTTTTGAATTTGTACCAAGATTGATAGTATTTGTTATTTTTTTTTAAAAAAGATTGATAGTGTTTGTTGGGGGGGGGGGGGGGGGGGGTTGGGATTGTATCCATGCTCTTGTCCTTGCCTCTATTATATTTTACAATTACATTTAGGTATATAACATTTCATATGGATTAAAATCTTCTGAATTTTTATTCATTTATTTTAGTTGTAATTAAAGGAATCACCTACGCCTAACTTATATTGGAAAGAAAAATTTTTAAGGAAAAAGTACAAGATTTGGCTTACCTTGAATTCTTTTTCTGTTTATCTTGAGAGAAAAGACAGTTCATTTAAAGGCCCAAACCGGGTGCTATCAGTATACAATTTAATTATATACAAGAAAATATTTGTTGAAAGCTTCTCCAAGGCCTCCTAGTTCTTCCCATGAAAAGAAGATTTTCTCAAATAAAATATAGAGGGTCTGGAACCATACTCATAGTACTATGAAAATTAGAACAAATATCCTCTAGCTTTTATACTCTTTTTGCTCATATGACCCAGAAAATGGCTGAAGGTATGAGTTGAATTATCTTCTTTGGCCCTTTTTTTTCTTGAAATAAATCTCCTTTGGCTCTTTATTATTGTGCCAAGCCCAGCACTCAGAAACCATTAAGTCCCCAAGGCCTTGCCAATATTGAGATAACTAAGGGCCCATTTCAGAAGAACTAGGTTACTTGACATCACAAAAGTAAGTAATTTGACATCCCTTGTGTTTAAGATTTACTGAGATGTACATGTTAAACTCTTGACGACTTATGATTTTAGCCATCCAATTATGTTTTCAGACCAACCCTACACCCAATAGGGAGATATTGAAGGAGAAAATTTGATGTTTTCTTGCACTAATTTGGCAGATTCTTGGCATCTCTGCATTAGTGATAAGCGGATATTGATCAAGAAAAGCTACAAATGTGTCTCTATCTCATTCTACATGATTTTGGAGATTGACGACCTATTTATTTAATTTGCTGCATCTAGAGAGAGAATCTTGGACTGATAAGGTCCTGTTAATTCAATTTTTTTTTTGTTTCTTTTGGAGTTTATCTTTAGCCTTTAGGCAAGAGGTCTAGCCTAGTGAAGTAATTCCTCTATGTTAGGAAAGTCCTAGTGATTCAGTGGAAATCGTTTGATGTGGTTCTTGAGAGTCTCTTTGATTCATGGAAGAGAAGCATAGTTTTTGCATATCATTCTATCCCCTCAACCTATTAGTGGTTATTTAAGTCCTCATGTGACTTTTTCATATTCAAATGGTTGACACTTTGGAACAAAAAAATTACAGAAAGATGGAAAAGAGTTATCTTTGCAGTTAGCTAAGAACAGATTGCACATTGATTTTGAAACTCAATGAAGAAAATGAAGAAGAATAGACATGCTCTTGAAGGAACAAAAGTTGATGGATTGTGGTAGCCTTTTGGTGGTGGCACAACTCTTTGGATTTGATACTCAAAGAGAGATGATGGAACTAGTTTTCAAACTATTGCATGCTTGCTTATGGCCTCATATTTTTTTTTGGTTAGATGGTTTAAATAAGAATAGATTAAAGACCTATAGAAAGGAGGATTGTAAGGCCACATTTGATAGTCTTGAGAGTAGTACTAATAGCTTAATTGATCGGTGGATACACTTGTTTGGTCGATTTTGTTAGGTCGTAACATCATTAATGATGGAAATTTTGGGGATGTCATTGATACACTAACTTCATCATAAATATTTTTGTACATGGGTAGTACCTCTGTTTTTTTGGTACCTTGTGAATAATACTTTGCTCTTTTTATTTAAAAACAAGAGGTCACACCTTACTGATTCTCTCTACTGCTTTGATCCTTTTCCCAAGAAAAATTCAAATTCAAAATTCTTGAATTCTGAAAGGTCTAAGGAAAAAGTGTCACTGATAAGTTTCTTCATAGTGTCAATTCTTAGTGGGTTAGGATTCTTATCTCAGACTTTCAAGCCCAACCTTGAAGCCCATGTCCTATAAGCCCCAGTTCTCATCAGAGGAGAAACAAAAATGGGTGGAAAGATTTGGGCCTAATGCAATTAGCTTTCGAACCAGATAGGCGTAAATGTATTAATAGGATGAGTTTTCTATTAATAAAGGTATAAAGTGTCAAAAACATTTTCTTCGATTGAGAGTGAGCCTTTGCCTTAGGGTATTTGGAGCTCTATTGAGTTAGACAAGTCTAGTTGGACTGTTTGGACCTTTTCAGGGATAGGGTATGATTGTTACCTAAAATTACTCCACTCCCAATTTTGTAATGCTGCAAAGCTAAAAGATGAGAAGGTCAAGAGGGAAGTCTAGGGCAATTTGGATAGGTTAGAAATTGTAAAGCAGTTGCACAAGGATTCTTGTTGATGGCTGAGAATTTGAAGGTGACATCCCAATTGGGATTGCTTCTTTGTGTGTGGGAATAAAAAATATTTTAGAGTGGGTTTTGAGGCAGATGAAGAAGGTCGCTATGTTGTTTAGGATTCACTTTCATGGCAGTGAAGAAGTGTTGGTATCATTTAGCTATTGAAACAAGCCAATCACGAGAAAAACATGGTGTCGTTCTCTACTCCTAGGAAAGGCAAAAATGGTAGAAGCAAGGAACTGAAAAGGCTATTGTCCTCTGGTCATTATGAAAAGGGGGTTAGAGGACCAGAGGAAAGATTGGTTGGGCAAAGAGTAATTGGCTTAAATGCTGACAATATAAATAAAGTTATACGTTGAAAAGTCTAGGAGAGTGTGAATGATATAAGAAAGAGGTAAGACATCAAAGAGGAGGGGGGGCGGAGAGAGGAGGAGAGGGGGGTCCTCTGCCTCTAAGCGATGAAGATTGAGGTTATGATTGACAACATGGTTGGTAGTTTATGGGGTAGAAGCAAAATTGGGTGTTATGATCATATGACTTAAGTGCCATATGTTGTTTTATGGCATGATAAGGTCTTTGAACCTCTTGAAAGGGAACTTATTTCTTGCTGATTTTCAATTGGAATCATTCTACTTGGGTGTTTTTGAGTGTTTACAGTACCAACAGCCTTTATGTGGGAGGATTTGGGAGGTGAGGGAGAGATGAGGAGAGGCAGAATGAGAATCAGATGATCAGTGGATGATTAGAGGGGATTCCAACATGATCTAAGCAAACCATGATCTAGTGATTTTTTTTTCTTTGTCTTCAATACACAAGTTCAACAATGTCATTGACAATATTAACCTAATGGATTTTCTCTCGATCAAGGGTGGTGGACTTGGTCAAACATGAGAGATGATCCAATTTTTTCAAGGATTGAAATATTATATGTTTACACCACTTTTTAGAAAAACAAACCAAAGATTCTTCAATGTCTCTTTCCTTAGGTTTTATCGAATCACTCCCTTGTCTTGATGTTGAAGGTGTTAAAGGGGACTTAAATCCTTTTAAATTGGAAAGCATGTGGCTCAAAATAAAAGGCTTTGATTCTCTGTTTAATTCTTCGTGGATTAAGTTTGATTTGGATGGTATTGCCAGTTTCAAAGTGGCTTAGAAGTTGCAGCATCTGAATCCATAGGGAAACAATGGAGTAAGGAGCTTTTCAGCATCTTTGAGGTTGAGAATGATTCGTTGTTGAATGACACTGGTTCCCTAATAGAAAGGAGTCCAAGCAAGGTTTTTCTTGTGATGAGAGAAGGAGCTTGGCTAAGCTAGGACTCTCTAATTTATTGATTCTTAGAACTTTCTTAGAAGGAAAAATTGAGGGTGAAATGGATCAAGGAAGAGGATTGTGACACAGGATATTTTCATGAATCTCTTCAGGTGCAACCTATTGATGATGATTTAAAAGAAGTAGTCACGATCTTTTCAGGGCTTTTCTCTAAGCCTGGTTGCATTTAAACCTCGATGGGTTGAATCTCTCTTATCGCAGGATAACAAGTGATGGCTGGAAAGAGGGTTTGATGAGGCTGGAGTTTTTGCCTTGCTGTCCAAATGCAGTGGTGAGAAGGTTGTGGATCCCGAAAGTATCTTTATGGCTTTTCACTAACAAAGTTAGGAATTGGTCAGGGCTGATATTCTCAAATCCATTTGATGAATTTTCCTTAATGATAATTTTTTATGGTCAGTCCCGATGCATCATTTTGGTTCTTATCCTCAAAATCTGCTCGTTAATGATCGGAAACATTTTAGACCTATTAGGTTGGTTAGGTGTGTGTACAAATTGATTGCAAAGTTTTTGGCTCTTTGGCCCAAAAATTTAGTTTTCAGTGTTGTTGAGGAGTTGCAAGTAGCCTTTGTACATGGTAGATAGATTTGGATATCGTATTTATGGCCAATGAAATGGTTGGTGTTGTCGGAAAAGGGGCAGATGGGAGTTTTGTAAGTTGAATGTGGAGAAGGCATATGATCACGTGGCTTGGGACTTCTTGATTTTGTATTGACTTTTTTCTTTTCTCTATTTTTTAATATACTTTAGTTCTTTTACCTCTCTGGGATAACTAGGCTGTATTTTCCGTTTCTTTATCAAATACATTTCTTTTTGTATAACAAATATGTTTCCTAAATTTATGAACAATGTTTTTTGTCGATGCAATTTTTATCTTTTTGTTTTCCCCACTGAAGGTGTTAAAATCTTCCATTTCTAGTTGTGCGGAATTTGGTGATGGTGTTGGTTTGGCTCTACAATATTGTTTCATGTTCTATTTGTTAATGTTATGTGCAGTTCAGAGAGGTGCCTACAGCCTTTGCATGATAAAACTACTATTTGAAATTGAAGTTGTTTTTTTTTCCCATTCAAATTTCTGGTATGTTAAGCTTATGATCATGTCCCTGCTCTGTTTTAAAATTGTGTTGAGAATATGTTGTTCCTTATATTATGGTGGGATTTGTTGTGGAAAGCCTTGTTGACAGTTGTTGCCGTATGCTTGTTTATCTCAGAATAACATGATAGCACATTTGGAGGTAGCTGTTGTTGATGGAATGGAGAAAGTAGCTGATCTACTATCCCCAGGCTCTGTAAATACCATTAGAGACTTGTGTCCACTGGATTCTAGTCATTTTGGAAGTATTGTGTTGGACAACTACATAAAATGTAGTTTTCAAGGTATTTTTGTTATCATATACTTAATGAACTCCTCCATTGTATTTTTCTGGATATTTTTGTGCCAATGATATGCTCTCTTTTCTGGGTAGGTATTGAGTGCTCAAAAGAAGAGAAACCAGTGAATCAGTTCTTGATGACATTAGCGTCTGAATGCTTGCAACTCGATAGGCCGGTGTCAGGGTTAGGCGAACCCTCATACCACCAAGATATGAGCAATTTGGTTTTTCTATCCCAGCACTGGGCAGTTGCTCATGTAGAATGTATACAGCGTTTGATTTTGTTATGCAAAGAACTGCTGAAATTTCCAGATACATTTGATGAGAAGATGGTTGGTTCAAATTTTCTCAAGAGACTGTCCTCAAGTTTAAGGATTTTAAAGTTGCTTGGAAGTCTTGCACGAGACTACCCATACATAGAAAAGGACATCACATTGTTACAGGCAGTTGCTTCATTTGCTGATGTATTGCCTGCATTGTTTGGACTTGAATTTGAATTTGCAAATCATGCTGCTGTTGAGGGTAGTTTTGAGAGTCTTGTTTTGTTGTTATTGGAAGAATTTCTTCATCTTGTTCAAGCCATTTTCTGCAACAGCAGCGTTTTTCAGAATATTCAAGCATGCATAGTAGCTTCTATAATGGCCA
The DNA here is from genome assembly GCF_054855325.1 of Carica papaya. Classification (NCBI taxonomy): domain Eukaryota; kingdom Viridiplantae; phylum Streptophyta; class Magnoliopsida; order Brassicales; family Caricaceae; genus Carica; species Carica papaya. The sequence continues at coordinate 5,866,597 of NC_142309.1, read as the reverse complement.
AGTTGGATTCTCATATATGGAGATATGACAACTCTGCTTCTAATGTAAGGACTCCATTAGCTTACTTCCCCCGCACTGTCATTTATTTGTTGAAACTCATCCAGGATCTTAAGAGACAGAAATATCGGGCCCACGAGCTGAAGGAGTTTGGCATAGAAAGTGGCAGTTTTCCTGATTTGTCACTGGATTTTGTTTCGTGCCATGTGCGCCATGAAAGAGTTACCTTGCTGAAGTGGTTCACAGTTGAAGAATTACTAAGTATGGTATTTCCTTTGTCAAGTCATTGGGTGGACGATCTTATGCATCTTACTTATTTCCTTCATTGTGAAGGAGTAAAATTAAGGCCAAAAGTAGAGAGATCATATACCAGTTCTGGAAAAGTTAATAGTTCCGCAGAAGCAGAAAACCAAGTTTGTCATGAAGATGATGCCCTCTTTGGCAATCTTTTCTCTGAAAGTGCTCGCTCTCTTGGTTCTGCAGATGCGTACGATCAGCCACCTGTTGCTGTCAGTTCTAGCTCGAGCAATTGCAATTTGCCAATTCAAGCTGGGGCAGAACTTCTGAGCTTTCTTAAAGTGTGTATTTTCTCTCCTGGATGGGTTTCTTCCATTTATGAGGATGGCTGCAAAAACCTGAGTGGGAGTCATGTTAATATTTTGCTTTCTCTGCTCAGTTGTCAGAGCTGTTTTGGAGAGATTTCTTCTGATAGTTGTGCATCAGGGCATGAAGTGGGAAGTATTGGTCATATGCATGGACTTTGCTTTGAACTGTTGCACAATCTTCTCACAGGCAATGCCTTGTGTGTGTCACTTGAAGAATACCTTGTCCAGCGCATTCTTAATGTGGAAAATGGCATCTACATTTACAATGATCAAACTTTAGCTTTGCTGGCTCACACTCTCTTCTGTAAGGCAGGTTCTGCCGGGGAGCAGTTAAGAGCCAAAATTTATGAAGTGTTTGTTAGTTTCATCATTGAGAAGGCTAGATTTGTATGTTCCAACTGCCCTAGCCTCAAGGAGCTAGTGGGTTCTCTTCCATCTACATTTCACATTGAGATTCTTCTTATGGCATTCCATTTATCATCTGAAGGAGAAAAGGCAGCATTTGCAAACTTAGTATTTTCTTCTTTACGAACTATTGATCTTCCTTCAGTAGATTACGACAGCCAACAGTTGTCATGCTGGGCTCTATTAATTTCAAGGTTGATATTGCTGCTTCGCCATATGTTATTTTACTCACAAACTTGTCCTACATCATTGCTTCTAGATTTGCGTTCAAAGTTAAGGGAAGTCTCAGTGTTTGGATATCATGTGCCGGGCAATGTTAGTGATCATTTGTCTTCATGGGCAACAACTGTATCAAAGGACATATTTGGTTCATGGTTTGAAGCAGATCCTCTTGTCGGTAGCCTGGTTAATCAGTTGATTGACATTGCTGCCTTTTCTCCTGTGCCAACCAGAGATAAACTTGCTATCAAAACCTTGGGCTTGAGTTTAGATGACATATATTCAACCTTTTCCTCCCTTCTGGGGTTGTGGAAAGGAAGAAAAGCAGCAACAGTGGAGGACCTTATCATGGAAAGATACGTTTTCATGCTTTGTTGGGATATTCCTTCCATGGATTCTTCATTGGATCATCTGCTTTCTCTATGGAATGATACCCAGAGTCTGGATATATCTAATATGGAACAGTTCTTTTACTTTAGTCACTCACTTCTGGGCTGTCATGATGCTATTGGAAGGGGCTTTGACAGTGCAAATATTTTAATGGGAGTGCTAGATTCTCTGTGTGCCATCCACATGCCTGAGGGCATTGAGGAATTGGGATGGGATTTTTTGAGAAATGGATCATGGTTATCTTTTGTACTTTTCTTCTTGAATATGGGCATCTGGAGATATTGCCATAAGAATGCACTCCCTATATCTTGTCCATTTTGGGTACGAAACACAACTAGAGATGATCAATATGTCATTGCTGCAGAAGGCACCATTGCCAGCTTAATTGAGTCCGGTGCTACTGCAAGGTTATTGAGGAATTTGTCATCTTTGCTGAACAGATGCTTGGATGCTTATCAAAAAGCTTTCCTTGCTACCATAAGTGTCGGACAGTGCAGTGCTAATAGGTTTTCTTCTCTCCTGCTTCTCAAACATTCCAATTTTGAGAGAAGTATGCAGAATGAACTCCTTGAGAAGAATGGCATTAACTCTTTCCCAATTGAGTCTATTATTAACTTAACAAGGTTGGATGCGGTTGTTGACAAAAGAGCTTCAGGCATTTTGCAAAAGGTGTTTTGGGAATTTATGTTGCATGGTTTTCCTTCTCATCTCCAGACTTCTAGTGGGATCATTTTTTCTTGTATCTTAAGCATAAGAGGAATCATTTCGACTGTAGAGGGGCTGCTCAAACTAGGAGCATTAAGAGAAAATGTTTCCATGGAGACTGAGGTACTTCGTCAAATTCTAGATTCTGTGATGATCATTAAATTTGATCAGATTCTGCAAAACCTTCACGTGCAATGTGAAGCAATTTCTAACTGCTTGTGCGCTGGATTGGAACTGCCAGATTTTACTGAACTGTTCCTGATGAAGCACATGGAAGGGTTTCTGAGAGATATGAATGCTGGTGTGATGAGTAACAGTAGCATTCTTGAATGGGTAATTGACAAGATTGTTGACACAATGGATGCCCTCAGAAAAGACCCTTCAAAGTCTATAATCTTCAAATTTTATCTTGGGTTAGATGACGTATCTGAACATGTCAAGGAATTCTATGGGTTACAACGTGGTGATTTGTTGGCTCTGATTGATTCGCTGGAGACTTGTTCCTCTGAATTAGTGAACGTGAAGGTGCTTAACTTCTTCATTGATATTTTATCTGGGGAGTTATGTTCAGATCTGAGACAAATAATACAAAATAAATTCCTTGAGATGAATTTGCCAACCTTGTCTAAATGGTTGGAGAAGAGGCTACTAGGTTTCACTATGGAGGTATCAGATGTGACCAAGTGTGCAAAAGGAAATTCTGTGCCTGTCCGAGAGTCTACGATGAGTTTTGTTACATGTCTTGTATCTTCATTTTCTGATAGCCAATCAAGAGAACTACACAATCATATGCTTGAAGCTGTGCTACTCTCTCTTGATACTGCCTTTCTGCTATTTGATTTTCATATTGCCAAATCCTATTACCATTTTGTTGTACAACTTTCGAGAGGGGAGAATATGATGAAATCACTTTTAGAGAGGACTGTGATGCTGATGAACAAGTTAACTGGGGATGATCGTCTGCTTCCAGGGTTGAAATTTCTCTTTGGCTTTCTTGGCACTGCATTGAGTGATGGTGCCTCTTTTAAGAGTAACGTGGAGCAGTCTTCTTTGAAGCCTTTGTCTAGCAAGAGTCCTGCAGTTGGCCATATGGCTTCAAGGTCAGTAGGGTCAAGGAAAAATTCTGAGACCACAGTTCCCTCTGCAAATCAGGAAGGAGGATCTGGGTCACTTGAATGTGATGCAACTTCTGTAGATGAAGATGAGGATGATGGAACATCTGATGGTGAGGTAGCAAGCTTAGATAAGGATGAAGAAGAGGATACTAACTGTGAAAGGGCCCTTGCTTCCAAAGTTTGTACCTTTACTTCCAGTGGTAGCAATTTCATGGAACAACACTGGTACTTTTGTTATACTTGTGACCTGACAGTATCAAAAGGATGTTGTTCAGTCTGTGCGAAAGTCTGTCATCGTGGTCATCGTGTTGTTTATTCTCGCTCAAGTCGTTTTTTTTGTGACTGTGGAGCTGGCGGTGTTAGGGGCAGCAATTGTCAGTGCTTGAAGCCTCGCAAATACACTGGAAGTGACAATACAGCCAGCCGTGGTGCAGCTAATTTCCAGTCTTTTTTACCCTTCACAGAAGATGCTGATCAGCTGCAAGAGAGTGATTCAGATCTGGAGGAAGATGTTATTACAGATATGGAGAATTCATTCAGACTATCTATACCAAGAGAACTGCAAGATAGGATACCAATGTTACTTAAAGAGCTTGATGTTGAGGACAGGGTGCTGGAACTTTGCTGTTTATTGCTCCCTTCTATAGCTAGCAGAAGAGAATCTAATCTTTCAAAAGACAAGAAAGTTGTTTTGGGAAAGGACAAGGTGCTTTCTTACGGTGTCGACCTCTTGCAGTTGAAGAAGGCATATAAAAGTGGGTCATTGGACCTCAAGATAAAGGCAGATTATTCAAATGCAAAAGAGCTTAAATCTCTTTTAGCTAATGGTTCACTTGTCAAGTCTTTGCTCAGTGTCAGTGTTCGAGGTCGACTTGCAGTCGGGGAAGGTGATAAAGTTGCTATATTTGATGTTGGACAATTAATAGGACAAGCAACTATTGCACCTGTGACTGCGGACAAGGCCAATGTTAAACCTCTATCAAGAAATATCGTTCGCTTTGAAATTGTTCATCTTGTTTTTAATTCAGTTGTGGAGAACTACCTTGCTGTGGCAGGTTTTGAAGACTGTCAGGTCCTTACTGTGAATCCTCGTGGTGAAGTGACTGATCGCCTTGCCATTGAGCTTGCTCTACAAGGTGCATATATTAGACGGATAGATTGGGTTCCTGGTTCGCAGGTTCAGTTGATGGTGGTTACTAATAGATTTGTTAAAATATATGATCTCGCCCAGGACAACATTAGTCCTATGCACTACTTCACATTGCCAGATGACATGATTGTTGATGCGACTCTTTTTACAGCATCTCAAGGAAGGTTGTTTCTTCTTGTCCTTTCAGAGAATGGGATCTTATTTAGGTTTCAATTGTCAGTTGAAGGTAATGTGGGAGCCACGGTTTTGAAGGATATTATTCAGATTAAGGGCCGAGAAATTCATGCAAAGGGCTTGTCATTATACTTCTCTTCGACGTATAGGTTGCTGTTCCTGGGTTATCAAGATGGCACTTCTTTGATGGGTCGGTTAGGTCCTGATGCAACATCTCTAACTGAAATATCTTGTATTTTTGAGGAGGAGCAGGACAGTAAGCTGAGACCCAGTGGATTGCATCGTTGGAGAGAATTGCTGGCTGGCAGCGGATTGTTTGCTTGCTTCTCCACAGTGAAATCCAATGCTGCATTTGTTGTATCCGTTGGTGCTGATGAGTTGTTTGCACAGAACTTAAGACATGCAGCTGGGTCAACATCTCCTTTAGTTGGGATAACTGCTTACAAGCCTTTATCAAAAGACAAGGTCCATTGTCTAGTTTTACATGATGATGGCAGTCTTCATATATACTCTCATATCCCAGTGGGAGCTGATGCTAGTGCTGGTGTGACAGCTGAGAAAGTTAAAAAGCTGGGTTCTAATATCCTCGATAAGGCTTATGCTGGTATAAAGCCAGAATTCCCTCTTGATTTCTTTGAGAAAACTGTTTGCATCACATCGGATGTCAAACTTGGTGGTGATGCCATCAGAAATGGTGATTCTGAAGCCGCTAAACAGAGCTTAGCATCTGAGGATGGCTTTTTAGAGAGCCCCAGCACTGCAGGATTTAAGGTATTACTGCTATGGGCTTTAACTATTTGGATGCAATCATTGCTTTGTGGCCCTAAGCCATCTCATATGTGGGCTTGAACTGATTTAATTTCTGTCATTTGTCTGTCGGTGAATGCTTGTAATTAGCATAATTTTGTTCCTTTCTCTTATCTTTTTATGCATTTATCACGTTTTCTACATTACATCATTAATTGTGGAAAATATTACTTTTTGGAGGCTCAGTAGAGTTCTTGCATTGAATCAAGGTCTATTATTTTCGTCATCTCGGATTGGTGTTCTTAGTTATATGGTTTATCTGTTTTTTCTTTTTTCAGATATCTGTCTCCAATTCAAACCCTGATATTGTCATGGTTGGTTTCCGTATCCATGTGGGTAACACATCAGCAAACCATATACCTTCAGAGATTACCATTTTCCAGAGGGTGCTTAAGTTAGATGAGGGCATGCGTTCCTGGTATGATATACCATTTACAGTTGCTGAATCACTTCTTGCTGATGAAGAGTTTATCATCTCGGTTGGGCCGACCTTCAATGGCACTGCATTGCCTAGAATAGATTCACTTGAAGTCTACGGCCGAGCTAAAGATGAATTTGGTTGGAAGGAGAAAATAGATGCAGTTCTGGATATGGAAGCTCGGATGCTTGGATGCAATTCATTGCTTGTGGGGTCTCGGAAAAAATGTCGGTCAACGCAGCCTTCTTCTATTCAGGAGCAGGTGGTAGCAGATGGTCTTAAGCTTCTTTCAATGGTTTACTCACTGTGTAGATTGCAAGAAGAGGAAGATAAACTGGAGCTTAGTGAACTCAAGTGCAAGCAGCTATTAGAAACAATATTTGAAAGTGACAGGGAGCCCTTGATCCAGGCTGCGGCTTGCCGTGTCTTGCAGGCTGTCTTTCCTAAGAAAGAGATTTATTATCAAGTAATGAATCCAAACCCACCCTCCCCCTTCCCTCCCCCCCCCCCCCCAATAGAGTCATATCTATCTTGGGCAGGAATAGTATCTCTTTTGTAGGTTAAGGACACCATGTGGCTTCTTGGTTCCTTTATCTTCTTATCTTATTGATGTTTTGGTTATGTAGTTGTGTCCATCTCAAGCACTAATAGTATCTCCTTTGTAGGTTAAGGACACCATGCGGCTTCTTGGGGTCGTCAAAGCAACTTCTGCTTTATCTTCAAGGCTGGGAATTGGTAGCGCAGGGAGCTGGATTATTGAAGAGTTTAATGCCCAGATGCGTGCAGTATCTAAGATTGCATTGCACCGTCGATCCAATTTGGCTGTTTTCTTGGAGATGAATGGTACTGTTACTGCCCCCTGCCTTTGTATGTTGATCTGTTTGTTTGTCTGGAACGGATTCCTACCCATGTTTGTTACTATTTAACATTATTATCTTGGTTTTTTGGAAATATCTCTTATGGCCAATTTGGCTGCCACACAACTGAGTTTTTGTAGTTACCATTTAACATTATTATCTTGGTTTTTGGAAAAATCTCTCATGACCAATTTGGCTGCGACACAACTGAATTTTTGTTGTTACTATATAACATTATTATCTTGGTTTTTAGAAAAATCTCTTGTGGCCAATTTGGCTGCCACACAACTGAGTTTTTGTTGTTACTATTTAACATTATTATCTTGGTTTTGGAAAAATCTCTTTCGGTCAATTTGGTGGGTTGGTGGTAATTCAGTTAGAAAAGTTATATGTATTGATACTAATATAACAAATAGAATTAGGAATTAGCTAAGAATGATATGAAGAAATGAATCTGTTAGAGAAATGGTGAATTAGGTTAAAAGGTATAATAGCCAATTATACCTTATACAGTGAATAAGGTTAAAGGGTATGAGAGTAAATTGTACTTTATGTAATTAATTGTAATTAATTAATTATTTTCTTCTCCGTCCTAGGAAACATTTACATATAGAGTTCTAATATTCAATAAAAAAGTTCTCACCTTAGCTGTAAAGCATATTCGGTCTGCATTGGAAGAATAGGGAAAAAAAAACCTAAAGGGGCCAGCCACTACCGACGATCACCAGTAACAACCAAACTGGCCTTCATTGCTGATGCCAGAACCTTTAGCCGCATTGCCAGATGTAGCCGCACCGTGGACAGACTCAGCCGCACTACTAGACGCAGCAAGGACTAGACCAGATGTGTCCCTCCCTGCACCATCATCACATGTTGCGACGCCATCTATCGTGACCTGATGTAAACGTGACTGTTCATGACTAGACGCAGCCGCTAGATGCAGCTGCAACGCTATATATTGCGATGTGGCTCTGTCACGAGACACGAGACATACAATACTCGCTCTCTATACCACCTCCTTTAGCCTCTGTTCAGGTGTGCAACTCACGAGACATACAATTCTTGTTCTTAATCGTTCCCACCTCTCATGTCTCTAAACAAGATTTTGGCCAAGGTTAGTGCCCCAAGTGGCAAGGTCGTAGCTGCGGCTTAGTCTAGATCCAAGTTCATTCGCCCAAAGTTACGGATTCCCTCCTCACGTAGCCATTTGTATTCTTGGTAAGGATCCATCCGGTCATTTTTTTTTCAACCATAATTACCATACAATTCGTGAAGGATATTGAAGATAACATCCTAGAATATTAGAGCACATTCCTACATGAAAAATCCCATCACCAAGTTCAACCATTGCAGATAGCCTATCGCTTTAGACAATGGCCCCACGTTTGATGCTTCGGATGAAGAGGATTCTATGGTTATGATATGGTTATAGAACTCCATGGCTCTAGAAATAAGTAAGATTGTGGTGTTCTAGCCCATCGCAAAAGAGCAATAGAGGACATGGTTATAGAACTCCATGGCTCCAGAAATAAGTATGATCGTGGTGTTCTAGCCCACCGCAAAAGTAATATAGGACATGGTTATAGAATTCCATGGCTCCAGAAATAAGTAAGATCGTGGTGTTCTAGCCCATCGCAAAATCAATATAGGATGCAATTAGCAAAACCTACTTTAAAATCAAGAACGTCATACAAATTTATGATCTGATGGTCAAGACATGATCTATCAAACAAGGAAAAAGTAAAGATGTAACCATGCTTAAGAAATTTATAGAAAAAGACCATGCATGTCAATTTCTGGCAGGATTAAATCCTGAATATGATCAAGTATAAGTTCAGATCTTGGGGGAGAAAAGATATTGGTAAAGGAGGAAATGTCATTGCTTAATGAGGTCATTCCATTGTAACAACAGAAGAGAGTAAAAGACGGGTTATGCTAGAATCTCATCCTGCAGATAATTTAATCTTGATCTCATGAGGTTCCAAACCCCACTAGCAAACAAAGAAGGTGAGTCACTTTGAGAACTCAACCCTAGGAATAAATAGTAGAGACAATCTCTGATATACTTTTTGCCAACATACCAAAGAAAAGTGCAGTGTTCAAGTCCAGTGGTTCAAGTAAAGAGTGGGGATACAAAAATACATCACTAGAGATTCCCAAACAGGTTCATGTCAGTGACCAGCAAGAAAACAAAACACTTGTTAGTCTCATTGCTTCTAAATGGATGTGGGGTTGTTTGGATGACCTTGAAAAGCACACGGGTACAGGTGTAAAAAAAAACTCATATATTCATTTCTTCTCTAAAAAAGGAGAGAAACTTGATCTCTAGGTCCTAAAATGTGTATTTGTCGGATGTTCTCTCTCTCCAAAGGGTTCAAATGTTACTAGCTGCCTATTCAAAAAAATGTGTTTATGGATGTTAAGTTTGTTGAATAAAAATCCTACATCACCGAAGCTTACCTTTTGAATGAGCCTATATTAGAAAATAAAGATACAAAATTCTTAATAGACTTTGTCCTACCACTATTGCCACAACCCTAACATCATCATCATAAGAGAACTTTCAAAATCTACCAGGACATTCACTAACTCAAGAGATCATATAAGACCCTAAGTTTTCTCTAGTGTATATAAGGAGGAAGATGTCGAATACTAAGTGGTTCAAGAATATGACTTTGATCTTGGAATTAAGGTAAGTTCTAGAAAACTTATATAGTCCGATAATGATCTACCTATTGCACTTCATTAACATACAAGAGAATACACTGAATACCTTTTTTTATTCTATCGCACAGTTAGTGTTATTTGATAAGTGTTTATCATCACATAAAAATTTCCTTATAAATTTAAATATTGAGTCTATTCTTAACACAATATCCGAGATATTATCTTGTAAAAAACAGAAAAATGTTATAAATGTAGAAATGTAAACACTGAAAAAAAACCAGACATGGAAATGGGGGATCTATCCAAAGACAAGAAACCAGTGATATGCAAATAGATCTTTACAATCAAATATAAAACAAATGAAACAATTTGAGAGATATAAAATGAGATTGGTGACAAAGGATTATACACAGACATATAAGATAGATTACTAGGAAATGTTTGTACCAGTAGCCAAGATTAACACTATGCAAATCTTATTGTTACTAGCTATTCACTAAATTGACAATTATGATAATTTGATGTAAAAAATGTCTTCCAGCATAAAGATCTAGAAGAAGAAATCTACCTGGATATTGCACTAGGTTTTGATAAAGAAATAGGAAGAAATAAAGTGTGTAATCTAAAGAAAGTCTTGTCCATACTCAAGCAAGCACTAAGAACATAGTTTGGCAAGTCTGCAAAGGTGATGATGGATTTAGAATTTAAGTAGGCTTAAAGAGATCATACTCTATTTATCAAGCACGTAGAAACAAGAGGAGTCGCAGTTTGCTTAATATATGTTGATGATATTATCATAACAAGAGATGATGAGAAAAAAAACTTAATACTAGAATGGTGTTTTGTAAAGGAATTTGAGATCAAGAAACTTGATAGCTTGAAACATTTTCTAGCAATTGAAGTTGTCTATTCAAAATTTAGAACTTTTATTTCTCAATAGAAATACATTCATGACTTATTGAGGGACTCTGCTAAATTAGCATGCAAACTAGATAGTACTTATATTGATCCTAATCATAAACTGCCAAAAGCAGAAGAAGATACACTAATAGACAAAGAAATATATTAGATTACTTGAGAGATTGATACGCATATCCCACACGAGACCATATGTTACCTATGCAGTGAGTGTTATAAATTAATTCATACATAGTTTGAAAAAAGTGCACCTATAAACAGCATTCAAAATATTACATTGCCTAAAAGGATCACTTGAAAAAGGAATTGTGTTCAAGAAGAGTGATGAACTGCTCCTAGAAGCTTATATTGATATGGATTACGCAGGGTCAATTGTAAAGGTCTATCACAAGATATTGTACTTTATTTGAGGTAACCTAGTCACCTGGAGAAATAAGAAGTAAAATGTAGTTGTGAAATTAAATGTAAAATGAGAATTTCAAGTAATGTCTCAAGGGATATGTGAACTAATATGGATAAGAAAAAGTTTGGAAGATCTTGGAGTCAAGAGGGAAAACTCAATGCGGTTATACTGCAACTACAAGTTAGCCATACGTATTGCACAAAATCCGATGCAAAATCTCCAGACATATTAATGTAGATAGATATTTTATCAAAGAAAAACTTGATAGTAGTCTAATACAACTATACATGCTTATAAATTTTCAACTGGTAGATGTATTGACTAAAAGTTTAAGTAATCCAGTATCCCTAACTCTTATTGGCAACTTAAGGATGAACAACATTTATATCCCAGCTTGAGGGGAAGTATTAGAGATGACAGATTAGGTCAAAGGGTGTAATAATCAATTATACCTTATGTGATTAATTAGATTAAAGAGTATAACAGTAAGTTACACCTTATATAATTAATTGTTTTTTGTTTTTGTCCAAGAAAACATAGGGCTGTAATATCCAATAAGTTATATATCAACCATTCTTGACAGAATCAAATTGGACTTAAGTTCTTTGATCTGTGGACAAAGTATTTAATTGCTTGATGACAATTCGGCCTGGTAGTTGCTTGTTATTATATTTTGAATTATTTGAGATTAATCTTTACTGTACTTTTTAATACAGGTTCAGAAGTGGTTGATGGGCTTATGCAAGTCTTGTGGGGAATTTTGGAATTAGAGCAACCTGATACTCAAACTATGAACAACATTGTGATGTCCTCTGTGGAGCTTATTTATAGTTATGCTGAATGTCTGGCTTCACACGGAAAGGATGCAGGGAGCCATTCCGTAGCTCCTGCTGTTACAATATTGAGAAAACTTCTTTTCTTCCCTAATGAGGCTGTTAAAACTTCCAGCAGGTACTTTTTGTCCTATGTGCGCAATTTCTTGATTGTGTTTTTATTGTGTTAACTAATAGTTCTTTGCAGCTTGGCAATATCATCAAGATTGCTCCAGGTCCCATTCCCAAAGCAAACTATGTTAGCGGCAGATGATGCGGTAGAAAATGCGGTATCTGTCCCTATGCCGGTGAGAGCAGCTGGCAGATATACACAAGTGGTTGAAGATGATTCTATTACTTCATCTGTTCAGTACTGTTGTGATGGTTGCTCCACCGTTCCAATACTAAGGCGGAGATGGCATTGCACTGTTTGTCCGGATTTTGATTTATGTGAGGCATGCTATGAAGTGTTAGATGCAGATCGGCTTCCCCCGCCCCATTCTAGAGATCATCCAATGACCGCAATCCCAATAGAAGTGGAATCATTAGGTTCTGATGGTAACGAAATTCACTTCTCCACAGATGAAGTAAGTAATTCAAATTTGCTGCCAGTCACAAATGATGGTAGCGTGCAAAATTCTGCGCCTTCAATTCATGTCTTGGAACACAACGAATCTGGAGATTTTTCAGCTTCATTAACTGACCCAGTTTCAATATCTGCTTCAAAACGAGCAGTGAATTCCTTGATTCTCTCTGAGCTTCTTGAACAGTTGAAAGGATGGATGAGGACAACATCTGGAATTCGAGCTATTCCTGTTATGCAATTATTCTACAGACTGTCATCTGCAGTTGGTGGGCCTTTTATGGACAGCTCAAAGCCTGGAAACTTAGATCTAGAAAAGTTAATTAAATGGTTTTTGGATGAAATTGATCTCAGTAAGCCTTTTGTAGCTAGAACTAGATCTTCTTTTGGGGAAGTTGCAATTTTAGTCTTCATGTTTTTTACATTGATGCTTCGGAATTGGCACCAACCTGGCAGTGATAGTGCTGCTCCAAAACCAAGCGGAAATATGGATGCATCTGATAAAGTCATTCTCCAGAACTCTACTTCCAGTTCTTTCAAGTCTCCCTCAGATGATCAAGATAGAACTGATTTTGCATCCCAGCTACTTCGGGCTTGCAGTTGTCTCAGGAACCAAGCTTTTGTTAATTATCTGATGGATATTTTGCAGCAGTTGGCACATGTGTTCAAGTCCCCTGCTGCTAGTTTTGAAAATTCACATGGTCCAAATGCTGGCTCTGGATGTGGGGCCCTTCTAACAGTCCGAAGAGACTTACCTGCTGGGAATTTTTCTCCATTCTTTTCAGATTCTTATGCGAAAGCTCATCGTGCTGATATATTTATGGATTATCATAGGCTACTATTGGAGAATACTTTCCGTCTACTATATACCTTGGTAAGGCCTGAAAAGCAAGACAAGAGTGGGGAGAAAGAGAAGGTTTACAAGATATCTTCAGTTAAGGATTTGAAGTTAGATGGGTATCAAGATGTCCTCTGCAGCTACATAAATAATCCACATGCAACATTTGTTAGAAGATATGCAAGGAGACTTTTTCTTCATCTCTGTGGAAGCAAAACTCACTACTATAGTGTTCGAGATTCTTGGCAATTTTCAAGTGAAATGAAGAAACTCTACAAACATGTTAATAAATCTGGTGGTTTTCAAAATCCTGTTCCGTATGAAAGAAGTGTTAAGATAGTGAAGTGTCTGTCTACGATGGCTGAAGTAACTGCTTCACGGCCTCGAAATTGGCAGAAGTATTGTGTAAGGCATGGAGATGTTTTGCCTTTTCTTCTGAATGGAGTATTTTATTTCTGTGAAGAGTCTGTTATCCAGACTCTAAAACTTCTAAATTTAGCTTTCTATTCAGGAAAGGATATGAGCCACACTTTACAGAAGACTGAAGTAGTGGATTCAGGAACAAGTTCAAACAAATCAGGCACACAGTATATGGATTCAAAAAAGAAGAGGAAAGGTGAAGATGGAAATGATTCTGGTTCGGAAAAGTCATATTTGGATATGGAAGCAGTTGTTGATATTTTCGCTGACAAAAATGGAGATGTCTTGAGACAATTTATTGATTGCTTTTTACTTGAATGGAATTCAAGCTCTGTGCGTGCAGAAACCAAGTATGTTCTTTGTGGGCTGTGGCATCATGGGAAGCAATCATTCAAGGAAACCATGTTGACAGCTCTCTTGCAGAAAGTTAAATGCTTGCCAATGTATGGTCAGAATATTGTTGAGTATACTGAACTTGTTACCTGGTTGCTTGGGAAGGCTCCCGATAATGGTACAAAACAACAGAATGGTGAAATTGTGGACCGTTGTTTGACCTCTGATGTAATAAAGTGCATTTTTGATACAGTTCATTCTCAAAATGAGCTTATAGCTAATCATCCAAATTCCCGCATATACAGCACTCTGAGTGGTCTGGTGGATTTTGATGGTTACTATCTTGAGAGTGAGCCTTGTGTTGCCTGTAGCTCTCCAGAGGTGCCTTACAGCAGAATGAAATTAGAAAGTCTGAAGTCTGAGACGAAGTTTACTGACAACCGCATCATTGTGAAATGCACTGGAAGTTACACCATCCAGACTGTGACCATGAATGTTCATGATGCTCGTAAATCAAAATCAGTAAAAGTCCTGAACTTGTATTACAACAATCGACCCGTGTCTGACTTGTCAGAGCTAAAAAATAATTGGTCTTTGTGGAAGCGTGCAAAGAGTTGTCATCTTGCTTTCAACCAGACTGAGCTCAAGGTGGAATTTCCAATTCCAATAACCGCATGTAACTTCATGATTGAGCTGGATTCATTCTATGAAAATCTTCAAGCCTTGTCTCTTGAGCCATTGCAATGCCCACGCTGCAGTCGACCTGTCACTGATAGGCATGGAATTTGCAGCAATTGCCATGAGAATGCATATCAATGCAGGCAATGCCGGAACATCAATTATGAGAATTTGGATTCTTTCCTTTGCAATGAATGTGGATATAGCAAATATGGTCGTTTTGAGTTCAACTTCATGGCAAAGCCTAGTTTTACATTTGATAACATGGAGAATGATGAAGATATGAAAAGGGGATTGGCAGCAATAGAATCTGAATCAGAAAATGCTCATAGGAGATATCAGCAACTTCTTGGCTTCAAGAAACCCCTTCTCAAGATTGTATCAAGCATTGGCGAAAATGACATGGATTCACAACAGAAGGATTCAGTGCAACAAATGATGGTTTCTATGCCTGGACCTTCATGCAAGATAAACCGCAAGATTGCACTTCTGGGTGTCCTATATGGCGAGAAGTGCAAAGCTGCTTTTGATTCTGTCAGCAAAAGTGTGCAGACACTGCAAGGGCTCCGTCGGGTTTTGATGAATTATTTGCACCAGAAACACTCGGATAATTTGGTTTCTGCTTCAAGATTTGTAGTTTCCAGGTCTCCAAATAATTGCTATGGTTGTGCTACTACTTTTGTGACACAATGTCTTGAGATACTACAGGTGCTATCAAAGCATCCAAATTCTAAGAAACAAATTGTAGCTGCTGGTATCTTATCTGAGTTGTTTGAAAATAATATTCATCAAGGTCCAAGAGCAACTCGTGTGCAAGCAAGGGCAGCTCTCTGTGCATTTTCTGAAGGTGATTTTAACGCAGTTGCTGAGCTGAACAATTTGATACAGAAGAAAGTTATGTACTGCCTTGAACACTATCGCTCCATGGATATTGCACTGGCCACCCGTGAGGAACTGTTATTGCTTTCAGAAGTGTGTTCCTTGGCGGATGAACTCTGGGAGTCAAGGTTGCGTGTTGTTTTCCAATTGCTTTTTTCTTCTATTAAATTGGGTGCCAAGCATCCTGCTATATCAGAGTATATTATTCTTCCTTGCCTGAGGATTATATCTCAGGCGTGTACTCCTCCAAAGCCTGATACAACAGATAAAGAGCAAGGTGTGGGAAAATCAGCTTCTTCTACACAACTAAAGGATGACAATTGCTCTAGTATATCTGGATCTCTAGGTGGTATTGCTCTTAAATCTGTCACTGAATCTTCGGAGAATAGTTGGGATGTTTCTCATAAGGCTCAAGATATCGAATTGCTAAGTTATTCAGAATGGGAGAGGGGAGCATCATATCTTGACTTTGTTAGAAGACAATACAGAGTTTCTCAGGCTGTTAAAGGCAGTGGCCAGAGGTCTCGAACTCAAAGAATTGATTACTTGGCTATCAAATATGCTCTTAGGTGGAAACGCCGTGTTTCAAAAGCAGCTAAAAGCGACTTACAAGCGTTTGAGCTCGGTTCATGGGTTACAGAACTTGTTCTGAGTGCTTGTTCTCAATCTATTAGATCAGAAATGTGCATGTTAATCAGTTTACTCTGTGCTCAGAGTTCGACAAAACGTTTTCGGCTGTTAAATTTGTTAATGGGTTTGTTGCCAGCGACTCTTCTAGCTGGTGAAAGTGCTGCTGAATATTTTGAATTGCTAGTCAGGATGATTGACTCAGAAGAGGCTCGTCTTTTCTTGACTGTAAGGGGCTGTCTAACAATAATTTGTAAATTAATTACCCAAGAGGTGGGTAATATTGAATCTTTAGAAAGGAGTCTGCATATTGACATTTCCCAAGGGTTCATTCTCCACAAGCTCATTGAGCTTCTTGGCAAATTCTTAGAGGTCCCCAATATCAGATCCAGGTATCACCACTACACTGCTAGTTCTTGTTCTGTTTCTGATGGTTGTATCTCTTAATCTTTCAAATAATTGGATTTGTGATGCCAGGTTTATGCGAGACAATTTGCTGGCTGAAGTTTTAGAAGCCCTTATTGTCATTCGTGGGTTGATAGTGCAGAAGACAAAATTAATTAGTGATTGCAATCGGCTTCTAAAAGATCTTCTTGACAGTCTTCTGCTTGAAAGCAGTGAAAATAAACGGCAGTTCATCCGTGCCTGTATTTGTGGTCTGCAAACGCACAGGGAGGAGAGGAAAGGAAGAACTTGTTTGGTATGAGGAAATTCCAAATATCTGTCCTGTTTTACTGCAACTTTTTTATAGCCAATGGAACTTTTTTATTTGAAGTCTTCAACTCGGTTATTTACCTTCCACATATCCTCAAGAGATGGATGTTTTTAGTTTCTAAGATGTCTCATTCTTGGTGGCTGTTTGATTAAGGTTCCCACGATGAATTAGATGGTCACTTGCAGTACATTGTAAAATAAGAAAGAAAATCTGCCATTTCTTTTGCTCTCGATAGTGTTTGAGATCAGCTAAGGAAAATTTTGACACCTAAAAAGTATTAATAGTGTTGGCATAAATTTATTTTGTGCGGTAACAATATATATATCTATCATATTTATTTTGAAATTTAGCTCAGCTCTTTGACCTTCACATAGCAGTAGGAGATGCTTTAAATTTCTAGGATGTATTAGGCTGTTGTTTAGGTTCCTAAGATGAGGCCCGTGCAGTATATTCCAAAACAAGAAATGACGCCCAACATATGAATAGAAATGTTATCCAATAGCCATCTTAACCAATATTCCAAAGCTTTAGTTTATTGTAACTAGGACCCAATATTATAATTAAACTCTAAACACACAAATAGAATTTATCAATAGTGCAGTGGATGCTGATTCTGTAAGTTTCAGTTTGTGTTCTGAATGCTGAGGATTTCTCTGTTAGCTCAAGAGTCAATTGCTAATTGCAATCAAAATTTCAACAATCTTTGCAGTTTATCCTAGAGCAGCTTTGCAACCTGATCTGCCCGTCAAAACCAGAGGCTGTTTATCTGTTGATTTTAAATAAAGCTCACACACAAGAAGAGTTTATTAGGGGATCAATGACTAAGAATCCATATTCCAGTGCTGAGATTGGTCCATTGATGCGCGATGTTAAAAATAAAATTTGTCACCAATTGGATTTGTTGGGTCTTCTAGAAGATGACTATGGCATGGAGTTGCTTGTGGCTGGGAATATTATCTCACTGGATTTGAGCATTGCTCAAGTCTATGAGCAAGTATGGAAGAAGTCAAGTAGTCAATCCTCGAATGTCTTGGCTAATGCTGCCTTGTTATCTTCTAATTCTGCAACATCAACAAGAGACTGTCCACCTATGACAGTGACATATCGGCTCCAGGTTTATTGCTACTTTCTTTTCTAGTCAATGGCTGTATCCATTGAGTTACATTTTAGATAGAGCTTTACCATTTGGCATTTTTATACTTTCTGTATGCATGGTTAATGGCTTGCGAGAATTGCAATCTCTCTTTAAGTTTATACCTGCCCTTGTATTAAGCAGGCTTGTGATTTGCTTGTCTTTATATGTATATCATGCACTTCTTTTTGGCATGCTTATGATTCATAATTTTTTTCAGTATCAGTATCAGCATTCAAAACCAGATTTAGAACTACTAAAGGCTTCTTTAAAGATGGTGTAGATGTCCTGTTTTCTTTATTCCTAGATCTTCTCTTTTATCATTTGTCGAGTTAACATTTCTCAATCCCATTATGGGTCTTTTTTGGTTGACAAGTAGGCATTGACCTATACTTGTTGAAAGACATCTTAACTGTCCTTGTATGATTCACAGGGATTAGATGGTGAAGCTACCGAACCTATGATCAAGGAATTGGAGGAAGACAGAGAAGAATCACAAGATCCAGAGGTTGAGTTTGCAATAGCAGGTGCAGTTCGTGAATATGGTGGACTGGAAATTTTGCTGGGTATGATCCAGGTATGCAGGTTATCATAATTCTGCTTTTCAAAGATGTGTTGGTTGATGTTCTGGCTTGAGATCTTTTGCCTTTTTTTTGTCAGTCAATAAAACTCAAAAATCTTAGTCATCAGGTTGGGTGGGTGTATTTTGGAGGTGGTGTAATATTTTTTAAGAAAGTTAGGCAACTGGAAAGTGACCTACCCAAATATATGGCATGCCAAGGGGATTGGGAGATTTGTTTATTAAATTAATATTTCTTTTTTAAGAAATTCGTAGTTTTTGCCACTTAACAAAGACTCTAGAAAGTTTGAATAAGATGTGAATGTCTTTCAAAAGAAGCACAAGGGTTCTTGATGCTAAAGCAAATCTAGGTTAACTTTTAAATTATGCAGATATATTGAATTCGCCTTTTGTAATGAATTAGAAACGGGTGAGAATCACTATAGTTTAATCACCTATGTATTTTGTATTATGGAAGATCAGAGGCCCTTTAAGTCCTTTTCAGATTAGTCCATTTCTGCTATTCTTTTGGAGAATATCCTGAATTTTTCTATTTTCATATTCACGCAAACTGTATTCTTGGTCATAGACCAATTACTGAGATATGTGATTTCTAATTCGAATTTTCAGCGTTTGAGAGATGATTTCAAGTCTAATCAAGAGCAGCTTGTTGCTGTTCTCAATCTCCTTATGCACTGCTGCAAGATTAGAGAGAACAGAAGGGCGTTGCTAAGTCTAGGAGCTTTGGGTCTTCTTCTTGAAACAGCTAGACGTGCCTTTTCTGTGGATGCCATGGAGCCAGCTGAAGGCATTCTTTTGATTGTTGAGAGTCTGACACTGGAGGCAAATGAAAGTGACAACATTAACATCTCTCAAAGTGTTCTTACTGTCACTAGTGAAGAAAGTGGCACCGGAGAACAGGCAAAGAAAATAGTTCTTATGTTCCTGGAAAGACTTTGCCACCCATCAGGGCTTAAGAAATCAAATAAACAACAGAGGAACACTGAGATGGTTGCAAGAATCTTGCCATATTTAACTTATGGTGAGCCTGCAGCAATGGAAGCACTCATCCAGCATTTTAGTCCTTATTTGCGTGACTGGGCCGAATTTGACCAGTTGCAGAGACAACACCTGGATGACCAAAAAGATGAGAGGATCGCCCAGCAAGCAATCAAGCAGAGGTTCACAGTGGAAAATTTTGTAAGAGTCTCAGAATCACTTAAGACAAGTTCCTGTGGGGAGAGATTAAAAGACATAATTTTAGAGGAAGGCATAACAGGTGTTGCTGTTAAGCATCTGAGGGAGAGTTTTGCAGTTGCAGGGCAAGCTGGCTTTAAATCTAGTCCAGAATGGACATCAGCTTTGAAACTTCCGTCTGTACCGCATATATTGTCTATGTTAAGGGGCTTGTCAATGGGGCACTTGGCCACCCAAAGGTGCATTGATGAGGGAGGTATCTTACCTTTGCTTCATGCTTTGGAAGGTGTTTCTGGAGAAAATGAGATTGGGGCAAGGGCTGAAAATTTGTTAGATACCCTATCTTCTAAGGAAGGAAAAGGAGATGGATTCTTGGAGAAAAAAGTGTGTGCACTCCGCCATGCCACAAGGGATGAAATGAGGCGTCGAGCTTTAAGAAAGAGAGAGGAGCTACTTCAGGTACGTTGGACTCCCTTGCTGCTATCATACTAAGACTTTCGGTTCCTCTTGCAAGGATAGATGTGTTAATGAATTCTTCTAGACTACAATTTTACATGCATGTTACATATACTTAGTTGGATATTATATGAATACTTATTTTTTCATTTTTCTCTTGGTAATCATAATAGGGACTTGGAATGCGTCAAGAACTAGCTTCAGATGGTGGTGAAAGAATTATTGTTGCACGACCACTTTTGGAAGGCCTGGAAGATTTGGAGGAGGAGGAAGATGGGTTGGCCTGCATGGTGTGTCGAGAAGGATATAGTCTTAGGCCTACCGACTTGCTGGGTGTATACTCTTACAGCAAAAGGGTGAACCTTGGTGTTGGCACTTCAGGAAGTGCTCGTGGAGAGTGTGTTTATACTACTGTCAGCTATTTCAATATTATTCACTTTCAGTGCCACCAGGAGGCCAAAAGAGCAGATGCCGCTCTGAAGAATCCAAAGAAAGAGTGGGAGGGGGCCACTCTCCGAAACAATGAATCTCTCTGCAATTCCTTGTTTCCTGTGAGAGGTCCATCTGTTCCATTAGCACAGTATGTACGCTCTGTTGACCAGTACTGGGATAATCTCAATGCTCTTGGCCGTGCTGATGGAAGCAGACTCAGGCTATTGACTTATGACATTGTCCTGGTACGAGACTAATTTTTGGATTCCTGCATTGTTTATTCTAGGTTGCATCATTGTGTGTGCCTGAACATAATAGACGTTGTCTTTTGGGCACGATAGGAAATTTTGGATAGCCAAATCATGAAGGTGAAATGTACCACAGGCAACCACAGTGCCCCCTGGTTTTTTCCTTGTAAGATCAGGATTTTTGCTTTCTTTTCTTGGTGTCCCTTATAGAAGGCCAATGGCCTAATGCAAACGAGTGGCAGAATATAGAAGAGAGATCCACTTCGAGATTGTAGGAGATTTGGATCACCCAGTTGTACAAGGCATCCCCCACATGTCACTTAGCTTCAGAATTTCTTTTCCTAGTTAGAATCATCGTGTAACTGAAGTTTTTAGCACTGTAATAGATCTGCTTTGCAACTAATATTCATGGATTTTTGTAACACAGATGCTAGCTCGATTTGCCACGGGGGCATCATTCAGTGCTGAAAGCAGAGGTGGGGGAAGAGAAAGCAACTCACGGTTTTTGCCTTTCATGATTCAGATGGCATGTCACCTTCTTGATCAAGGAAGCCCCTCTCAACGCTGCAGCATGGCGAAAGCTGTATCATCATATATAACCTCTAGCCCAGATTCCCGACCAACTGGTGGAGGGGAGCCTTCTCTGGGTACTGAGGAAACTGTCCAATTCATGATGGTAAACTCACTTCTTTCAGAGTCTTATGAGTCCTGGTTGCAGCATCGTCCCGCCTTCTTGCAAAGAGGAGTATACCATGCTTACATGCAGCACACACATAATCGTTCTGGAAGTACAAGCAAAAGCCCTGCAACAGAATCAGGAGGTAGTGATGAGCTGCTTTCTATTGTTCGACCAATGCTTGTCTATACAGGGTTGATTGAGCAGCTGCAGCAGTTTTTCAAGGTCAAGAAGAAGGCAAATGTTGGATCCGCCAAAATAGAAGGGAATACTACAGGTATAGAAGCGGAGGATGATGGTGGGAGTTTGGAAGGTTGGGAGGTTGCAATGAAAGAGCAACTGCTGAACGTGAGGGAAATGGTGGGATTCTCCAAGGAGTTATTATCATGGCTTGATGACATGAATTCTGCAAGTGACTTGCAGGAGGCATTTGATGTTATTGGTGTTTTTGCTGATGTATTGTCTGGTGGGTTTACAAGGTGTGAAGATTTTGTCCAGGCCGCAATTGATGCAGGGAAAAGCTGCTGATACTATGCTATAGTAGGAGCGTTTGTGTTGTAAAATCTATCACACTCGTTAATGGCGTTTGCGGTGAAGCTGTTATAATCTTTTTTTCTGTTATCGGATGAGCATGTAAAGTTGACATCATTTTACTTTACCCCACGAGTCACGGGGTTTAGTATCATTTTTGCTCCTTAATAATAAAGCAATTTCCTGCAAGACTGTTGATTCCCTTTTATTCAGATAAATTGCTAATCTTTATCTATTTTAACTAACTTAAATAAGGTTATTAAATAGACGATATTATTGATTATTTGCTAACATAAATTTGGTTTGTTAAGGCTGCTGATAAGTTGCTGCAATTTATTTCTTTAATTTTTATCAAAATAAATTATCTATATTTAAGAAACTACTCCGCGCACCCCTTCTCGAGAATGAAATTTTTTTAAAAAATTATTTTAATTATTACAATTAAAATTTTACTGCTAAAAAGAGTAAGTTTAAACATATTAAGATATTTCTAATATAAATGTTTTTAAAACAAAATTTGTAAACAAGCATGTCGTTGTATTTATTTTTTCCAAACTGCTAATATCATCAGGAATGCAAAACTATCCTTTGGGGGGGGAACAACTAGAAGAAACAACCAAAGAGAGCCACTAAAAAATTAAAAGTATAAATATATGTGTTACAGAAACTATGAAATATGGCGTTATAAATCAAATTTCATCCTTTTGCACTGTAATTCCAGGAGGGATGCCCCCAAGTTAAATATATAATCAAAACTGGCAAAATTAGGAAGGGGAGGAGGTTCGGTTATGCACTCAGTTCATTGCATCATAATCATCCAACTTGTCGTTGTACTCCAGCACCTTCCTCTTTATCTTTGATGAGTCTACCCATGTAATAAAGTCTTCCATGTTCCTCGTTACAAGGAATGCCGAATCAGTAACAGTGTCTGGACCCACACGAATATGTCCCTGCTCGATGTATGTCACAGCTTCTTTTAAATGCTCTGCAAACTTCAAGTGCACCAGAACAGTTGATAGCCTTCGTCTACAAAAAAAGAGTTGCAGTACAGAATTAGAAACCAGAAATATGCAGTAAAAAGATAACCACCGGTCCAAGACAACATTTGAAAAGGTTAATTCATATAAAGAAATTCTTAGGGAACTGAAAGCATTTTAACTTCTTAATCATTTAGTCGAGTGTTGCTGCCAAGTTAGAGAGGCAATGTTATCTGCTGCATAAGCATATCATATGGCAGTAAGACAGATGATATTGCAGATGCAATTACTTCAGAATTCAAGAAGTATACTAAATTAAATCAGATACAAAAGGAACTCCAAGACTAGAATTGCAAAACCAAGAGGTAGGCAATGAATTTCGCCATATCCTGTTTGATTTATACACACAGAAATAGCTTCTATATTTCTTAAACAGCATTCTATTCAGAATTTGTTACAAACAACCAAAAAATCTTTTTGAAGATTAATACTCATTAGCACATTTCTTTATTTATCCACTTTATCTTGTTTTACACTGCTATGAGAAGGGCATACTCTTGCCAGTTGCAGCTTCTTTATTAGAACTATTTATCCTTTTCTTACCTACAAAAGGATGAGACTGATAGCCTGTCGCACAAAGCCAAGCTTTTCCTCGTTGGTATCACACCCATGTTATATCTGCCATCATCAGAGGAACAAATAAATCTAGTCATCCTTCCACTATAACATATATGACAAGAAGGTAATATCAAAATATTTATTTGAATAAAGAGGTCTAATACTGTTAGAAAGATTAGCAAACCTATCTATATATAGAGAGAACAATCTTTTGTTCAAACTCATTAATGCAACAGCATCTCTTGCATTACATAGCACTATAGCAAAACAGCCATGTAGATGGCAAACGTTACACAGAATGAAGCTAGAAGATAGCACTTTAACAAAGACACAACGATTGAAGTCCATTTTGTGGGATAATTCAAGGGACTCACTTGTATGCAAATATATTTGCACTGTCTATGCATGTCACTTCACCAAGAAACTGGGCTTTCTTGTTCTCAGTTATCATGAAACACGCTCAACGTGAACATAGTTTTGCCTTAGTGCTGATAAGTCTTAAAAGCATTTTTAAAGTGCCTGAAACTAACATGGTTTACACCTTCAAGTTGAGTCCTATACCCATATTCTCTCAGATGAAGGTATCTAAATAATGAGCCCAAGTTGTTTTCCCCCCTCTTAAACAATCTTTCTTACAATATCTACCTTATAATTTAGACTTCTAAGGTATTTAAGGAGTTGACACTCACAATCCTTATCTTGTATAACAAAAACTTCCTAAAAACAGTGTTTTCTTATTTTCATTCATTACAGTGCGTTAATAGATTCAGAGAATAGCAATCAAGTGATGCAGACTAAAGACTCCTAAATTTGGGTGGAATTCTCTTGTGAACTTCAAATTTGAAGTTGATAATCTCATATTCTTAAAAACACAAGTCAGTTCTGAAGAATTCGCCTTGTCCTATCTACTACAGGATGTGTTTTCCTCTGTAACATGTTTGTGTTCATTTTGTATCGAATTCCATAAGTAGTTCAAAGTAGATGAAACAAACATATAGGCCACAAACGATTTCCCTTTCTCTCGCTGTAGAGTTTATCCTAATTGCCTACTTGCATTCCATTATCCTTCTTTTGTAACAAATTTGTTTGATTACTAACTTAAGCTTGAATAACTGAGAAAATATACAACTCTACACCAAACCTCGAGATAACAAGAACCTTTTAAATAAATAAGAAAAGCTCAAAGTAACTCACAGCTTCTCTAGAAGCATATCAGTCATCTCAACACGAAAAGGGTCTTTTGGATCCATCTGCTTCAGTATGTTCACCAGCTTCTGCACCATCCGGCACAAACTAGAATACCTGTTCCCCAAAATTTCCCATGAAGATGCCAAAAAGTAGAAATCCAAAAAGTGAAAGTTCAAGAATCAAATTATCGAAAAAACATATACAGAAAGGGGGGAATTACTTTTTGTAGTCATCACGACCCACGACATGGAAACGCTGCATTATTTGGTTTTCTCTGTGACCGCCTTCTCTTTTCCATTCTAAGAAATTTATCTTCTTCAACAACTTCTTCTCATGGAATTTAAGCTTCCTCATTTTGTGATTTTTTTTCTTTTTTCTATACTGTTACTACAAAAAGTAGATTACATGGATGACAGAGAGATAATGTTATTTTTTTAAAATAATAAATGTAATCATGATTATACTCAAACACTGAGGACCCTTACATAACTTCTCTAAAAAATAATATTACTAATTTTTTAGTTTTAGTAATTCTCCAAGTTGATTGGAAAAGAAATTATACTATAGATTACTAAAATATACAATATGTATCCTAAATTTAATCTTATCTTCATTAAAAGAACACAGTAGACAAAATACCATATTTAAATGTTTTGGTTCAACCGAAAATCATGTGTCACAACCCAGGTACATGCGCTAAGAATCCACAAAAAATAAAATTACTGCCAAATTTGAAGAGAATTGCAACTAATCCTGTTATAGTAAAAAATTAAACGCCAAAAACATACACTAGTTGCTAACCAAAATTCTAGGTTACATTATGATGGGCGGTTAGGCACCCACCCAGCAGCATAGGTAACTAATTTCTGGCTTTAAAAATCTTTCAAACTATAATCAAGGATACAAAAAAGAAGAAAAGGGAAATTTAATAGCTAATGATGTAAAAACCCGCAATTATAAGAAATAAACATCAAGTATCTATTCATCCGTTCATATCATCTGTGTGCATAATAGTGTAACTAAGGTATCTTCTCCTTGAATGTATGCATAACAAACCATCTACCATAAAGAGGATATAAAAATAACAACAGAATATGAAAATCTGCAGCAAAATCCTGTTCTTTCAGTTTCCATTTCCCATCTGACCTACACTAATTATTTTAACCTGAGAATACTGTAATAACTCATCAGCATCTAGGACTAATTCTGCACACATTCTTAGTCATGGCTGGGCGCCAGAAGCTCTTGGATTTGTTCCTGCTTAATAATCTCTGTAATATATAATAAAGGAATGAGCTACACAGCCCAATAAGATCAATTTAGAACTTAAACCAGCAAAATTGAAATGTGTAAATAAATCCCCCAATTTCCATCAATTATTTCCAGTTGATTTGAGTCTCCCAAAATCTGTCCAGCACTCCCCTATTACTATTTCAATTTACCTTCCCTCTGGAATTTTATTGAGTTTAAGACTCAACTGAAGCCTAACTAGATACATAACGAATCTGCATCCTTTCCCGCCTAATTCATGTTACGCCTCCATCGTAGAGTAACCAAAATCATGCCAAAACACAAGTACTATACAGCAAGGCATTTTACAGAACCTAACCATCATAAGGAGATCATTATCTACACAGGATTCATTCCACTACTTCACAATCAAACATACACCGTTTGCTCAAGAAATTTAGTATGTTAATACTCTGTTTACTCAGAAAACATGAAAACATCTCTCTATAATTAAATAAATATATATGCACGGCAACAAGTGCCTCTCGACCAACCCGGCCACAGTTCACGCCTATTACGTAAACAGGAAAACTATCACATGCCAAGTCATGTTTATTCAGCTGTTTTGTTATATATGTAAGTCATATTCATATATATATATGTACTCATTGCAGCAACTACCTCTCGGCCAACCCGACCGCACGATCATGCCTACGATGAAGACATCAATTTATCACATGCCCGGTTATACATTCTATTCTGCATTACATTAAGTTTAATTTATAGTTATGTATATGTATAGATATATATATAATCTCACTCAGTGACCGCCTACTTACACTTGCTTATGCACGCAATAAAAATATAATAATTTCATGCCAGATACATATTTCTGTTCAGCTATTACGGTCCCATTGCCAATAAATTATAACACCCATCCCTCGATTCCCCTTGGCCACTCGACATGACCCAGCTTTTTCTCTTCTCTCTTTTTTTTTTCTTGTCTCATACTTTCTGACGGTGCTCCTCACCCTCTCATTCCTATTATATTTTTTTTCCTTTTTTTATTTACCGATTGCAGTTCAAGCAAAAGGTATGTCTCCCACTGCGAACTGTCCTCCTTGACATTTTTCCTCTATTCTATTTTCCTAAATCTCCACTTCTCAGGTCATAAGTTATTCTGCTCTTGAAGATACCCACCTCATTCTACGTACCTATACAAGCTCAATTCCTCTCTCAGGTCTCCCTCTCACTTGCTCACTCCATATTCATCCTGGCTGTGTCAGCTCCAGAACACAATTCTACTATCCACTGCACCCTCTCCCGATCCTTACACCATCCTCCCAAATTTTCCAATCTTTTGTCATCTAACTTCCAAATCCGATGTCATAATTTCTACTTCCATCCCACACCTAATTCTGGAAGTCTCACGTTCGTACTAACATTCTGTTCACCACCCGAATATTTTCTCTTAAAAATTTATCTCCATTTCATTCGGAACTCACCCAGTTCCCCTTTTTTTTCTTTGATTTCTTCCTTGCTTAACGGATCTGTTGCCTCGATCAGGGAAAGTCTCTAGACCTCCGTTAGAATCCAATTATCAGTGATCCTATTGACTTTGCTCGTTTTAACTATCTACCACACTAACAGATCACTACGAATTTACCCCATCTCTCCAGGGTTTGCAGCAATAACTGTCTCATTCCACTGATTTACAAAACTTCGATGCCCAAGAATATTCTACACCGTCAACATCGCTTCGCATACAATGCACATAAGGAAAATCGCAAGTAATCCGCAAATCAGGGATATAGGAAATTTCTTTATACTATTTCGAATTCGGGTTTCAAGAGCAAATTGATCTTACCTTCCGTTGGACGATTCAGCTATCTTTCAGCCTAGCCTTCACGGTTATCACCCTCCTATTTCTTCTTCCGTCGGCCACGCTTCGCAGTTTTGTTTTCCTCTCTACTCTTCCTCTCTGCCACTCTCTCCTTCCGCCGACGGCTTCCTCTCCCTCTCTCTCTCTCTCTCTCTCTCTCTTCGAGCTTCTTCCTTTCTTTCTATTTTTCGTGATCACCTTTCTTATTTATAGCAATCTAAATTAAATCTGGGCCGTCGAATTTGAAGAAGAAATCCTCACCGTAAAATTATTTTTATTTCATCAAAACGGCGTCGGTTTGTGGTTTCTCAAAACGACTTCGTTTTTGCGCTTCTGGTGTCCAGCTCTTTTTATTTTATTTTATTTTTTTGAAACAAACGAGCTGAGTTGCTGGGTGTTACACTAAACAATCAAAAGAGAAACACGGCCAGGTTGAAGAATGAAGTTGAAAAAAAAGGGCAAGCCTGGAAATCAGATTTGAAATCTCCTCAAGACTTACTTGAAAAGGCTTGAGGAGCACAGACAAGTTAAAAGAGCAAAACAGATCCAGACAGCCCGTTTTAATCCTCAAAAAAGAGTATCACGAAGCAGTTGATGCAGAAATAATACTTGAGCAAAACCAATAGAAACAGCCCCTTCCCCCATTTTTAATCCACTAAACGCTGAAGATTTTCCCACAGCCAACAATGCACCAAATAACAGCCAAAAAAAGATCAATCACGACATATGTTTTCGGATCAGTCCTGCATATCTCATTTTCAAGAATTCAAAACCACCACCATTTCAACAAAAGATACTAATTACTAGAGACAACATTTAAAAAAAAAAAAAAAAAAACTTTCATAAACCCAAATATCCTTTATTCACAATGATTACGAAAACTGCGTCGTTTTCAGGACAACAAAACGGCATCGTTTTATAGATTCGAAAAATAGCGTCATTGTTGTGATCATGAAAACGGCGCTGCTTTAATGAGTACAAAAAACGGCACCCTCTTGTCGATTGCAAAAGCAGTGCAGTGACCTTTTTCTGATTACAAAAGTAGTGACGTATTTGCGACTACGAAACGACAACGTTTTTGGCGATTAGTACAACAGTGTATGTCGTTTTTGTTATTATTAAAACCGCATCGTTTAAGTTTTAACGAAAATGGCATTATTTTAGTGGTTATAAAAAGGACGTACTTTTACTGATAATTAAAACGACGTCGTTTGCATTTACTCATTGGCTTTGTCAAGTTGGGCTTATGTGGGCTTTTTACTCGGTTTTTTTTTTTTTTGATGTTTTGGGTTTTACTTTTAATTTGAAAATCAAACGAAACCAAAATCCACTTTCTAAACAAAGCCATAGCCCAAATCTCCTTTTCTTTTCTTTCTTTCCTTTTCCTTTTTACCCTTTTCCGTTTCTCCTCTTTTTTCGAGATTTCTTTATTTCCTTCGTATCATTTGTACAAAAAGATGATAATTAGAAAAATATGAATAAGCAACAATTGTATAAGGGAGAGGTAGCTCAGGAAATGCTCCAAAAAATACAAACAAAAGGGCTTCCCTAACCAAAGCTATTGTGAAAAGAGTAAATTACAGAAGAAAGAAGTTATAAACGATGAGGGGTGTTTCCCAATACCCCCCAAAAGTCTATTCTTAGGCCCTAGTCTTAACCATAAGCAAGATAACATATTATAATACCTGATGCTAATTTAATTTTGTTATAATTGTCTAGATAATAAATTTATAAATTAAAAAATATTAATATTTTATTGATAAAAAGAATATAAATTTTACAACACTCACAAGACAAAATTTCACACCCCAAACCCGTTATGTATTACCTTGTTGAACCTAATAATTCTCATTTAATTTTTTATCACTTCACGTTCTAAATATTTTTCTTTTCTCACATTTATTTTTTCTCTTTTGCCTAAACCTATTTATACAAGTAAAAGGTTGTCATTTTGCCTTCACCTTCTTTATTGTTGTCGTTTATTTCCTCTCTTTATTATTGTCACTTCACCTTTGTTTCTTTATTGAAAATTAATACAAGTTTTAATTTCTAATATTAATTAAATCAAGTTTAATTGTCTAACATCCTCCCTTAAACTTGATTTAACTAATCTCAACATTTTCTTTAACTTGATAAATATATCTACTTTAAGTGATTTTGTGAAAATATTTACAATTTGATTTTCAGATGCACAGTACCCGACCACGATCTCTTTATCTTTCACTAAGTCATGAATGTAATAATGTCTAATGTCGATGTGTTTGTTAAGCCAGTAGTTGATTGATCATCACAATAGATTGTTGTTGAACGATCTTGTTGATGTTCTAACTCATTAAGCATCCTTTGTAGCTAAACTGCTTGAGCAGTGCAACTTGCAACTCCCATATACTATGTTTTTACTGTTGAAAGTGCTACTACCTGTTATTTTTTAGAAGATCAAGAAAATGCATCTAAACAAAGATTAAACACATAAACTGAAATATTTTTTCTTTTTTCCGTATCACCTGCCTAATCATTATCTGTATACCCAACTAATTCTATTTTATTAGTGGTTTAATAGAGAATGTCATCATCAAGCGTTCCTTTAATATATCTCAATATTCTCTTTGCAGCTTGTCAATGAGATTGTCTTGGTGATTTCATAAATTTGCTCACAATACTAACTCCATAAACAATGTCAGTCTAGTTGCTATTAAATACCTCAAGCTTTCAATAAGTCTCCTGAAATTTGTAGCATCAATCAAATCATCGCTGCCATTTTTCATAAGCTTTAACCTTTCTTCCACTAATGTTAATATTGGTTTGCAAGCTTCCATCTTAAATTTCTTAAAGATATCTCCTGTATATTTTTTTTTAGAAATGAATATGTCTTTATCTGTTTGATTGACCTCAATACCAAGAAGGTAAGACATTAACCTCATATCTGTCATCTTAAAGAGGACGATCATATCCTCTCTAAATTCTAACAGAAGTCTTGAATTATTACCGGTGAAGATCAAATCATCCATATAAAGACAGATAACAACAATATTTTTATCTTTATTTGTCTTGATATATAAAGTATGTTTGTATGGACACTTTTGGAAACCATGATCAAAAAAATAGGTGTCAATACGAGTGTATCATATCTTTGGCGTTTGTTTAAGTCCATATAAAGCTTTTTTCAACCAATAAACTTTATCTTCTTCACTTTTTTTTCATAACAGGTGGTTGTTCAACATATACTTTTTCTTTGAGTATACTATTTAGAAATGCTGACTTCACATCTATTTGATATGTTTTCCAACAATTTTGGGCAACAAGTGAAGTAATCATACGTACAGTATCCAATCTAGCAACAGGAGCAAATACTTCAAAGTAATCAACACCTGACTTTTATTTATGTCCTTTTGTAACTAGCCTCGCATTAAACCATTCCACTTCTTTGTTAGGCTTGTACTTTGTTTTGTATACCCATTTGACTCTAATTGGCTTCTTCCCATTCAGTAGAGTAGTTAATTCCCATGCATTATTCTTCTCAATAAAAAAAATTTCTTTATCCATCATTTTAATCCACGGATCATCATTAAACGCTTCTTCAAATACTATTGGATCACAATTTATAAAAAAAAGCATAATGAACAACATCTTCATTATCAGTGAGATCATTACTAACTTTATAATTCTTTAAATAGGTAGGTGGACGACGATATCGTTGTGAATGTCTTAGTACAGAGGGAGATGAAGCTTCTAGAGCGACACTAGATGATTCTTCAGAAACTGGAGGAGAAGACTACTCACCAGTGCGATTATTTGTTTTTATTTCATTGTTTATGAACACCAAAACTTATAGTAATTTCTTGTCTTCTTCAGACCATTTTCATTCTCTATCTTCATCAAAAGTAAAATCACGGCTAATGATTACCTTTTGGGTCTTTATATTGTGCAGCTTATAGCCATTTGTTTCCATGCTGTAACTAATGAAGATGCATTTATCTGCTTTGTCATCAAGTTTCTTCCTTAACTCATTTGGTATATATGAATAAGTGATACAACTAAATACCTTCATTAGCTTAAATTAGGCTTTTATCTGCTCCATACTTCTTGTAATGTTTTATCACAAACACTTTTAATAGGACATCTATTTAAAATATAAACCACACAAGTAACCGCTTCTGCCTAAAAACTCTTAGATAACTTCTTACAATGCATCATGCTTTTCACCATGTCCATAATAGTTCTATTTTTTTTTCTGCAACTCCGTTTTGTAGAGGAGTATATCTAGCTGTTAATTGATGTTTAATTTTATGTTTTCTTAAGAAATTCTCACCAACAATATATTTCGTGTCTCTATCAGTTTTTAAAGTTTTAAGAGAGTAAACATTTTATCTTTCAATATATGCCACAAAATTCTTAATTATTCCACATGCATCCGATTTATGCTTCAAAAAATATACTCATGCCTTTATACTAAAATCATCAATGAAAATAATGAAGTACTTGTTACCTCCGTTAGAATGAGTGTGCACGTAGCATAAGTCTGAATGCACAAGGTCAAGTGGGCTTTTGGCTCTCCATACTTGCTTTGTAGAAAATGGATCTCTGTGCTTCTTCCCTAAGAAACACTTCTCATAAAGTTGAGCAGGAACTTGAATAGTTATTAAGACTGAAATTCACTATTTATTTGCAAGAAATTTGATGCTTCCAAAATTCGAGTGCCCGAGCCTTATATGTCATAGCTAATTATCATCGACAATCATAGAATTATAATTAGAAGCATTACCATAATTGATCTGCATTGGAAGTAAACAATTGGATGACATCTTTGTCTTCAGGATCATTCATTTCTTTGTGTCACTTATAGTGCACCCGTGTTTGTTGAAACACAAATCATAACCACTTTCTGCTAGTTGTCTTATTCTTAACAGATTTTGACAAATAGTATGGGTATAGTAAACTTTGAAAATATAATCTGTAGACTCATTGTTTAATTTAATGGCAATTCTTCATTTTCCTAAAATTGGGACTTCATGGTTGTTGCCTTGTTTCACTGAAGAACGAAATAATTTATCTAACTCAGAGAATACTTCCTTATTTTCACTCAGGTGATTACTATAACCTGAGTCTAATAACCATTGACTATTATTACTTTCATTATTATCATGAGCTGACATCAATAAAGTCTCTACATTATCATTTTGGGCTATTCCAACATGATTTTCTCTATGTTTTGGTCTCTTTGCACGACGCTCTCTACTATAATGACTATATCTTTTGCAATTATGACACTGAATATGTGATTTATACTCTGATTGATGGTAATCATATTTTTTGCATTTATTACATCGGATGTGAGATTTACCTTGAGAAGTTTCATTCTCTGTTGCTCCTTGTCTTGAAGTCGTTCTAAAATTTGTTCCTCCTCTACCTCCAAAATTTAATCTCTTTGACTATGTTGTGATCTAGACATCTCGTCCTTTAAATTTAATTTAGCCTTTAAAGTTTGTTCTATCGTGCTTGGAGATCTTTCATTCATCCACATCTCACGTGACTCTAATGAATCTTGTAAATCATTAAGGGTCATGGTGTCCAAGTTTTTAGACTCTTCAATAGTTGTCACCATATAGTCGAATCGACTTGATAACGTACGTAAAATCTTCTCCATGATATCTCTCTCATTTATTTGGTCTCCATTATTCTTCATCTCATTTATTAATTTCTCCATTCGTGAAAAATAATCATGAATATTTTCCTCTGTGCGTTGCTCCATTAGCATAAACTGTCTTTTCAATCATTGCAGTCGAGTTCGTTTGACTGAATTTGCACCTTCATACATTTTGAGTAAAATATTTCATGTTTCTTTTATTGTTTTGACATGAAATATTTTTTCTAGGACCGTCAACTTTACAGATTGACAAATTAAAAATAAAGGCTTCTCATTTAACAAATTATCACGAACCAAGTCTTGTAAACCTGTTGCTGACGACTTTTTCTTTTCGACAAAACCATTATCTAGAATTTCACTACAACCATCGCTTCTCAAACATAGCTCCATTAAGTGTTTCCACATCACAAAATTATTTTTACCATCAAACTTAAAAATTGATGGCGGCACTTGTTGAATTTGAACTCCTGTTGTTGAACTAGAAGCGATACTGGTCAAACCCTACGTTCTGATACCAAAAATTGTCAATTTAATTTTATTGTTATTGCCTAGAGAACGATTTTTATAAATTTAACAAACAGGCAACATTCACATGATCATCAACATCATAGATAAACTATATATGAACATATAGTTACGTTTAATGTATACATACAGAGACATATATACGAATATGATATGCAATCAACAAATTTTTTTAGGTCACAGGTTGGTCTTTTCCTTATTTTAGTGATGAAGATCAATCACGGGCATATTTCAATGACTATAAAAGCCAAAACACTCCATGCTTAATTTAAGAACTAATTAAGAAAATGCAATTTGTGGTTAATTTTTTATGCATTAATAAATTTGCCAAGTCACAGCGACGGCTGACACACATATACAAGGCTTCTTGTTTAATTAAGTAATTAATTAATTAAATTTAAAATAAATTTATCCTAAGTTAATGTGATTAATAGGGTTAATCTATGCTAGCTAGGTTGTAATATATGCTTCAACTAAATAAAATAAAACTTCCCCAAATGTCTATGTTATTGGACGATTAAACATGTAAATTATACTTTTGCTCTCCTCATAAACTTTCAATAATGATATATTCTTCTTCGTTGATTTTTCATAATTAAATGCTTCTTTCTACTCAATTCATGAGTATTAATATTATATTTGTTAATGATAATTGAATTTGATATTTTTTTTAGTACAATGTAGTATATATATATATATATATATATTGAGAGCCTTAGACAAAATTTAAATCTCTACCCTCCAATTTATTTGATATGGATAAATACTCTTACACATTAAAAATATTAATTTTTAAAAAATTATACCAAATTTAATTCAAATGTTACTTATATAATTTATCTTAAATTTTTTATTATTGAATTTAATTGAGTGAGTTACCCATAACGAGGGGGATTCAATTTAAAATAGTGATTAGATATCATATCCAAAAAAAAAAAAAAAAAAAAATTACTCATTTAATAATATAAAAAAATAAAAGAAAAAAAATATACAAAAAAAAAAACCTCTCTCTCTCTCTCTCAAAAAGGTTATGCTTATGTCATTCCTGTCAAAAAGAAGAAAAATTATTTTATTGATTTATTTTTTTAAATTTAGGTTTGTATAGTAAATATTTTTATATAATTTATTATTTATTATTATAATAGTGTATTAATTTATACACACTAATTCTAAAAACTTATTTTTTTTTGTGAATTAGATATTAACTCTATAAATTTTTAATATTGTACAAACAATATTGTAATGATACACACAATCCTCTAAAAAATAATAATCATTATTATACCTCTATAATAAAAAGAGTAATTGACCCATCTTTTCTTTTTAGAATTGATTTGAGGGTTTTGCAAATTTAGTAAAGTGAGTTGTTGGGTAAATTAAATATGGGAGGACAGCTTGTACGTGTTGCCTTTGTGGGTTGCAGCTATTTTTTTTATCCAACAAATAAATAAATAAACAAAAAATAATAATGATTTTTTAAAAAAAAAAAAAACTAATTACCATATTTTTAGGATACATTCATTTTATTTGTATTTTATTTCATTTTCACCTAATCTTTCTTATCCAATTATTATTCAACACCAATTCTCTCTCTGCATAAACAATGTATACATATATAATATACACAAATGTCAGAATACTCCTTTGAAAAATATAAAAATGTTAAAAAGTATCATTTCATGAGTACTACGAGTTATCACAATCTTTCGCGTTTAATTTTAATTTTGTTATTAATTATTACTAATACCTTTTGGTATAACTTAATTATAAATTATTATAGTTAATTAAATATGTCTACAACTTTTTTAAGTATCATCTTTAATTGATTTGAAATTTAATCATGTTGAAGAATCTAAAGGTTTTGATTAACCCATTAATAATTTAATAGTTAAATTTATTGAATTTAAAGGTATCTAAGAAAAGAAAAATCAATTATACGAAATTACAAGCTTAACTTCGACCAACCAATATTTACTTAAATATTTGATACGAATTGAGTTCTACTTAAATATTATTTCTATTATATTTTAATAACCGACGTATATGTATCTTTTAATTAATAAATAAATTATATAAAATATTTAATTATATTTTAATTTTTTCTATCAGTATGGTTACGAGATAAGATTGTAACAATTTCATCAACAGAAGAAACTCGACTTAATATAGTAGTTAAGAAATTTGATTATATTAATATTAGTGATTTTTGTGACATATTATATATATATATACGAGATATTAAATATTTTCCTAAGTGGCTAGAATTGGTTTGATTTGACAAACTTAAAGTTAGCTAAACATTTTTGAACAAGAGGAATTACATATGATGATGAAGATTAATAAAAACTATGCATTCTTTTAAATTTTGTTTTTCTTAACCTTGTACTAATATTTACAAACATTTTATTTTAGAGAGAAGAAAATCACCAAGCAGCTAACTTAAGGTTAGTTGATATATTTTGAATTTATTATTTAAAAATTATTCACTAATTTATTAATTATATACAGTGTTTGTAGTACAAAGATAATATATTTTTAATTTCAATTAATGAAGTTTGATTTCTTAATAAAATCTATCAACCCAAATAATAAGTTTAATCAAAACTTAGATATGGATTTTCGTAAAATAAAAGTATTAACTGAAAATTTATCTACATAATCATCATTATCAAACTAATTAAATGGACACAAGAGAGTAAATCAACAATAATTATACAAAATTAATTATTTACATTGAATTTCTGATTCTCCCTAAAAATTTAGAACTTGGTAAATTTATACCAAACATAAAATTTTATTTACAAATAAAGTAGATTTAACAAAATCATTTTCATATATGTGATTTGAGTTTAATTAAATTCATTTGAGTGTGTTGATGCATGTGTTACGAGTTTATAAAAGTGTTTCAAAATAGTATAAATAACTTCAAGTTGAAATTATTATGATACCTACTAAAATATGTTAGGAAAGTATTTTTAATATAAGATATTTGATTGATTATGTTATAAAATTAAACAGGTATCTTTTATATATATATATAGATATTAAAAAAAAAAACAGAAGGAAAATCATGTGCTTAATAAGATGGCTGGATTTTCACTCCTGTAAAAGATAGCAGTGCAAAACCTAAAACAAAATACGACTGCGTTTTAATTTTTTAACTTTAATTACGTTTGAGAAGTAAAACGTTAAAAGAATTAAGACTGAGTTTTAACTTTTTACCATGTACACTCTCACTTCGATTCTCACGGTAAATGCAATACTTGCGCCTTAATCACAGGCTTTTCTCACTCCTGTTCCTCTGTCCTATTAAATCACCAACTCTCTCTCTTTCTCATTCTCCGATCCTTCCACAATTCTCGACTCAGGCTCCGGTGTCTCTCGCTGAGATCTCGTCGGAGAAACATGCCGGGAACCTAACTGCCATTTACCTCAATTCCTTTATTTTGCCCGTTCTCTTCCTGCTGTACATTATCAACCGTTTAAGCTTTTTTTTTTTCAAAACGTTACCCGCTGTCTAGAAGGAGCATTTTCTGTTGATTTTGTGGAGTTTTAGCTTGGAATAGATCATGTTGTTTCTGGGTTTTTTCTGGTTTTGATAATGTCGGTGAGTTTGCGAAATATTTTGTGATGTTTATTCTGGGTTTCTTTCTGGTTTTTGATTAGTAGATAGTCGTGGAGGAGCTGGAGTAAGGTGACACGAGATTTCTTTTTTTATAATTTCGGGATTAAGACAAGAAAAATGTACGAAGTCCAATCTTTTAATACAAAGTTTACTGTAGCCGAGGGAGTTGAGCGTTTCGAGGTGTTTCTTGATTAGGTGAATTTAAGTTTTGGAGAAACCAACCGCGTCTTGTGTGGAGATAAAATTGATATCTGGTTGTTACTAGAATAATGATAGGGAGTCAGAATTTTGCATTATCTTTTTCTGTAACTCTGCTTTTGGGTTTAAAAACCCAAGTTGTCAAATCCTGTTAAATGTTAGCGTTGAATCTCTTAACTTAAACTCAAGGTCTGCTACTAGCATCGAGGATAGTTAAAAAAGAAAAAAGTTTGCACTAATATTTGTTGAATTGGGTAAATTTTTGGTAGCCAAGGAATGGTGTGTTGCAATGTGTAAAGCAGAGGAGAGTAATGAGAAGCGCTACTGTAAGAGATTTTGGGAGATGAAGATGAAACTTTTAGGAGAAAGCAAGGTTGAGAACTTAAAGAGTTCTATGGTTTCGAGGTCTCGAATGAAGCTTTGGATGATTAGAGCTGTAATGACAATATTAATGTGGAATTGTGTTGTTCAGTTGATGGCACTGGGGGAGATGTGGGGGCCAAGGTTGTTTAAGGGTTGGCCTTCTTGCTTCACTCACTCTGTTTCTCCTTTGGCTGTTGGATTTTCTTCTGTTCCAACCAAAATCATTCTTCCTCCAAAGAGTAAGTTTTCACCTACCTTTTCTCAGTGTTTCGTCATTCTTAATGTTATTAGAAAAAGGTGTTGATGTTTGTGAAGAAGATCGAGCTGGTGGTTATTTTTAACATGGAATATGAACCATGTTGCAGAAGAAACTTGCTGTCTTGATCATTTCATGTGATTATTTTGCGGTTTCTCATATTAGACACTTTTTTTCCCAATTTATTTTTTCACTTAAAAGTGGATTTTATCTTTTTACATACTTTGTGCAAGAACCTTTGGCTTATGGATTCCGCCTTTTGCTTGGTTAATTTATCATTTAACTCTGTTTTTATTGACATGACTTGCTTTCGCTGTAAAAGTTTGGAATCCTAAATGGCTCCTCGTACCTGTATTTCTGAACTTGTAGCTGTTCTTTGCAGGAGTATATAAGAATAATGGCTATCTTATTGTTTCTTGCAATGGGGGACTGAACCAAATGCGTGCAGCGGTAAGATAACAGCTGATTCTTAACAATATGTGTCAATAGTTTGTCATTGAAAAAATCCTTCTCCTTGGCATATCTTTCTTCTTTGAGAACATCCTTCTCCTCGGTATATTTTCATGTTTGGGGTTACTGTATATAAATAGCTTTCTTTTGGATCTTCTATGCAGATATGTGATATGGTCACCATAGCCCGATATTTGAATGTTACTCTTATAGTTCCAGAATTGGATAAAACTTCATTCTGGAATGATCCAAGGTATGTTGTTCACTCATGCCTCACTTCCTGATACAAAACCTTTTTGAAGGTTCCTTGATTCTAATACAGAATCATCATTAGTTTCTTTTTTGATTTTCCATAAGCAGTGAGTTCCAAGACATATTTGATGTCGATCATTTTATAAGCTCATTAAGAGATGAAGTTCGAATACTTAAAGAGTTACCACCTAGGATCAAGAGAAGGGTTGAATTGGGAATGTTCTATTCATTGTCCCCAGTTAGCTGGTCTGACATTTCTTACTACCACTACCAGGTTGGTTGTCCATCATATGAAGCTAAAACTATCCTTTTCCTGAATTATTGTGTCTGACTTTCTGATGTTTTTCTCAATAGATTCTTCCTCTGGTGCAAAAATACAAGGTTGTACAGCTAAATAAAACTGATGCCCGGCTTGCTAATAACGGACTACCTCTCGAGATTCAAAAGCTGCGTTGCAGAGTAAATTTCAATGCTCTCAGATTTACTCCCCAGATAGAGGAACTTGGCAGGAGGCTGGTTGCAATTTTGAGGGAAAAAGGCCCTTTCCTGGTCCTCCATCTAAGATATGAGATGGACATGTTGGCTTTCTCTGGCTGCACTCATGGTTGTAATAGTGAAGAGGAAGAAGACCTGACAAGAATGAGGTATTATCACATGGAAGTTTCAACTTAATTATTCACAATCTTATTATTTTAGTTATGTCTAGTGACTCTAATCATGTGTTTCAGATATGCTTATCCATGGTGGAAGGAAAAAGTCATAAATTCTGAAATGAAAAGGAAAGAAGGTCTGTGTCCTTTGACACCAGAAGAAACTGCTTTGTTATTAACTGCAATGGGTATCAACCACAATGTCCAGATTTACATTGCCGCTGGAGGAATTTATGGTGGAGAAAGAAGGATGAGAACTTTGGCAGCAGCTTTTCCTAATTTGGTTAGTAGAAGTAAGAGTAACTTTTCTTTATCATTTTATGAGTACAAGTTTTCATGGGTTGATTTGCGATTATGCAACAGGTCAGAAAAGAGGAACTGCTTGAACCATCAGATTTGAAACTTTTCCAGAATCACTCATCCCAAATGGCAGCGCTGGATTATCTTGTTTCCTTGGAAAGTGATATATTTGTTCCCACTTTCGATGGAAACATGGCTAAAGTTGTTGAAGGCCATCGGAGGTACTACTTTGATTTTTATGGTCTAAGTTCTCATTGCCTTCTCAAACGGGATGAAAGAATCTCTTTCCAATAGCTTAGTACGAGTCTTTCATGACCTAGATGTTACTCTGTTTACGAAAGTAGGAGACATTCCCAACTGCTTTAACTACAGGAATATTTCTCTTCCATAAAACTAAAATTCAGTCTGACTTATATTTATTCTGATTTTCATCAGATTCTTAGGATTCAAAGAGACTATATTGCTGGACAGAAGACTATTGGTTAGATTAATAGATCGATACCAAAATGGGTTATTAAACTGGGATGAGTTCTCCACTATGGTGAAGGAAATTCATGCTGATCGGATGGGAAGGCCTAAGAAACGAGTAGTGATTCCAGATAGGCCAAAGGAAGAAGACAATTTCTATGCCAATCCGCAGGAATGCTTGCAGCCGTTAGATGAATCATTAAGAAGCACATGATTCTGTGTCATGCCATTGTCATGATCTTGATAGGTATATACTCCGTATCCACACGTATATTTATCAAAGATAACAGTCAAGTTCTATTAGAGCTTGGGTTCTAAGAGAATTGAGAGTCCTGTGCCTGGATGCTCACTCATTTAGAGGAATCTAGGATGTTAAATCACTCTTGTATTTTCAATAAACAGAGGGTACTTGTATAGAATGAAAAAGAAATATGCCACTGGAGGG
Source organism: Carica papaya (assembly GCF_054855325.1). Taxonomy (NCBI): domain Eukaryota; kingdom Viridiplantae; phylum Streptophyta; class Magnoliopsida; order Brassicales; family Caricaceae; genus Carica; species Carica papaya. The sequence continues at coordinate 5,825,580 of NC_142309.1, read as the reverse complement.
TTACATATCAAAAAAGCTGCACTGTAAAGAGTGGAAATTAAAATTGTTTTTGTTTTCAATTTAACTATCTGCTATCAGGATATTTCCTGTCAAAAATTTTCATAACCTTGCAGTTTTGTCAGCATGAATTATGTAATCAGAAAATACATTTTGCCCTATTTTCTTCTGGTTTGTTGAATTTGACTAACAATAAATAAATAGTGGGCATCAAATACTGCACGTGATATGATTCATTTTAGAAATAATTGCTTGTTTTAGAGGCAGAAGACCTGATTATGTGCTTGTAACTACATTAGATTTTTCTGCATGATCTGCTCCTACCTTTTCAAGAGAAGAATCACAATCCATGTGCTATATATATATATATATTATTTGTGTGCGTGTATGTGGGTGTGCCCACGCGTGTGTACGCAAACAATAAACAGACAGTTACATCAAATTTCCCCCTCCCTTGGTGAAAAACAGAATCCATTGAATCTGAGAAAATCTATCCATCTACCCGTCTTGTTTATATTGTCTCTGAACTACATATACGTGTTAGTGTTGATACAGTTATATATGTTTACGTATACGTATGTATGAGGGTGGAGAAAGGAATCTTCGATTATAAATGATTTATATAATACTAATGTTTTTGGTTCAGCTCTGCCAAATCATGATTCATAAAATGTATTTGAATCCATTTCTAAGTCATTATATTATAATAAGTATTTGATTTGGTTAAAATAAACGAGCCTACTCCATTACGATCTCACCATCTAAAAATACAAAAGAAATACACACACAATCATATGGCGGTTCCATAATGATTGCCCACTTCCTACTCATACCCAATAATTATTTTTCTTCATATTCAAATCACAATTCCAAGATCCCAAGGCAGTCATTTCCAAGATAATACAGTATCACTTACACAGGTAAGCTAGAGAATTGAGGAGCAAACAGTAAAAATGTCTAGTTGGTGATTGTGCTAGTAGGAGAATGGGGAGTGATCCAAAGAGAATTTTTTCACTGATCCAAGAAAATTTTTGTGGGTGATCCAGATCCAAGAAGATAAGTCATCCTCCATTAAAGAAACTTAAGGTAGATAATAATAATAATAGTCATATGGGTGGCTACCAGTTTTCCCATATTTGCACTAATACCGGTGAGTGGCAAATTCAGGCACTTAACACACTATTAAACGTAGCTTTCACACTACACACAAAAGAAAGAAAGATAGATCAGTTTCTAAGGAAGTGGATGATAAAAAAAAATTCAAAAGACTTCATGATTCCTAGTTTTGCACATCAGACTTAAAACAGCCCAAGTTGTTGAAGTCTTTAAACAATACTTTATGTGGCATATTTTAATATAGTTTTTCTAAAGTCTTAATCAGTAAAATTCTCTATTGGATTAATCTGTAAATTGAATGCAATTCAAGCTTACATCATGATTATGTCAAGTGATCACAAATTCCTTCCAACTTAATGTAGTTAAATTACTTGAGCTTCTAATGGAATCAGTCAAACAATGAGTAACTGGAGTGGGGTAATGGCTTCCTCACGGTTTAAAAATGAAAATAAACTAAACTTCAACAGAAAAGTATTACCTAAAATGCTGCTAATTTAGGTTGAATATTAGGTGCAGAGTTAGTAAGGTCACGTCTTCTATATAGCATAAAATGCTAAGATTTTAGTTGGATTATATCTTAAGATTGCCTTTTCATATTTTGTCAAATCATACAACTTTCTGGGGGAAAAGAAACTAATTTTCCACTCAATTCATAATCAAATCCTAATTTTAAGTTCTACATCATAATTAAAAACAAAATCTCTATTTCTGTCCACATTTTGAATTCCTTAAAATGGTAAAAAAATTCAACTTTCACTGTCAAAGTAATGATTTTAGATTAGCAGAAAATTTGCTCTAGAGAGTATCTTAGAGCTCTGAGTCTGAGCCTCCTCAGTTCTCACAAATGTAAACCATCAGACTAAAACCCAGGTGCAAGTAATAATAATTTAAATGCAACAAATTATGTTTTAATTCTCTATATTAGAACTAACACAAAAACTGGAACAAAAATCAAGTAGAAACAAAATAAGAATTAAACCAAACACTCACCTTCTAAATCTTCAGTAATCAAAATTCTATTCCATGGACTTAAAAAGGATCCAGACTCCGGGAAACAAGACTATGCATGCTAATGGTCAATCTCCTCAGACTCTTACTTGCTCATAGATCGTAATCCCAGTTAAAGGCATCCACAAATTCAAGACCAAACTCAACTCAGAAAGCGTGCAAATTGCTTACTAAATGACAGGATTTTGGGCAAACTTAAAGCAGTAAAAGCATCCCATGCACAAGGAATCCCGCTATACTGTACAACCAAGTAAGAAAATAAACCTTTGCATACAAAACAGATTGCTTCGGGATAACCAGCAACTTCCCAAGCCTCTACCTTAACAGAGAAATACAGACAAAAGAATGTTCAACATTTTTTTTACCCCAAATCATGGCAACTAGGCAGACCAAAGAGCATAACCATGTACAATCGGTCAGAACCTAGCTTATCTGTAGATTATGGTGAAAACAATGAACCCCACCCCTTGTAAGTAACAAACTGGAAAAACTAAAAGAACAGGTGATCAGAATAATACATAAGCTTTCTTATCTTCTGACCCTCTTATGAGGCTGATCAGAACTTTCATTACAGTTCTGAACTCCAGTTTGCAACATCATTTGATTGTTTGGGATTTGGTTCTCATGATCCTGGATGAACAACAAAACAAATTTAGCAAGGTTAAGAAAAGATACAGGATATTTGAAGGATACTAACTTTTTCTCTTTAACAAACAAACCTCTGAACCCGATGCAGCAGGATAAAAGCCACTATTTGCTCGCTTGCCGACATCAATTTGCACAGAGATGCTAGCCTGTGATAAATCCATTCCTGACGATTGCAGAGCTTGAGTCAGGGCATTCAATATCCTGTTCAACATCAAAAACATTTCTTAACAGCAACACCTTACCATATCTATCTTTATACACCAAACTTGTCATTCCAATGCATCAACAATTAATATATAGTGATTTTCACCCCAAAAAAAAGACAGTTACAAGTAATTGGTAGTCTGACAATAGCAGGGCATTGGTGGAAAGGGACAGAAACAAATAAGTTATTAGCAACAACAGGAAGTCTCTTAAGACATTGAAAAGCTCAAAAAGAAAAAATTGGGAAGGGAGGGGGAGGGGGGGGGGTCAGTGTTATTGTTGTACAAACTTCTAATGACCACAGGCAATAAGTAAAGCTCAGACAGAGAAGCCAATCCTCTAGATGAAGAGCACTAACATCTAAAAATAAAAAATACGAGAAGTCATTTCAGAAGATAAGCTTGCTTTAGGACTCTTAAGCTAAGTACAGACTACATCTGCACATTTCAAATAAATTGAATTAGGCTAAGAATTAACTGAATGGTCTCTTCCTAAGGAACATTTTATGATTTACAATGGCCCAAAACAAGTAACTAAAAGTAATGCTTCATATAAATGATTTATTCTCAAGGAATGTTTTGCAATGCAGATAGAAACTGTTGCTATATTGTATATTGCATCATTAAATCCTGCGATTTTATGATAAATAGGCATTTAATACAATAAGTGTTTTAGTTGGGCAATTAACTTAATCAATTTTTTGTTACTCACTGAGGAGGCTCACCCTTGAGAATAGGCAGTTGATAAACTAACCGATCCACCTTCAATGTTAAGGTCATTCTGTTCACTTGTATCATTTAGAAGAGTCGACCCAGTTATACATGGTCTACCCTGCCATAACTGGGAATTGGATTGGTAAACCATGTTCTCAGCTGCAACGGGAACAGATTCCTGCAAAGATTGGGGAGGCATAACAACATTTCCAACAGACGCAAATGTGTTTTGTTCTGTTCGCAAGTTGGAGAGAGCCACAGAATTAGCCAATCCAGTGGTATAATCTGCTGCTTTGTATATTGTAGCAGGCTCCAGATCAGATTCCACTGGATTTGGGACATTTGAAAGCACCACTGATGGAAGAACGTTGTTTTCAGGACCAGAACCATTCTTTGTATCTTGAGAGTGATCCATAAAACTTTCAGCAGACCTCTGATGACTTCTCTGTTTCAGACATATAAAAACGATCATAATGATGCCTTCAGAATAAAATAAAATATGCAAATCTATAGTAGCCATACAGATCACAACTCTTCCTATTTCTAGGAAAAGAATAACCAAGTTCTCCATCCTCCCCCTTCAAAACTTGAACATCACAGAACCCAATCAAGAGGAAGCCAAAACCATTCAAATTCAAAAGCTACAATTAGGCTACATCAATGCACAGAACAACGAAAAAGCACTAACTTTTGCAGATGCAATCAGAACATACATCAATTAAAGAATTGCCAAGCTAAAAAATTTACTTGAGTATCTATTTTCAGGGAAGCTTCCAACTTCATCAGCATTTAGAACATCACTCGCTACATTAATGAATCAAGGAAAAAATAAGAAGCAATTTTTTGCAGATTCTTTCTTTTTTTTTTTAAATAAAATTTTTGCAGATGAGATAAGAATGTATATCAGTTTAAAAGAATTACAATAGCTAAAAATTCACTTAAATGTCTATTCCCTGGAAACTTCCAACTTCACCAGCATTTTGGAACAATACTGCATACCTACTAAAGTTCTAGTTATCTTGAAATCAACATGCTGGATTTCAGGATGACCATACCACTGGTCAAAATACAACAAATTTGGTTAGCAAGAAGTGAAAACAGTGGTTGAATGAACACTCAGTAAAACCAAAAGATATCAACATGATTCAGGTCCAGACTTTCAGGAAAAATGACATGCAAAGTTTGCAAGGTATGACATGTGGCACAAGCACAACCCGGTTCATATGACAAACATGATTGTTGTATAGGTCTCTCGAAGAAGATATGGCTATAGTTTAATTGCATGTCGCTCCCATTTGACCTCATGATTTTTTTTTTTTTTTGAAATAAGCATTTTACTTCATTAATAGTTTACTGTGAAAAAGCATCATATGTTCTCATGTTGAGAGCAGAGTGGATGCATCTTCAATGCATAAAACCTCCAGTTTACTTCAAATCTTGAATTAGAAGTGTCTATATAAGATGCCATTTTACTTCAAACCTTTACAAGGAACATGTGTCTATATAACATAGCATTTGATCACATCTTGAAATATTCATGTCATGGGAAACATGAGGTAGTCAAACAACGACTGAATTGCCTTTTCATTCACTCACTGCACCCTTATAGAGTGAATAAAACAATAAGCCTCTGCAACAAGGAGAACATCTTCAATCATTAAAAATCAACTCATTAGTACTAGGAGGAAGTATTTGTCTACACAGATGTCCCTTTGCAATTCAATATTTCCAAATACCAATTGTCGAGTTCAACAGATACATCAACCATTTTATGGCATCCATCTAACACAATGTCAAAACATAGAAAAAGAGTGCATCAACAAAGATAAGCAAAGCAACTAAAAGTTCCATATGCTAACATGAAAGGGAAGCATGCAAAAATGCTTATGCACGTCCATAGAGTTAAAACTTATTATTTTTTTTTAGAGAAAGAGTTAGAGAGAGAGAGAAGCATTAGAAATAAGCCTATACCCATGGAATTAATTTGGTTGGTCCCTGATTCCACCCCTGGTATGATCCCTCATACATTTGTAACTTCTCCTGCAAAAACTGAATATACTCTATAACCTGCATAACAATAAGGAAATAAAATTAATTCACAATGAAGAGATTTAATTGCAAAATGAACAGAAAGCAACACAATTTTTTTACCTCTAACAGAAAGGATGCCTTATCTCTTTTTTGATCATTTTGAGGTATGAGATCTCTTAAAATCTGAAACCTGCGACAAAAATGAAAATAAAATGTTCTTGAGGTGAGCGTAGAATCAATATTAAGAAAAATTAAAATACAACAGCAAAACCCCCCAACATGACAAATCTTTGACAAAGACTTGATAAATGCTTTTTTTTTTTTAAATGATAAATAAACAAGCACATTTTCCCCTAATACATAGGCTTTAAGTGCCTATTTGTTAAAATGATCAATTATCTATTGACCCTTACACATCCTCTCTTCATTTTACCGAACTACAGCAAGTGCTTTTTCTATCCTGATATGTGTTTTTATCCAATCAAGTAACTGTTTATTTCTTAACTCAGAGCACCAAGCCTCCTAAAAGCACCTTGTGCTTTAAATATCTTTTTCCTTGAGCAATCCCAAACAATCCCTTCAACTTTTACTAAAAACAAAACCAGAAATTATTAAGGACCAGAGCAGAGTTGTGCATGTGTATACTTGGCTTCAAGGTTGCTAGGAAAATTGAAGAATAATTGGCTTCTTTTGATTCAGTAGTAAAGATTTGATAAATGATTTTTAAAAAAAAAAAAAATTGATAAACAAACAAGCACATTTCTCTAATACATAGGCTTTAAGTGCCTATTTGTTAAAACGATCAATTATCTATTGACCCTGATACATTCTTTTTTTTAATTTTACCATACTACAGCAAGTGCTTTTTCTATCCTGATATGTCTTTTCATACATTCTTTTTATCTCAAAAAAAAAAAGGACCAGAGCAAACTTTCAGCAACTCTATAAACAAGCCACAATCAACCCAAGGATAATATTTAGGTTCCTGGAATTCATAATTATACAAGTAACAGAGCCAAACTTATTATTAGATTCACGTTATAGTGATGGATAACAAGTTTTCTAGATACAGATATGTAGAATGGCATGTCAGAAAATACAAGAAAATATAGGTAGAACCAATAACATATCTGCAAATTGAAGCTGAGCCAAATCCACCAAAAACATATAAACTAAGATTAACAATGCACTTGCATCATCGTATTAATCAATATGATGATGAAATAATTTGAAGTAGAATGAAGTGAATCACACAATTTAATTTTTTATGCTATTGACAGTTGATCATTTGATAATGAATCTACGGTATGAAGACAGTGACTGTTAGATGAATCTCTTGACTTCCTAATAATGAAATAGTAGCTAGTTTCATTTTCCTTAATAATTCAATTTTCAGAAGCATGGCCGAGAACACTGTTAAGATCTGTTTCCCCAACTTACCAATCAAAGATGTGAAGCCCTCATCGATTCAGGTCCCTAGCCAAATACCAGCAATCAAGAACTGCCCTCTTCTATTGTATTGTTCCAACCATTATTTTTTACTCATCTCCCTTTCATCTCAAATCATCATGCACAACCATATTTTTCTGGCAGCTTATTCTACCATTCTCTGTTTAATATCCTTCACAGGATTTAACATAGTTTCCCTCCAATTTACCTAATCCATAAATTTCCTAATTCCAACATTTTGACCAGAAAGAGGCAATGCCTTCGTGAATTAAATAGTAGCTCAAACAAGAAAGAAGATTGAGATATTACGTTTCTGGAAAGCATAAGACATTAAAGACACTCATCTGAACATTGCTACTACAAGTACATATCCAAAGGCATTAAAACAATTAATTCATAATCAAAGCAATATCTTAAAACATATATGAGATATTTAAAGCCACCCCAAAAAAAAAGAAAAGAAATAAGCTCCGAGCCAATAAAAATATATAAACAGAAACTGAGAAAAAAAAAAAAAAAGTTTGCCTCTCATTAATCTTGCTCCTCCTGCGCTGCTCAGTCTCAGAATGCTTTGACCTATGCGCGTTTGCCTTCTGTCCGGTACTCTTCCCATCTACCTTCGCTATTTCTCCTATTGTTCAAATTAAAATGTAAAGAAAATCAAAAGGGAAAAATCGCAAACATTGGACTCAAACTAACAGTTCTTCGTTAACCAATTCACATTCACTTATACATACACATAGACGCGTAGACATTCATAGGTGCTCATAAAACAGTGTGTTACGCAAACATTTATATACCTGAAGAGGAATCGTTCTTAGCAACGAGGTTATCGTAATCGTCAGCTTCTTCTTCTTCCTCAAGATGAGACTTTGCAGATTTCACCATTTCGCGCTATAATCTTTATCTACAATCAGCTAACGAGCACAAACAAAAATTTAACTATAAACGAGAGAGAGAAAGAGGCAAGACAATCGCAAAAAATACAAGCATATGTATATACACATAAAGATACGTACTTGCACATCTATACGCTAGCGTTTGTATGGAGAGAGAAGAAAGAAAGAGAGAGAGAGAGAGAGAGAGAGAAGTAGGAAATGGAGCTCCGAGGGAGGGTCCGAGTGGAGCCAGAGCCAGAGCCAGAGCCAGACAGGTCTGTCTCTACAGAGAGAGGAGAGAGGGAGAATTTTTGTACAGTTGGTGGAAGAAGAAGCCCTAGGCAAAGACTTAAAAAGTTCTGTAGTTAATTATAATTAATTAATTAGCATAATTATCATTTCATTTTATCATCCTTTTATCTTAAGACTCATTTTCTATTGGCTGCCGCTAAGGCGCGCGTGACGGAAGCATGTTAAAGAGGGAGTGCACACTTTTTTTTATTAAATAAAAAAAAAAATGTATTTATATTTAATAAAAAAAAAAAGGTTAATATGTAAAATTTAATTTATATTTCATTGAAAACTAAATTATATTAAACAGCTTAAGTGATTAATATTAACAAGTTTCAAGACTTTGCCTTCCTTGGAAACTGAAGATAACAAAGGGCTTCATCAATATTAAGAAGGCTGCAAGAGTTCTTACAGGAATTAATGAAGGAAAAATTCGTATTTAGTTACGGAATAGAAAAAGAATATCCTTCTGATCAACTACTCATCATCTTTACATAAAATTCAAACACAAAATGAATTAGAATATTAAACTTTCCCCCAAAAAGATCAGCTGTAGTGTTCTATTTAGATGTTACACTATCAACATACTTCTTTAGAATCCGATCAGAGGTAAGACCGACAGTAGCATCCGCAAAAAATGGCCGCTGAGTAAACATGTAATTTACTGCAGTGGCAGTGAAGTGCTCATGCCAGAGGTGATGGATAGACAAGCTAGACATGAGGATCCCAGTCTGATTCATTCAAATTCTTGAGCTATGGTTAAGAAAATTGCTTCCCAGTCTGGTGGAAAAAGAAACTGAGGAGAGCTGGAAATTTTCCATGCATGAATCCACAATGGAAACCATCCTTTATATAAATACAAATGCCTGCAAGGCCAAGATCTCTCATGTGTGCTGTTATCTCTCTCCACCCTCAAGATCTTCTTGATCGTCCAATTGTGTTTCCTCTTTGTTTGTTTCTCCACCTCCATTTTCACCATGTCGAAAAAATAACCCAGATGATGAGGAATCATCCTCGTCAAGATCTTCTTCCCGTTCCTTCTCTTTTGATCTTAAGATTACTTCCCTGTTCATCCAAGCAGGGCAACGGTGCAGCACTCCTAGAGCAGCTTGAACTTGGGGATGCACCGGAGGACTTGAAGCATTAACTGATGCATTGCGTGGATCATCCCTCAAGCATGAACATTCAGGAGCTGGATGAGAGAGGAAAGATAATGGCTTTGCTGTAGTAGAAGCTTCCTTTAGACCATCAAGTAAAGTTTTTCTGAGATGCCTCCTTATTGATGTTACCCAAGTATGATTTGCTTGATACAGGTGGTCGCTAATTTCTTCACAAAGCCTGGCAACTTCTTTCCTATGTTTCAAATCCACAAAAAGAAAATGGAATCAACAAAAAGTCATTTTGAAAAATGACTTCTAATAGATGCAAGATTGGATTAATTGCAAGAGAATCAAAGTTTTATGAACAATTCAAGGAATCAAGTGAAGATACAAGATGAATTTAAGAAAAGATAAAGATGGATAGGAGGAATACAAAAATGAATTAATTATGATAATTTCTAATAGAAAGGAGTGCAACCAATATAGCATTCAGAACAACAATCTTGCTAGCTGGTTGGCAAGTCTATGGATCACATACGAGGAAAATGAGAAACTCATGTCTGACTTTGATTTATTAGTTTTTAGTAAGTCTCATGAATCTAACTTATTATCTACCTGAATATGTTTCTATATTTCTGCATATGTGTTAAAACACAAACATTTACCTGTCTGGCCTGTATGTCTTTGAGGCAGCTGACTGATAGAGCCTGTGCCCCATTACTAAACTAGCAAAATTTGGATGCCCCTTACCATCATGATCAAATCCTGGGATGAAAATATCAGCTTCAACACAAATCATATAGTCAATTGCTTCCCATAGTAATTTATGTGCATTAGTTCTCAACTCCATAACTGTACTTTCGGGTTCATTATCACTCTCAGCCACCCAACCCCACCATCCTTCAATATTATAGGATTTAGGCCGAGCTGGAGGTGGTGGAAGTGGACGAGGTCGTGGACCAACAGTTTTCCATGCATCTACCTTCATTTCTTCTTCAAAGGATGCTGGAGTCCGTGGGTTATTGTCATTGAGTTTAGACTCACGACCATAAATTCTACTGAGCTCCCAATTAGTACTGAGAGAAGTCCTATCGACAACATTTTCAAACATCCCATGAAGTGGAATTAAGGTTCTTTGGCCACCAAAAACTTCTCCCCCAGAAACATATATAATTGTGTCCCACGCATACCCATATGCCCGTAGGAGAATACCAACCTGTAGAAGACCAAAAATTTCAATCAAAGGCTATTTCCTCTGAAGAAATCTACTCCTGTACAATTTATATCTTATCTTGAATTGGCTTTGAAACTGCCTTTCTTTCTATTTCTTTTTTAATGTTAGTCTTATAAAGTCGCTAATTGCCTCGAACTACTGAACAAGGTTTTTGGTGCACATAGCATTTCACTTTTTATGTTCTAATGCAAAACTAACATCCACTTTGTTACCTCCTCTGGCATTAGTGGACAGGAACCCCTCATACGCTGTTTTGCTGAATCCAAATTAAGTGGTCCCTTGACAATCCCACGTTTTATCATCCATGATCGCTTGTGCTGAATCAGTTCGGTATGCACATCCTTCAAAAGAGCTCCAACACACAATAACCATAACAATAAGTTAGCTGCTTAAGGGGGTTTACAAATTAAATAAATGAGCATGTCTTCAAGGATTGAATAAAGTACCTGGAACAGTTCGGCACAACCATGATATGCTAAAGCTTCTCTTGTCATACCAGGATCAAAGGCAATAAATGGTCGTCCAGGAGCCCTTAGCCTGAAACAGACATTAGAAATTAATGAAAAACCAAAAAGAACTTTTATGATAATCCCAAATACTGAGCACTGATTGACCTTTGTAAGATTTTAGCAGCCAGTTCTTGGACATCCTGCCGAAACCGAAGGGCATGAAAAGCAACCCTACATCTAAGCCTTTGATACTCTTCAAGATGAGGCGGAAGGATGGCCTGGTCACACACAGAAAACCGATATTGATGTTATAAAGATATGAAATTATGAGCATTTTTCTAGCAAAATGACATCAAAAGCACCGAACTCCTACACAAGGTGAATATAACAACTTCTCCATGCAATGCCAGTCTCACAAGAAGAATTTACCTTTCAGAACATGAAACCTAGTCTCATTTCATTAATTAAAAAAAAAAATGACAGACATATAAAAGACACTGGCATATACCACAAAAGTTAACTAACCACTAGCAACTGCAGCAAACATCATTCGGCACATTCATGTCCTTAAGACTGAATATGATGCAAAGGAAAGTTTGATGTCAAAAGTGAAAATGGGCACATAATCTGAAAACATGAAGGAAGACAGTAGAAGTAAACTTGAGTCACAGCATTTATAAAACAAATCAGTCATCTTACAGTCAAATTTGGAGTTCAGATACGTACCCTAAATTATAAATGGAATAATGTCCAAAATGTTATTTACAACATGCAGGTTAACCACTTGCCTACTTCTACTTTCTTATATGTACTCGTGAAAGAAGCAAACCTCAAAATGAACTAGCACAGAATATGGATATTGTTTAAACTGATAACAATTGAGTTTGGATATGTCCTTACTGAAACAACATACTCTAAAAGATTCAAACCAGTCAGTGGAAGAGCGTAAAAATGAATACTATAAGAAGTTTAGTTTATGTACAAATTCAAATGTGAGCATGCGGTTAAAAACTTTTAAGTACCTGCATAGAGCTAAGAGTAAATAAAGAGGTTCAAATCCCAGTCAGTGTAAGGAAAGGTGACAACTTTAGTACCTGCAAGCATCCACCATCAGAAACCACTAGTTCAACCACTGAATGCTTTCTCAGTATGGGGAGAACCTGGTGCAGATAGTAAAAAGGTGAAGCTGCATATGGCACTCTAAACACAGGGATCTCCTTCTTTCTTCTAGCTTGTTTAAGATCTTTTGGAAGGGTTTTAACAATGCGAATGTCTTTTGCCAATGCCACCATAAACTGCTCCTCATTATAGAGATAAGCAAAACTCTTGAACTGCGAACTGCAATACACAGATAACAAAATTGACCAACAATACTCACTGGCTACACTAAGAATAACTACAATGTAGATTCAAAATTTTAACAATCATCTAAATGTCAACCTGATTCCTTTACTGCTTGTTGTCGATTGTATCTCAGGAATAACCAAGGTAGAATTAAGAAGCCGGGAAATCACAACCACGTCACAAATCTGAAACACAAAGATAAAACTTACAAGTTACATTTTTCTTTTTTTGAAAGTCAAATTCACTAACAAGTAAGCAAGTTAAAATGCCATCCTCACCGAGTTCCTTATATCATGGAAACCACCTTGTATCCTGACAAAAATAAATCCATTTGACCGTGATGTGGGCTCTATCATAAGCACACTTTTGTTAAAAGGAGAACGATGCTTCAAAAAATTCTCAAAAAGAAAGAACTAGAAGTAATCAAACTTTAACTAATGCAGGAAAATATTCTTCATAAATTTCTGTATACTTGCACAAATACGAGATATATTATTACTTCATAGAAACCGCATACTATAAGATTGTGAACAATCATCAAAAGGAACCACCAGTATTCAATATCTAAAACTTTACATACACACGACAAATCTAGATTCGAGATCCACTGAAAATAAGCCATCGCTGGATGAATTTTTCTGTGAATTGCAACCTTGTAAATATGACAGGAGGAGCCACACAAATTCACTTGATTACTGAAAATAGATAAATTAACTTGGCCAATTTTGCACTTGGAGACCCTTGCAAGTGACAGTAAGGAAATGCTAGATGTTCCGCGGCATAACAAACAATAAACTACTTTTAGTCCACTTCCACTCAGAATACCTCCTGTTAAATTCACAAATTCCAACTACAACCTTCTAAGGCCAAACGAGACATGGAGAAATTCAATTCCAGAAGACTGCATATATTCACAGTTCTACGATGATAGGGATCAAGGAAATATAATGAGCATTAAGAAACAAGTCTCAAGATTTCAAACTCATCTCTTACAAATCATCAACTAAGAACAATTTTAGACCAGCTTAACAGGAGGCACCATAATGGAAAGCAAAGAATTAACTTAGTTATCCTTCACTTCCATTTTTTCAATAAAAGAAGAAGGGGGCAAAAGTTAACATGACCAGCAATTCAAATTGATTCAGCAGCATTTTCAAATTTATCTTTCGAACTCTTTATATCCATTCAGAGACGATTTTAAATCTTAGTCTACCTAGATTAATAAATAAAACCAGCAGAAAAAGGAAAATTACAAATCAAAACAGGCTGAGTGGAAGATATTTTTTCTTCCATATCTTTTAAAGAAGACCTATAAAGAATGAAATGGTAACACGAAGATGCAAATGGAAGCTTACCTGCATAATCCCCTCTAGGATTTGCATCTGGATGTATAGACTCAAGATGCCTTACTGGACCCCAAAGTCTTCTGTACAATGGACTCTGCGAGACATATCAATGATTAAAACAACACAGTAAAAAACCATTACTGTACATAATTATATATACAACCATAAACCAGAACGCACAAAGTACACGGGAGCCAGAGCAGATAACAAGGTACACAATGTGTTACCCACAGTGACGAGTAATTATTGAAGCAATTAAAAAGAAGGCATCAAACTAGAGACGAAAACGAAATCAAGCTTATTTAAGGAAACAAACAAAACTGTTGGTAGTCGTAGCCTTAGAAGTTTCCATAACCAACATGGATCCAAAAAAGCCTTATAAGGCAAAAGCATCAAAAACTCAAGAGCCGAAAACAACAGACGCCCTTTTCAAAAAGGAAAGGCAAAAACTTTCCCCCATCCAAACCCAGAAAATTACCCAATTTGGATCACCAAATCTGCAAGAGAAACAAAATGAAGACGGCAATGGAATGGTAAAAAGAAGTTAAAGAAAGAAGAGAAAGAAGAGATCTTTGGGAGAATTTGTTGTTTACATTTCTGGCAATGTCTGCATTTTCAAAGATGGGTCTCCAGGAAAAAATTGTGATTGAAGACTGATACTCGGCAAAACCCTGCTCAGTGAATCTGGAAAGCAATATATGCACAAAGAGGGAAAAAGCTGAAAGAACAAGCCCAACCAGACCAACCCATTTCATTCTTGACTTGAAAAACATCTTCCCTTCTCCCTTCATAGTTAACTCTCTCTCTCTCTCTTTCTCTTACAGGGTTTTTTTTTTTTTTTTTCTTCTTCCCTGTGTCAAGTCTCTCAAGAAACGTGTAGAAATCTTGAAGAAACAGAAAAACTAGGGGGGAGAAAGCGAAGAAACAGGGAAGTGAAAGAGTCAAAGGGTAGAGTCACAGAGGCTGAGAGGGGGGAGGGACGGGAGACGCGAGTTGACACGTGTGAGATATGTTCTCTGAACTACTGAGGAAGAGTGGGGTTGTAAAGATCAGACACGCTATTTTCAAAGATCTTGCCGTGTCTTATCCACTCTCTTTCGTAGCGCGTGCGTTGCACTCTCCAAACGAAGCAAAAATATTTTCTTTTCTTTTTTTTTTTTTTTTCTGTTTTTCAATTTCTTTCCTACTAATTTAGTAAACATAGTTTTTACGATCAACGGGAAATGCATGTTAGTGGATGATATGGAAAATTATAAGGTTGGTCTAACAAAATAACATGACTAAATAGTTTATTTATAAATAATTCTTATGAATTAGCTTTTTAATTTTTTATTCACATATATATATATATAAGATTTTCAAAAATAAAATAAATAATATTTTGAAATAAAAAATCTAGTTTTCTTTAAACAAATTTTTAATTTTTTTTTTTTTTTTCAAATATATTAGTGCATAAGGAGACCTAATTTTGGTGACATATTTTGCCGACAGTATTATAATTCACTTAATTTATTTAAATATAAATTCGTACCTTTTTATTAATTAAATATAGTATATGTACGTTAATAATAATATAATCTTTTAATAAAAAATCATAAAATTTAACTCTAAAATATAATTTATAACTTAAAATTTACATTTTTATAAGTAAAATATGTACGATTTAGTGAAAAATCATAACTTATTAACTCATTGAAATAGTGCATGACAACAATTTTTTTTTTTTTTTTTTTTATAATTTGGGTAATGCAAATTTGTTTAACACATAAAGTGATGTGAATTAGGTGAAAATTTGGTAATACAAATGTAAAAAGTATATAGGCTAAAATCCCATGTTATGTTTGTCGTTTTATAATGTTGAGTGGGAAAAAGAATCTTTGGAGTTATATGAATAATTGGTGGGGGATGAGAATGAAAAAGGGAAAAGTGAGAGGTTTCATAATTAAATGCAACTTTGGCTTTCAATAATGGCATTAGCCTCTGGGTCAAACCAAACACAGCCTTAAATTTCTACCTTTCAGTCCCTGCAAATTATTATTATTATTATTATTATTTTTTTTTCTACATGGGTGAACAAAGTATCCATTGTTATTTGAGTCATGGAATATAGGTGTGTGATATATTTTCTATATTATATATGTTTTCAAAGAGGTTGTATTTTTTAAAAATATCACTTATAAATTTATATTCAAAAAATTTAAAATATATTTTTTAAATTTTTAAAACTATAAATATTCATGTATGTGCTTTCAAATCTTCTTATGTTTCATCTAATTGGAAGTTTGTTTCTTCACCTTTCTTGGGTAAAATTTATTACAATTTTAGAACTATGAATCGAAACAATCTTTAATTGTGTAATGTCATCGAATCTAAATCATCGTCGTCGTCGTCATAATGTATTTAAATATTTTGATTCAAACATTTAGGAAATAAACTTTTTTGTTAATTGATATATAAAATTAACATTTAGATTAATTAAAATTATCAAAAATTTTACAACATCGATGTTTATAAATATTATAATAAATCTTTTTGTAAGTATCGTAAATGTAAATAAATCACTAAAAATTTTGTTCTAATGAGATTTGATCTTGCCCAAGTACTCTAAAGTCTCATTTAAGGTAGTTTTTAACTTTAATTTTTACGTTTTAAAATTAAATAGATAAAATAAAAAATATTTTTGATACAAATTAAAATCAAAATATGGTTTGGTATATATTTAAATACAAAAAATATAGTTTATAATTTTTTTAAAAAAAAAGTTAGCCTTTAATAAAAATTTATACCTAAAATCTTAAAAATCATTTTCATCAAACATAAAATTTCTAAATATTTAACGTGACAATACTTTTTACAGTTATTTTTATTAAATATCGAACAACTATAATTTAAAGCGTTTTTAACAAATTATTATATTAATAATATTTTTAAAACTCACAACAGAAACATCAGTTATTTCAAACGTTCACTAATTCTCAGTAACAATTCTTAATGACCTTGACGGCATCTCTGGGTGCTCCCGACTCTAAACCTTTATAAGATAAATTTTATACTCTAATTTTTGAACTGATTTTACAACTTTGTAAATAAAATTACAAATAACATAATAAAAGAAAAAGTTATGTTTCTATAACTAAAACCATACATATATATTTATATATATTGTTGGTCCGTGTGTGGCGTTTGGAGTATTTTATTATATATTTTTTTCTTTTTCAGCAATCATAGTAATTAGCCAAGAACATATTGTAAAAATATATAACTTTGTCACGAAGCAAGAATGGCAAAAAGAAAAATCAATCATCATGAATGTCTTTGTCTTCTAAAAGTGAATTACTGCATTAGGATAGTGTGTGTGTGTATATATATATATGTATGTATGTAAATGAATATGAGTTCATATTGCTGAATGTGCATGTAAAGTAATTAAAACTCATACTAAAGCTTAAAACTCTAATCACTCACTCTCTTTTGTTGAGAGTACAACCTAATCTTTGGAAACATCCATATAAAATATTGAGTATGTATATAATAATATTAGTTTCTCAATCTTAATTGAAAAAAGTATACTTTTTCTTATCAGATCACATATTTTATATATATATATATATAGAGTACAAATCTTCTTTCTTTTTTTTTTTAAGTAAATAAAATGTCACTTTAGAAATTATTATATACAAATCTATAGGAATTAATAATGTATTAACTTTTTTTTTTAGCTTTTTATTCCCAAAAAAAAAAAAGCTTTTATTTATTTTATTATTTGTCACGTGACTACATATTCTTTTAATTCCTAAAATATCTTCTACTTTTCTTCTGTAAAACTCAACAACTCTTTCTCTCACATCTTACCATCCATGCATGCATCTTTTTAACTCCTTTCTCCATCTTTCTCTATTTTTTTTTTTTTAATGTACTGAATACAATAGTACCTTTATTTTTCCCAATAACATTATTTCACAGGTTTAATTTGTACTAATTTCAAAATAAATTAAATTTAAATCTAAAACATGTTCGTATCAAATTAAATGGCTGAGATTAAATCTAAAAACGAAAACGTACATGAATCTATAGCAAAAAATAATAATTTACACGTTTTATGACAACTCTTTTAAATCAATACGTGGTTTTTTAAAATTATCGCACTCTTTTTATTTATGGTGACAAAATAATATATTATAAAAAAAATCATAAGTATGATGATTTGGGAACCATAATCACCTTTTTATATTATTAAGTTTTCATTATTTATAGTTTGACTCATCGCAAAATTATAAATACAGTTTTTGGTCTTTATATATAAAAAGTACATATTTTATTTGATATATTAAAGTTTAATATCCGTCTAACCTTAATAAATAAGTTTTAAATAAACTCAATTAAATTGATAATCATTTATGCATAATAAACTCACATATAAGTCCACACACAATTGATTAAAACTCATCATAACTATCAAAATAAAAATATATTAACAAAAATTTCAAATAAAATGCTTCTGTACATACAATATTTTAAATTATCGATAAAAACACAATAGAATATGGATTTATGATGTGTTCATGGTCAAAGTTTTCAAGCAATCAAATGGAGAATTGTAACACCCCAAAACTATTTTTATTTTTGTATTAGAAATTTTTTTGGATTTTATTTTATTTTAATAGTTAATTTATTTTGTAATAATTATGTGTTTAATTTAATTTAATTTAATAGAAATAAAAATAATAATAATGATAAAATTGGGTAAAATTATTTTTGGGAATTAATTGAAAATGATTTTGGAAAAAATGGGTGAAAATTTTGAACCGGAGGTTAAAACGCAATTTAGAAAAGATACGTCACGTCAGCAGCCCAGTCAGCAGCCCCAGCCAACCAGGATACGTCGCGTGGCAGGAACGCTGATGCGGAAAGCCACATGGGACGGGGCCACGTGAGCGATCCGCGTGCGCGCGATCGGACGGCTCAGATCTGTTCCCGAGCGCACGGACGGCCCAGATCGCATCGCGATGGACAGTCCATATTTATTTCCATTTTAATCGCGATCGCCCAAATTAAATCGTGATGGACGGCTGAGATTAAAAGGGAAATGTTATAAATAACCTCACCCACACCCAACCCCAAACTCTAGCCGCCAGTACCCTTGCCAGAGAAGACGACCCAGTCACCGGAGGAGCCGGCCGCTGCCACACCAGAGGATTTTTCGACTGCCAAACGAGGTAAAATTTATCCTTTGGACTCGTTTTTCGATGCTGAATCTACTTGTGGCAAAATCAGAGCCAAACCACCGGCCAATCGGCCGAAAAACACCGCTGAAGTCCAGCGGCGCCGCCACGGCTTTCCTCAGTTTTTGCCTCCGATGAGGCCCTTCCCGGTTCCCGTTTGATGTAATTTTTACACCACTATGATCACCGTCCTTTTCTCTACAAGTTGACCGAAGAAAAAATCAAATCGTGACTCGTGCCAGAGAAGTCGGCGCACCCGAGAGCTCCGCCGCCGGTAAGTCTCAATTTTTCGTAATTTTTTGGCCCACCGAGGGCCATAGGGGTGCTTTATCGCAGGAATCAATGTGAGTTTGGCCGAATTCGGCTGAAAATGGCCGAAAATGGACAACCCGAGACGGATCGCCGCCGCGGGCGGCGGCGCCGTCGCCGGAGCATGGCGTAGCCGCCGTGCTGGAGTTTTCGAGAATGGCCGAGTAGGCCCTAGGTCTGATTTTGAGTTTTTTCAGGATATGTGTACGTACCGGAAGTTTATTTCAGTTTCCGAAAAAAAATTCAGGGAATTTAGAGACAGCTCCTAGGCGCAGTGAGAACCTGATTTCAGACTCCGAAACAAGTAATGATTTCTTATCCTATTTTCTATCACGGTATTAAAGCTCAATAAATAATAAAACGGCATTTCATGAATTAATACGTGTGTATAATTAGTTAAGGTTACTAATGGAGCTCGAATCTGATGTATTCTTCAGTTAGTTGTTGTTTGATCTATTTTACAGTTTTAAATGCAGTATTGTATTTGATGTGTTTATTATAGGGTTTTGTATGCATGAATCACGGTTTCGTTTATTGTGTTTTGAATTATTGTGAACCCGTTGTTGTCTTGTTTGGTGTTCATTACTGGTTTACGTGTTTATGTTTGATTGGATAATTGAGACTAAGAAAAATAAAAAAAGGTATGTGAATTGATAAATGGATAATGTCGACAGCCCAAGATATCCTGGGAGATGGTGGACGGACCGGGTCTGTAGGAAACCCTACTGGGAACGTGGTCTCTCATATCGAACGGGGTATGAAGACCTTATGTGTTTTGGCGCCCATACCGGACGGGGTATGGGGACGGCCCGTTTCACCCTCATACTAGACGGGGTATTGAGATTTATGTTTTTTTTCGGCACCCATACCGAACGGGGTATGGGGACGGCCCTGGAATCAAGTTATCAATGTGAATGGTTCACGTGTAGCGGTGACCTCCTTATGGATCCCTATGGATACTAGTAGGCTGATAAAAGAGGAAAATTGTTGTCTGATGATTGAAAAATAAGAGCATGATATGTGTTATGTTACAGAGTCTGCATGATTTTATGATGTTTACGATGTTATTGTATTTCATAAATTGTCTTCATGAATCTCACCGAGGTAAGTGGACAACAAAAGTTTTTATTATTAATAAATGAGTTTGTTATAAATTATGCTCACTTGGTCGATTTTGTTTTCTACCAACCTTTACTCCTATGGCAGTGAGATAGTGTGATGTCTTTACTGGGCTAGTGTAACTCATTCCTTACTTACTATTTCATATCAGGAGGATTTGGTTCCCGAGCCCGTCCCGCAGGAAGACGACGAATAGATGACTAAGGACTTCATAGATTTATTTATAGCATTCATTACTAGTATTTACTTTAGTTGGTTTATTCTTTCATACGTTTAATATGTTTCGGTTATTGTGTAAGGGATATTAATCAAAATTTTTATTTCGCTTCCGTACTTAGAACTTTTTAATACATACATTTCATTTTTATTTCCGGGGTTGTTATAGTTGGTATCAGAGCCATATTCCTCGGACTCATCCCTTACACAATAATGCTTAGAGAAATACCCACCGATAAATCGTTACTCAACCCTTCCTTGTGAAATGCAGGTGTAAAGAAATGAGGAGAGGAAGACCCCCACTAAATTGAGCAGCTCGGGATGATTCGCTTCGGGAAGATATGGACAGAATATTTGAGATATTGGAAAAGATCGTTGCTGTCCAGCAAGGTCGAGAGGAGAGAAGGGAGTTACTCGAACCTCCCCCACTACCACAGGTTGAGCCACTGCTACAGCAAGCGGATCCCGAGCCACCCCAGCACGAGCCTGCTCCACCACAGTACCACCCGACACCACCGTCGCAGTATGAACCGGTGCCTCAGCCACCGTGCTGCCCGACACCACCACAGTACAATCCGATGCCCCCATTATATCAGCAGGTGCCATCACAGGGCCCCCTAGTCTATCCCCAGCCGGGCCCAGTCCCTCTTCCACGAGATCCAGCTCCTTCCTTGATCGACCCAAGCTACATAGAGAGGTACATGAGACTGAACCCTTCCACTTTTGCATGAGGATCCTCTTTCGAATATGCCCAGTACTGGTTGGCGGAGACTGAGAGAGCTTTCAAGACCTTGGGAGTGGTTCCTGAGTAGAGAGCTGCCCTTGCTTCCTATATGTTGGTAGGGGAAGCAGGTCGTTAGTGGGAGCTCAAGCAGACCACCCTGCCTACACCAGCCACTTGGGTGCAGTTCTTAGCGGCCTTCCATGCGGAGTATCTCCCTGAGCACATCCGACACCTAAAGGAGATGGAGTTTGTTTAGCTGGTCCAGGAAAACATGACAGTATCGGAATATGCTCGTAAGTTCCTAGAGTTGGGTCGATACTCCCCGGAGACATTAATGGATGAGGGCAGGAAGGCCAAGAGATTCTAGTGGAACCTCCGCCCAGAGATCAAGCAACACTTAATGGTACTGGAGCTCAAGACATACTCGGCCGTTCTAGCAAAGACGTAGATTGTGGAGAGGAGTTTCAACACCCGTCCTCAGTCAGTAGGGAGTCACCGACGCTCAGCTCCACCCCGCAAACCAGCACTTACTGCGCTAGTCCAACCAAATAAGAGGCCCAGATAAGTGATCCAGGCCCCTCCTCAGGCTCCAGGGGCAGCACGTGGAAAGATCTGCCAGCATTGCGGCAGGGATCATGGGGACCGACCATGCTACCGCCTCAACAAGACCTGTCGCATATGTGGTAGTGCCTAGCACTATGCGAGAGAGTGCCCGAGGAACCAGAATTAAGGTAGACCTCCTATTCAGGGTAGGGCTTACAACCTCACCCAGCAGGATGCCAACGCCGACCCAGACATGGTACATGGTATGTACATTATCTGTGACCATATTGCTCATGTTTTATTTGACACTGGTGCATCGCATTCATTTGTTTCACATGTTTTTGCATACAAACTTAATGTATCACCTGATAAACTTGATTCAATGTTGTTTATGTCTACTGCTGAGGGTGAAACACTATTAGGGGAAGTTGTCTACAGGGCTTGTGCCGTGGAGATAGCAAATAGGAAACTGAGTGTAGACCTAATAGGGTTAGACACAAGGAATTTTGATGTAATTTTAGGGATAGATTGCCTAGCGGCGTATCACACCACCATAGATTGCTTTAACAAGAAGATTGTATTCAATCCTCCTAATGAGGAGCCATTTACAAATTAATAAAATCATTTGATACTTATTCCTTGATGGCAAGTTTCCTTAATTTTTAAGTACTTTAACCTTGCTATTTTCTCTAACTAGGCAAGCTCAAGAAGGAAATTTGTATCCAAGAGATTCCAGTAGTCCAAGACTTTTCAGATGTGTTTCCGGACGAACTGCTCGGACTACTAGTGGACAGGGAAGTTGAGTTCACTATAGATCTACAACCAGACACCCAGCCCATTCCGGTTGCTCCTTACCGCATGAGCTGCGTTGAGATGGAAGAGTTGAGGAAACAGATCATTGAATTGCAAGACAGTGGTTTTATTAGACACAATGTGTCTCCTTAGGGTGCCGGAGTCGCGTTTGCCAGAAAGGGAGATGGAACATTGAGACTGTGTATTGATTACAGAGGATTGAACAAGGTCACAATCAAGAACAAATATCCCCTTCCCATAATTGATGACCTCTTCGATCAGCTACAGGGTGCGCAGGTCTTCTCCAAAATAGACCTGCGATCAGGTTACAATCAGGTGAAAATAAGAACAGAAGACATCCCTAAGACGGCCTTTCGAACCAGGTACGGACATTATGAGTTCCTGATCATGCCATTTGGGCTAACTAACGCCCCGACAATCTTTATGGATCTAATGAACAGGGTCTTCAGAGAGTTCTTGGATCAATTTGTTATCGTGTTCATCGATGACATTTTAGTCTACTCAAAAAGTAGAGAAGAACATGCTCACCATCTTGCCCAAGTTTTGCAGGTCCTCAGAAAAAAGAAGTTATATGCAAAGTTGAGTAAGTGTAGATTCTGGCTTGAGCAGACCGCCTTCCTAGGGCACATCATATCGAAGAAATGAGTATTAGTGAATCCTGAAAAGGTTGAAGCGGTACTTGGCTGGGAGAAGTTGACATCAGTTAAGGAGATCTGTAGCTTCCTGGAGATGGCAAGTTATTATCGCAGGTTCGTCGAAGGATTCTCTAGTCTAGCGGCTCCCCTAACCCGGTTCACAAAGAAAAATTCCAAGTTTGAGTGGAATGAGAACTGTGAGAGAATTTTTTCAGAATTAAATGAGCGACTGACCATTGCACCCGTACTGGCCTTACCGAGTGGATCGGGGGGATATACAGTTTATAGTGATGCCTCCTATCTAGGCCTGGGTTGTGTCCTGATGTAGCATGGGAAGGTCATAGCCTATGGGTCCAGACAGTTAAAGAATCATGAGAAAAATTACCCCACCCATGACTTGGAACTTGCCGCAATCATACACGCCTTGAAAACCTGGCACCATTATTTATACGGAGAGACCTTTCAGATCTATACCATCATAAGAGTCTGAAGCACATATTCACTCAAAAGGATCTCAACATGCATCAGAGAAGGTGGATGGAACTCCTTAAAGACTATGATTGTGATATCTTGTATAATCCGGGTAAGGGCAACGTGGTGGCAGATGCCCTCAGCAAGAAAAGTGCAGGTATCTTAGCCCACTTAATGGTTTTAGAACGCAAGCAAATTGGGGCCACACAACAGGTTCGGCTTCAGAACATGAAGTGAGTCGCATGTTTGGGCCGTCTGACCATCCAGCCCGAGTTAATACAGAGAATAAGGGAAGCCCAGTCAGTCGACCCCACCCTAGTAGCCCGTAAGAATGATGCAGAACAGAGAGCGAGCTCAGAATTCTGAGTCTCTGCTGATGGGTTACTCCGGTTCCAAGACAGGATGTGTGTCCCAGACAACAGTGAGTTAAAGAGAGACATCATGACAGAGTCCCACACCTCGAAGTTTGCCATGCATCCCGTAAGCACCAAAATGTACCAAAGCATGCGACCCCGGTTTTGGTGGAATAGAATGAAGAGAGACATAGCCGACTTTGTATCCAAATGTTTGGTATGTCAGCAGGTCAAGGTAGAGTATCAGTGCCCAAGTGGGCTACTTCAGCCTTTACCGATCCCAGAGTGGAAGTGGGAACACATCACTATGGACTTCGTAACGAGATTACCCAAGACACGTTCAGGACATGACGCCATCCAGGTAATTGTTGACCGGCTTACCAAATCTTCCCACTTCTTGGCCATCAGGATGACCGACCCCTTGAACAAGTTGGCAAGAATGTATATCCGAGAAATAGTCAGATTGCACGGAGTTCAGTGACAGTGGTATCCGACAGGGACCCCAGGTTCACTTATCGGTCTTGAAGTAGCTTTCAGCAAGCCATGGGAACAAAGTTGTCTCTCAGTACTACCTTCCATCCTTAGACTAATAGACAATAAGAAATGACAATTCTACACTTGAGGATATGCTCCGAGCTTGTGTCCTTGACTCTGGAGACCATTGGGACGACCATCTACCCCTGATAGAGTTTGCCTACAACAACAGCTACCAAGCGAGTATCGGCATGGCTCCGTATGAGGCGTTATATGGGCGCCCATGCAGATCACCGATTTGTTGGGAAGAAGTGGGCGATAGAAAATTATTCGGCCCGGAGTTGGTAGAGGAGACCACGTCTAAAATAGTTAAAATCAGAAAGAACATTTAGACGGCTCAGAGCAGGCAGAAGAGTTATGCGGACACCCGGAGGAGAGATCTAGCGTTTGAGAAAGGCGACCGGGTGTTCCTTAAGGTCACTCCTTTCAAGGGAATTAGTAGGTTCAACAGGAGGGAAAAATTGAACCCCCGATTTATTAGACCTTTTGAAATCTTAGACAGGATTGGTACTGCTGCCTACAGACTAGCACTGCCTCCAGAGCTCTTCAAGGTCCACAATGTGTTCCACGTGTCCATGCTACATAAGTACAACCCGGACCCCTCTCATATCTTGGCTCATGAACCGCTTCCACTCCGAGAGGACTTATCTTATGAGGAAGTACCAGGCTACCTAGGAGTTAGAATCAGACTTTAGAGCCAATATTCCCATTTGTTCGGTCAAGAGCAAGAAACAAATTTGGGGGGACCAAATTTCTTTAAGGGGTAGATAGTTGTAACACCCCAAAACTATTTTTATTTTTGTATTGGAAATTTTTTTGGATTTTATTTTATTTTAATAGTTAATTTATTTTGTAATAATTATATGTTTAATTTAATTTAATTTAATTTAATAGAAATAAAAATAATAATAATGATAAAATTAGGTAAAATTATTTTTGGGAATTAATTGAAAATGATTTTGGAAAAAATGGGTGAAAATTTAGATTCTGAGGGTGTTTTTGAAAAGAAAATCGAAAATCAGGGGTCAAAACGCAATTTACAAAAGATACGCCGCGTTAGCAGCCCC
The DNA here is from genome assembly GCF_054855325.1 of Carica papaya. Classification (NCBI taxonomy): domain Eukaryota; kingdom Viridiplantae; phylum Streptophyta; class Magnoliopsida; order Brassicales; family Caricaceae; genus Carica; species Carica papaya. The sequence goes on along the minus strand of NC_142309.1, from coordinate 5,799,766 downwards.
AGCCAACCAGGACACGCCGCGTGGCAGGAACGCTGACCTGGGAAGCCACACAGGACGGGGCCACGTGAGTGATCCACGTGTGCGTGATCGGACTGCTCAGATCCGTTTCCGCGAGCACGGACGGCCCAGATCGCATCGCGATGGATGGCCCAGATTAAATCGTGATGGATGGCTGAGATTAAAAGGGAAAGGTTATAAATAACCTCACCCACACCCAACCCCAAACCCTAGCCGCCAGTACCTCGCCGGAGAAGACGACCTAGTCACCGGTGGAGTCGGCCGCTGCCACACCAGAGGATTTTTTGACCGCCAAACGAGGTAAAATTTCTCCCATGGGCTCGTTTTTCGATACTGAATCCACCTGTGGCCAAATCGAAGCCAAATCACTGGCCAATCGGCTGGAAAATACCGCCGAAGTCCAACGGCGCCGCCGCGGCTTCTCTCGATTTTTGCCTCCGAGAGGCCCTTCCTGGTTCCTGTTTGATGTAATTTTTACACCACTGTGACCACCATCTTTTCTCTACAGGTTGACCGGAGCAAAACATCAAATCGCGACTCGCGCCGGAGAAGCCGCCGCACCCTAGAGCTCCACCACTTGTAAGTCTCGATTTTTCGTATTTTTTGGCCCACCGAGGGCCCTAGGGGTGCTTTATCGCAGGAATCAATGCGAGTTTGGCCGAATTCGGCCGAAAATGGTCGAAAACGGCCAGCCCGAGGCAAATCGCCGCTGTGCCGGAGTTTCTAAGAATGGCTGAGTAGGCCCTAGGTTTGATTTTGAGTTTTTTCGGGATATATATAGGTACCGGAAGTGCATTTCAGTTTCTGGAGAAAAATTCAGAGAATTTAGGGACAGCCCGTAGGCGCAGTGAGAACCCGATTTCAGACTCCGAAACAAGTAAGGATTTCTCACCCTATTTCCTATCACGGTAGTAAAGCTCAATAAATAATAAAACGGCATTTCATGAAGTACATGTGTATAATTAATTAAGGTTACTAATGGAGCCCGAATCTGATGTATTTTTCGGTCAGTTGTTGTTTGATCTATTTTACAGTTTTAAATGCAGTATGGTATTTGATGTGTTTATTCTAGGGTTTCGTATGCATGAATCATAGTTTCGTTTATTATGGTTTGAATTATTGTGAACCCATTGTTGTCTTGTTTGGTGTTCATTACTGATTTACATGTTTATGTTTGATTGGATAATTGAGACCAAGAAAAATAGAAAAAGGTATGTGAATTGATAAATAGATAATGTCGACAGCCCAACTAGATATTCTGAGAGATGGTGGACGGCCCGGGTTCGTAGAGAACCCTACTAGGAACGTGGTCTCTCATATCGGACGGAGTATGGAGACCTTATGTGTTTTGGCGCCCATACCGGACGGGGTATGGGGACGGGCCGTTTTACCCTCATACCGGACGGGGTATTGAGGTTTATGTTTTTTTTGGCGCCCATACCGGACGGGGTATGGGAACGGCCCTGGAATCAAGTTATCAATGTGAATGGTTCACGTGTAGCGGGGACCCCCTATGGATCCTCATGGATACTAGTAGGCTGATAAAAGAGAAAAATTATTGTCTGATGATTGAAAAACGAGAGCATGACATGTGTTATGTTATAGAGTCTGCATGATTTTATGATGTTTATGATATTATTGTGTTTCATAAATTGTCTTCATGAATCTCACCGAGGTAAGTGGACAACAAAGGTTTTTATTATTGATAAATGAGTTTGTTATAAATTATACTCCATTAGTCATTTTTGTTTTCTACCAACCTTTACTCCTATGGCAGTAAGATAGTATGATATCTTTACTGGGTTAGTGTAACTCATTTCTTACTTAATCATTTCATATCATGAGGACTTGGTTCCCGAATCTGTTCCGCAGGAAGACGACAAGTAGATGACTAAGGACTTCATAGATTTATTTATAGCATTCATTACTAGTATTTATTTTAGTTGGTTTATTCTTTCATACGTTTAATACGTTTCGGTTATTGTGTAAGGGATATTAATCAAAATTTTTATTTCACTTCCGAACTTAGAACTTTTTAATACATACATTTTATTTTTATTTCCGGGGTCGTTACAAGAATAATTAGAATAAGTGTCTCACACATTTTGGTAATATTCAGTTCACGTATTTAAAATCTAAATGTAAATTGGTTAATTTTGCTTGAGAAAAATAAAAAAAGAAAAAGGATAAAAACTTGTTACGTAAATATGTAATAAATGGTTTTCTTTATAATAAATGAATTTACATAAATTAAGAGCTCTATTGGTTATTTTTCTGATTTTTACCAATCTTCAGTTTTCCGTATCTATGATTAGTGTGATATTCTTACTGGGTTAGTGTAACTCACTCATTCATTAATTATTTCAAATCAATAGGAATAAGATCCAGATTCCGATCAACCATAGGGTTGTGAATAATTCACCATCTGGCCTCCCTTCAAATGCTAGTGAAGGTCATCCTAGGATTGCTTAGTTATTTATTTTTCATTTATTTTTTTAATTTCAGTTTGTTCTTTTAGAAAAAATATTCTCGTAATTCTATTGGACATTCTAAATTATTGTATAAGGAATGTAAATCCTAACTCTATTATTTTGTTTCTACATTTAATTTATGACTTTATTTCCATTTAAGTTCTGAGCCTTTACAATACTCATATAAATTAAAGATATTAAATCTATAATAAAAGTGTATCTAAATTTATAGTGCAAAAAATCTGCACATCATGCGATAAAAATAATAATTTTACATACTCCAAGAACACTATATTTGAAAACTGATTTAAAATTTTTGTCAATTTTATTTGCAAATCCACAATTAGTTTAACTAAAAAATATTAAAGCCTGCATTAACATTGATAAAAATTTAACAGCTATTGAATTAAAAAAATATTTATTTTTAATTTTTTAATTAATATTCAGTTTTTGATGTTTTACATTTGTCTCAATGGCCATTTTTTAAAAAGTATTTAAGATAAAATTTTAAAATAATTAGATTATATTTAAATACTTTAAAAATAACTCAAAAAAATTATTTAACTAATTAATTAAATTAACCTACTAGCAATAAATTTAATATTATTAAATAATTAAATTTATTTTCTTGAATTATATTAAATATAATTTAATTATTTTAATAAGAAAAAATTAACCATCTAAAACAAATGAACAACTTTATTGATCAAATTATAAAAAAGCACTAAAATATAAGATTAATCTCAATATTTGTACTATTTTTTATTTACATTTTTTAATTTTGGTTCCTGAACGGCTGGACTTGAGGGCTTCCGGTTTCCGGATCTTTCTATCCAGGATGATGAAAAGACTACAATGCCCTTCATAAAAAAATAATTTACCTAACATATCCATTAAACAGAACCTTAGATCAGATCACGTCATCACAGATCACACAACAGGTGGGCTCCACAGCTGATGTGGCCTAATCAAATAGGCCACGTTTTACTGCCCTTTCCGTTAACTGAAAAAATAGTTTTTTTTACTATTTTTATTTTTATTTATCCGTCAAATCCCTCCGCTTCGCTTGAAAAGAAGTTAGAAGATCTCATAAAGCGGGAGGGAGAGCGAGTGCGCGAGAGAGAAGAGAGACAGAGAAATCGGATCATAGCCGTTGATCTGGTTTTGGCACGTCGAATCTCAGCCATCCGTATCATCATCAACGGCGTGTTGCTCCCTTCGCGGCTGATGCCGTTCTATTCTTGATCTCCGGTGAGTTTTCTGATCAATTTGGCATCTGAATCCGCGTTGCTTTGCTTATTTTCTGCTTGCTTCCTGGATGAAATTGGAAATTTAAAAAAAGAAAAGGAAGAAAGGAATTTGAATCGATTGAATTTGATCGTGTAAAACGGTTATAGACGTCTTCTGTTTTGATCTGATCTTATTGTTTAATAGTGAGTTAATGTCTACAGAGGTCGGATAATGATTGAATTGCAATAAGTTCGTCGGAGAAGATAACCAATTCTTGCGATTTTTCTGTTTGTTTTTCTTTCCTTTGGTTGCTTTTGCTGTTCCTGTCGACGTCGCTGTTTTTTGATAATGATGATGATCTGCCGGTTTTCAGAGTATGGAGGGGCAAAGAGTGCGAGGAGAATTCATTTGAACTGTGCCTGACCAATGTGGTTTTGTTAATTTGTGAGAAGAAACTAACCGATAATGCGAGAATCTAATCTGAAATTGAATATTATATACATACATGCATATATTATGTGTTTGTGTGTCTATATATATATATATAAAACATACACCCATATGCGCGCGCGCGCGCGCATGGGTATATTTATATGCATATTATGCTAATCTTGGACGCTATATCCAAGTTCGTTGGTGATTCATCTGAAAATTTCTTTTTGAAGACCAAAAAGTTCTTCTGAGAGACTGATGAACCTTTATTTTTTACTATTTTTTATATGCTGCAATTGTTTTATCAGATGATTTTTTTTCTTAGTCCTCATTAAGAGATAAGGTAATCTATTTTTTCACTGAGATATATCCTTGATGTTTTTATTTATTAACGTAAGCAACTGGATTTAGCAGTCTACTACTGTGCATTTGTTGCCTTTTTAATGGGGAGATTATGAGTTTAACCCTTCAAACAATGAAGGATACCTCATTCTGAAGCCTGCATCCGCCCCTTCGTGACAATGAAAAGTAGCAAACCAATTTTACGAGCTATTCTCTCTCTACAGGAAAACTAATTTGCGTGTAAATATTTCTAATTTGTTCCCAAATTCATTCATAAGAAAACAAAAATTTAGATCAGACAGGTGCCTGTATTAAAGTAAAAGATAAATTTAATAATAGTTGGTAAATTTATAAATCTTCTACAAGTGCTTCTTGTATAGAAGTTTTCTCTAATTTAATTGAAGCTTGCTTTATATTACTTTTACGCAACGAGTTGTTAGGAACCTTGCTCACTTGTTCTTCACTGTAACATACTAGAGAAAGAAAAGAAGAAAAGGAGAGTAGAGAGGGAAAGAGATAGTAGAGTGAGAAAGAGAGAGAGGGAGATTTGAATTAGTAGTTTGAATTTGATATTTTTCTGATTATTCATTTCTCCCCCAATTAACTATATATTTATGGTAATCAGGAGGTGCACCCCTCAGTTCCAACAGAAAACTAGCAAGAAACAATGCTGAAACCAATTTAACTGCAATACAAAATTTCTCTCTTCCACTTATACTTATTTTACCATTTTATCTTCTTCCTTCGGGACATTGTCAGCAGCTTCCTTAGAATACTCTCTCCTTGAATGGAAACCTTGTCCTCAAGGTCGTGAGTTGGAAATTGCTAACTGATATACTCATAGTCTTTCCAAGTGTAATTGTCCCATACAATCCCAGCCTAGAGAACAAGGACCTGTTCCACTTCTTGACTATTACGAAGAATGGCCCTATGTTGCAAAATACTCTCGGGTTGGAAACTGAGTATGGCATCCCAGCTGCTTGTTGGTAGCTTGTCCACCCTAACTTTGCTGCAAGCAGTGTACTTTTTCAACAGGGACACATGGAAGACTGGATGGATATGCAAGGAGGGTGGTAGTTTGAGCTGGTCCACCACTGGTCCCACTCCCTGCATGACTTTAAAAGAACCATAGAATCTTGGAGTGAGTTTGTAATTATCTCCCAACCTCACAAATCCTTGCCTGAAAGATTATAGCACAAGGTCGAGTTCCTCAAAACTCCTCTAATTGTGATGGGTTTCTGCATATTGCTTGGTACAAGACTTTGCTTGTAGCAAATGCTGTTTAATTACCCAAACTTCACATCTTTCTGTTATAAATTCTTCGATCAATTGTGAGAGTGAGTGTGGATCTACAATATCCAAGAAGTTTGGGGGGGGGGGGGGGGGTGGGTTGGGGTGGAAGCAACACAAGGAGCTCCTCAAGTATTGGCTGGACAAAGAAATAATTTGTGTAACTGTTTAATATTTTATAGAGCCATGCTGGAGTTGTATTGGTTACAGTGGACAGGACCTCTGGTTCTATCAACTGCCCATGGTTCTCTCAAAGGGATATTTTCTACTAATTGGTTGACCGCTATTCGTACTAGATAGTATAGTTCAATCCCAACAATTAAATGATTCCCTTATGTTAAATCATGGACGACACCTGTTGATCCAGAGGCTCCTTTGGTGTGTTGGTTGACCGCTATTCATACTAGATAGTATAGTTCAATCCCAACAATTAAATGATTCCCTTATGTTAAATCATGGATGACACCTGTTGATTCAGAGGGTACCTAAGGCTCCTTTGGTCTGTTTAATAATAAATTGGATACCCTCCAAATAATTGCAATGGTCTTCCCTTTGAATGCTACAGAAACATAGGTTTTGCCGGAATCGAGCTGTTCTTGTACGAACTTGTTAGGAATCTTGCTCGTTGGTTCTTGACTGTAACATATTAGAGAACGAAAAGAAGAGGGGGAGAAGAGAGTAGAGAGGAAAAGAGATCATCGAGAAAGAGAGGGAGATCCGAAGAGATAGTCGAGGAAGAGAGGGAGACTTGAATTAGGAGTCTGAATTTGATTTAGATAATTCATTTCCCTCCAATGAGCTATATATATATATATATGCTTATCAGGAGGCCAGCCCCTTGGTTACAACAGAAAAATAACAAAAAACAATGCTGAAATCAACTTAACTGCAATACAAAATTTCTCGCTTCTACTTACACCTTGTTTACCGTTTTACCTTTGTTCCTTTGGCACACCTTCAACGACTTCCTTACATGAGTTTGAAAAATTCTGGAGGGAGCATCTTTGTAGTATTCCTAGGTGTAATTTTGCTTTTGGAACTGGTGTCTGATTTTTTGACCTTGTTATCATGTTGCTAACAATTGCAATTTTCACTTTGAGAATATCATGTAGCTAAATCTTATTTTATTTTTCCTTCTTTTATATTAATAATCATTTGATCTTTTTATGATTCTTTTGACTTTCTTGCAGCCAGCACTCTCAGGTTGCTTCTCCAATGTAGCAGCTTCACCATGTTTTATAATTTGTCTTTCCTCCTATCGCTGTCTAATATGAGGTCTATGGTTGTAAACTGACTCCCACTGGGTTGATTATGATTATATATGACAAGAACTTTTCTCTCCAATTGTTGCCGGCATTTGAGTTTGGCGCCTGCTTGAGAGAGAGACTCTCTGCCGCCGCCTTCTCAGCTGCTGGCATTGGGATATTCCAATTTTCTTCTTCCTTTCACATCTCCTAAGCTGGACAGCCCTGTATACAGCAAGATGGCTGTTGCAGCCTTTAAAAGACCTGTTACTGGCGAGTACAGTGGGAATAAGAGTATGGAAAGAAAACCTTCTTCAAGGAGGCGTGTATTTGTGCAGACTGAAACTGGTTGTGTTTTGGGTGTAGAATTAGACGGGAGTGACAATGCTCACACGGTGAAGAGGAAATTGCAGCTGGCCCTAAATGTTCCAATAGAGGAAAGGTCATTGGTTTATGGGGATATGGTGCTTAAGAATGATCTCACTGCTGTCAGAAATTGTTCTCCTCTTCTTCTCACCCGGAATTTGATGCACAGAAGCTCATCGACACCATGTCTCTCACCAACTGTTAAGGATCTTCAGCAGAAAGATTTCAGTAATCCAATTGAGATATTAGGATGCTCAAATCAGTTGTCCTCTGCAGAACAGGTAGTGAAGGATATTGGGCAGGCAATGGAGATTGGTGTTGATCCAATTCCCGTCCGCAGTGGGCTTGGAGGGGCATACTACTTTCGAAATTGTGATGGGGAGAACTGTGCGATTGTAAAACCAACAGATGAGGAACCTTATGCTCCAAACAATCCAAAAGGCTTTGTTGGCAAAGCTCTTGGACAACCTGGCCTGAAACGTTCCGTACGGGTTGGGGAGACGGGCTTTAGGGAAGTGGCAGCTTTTCTCCTTGACCATGGTCATTTTGCAAATGTGCCCCCTACAGCCCTTGTAAAGGTCACGCACTCTATTTTCAACATTAATGTTGGGGTGAATGCAGGTAAGCATCAAGAAAGAAAGGAGATTAGTAAGATTGCTTCATTGCAACAGTTTATCCCTCATGATTTTGATGCCAGCGACCATGGGACTTCAAGCTTTCCAGTTGCTGCTGTACATAGGATAGGGATTTTAGACATACGGATTCTGAACACAGACAGACATGCAGGAAACCTTCTTGTCAGGAAAACTGATGGCACTGGGGGCTTTGGTCAGGTGGAGCTTATTCCAATTGATCATGGTCTTTGCCTTCCAGAAAATTTAGAGGACCCATATTTTGAGTGGATCCACTGGCCGCAAGCATCTATACCTTTTTCAGAGGATGAACTCGAGTATATAAAGAGTCTTGATCCATTTAGAGACTCTGAAATGCTTAGGATGGAACTACCTATGATTCGAGACGCGTGCCTCAGGGTCTTGGTTCTTTGCACAATCTTCCTCAAGGAAGCAGCTGCTTTTGGTCTCTGTCTTGCTGAGATCGGTGAAATGATGAGCAGGGAGTTTCAAGGTGATGAGGAAGAGCCCAGTGAACTTGAGCTCATATGCCTTCAGGCAAAGAGGCTGCTAAGGGAAATTCCTTTTACCGTGGAAGTAGAAGACAATGAGAAGTGTCAGTTTAACATTGACTATGAGGAAGAGGAATTTTGCATGGAAGAGGTTGCTTATTGTAAAGGTAGAACCACTCAAAATACACTTTTTAAGCTGGATGAAAATCCAGAGCAGGAGGCAGAAGATGAGGGTGATGTGATATGTTCAAGGGTTGATGATTATGCAGGCTTGGGAAGGTCTCGGACTCCAACTGTTTCAAAGCTGTCCATGACAATGAAAAACATCAGCATTGGTGAAAGGAGTTGGCGCCATGAGGGTGCAATTCTTAAAAGTGGCTACTTGGCAGGTACATCATCCGGGAACAGGACTGTGAACGAGCAGCAGCCTGGAAGTAGTAGTTTTGTAAAGCTAGGAGATATGGATGAAGAGGAATGGGTGCAATACTTAGATGTTTTTAAGAAATTGCTATCCCCATCCTTTGCCAAGCGTAAATCTGGGGGTGTGGCTCAGAGACAGAGGCAGAGACTTGGAACTTCATGTGACTTCTGAAAAGTTAGTAATATTAGACAGATACTGGAAAAGACTCAGTAAGTTCTGGGTTTGTGAAAACCAGAAAATATAGTTGACTTTAATATCTGGTATGTCCTAGAAGATGGGACTTTGTTGATGGTAACTACTCTTAGACATTGTAGTTATTAGTATTTTCAAATGATGAAAACTCAGGTCATCAACTGTTGGAGTTGGAAGAATGGTACTGTTTCTTCATCTCCGTTTTCTTTTTTTTTTTAATTTTTTGTTTTGATTATCCCATGTTTAATGTTCGAGTATGCTTAATATAATAAGAAGGGGAATGAAGTATTATACATGATGTTTTTCTTTTTTAATTTCTGAATAGATCCTTATAAACTCTCATCTGTAATTTTACCAAGAATGCTATATTATATTAAAGTTTGTGGCAAGATTGTAACATTGTACAGTTTTCTGCTTGCTTGTTTGTAATACCTACTAAGGTTTATGGTCTCATTTTTAATATATATTATATATGTCTTCTTCCTGCTGGCTTGTTTGTGGCACTACTCTTGAAGCTTTCAGTATAGAAATCAACATTTAGTTGTAAAAAGCTGCTCTGGCAGCTTATTTTCTCCCATTTGATCCTCCAAATTTCTGCATGGAGATATAATAGGTTATTTCTAATCTCCCACTCTTCTGATTATCATTTTTCAATTGTAGTTCTTCTGCTTCATTTGTTCTCTTCTCTTTATTATGCTATCTAATTGTAATGCTATTTTTACTTTTGCGTGACAGCAGGAGAACACATCCTAGCTGGTGATAATAGAAGTCTTATTGAAATCGCGCCGGTGGAAACCTCTCTTCTCTCCACTTCTCTTTCTTTCACACAAAATATGCATGTCTATACACACTTGAATTATAAATATGTAAAAATAAAATCACATGCATGCACAAAAGACATACATGCATAATAAGCACAGTAGCAGAATGGGTTGCACGAACTGACATGAATATAGGACTGGTACTGTTCAATGAATTTAAACTATATATATGTGCTGAGCCTGACCACAGCATTTTGCATGGGTAAATGGAAGTAAATGAAGAAAAAGGAAGTGTGCTAAATCTTATAATCTCAGTAAAAACTTCCTACACGATTTGGAGGTTCAGAGTTTCGATATAGAGAACTGTCAAAAAGAAGAAAAAAGGAATTTCAACATAGTGGGAAAAGTGAGACTTTTGGGCGAGTGACAACTCTTATTCTGTCTTTAATTATAACTTCTGGCCGGGAAGGCGTATACACTTTTAAGGTTTCTCACTTTGCTTGATATTTTGCTAGTGCGTGTCCTTATCAATTCAGGTGCCAGTTATATCCTAGTCAATATCAGGAAGGTATGTATGTCTGATGGTATTTGGGTTTTCTTTTCATATTGTTTTTTAGCCTTGGGTAATTTACTTGTTTTTTGGGTACTTATGTGGCTTCAGCAATTAGATGACTCATGGCACGGTAAATCTTCAAGGTGTATGAGTGTAGGTCAGTTATATTAGATAACTTTTCATACTTGAAACATTGTTTAGATTACTTTTTTCCTATATTAAATTTTTGAGGTTACTTCATACCATATTTAATTTAAAAACTATAATTTGATCTTTATTTTGTTGTTATTGTTACATTCAGTAAAATTAAATTTTGTGATGTTGTTCCAAGTGTAAAGGACTGAATGAGCACAAAAGTGGCAAATCACATAGGAAGATCAACAGGTAGAATTGGGTAAGTTGACCGGCATCAGAGAAGAAAGCTTGAATTAGTTGGACTTTTCTTTTCTTCTTGTTTATGTTAATACGGAATGCTGGTTATATCATACAGTTTGACAAATACGCAAGAGAAAAAGACTCTCTAGACAAAGAGGGCCACTTACCCAATCACCCACATCTAATCATATCGTTATTTTCTATCTTCTACGAGGATTTATAGAACCATAAATGTAGTCTTCTATCTTCTTAATGAGTACTATTTTCTGAGTTTATATATATATATATATGTGTATATATATATGTAGTTTGTTTCAATTAAGTTTTTCTGTAAGAAATTAACGGGAGTGTTATGGGTGTTGCTTTCTTGGTATCCAAACAGAAAATATCTAAGAAATGATATTTTTAGCATGTCAGATTTCACCTTCAACCGGTATCTTGTCAGTCATCAGTTGTTGGAAACGGGATAAATTTTATATATAAAGTTATTAACTTCATGTGTGAGCAATTTGTCAATGGAAAGTTCATAATTTGCTGAGGTTTGATTGCATCCGGATAAGTGACCTCTTTGTCTAGTCTTTTTCTCTCGTATATTTGTCAAACTATTTGATATAACTGGTATTCAATATTAACATAAAGAAGAAGAAAAGAAAAGTCTCACTAGTTCAAGCTTTCCTCTTTGATAACAGTCAACTTACTCAATTCTACCTGTTGGTCTTCTATAAGACTTGCTACTCTTGAAAATTCCCTTCCATTGAAGGACATTGTGTCTTCTTTTGCAAGGTGCCTCCGTTTGATTCTTAATATTGCCTGTGTAACTTCTCCAATTGTAGGTCTCTTTCTCGGTAACTTGTGTAAGCATATGCAACCAATTTTAGCTAGCTTCCTCACTTCCATAATATTGCATTCTCCAACAAGTTTCTTATCAAGTATCTCATCAACACCATCAGGACTCATTCCAGCCTAAGAATGAGAGAGAAAAAAATGACATAACGAAGCGTTTCGGGTTAGAGAGTTCCACTCCATGATGTACTAAAAAGATGACTATATTGCCATGAACATAGACTTACGAGGTTAACATATTCCATCAAGTTCTGATGGGGATGAATCGCAGTAATGAGTTCAAATATGATGACACCAAAACTGTAGATGTCGCTCTTCATTGTGAACTTATTTGTGGACATGTATGCCGGATCAATGTAGCCATATGTACCTTTTAGGCCAGAGTTTCGGCCATCAAACACCTCTTCCTTTGACAGTCCAAAATCAGCAACCTATTAAGAATCAGTCATCACACATTATTGTTAAGGTGATATCTTGCGAACAACATATAAAAAGAAAATTCAAATTTATATTGTTCAGCAAATTGGCATCACAATAAAATATCCAGTGACTTAGAGCATGCTTGTATTGGTTTATTTGTTAGGCAAATCTGCTTTAATCTGATTTTGAGCAATAAAAAAACAAGCTTCAGGATGTTTAACTGGAGCTCAAATGACCATGAATGTCACATGACTTATAGTGAGACCAATTTTTTTAATGACTATTACATTTAGTTTAAAGCTCTATGAACCTAAATGAAAAAGAGCAGCAAGATGTCTTGGGCTGTGTACTTAATCTACACTCTGGAGAAAATTCAGTTAATCCGGAATAAACAAATAAACAGGTCAAAAAAATAGTTTGCAGTGTCTTTTCTCACCTTAGCTCTCATAGAGTGGTCCAACAATATATTGGCAGACTTGAGATCACGATGTATGACAGGAGGAACTGCCTGTTTCAAGAATTGCTATAAGATGATGTTAAAGAAACAGAATATTTAATCAGGGAAAGAAGAGCCTATGTCTACGTGGGTACCCCTTCATGAAGATACTCAATTCCATGTGAAATATCAAGTGCAATTTGAAGTCTTTCTTCCCAACTTAAAACCCTTGCTTCGTCACCTGAGCACAGGAACACCAAACTGTGCTTGTTTAGTAATCAAACATCAGTAAGAGGAAGCAGAAACTTCTGTCAAGATATAAAAGAGATCGCTATCCTCGTCCTAAGCACCTCTAGACTTGGATTTAGATGCATGATATAAGGGATACAACTCATATTCTGGTTCAGCTTCAGAAAAGGAAGCATATGATTTACTATAATTTTATGCCTATGCATTCTCATAAGCCACTCTGCTCTGCCGAAGAAAAAGGGAAGAAAAAAAGAAACGTATATGTACTTTAAAGTTTTACCAATCACCACCTCTAGTTTCTATTGTGTGAGCAAATAAATTTACTGAACAAGCAAGAAAAGTAATGCTTGAACTTGCTAATTGAGAATGTCTTTGTCATCATGTCTGCTGGATTGTTGGGTATAAGAACCTTCTAAATTGCAACTGTATCAGAACTGATGATCTCACAAGCAAAGAGAAACCTGATATTTGTGTTTGGATCATTTATGATGCATCAAACTGATGATCTCACAAGTGAAACCTTATATTTGTGTTTGGATCATCATGATGCATCAGATTCTAGCAACGCATATGGCTCGTTCTGCTCACTCCCTCTGCTATGTGGACAGGTCCAGATTTACTAGTACTTCAATATTTTGAAATCAAAATATGTCTTAATAGTTCTTACTGACACTCCCTCCTACTTCATTCATTTTCTAAATGGTAACTTTCATTAAGATTTTATTCCTAACATTAAATCATGGTCAAAATGAACTTCTTCACTTATTAAACCTCATTTGACCATATCCCATACAATTTACCCTACCCAACTATTTGACCTTGTCCATCCCATTTGATCCCTTGCTGACATTGTTAAAAGGAAGAGGCAAAAATATAATATTTTTTTCTTATCATTACATTTGTCTTGTGTATTAACAAGTCATATTTGAGAAATGGACATATAGAATAATTATCTCAATTTAAACTACAAGATTGTAATTGCCATGAAAAAGTACAAGGTAAAGTAAATAAGTCTCTCCATACTCTTCAAGATAAGCGTGGACAACATATGAGACATATAATGGTGGTGTTTAAGCATTCAAACTACTAGATGTTTCAGGGAGGTAAAATTTCAATTGACTGGTAGACTCACCAAATAACATTTGGATTGAACAAAGATACTTGAAACTTTTTGCACATTTTTGGAGTATCCATGAGGTACAATAGGATTAGTTACTATAATTATTTGAGGATTACGGGTTAAACTCATATTTTTCAGTAATAGAAGAACTGTCATTAAACATCTGGAGTTGAAAACCAATCTTGTAGTGAGGACAGAATCAACAGATTGAAAAGTGGGTGCCTCAAGTTGACCTTGTATTGAACATCTGGAGAGCCCTCTTTTAGGTGAAAAAATATTGAGCAACCTCAAAATCCTTCTTGTAATGCCCTTCTTCTGGGTGGTTCTTCTTGTTTCTCCCCTTGCTCTCCAAATTTCAAGCGTCTACCATTGTGATAAGATCTCTCACATTATCAGAAGTTTAAAGGCCAGTTACTTGTGCAACTAGAAGGTGTGGGACAACCTTACCATTGTACATACCATCTTAGGAAGTATTTAGATACCGCTTCACAATATTGTAAAAGCTTTTAGAGAATTTCGCTAAACAGATAATAGTTGTGCTTTTCCCAGCATCCATGTGGTATTCAAAGTAGTTAAATAACTCTCGATCTGTCCATGATATTGAAGAGTATCAAGTTTTGAGTTCGACTCTACATCAGTCAATGAAGTGCTGTTTCTACGAGGAGGGAGGAGAACAAATATGATATTTACAAATACAGAAATAACGCATCAGAAGTCAGATGGAACTGATGAACTGATTAAAGGGTATAAGCCAGTCTGGATAAACTGGATTGGTCAAACCGGCTTGAGCCAATTAAGGCTAATAGGACCCAAGGGAGTCTACTTGCAAGTTTCTTGCATATGAGGCCCCCGCGATGATCTCTAGTAAAAAATATGGGTTGGTTTCTGGAAAAAGACTCTCAAACAATTGTAATTGCTAATCTCATATTGATGTTCATAGTCACAATTGGGAGTGCGGAAATCTGGAAATGCAGCAGCAGTGTGAGACTATAACTACAAGAGACTGGGGATGAGTGGTATAATTTCTACTGGTGTTTTCTGGTTGGGGCTCCAAGGACAGGGTGTTTGTAGCTGTTTGGCCTTGGTGGCAATAGTGATATACAGCTCTGCTTGATGGTTGTCATTGTTCTGAGGCAGTCAATGGTATTTGAATTTGCACTTGAAATCGATACCAATTAACATAGCACATATTGGGTTAGTTAAGTCTACTCGGGAATTAGGGGTTAAATCTGCATATCCCGTCATGATTTCTTAAGCATCATATCTAAGGTTCGATTGCATCATATAATCCTGACTGTATTACTCGATCAGAATTATATTATAGAAACACAATTTTACCACCGAATTAGCTAGTGTAACATACATTGTAGAAAAAGACACCCCAATAAGGCAGTTAATAGAATTTAAACCATAAACGAAATCCTAATACCGTTACAATCCTAACAGTATCTTTTGTTCTCAAACATCGTTCTGCTGTACGCTATTAAGAAAATACCGAATTTGAAAGAAATGCAATTCCGACCATAGCGGGGATTACGGTTAATTTGCCCATGTCATGGTCCAGAATCAAACCCAACCGCTACATCCAATGGCAGGAAAATCAAAGGAAAGCACAAGACATTTGAGGTTCCCTTGAGAATCTAAGGTGAGTTTTAATTGCAACACAATCATACACAGGAAGTCTACTGATAAATTTCTAAATATGGTGTTGAATAATAAGACTACCACTTAAGGGAAATTACAAGGGTATTTGTAACCTATAATGTAATAGGCAATAGGAATTAAAAATTAAATAGAAATTTAACTCATTAAAAACTCTTAACACAATTAGAAAGGAAAAAATTAATGCCACTAAAATTACAACGGCATAATCTGAGCTATTATGATCAGTATTGGATTTAAGAGATATATAATTCCCAATCATTGATAAAATTTAGTGTTCTTTTTTCCCCTTTTGTATCAAAACTCAATATGCATCAATCTATTAGCCACTTCTGCTCAATAATTGACATTTCATCCTGCATATAGACGATGCAGGTGAAGTAAACAAGTCTAAATTTAAAGTATGTTTAAATGGAAAAATTCATCAAATAGGGAAATACCATAAAATGGTTCTAAGCTCTTAAAGAACAATATCGTGAACCTGAAAACAAGTATAATATGCTTTACAGCTCAATCAGTAATAATATTCTTTGCAAACATTGGACATCTTCCAGTAAAGAGCTATAACAAGCAATAGACTTTAAATCTTAAAAGTTTTTCAGGACTTACTATATAGAAGATTTGCAAGGCTCCCATTACTCATGAACTCATAAATTAACATGTACTGTCCTTTATCCACACAATATCCAACTAAGTTCACTAGATTCCGATGATGCAGCCTTCCTAGGAGACTTACCTACAAAAGAACGGACAGGGTCAATAGTGGGAAGTCCATATTAAAAAGTTAGCAAAAGAAACCTCCAGTTCCTTTAGATCCAAGCAAGCAAATGAAGTGAGTTTCTCATATGGCAATAAGCTATCCTAATAATATTAAATGGGAGATAAAGAGAGAGATATCCTACTAATAAGTAACTTCGCAAATTTATCTAGGATCTAACAAACTCCTCCCCCCAACAATTCCAAATGGGGGCTGCCTAACTTACACTTACACAGCTACCCCCTCTCTTATACTTGTTTTCAATATACATATATACACACACACACACATATACAGATAAACAGATAGATAGATAGATAGATAGATAGATAGACAGACAGACAAATAGATAAATAGATAGATTAAGTTATCACTTGAACTTCTGTACAGATTACTTCATACCAAAAGAAATATACATAGATATACATATGCATATATACAGATAGACAAATAGATAGATAGATAGATAAATAGATAGATAGACAGATAGATAAATAGATAGATGAAGGTGGATGGATGGATTATATATACATAGATCATTATAACCTTCCTCTTCTACCATAAATGATAATATCAACAATTCACAATTACCTCTGTATGGAACTCTTTCTCCCCCTGATGTGAATTAGAAGCAAGCACTTTTACAGCAGCGACTCCTCCAGTAGGCATTGCTGCTTTGTATACGGGACCAAAAGACCCTTGTCCCACAATAGTTGTGAAGTTGTGAGTGGCTTTCTGTATATCTCTGAAAGGTATAATTCATAAGGTTACCGATACAAATACTTTACCTTAAACGGAAAAAGATTTCTCAGTTTCATGTAAATATATGGCAAGAAAGATAGAAAAACAAACTGTAAGACAAGGCCACAAGATTGAGATAATGAGCAATTTCAGTAGAATGGCACCCTGTGCTCATCATGAATTACTCATGCAAAAGATATCTTAAATGGTTTTAGAATATGCAAGGAACAGGAGAGTTCGTAATTTCACTCACTTGTAGGCATATCTAGGTATGCCCGAAGCAGAAGCAAACTGATCTTTACTATGATGGTTCCACCATGAATGCTGACCGTTTCTGTGTGGGTATTCTGCTCCCTGAATAGCTATGGAACTTGAGAGAGACGCACTAAAGTCAGTGCTTGTACCTAAGCCATTTGTGCGTATTGGAAGGTCTGTAAGACTTCGCTCATTTGAACACCGTTGAAGACGAGCAAGCTTTCTATACCACCTTATGCCAAAATACAGAAGCGCAGCTATCAAGATACCAAGGGCCACACCAACTGAGATACCAATAACAACCAAATCACCTCTATGAACCATTCTTAGGCTTCTTTTGAAATTTAGATAGTGTAAACATTTTGCAGGGCACAATGCTCCAGGCTCACTGTCATAAATGAGGGCACAAATGAATACTATAGTGAGTTAATTTTTTGTGAACTTCAAACGTCAGATATTTTATTTAGATAAACGAACTGACTCCTGTACTAATACCAGAAACAGCCACATGAACACATCTCAACATTCATTTGCATGATTCTGTAAGTTTTTAAATTCGTTATCATCCAAAGTGAAATTGATGTCATCACCAGTAGTCCATTTAATTGCTTGCTTGTTGTTTTTGCCTTATTTCTAACAGGTGTTCCTTGTCGAAAAAGGCTCAGATTTTGCATTCTCGACGTAGAAACTTAAAAGGTTTGATACATAGAAAAAACTTCGGTGCACAAAATATCTTCAAACAAAGATAAAAATTCATCCATTGGCACACAAATGAGATGTTTGCTAGCGCCTGTGTCAAAGGATATGCATTGAACCAACTAGAAAACAAAATCCAATCGAATTCATTTTCCTGTATTTTCCAAAATATCTCTTAACCATATTTACGCTCCCAAAACCCACATTCACATACTTATCAAAGTACCAAGACCCATTTCCTCATCGAACGCTCATCATCATATCATCATCAAATCAACTCCTTGATGAACACACAATCAGAAACATGAATCAACTCCAAAAGACTTAATACAAGAAACCAAACCCACCTAAACGAGAAGAAGAAGAAAACATCCACATAGCCAATAACCAGAAGAACATAAAGAGCATCAAGATTTTGTCATAAGCAGAAAAACAAGAAAAAGAAAAAAAACCCATGAACGGTATCAAAGAAATTCTACCTGGTTAACTGAAAGATCCTAACAAGAACCCAAGACGATCAGTGACAGTTTGTATGAAAAAAAAAATGCTTCCTTTACTTCTGATTGCGGATCAAGAATCAATAAAGCTGGTGAACCGATTGACAAAAAGAAACTGCAAGTGTGGGAATGGAGGAAGGGGTCGTCGTTGGAGGCTTTCTTAAAGCAAATTGGAAATAAAGAATGAAACCGTCGATTTTTCTTTGCTGGGTGATAATTATCGTAAGGGTAGCCCCACTGAAAAGAGCTTGTGAATCAAACAGAAGAGTACAGTAAAGGCGGTAAAACATTTGGTCTCATTGACTTCTCCGCCATTAAAATTTTCAGCCAGGAGCTTAATGTACTCTGCTTTGGCTTCTTTATATTAAATATTTCTGAATTTTTCACATTTTAGTATTCCGGATTTTGTTTAATTATTTGATTTGAAGTTATTAATTTTTAGGGTTTTACGATAATGTCAGATTTTTCATTTTAAATATGTTTCGCAAGCTTATATTTTATGTATTGAGAATAAGATAAACTTTTTAAAAATAATGACATCATATAAAATAATTAGTCTTTGTAAATTAATACAAAAAAATTATAAAGTTTTAATTTTTTTTTAAAAAAAATATTTAAGAAATTAATTAATCTAATTTTTGAAATGGTAATTAATCTTTTTTTTTTTAATTCAAAAACTCGTACTTTAAATATTAATTATGTAACACTCTATCAGCACTCGTACCATATTTTTAGATCTTAATTATTTTCTATTTGTTTTAGTATTATCGACAAATTGAGCTTACTATTCCCTTAAATAGCAAGTTTAAGACGTCCAAAAACAACAAAGCATATCAAATCATGTTTTAAAATTTTTAGACTTTATATCCTTATTCAAACTTAATATTTTAAGGTAAATTATTATTTTTAGTATTTAAACTACTACTAATTACATTGTAATCGAGTCTTAATATTTTTTATTCTAATTTATTTTATTAAAATTTCTGAAATTTTTATAAAAAAATTAAGAATCATAATAATATTAAATTTAATAAGAATAACTAAATTATTATTATTTTTAATTTCTGTAACGATGCGAGTACGCAAATTACTTTCCTATTTTGAGAAGAGAATTTTTTTTTTTTCTTAAAAGGGTTAAACTGGTTTCACCAACTTGGTATTTAAAATTAGAAATGGATAAATATCAATAATAAATAATATAAATAAACAATTAAATTAAAACACGTATATTAAAAAAGGCACCAACCACTCACTAAGGTTTCAAATATGTTAACCAGAAGAAGTCTCATCTAATTTTAAATTGGACTTGGTCATTGTCATCTAAAATTAAAACGGCGTCGTTTTATTGGAGCAGCTTTTTTGGGCCTGAGCTTTTGTGGGCCAGGCCGTATATGGACTCAAGATGAGTTGGGTTCGGGTTTTAAAAGATTCGGAAGGTGTTTAATAATGGGATACGTGTGGATATAGATTTTAATTGTGAAATGGGTTTTTAATTATATATCATATTTTTATATAGCAAAATCAAAATTTGTGTATTGAATAAATTAAATGTAAAAAATTAAAATGACAGCAGAAAAACCACTAAAGCAGAGAGAATATTATCTACAAAGTTAAAACTTCCAAAAGATACACACCACTTTTTTTTTTTTCCAATTCAAATGAATGAATATGTGCTTAATTTTTTGGTGCAATATAACTAAAAGGAAGTCTTGAAAAGTGATATGGGAGTAGAAATAATCAAAATCATATATGCCATACTTAACAACGGATGCATTCACTAGCCGACAACCCAGTAATGAAAAAGTATAGTTTCCATGTATGTATATATACATCCAATATCTTTGCATTTGTAATATTAAGTTGTGGGTATAAGGTGGGTGCCTTTACATCGTTGAAGGGATGGAAGAGAACTTAGTGCAGATGACTAGAAATAACTTATTCTGTGGTTCTATTTTAATTTGTTCAGTCAACTAATAAATTAATTAGTCTATTTTCTCTTTTTCTCAATTATATGTACTAATTTTACAACAAAAAAAAAAAAAAAAAAAAAAAATGTTAATAAAATCCAAGATTTAGTCTGGTTGATAAAATTTTATTTATTACAATATCCTTTCCACAAAAGAGATTGATACTTCAGTTTACACCAGTATTTGTGGGAGTAATGATTTCAATATTGGTGTAAGTAATCCCCATAAAAGAAGATTCATTCTCCCTTGCTGAATTCTATTGTTATTTCTCTTTGATGTGAATTGCACTACAACCCACTCCCACTCAATATTCAATTCATCATCTTTCTTCTTTTTAACATAATAAAAACTATGCCTTAAATTTGAATTGTTAATACAATAAAACGTATTATACAATCTGAACTGAATACTCTTACGAATGACTTATATCCGAGCATCAGCTGAATTACTTAGAAAAATTTGGCGTAATGTTCTTATCACTAAATCAATTAGCCATGAGAAAATTAAACAGTACTCAACATGTCAATCCTTTTTTTTTTTTTTCTGAAACAAAGTATTAGATGCTTCTCGCTCTCTAGTTTTCGTTCTTTTTCTCGAGAAATGACCATACATATGTCATCCATTAATCTGGATTTCAACCCAGAAAGATTTTACTGGTAACCAAACACACCCAATATTGATATCTAGAATCTGTCCTTGCTTTCCAAGATGCTAGTAATTAATAATTATATACATTTTAATTGGGCACAAAATACTGAATATATTCTTGATTAGCTTCTGAGATTAAGTGATGATGACTTCACTAACGTGTTTATTACACAAGAGATTCTGTGATTTAAAGTAGAAAAAGAAAAGAGAAAACTAGTGCTTGATATGATTTAAGAGTTCAATCATGTCTTCCAATTTTTGTTAAGGAGATATTCTTTCCATTCTATGTGCATATATATAAGCACTAACTTGATCAGGACTTATCAGAAAATAGCAAGAGAGGAAAAGAGAGTGAATATGAAGTGCAATGGTGGAGAGTTTTGGAGATGTATGTTTGTGATGATCCTCGTTAATTTGGCTTTGGCCGCCATGAACATTCTTCTCAAGGTGGTGCTTGATGCTGGAATCCAACATATGGTTATTGTCACATATCGACTGATAATTGCTACTGTGTTCTTGACGCCCATTGCTTACTTTCTCCAAAGGTGGTATACTAGGACTGTTTTCATTTCTTTAGAGAATGAATTAAATATATTTTTTTTAATTTTGTAATGTTTTTAGTATGATTATCAATGATTCGATTCCTATAAAATAGGTAGCACCTGTTTAATATTTCGAGCAATTTGAATTACTTACACTTTGATTTTATATATATATACATATATTTTTTTTTTTCTTGCAGGACAAGTAGACATAAACTTACAGCCATTATCTTGTGTCAACTTTTCTTTAGTGCTTTAGTTGGGTTAGTACTCATACCGTTTCTTGCTTATCCATTGACTTATTTTCTATGCTTCTAACAAATTCTTCTTTGTCCCGATTAACAGGACAACTCTCACTCAATACTTCTTCCTCCTTGGACTTGACTATACATCAGCTACATTCGCTTGTGCATTCATTAACTTGGTGCCTGCAATGACATTCCTCTCCGCCTTACCATTCAAGTAACTTGATATCAATATTTACACAGTTTCGTTTAGATTTCTGACGATTGATCATCATTGTAATCATCTCACACAACTTATGTTATGCACTTGACACATTTCAGGCTCGAAAAAGTTGATATAAGAAACAAGAGTGGGAGGGCAAAGGTGCTAGGGACATTGATTTGCATTTGTGGAGCTTTGGTCCTGATCCTCTACAGAGGAATGCCATTAACAACAGGTTACCATAATTTGCAAGAAAACTTTGACAACTCAATCAGCCATTCTAAAAAGAAGGTTAAAGATAGGTCGGCTTTGGGTTCGATTTTGTTGATCATAGGCTGCAGTTTGTGGGGTTTTTGGTTTATTATTCAAGCAAGGATTGGAAAAAAATACCCATGTCAGTACTCAAGCACAGCTGTTCTCTCATTTTTTGGTGCTATCCAATCTGGAATTTTGAGTTTGAGCCAAGACAGGAGTATTAGCATGTGGGTATTGAAGGGAAAATTTCAGATCCTTACTGTTATATATGCTGTAAGTACATATTATTTTAAGTCTTTTAACATGTTTGTAATTGGGTATAGTGTGATATCTCAATCTTATCTCGAAAAAACATGAGATTCTTGTCCTTCGTATGAATATTCATATTATTTTCCAATAGTTTATGTCTAAAAGGATTAGGCTCGAGATGTTATACACATAAATATGTCAATCTAATTTCAATTTTTGGTGAAAATAGGGAGCAGTTGGATCAGGACTATCATATGTAGGACTCTCATGGTGTGTAAAGAAGAAGGGTCCGGTTTTCACTTCTGCGTTCACTCCTTTAATACAAATATTCGCAGCAATACTCGACTTCTCTTTTTTACATGAGCAAATTTACTTTGGAAGGTAAAATGTTTGGCTTCAGTCAAATGTCTTATATACCTATAAAAGTTTATAGTAACTAATTACAGTCTGGAATGAATAATGTTGAGCAGTGTTTTGGGATCAATGGTGGTGATAATTGGTTTGTATATGGTGCTGTGGGGTAAAAGCAAAGACGCTGAGGAATGTGTAAAGAAACAAACCCGAGTAATCGAAGAAGAAGACTGCAACTGTGTAATCTCCCAAGTTATATCAGTCAATGTGAATTCAGCAGCAATGGATGATTAAATTCCTCAACAGTGATGGTGAAAATAGTGTGTAACGAACACATATTCGGACAACATAATAAGCTTTTGTAATGCAAGGAAAAATGAGTAATTTGCTTCGGTCATAGATACAAATAGTATAGAGATTAACTATAAATCAAATATACAAAACAATGACTATTTTATTCATATCAAGTAACTAAAATATTATCAAATAAATAAAAATTGAATATATTTGAACTAAACAGCACACTAAAAGCATGTCACAATTTCTATATACTGACACTCTTTGTTGGTTTGAAGAAAATATTTAGATTTCTCGCATAAAGCATCTCTCGTCATCCATTGTTTTCAAAGAGAAAAGTTTAATTTAATAGAGGAGTTTGATTTAAGTAAGTAGGATTTGCTTGTTTCTTTGACTAGAATAGTATGGTGAAGAAACATGTTATGGACAAATTGTTTTGTTGGCAGAACAAAGGGTAAAAGTAACTTTGTATATAGCCAAATAGGGAAAAATAGAGGACTTATCCCCTGGAACAGTGATGTGTGAGTGAGAATAAAACACTATTTATCGGTGAAAAGATACAAATTTTATATTTTCTAAAATTAAGACAATAATTTTATTTTAGGAGATAAGGTATTATGAATTGATTGTGGAGAACAAAAATGATTATATGAAAGAAATATAAGGAGTTTAAGAAATACGTTTTAAAAAAAAAGAGATAAGATACGTAAAATTACTAAAGATATTTATCCCAGTAAAACAATGTTATAAAGTGATAGACAAATATGAAGAATTTTGACATTGAAGTTAATTAGGTATTAAAAATAAATGATGTTATTGAATTATTTAATCTTTTTTTTTTTTGCAAATTTTTGAAAAGAAATTTAAAATTAATCTTTATTTTAAAAAAAAATAAATTCAAAAATATTATACTGTATTTTTCGTCACTTTATAAGATAAACAAAAAATACTTATCATATAAATAAACAATTAGGTAAAAAAAATGATAAAAATCAAATTATTGATATATAAACCTTGGTAAAATTGGATTGTGAATTTATGATTATGCATGTACATGATATATCAGTTGAAATACTATATTTAATAGTATCAATTTACCATCAATAAATTTATGTAAATTTTAGTAATTTATTCTATGAACTTATTGACAACATGGTATTTATATTATATTAATAAAATTAGTTAATATATATATATATAATATATAGTGTAATTGCGCGTACAAACCATAAACGTATTAATTAATAATCTTGAAAATTATATATTTGATCTTGGAAATGTGTTTGATTATTTTTTAAGGTAGAATCAGACGTGTAAAGAAAAGATTATGAGAAAACGTGCAGTTCATGTGATGAATATATATATATTATATAATATTCTCTGGTTCATCAAGCTGTACGAAGTAATCATCATTAACGATTTGATCTGTATATGCACGTTTACCACAGATGGAGATATGATCGATCTAATTTATTAAATATATAATTAAATAGTCATAATCAAATCTTAATTTACCTCGCCACCTTTGCGGCACATGATTACAAACTCATCATCCAATAGAAAAATCAAATTAGCAATTAAATTGTAAGTTTCAAAATTAAAATACTTCTCCTTTATAATTTACTGATCAAATTTTTACCCAAATGATAATCAATGATCTGAAATGTCAGACGTAGGTAAGTTCTTGACTAATTAGATCTGGAAATCACCCACCATTTCCAATTATATGTACTTGATGTTAACTCCACATGCTTCGACTTTTTCATTCAAAGCTCTTAAATATCATAATTATATCAAATATCTTAGTTTTTGTGCTTGCTAGTAGCCATGCATGTGATAATATACATATAAAATATACGTGAGAACTATAAATCATCTTGATCATTCTTGCCCGAAGTGGAGAGTTGATGAGAATTATGGGGTCATCATCATCAATGGCGATCATCTTCTTGTTGACTTTGCTTGAGCTCTGTGGTTTGTTGCAGAGTGCACCTCTTGCTCCTGCATTGTATGTTTTTGGAGATTCATTATTCGACAGTGGAAATAACAATCTGTTGCCAACCGCTGCTAAGGCTAATTACCGCCCTTACGGTGTCAATTTTGTCCATGGCGTTACTGGCAGGTTCACTAATAATAGAACAGCAGCTGATGTTATAGGTATAATTTATATATCTTGTATACCTTTGTTCATATCTATAACTCTATATGGGGGTGTGTGTGTGGGTATATATGTAATGTTTTTGTTTGTTTGCATGTGTAGCCGAATATCTTGGGCTGCCATATGCACCACCAGTTCTTGGCTTCCGTAAGTTACAAACACTTACAGGTTTGAATTATGCATCTGGGGCATGTGGGATCCTCCCGCAAACTGGAAGTCAATTTGTAAGAATCTGATAAAACTATCAATCTAACAATAGTCATAAAACATTTTCTGAGATTAAATTTGAAAATCTCATTATTCGGCAATTTAATTGCAGGGAAAATGCTTGAGTTTGGGAGAGCAGATCCTTTTGTTTCAGAAAAAAATAATAGAATTAAGATCAACAACATATTTGAGGAGATCAATTGCTCTCAGAAAGTATTTATCAAAGTCTATATTCCTCTTCTGCGTAGGCAGCAATGATCTTATCAACTATTACATTAACAGCCAAACAATACCCTTCTTCAAAAACACACGTCCTTCTCCTCAAACCTTTGCTCAGCTCCTTGTTGATACCCTGGTTCACCATTTTCAGGTTCTTCCTTCTCCCATCTAACCCATATAGATTACATATGTATGTATATTACAATATAAACTCTTTCAAAAAGAAAAACTAATGCTATTCTATCTAACCCCTTTTGTTATATATCAACTCCGAATTGTCTGAAGTGCCATAGAATGTCTTGTAACTGAATAACATTTTGCAGACACTCTATTACCTTGGTGCGAGGAAGATGGTGATGTTTGAAGTTGGGCCAATCGGGTGCATGCCATCCCTGGCCAAAACATATAAACACACCGGAAAATGTGTTGAAGAAGCAAACCAGCTTGTTCTAGAGTTCAACAAAAGGCTTTCTTCAAAGCTTAAATATTTGACATCTACACTCCATGGTTCCTCTTTTGTTCTTGGACGTGTTAACGCACTAGTCTATGATGCCATTATAAACCCTTCTAAATACAGTAAGTTTCTAGTTCCAATAATACCATAAATATACATAAACTAATGGTTGTAACTAATATGTTAAAAACATTGTGACCTGCATATTCTAGTTTCTTTTGGTTTCTCATTCTTAATTCACAATTTCTTTTACAGGCTTTACAGATACAAGGGATTCTTGTTGCACTACTTTGCAAAATGGAACTTGTATTCCATTCTCACAGCCATGCTCCAACCCAAACACATATTTCTTCTTTGATGGTTTTCACGTCACTGATGCTGCTAATTCAATTATCGCCACTCGTTGTATCCATGACTCTTCAATTTGCACTCCTTACACACTCAAGAAGCTTGTGCTAATTTGAAAGACGACCCTATAAAATTTTGTTTGGTTCGCGCAATTGCAAATCTTACCATATTCTTTTCTATTCATATCAAACTGTTTTAGAAACTATGAAATTCTTCTCTTTTCTTTAAAAAAAAGTTTTAGAAACTATGAAATTGCAATGGAGACTGTGTTCTGACTATCTTCCAAGTCTTAACAATTACTAGTCCGCACAAGAATACTTTGGAATTAAAATACTAAGATAAAGACTGGAGTTCAGATTATTATAATGACAAACCCTTATAAAGAAGATAATAATCATATATCTTTCTTAACTAGGATTGGTTAGTATGAAAATAAGGATATAAAATAAGGATATAAAATAAGGAAATACAACCATACATATTGAGGGCTATATCTACTCATTAGTGGGATATGTAATTGCATGAATGGAAGATCATTGAAAGTCTTCTCTAATATTTCTAACACCCACCTCACAGTCATGGAAGGAGCCAAAGTTTATCTCATAAATTGCTTAAACTGTTGACAAGCTAAGGGCAATAACAAATACAGAAGCAATCTGATAGGTTAACGAGGTAAAACTTGTTTTGTAGTTAGGCTGGAAACTGCTTAAAGACAAAACTAAAATCCAACTCAATAAATGACTGCAATCTGATAGGAATGGAAGGTTGGATTGGCGGTGAAATAAATGGTCTACATATGGTCAAACTACAAAATTGGAGTGGATGAGGGAAAACCCAGTTCTGCTAGAAGAAAATTGGATCGAGATAATCTCCACCTTTATGTCTGCAATAACTTTATATTCGTTCTCGTCATAGGATCATGCAATTGCAGATTCCAAGACAAAAAATGCATCCAAATCAACTGCAAAACCATTTAGAAAACATTGGTCATCTTGATCATCTCTCCAGTCATTGTTAGATAAACATTGTAAACGACAAGGTGATGGATGAGGAAAACAGAGACCATGTGAAACTATATACTTCAGATACTGCAATAGGCATTTAACGATTGTCCAGCGCAAATCAGTAGGATAAGTATATTAATTGGCAAATTTTGTTCATTGAACAAATCATAATGGACAAAGCTGCAAACTGCAGAGCCCCAACAACTAGTCAATATTTATCAGTGTTTGCTAGAAATTTTCCAGAATCTTCAGTCTGGGGAGGAATAAATTGGCATTGGAGTTACACAAGGTCTGGAAACTGTCACTTAGCTCAACTTCTTAGAAAGCTAGGAGAATTCAAAGAAAAGAATGTTATTGTTGGTGAAGGCTCTCTCTCTCTCTCAACACATGAAACCCACAATTACCCACAACAAAAATCATGAATTAAGTCATGCCCTACACCAATTGTTCACGAAATCTGACTTTAACGCATGCGGCTTGAGAAGCTGCATGTTGAGAAAACATTTTTTGAACAAAATTGTGATGCCCCAGGAGTGTACTCGTGCCCGTCACTTTGTTGGCATGCACCTCTCTTGACTCACCCCTTATATGGTTAACCTTTTGTTTGAATAAATTATTAACCTTTTATTTTACAGGAATTTATTCTTTAAAAGGGATGAACTAATTAATGAGCAAGCCACATCAATATAGAGAACCGAAGGAAGATGATTAGATAAAAAAGAAAACACTAACATCTCTAAGCAGGTAGAGGAAACGTCGAAGGACAACGGCGCGGAAGGGATCAACATTTCATTCAAACAAAACACAAAATCAAGAACTGGAAATATGATCACACTTCACTCAAACAGTGTTTAGGAAGCTAGAACGGTAAAACGTGGTACATCACATAGACTGCAATGACAAGACAAATAATGGAAACAAAAGCAAAAGCATGCAGAAATATCCATGTTGATCAAAAATATAAAAGCGGTGAGATTTATACCACAATTTAGATTGTTCCTTTTGCTTCAAGCTGGCCGAATCTCAGCATTTTCTAAGAAGCCGTAAAAAAGCACTCTCTCGGCTTTGGTTTCCTTCCATTCTCCGCTATCTTCTCCCCCTTCTTTTTCCTCTTACACAGAATCCCTGCAAAAGATGCCTTTTTTAAGCCATAGTCTCCCTCGGCTCTCTCACAAGCACGAAGAAGAAAATTCTCCTCCGCTCTCTCCTTTCTACTCTTCTTCTCCAGAGAACCCCCTTTGTAACTGTTCGTCTCCCTCTCCCAAAGACGCCCTGTTCCTCCTTTTATGGCCTCATAGTCCCCAACTACAGCTCATCCCGGCGCCCCTGCCTTGACGGTTTCTCCACCCGCTACTGCAAAAGCTGAGCTTGGAGATAAGCTCGCGGCTTCCCTTTCAGGTACTCTACTCCTCGCACGAAGGCCTGATTCTTTGTCGCCAGCCTCTTCACCCTCTGCTTTCCGTGCCTCTCTCTCCTCCAGCTCATACTATGTCTTCTTCCTGACACGGCCATCATCATCGGATCATCGCTCACCATCATAGAAAACTTACAAGGTTGCCCACCATTGCTCCTCTGTCTCTCTCTCTCTTCGGCTTTGTCTATTTTCAGAAATCCCTTGAACCCTCTGTTCTGCTGGTCGATCAGAGGAAGAGAGTTTTTAAAAACGGCGTCGTTGGGTTTGTTAATGAATGGGCTGAGCAAAGGATATGGGCCGAGTGAATTGCAGTATTGGGCCGAAGACTAGACATGGTTGGGCCTATGGAAGAGGCAGTGTGTTGGACTGATTAATGGGTTTTGGGGTGATGAAAGTGGGAATGAGAATGATTTTTTAATAGATCAAAACTTACAAGCTAATATTGCATTACCATTATTTTTATTATGTATAATTATCTTTTGAATTTTCAATCATTTTAATTTATTTAAAATAAAAATAAAAGTTACTTGAACAAAATTAAGATATGACAATTGTCAAAACAATAATATAATATTAAGCCCTTGATTATCATTTTTTTTATATTGCATTGATCTCTTCCCAAGAGTTTTAATAAATGAATCTATTAATAAAATCCATTTCTTTTCTAATACATTTTACTCAATGAATTATAGATTTGATATATCATATATATATACATATATATAGTATAAGTCTTATGTTCTATGTAAATTAAAAGGGAATTTCTATTTTACACGTGAACCGATAACTTTTAAAGCAACTTGGTTCATTATTTTCAAGTACTAATTAATTTATAAATTTTCTTATAAGAGTATTTTGAACCAAGATTGTTATTCCTTATTTTCAAGAGAAACTAATTTTACTACTCTCTAAAGTCATGAATCATGAGTTTATAAAGAAATACCGAGAAAAAAATTAATTCAAAAAAAAAAGAATTTACTTCGTCTGCAATTCAGTATCATAAATATCATAATATTATATTGAATACTATTAATGTACATATAGTTCAACTCAAATTCTAGGGTTCTAAAATAATTTATTCAAACTAAAATTAGTTCATTAATTAAACTAAATAGAAATACTACAACACATCACTTGATCATTTCACAAACTAGTACCTAAAATGTTATTATACAAAAGATAAAAAGGGGACTTTTGAAGCCACACAATACATACATATATATATATATAAGATATTTTAACTCTAACAATATCTTTGTTACAAAGTAAGACTAATTAACTACACTTGCTAAGTAATTCAATTTGCTCCTATGCATGCCCTAACATAAATCACTAATTAAAAAGCATAAACTTGTAAAGAAAAAAAAGTTCCATACTATATATATATATATATATGCCTATATCCTACATATGTATAGGCTTTGAGAGGCTGCACTACTTTCCTATTGGGTGCCAAAATTGTGAGCCAAAACCTAAATATAATACGTATACATATATATATGTATATAAGCATGCATATGTGGCTCTATCAATGCCAAGGTTCATTATTGTTTATTGGAGGCTTCCTGCGAGGCTTAGACATCCCCGAGTAGTCCTTGTGCATCAAACTCACAATCTCTTTTGATCTCTCCAGAAGTCTTTTTGCTTCTGCACTTGTCTGCAAACAATCAGTTTCTTCCTGCTGGTCAGACATGGAAGACCTCCTTGGAGTTCTCAACCCAACAGATTTCAATGGCTCCGTCTCCAATACACCGCTCTGCAATGAAATACATATATATACATATATAGATTAAATTATACATATATTAAAGTACTACTGTTTAATAGTTGAAAAGTTAAATAAAACATGTAAAATTTATTCTTTATTTCTGTAAGGTACAAAATTTGATTTAATAAAGTTAAATAGAAAGTACATCATAGACTAACTTCCATGAAGGAAGATGAAAGACCTTATCATTCACTCGATCTTGAAGTACTTTTCTGGGAGACCTGGTTCCATCACTCAGCTTTCCTGCATTCAGATCAGTATATCAATGGTGAAATTTACCAATATATATATATATATATATATATGTTTGTATATTTTTACCCACGTATATTCATTAAACCGAGACAGAATATCTCTAAATTTGATTGCATAACACATACAAGAATCTTGAATACTTTGCTACAATTAAAATTAAGCAAAAAAGAAAATGAAAAACTTTTCCGGCGGATATAAATTCATAAGATATATATATATGTGTGTGTGCATATTTAGGTACCGCAATCTGCCATATACTAGTAAGGTTGAATAGAAATAGGGATCTCAATAAAGGGGTTCTTCAGTGCTTTTATCAAATTAACACATAAACAAGTTAACATTAAAACAAAACCTACTCTGGAATCTTATTTCTACACCCAAATTTAAGTTTGTATTATTTATGGGAAAAATCATATTAATCGACCTGATCATTCTTTATCGAAATGAAAATCAACAAATTAACGAAAAAAATATATATATATATATAGAGAGAGAGAGAGAGATATATATAGTTATTACCTTGATGCAGGGAGGGGCCTCTAACAAGGGTATGCATAAGAAAGAGGAGCCCTATGGCTAAACCTGCAAGCCTTATAATCTGCATCATACTTGTGATATTCTTCTTCTTTTGTTTTTTGTGACTGATAACTGTGTTCTTAATTGTTCAAGAAGGTGAAAAAGGAGGGAGGAAGTCCTGGAAGAGTAAAGAAAGGGTCTTATTATACAAAGTTCAAACCCAGGTCAAAGCTAGGGTTCCGACACGTATCTGATGATACGTATATAATATTATATTTCTTGTCGCATGCAGGGCTTAGGAATACACAAAAATATTTTTTAAGAAAAAATGTAATTTAACGTACAAATAACTTTGAATAACATAATGTAATTGAAAAACAGTGTTCTTCCTTCCAAAGGCTTGAATGTGGTTTCCTTGGATGGTGTTCGAGAACACGGAAAATTATATATATGTGTATATATACATGTGTATGTATACACGTGTATATATATATGGATCTGTTTTTTATGCATGTCCCTAGCTCTATTGCCCATGCACAAGTAATGAATATGGGCATCCAAGGAAGATCAGTGACAGCAGAGATCTATACAAATCTTGAGTTTCATAAATATAAATTTTTGTTGGGTTTGCTGTGCCAATAGTAAATTACCAGCACGATCAAGTGATATATATATATATATATATAAGTGTTTACATTCAAATGTGTGTGTGTGTATAGTTGAAGCAGCTAACCGACCAAAACGTATATAGTTCCTTTTTCAGATTTATATCTACATATCTCTAATTCTTTCTTGATTTAACTACATGTAATTAATAAAATGCATCAAAATTAAGTACAAAAACAATCAACCAAATCATTCACCCAGAAACGAAATGCATGCCAGAATCCTCTTAAAAGTTTGCCGTGCGTTAATATATATATATATCACAAATACAGAAAAGAATATTAAGCTAATTAAAAGCAAAAATTTATCTGTGTATTACGAAACCATATGTATTAATACGTACCTTCATATGTATAATAATCCCCCAAGACCAAATGTATATTCATACAATCTGAAGCCACGAATGCCCATGTATGTATACACCGCAGCTGAAATTGTGAAGCTTGTTTCCTTTTCCATGAAATGGAACTTATTAAGACAATTTCTGTGTTTTATAGATCAAATGTGGCAAAGTCAAAAGCTAGGAGCTATACCTCTATATATAAAATGTTACAACATTCTACAGAAAAATATTATACTAATTATTATTAATTTGCACCATCTATATTAATATTTTTTGTGTTTTACTGATTTTGGAACATTAACATTAAAAAAAATAATAATAAGTTTTCATGTTTTATCAACTTACAATATGTTATGTTCATGAGATATATATATATATATACATATATACACACACCTAGTAATATATATTCATTCCCATTCAGTTTAGAAACAACCTATATATATATATATACACACACACACGCTGTAAGTAAAAGCTGAGAATTGATACCTGTCAACTCATCATTTTCTTAAAATTATTTAATATTTAACATGAAAAAAATTAACATTTTTAAAGATAAAAATAATTTTTTAAGTAAATAATATTGAATAAAAGTAAAATGATAATATGAAAATTATTCTATGCATATTTATATGTTTATTAAAAAAATTTTCCACATAAAATAGGATTTATATTATTTCTTATATAACTACAAAAATTATTATGCGCATATTTACTAAATTCTAGAATAAAACTATACCCTTCTCTTCACATATATATATAACACACACACACGTAAATATATATATATATATATATGTCGAAGTTGTAATAATTAATTAATTAATTTTTAATTAAATGGTAATTAATTAGCTAGCTGGTTTGGCCATTAATTAAAGACAACTTGATTGCTTTACAGATGGAAATGGTAATTTACTAGAAGACAATAAGTAATTAATAGAGTCAATCCTCATCAGTTTAGGATCAGAGCTCCTGCAGTCTGCAGTTTGATTGGTTAATTTAAGACTCCACAGTAAGCGCATACATATATATATATATATATATTTCCTTACGGCCCCTCAAGCATATATAATTTCTTTCATCTTAATTTAATTTGACTAAACTGTATAGATTAGGAAATTTTTAATAAAAAATCTTGATGGTTGCGTTAATTAGAGAGGGTGATTTGAGGAACACGAGGGCGAGGTCTCCAACTCAATGCTTGTGGTTTCGGCATTGAGAAGAGTGCATCTTTGCTCGTACACCACACTCGGTTCAATATTAACAATATGCAGCTCACTAGGAAGTTTCATTCTCATCAATGCCACCGTAAAACTACTCTGTCAATACATATATATATATATATATGTAGATACATACATATATTTATATATATAAATATCTCAGTTTTTGTAATGAAATATTTCTGGGAAAATAATGGGTCATGCTGGTTATTAAGCCCAACGCGGCCCAATTAATTTTTCATATATCAAGTAACTACAATCCAATTCCCTTACCAGACGAGGCACCATATCTCCTCTCACACCCAGCAACTCAATTTCTGTAATGATCTTACTGTCAGTTGATTTGTATTTACCATAATGACTCCATCAACAACTATCTTCAGCACTAACATAAATACATGCATATACATACATATATACGTAATACATAAATACTGTATATCTAAAAGTCTGCAAATTATCCAGTGGAATTGTTCTGCCTTCCCCTGCAGCAACCATGTGTGGCACAATAAAGATCCATGTACTTAGTGTTGACCAAGCCTCTATTTTGCAATATAGTAATATAAGACCAGACCGTGATCATATCGTAGAGAAGACTCCTTCCTTGGTTTCAAGATGTGAAGCATATCAAGTTATCTTGTACAAGGCACTAAAATCTCTCAGCTGACAGCCTCAACAGACCTCGAAAATATTTTGGAGGCCTCCTACTTATTTCCACCGATATAAAGTTGGCGTGATCTAGTTCTCTGAAGATTGATCCTTCCTGCTAGAAACATATGATTCTGAGTTCCAGCAATCAAATAACACCATCCAGCAAAGACTTGGGGAACTTGGCAGGAATATGCTCCGAGTAACCTGTGTCCATACGATATATAACCAAACCAAGCTAGGAAATGAGAGTCACAATGTGGCGTCTTCAAGGAGCAAAGATTAACAATAGGAGTTATCTGATGGAGTAACAATCTTCCGAATTTTGAATCATACACTACACTGGGTCATGATGCGTCACCATAAATATCACTAGTAGCTATAACTTTGAAATGACCAATCTGTTCGATCCACAAACATAATTAATCATCTTTACTGGTAATAATGCATAATCAGCAATCTTCTCCAAAATGAACTGATTGGGATCCTGAAGAACCAACTTGCCAGAGTGCTCACCGAAGCAAAAAAATGAATGGTATCCTATACCATCTTGTCAATGACACACTAAAAACTAAACTGTTTATGAGTTCTGCAAAACCGATAGACAAAAATTTTCCATGGGATGGCACTGAGAGTCAAGGGAAACTACTATCCTGAAGAATTGAATGCCACCTCTTACAAACAGAGCAGAGGGGAAACATCATTGATGGAGGAACCCGGGTTAAAATCTCATTCAACAAATATCTTCAGGCAACTTTGCCCATATACTCTTTTCCATTTGAACATCAGAATGAAGCAGTTTACCAAATGTAGTTACAGTTTCATCATCTAAACCAAGTGGGTTGGTCTTAATCCCCTTTTGCATAGAATGATTAATGTTCCTTGATCCTACAAGACCTAAAGGGTTTGTATTCGTTGAACAAAACGCCTGCAATAAGAGAAACATGCTTGGGACAATGTTCTTCGTCACGAAAAAATCTGTCCTTTTCGGACTGTGGATTAGATATTCCAAGCCCAAATCAGATAATTCCTCAACACTATCCATAGTAATCAATCCCCAAAATTCTACCAAGCCTGATTTGAAATGTTTACTTGGCACCAAATGTACAACCCTAGTTCATGGCTTATACCCTAAAAGATTCTAACTTTCAAGCTCAAATGTTGATTTCAACATTGTGGAGTGCAGGTTAGATATTCCAGACCCAAAATCAGATGACTGCTCAAAACTATCCATAGTAATCAATCCCCAAAATCCTACCAAGCCCGACTTGAAATCTTATCTTGGCGCCAAATGTACAACTCTAATTCATGGCTTATACCCTAAAAGATTCCAACTTTCAAGCTCAAATGTTGATTTCAGACATCAAAGAACAAACCCAGAAATCAAAACACTAGCTCACTGAAAAATCAGCAGCAACAAAGACTATTCATCTAAAAAGAACCCTAATTGTTAGCCAGATCCACAAATGTCAATCTTGCAGATGACTAAAAGAAACATCCAAAGCAAGGACGAGATAAACTAAGGCAGTGGTTGATGTGACAATGCAGGAATCCAAAGAATGAAGCTTGAATAATTTGAAAGGATTACCTTCAAATTGAAGATTCCTCTGCGTCCGCTTGGTGAAAAAAAAAAGAAGGTTTTAAAAGCTCTACAAGTTAATTTTCTGCAGAGAAATGAGGGAAGAACAAAAGGATACTGTTAAAATAAATTGAAACCTCAAAAGGTAGAAATGTATAATATTGCGCTTCAAATTTTGTTTGTCAGTTTTCTTTTTTTTTTTTTCCTCCACGGTGTAACACCCAAATTTTGTATTTTTAATTTTTAATTTATTTTAATTTTTATTAAACATTTTTGTTTTATTTTATTTTATTTTAATATTTAATTTATAAAATTTTAATTTAATTTAATAAAAATAAAAATAATAATAATAATAATAAAATATAGTAAAATTATTGTTAGAATTTAATTGAAATTGATTTTGGGAAAAAAATGCTAAAAATTTGAATTCTAGAGGTGTTTTTGAAAAAAAAAATCGAAAACTGGGGGTCAAAACGTAATTTAAAAAAGTTGTGCCACGTCAGCAGACCAATCAGCAGCCCCGACCAACCAAAACACGCCGCGTGGCAAGGAAGCTGACGTGGGAGGCCACACGGGACGGAGCCACGAGGGCAACCCGCGTGCACGCAATCGAACAGTCCAGATCTCACGCGTACGGACGGCCCGTATCTCACGCGCACGGAAGGCCCAGATTTATTTCCATTTTAATTGCGATCGGATGGTCCAGATTAAATCATGATGGACGGCTAAGATTAAAAGAGGAATGTTATAAATAACCTCACCCACACCCAACCCCAAACCCTAGCCGCCAGTACCTTCGCCGGAGAAGAAAAACCAGTCACCGGAGGAGCCGGCTGCCACCACCTACCGCCGCACAAGAGGATTTTTCGACCGCCAAATGAGGTAAATTTTCTCATCTTGGCTCGTTTTTTCGATGCTGAATCCGGAAAATACCGTTGTGCCGTCGTCGAAGCACGGTGAAGCCATTGTACCGGAATTCCGATATTGGCCAAAACGGCCCTGGGTCTAATTTTGTTTTTGGGGACACGTGCAGTTACCGAAAACGTGTTTCAGTTCCTGGGAGAAAATTAAGGGAATCTAGGGACTGCCCGTAGGCGCAGTGTAAAGCCGATTTCAGACTCCGAAACAAGTAAGGATTTCTCACCCTATTTTCTATCATGGTATTAAAGTTCAATAAATGATAAAACGATATTCGTGAAATTAATGGATGTGTATAATTGCTTAAGGTTGTTTATGGAGCCCGAATCTGGTGTATTTATCGGTCAGTTGTTGTTTGATCTATTTTATAGTTTTAAATGCAGTATGGTATCTGATGTGTTTATTTTATAGTTTCATATGAATGAATCATAGTTTCTTTTATTATGGTTTGAATTATGGTGAACCTGATATTGTATTGTTTTGTTTTGTGTTCATTATTGGTTTACGTGTTTGTGTATGATTGGATAATTGAGACCAAGAAAAATGAAAAAATGTATGTGAATTGATAAATGGATAATGTCGACAGCCTAACTAGATATCCTGGGAGATGGTGGACGGACCGGATCCGTAGAGAACCCTACCGGGAACGTGGTCTCTCGTACCGGACGGGGTATGGAGACTTTATGATTTGGTGCCCATACCGGACGGGGTATGGAGACGACCCTGGAATTAAGTTATTAATGTTAATGATTCACGTGTAGCGGGGACCCCCTATGGATCCCCATGGATACTAGTAGGCTGGTAAAAGAGAAAATTTGTTGTCTGATTATTGAAGTACAAAAGTATAACATGTGTTACGTTACAAAGTGTATATGATTTTATGATGGTTATAATGTTGTTGCTTTCATATGTTATTTTCACGAATCTTACCGAGGTAAGTGGACAGTAGAGGTTTTTATTATTAATAAATGATTTTATTATAAATTATGCTCCATTGGTCATTTTTGTTTTCTACCAACCTTTACTTATGTGGCAGTGAGATAGTGTGATATCTTTACTGGGCTAGTGTAGCTCATTCCTTACTTAACCATTCCAGATCAGGAAGACGTGGTTCCCGAGCCTATTCCGCAGGAAGACGGCGAATTAGACACCTAAAGATTTTATAGTTCTATTTATAGTTTTCATTTCGAGTATTTTTTTTAATTAGCTTATTCTTTCATACGTTGAATACGTTTATGGTTATTGAATAAGGGATGTAAATCAGAATTTTTATTTCGCTTCCGCACTTAGAATTTTTAATATATACATCTTCATTTTTATTTCGGGGTAATTACAGTTGGTATCAGAGCCGCATTCCTCGGACTCATTCCTTACACAATAATGGTTAGAGAAATACCCACCGATAAATCGTTACTCAACTCTTCCTTGTGAAATGCAGGTGCAGAGAAATGAGGAGAGGAAGACCCCCACTAAACCGAGCAGCTCGGGATGATTCGCTTCGGGAAGATGTGGACAGAATATTTGAGATGCTGGAAAGGATCATGGTCGCCCAGTAAGGTCGAGAGGAGAGAAGGGAGTTACCCGATCCTCCCCCACTACCACAGGTTGAGCCACCGTTACAGCAAGCGGATCCCCAGCCACCCCGGCACGAGCCTGCTCCACCACAGTACCACCCGGCACCACCGCCGTAGTGTGAACCGGTGCCCCAGCCACTATACTGCCTGGCACTGCCACAGTACAATCCAATGCCCCCATTATATCATCATGTGCCACCACAGGGTCCCCCAGTCTATCCCCAGCCGGGCCTAGTCCCTCTTCCACGGGACCCAGCTCCTTCCTTGATCGACCTAGGCTACATAGAGAGGTACAGGAGACTGAACCCTTCCACTTTTGTAGGGGGATCCTCTTTCGAAGATGCCTAGTAGTGGTTGGCAGAGACTGAAAGAGCTTTCAAAACCTTGGAAGTGGTTCCTGAGTAAAGAGCTGCCCATGCTTCTTACATGCTGGTAGGGGAAACAGGTCGTTGGTGGGAGCTCAAGCAGACCATCCTGCCTATACCAGCCACTTGGGAGCAGTTCTTAGCGGCCTTCCATGTGGAGTATCTCCTTGAGCACATCCGACACTTGAAGGAGATGGAGTTTGTTCAGCTGGTCCAGGAAAACATAACGGTATCGGAATATGCTCGTAAGTTCTTAGAGCTGGGCCGATATTCTCCGGAGACATTGATGGATGAGGGCAGGAAGG
This sequence comes from Carica papaya, assembly GCF_054855325.1. Taxonomy (NCBI): domain Eukaryota; kingdom Viridiplantae; phylum Streptophyta; class Magnoliopsida; order Brassicales; family Caricaceae; genus Carica; species Carica papaya. The sequence continues at coordinate 5,760,549 of NC_142309.1, read as the reverse complement.
CCAGGAGATTCCAGTGGGGCCTCCGCCCAGAGATCAAGCAACACTTATTGGTACTGGAGCTCAAGACATACTCAGCCGTTCTAGCAAAGGTGCAGATTGTAGAGAGGAGTTTCAACACCCGTCCTCAGTCAGCAGGGAGTCACCGACCCTCAGCTCCACCCCGCAGACCAGCACCTACTGCGCCGGTCCAACCAAATAAGATGCCTAGACCAGTGATCCAGGCCCCTCCTCAGGCTCTAGGGGTAGCACATGGAAAGATCTGCCAGCACTGTGGCAGAAATCACAGGGACCGACCATGCTATCACCTCAACAACACCTGTTGCATATGTGGTAGTGCCTAGCACTATGCGAGAGAGTGTCCAAGAAACCAGAACCAAAGAAGACCTCCTTTTCAGGGCAGGGTTTATAACCTTACCCAGCAGGATGCCGACGCCGACCCGGACGTGGTACATGGTATGTACACTATCTGTGACCATATTACTCATATTTTATTTGACACTGGTGCATTGCATTCATTTATTTCACATATTTTTACATCCAAACTTAATGTATCACCTGATAAACTTGATTTAATATTGTTTGTGTCTACTGCTGGGAGTGAAACACTATTAGGGGAAGTTGTCTGCAGGGCTTGTGCCGTGGAGATAGCAAATAGGAAACTGAGTGTAGACCTGATAGGGTTAGACACGGGGGATTTTGATGTAATCTTAGGAATGGATTGGCTAGCGGTGCATCACGCCACCATAGATTACTTTAACAAGAAGGTTGTATTTAATCCTCCCAATGAGGAGCTATTTACAAATTAATAAAATCATTTAGTACTTATTCCTTGATGGCAAGTTTCCTTAATTTTCTAGTACCTTAATCTTGCTGTTTTCTCTAACTAGGCAAGCCCAAGAAGGAAATTTGTATCCAAGAGATTTCGGTAGTCCGAGACTTTCCAGATGTGTTTCCGGATGAACTACCCGAACTACCAGTAGACATGGAAGTCGAGTTCACTATAGACCTACAGCTAGGCACTCAAGCCATTTCGGTTGCTCGTTACCGCATGAACTGCATTGAGATGGAAGAGCTGAGGAAACAGATCACTGAATTGCAAAATAATGGTTTTATTATACACAGTGTGTCCCATTGGGGTGCCGGAGTCACTTTTGCCAGGAAGAGAGATGGAACATTGAGACTGTGTATTTATTACAAAGGATTGAACAAGGTTACAATTAAGAACAAATATTCCCTTCCTAGGATTGATGACCTCTTCGATCAGCTGCAGGGTGCACAGGTCTTCTCTAAAATAGACATGCGATCAGGTTACCATCAGGTGAAGATAAGAACAAAAGACATCCTCAAAACGGCCTTTCGAACCAGGTACGGACACTATGAGTTCCTGGTCATGCCATTTGGGCTAACCAACGCCCCGACAATCTTTATGGATCTGATGAACAGGGTCTTCAGAGAGTTTTTGGATCAATTTGTTATCGTGTTCATTGATGACATCTTAGTCTACTCAAAAAGCAGAGAAGAACATGCTCACCATCTTGTCCAAGTTTTGTAGGTCCTCAGAAAAAAGAAGTTATATGCAAAGTTGAGTAAGTGTCGATTCTGGTTTGAGCAGACCGCCTTCCTAGGACACATCATATCGAAGGAAGGAGTATCAGTGAATCTCGAAAATTAGATGCCATACAAAATAAAGTTATTATCTACTTTAAAAGGACTTTGATATGGTCAAGCAATTGGATGCCATACAAAATAAATTACACACACACACACATATATATATATATGTACATGTATATGAAAACCATAATAATTTACTGAATAATTTATTTCTCTTTTCTAGAGCAATCATTGATTTTGTAATCATCATTCCCTTTTTTTTTTTCTCAATAGCTTTTGCTTATGTCTATGATTAATGTACACTAAAAAGCAATACCAAATTTTGATAGAATCATATAAATCTTTGAAAAAATAAAATAAAATTTCTCATTAAAGAATTTAATAAAAAAATCATGAGTATATATTTATGTGGTTAATTATTTAAAATTTTCACATTTAATATTTATAATTTTTAAGTAATCTTTTAATATGTATAACTCGAATTTTTTTTAAAATTTTAAATAGCATTATATATCTTCTGTTCATAATTAAACACGAGTTATAATTTAAAATTTAATTATATAATTAATTAAAAATTAAATTTTATTTTTATATTTAAAAAAATTAAATAAATAACTACCGTATTATTTTCATATTTAAAAATTATAGAGTGAATAATATGTAGCTAATTAAAAATTAAAATCTATTTTTATATTTTTAAAAATTAAATAGATAATTATAATATACTTTATCATATTATTTTATTTTTTATACTTTAAATTTTAAGTAGATAATAATTGAAATTATATCTATTATATGAAAATAATATAAATATAGTTTTATATAAACAGAATAATAAAATTTATATTGTAAAAAAAAAAATTATCATATCTTATTTTTACGTAAAACATCTACCCAATAATAAGTACGATGAACTAATATAGTTTACTTTTAATATTTAAATGTTAAACAACTTATGAGTACTCACATGGAAAGTTTCAAACAATCACCATAAATTTGTTTTGTTTAAAACTTTCAAGTGTACATTTTTATCAATAACATGGGTACATATCTTGAAAAAAATAATATATGTATATATCATATGATGAAAACATATAATTATAAAGTTGATTGAAATATTAGAAAATGTAGGGTCCGTTAAAAGCATATAATATATAAGTATGTGTAAGAAAAAAGTAGAATTATATTATGATAGTGTGGTCTTGCTTTCGGCAGCCACATTCACAGAGCGAAAGCTATTTATGAAATGGAATGGTCCCATCATCTGCCATCATTGCTCCAATTCGAATCCTTCAAAACCCATCCTTGTTTTGTTTTGAAAAAAAGGTACAATTATTGGAGGTTTCATATACAATATCATTATTTTCCCATTATATTATATTGATAATATATGCAATTTATAGTTATCATTGAAGATATTTTTCTAATTTCTAAATAATTCATAACCCACATATATAAATTGTAATGCCTAAGTTTAAATTTAATGTAAATTAAATTAATTTAAATGTAATTTTTTTAATTTTAATTTAGAGTAAAAATGAAGTAAATTTGATGGATGATGAAATTAAAAATAATTTTTTTAAAAAAATGTGAAAATCTAGGTTCTGAGAGTATATTTTAAAGAAAAATCGGAAACCGATAGTTGAAATACAATTTAGAAAAGTTTTGTCACGTAGGATGCCCGATCAGCAACCCCGACAAATTAGGACGCGTCGCGTGGCAACGAGTGCTGACGCAGTGCCACATGGGCGATTCTCGTGTCCGCGATCGAACGACTCAGATTCGTTCTCGCGCGCACAAATGGTCCGGATGCGTTCCCTCCCCAAACGTGATCAGACTGCCAGATTTAAACGCGAATAGACGGTACAGATTAGATCGCGATGAACAATCCAGATTCACTCCCTATTTAATTACGATCGGACAGTCCAGATCAAACACAATGGACGATCCAGATTAAATGGGGACGGATATACATAACCCTATTCACACCAAATCCTAACCCTAAATGTCGGACGCCCTCGCCGGAGAAGAAGACCCAGCTGTCGGGAAGGAGAGCCGTCGCCAACCGCCGCCGCACTAGAGCCCTTTCTTATCGCCAAAAGAGTATTATTGAAAGAAAAATCAGAAACTGATAGTCGAAATGCAATTTAAAAAAGTTTTACCACATAAGATGCCCGGTCAGCAGCCTCGACAAACCAGGACGCGTCGCATGGCAACGGGCGCTGATGCGGTGCCACACGGGAGGCCACGCGGGCGATCCGTGTGCCCGCGATCGAATGACTCAAATCCGTTCATGCGCTCACGAACGGGCCAGATTCGTTCCTCCCCAAACGCGATCGGACGGTCCATATTAGATCGCGATGAATGGACCAGATTTACTCCTTATTTAATCGCGATCGGATGGTTCAAATCAAACGCGATGAACGCCCTAGATTAAATAGGGACGGATATAAATAATCCTCTTTACACCAAACCCTAACCATAGCCGTCGGATGCTCTCGCGGGAGAAGAAGACCCAGACGCGGGCGGTGGCGCCGTCGCCGGAGCACGGCGGAGCCAACGTGCTAGAATTCTGAAATTGGCCAAAATTGGACCTTGAGGCTGATTTTGGGTGTTTTGGAATATTTGTAGGTACTTATAGTGCGTTTTGATTCCCGAAAAAAATTCAGGGAATCTAGGGACCGCTAGTAAGCGGAGTCAATAGTTTAGCCTTTCGGGCATCAAATTGAGTAAGAATCTCTTACTCTATCATTTGTTATGAAATTGAAGTTTAATTTTAAATAATATAGTGTTTCGTGAAACTTAAAAGATATCTATAATTAATTATGAGTTACTAATGGAGCCAGAATCGAAAATTATTCTCTGTTGATTTATTTTACAGTTTAAATGCATGATAGTATCTGATTTATCGATTTTATAGTTTGAATGCATGTATTGCTGCCTTACGTGACTACTGTTAAATTGAAAAACTGAGATATAATTGCATTCTCTGATGTATATTTGTTTGTTTATGTGATTACGGTTGATTTAGAAAATAGAGACTAAAGAAAAATGGGAAAATAATGTGATTAAGTGAATGTATGAAATGACAGTCTTTTAATTTACATTAAATTTAAACTTTGGTATTACAACTCTCTCCCCCTTAAAAGAAATTTGGTCCATCAAATTTATCTATTTCACTCACTATCAAACAGCTGGGGATATTGGGCTCTGAAGTCTAATTCTAGCTACCATATGGCCTCTCTCGGTGTGTGATTTTGCTATATGACCTTAACAAAAAGAATTTTTCGGTTGCGAAGTAATATACTCTTTCGGTCCACAATACGGACCGGTACATCCTCGTAGGACAGATCCTCCTAGAGTGGAAGAGGTTTATGGCCCAGGATGTGAGAGGGGTCCGGGTTGTACTTGCATAGTATAGACACATGAAACACATTATGGACCTTGAAAAGTTCTGGAGGCAGTGTCAGTCTGTAGGAGACAATACCAATTCTCTCTAGGATTTCGAATGACCCAATAAACCAGAGATTTAATTTTTTCATCTTGTCAAACCTACTGATTTCCTTGAAATTGGTGACCTTAAGGAATATCCAATCTCCTTTTTTAAATTTCAAATCCCTAGTATCTGCATAACTCTTCTATTTGTTTTGAGCCATTTGAATGTTCTTCCTGATCGTAACTATTTTTTCTGTAGTCTCCTTTACAAGGTCAGTGCCGAACAGTTTCCTATCACCCGCTTTTTCCCAACAGATCGATGATCTCCATGGGCGGCCATACAACGCCTCATCCAGAGCCATGCCAATACTTGCTTAGTAGCTGTTGTTGTAGGCGAGCTCTATTTAGGGTAGATGGTCAGATGAACATCCCAATGGCCCCCAAAGTCAAGAACATAAGCTCAGAATATATCTTGAAGTGTGTGAATTGTCCTTTCTAACTGTCCATTGGTATAAGAGTAGAATGCAGTACTAAGGGATAATTTCGTTTTCATAGCTTGCTGAAAACTAGATCAGAATCGAAAAATGAACCTAGGGTCCCTGTTGGACACTATTGTCACTGGCACTCCATGTAATCTAATTATTTTCTGGATGTACATTCTTGCCAACTTGTCTAAGGAATCGGTCATCCTTATGGCCAAGAAGTGCGCAGACTTGGTAAACCGATCAACAATTACCCATATGACATCATGTTCTAAGCGTGCCTTAGATAATCCTGTCACAAAATCTATGGTGATATGTTCTCACTTTCACTCCAAAATTGTTAATGGCTAAAGTAATCCACTTGGGTGTTGATGCTCCGTCTTGACCTGCAAACATACCAAATACTTAGAAAGAAAGTTAGTTATATCTCTTTTCATTCCGTTCCACCAAAATCAGGGTTGCATACTTTGATACATCTTAGTGCTTTCAGAATGCATGATAAACCTTAAGCTATTGGTCTCTGTCATGATATCTCTTTCCAACTCATTGTCACTTGGAACCCACACTTTATTATAAAATGTGAGCAACCCATCGGCAGAGACTCGAAATTCTGAGTTAACTCCTTATTCTGCATCTTTCTTGAGGGCTGCTAGGGTAGAATCGATGGACTGAGCTTCCTTTATTCTTTAGATTAACTCCGGCTGAACAGTTAGGTGGCCCAATCATGTGACTTTTTTCAAGTCCTGAAGCCGTACCTGTTGTGTAGTCCCTATCTGCATGTATTCTGAAACCATCAAATGAGCTAATGTATTTGCGGTTTTTCTGCTGAGTGCATCGGCTACCACGTTACCTTTACTCGGGTGATACATGATATCACAATTATAATATTTGAGGAGTTCTATCCACCTTCTGTGACGCATGTTGAGATTTTTTGAGTGAATATGTTTTTTAAGCTCTTATGATTAATATAGATCAGAAAGAATTCTCCATACAAATAATGGCGCCAAGTCTTCAAGGCGTGATAATCGCGACAAGTTCTAAGTTATGAGTGGGGTAGTTTTTCTCATGACTCTTCAACTGCCTGGACCTATAAGCTATGATTTTCCCATGCTGCATCAAAACACAACCCAACCCTAGGTAGGATGCATCACTGTAAACTATATATCTACCCGATCCACTCGGCAAGGCCAACACAGATGTAGTAGTCAGCTGCTTCTTTAGTTCTGAAAAACTTCTTTCATAGTACTCGTTCCATTTAAACTTGACATTCTTCTTTGTGAGCCGAGTTAGAGGAGCAGCTAGACTAGAAAACCTTTCTATAAACCTGCGGTAATACCCTGTCATGCCCAGAAAGCTACATATCTCCTTAATCAAGGTCAATTTTTTCCATCCAAGCACTGCTTCAACGTTTTCAGGATTCACTAATACTCCATCCTTTGATATGATGTGTCCTATGAATGTAGTCTGCTCCAGCCAAAATCCACACATACTCAACTTTGCATATAGTTTATTCTCCCTTAGAACCCACAAAACCTGAGTCAGATGGTGAGCGTGTTCCTCTCTACTCTTTGAATAGATCAAGATATCATCGATGAACACAATAACAAACTGATCCAGAAATTATTTGAAAACTCTGTTCATCAAGTCCATAAAGATGGCTGGAGCATTAGTTAGTCTAAATGACATGACCAAGAAGTCATAGTATCTGTACCTAGTTCAAAAGGCTGTTTTGGGAATGTATTATGCCTTGATTTTTACCTGATAGTAACCTGAGCGCATGTCTAACTTGGAGAAGATCTGAGCACCCTTCAACTGATAAAAAAGGTCATCAATCATGGGGAGGGGATACTTGTTCTTGATCGTGACCCTGTTCTGACCTCTATAATCAATACAAAAGCTCAACGTCCCATCTTCCTTTCTTATAAATGTGACTTCGGCATCCCAAGGGGATACACTATGTCGGTTGAATCCACTATTCTGCAATTTTATGATCTGTTTCCTTAGTTCCTCCATCTCAATGCAGCTTGTGCGATAAAAAGCAACCAAAATAGGCTGGGTGCCTGGCTGAAGGTCTATGGTGAGTTCGACTTCTCTGTCCACTAGCTGTCTAAATAGTTCATCCGGAAACACATCTGGAAAGTATCAGACTACCGAAATCTCTTAAATACAAAATTCTTTCTTAAGTTTGCCTAATTAGAGAAAACAGCTCGGTTAAAATATTTAATAATAAAAAAAGTTGTCATGAGGGAACAAATGTTAAAACAATTTTATTAATTTGTAAATGACTCCTTATTAGGAGGGTTGAATACAATATTCTTACTAAAATAATTTACAGTGGCGTGAAACGCCGCTAGCCAGTTCATTCTTAAAATTGCATCAAAGTCCCCTGTGTCAATTTCTACTAAGTCCACACTTAATTTCCTATCTATTATATCTATGACACAGGCCCTGTATATAACCTCCCCCCAGTAATGTCCTACTTCTAAGAGTAGATACAAATAACACAGAATCAAATTTTTCAGGCAATACATCTAATTTTAATGTAAAAACATGTGAAACAAATAAATACAATGCACCAGTATCAATAAAGACATGAGCAAAATGGTTACAGATAGTTTATGTACCATGTATCACGTCCGGGCTAGCTTATGCATCTTGCTGAGTGAGATTGTAAGTTCTGCCCTGAATAGGAGGTCTGGCCTGGTTCTAGTTCCTCAGGCACTCCCTTGTATAATGTTGGGTGTTATTGCATATGCGGCAGGTGTTGTTGAGATGATAACAGAGTCGGTTCCCATGATCCTTACCACAATGCTGACATATCTTGTAGCATTCAACTGCTGGAAACTGAGTGGGAGCCTGAGTCATCGGCCTGGGTCTCTTTTTTTGTTGAATATGTGCAGTAGGTGCTGGTCTGCAGTGTGAGGCTGAAGACCTGAGGTTCCCTGCTGCTTGAGGGAAGGTGCGAAGGCTCATCTCTGCTAACTATGCATTGGCCAGAATAGTCGAATAAGTACTGAGCTTGAGCACAAACAACAGCTATATGATATCAGGACATAAACCCCACTCGAACCTTCTAGCATTCCTGCCTTTGTCAATCATGCTCTCAGGAGAATATCAACCTAACTCTAGGAACTTGCGAGTATATTCTGATACCATCATGTCCCATTGGACCAAGTGTGCAAACTTCATCTCCTTCAGATGTCGGAGATGCTCTAAGAGGTACTCTGCATGAAACACCATCAGGAACTGTTCCCAAGTGACTGGAAATGGTAGGGTAGTCTGCTTGAGTTGCCACCAGTGGTCTGCTTCTTCCACCAGCATGTAGGTAGCAAGGATGACCTTATGTTTGGGGATCACCCCAAGGGTCTTGAAGGTGTTCTCTATCTTAGATAACTAGAACTCGACCTCTTCAAAGGAGGATCCCCCTGCAAAAGTAGAAGAATTTAGTCTTTTTATACATTTCTATGTAGCCTGGGTCCATCATGAGAGGAGTTAGGTCCCGTGGATGAGGGACTGGGCTTGGCTGGGGATGGACTAAATGGCCCTGTAGTGGTACTTGATGATACGGTGGAGGCACCGGATTGTACTGTGGTGGTGCCGGGTGATGCGATGGTGCCAGGTGGTACTATAGAGGAGCAGGGTCATATTGGGCTGGCTCGGGATCCTCCCGCTGCAGGGGTGGCTCAACCTGTGGCAGCGATGGAGGGTTAGGTAGCTCTCTCATTTCCTCCTGAGCCTGCTGGGCAGCAATGAGTCTCTCTCTCATCTTAAATAACTAGTCAACATCCTCTCTAGGCGAACCCTCTCGGGCTGCTCGGTTTAGTGGAGGTCTTCCTCTCCTCGTCTATCTGTACTTGCATTTCACAAGGAATGGTTGAGTGACAATTCATTTTTTTTGGTATTTCCTGTAACAGCCCCGGAAATAAAAGGAAATGTATATATTTATTCTAAGTATGGAACCGAAATAAAATATATTATGATTAACGTCCCTTACACAATAACTAAAACGAATTAACGTATGAAAGAATAAACTAACTTAAAGGAAATAGTATGAATTAATGCTATAAGAAAAACTAATAAATTATTTGGCTTCTACTCGCCGTCTTCCTGCAGAACGGGCTTGGGAACCAAATCCTCCTGATATGAAATGGTTAAGTAAGGAATGAGCTACATTAGCCCAGTAAAGACATCACACTATCTCACTGTCACAGAAGTAAATATTGGTAGAAAATAAAAACGACCAATGGAGCATAATTTATAACAAACTCATTTATCAATAATAAAAATCTTTACTGTCCACTTATCTCAGTGAGATTCATGAAAACGACCTATGGAAATAATAACATCATAAATATCATGAATTCATACATAATCTGTATCATAGTACATATCATACTTTTGTATTTTAATTATCAGTCAACGAATTTCCTCTTTTATCAGCCTACTAGTATCCATGGGGATCTATAGGGGGTCCCCGCTACACGTGAACCATTCACATTAATAACTTAATTCCAGGGCCATCCCCATACCCCGTCCGGTATGGGCGCCAAAACCATAAACCACAATACCCCGTCCGGTATGAGGGTGAAACGGGCCGTCCCCATACCTCGTCCGGTATGGGCGCCAAAACACATAAAGTTTCCATACCCCATCCGATATGAGAGACCACGTTCCTGGTAGGGTTCCCTATGGACCCGGTCCGTCCACCATCTCTCAGGATATCTAGTCAGACTGTCGAAATTATCCATTTATCAATTCACATACCTTTTTCCATTCTTTTATTAATCTCAATTATCCAATCAATATAAATACGTAAACCAGCAACGCACACCAAGATAAGGCAACACAACATCGGGTTCATAATAATTCAAACCATAATAGATTAAACAGTTATTTATGCATAGGGAACCACAAAATAAACAATCAGATCTATATTGCATTAAGACTGTAAAATACATCAAATAGAAACAGACCGAGAAATACATCAGATTCGGGCCCCATTAGCAATCTTAATTAATTATACATATCTATTAATTCATAAAATACCGTTTAATCATTTATTAAACTTTAATGCCATGATAGGAAGTAGGGTGAGAGATCCTTACTTGTTTCGGAGTCTGAAATCGAGTTCTCACTGTGCCTACGAGCAGTCCCTAGATTCCCTAAATTTTTCTTCAGAAACTGAAACATACTTCTGGTACCTATACGTCCCCAAAAAACCCCAAATCAGACCCAGGGCCCTTTCGGCCAATTTCAGAAATTCTGGCACGGCGGCGATCTGCCTCGGATTGGCTGTTTCCGGCCTTTTTTGATCGAATTCGGTCAAACTTGCATTGGTTCTCGTGATAAAACACCTTTAGGGCCCTCGGTGGGCCAAAAATTACAGAAAATCGAGGCTTATTGTCGGTGAGGCTCTCGGGTGCGGCGGCTCCTCCGGCGCGAGTTGTGGTTTAGTGTTTTGCTCCGGTCAACCTGTAGAGAAAAGGACGGTGGTCACAGTGGTATAAAAATTATATCGAACGAGAATCGGGAAGGGCCTTATCGGAGGCAAAAATTGAAAAAACTCGCGGTGGCGCCACTGGGCTTCGGCGGTGTTTTTTGACCAATTGGCCAGTGGTTTGGCTCCAATTTGGCTACAAGGAGGTTCAACATCGAAAAATAAGCCAAGGGGAAAAATTTTACCTATTTTGGCGGCCGAAAAATCCTCCGGTGCGACGGCAGGTGGCAGCGGTCAGTTTCTTCGGTGGCTGGGTCATCTTCTCCTGTGAGGGTTCTTGCGGCTAGGGTTTGAGGTTGGGTGTGGATGCGATTATTTATAATTCTTCCCTTTTAATCTGAGCCGTCCATCATGATTTAATCTGGACCGTCCGATCGCGATTAAATTAGAAATAAATTTGGACCGTCCATCGCGATGCGATCTGGACCGTCCCTGCGTGATCAAATCTGGACCGTCCGCACGCGTGAGATCTGGGCCGTCCACGCGCTCCTTTGATCTGGGTCGTCAGTGCGCGCGGGAACGGATCTGGGCCGTCCGATCGCGCGCAAACGGATCGCCCACGTGTCTCCGTCCCGCGTGGCTTCCCGCGTCAGCGTCCCTGCCACGCGGCGTGTCCTGGTTGGTCGGAACTGCTGACGCGGCTGCTGACATGGCACTATTTTTTTAATTATATTTTGACCCCTAATTTTCGATTTTCTTTTTAAAAACACCCTTAGAATCCAAATTTTCACCCCTTTTTCTTAAATTCAATTTCAATTAAATCCCAAAAATAATTTTACCCCATTTTATTATTATTATTATTTTTATTTCTATTAAATTAAATTAAATTAAATTAAAACCTTATAAATTAATTATTAAAATAAAATAAAATAAACAAAATTCCAAATTAAATAAAAATAAAAATAAAAGAAAAATCTTTGGGTGTTACATATCCTAAGGGTTTTGTGTAAGGAATGAATCCGAGAAATGCAGCTTTGATACCACCTATAACGACCCCGGAAATTCTAAAGAAGTAAATTATAACTTAAGTGCGGAAGTGAAATAAATAGTTAAGGTTTACATTTCTTACAAATAAACTTGAAGTCCTAAGTAGTGCTACGAGAATTAACCTTTTGAAGGAAATACAAAAAAATAAAGAAATAAAACGGAAAAATTGTGTGACTAAGTGAATAGATGAAATGACAGTCTTATTAGATATCTTGAGAGATGATTGACGGACAGGTACAATAGGGAACCCTACCATAAACGTTGTCTCATACCGAACGGGGTATCGAGACTTGATAATTTGGCGCTCATACCGGACGGAGTATGAAAACGGTCTGTTTCACTCTCATACTGAACGAGGTATTGAGGTTTAGTGGTTTAGTGCTCATACCGGACGGGGTATGGGAATGAACCTTTAATTGAGAATGTTGAAGGCAATGGTTTACGTGTAGCGGAGACATCCCTATGAACCCTTATGAATATCAGTAGGCCGATAAAATGAAAGGTTGTTGTTTGATTTATTGAATATAGATTTTATAATGTGTACTTGTTACCAACTGTACATGGAATCATGATAATTGCTATGTTGTTATTTCTATAGGTTACTTTATAAATATCGCTGCGGTAAGTAGAGTATAAATGGTTTTATTATTAAGAAATGTATTTGTTTAATTATGTGCTAGATTAGTTATTTTTTGATTTTCTACAAACATTCATTTTTATATCAGTGAGTAGCGTGATATTCTTACTGGGTTAGTGTAACTTATTCTTTATTTAACTATTTTAGATTAAGAGGACCAAGATTCAGAACCCGATTTGAAACACCCATAATTTTTTTTTCGGGATTAAAAATTAATAAATATAAATTTTTATTATTTTATTTTGTATTATTGTATTTTAATTTATTTAATTTAGAGTAAAAAAAATGAAATAAAATGTAAGGAGGATTTAATTGAAAATAATTTTAGGAAAAATGGATGAAAATTTGGGTTCTGGGGGTATTTTTGAAAAAAAAATCAAAACAGGGGCCAAAATACAATTTTATGAAGTTTCGCCACATCAGACGCTGAGTTAGCAGCCCTGACCAAGCAGGACGCACCAAGTGGCAGAGGCGCTGATGTGGGAGGCCACACAGGGAGGGCCACCTGCGCGTGATCAAATGACTGAGGTTTATTCTCGCGCGCACGAACGACCTGGATGCGCTCCCTCCCGAACGCAATCGAACAGTCAGATTCAAAAGCGATCGGACCGCCCAGAGTGAATCACGATGGACGACTCAGATTGGATCGTGATAAACGGTCCATACTCACTTTTTATTTAATCGCGATCGGACGGTCTAGATCAAATGCGATGGACGGTCCAGATCAAAAGTAAATGGATATAAATAACCCCAATCCACACCAAACTCTAACCCTAACCGCTAGAACCCCTCGCCGGAGAAGACGACCTAGTCGCCGTGGAGCCGATCACCAAACCCACCGCTGCACCGGAACCCTTTCCGACTGCCAAAAAAGGTAAAAACTTTTTCTTTTGCACAAAATTTAATTTTAACCTCACCCATGGCCAAATCGGAGTGAAAAGATTGGCTAATTGGCCGATAAACACCGGTAAAGCCCAGCGGCGCTGCCGCGGGAAATTTCATATACCGCATCCGATGAGGTCCTTCCCGATTCCCGTTTTATGTAATTTTTCTATCGTTGTGATCACTGTTTTCTTCTCTACAAGTTGATCGAAGAGAAACACCCAACCACAACTTGAGCTGGAGGAGCCACCACACCGGAGAGCCCTGCTGCCGGTGAGTTTCAGTTTTTCATATTTTTTCAGCCAACCGAGGCCCTTTAACGTGTTTGCTCGTAGAAATTGATGCAAAGTCGGCCGAAAACGACCGACCCTAGGCAGATCACTGCCGCTGGATTTTTGAAATTGGACGAGTGAGCCTTGGGACTGATTTTGGGTTTATTTGAAATATTTGTAGGTACTATAAACGTGTTTCAGTTTTTGGATAAAAAGTTCAGGGAACCCAGAGACTACCCATAGACTCAGTAAACCGTTTAGCTATTCGACGTTAAATCGAGTAAGGATCCTTCACCCTATTCTCTGTCATATAACTGAAAGCTAAATAAATAATAATATGATATTTTGTATGAATTTAAAAAAATGTGCATAATTGATTATGGATTGCTAATGGAGCTAGAACCGAAAATTCTCTACTGTTATTTTGTTGATTGTTTTACAGTTTAAATGCATAATAGTACCTTATTAATTGATTTTATGGCTTTGAATGCATGTATAGTTTATTTTATGTGTTTACTGCTGAATCAGAAAAAATGAAGTTTAAACGGTAAAGAAATTGTATGGTTAAATGATTAGATGAAAATGCAACCTTACCAGATATCCTAAGAGATAGTGGACGAACCGAATATATAAGGGACAATACCGCGAATTTTGTCTCATACCGAAAGGGGTATGAAGACTAAATAATTTGGTGCTCATACTGGACGGGGTATGGGGACAGCCCGCTTTACCCTTATACCGAACGGGGTATTGAGGTTTAATGTTTTGGTGCTTATACCGGACAGGGTATTGGGACGACCCTGTAATTAAGATTGTTAAAGAAAAAGGTTCACGTGTAGATGAGATATCCCTGTGAACCCCAATGGATACTAGTAGGCTGGTGAAAAAAGAAACAGTTATAATTTGATTTATTGTTAATGGATATAGATCTATAATACGTTCTATGTTGTTGATGGTTCTTGAAATTATTATCTGTATGGTATTATTATTTTTTATATGTTATTTTTATAAATTTCAGTATAATAAATGGACGAGAAATGATTTTATGATTGATAAATGAATTTACTAAATTTAATACTCAATTAGTTATTTTTAATTTTATACCAACATTTACTTATGTACCGGTGATATAGTGTAATATTCTTACTAGGTTAGCGTAACTTATCCTTTATTTAACCATTTCAAATCAAGAGGACTTAGTTTCAGATCCTAATCCGCAATAAGATTGTGAGTAGATGCTATATATTTTGTATTTTCTATTTTTCATTTATTTCCTTATTTCTCGTATTTTTTTTTTAAAGAAAAATTACTTCCGTAATGCTGTTTAGTATT
The DNA here is from genome assembly GCF_054855325.1 of Carica papaya. Classification (NCBI taxonomy): domain Eukaryota; kingdom Viridiplantae; phylum Streptophyta; class Magnoliopsida; order Brassicales; family Caricaceae; genus Carica; species Carica papaya. The sequence goes on along the minus strand of NC_142309.1, from coordinate 5,745,411 downwards.
TTTAAGTTATTGTGTAAGAAATATAAACCTTAACCTTTTATTTCACTTATGTACTTAAATTATTATATATTTCTTTTTGAATTTTTGAGGTCGTTACACAATCCACAAGAGGGTTGCGAGTATGATAGTAGTTTTATTTATTTTTCGTTTATTTCCTTATTTTTTTTTTGTAATTTCCTTCAAAAGGTTAATTCTCGTATAACTATTTGGAACTTTAAGTTTATGTGTAAAAATGTAAACTTTAACAATTTATTTCGCTTCCGCACTTAAGTTATAATTTATTTATTTTGATATTTCGGAGTCGTTACATAAATGTATTTAGAAATATACATTTTTTTTTTGTAAAAATTAATTAATTATATTAAATTAAACTAAACTATAAAATATTTTATTTAATTATAAGTTCAGAAAATTAGAGATTGAGATGTTTAGTCTTTTATATTTTCAATTTTAATATGATTTAACGACTAGAGTGATAAATATATATATATATATAGATATTATATGAAAAAGAAAACCTACAATGGTTTCTAGTTGTTTATTGATGTTCAAAAGCCTCTCTACCCTCTCCTATGTGAGAGATTGCCACACAAAATCCAAAAGTCATTTTTTGAGACTGGGTATCCTCCATTTGTGCCAAAACTTGATGTTAAAGCTCCACTCGCACCAAAATCTTCCTCCTCGTTGACTCCCTTCTTTTTCTCCTCCATTTATGTTTTTGTCTTGTGTATCATTGTATATGTGTTTTCCCTTTTTTTTTTTTTTTGTTAAAATTATTGAATTAGTTCATATTAGTTTTGTTCATCTCATTGATCCATTATGGTTCAAATAAGATTAAGATTAGTAAAAAATTAAATGATTTGGTTTTTAATTCATACCATATGCAAAATTTTTCTAATCGGGTATGTTTCGGTACAATTATGGATTAATAAATAATATCAGATTTATCTAATTAATCTTAATTTTTAACATAAAGTATTTCTGTAATTATATCTAAATTAAAAAGAGAACTTTTTGTATACAGTTTTTAATGTACACATCATTTCTAACTAGTACGTACTTACAACTTTTCTATAAAAAAAAAAAAAGAATCTATATTTACAACACATGCACTCTTTATTTTCCACTAATTATAATTTTTTTTTTAATTTTCTCCCAGTTTGATGGAACATATAAATTAATTAGTGGTTTAATGCAAGAACACAGAACAAATCATGTCCTAAAATGCTTGTAACTCTTAATACTATTAAAATTTAAAACAAGATTATCAATATAAACAAAATAATCACTGTCTAGCGGACATACTTATTTTCATTTAAAAAAAAAATTAATTATGTAATTAATAATTTAAGAGAAAATAATTATTGTTTTACATATTATTATACACCCACCAGCTATATTTTTTTAAAAAATAAATTATAATAATTTAATAACAAATAGTAGTTATTATTATTATCTATGATAAAATGAAAACAAAAATTCAGGCTGGCAATTCAAAGGAAATAAAAATTAAAGTCTAAATAAATTATTATATAATTATTTGCCAATGACTAATCTTTTCCCCCGGGAGGACACGTGTCGAAACATGATTACATCAAAGCAACTTTACTACAAAAACATCGCCATCACTGGATCCCAACCTTTTCAATTTTCTGATTTTTCTTTTTGGGTTTTGTAGAAAAATCGAAGTCTCACGTGCTTCTCTTCCTTTTCTTCGCCGGATTTTCCTCTTTTTCTCCGATATCTCCTCTCTCGCGTTTTCGAACCCTAACGACGCCCTCTTCTTTTCCCTCACTTTCTCTCGTTTTTCCGCTCTCCAAACGCTCCTTCTCCCCACTGTCAACGTTTTCTCATTTCCTGAAATCCATTGGACATACAAATTTGGATTCGGTTCTGAAATTACGTATACGCGTTTTATGTTTATGCGTTTCTTGTTTTTATATATTATACGTATCCCATACTGGATCTTCCTGTCTTTCCTTGTTCTTCCTCTACCCAAACGCGTTCCTCTCGACCATGACTCGACATAAGCCTGACTCTTGCATCCACTGATGTGGAGAAATTTTGAATTGAAATTCAAAATTTCGAGCATATGTAAAGGAAAAAGTATTTCCGACGTATTTGAGTTTTTCTATATTATGTTTTCTTTACTAATTTTTGCACGAAATTTGCTGCGGTGATTCCAAATAATTTGAAAGCTTTCAGAATTTGAGCTTCTTTTGTTTAAATTTCGAGTTCTACTTCCTTGAGTGATATTTTGAGGTAGCATTGATTGAGAAAATGGGGGCGGTGACATCATCAATGGCGGCAAAGTTTGCGTTCTTCCCACCAAATCCACCGTCGTACGAGATGGCAGCGGACGAGGTTACGGGGAAGTTGAGGATGTCGGGAGTGCCCAGCAGACAAAACGTCGATGTTTTGAAACTGAGCACCAAGAGAGGGAATCAGGTGGTTGCGTTGTACGTAAAGAACCCTGCTGCTTCGTTGACCCTTCTCTACTCCCATGGAAACGCCGCTGATCTTGGCCAGATGTACGAGCTGTTCGCTGAGCTCAGCCTGCATCTCAGGGTCAACTTGATGGGGTCAGTAACTTTTTTCTTTTAATTGGTATACTTGTACGTATGCATAGTGCTTATCATTATATATCTCGGTGTATCATGTATGCATGTCAATTTACTTTACACGTTACATGTAGGTACTGTGGTTAGTCTTAAGTGAGATTCTGGATTTTTTTGATGCAGTTATGATTATTCTGGATATGGACAGTCAAATGGGAAGGTATGGAACTCGAGATTTTTACATTTCTTGTTCGATTTATGAGAATATGAGAAAAGCGAAGAGAAATTTAGAAGTTTTGGGTCTTCTGCACTGCAGGGTAGCTGAGAAAACGGAAAAAAGAGTAGATCAAATTCTGAATTTTAACTTGTTCATTGCTTTCACAGTAAAATGAAAATGAAAAACGTGTCCGTTGCTTGCAGCTAGTAAAGTGAAAATTGATTTCAGGAGTAATATGTAATTTCTTTTATCTCTTCCTTTCTAAGTTTTTTTTGAACCGGATGGGATTATGGATTTCCAATTTAATGCAACAGTAGAAAACCTGGAGACTGTGAAAACACTATGCTCTTCTCAGTATAGATAGATCACATTGTTTGCTGCAGTTGGACATCATGAAAATTCAGCAACCTTATATATAATATTATATTACCAAAAGCATGGTCGACTCTGCTTGCATAGTTGCTGAATTAGGCATTGTCTTGTTTTCTGATGTTGGACAGCCAAGTGAGCAGAACACATATGCTGACATAGAAGCTGTATATAAATGCCTTGAAGAGAAATATGGAGTGAAGGAGGAAGATACTATATTGTACGGGCAGTCAGTTGGGAGTGGACCTACTCTAGATTTGGCAACCCGGTTACCTAAATTGAGGGCTGTTGTTCTTCACAGCCCAATCATGTCTGGCCTCAGAGTTATGTATCCAGTGAAGCGAACGTACTGGTTTGACATTTATAAGGTTTCTGAACTTTCATGCAAGAAAATGAAAAAAAAGTTTGTCTTTACTATTTTCAGCACCTGGAAAATATTCCTTTTTAATGATTGGTTTTTTTTTTTGGGTGCAGAATATTGACAAAATACCATTTGTCAAGTGTCCAGTTCTTGTAATTCATGTAAGTAGTTGCCAGTTCTTGCGCAGTGGTTTACAATTGTAATTTGTTAAGTTCTGTAATATAGTTCAATTTGATGAGATATTTCCTATGCTCATCGATTATGTATGTTTTGTGGTGTTATTTTATTTTTTCTGCCTTCTTTCTTGGATATAACAAAATAGTTGAGCGACTTAGCTGATACCTTTAGAGTGCCCAGCTCTGTGCTTTGACTAAATAAAATGTAGCTTCACATGCTTCACAAGTTTGATTATGTTGCATAAACTCATTTATTTAAGCAGAAGCTCAAAGTCACTTTTTTGTTAGGTTCCTGGATTAGTTTCTAGTTATTGGTTTAAATAGGGGTAATTGCTTGTTAAGAGAGAACTTGACCATCTCTGGGTTTTGTTAGAAACTCACACTTCTTAATGACAAATTCTGCTTGCCTTAGTCAGATTCTTCTCGTACTTATACAGGAAGATAGTACAAATAATCTTAGGAAATAGGTAATTTTCTTTTACTGGTGTGAACCAACTTCCCACTTCTAGAGAAAAAACTGGAAAGCTGACAAAAACTGAAATGAAAAGAACAGAATAACCCAATCTGGAGTTTTTTTCCCTGAATCTAATTCAGCTATGCTCTTTACCAGGATTTAAGGGAGGGAATAACGTTAAAGGAATGGTCAACTGAGGAGAAGGTTCCCATGAATTTCCCTTTGTTCTTTTCTAAAAATGCACTCTAGATCCAATAAGTTCCCTTTGTATTTTCTTTTTAAATTTTGATTGAAGCATGAAGTGCAAATTTGCTTTAGCTTCATTGTACAAAGGTAAAGGAGTAGGAGGAAGTGCCACTTAAAGAAGTGCAGGGAGCTATAATTAATATCCATATAATAGTACTCATAGCATTACTTAATATTTAATAAATTGAATTCACCCTGACCATCAGGAAACTCTGAAATTTTTGTGTAATATCAGGAAATAAAATGAAAAAAAAAACATTAATTTTTCAGTATTAAAATCCTGAAGCATAAATTTTTTGATTAGAGGTCATCCTCTCTGTTCTAGCGAGAATTTGGGGGGATTTGATTGATATGATGATAGAATTATGAAGTTTTTCTATATGACTTGCACCTTCTTGGTTGTTTTAATCCTATACTTTTTATTAAATCCTGTAGCATAGATTTGTTGCTCGTTGCTTCTTCCCCTGCTTATTAGCACTGTTATATGGTGGATCAATCTCATGTTAATATGTTAGACCTTTGGCTGTGAAGTATTTGATTTTTCCTCACCAATCACATTGTTGTCTCTATAACTGGAAATGTCACTAACTAAAAATCCTTCTGCGCCAGAAGGTTAGAAGTTAGAATTTGCTTCCCCCCTTATATTTTAGGAGCCCATTGGCATCTTCATCGTTGGCCATGCTTTTAGGTTATTCATTGTCCGTGTAGATGTAGCAAAGTTTGTTGATAATCAAGGTTGACAATGTCTCCTGAACTGAAGTTCTTATAAGTGAAAGATAATGTGCCTGACATCCTGAATTTTTCAACTGCAGAGATCTTGAGGTTTAGACTATAGAGAGGATGATATGGATATAACAATTTCAAGGTTGACTAGCATGATGTGGATATAATAATTTCAAAGTTAACTAATACTGGCACTGTGTTTTTCAGGTGGATGTCTTTTATGTGATATGGGTTTTCTAAATTAGCATATGCTCATCCTGAAGCTCTTTTGACGTATCATTTGCAGGGAACTGCTGATGATGTTGTTGATTGGTCCCACGGTAAGCAGCTGTGGGAACTCTGTAAAGAAAAATATGAACCATTGTGGGTTAAAGGAGGGAATCATTGTGACCTTGAGTTATACCCGCAGTACATCAAGCACCTGAAAAAGTTTATTTCAGCCATAGAAAGATCATCACATCCGAGAAATGCATGTGTACTACCTACAGATCAACTTGATAAGCCTAGAATCAGTATAGATTTTAGGGAAACATCCAGACCAAGCATTGATCAAAGAGAAAAATCTAGGATGAGTACTGAGCAAAGAGAAATGCCAAGACTAAGTGCGGACCATAGGGAGAAATCAAGAGCCAGCATCGATAAGAGAGAGAGATCGAGAAAGAGTGTGGATTTGCCTGAGAAAGCAAATAATGGCACTGACCAGCCAGAGAGAGCGAGGAACAGCATTGACCGGTATGAAATTATTAACACCTGCCTTACATCTTTCCATTTCATGGGTGCAATATTACATATCATGGTGGCATGTAGAGTCCTTTGAATGAGGATTGGATTATGTTGGCAGGTTTGGACATATGATGAGATCAGTTGGACTCTGCAATATTGATTGTTTCAAGCCGACGGCAACGGCTGTCTAGGGGCTGCCAGTGAGGTTTTGTTTCGCTTCTCGTCAGTTCATTTATTTGTTAATGGGGTTGTATGGGCCATTGAAAGATGTCTTACTGTTTTCTCATCCATCTCCTAGAGTGAAAATAGATGAAATTAATTTAACCAGGAAAATTGTGTATGTTAATTATTTGTCTTTTTAAGTTAATAAATCTCTCCCACTTGAATGCCAATATTTTGTCCAGTTGTGTATAAAAACGGGGTTGACTCTTTATCTTATGCTTTTCTTGAAGTTGAAGCACCAAAAACCTGGAAGGTTTTGATTCTATGTGGATGTCAGTATCCCAGTTCTTGGCCTCTCCTTCACCTGTAAGTTCAATCTTGATAACTTGTTAGAAGCTTCTTACATATAGTGGACATGTGATTATAACATCTCAAACTCTGTTCAGATTGGTTTTACTTTCAGACCATCTTACAGAAGAGAAGATTCTTCTCTTTAATCTATGCCACAGATAAGTACGACGTCAGAGATGTATGCAGTTGAATGAAAACCAAGATAATTTTAGTTTTCAATGATTTGTAAGAGAAAACTGAATGAAAAAAGATTAAAATTGTTTTATTAAATTTAGATTTGATGAATGATTATAAATTATGAATTTATTATTTGTTGAACTTTTTTATTAATTATTTTTAAATTTAAAACATAAAATTAAAAAAAATAAATAAAATTCTTCCTTTCCTATCCATCTACCTCCTCAGTTCCGCCGGCGACAACCACCCTCTGTTCACCCACCAAGCCCATCTGCTAATGCCAAATCCAGCGCCTAAGGAAGTGACCTTCTTTCTCTTTCCTCTCTGTTTACTTCTTCACCGTGTAGATGTGCACACGCACACACAGAGACACTTATAAGAATCTGTGTAAGCCAAGGAAGTGATGCAAGTTTTGCTTTGACATCTAAAAGAAATTGTTTATTGTGAATTCGGATTGGATTATTTGAATGCTTTTATGAAGAACTGGTCGGTATGCATGCACGATAGCTTGATTCATGAAGAAGACTCTATAACTACTTGCTCTACCTTTTTCTGTATTTTTGAAATGTTCTCTCAACGATTGGTACAAGACTTATATTGTTAGAGATGTTGAATTGATTAGGGTTTATTTGACGACCTTAAAATGAACGTAGGGCTACTATGTACATTATATTCCTATTAAAAGTATTTCTTACAAGGTACATTTTAAATAATATTGTGTAAGATTTATTAAAGATTATTGGTATTTGTTTTTTTGTTTTTTTTTGAACTCATATAAATTTATTATGGGTTAAACCCAATAATCTACAAAAATTAGTTTGTCTTTATTTTATTTTTTTAATTAAAAAATTAGATGAGATATTAACTTATTATGCGTACTTCAATTAAAAAAAATTTAAATTAAATTTGTAATAATTCATTAAGACTTTGATAAATAATTTTATTAAAATATGCAAACAATTAATCGAAACTATCCATGAAAAAAATCTAAAAAAATATAATCATTTGAAAGACATTGAAGTATAAAATACATACAACCATCTAATATATATATATATAAATTGTATTTAATTTTTCATGTTCTAGATAAAATTAGTTTTAAAAATTGCTAAAAATATTGTCTTAAAAATATTTTGCCATTTTAAAAAAATCGTAAAGATTATTTTTTTACTTGAAGTACTAATTTAATATATATTAATGTATAAATTACTTTTTTAAAAAGGAAAGGAAAATGTAACATATTATTTAATTCAATAAATTTTTACACACCAATTTAATACGTCCAATAAAAGTATAATAGATTTTAAAATAATACCCCAAAGATCACCAAATAAAATATAAGCACCCTAAAGATTGAATAATTGCACAAAACACCCCAGGCCCCTTGAATTGAAGCAGGGCAACATGCGAACCGCCAGGCTCCAAAGAGAAAGATGGTAGATACAGGCCAAACGAAAGGTTTAAGGAGGGTTTAAGGCGGCTACTACGTTCTGTCAGTTTCTCTACAAACTACTCACTCTCTTCATGTATCATTTTTCATATTTGCAAATTTCTCTAGCATCCATTCTCTCCCATATCAAGATCTCCTCAACTCCGCTTAACTATACACTTAATTTCACTAACATTTTTAGTTTAATTTGATGTCCAGCAGCAAACCCCCTTTAATATCTGCTAATTCCAGCAACACATTCGATTACTTGATCCCCTTGGGTAAACCCACAGTCCAGTGTCAAAACGTGTTGAAGATATCCACCGGTATGTGGAGAAACATAGCCAAGCTGGCGGTTTCAACCTGTCCCAAGAGGTCTTCCTTCAATTCTCAGTACTTTCCACGCACTTACAGCTTTCTCGGGCTTCCCCAGGAATCGATTTTACCGGAAAAGTTCCAATTCCGGGCTTTGGAGCTTGGTTCATGCTCAACCTTGGGGTTTCAAGAAATGAATTTTCGTGGGGTTGGGGAGCTCTCTACACATGAGGATTATATGGGTAAATCCAGTTTTGGGTTGTCGAGAAATGAAACTGGTTGTAATGGGTTTAGTCCAAGAGGGTATGTGAGCGTAGCTGAGGCGGTTTCCTCGACAGATGTCGAGGAAGATGTGTCGGTTGTTGAGGAAATACAGGAGTTGTTGGGGGAACTTAAGAAGGAAGAGAGGAAAGAGAACGATATTATAAGGAGGAGGAGGCAGCAAGAAGACAGGAAAATGGGTCAAGGGAAGTATCTGGCACTGAGGAGAAGGCAGGTTAAGATTGAGACTCAGGCATGGGAACAGGCTGTAAAGGAGTATAGAGAGCTTTTGATGGACATGTGTGAGCAGAAACTGGCACCAAATTTGCCTTACATGAAATCTTTGTTTCTTGGTTGGTTTGAGCCTTTGCGTGACGCTATTGCTAAGGAACAGAAAATGTGTAGAATAGGGAAGAACAAGACAGCAATTGCACCGTATTTTGTGCAGTTGCCGGCAGATATGATGGCCATTATCACAATGCATAAATTGATGGCTCTGATGATGACCGGAGGCGAACATGGCTGTGCCAGGGTTGTGCAGGCTGCTTGCTTAATAGGTGATGCCATTGAGCAGGAGGTTGGTGAGATTGATTACTTCTTCACTCAGTTTCTTGATAGTTCTTTTCTTAAATTTGTCTTACCTTTCCCATGTTATGGTCTTGGTCCTAATTGTGGAATTCTTTGGAGTTCCATTTAGTTGCTATTCTATGAATAGGAGTTTAGGATTATGTATATGTGATGCTTTATTTTATTAGACAGATGATGACGATAGTGAATCAATATTCTTCTTTATTTTTGGCTTGCCTGTTATCTAGTCTAGTTCTCACTTCTTGGCATGAACCTAATTGTCTTACTTTCTGGTTTTTATCATTTTTCTTTACCAGAAAATCGGTGAACAAGTGTTTCTAAGGACGCACTCAACACCAGAGAACATCTTTCATTCTATATTTTGTGTCTTTTATCTTCATTTCGCGTTTGTTTTCTAGAAAAAAAAAGGGAAGTGGACTATGTCTCAATCAATAGATTACAAAATAAGTTTTTGGAATTAGAAAACCAAAATATGATATGGGGAACACTGTCTTCTAATTTGGAGAGCTATTTTTCATTTTAACTCCAGAAAATTGACTAGGAATGGATAGAAAGATATCTCCCTACTTATTTGCATTCGGAAAACCATGTTTTCCACAGAATGGAGATACAAGTTTCTTAGATGGATATATTTTCTGTGTAAAAAACTTCCTTTTTCTGGAAAATTATTTTTCAAGATACCATTACCTATAGCAACTAAAGCAAACCCTTAGCTATTATTGTCTTTTTTCTGGGAGAGGATTGAATAATGGGATTGACAAATTTGGGGCAGATATCTATTATCTGCCCCCCCATCCTTCGAGCTGTTTCTTTTCTTAGTTTCTTTGGAGCTTAGATACTGATCTTTTTACTTTCTTCTATCCACCAGGTTAGAATATACAAGTTCTTGGAAAAAACAGAAAATAAAAAGAAGAAAAAGAATGATAAGAAGGTGGGAAATGAAGAAGATGAATCTAATTGTACAATGAAGGAACAGGAGAAGCTGAGGAATAAAGTAACTAATTTGATAAAGAAACAAAAGCTCCCAGCGGTTAGGCAAATTGTGAGAGGACAGGTTGATTCAAGACCGTGGAGTCAGGATATAAAGGCTAAGGTATATGCATCTCTTATACTCTCCATCTGAGACTTGTTGTTCCTTAGCTGCATCTTTTCCAAGAATTATGACATCAACTTTTCATTTTCCAGGTTGGAAGTCGAGTTATTGAGCTATTGTTAGAAACAGCTTATATACAGCCACCGGCTGATCACATAGCTGATACTCCACCTGATATTCGACCTGCATTTATACATACATTCAGAACAGTGATGAAAGAAAATAAGTGAGGCTTGTTTTTTGCTTTCTTCTACCAAGCTAATTTCCTATCATTCTCTTGTCACTTCAAATTGATGGTTTTCTCTTATCTCCAACAGGAAGACTAGCAGAAGATTTGGTGTCATTGAATGTGATCCTTTGGTTGTCAAAGGCCTAGACAGAACTGTGAGTGAATCATGCGCCTTGTAGTGAAGATCTGTAAATTTTATCAAGATGTTAAGTTGTATTTTTGCTATTGATTTCACACTTCTAGGGTTCCAAGGTAAAAAACTGATAAACTACTCTTGAACTTAACTGTAGATAAAATAGGTATGTAAAAAATTACATTCAGTTGGAGAACGCGGGAGCTATTTTGTGGCGCTTTCTGTAGTTTTATATTTTATTCAATTTCCATTTTGAGGAATGAAAGTTCTTTTTATTAACAACAGGCAAGGCACATGGTGATTCCTTATATGCCAATGTTGGTGCCCCCGGTCAAGTGGACAGGGTATAGAGATCGAAATTTGTTCTTTCTAGTTTATTGTCTTTTCCCTTTTTTTTCTTGGTCATCGTTGATGACTGTTTCTTTTTCTTCCATGATTAGCCCTTTTGTTTACCGTGATGTTTTCTTTTGGGTTGCCATTGTTCTTGCAGTTATGACAAAGGAGCACACTTGTTCTTACCATCTTATGTCATGCGCACGCATGGAGCTAAGCAACAGAGGGAAGCAGTTAAGAGGGCTCCTAGAAAGCAACTAGAACCAGTCTTTGAGGTTTGAAATAAGTTTTGTTGTATGGTTGTTTGTAGTGCATGTTGTTTTTATGTGAACCCTTTGTAGTACTTGACAATGTGGAATGAAGTTGCAACTCTATGAACTAAGATTTATGTGCTAGTTTCAAGTTTGTAGCTTCTGTTGAAAGAATGTAAACTAACCTTTATTAGTAATCTGTCAGGCTTTGGATACTCTTGGCAGTACCAAATGGAGGGTAAATAAGAGGGTTCTTAACATTGTGGATAGGATATGGACTAGTGGTGGCGTTCTTGCTGATCTGGTGGATCGCAATGATGTGAGTACTTTGTATCAATGTAATTGTAGCTCTCTATGTATGGATGTTCCAACTAGCTCATGATGGTGATAACAAGAAAAAAAATGTTCAGGTCAGCTTGCTGTATGTGGTCGTTTGACTCGTGTACTTCCTAATTGCAGGTTCCATTACCGGAAAAGCCTGATACTGAAGACGAAACACTTATCAGGAAATGGAAGTGGAAAGTTAGAGCTGTGAAGAAGGAGAACAGGGAGAGACATTCCCAGCGCTGTGACACAGAACTTAAACTTGCTGTAAAAATTTATTTTCTTCACTATTGCAAAAACTGCTTAATGTTTTTCATTAACTATTTTTTCTCTAAACCTATTAACTGGGAGCAGGTGGCGAGGAGAATGAAAGATGAAGAAGGTTTTTATTATCCACATAATCTTGACTTTCGAGGACGTGCATACCCCATGCATCCATATTTAAATCATCTTGGTTCAGATTTGTGTCGGGGTGTCTTGGAGTTTGCAGAAGGACGTCCGCTTGGAAAGTCAGGCTTACGTTGGCTTAAGATACACTTAGCAAATCTTTATGCTGGTGGTGTGGACAAATTATCTTATGAGGGACGGGTTACATTCACTGAAAACCACTTGGATGATGTATTTGATTCTGCAGACCGACCACTTGAAGGAAGAAGATGGTGGCTTAAGGCAGAAGACCCCTTTCAGTGCTTGTCTGTCTGCATTAATCTCACAGAAGCCTTAAGGAGTTCCTCTCCAGAGACATATATTTCATATATTCCTGTCCATCAGGTATTTTCTTTGAAACGATTACTGGTATCAGCTCATGGGAAAGGTGTTTGTGTTCATAACTAGAGTCCAATTGTTGCTACATAGTTCTTGTCTAAGTTTATGGACTTTCTTTCTTTCTCTTCTTTTACCCCATTAGACGGATTAATATATTCTCAGAAGACAAGAACAGTATAATATAAGGTAACTAGTATGGTGACAATAACATACTATGGTCGATCTTAGGCCAAGGAAATGCACATAATACATTATATGGAGATAAGCTAATACTTGTAAGTTGCAAATTAAGATATGCAGTTTATGTTTCAATAAACTGTGCAAAATAGGCATTGCCTGCTAAGAATTCTTAGAGGAATAAAAAGAGGAAGATAATATATATATATATAGAAATATATTGGAAGGTGGGGCAGGATGGGAGGGGGTAAATTAGGTGAACCTTTGGGCTCACTTTTATTTTCTATATACAACCTGTTTGTGACTTTCAGCACTACCAATTTGTTTTATACTTGGTCATTTCTACTGCGGAGCAACCTGATCCCCTTTCCTTTTGGTGTTCTCTAGGATGGTTCCTGCAATGGTTTACAGCATTATGCTGCTCTTGGAAGAGACAAGGTACCTGTCTTCTTCATTTGGAAGTTGCTAGTTATCTGTTTACTGGCACTTATTATTTCCTCATTGAGTTTTATTTTTGTTTTTTTTTTTTCAGTTGGGAGCAGCTGCTGTAAATCTAGTTGCAGGTGAGAAGCCTGCAGATGTTTACTCAGGAATTGCTGCTAGGTATGTTCTTTTTCTCCTGGTATATATGGGAATTTTTAGGCGGTAGGTCCTGGTCCCCTGGTCCAGGGTCTCCTTATCTATTTTTATCTTCTTCTTTGCTTTTCTTTTCTCTTCTCCCTATATGTATAAAGGAGAAAAATTGAAAATTGACACTTGACAAAGATGTTTTGTTCAAGCAACTAATATTTAGTTTTTTTTGTCACCATTACCAATTTTAGAGTTTTAACATCAAATTTTGAATGAAAAAAGTTAAAGTTCAATGGATAATCTGAGAAATATAAGGAAGATAGATTTTAGATGCTGTCCTATTTGTCTTGGAGACAATGAATCTCCTTGCCATCTTCTTTTATGGTGTAAGGAGGGAAGAAGGCTTTTGGATTGGCTTATTGGGTATTTGATGGCTGGTTAGTGGATCAATCTCTGCTAAACTGAGAGCCTGGGAGGGCATTCAGGCTGGTGGGAGTAAAAAGACTATTATTGGCCTCATTCCCCACTCCATTTTTTGGACAATTTGGAGAGAGAAATAGTAGCGATTTTGATGGCACTGCAGCTGACTTTCTACTCTTAGAAACATATGGTCCAGGATCTTGTACTTTTGTATTAAGGTCATCTTGCTCCTTTGTGGAGAAGATTGAGGTAACCTCATTGATGTTCTTAATGACTTGTAATTTTGCTTCTTTAGTACATGAGTTGCACCTCCTTGGTGTCTCTGTTTATAATATCTCCTTTCTTCCTTAAAAAAAATGCTGAAGTTCAATTTGGGAAATTAAATATCATAGAATTAGGTATAAAAGTGTTATTTCACAAGTAAACATTAGAAAAGAAATTATGTTTTTCTGGAAGTCTGTTTAAGATGTATAATATAAAAGATCCTATCTCTCTTTCTCTCTCTATCTCTCATTCTGCCATTTTTTTAAGTGCAACAATGAAGGCCAGTAACTTTTTTTATTAAACTCTATTGAATAATTTGCAATGCAGAGTACTTGATATCATGAGGAGAGATGCGCAGAAGGATCCTGCAACATTTCCAGATGCCCTGCGTGCAAGGGCATTGATTAATCAGGTTTTCTCCAATGCTTGCTTGTTTTAATTAGAAGAGAACCCTTTTGATATATGTTAGTATATTTTCTCTGTCTTGGGTGAGTATACATGTTTACATATTACATATAAAAAGGAAGTATTTGTTCACAAGGCATAAAAAGAATGCAGCCTATTGACAAAAAATGAGGTTCCTGAGATCTCTGTGAATTAGAGAATGGCCCCTGAATAAAATACACTGGGTTTTGCAACTAATGCTTCCAAAAACTATTTGTTCCTTCCTTTATATAAAATCCAAAGGAAAACTGAAGAAATGAGAGGGATTAATTTCTTTTTATCATCTTACAAAGGGTTGCTGCCTTGGACAAGTATGATGTCCCCAAGATCTTCATCAGTGAGGGGATGGCTCCTGAGAAAAATACAAAGGTTTTCGCTACCAATGCTCTCAAAAGCTATTTCATTCATTTCTTTCTATACAATTCAAAGGACAACCAAAGCAATGAGAGTGACTAAATCTTTTTTCTTCTTATCCGATCAAAGACCCTCCTAAGCCCAAAGTTCCTCAGCAATTGAACCATTGACAACCCAGCTGACATTGAGGAAGTTTAGGGCAGAATCCCACAACTTTCTAGTCTCCTAGGACCATAGGAGTAGATTGCTTGGGTATTTATTCTTGTTGGGACAAATTGTGCACCGACTAACCAAATTTCTGCTACTCGTCAAGTTATCCATAACAAGAATTGTCCCCAGCAATCTTCCAGGCAAAGCATTCAACTTCCCTATTTGCTTCCATGGAAACTTATCCACAACTTGGTTACGATATGGTGGTAGAAGGATTTAACAGAAAATAAACATGTTTAGTGCAAATTAAGACTGGTTGATCATTCTCATCGGAGGTAGCTTACTAGGAGTTAGAAAAAGCTAGTAATGCAGTCATTAAATGAACCTTCCAATTGTTCATATTCCGCACAGTAGTAAATTATAAAGTGTTCCACAATATTTTCACTTGCATAATCCCTTCTAGAGCCTCCTTAGTCCTACCCAGATAGAGAACACCCAGAAATTGAGCCTTCAAAGGGCTAGCATCAAACCAACAATCCTCCAATAAACTAAGTGGAAGGCCATAATCAATCCTGAAATTGACCAATATCATTGAAGTCCATATCCTGATCAACTTATATTACACTGTGCCTTAAACCATATGTTTTTGCATGTGACATATGATACTAGTGAATAAACTTAATTGATAAGCGTGTGCCTGATTTCTAGGTGTATAGTTAGGTGGTAGGGGTTGGTATGATATGCATTAACTGAGTTTGGCTCAATTGGTGGACAAAACTTGTAGGTGGACAGGAAACTGGTGAAGCAGACAGTGATGACATCAGTATACGGCGTCACTTACATTGGTGCTCGGGATCAGATCAAGAGGAGGCTAAAGGAACGTGGTGCGCTTACAGATGATGCAGATATTTTTGGTGCTTCTTGTTATGCTGCTAAGGTAAATAATGGAGAATTTGGACCCATGAATCTCAACTTCAATCCATAAACAGGGAATTCCGTTTTTACGAGCACATGGGAGTACATTTGTTTTATCTTTAATGGAAATATGTTTCGTTCTTTGGGTAGACAACCTTAACTGCACTAGGTGAGATGTTCCAAGCTGCACGTAGCATCATGACCTGGCTTGGTGAATGTGCTAGGGTGGGTTTTGCTTAAATCCTTCAATTGATATTCGAGGTTCTTGTTTATTATGAGATTTTTTGAGTTATAGCTTGATAATGAGCAGATCGTCGCGTCAGAAAATCAGCCGGTGCAGTGGACAACCCCACTAGGACTTCCTGTTGTGCAACCTTACCGAAAAATAGGAAGACATCTTGTAAGTTTCTTCAAAATTTTCCAAAGTGTAAATTATCTGATGTTATCTTCTCATTTGCAAGTACTGATACCACTCTTCTGTTAAATAAATGCAGATAAAAACGTCCCTTCAGGTTTTAACACTACAACGTGAAACTGAGAAGGTATCCCCCTTGTTGCTTCAGTTTTTATTTTTATTTTTTCCTTTTCTGCCATACACTGGATATTATATATTGGAACCAGTTATAGGGAAATATGAGATTCTAGGATAACCGGATTTTGTGGTTGTCCCTTATTGTTTAACCTTGATTGGAGATTACTCCTCCTTCGCAAAAATATTTTCTCTAGAATTTCCAATTTCTGTACTCCTTAGTAAACACTGTGGGGGTGAATCACTTACACCACCTTCACTTAACTAGTAAACACAACTACTGCTACTGCAAGTAAAGAGAAAAAAGGATAGTTTCGTTCCAGCTTGTACAGCCCTAAGCTTCCGAGACTATGTGATCACGTTCGAAGACAAACTTGAAATTTTGGGGTCTCAATTAGTGATTGATGGTTCTTTTCCTGTTACAGATCATGGTCAAGCGGCAGAGAACAGCTTTTCCACCAAATTTTGTTCACTCTCTTGATGGTTCTCATATGATGATGACTGCAGTTGCCTGCAGAAAAGCAGGCCTAAACTTTGCAGGTTGGTTAATTGGATTTCTTTTTTGGGTATTGATAACTAAGTTTTGGTTTTTTATTATCTTATGCTTGTATATGACACAGGAGTGCATGATTCATATTGGACACATGCATGTGATGTGGATGAGATGAACAGAATACTCAGAGAAAAGTTTGTTGAACTCTATGAGAAGCCAATACTAGAGAATGTAAGTATCTTAAACTAAGAAATGCGAATATTATGTCAGATATTGAGCAATTGTTTTTCCTAGGGGAGTCAGTGAGAAATTCAATTGCTAGAGATCATCTCCAAATTTGAGCAAATAAAGAGTGGGGAAAAATCAGAAATCAGCTAGTGACTGATCAATTTGTAAAAAGTTTTAGGAGGACCAAAGTAATTATAAAGTTTTAAAAGGATTAAGAAGTGACACTATCGGCTATTTTTTATAACTATCCTTGGACTGCTGTTTTCCAACTGTGGTGTCAAGGACTCATCATCCTTTTATGTCGCCATATGTTTATCCAGGCTACTAATGGTTTATGTGGGATGTTCCTGGAATCACTGAATTGGTTGGTTTAGTTTATTGTTTAACAGATTGTGTTATACTCATTCTCATGCACAGTTGTTGGAGAGCTTTCAGCAGTCCTTCCCTACATTGTCCTTTCCAACCTTACCAGAAAGAGGAGACTTTGATCTGAGAGAGGTGTTGGAATCACCCTATTTCTTCAACTGATCCAATGCAAGAGCTTCTCTCAGATTGTTTGACAGCAGCCAGTTTTCTCTAGGTTTTATGCTACCTTCACTTCTCTTACATGTGATTTTTTCCAAGTAAAATGTGGCATCTACGGAGAGTGGTAGGCACCTGCTGGGCTATGCCTGTAAATATTCTGAAAGATGCCCCTAAATATCAAGCAGTCGCCTTGTGGTCCTATTATTCTTCTTACTCTGCAAGTCGGACTAAGAAGACGCCTGTGTACAGCCAACATCATTTTTTAGAATACGTGCTTCGATGCTGGGTAGAATATTCCATGGAGCTCATACATTAATGAGGTATCACACGATTTGAAAAGCGAAATAGTTGGAATTCTGCAGTATTTTTTAATTGCAGGTCATTGAGTCATTTGCAATCAGCAAGATTGCAAAACATCAGAAAACAGAAAGCAAAAGATTCATTGTAGGTTGTTGATGAATTGCAGTTTCTTTGCTGCAATCAATAACCATATCTCATCTTCACTATGTATGTAAAGATTAGTGGTAAGTTCAATGTGTTTTACTAACAGTTTAGGAATACAATTGTAACGAACGATCTGGATTCACGTAGATTTATGTTCATATTCTTTATTGTACTTCAAGATGTAATGTTAGCTTATATGTAAAAGGAGATCCACCCTAAAATTAGAATGAAAGTACTAACAGGGTTTTTTTTTTTTGTTCTTTGTTCTTTCTAATAGAATGCAAATTTTACAAGCAATTCAAGTTAAGTAAATGGATGAAACTTATTGATATGAGCTGGTGATTCAAGTAATTCAAGTAAGATGCAATTTAAATATACATACAAAAAATACAATTTAGTAATTTCCTGATCCCAATTAAGGAAGGATCAAGTTAGGATGGATGTATACATACATATCTGCCATTTTTTTAAGAAAAAATATATTTTATTTACCCTTTATATCAATTATAACATAAAATTTTTAACTCACTTATAAAAATTGTACATTTTAGTTAAAACTCACAACATTTTATAGAGCAAATAAAATATTAATCATTGATTAAAAATTGATTGACATTTGGTAAAATTCCCAAAACGACACCATTTTGTTCCCACCATCTTTTTCTTTATTTTTTTAATTAATTAATTATATGTATCACAAGTGCATAATGAAATTACCAAAAAGTGGCCGCCCGCTTTTTCTTCTTCTTCATCTTCTACTACTACTAACAGACATGCCAGAATGTTGGGAGCTCACGTGCAAGCCTGGTTGAACAACTCCGAGAAGCCCGACGTCCGCCCAGAAAGTCTGTCCGGATTCCGGCAACAGAGATCGTTCTAATTAATTAATTTGGCTTCCAAGTTAAATTTGGTTAATTAATTTTACAAAATATCAGTTTAGTTTTCCGATTCTGTCCGTTCTCCTTATACAATTTGGTCATTGATTTGCTCCTATGCCCATTATCCACTTATCTACTGCCATTGATTTCCTATTTAGAACGCAGAAACCTCCATGTACTACGCATTATGTATATATCTTCGAACAGATTCTCTCCTGATCTCAAATAGATAGCCCTAATACTTGCTCTGCTTGACTTGCACGCACACATCTTCTCTCAAATTACTTCGCCCGATCATCTTCTTCCATATCATCGCTTGTTTCTTTACTCGATCATCGCTGTTCATCAACCAACTTCAACCATGATATTGAAGATCAAAAGAGTTCGTGAAGAAGACAAATACGTTTACACCATAATCGCCAAGATTGCAAAACCTTGTCCCTCTGATTCAAACCCTTCTTCTAACCTGAAGTTAGATTCAGGTTCTTTCTATCTGCCCAAGAAATCTCGCGGAGACGATGCTCATTTCGTATCCCATACCCACCAGACCGTCGGAGTGGCTGACGGGGTCGGCGGTTGGTCAAAGATAGGCGTTGATGCCGGCAACTTCGCAAGAGAGCTAATGATGAACGCGCACGGAGAAGTGGAAAGTAGTGAAGTTGTTGATCCAAGAAAAGTGCTGAATGAGGCTTTCTTGAAGACCAAGGCTGAGGGATCATCCACCGCCTGCGTTCTCACCCTCAAAGATAGTTCTCTAATCGCTGTTAATGTCGGAGATAGTGGGTTTATGGTGCTCCGGGAGAAGAAGCTGATGTACCGGTCGCCGCCGCAACAACACCGGTTCAACTACCCGTATCAGTTGGGTAAGAGTGAGAAGAGCGATCGTCCTCAGTCGGCCTTGCATATAGAAGTGGGGGTTATGGCGGGAGACGTTGTGATTGTGGGTACGGATGGATTGTGGGACAACATTCACCCTACACAGATTGAATATATTTTAATGAGAGCTGGCGATGATGAGTCATGTTGCGCCCCTAAAGAAATTGCAGAAAGAATTGGAGCGGTTGCTTTTTTCAACTCCCGCAACAAAGATTATGATTCGCCATTCGCAATTGCTTCCAGAAAGGCAGGACGTAATCACAAAGGAGGCAAGAAGGATGACATTACTGTTCTCGTTGCTTTCGTCAAATCCTCCGGATCACACCCTTGAAGGAATTAGCAGAAGTTGTTTCTTTATGTCTACGATTTGTATTCATTCTTTATTCTTTAATTCTTTTTGTTCATAATTACATGAGAAATTAGTTCTGTAATATTGAATATAAAAATCAATGACAAGTAAGGAAATTCAAGTTATTTACAAGTTCTTTGCTTCCATGAAAATATGAATACTCCGTGATGTTTACTCACTAATATATTTTGTCATTCAAAGAGAGTTTGAAGGGCATACGTCATGTTTTTCAAAACATCAGTATAACAACTCAAATCTAAAAAAAAAAAAATTATACGGAAGTAAAATAATAAAATTAGTATTTACATTTCTTACACAATAATTCAGAATACCCAATAAAATTACGAGAATGACCATTCTGAAGGACAAACAAAAAATCAAAAAATAAATAGAAAGTAAACAACTGGGCATTCTATTCGCAACATTCTTATGGATTGGCATCTGAATCTTGATTCTCTTAATCTGAAATGGTTAATAAAAGAGTGAACTATACTAATGCAGTAAGAATATCATACTCTTACTGATATAGAAATAAAAGTTGATAAAAATAATAAAAACAACTAATGAATCTATTAATTTAAGTAAATTTATTTATTATAAATAAAATCATTTATTGTATACTTATCGTAGCGAAATTTTTAAAAACTGATCTATAGAGACAATAACAAAAACAACATCATAATTTTATATTCAATTAGCTAGAACAAGAACTTTCTCTTTTTATTTACCTACTGGTATCCATGGGGGTTTATAGGGATGTTCCCACTACGTATGAACTATTATTCAACATTTTTAACTAACCGGCTCTCTTCATATACCGTCCGATATGAGCACTAAAAATATCATCTCTCAATACTCTGTCTGGTATGAGCACCAAAAATACTATCCGTCAATACCACGTCCGGTATGAGAGTGAAACGGACCATCCCCATACCCCGTTCGGTATGAGCACTAAAATACCAATTCTTGATACCCCGTCCGGTATGAGCCAACGTTCACGGTAGGATTTTCTATGTATTCGGTCCGTCCATCATCTCCCAGGATATCTAATAAGGCTACAATTCATTCATTCACTTAATCAAGTAATTTTCTGTTTATATTTAATTTTTAATTTAACAATTTAACTGTAAATCACGCAAGACAAGAATTACATGCATAAAAAAAAACACAATTGAATCATCTTAACAACTCTAGTGCATTATTATGCCTTTAAAACTGTAAAATCAATCAATCAGTTAAAACGGTACAAACAGTAATAAATAACCGGTTTTGTCTCCATTAGTAACATGTAATTAATTATCAAAATTTTCTAAATTACGCAAAATACTGTATTATTTATAATTTAAACTTCAATTCAATAACAGGGAATAAGGTGAGGGATTCTTACCGAATCGGTGTATAAAACGCTAAACTTTCAGTTGCGCCTACTAGCGGTCCCTGAGTTCCCTAATTTTTTTTTGGAAATTAAAACATGATTCAAGTTCCTAGAAATACCCCAAAAAATTTAAAATCGATGTTGAAAACTTTTTACGGCCAATTTTGAAATTCTTGCACGACCGCAATTTACCTTGGACTAGCCGTTTTCGACCAGTTTTGGCCAATTTCGGCTAGTTTTATACTCATCCATGCGAGAAAACATGTTAAGGAGTCTCAGTTGACCGAAAAAAATTGAAAAATAAAAACTTACCAGCAACGGAGTTTTCTGGTGTGGCGGCTTTACCAGCTTATCTTCATGGTTGATCATTTTCCTTCGGTCAACCTGTAGAAAACAGAATAGTGAATACAATGGTGAAAAAATTACACGAAACGGGACTTGAAAAGAGGCTCATCGGAGGCAATTTTTGGTTTTTTCTGCGGCAGCGACGTCGACCTTTACCTATGGTTTTCACCTCATCCGCTGGTCTTTTTGCTCCGATTTGGCCATGGGAGTGTTCAAAATTAAATTTCGAGCGAATAAAATTTTTTTAATCTTTTTTGGCAGTCGGAGGTGACTCCGGCGCGGCGGGGGGCGGCAATCGGTTTCATTCTCCGGCGTCTAGTTCTTCTTCTCTGACGGGGGATTGGCGGCTACGGTTAGGGTTCAGTGTGAAGTGAGATATTTATACCCGTCGTCCTTAAATCTGGACCGTTCATCGCGTTTGATCTCAATCGTCTGATCGCGTTTAAAGAGGAAATGAATCTGAATCGTTCATTACGATTTGATCTAGACTGTATGATCACGTTTAAAGAGGGGATGAATTTAGAGCGTTCATCGTATTTAATCGTGATCGTCTGATCGCGCTTGAGGAGGAGACGGATCCGGATCGTCCACGCACGCGGGAATGCATCTCGACCGTCCGATCGCGGGCACGCGGATTAACAGCGTAAATCCTGCGTAGCATCGAGTTAGTGTGCCCTGCCACGCGGCGCACTCCGGTTCGTCGGGGGTACTGGCTGGGCGACCCTATGTGGTGCATTTTTTTTAAATTATGTTTTGACCCCTAGTTTTCGATTTTTTTTTCAAAAATGCCCCTCGAACCTAAATTTTTACTAAATTTTTCCAAAATTATTTTCAATTTCATCATTCACCTATTTTTTCCTAATTTTATATTAAATCAAAAT
Source organism: Carica papaya (assembly GCF_054855325.1). Lineage (NCBI taxonomy): Eukaryota > Viridiplantae > Streptophyta > Magnoliopsida > Brassicales > Caricaceae > Carica > Carica papaya. The sequence goes on along the minus strand of NC_142309.1, from coordinate 5,722,956 downwards.
TTATAAAATTAAAATTTATATTTTTTATATATTAATTTAATTTTTAAAATTAAACATGGACTAAATTTTTGGTCCTGTGTATTACAACTCTCCCCCCTTAAAAAAAATTTTGTCTCTCAAATTTGTCTCTCTCTCTCACTCAATCAAACAGTTGGGGATACTGAGCTCTGAAATCTAATTCTAGCTCCAATGTGGCATCTCTATATGTGTGATTTTGTCATAGCACCTTAACAAAAGAAATTTTCTGGTTACGGATTATTCTGTTCTTTTGGTCCATAATACCCACCGGTACCTCCTCGTAGGACAGACCCTCCTGGAGTGAAAGGGGCTCGTGGGCCAAAACGTGAGAGGGGTCTGGGTTATACTTGCGTATCATGAACACATGAAATACGTTATGGACCCTGAATAGTTCTGGAGGAAGTACCAATCTATAGGCGGTGGTGCCAATTCTGTATAAGATTTCAAATGGTCCAATAAACTGTGGATTTAGTTTTCCCATTTTGCCAAACTTACTGATTTTCTTGAAAGGAGTGACCCTAAGGAACACCCGATCACATTTATCAAATTCCAAATCCCTCCTCCAGGTATCTGCATAACTCTTTTGCCTATTCTTAGCCATCTGGATGTTCTTCCTGATCTTAACTATTTTGGCTATAGTCTCCTCCACAAGATCTGAACATAATAATTTTTTATCACCCACTTTTTTCCAACAGATCGATGATCTGCATAGACGACCATATAACGCCTCGTACGGAGCTATACCGATACTTACTTGGTAGCTATTATTGTAGGTGAACTCTGTTTGGGGTAAATGATCAAATCTCAATAGCTTTTGAAGTCAAGAACACAAGCTCGGAGTATATCATCGAGTGTGCGGATCGTCATTTCTGATTTGCTAAAAACTAGACCAGAATTCAGAAGTGAACCTGGGATCCCTGTCGGACACTACTATCATTGACACTCAATGTAACCTGCATATCTTTTGGATATACATTCTTGCTACCTTATCCAAGTGGTTGGTCATTTTGATGTCCAAGAAGTGGGAAGACTTGGTGAACCGGTCAATAATTACCTAAATGACATCATGTCTCAAGCGTGTCCTAGATAATTCTGTCACAAAATCTATTGTGATGTGTTCCCACTTTTACTCCGGAATTGGTAATGGCTGAAGTAGCCCACCTGGGTGTTGATGCTCTATCTTAACTTGGTGACATACCAAACACTTGGACACAAAGTCGGCCCGTTCCATCAAAATCGAGATCGCATACTTTGATACATTTTAGTACTTTCGGGATGTATGACAAAATTTGAGTTATAGGTCTCTGTCATGATGTCCCTTTTCAACTTATTGTCACATGGAACACACACCATGTCCTGAAATCTAAGTAACCCATCAGCAGAGACTCGAAATTCTAAATTTACTCCCTATTTTACATCTTTCTTGAAGGTTGCTAGGGTGGAATCGGTGGATTAAACTTTTTTTATTCTTTGAATCAACTCAGGTTGAACAGTCAGATGAGCCAAGCATATAACTCTCTTTAGGTCTTGAAGTCGTACATGTTGTGCGGCCTCTATTACCCTGTATTATGAAACTATTAGCTGGGCTAATATACCTGCACTTTTTTTGTTAAGTGCATTGGCTACCACGTTGCCCTTATCCGGGTGATACAAGATATTATAATTGTAGTCCTTGAGGAGTTCTATCTATCCTCTTTGACGCATGTTGAGATAGATTTGAGTAAATATGTGTTTCAAGTTCTTATGATCGGTATAGATCTAAAAAGCTTCCCCATATAACTAATGGCGTCAAGTCTTCAAGACGTGGATAATCGTGGGAAGTTTTAGGTCACAAGTAGGGTAATTTTTTTCTCATGACTCTTCAACTGCCTGGACCTATAAGTTATGACATTCTCATACTGCATCAGAACACAACCCAATCCCAAGTAGAAGACATCACTATAAACTATATATCCTCATGTCCCGCTCGGCAAGGCCAACACAGGTGCAATGGTCAACCGCTTCTTTAGTTCTGAAAAACTCATTTTAAAGTCTTCATTCCACTCAAACTTGACGTTCTTTTTTGTGAGCCCAGTCAAAGGAGTAATTACATTAGAAAATCATTCCACGAACCTGTGGTAATAACCTGTCATCCCTAAAAAGTTACGAATCTCCTTGACTGAGATTAATTTTTCCCAGCTGAGCACTGCCTCAACTTTTTTGGAATTCACTGACACTCAATCCCTTGATATGATGTGCCCTAAGAAGGTAGTCTGCTTGAGCCAGATCCATACTTACTCAACTTAGCATACAACTTCTTTTCTCTGAGAACCTGCAAAAGCTGAGTTAGATGGTAAACGTGTTCCTCTCTGCTTTTTGAATAGATCATGATATAATCGATAAATACAATGACGAACAGATCTAGGAATTGTCTGAAAACTATGTTCATCAAATCCATGAAGATGACTGGTGCATTGGTTAGTTTAAATAACATGACCAGGAACTCATAGTGTCCGTACCTTATTCGAAAAGCTATTTTGAGAATGTCTTCTGTCTTGATCTTTATCTGATAGTAACCTGAACGTAAGTCTATTTTAGAGAAGACCTAGGCACCCTACAACTGACCAAAAAGGTCATCGATCATGGGGAAGGGGTACTTGTTGTAGATCGCGACCCTGTTAAATCCCCTGTAGTCAATATGTAATCTTAATATCTCATCCTTTTTTCTTACAAATGTGACTCCAGTACCCCAAGAAGAAATACTGTGTCGGATAAACCCACTGTCCTGCAATTTCGCGATCTATTTCCTCAACTCTTTCATCTCTACATGACTCATGCAGTAAGAAAAAACTAAGAGAGGTTGCGTCCCATGTTGAAGGTCTATGGTGAATTCAACTTCGCTGTTCACTGGTAATCTCAAAAATTCATTAGGAACACATTCGCGAAGTCTTGAACTACCGAGATCTCTACAAATTTTTTTCTTAGGTTTGCCTAGTTAGAGAAAACAACCGAGTTAAAACTTTATGTAATAAGAAAATTGCTATGAGAGATTATATTCAAAACTTTTATTAGTTTGTAAATGACTATTCATTAGGAGGCTTAAATACAATTTTTCTCGTGTAAACAATCCACGATAGCATGATATGTTGCTAACCAGTTCATTCTTAGAAATACATCAGGGTTTCCCCTGTCAATCTCTATCAGGTCCATCATGGTGAAACTGAGTCCCGTGGAAGAGGGGCCAGATATCGCTGGGGAGGGACTGGGTGACCCTGTAATGGTGTCGGATGATACAGTGGGGGCTCTGAATTATATTGTGATGGTGTCGGATGATACGAAGGAGGAGCGGGATTGCATCGAAGTGGCGTTAAATCCTTTCATTGTAGGGGTTGCTTATAGTGTGGAAGTGGTGGAGGGTCAGACAATTCCCTCCTCTCTTCTCTGGCCTGCTACGTAGAGATGAGTCTCTCTAAAATCTCGAAGTGCCGATCGACATCCTATCAAAGCAACTCGTCTCGGGCTGTCCTGTTCAATAGGGACCTCATTTTTTCGTGTCTTTATACTTATTTTTTAAAAGGAAGGGCTAAGTGATAGTTTGTATTTGATATTTTTAAATTTTTGTGTAAGGAATGGTTCCGAAGAACTTGGCTCTGATACCAACTGTAACAGCCCGAATCTAAAAAGAAAAAAATTATAAATTGAATGGGGAAGTGAAATAATAAAGTTAGGGTTTACATTTCTTACATAATAATTCAAAACATCCAATAGAGTTACGGGAATGACCATTCTAAATGGACAAACAAAAAATTAAAAAAATAAATAGAAAGTAAACAACTGGGCATCCTATTCGCAACTCTTTTTTGGATCGAGATCTGGATCTTGGTCCTCTTGATCTGAAATGATTAATGAAAGAATGAGCTACACTAGCTCAGTAAGAATGTCACACTACTCACCAATACATAAATAAAGGTTGTTAAAAATCATAAAAATAACTAATGAAACTTTTAATTTAAGTAAATTCATTTATCATAAATAATATTATTTATTACATACTTACCGTAGCGAGAGTTCAAAAAATCGACTTATAGAGACAATAACACAAACAATATCATAATCTCATATTCAATTAGCTAGAACAAGAACTTTCTTTTTTTATTTACCTATTGGTATCTATGAGAGTCCATAGGGATGTCCCCACTATACGTGAACCATTATTCAACATTTTTAACTAATCGGCCATTCCCATACTCCGTCCGGTATAAGCGCAAAAAATACCATCCCTCAATACCCCGTCCGGTATAAGAGTGAAACGGGCCATCCCCATACTTAGTACGGTATGAGTGCTAAAAATACTATCTCTCAATACCCCGTCCATTATGAGAGTGAAATAGGCCGTCCCCATACCCCATATGGTATGAGCGCCAAAATACCAATCCTCGATACCCGGTCCAGTATGAGGCAACGTTCACAGTAGGATTTCTTATGTACCCGATCCGTCTACCATCTCTCAGAATATTCAATAAGGCTACCATTCATTCATTCACTTAATCAAGTAATTTTCTGTTTATATTTAATTTTCAGTTTCACAATTTAATTGTAAATTATGCAAGACAAGCAATACATGCATCAAGAAAATACAACTGAATTATCTTACCAACTCTAGTGTATTATTATGCCTTTAAAATTGTAAAATCAATCAATCAGTTAAAACGGTATAAACAGTAATAAATAATCAGTTCTGCCTCCATTAGTAACATGTAATTAATTATCGAAGTTTTCTAAATTACGCAAAATACAGTATTATTTATAATTTAAATTTTAATTCCATAACAGAGAATAAGGTGAGAGATTCTTACCTGAATTAGTATCCAAAATACTAAACTTTTAGCTGCAACTATGGCGATCCCCGAGTTCCTTAAATTTTATGTCGAAGATTAAAACATACTTTAAGTACCTAAAAATACTCCAAAAAATTTAAAATCGGTGTTAAAAACCTTTTTCTGTCAATTTTGGAATTCCGGCACAGCGGCACCACCGCCCACGGTGGTGGTTTGCCTCGAACTGGCTGTTTTCGGTCGATTTTATACTCATTCATGTGAGAAAACACGTTAAGGGGCCTCGATTAGTCAAAAAAGTCAAAAAATAAAAACTTACCGACTGCAGAGTTTTTCGGTGCAGCGGGTCCGCCGGCTCACCTTCACGCTTGGATATTTTTCTTCGATCAACATGTAAAAAACAGAATGGTGAATATAATGGTGAAAAAATTGCACAAAACGAGAATCGGGAAGGGTCTTATCGGAGGTGATTTTTAGTTTCTCTTGCGGCGGTATCACCGAGCTTTACCTGCGGTTTCCAGCTCATCTCTTGGTCATTTTGCCTTGATTTGGCCATGAGGGTGTTCAAAATCAAATTTCGAGTGAATGAGAAAATTTTTATCTGTTTTTGGTGGTCAGAGGTAGCTCCGGCTAGGCAGCGGGCGGCGGTCGGCTCCATTCTCCAGTGACTGGTTCTTCATATCCAGCGGGGAGCTGGCAACTAGGGTTAGAGTTCAGTGTGAAGTGAGATATTTATACCCATCTTCCTTAAATGTGGGCCGTTCATCGCTTTTGGTCTCGATTGTTCGATCGTATTTAAAGAAAAAATAAATCTGAACTGTTTATCGTGTTTAATCGTGACCGTCCGATGGCGCCTGCGAAGGGGACAGATCCAGATCGTCCATGCGCGCAGGAACGCATCTTAGTCGTCCAATCGCAGGCATGCGGATTGCCAGCGTGGACTCCTGTGTGGCACCGAGTCAGCGTGCTCTGCCACACGACACGCTCCGGTTTGTTGGGGCTGCTGACTGAGCGGTTCTACGTGGTACATTTTTTCTAAATTGTGTTTTGACCCCCAGTTTTCGATTTTTCTTTCAAAAATACCTCCCGAACACAAATTTTCACCCATTTTTCTCAAAATTATTTTCAATTTCATCATCCACCTATTTTTTCTTAATTTTATATTAAATAAAAATTTATAAAATTATGATTTATATTTTTTTATATATTAATATAATTTTTAAAATTAATCTTGGGTTAAATTTTTAGACTTGGGTATTACAATCAGTCTGATATTGAAATAGTCATCTGTAATCTGTAGGTTCTGCTGCATTTTAGAATCAAATATTCTTGGAAAGTTTCGCATGAATTTATTACATAAGTTATTTGTAACTCCTGCAATTTGTGTTTGCTTTCTGCAACAGAAGAAGCTACAGCTTTCAACATCCTGACTAAATCTTTGATATGGTGTAGTCATAGTAATTTATTTTTTAAATACTTGTAGATTTTATTAGTTAGATAATACTTTCAATAATTCGTTCGATAGTTAAACGAGAACGTATAGTACGATTTTTAAATAAGAAAACACGGAAGAACTCACAACTCGAATTAAAATTTTTGTAGAAACAAATGGAAGTATTTATAATGCGGGTAAAGAATGATTAATAATTTATTTATTTATTTTAATATAAAATGTCAAGCAACTATATAGATCTTATTTTCATAATTAATCAGCATTGAAATTTACTTGGTATTCTTTTTTTTTTTTTGAGTAAATTAGTTCATAAAAATTCAATAATTGATATTATTATAATGCCAATGCGAAATAGACATATATTTAAATTTTATATGTGTCTTAATTTTTTTTTCATATGATTTATATTTTTAAACATCGTCATCTAAATATATATACATATTATATGTTATATTGAAGCAACATATATGATATCTAGAATAATAAAATATATTATATTTTTTATGCTTACTATACATGCACATACTGTATATAAAATATTATGTAATGTGATATTTGTATATTATAAACTAAGTAAAAATTAGCATAATATTACGGGTAATTTATTTATATATATTATTCTAATTTTGGGAGCAGGTAAGATTATTTATTTAATACTTACAAATAGTTTCAAGTACTTTTTATTCCAATATTTATCATTGATAACATACAAAACATGTTGGTTACTTGAGTCTTATGTTGTTATTTTTTAAGAAAATAAATAAATTATTGAATCTTCAGATAAAAAATAAAAAATATATTATTAATAAAATCTATATAGTTAATGTTATTAATAATTTTTTGTATCATAAATACTTTTTTAATTGTCATTTGACATGATCAGTGGAACATGACGTGCTTGGAATAGTCTTTGGTGATTATTAACTCATGTTGTATTTACCTCCATAAATAATATTTAAAAATTTATATGTGAGTTAAAATAATTAATGTTTTTAGTTATACCAATTTTATTAAAAATAAATTTCATTGGTTGTTTTACTATTCTTATAAATTTTTAATTTTCTGTATAAGTGGTAAGATATTAATATTTTTACTGAATTAGTATAACTCACTATTTATTATTAATTATTTTAAATCAAGACGACTAAAATCTGAACCTAAACAATAAGAAAACTAGTTAGAAGATTGTCTCTCTATTTTTCTAGTTTCGAGCAGAGGTTGATCACATTTGTTTTCTTTACTACTCTTTTTTATTTATATTTTTTAAGAATATTTCTATAACCATATTAGACATTTTAAATAAACTGTGCAAAAAATGCAACCCTAAACTCTAAATTACTTCTACTAATTTATAAATTTTAGCATTGTTTTATTTCACTATTTCTTAGTTATAGTCTCGGAATTCCTAGTATGGGTTTGGACTTTCACATCTTGTCCAGCCGAATCCCAAACCCTAGTCGACACGCTTTGTTGGAGAAGAAAAAGAAGGGCAGTTGGAAGGAGACCCGACCGTCGGAGGAACATCGACACCACCGTGCCGGAACATCGAAAGTAATCCGGTAGGTCGAAATTTCTTCTCATGCTTCTCGTTTCTCCGCCTTTAGCTGCCTAACGTGTTTTCGATGCATGGTGGCTGAGAGAAGCTGCAAATCGCAAGGAAGGAATGGTGGAGCTCGACTGAGCTACCGCAACAGAGGACCAAAACTGCCGGTAAACACCTGTTTTTTCCCTCATTTCGCCGAAAAACACATCCTAATCATGATTTAAACAGATTTTCACTAAGAACAGGCCAAAGTTGGTATGACCGAGAGGAAGAGATGCCAGAGAAGGAGGACCAAGCTGTGGGTATGGCAACACTGCCGCGCTGGAATCTGAACCCGACCCCCAGTGAGATTTTTGCCGTTTCTTGCGTATTTTCGCACCATTTTAACGTACGTTTCAATATTATCAGAAAAATTTAAGGAATTCAAGAACCGAAAACCATAAAAAAAAATATAGTAAAAAAGACAGTATTCTATACATCAACCCAAAGTAAGAATCCCTCATCTCTTTTCCCTATTACGGTTAAATTAAAGCTAAATTAATAATAAACAAAAATTTTAGATAATTGGCGATTTCTTGATTAAGTATAAGTTGTCGATAAAGCCAGCAACCGGTCAGTCTATGCTCGTTTAATTGTGTTAACTATTTCTTTAGTTAGTTTATTGTGCTTATTTATTTATTTTGTTCTATTTTAAATCATGTGAATTTATTTACTTTAATCTATTTTTTTCATTATTTTATTTTGTGCATAATACGTTTTGGTCAATATAATATATATTTATTTCATTCACATATCTTGAAATATGAATTTCGTACTCTTGTTTTGCTTAGGGGTATGAGCATACATGCCATTTGAGACTAAATAGTAAATAAAAAAAATGATATGCGTGCACCGTTGACAACCAAGCTAACATCGGGGAAATTTCTACTACTCAATAAGTTATCTATAACAAGAATTGTCCCCAACAGTCTTCCAGTCAAAGCTTTCCTCTTCCCTATTTGCTTCCATAGCAACCCATCCACAACCTGATTATGATATGGTGGTATAAGGATTTCAGAGAAAATAAACATGTTTAGTGCGAGTTAACACTGGTTGATCTTTCTCATCGAGAAGTAGCTTATTAGGAGTTAGAAAAAGCCAGTAATGCAGTCATAAAATGAACCTTCCAATTGTTCGATTGCGACAATAGTAAATTACAAAGTGTCCCACAATCGTTCCACTCGGCACAATCCCCTACTAGAGCCTCCTTCGTCCTAGCCAGATAGAGAATACTCAGAATTGAGAGTTAAAAGGTCCAGCACCAAACCGACAATCCTCCAATAAACTCAGTGGAAGACCATAATCAATCATGAAATCGACCAATATCATTGAAGTCCATATCATGATCAATTTATATTATACAGTGCCTTAAACCTTATGCTTTTGCATTTGAAATGTGATTCTAGTCCTTTCCAGATGATGCAGATATTTTTTATGCCTCTTGTTATGCTGCTAAGGTAAATAGTGGAGAATATTGGACCTATCAATCTCAATTTCAATCTATAAACTGAGAATTCAGTTTTTATGAGCAAATTGGGAGTACATCTGTTTTATTTTTTAACGGAAATATGTTTCATTCTTTGGTTAGACAACCTTAACTGCACTAGGTGAGATGTTCCAAGTTGCAGGTAACATCATGACCTGGTTTGGTGAATGTGCTAGGGTGGGTTTTTCTTAAATCCTTCAATTGGTTTTGGAGGTTCTTCTTTAGTATGCAATTTTTTGAGTACATAACTTGAAAATGAGCAGATCATTTGCATCAGAAAATCGGCCAGTCCAGTGGACAACCCCACTAGGACTTCTTGTTGTGCAACCTTATCAAAAAATAGGAATACATCTTGTAATTTTCTTCAAAATTTTCTGAAAGTGTAAATGATCTAGTGTTATCTTCCTATTTACAAATACCGATGCCACTCTTCTGTTAAATTACTGCAGATAAAAACATCCCTGCAGGTTTTAGCACTACAACGCGAAACTGATAAGGCATCCCCCTTGTTGCCTTGGTTTTTGTTTTTTTTTTTCCTTTTCTGCCATATGCAGGAAATATGAGATTTTAGGATAACCTGATTTTGTGGTTGTCCCTTAAGAGTACTCCTTAATAAACACCGTGGGATGAATCACTTCTACCACCTTCAGTTCAGTAGTAAACATAACGACTGCTACTGCAAGTAGATGAAAGAAGGATATCCTGTTCCAGCTTGTACAGCTCTAAGCTTCGAAGACTACATGTTATCAAATTAGAAGACAAACTTGGAAGTTTTGGGGTCTGAATTAATGATTGATGGTCTTTTTCCTGTTACAGATCATGATCAAGCGGCAGAGAACAGCTTTTCCACCAAATTCTGTTCACTCTCTTGATGGTTCTCATACGATTGATGGTCTAATGGAATGCAAATTGTCAGCATACGAGAAGTTACTGGTCTTGTACTATTTTTTTAATATATTTTAATCTTGTATTTCTAAATTTTTACTTGTTCAGTCGTCAAGTTAGAGCATTGGTGAAATAAATTAAATATTACAAGAAATCATGAGGTAATTTGACCTTTTTTTTTATTATATATAATTATTACCAATAATAAATCCTTCACGGGTACAGCACTAAAATTCCCAAAACGACACCGTTTTGTTCCCGCCATCTTTTTCTTTATTTTTTTAATTAATTAATTATATGTATCACAAGTGCATAATGAAATTACCAAAAAGTGGCTGCCGCTTTTTCTTCTTCTTCATCTTCTACGACTACTAACAGACATGCCAGAATGTTGGGAGCTCACGTGCAAGCCCGGTTGAACAACTCCGAGAAGCCCGACGTCCGCCCAGAAAGTCTGTCCGGATTCCGGCAACAGAGATCGTTCTAATTAATTAATTTGGCTTCCAAGTTAAATTTGGTTAATTAATTTTACAAAATATCAGTTTAGTTTTCCGATTCTGTCTGTTCTCCTTATACAATTTGGTCATTGATTTGCTCCTATGCCCATTATCCACTTATCTACTGCCATTGATTTCCTATTTAGAACGCAGAAACCTCCATGTACTACGCATTATGTATATATCTTCGAACAGATTCTCTCTTGATCTCAAATAGATAGCCCTAATACTTGCTCTGCTTGACTTGCACGCACACATCTTCTCTCAAATTACTTCGCCCGATCATCTTCTTCCATATCATCGCTTGTTTCTTTACTCGATCATCGCTGTTCATCAACCAACTTCAACCATGATATTGAAGATCAAAAGAGTTCGTGAAGAAGACAAATACGTTTACACCATAATCGCCAAGATTGCAAAACCTTGTCCCTCTGATTCAAACCCTTCTTCTAACCTGAAGTTAGATTCAGGTTCTTTCTATCTCCCCAAGAAATCTCGCGGAGACGATGCTCATTTCGTATCCCATACCCACCAGACCGTCGGAGTGGCTGACGGGGTCGGTGGTTGGTCAAAGATAGGCGTTGATGCCGGCAACTTCGCAAGAGAGCTAATGATGAACGCGCACGGAGAAGTGGAAAGTAGTGAAGTTGTTGATCCAAGAAAAGTGCTGAATGAGGCTTTCTTGAAGACCAAGGCTGAGGGATCATCCACCGCCTGCGTTCTCACCCTCAAAGATAGTTCTCTAATCGCTGTTAATGTCGGAGATAGTGGGTTTATGGTGCTCCGGGAGAAGAAGCTGATGTACCGGTCGCCGCCGCAACAACACCGGTTCAACTACCCGTATCAGTTGGGTAAGAGTGAGAAGAGCGATCGTCCTCAGTCGGCCTTGCATATAGAAGTGGGGGTTATGGCGGGAGACGTTGTGATTGTGGGTACGGATGGATTGTGGGACAACATTCACCCTACACAGATTGAATATATTTTAATGAGAGCTGGCGATGATGAGTCATGTTGCGCCCCTAAAGAAATTGCAGAAAGAATTGGAGCGGTTGCTTTTTTCAACTCCCGCAACAAAGATTATGATTCGCCATTCGCAATTGCTTCCAGAAAGGCAGGACGTAATCACAAAGGAGGCAAGAAGGATGACATTACTGTTCTCGTTGCTTTCGTCAAATCCTCCGTATCACACCCTTGAAGGAATTAGCAGAAGTTGTTTCTTTATGTCTACGATTTGTATTCATTCTTTATTCTTTAATTCTTTTTGTTCATAATTACATGAGAAATTAGTTCTGTAATATTGAATATAAAAATCAATGACAAGTATGGAAATTCAAGTTATTTACAAGTTCTTTGCTTCCATGAAAATATGAATACTCTCTTATGTTTACTCAGTAATATATTTTGTCATTCAAAGAGAGTCACATCTTCCAAAACTTTTTTTATTTGTACTTTAACCTCTTATTTCTAATTTTTATTTTAAAAATACCCACAAAAATCAAATTTTTACCCTTTTTTAAAAAAATTATTTTTAATATCGTTTCTAATTTATTTTTTTCAAAATTTTATTTAAATAAAAATAAAATAAATAAATAAATTATTTTAAATTAATAATTAAAAAATAAAAAATTTATCTCGAATCATTTTTCGAACCCGAATATTACAGAAAATGATACTTAGCTACACACATATAACCATATATACATATATATATGATATCTAGATTAATAAAATATATTTTATAATGCGTATCATATATGTACATACTATATATAAAATATTACGTAATATGATATCTGTATATTATAAACGAGGTGAAAACCAACACAATATTACAAATAATTTATTTGCATACATTATTCTAATTTTGGGAGCACGTAGGATTATTTATTTAATACTTACAGATAGTTTCAAGCACTTTTATTCCAATATGTATCATTGATAACATAAAAAACATGTTAATTACTAGATTCTTAAGTTATTTTTTAAGAAAATAGATAATTTTGTATGTACTACGTTTTTTATATTTAATTAATATTGTGCTTGGAATGTAACACCCAAAATTTTTTTTTGAATTTTTTATTTCGTTATTATTATTAGAATTATTATAAATTATTTTTATTTTTATTTTTTCTTTTATTTATTCATTTAAATAGTAAAATAAATGTTTTAATTTAGTTTAATTTAATTTAATGAGAAATAATAATAATAATAATAATGATAATAGGTAAAATTATTTTTGGGGTTTAATTGAAAATAATTTTAGAAAAAAGAGGTGAAAATTCAGATTCTGGGAGTGTTTTTGAAAAGAAAATCGGAAACCGGTGGTCAAAACGCAATTTAGAAGAATTGCACCACGTCAGCAGCCATGTCAGCAGCCCGGTCAGCAGCTCTGGTCAACCAGGACACGCCACGTGGCAGAGACGCTGATGCGGGAAGGCCACAAGGAACGGGCCACGTGGGCGATCTGCGTGCGCGCGATCGGACGGCTGAGATCCGTTCCCGCACGCACGGACGACCCAGATCAAACGCGCGCATGGACAGCCCAGATTGCATGCGTGTGGACGGTTCAGATTGAATCACGCACAGACGGTCCAGATCGTATCGCGATGGACAGTCCAGATTCATTTCTAATTTAATCGCGATCGGACGGCCAAAATTAAATCGTGATGGACAGCTCAGATTAAAAGGGGAGGGTTATAAATAATCTCATCCACACCCAACCCCAAACCCTAACCGCAAGAGTCCTCGCCGGAGAAGACAACCCAGCCACCAGAGGAACCGACTGCCGCCGCACCGGAGCACCTTCCGACCGCCAAACGAGGTAAAATTTCTCTCATTGACTCAGTTTTCGATGCTGAATCCACCTGTGGCCAAATCGGAGCCAAACCACTGGCTAATTGGTTAGAAAACGCCGCCGAAGCCCAGCGGTGCCGTCGCAGGTTTTCTCAATTTTTGCCTCCGATGAGGCCCTTCCCGTTTCCCGTTCGATGTAATTTTTATATCACTGTGACCACCATCATTTCCTCTACAGGTTAACTGGAGCAAAACACCAAATTGCAACTCGTGCCGGAGGAGCCGCCGCACCCGAGAGCTCCGCCGTCGGTAAGTCTCGATTTTTTGAGTTTTTTTCGATCCACCGAGGGCCTTACGTGTGTTTTATCATAGGAACCAATACAAGTTTGGTCAAATTTGGCTAAAAATGGCCAAAAATGGCCAAACCGAGGCGGATCGCTGCCGCAAGCGACAGCGTCGTTGCCGGAGCACGGCGGAGCCACCGTGCTGGAATTCTAAAATTGGTCAAATAGGCCCTGGGTCTAATTTGGAGTTTTTTGGGGACATGTGCATGTACCGGAAGTGTGTTTTAGTTTCCAGAAACAAATTCAGGGAATCTAATGACTGCCCGTAGGCATAGTGAGAATCCGATTTCAGACTCCAAAACAAGTAAGGATCTCTCACCCTATATCCTATCACGGCATTAAAGCTTAATAAATGATAAAACAATATTTTATGAATTAATAGATATGTATAATTGATTAAGGTTGCTAATGGAGTCCGAATCTGATATATTTTCGCTCAGTTGCTGTTTTAGTTATTTTACAGTTTTAAAGGTATTATGGTGTCTGATATATTTATTTTATAGTTTTGAATGCATGAATCACTGTTTACTTCATTACTGCTTGATTTTGTAAATCCGATTATATGCCTGCATTGTTGGATGCTCGTTACTGGTTTATATATTCATGATTATGTGAGAAACAGAAAACTAAGAAAAGGTATGTGAATTGATAAGTGGATAAGTTGACAGCCTCACTAGATATCCTGGGAGATGGTGGACGGACCGGGTCCATAGGGAACCTTACCGGGGACGGGATCTCTTATATCGAACGGGGTATGGAGACTTTAAATGTTTTGGCGCTCATACCGGACGAGGTATGGGGACGGCTCGCTTCACCTTCATACCGGACGAAGTATTGAGGTTTATGGTTTTGGCACTCATACCGGACGGGGTATGGGGACATCCCTAGAATTAAGGTGAATGATTCACGTGTAGTGGGGACCCCTATGGATCCCCATAGATACTAGTAGGCTGATAAAAGAGGAAATTTGTTGCCTGATGATTGAAATACAAAAGTATGATATGTGTTATGTTACAGAGTGTGCATGACCTTATGATGTTTATAATGTTATTGTTTTCATAAGTTATTTTCGTGAATCTCACCGAGATAAGTGGACAGTAAAAGATTTTATTATTGATAAATAAATTTGTTATAAATTATACTCTATTGGTCGTTTTTGTTTTCTACCAACTTTTACTACTGTGACAGTGAGATAGTGTGACATCTTTACTAAGTTAGTGTAGCTCATTCCTTACTTAACCATTTCAGATCATAAGCACTTGGTTCCCGAGCCCGTTCTGCAGGAAGATGGCGAATAGAAGCCTAAGAATTTATTAGTTTTCCTTATAGGATTCATTCATAGTATTTTCTTTAATTAGTTTATTCTTTCATATCTTTAATACGTTTTGATTATTGTACAAGAGATGTTAATCATAATCTATTTTATTTCGCTTCCGCACTTAGAATAAATATATACATTTTCTTTTAGTTTCCGGGGCCGTTATATGGAATTGCTGAAAAAAAACATACTTGAAGCAATATAATATTTTAAGTTATCTAAATTAAGTAAATTATTATTAAAAAAGTAAATTGTTGCATCTTCAGATAAAAAATAAAAAAAAATATTATTAATAAAATCTATATAGTTAATATTATTAATAACTTTTTATATTTTTGTCATTTGACATGATTATTGGTGTTAGTCAATGGAGCATGAATTGTTTGAAATTGTCTTTAATGATTTAACTTATGTTGTACTTATGATGTCTTTGCAGCTTAATATTATACATATATAGATATATTTTTTTTCATATCTTTTTTTTTTTAATTATATATATTTATGTTCAATACTTATAGCTTAATACTGTATTATGTACATAATACTTACTTTTTATATGCACCTAGTGTGCGTGGAATTATATTTACTTACTTTTTAAAAAAAAGAAATATTAGGAAAGAGGACGGAAAATAAAATGTTAGGAATTACATTAACGAATTAATATTAATTACAATCTTTTATACATTGTAATACTCGGTCCTAGAATTTGATCTAAAATTAATTTTAAAATTTTAAAAAATATATAAAAATACAGTTTTGAAATTAATAAATTTTTTATTTAATATAAAATTAGGAAAAAAAGGTTGATGATGAAATTGAAAATAATTTTTTAAAAAAATAGGTAAAAATTTGAGTTGGGAGGGTATTTTTGAAAGAAAATCGAAAACTGGAGGTTAAAATACAATTAAAGAAAATTATGTCATGTAGGACCTCCCAGTCAGCAGTCTCGACGAACCGGAGCATGCCGTTGGCAAGACACGCTAACTCGGTGTCACGCGGGAGGCCATGCTGGCAATCTGCGTGGCCGCGATCGAACAGTCCGGATCCGTTCCCTTCTCATGCGCGATCGGACGGTCGCGATTAAACGCGATGAACGTCCAAATTCGTTCTTTTTTTAAACGCGATCGTACGGTCGAGATTAAATCGCGATGAACAGTGCATATTTATTTTTTTAAAACACGATTGGATGATTGAGATCAAATGCAATGAATGAACCAGATTTAAGGAAGACATGTATAAATATCTCACATCACACCGAACCCAAACCCTAGCCGCTAGCCTCCCGTCGGAGAAGAAGGACCAGTCGCCGGAGAAGGGAGCTGATCGCCGCCCGCCACAGCGTCGGAGCTACCTTCGATTGCCAAAAAAGGTAAAAATTCTCTTATCTGCTCGAAATTTGATTCCGAACACCCACATGGCCAAATTAGAACAAAAGGAATGACGGAAGAGCCAAAAACTGCAGGTAAAGCCCGATGGCGGCGCTGCGAGCAAAACTCAAAATCGCCTCCGATGAGCCCCTTCCCGTTTTCTGTTTTTTGTTTCGTGCAATTTTTTCATCATTGTGTTCACTATTCTGTTGTTTAAGTTGACTGAAGAAAAACACTCAGCTGCGAAGGTGAGTCGGCGAAGTTGCCGTACTGAAAAATCCCGCTACTGGTAGGTTTTTGTTTTTTTGACTTTTTTCAACCAACCGAGACCCCCTAACGTATTTTCTCGCAATGATGGGTATAAAACTAATTGAAACCGACCAAAAATGGTTAGGTCGAGGAAAAATGCAGCTGCAGGCGACGGTGCTGTCACCGGAGCACAACGGTGTGGCCGTGCTGGAATTCTAAAATTTGTCAAAAAAAGGTTTTTAATACCGATTTTGAATTTTTTAGGGTATTTTTAGGTATGTGAAGCATGTTTTAATATCCGTAAGAAAATTTAGAAAACCCATAGACCGCCAATAGGCGCAGTAGAAAGTTCAGTATTTCGGATACCGATTCAGATAAGAATCCCTCACTCCATTTCCTGTTATTGAATTGAAGCTTAATAATTGGTAATATGGTATTTTGTGTAATTTAAAAATTTTAAGAATAATTATAGGTTACTAATATAGCTGGAAACCAGTTAATCATTTATTTGTTGTCCTATTTAACTGATTGTTGAATTTACAACTTTCAATACATAATGATATACTGGAATGGTTAATTGATTTAATTGTGCTTCCTTAATATATATATATATTGTTTGTTTTACATGATTTACGGTTGATTTGTGAAATTAAAAATTAATGTGTAAAGAAAAAATTGATTGGTCACGTGAATTAATAAATGGTAGCCTTACTGGATATCCTGATAGATGGTGGACTGACTGGGTACATAGGGAACCCTACCATGAATGTTGTCCCTTACTGTATGAGTCATATCGAGATAGAAGAATTGAGAAAATAGATCAATGAATTGCAGAATAGTGGATTCATCTGACATAGTGTATCCCCTTAGGGAGCCGAAGTCACATTTGCAAGAAATGATGATGAAATGTTAAGGTTGTGTATTGACTACAGAGGGTTGAACAGAGTCACGATCAAGAACAAATACCCCTTCTCCAAAATAGACATGCGTTCAAGTTACCATTAGGTAAAGATCAAGACATAAGATATTTCCAAAACAACTTTCTGAACCAGGTACAGATACTATGAGTTTCTGGTCATGCTTTTGGACTAACCAATATACCAGCCATCTTCATGGATTTGATGAACAAGATTTTTAGATAATTCATGGATCAATTTGTCATTGTATTTATCGATGATATCCTAATTTATTCAAAAAGCATAGAGGAACACGCTCACCATCTAACTCAGGTTTTGCAAGTTCTCAGATAAAAAAAAATTGTATGCAAAGTTGAGTAAGTGTGGGTTCTATGTCGAGTAGATTACTTTCCTAGAGCACATCATATCAAGGGATGGAGTGTCAGTGAACTCTGAAAAAGTTAAAGCAGTGCTCTGTTGGGAGAAATTGACATTGGTCAAGGAGATTAGTAACTTTCTGAGGATGATAGATTATTACCGCAGGTTTATAGAAGAATTTCCTAGCCTAGCTATTCCTTTAACTCTACTAACAAAGAATAACATCAAGTTTGAGTGGAACGAGAATTGTGAAAGGAGCTTTTCAGAACTAAAGAAACAGTTAACTATTGCACCTGTGTTGGCCTTACCGAACAGGACAAGTGACTATACAGTTTACAGTGATGCCTCCTACCTAGGATTGAGTTGTATTCTGATGCAGCATGGAAAGGTCATAGCCTATGAGTTTAGACAGTTGAAGAGTTATGAGAAAAATTACCTCACCCATGACTTAGAACTTGCTGCGATTATGCATGCCTTAAAGACTTGGTACCATTACTTGTATGGGAAGACTTTTCATATTTATACCGACCATAAGAGGTTGAAACACATATTCACTCAAAAGGATCTCAACATGTGTCAGAGACGATGGATAAAACTCCTCAAAAACTATGATTTTAATATCTTGTATCACCAGAGTAAGGACAATGTGGTAGTTGACGCACTCAACAGAAAAAGTGCAGGTATATTAGCTCACCTAATGGTTTCAAAATGCAGGTTAATAGGGGCTTCATAACAGGTACGACTTCAGGACCTGAAAAGAGTTTTATGTTTGACCCACCTGACTATTCAACCTGAGTTGATTCAGAAGTCCAATTCGTCAATTCCACCCTAGCAACCCTTAGGAAAGATGCAGAACAGGGAGTAAATTCAGAATTTCGAGTCTCTACTGGTGGGTTGCTCAGATTTCAGGACATGATGTGTGTTTCATGTGATAGTGATGTGAAAAAGGACATCATGACAGATGCTCATAGTTTAGAGTTTGCTATATATCTCGAAAGTACTAAGATGTATCAAAGAATTAGACCACAATTTTGGTGGAACGAGATCAAAAGAGAGGTGACCGACTTTATTTTTGGTGTGTCAGCAAGTTAAGGTAGAGCACCAACGCTCAGGTGGGCTACTTCAGTTATTATCGATTCCGGAGTGGAAGTGGAAACACATTATAATGGATTTTGTGACAGGATTGCCTAAGACACGCTTGAAACATGATGTTATTTTGGTAATTGTTGACCGGTTCAACAAGTCTTTTCACTTTTTGGCCATCAAGATGATCGACCCATTGGATAAGCTAGCAATCATGTATATTCGGGAGATAGTCAGGTTACATGGAGTGTTAGTGGCAGTAGTATCCGATAGGGACCGAGGTTCACTTTTCGATTCTAGTCTAGTTTTCAGCAAGCCATGAGAACGAAATTGTCTCTTAGTACTGCATTCCACCCTCACATTGATGGACAATCAGAAATGACAATCCACACATTTAAGGATATGCTCCAAGCTTGTGTTCTTGACTTCGGGGGCTATTAGGATGATCGTTTACCCTTAATAGAATTCGCCTACAATAACAGCTACCAAGAAAGTATCGACATAGCTTCGTATGAGGCATTATATGATTGTCCATACATATCACCGATCTATTGGGAAGAGGTGGGTGATAGAAAATTTTTCGGCTCAGATCTTATGGAGGAGACTAAGGCCAAAATAGTTAAGATCTGGAATAACATCAAGACGGCTCAGAGTAGACAGAAGAGTTATGTGGATACCTGAAGGAGAGATTTGCAATTTGAGAAATGTGATTGAGTGTTTCTTAAGGTCACTCATTTTAAGGGAATTAGTAGGTTTAGCAAGAAAGAGAAACTAAATCCCCGATTTATAGGGGCATTTGAAATCTTAGACAGAATTGGTACTGTTACCTGCAAACTGTCACTACTTCCAGAACTATCCAAGGTCCATAATGTGTTTCATGTGTTCATGCTACGCAAGTATAACTCGGACCCCTCTCACATCTTAGCCCACGAGCTCTTTTCACTCCAAGAAGATTTGTCCTATGATGAGGTACCAATGGGTATTCTGGACCAAAAGAGCAGAGTACTCCGCAACCAGAAAATTTTCTTCATTAAGGTCCTATGGCAGAATCACACATAGAGAGAGGTCATATGGGAGTTAGAATCAGACTTCAGAGCCTCTTAAACAATGTCTTGCGCGAAGCGAGTTTTGGGGCTTTCAACATAAAAAAGCCTATTCGGCTTGGCTTCGCTAAGTATCTCCAATTCTTTGATTGAATGAGAGAGAGACAAATGTGAGAGACCAAATTTCTTTTAAGAGGGAGAGAGTTGTAATACCCGAATCCGGAATTTGACCAGAAATTAATTTTAAAATTTTAAAAAATATATAAATATATAATTTTAAAATTAATAAATTTTTTATTTAATGTGAAATTAGGAAAAAAATAAGTTGATGATGAAATTAAAAATAATTTTGGAAAAAATGAGTGAAAATTTGGGTTTGGAGAGTATTTTTTTTTAAAAAATAAAAAACTAGGTGTCAAAATATAATTACAAAATTACGTCACGTAGGACTGCACAATCAATAGCCTCAACGAACTGAAGCACGCATCGTGGCAAGGCACGCTAACTCGGTGCCACGTGGGAGGCCACACTAGCAATCCCCGTGCCCCCGATCGAACGGCTCGAATGCGTTCCCACGCTCATGGACGGTCCAGATTTGTTCCCTCCTCAGGTGCATTCGAACGGTCATGATTAAACGCGATGAACGGTTTAGATTCGTTTTTTCTCTAAACACGATTGTACGGTCGAGATTAAATCACAATGAACAGTTTAAATTTATTTTATCTTTAAACGCGATTGGATGGTCGAGATCAAATGCGATGAAAGACCAAGATTTAAGGGAGACATGTATAAACATGTCGAATCACGCCGAACTCAAACCCTAGCTGCTAGTCTCCCGTTGGAGAAGGGAGTCGATAGCTGCTCACCGCCGTATCGGAGCCACCTTCGACCTCCAAAAAAGGTAAAAATTCTCTTATCCACTCGAAATTTAATTTTGAATACCCACATGGCCAAATCAGAACAAAAGAAACGGCGGATGAGCTAAAAATCATAAGTCAAGCCTGGGAGCACTACTGCAGGCAAAACCCGAAATTGTCTTCGATGCGCCCGTTTTCGTTTTTTATTTCTCCTTTCGTGCAATTTTTTCATCATTGTGTTCACCATTCTGCTTTTTACAGGTTGGCCGAAGAAAAACACTCAACCACGAAGGTGAGCCGGTAGAGCTGCCGCACCGAAAAATTTCGCTGCTGGTAAGTTTTTATTTTTTTAACTTTTTACAGCTAACCGAGGGCCCCTAATGTATTTTCTCACAGGGATGAGTATAAAACTTGTCGAAACCAGCAAAAAATGGCCAGGGTAAGGTAAACCGTCGTCGCCGGAGCATGACGGTGCCGTCGTGCTGAATTTTAAAATTGGACAGAAAATATTTTTAACACCGATTTTAGATTTTTTAGGATATTTTTAGGTACGTGAAGCGTGTTTTAATCTCCGCATAAAAATTCAGAAAACTTGGGGACCACTAGTAGGCGCAGTAGAACGTTTGATGTTTCGAATATCGATTCGGATAAGAATCTCCTACTTCATTTCCTGTTATGGAATTGAAGCTTAATAATCGGTAATTTGATATTTTGTGTAATTTAAAAATTTTTGAGAATAATTATAAGTTATCCATGGAGCTGGAAACCGGTTAGTCATTTTTTAAAATCTATCGTTTGACTTTTTGGAAAGACATTCTTGTAACTCTATTAGGCATTCTAAATTATTATGTAAGAAATGTAAACCCTAACTCGATTAATCGCTTCCGTATTTAAATTTTAAATTTATTTTCTTTAAAGTTCCGATCTTTTACAAATTACTTTACTTGCGCATTCTTTGCAACCCACATAATAAATAATCTTTTTAAAAGTAAATTTTTACTTAAGAAGGTTTAAGCACTATAGTTGATTTAGTCTCCTGCAAATAGGTGAAGATGAGCAGCGTACTGGCAAATACTAATCTTCTCTTTATTTTATGGCAGCATACTTTTGGCATGTATCTGCAGATGTCGTCTTATCCTCCAGATATAGTTCTACTTTTATCATCTCCAGTATCATTAACAAAGCAATGGTTGTCGGCAATTTTGCTAGAGCTATGCCCTCAAAACTATCTGCATTTTCCCTGACTAAGAATCACCAACTTAAATTTATATCAATTATAACATAATTTTTTAACTATCATATGTAAAAATGCACATATAAAAATATACAATTCAACTCAAATCTATAATATTTTATAAAAATAATAAGATATTAATTGTTCAGTAAAAAATGATTGACATATATATTTATCTTAAGCAACATATAGGAACACTAATTGTAAAATGCTATTACCATGATTTTAAGATTTTGTGAAAAAGCATAGAAAGAAAACTAAAATAGGTCATTGCATTTACAAGATTTTGTCACTGTATTTATACATACTACATATACACATATTATATATAAAATATTATATAATGTGATATCTGTACGTTATAAAACTATGTGAAAATCAGTACAATATTATGGGTAATTTATATTTTTATTTAATTTATTGAATAATCAATTTTAAATATTTTAAATTGTCACGATATGATTTCAGATTTATTGTGAAAAAATTTAGTAAAACGATCACCAACATTTTTCATTGATAAAATTAGAATACTTTAAAAATGTTAAAAGATAAAAAATAAAAAAAAAAAGTGTAAAAATCTATTTTACAAAATGGAGGGATGGAAAAAGCAAAAACTAAATAAAAGAGAAAAAAATAATTTGATTTCCAATTTAAAGAAAAAGAAAAAGACTAAAAATAAACAAAAAATAATAATTCCAAAATAGTAAAAGAACAAGAAAGTTCAAAAGAAGATATTTGATTATGAAACAAAGAAGACAAGTATGAGGTTCCCAAGATCTTCATCAGTGGGGAGATGGGCTCTGAGCAAAATACAAAGGGTTTTGGAACCGATGTTCTCAAAAGCTCTTCCATTCATTTCTTTTTATAAAATCCAAAGGACAACCCATCTAACATTGTGGAAGTTTAGGGCAAAATCCCACAACTTTTTGGTCTCCAAAGACCGTAGGAGTAGATTGCTCAGGTGTTTATTGTTGTTTGGGCACCTATTAACAAAGTTCTACCATTCATCAAGTTATCCATAACAGGAATTGACCCCAGCAGTCTTCGAGGCGAAGGTTTCCTCTTCCCTATTTGCTTCCATGGAAGCCTATCCACAACTTGATTATGATAGGGTGGTAGAAGGATTTCACAGAAAATAAACATGTTTTGTGCAAGTTAACACTGGTTGATCATTCTAATCGGGAAGTAGCTTACCAGGAGTTAGAAAAATCCAGTAACGCAGTCACTAAATGAACCTTCCAATTGTTCAGATTGCACACAATAGTAAATTACAAAGTGTCCCACAATAGTTCCATCAGCATAATCCCCTACTAGAACCTCCTTAGTCCTAGCTAGATAGAGAATAATCGGAAATTGAGAGTTCAAGGGGCTGACACCGAACCAACAATCCCCCAATGAACTCAGTGCAAGACCATAATAAATCTTGAAATCGACTCCATATCCTAATCAATTTATATTATACAGTGCCTTAAACCCTATGCTTTTGCATGTGACATGTGATGCTTGTCCTTTCCAGATGATGCAGATATTTTTTGTGCTTCTTGTTATGCTGCCAAGGTAAATAATGGAGAATTTTGGACCTGTCAATCTAAATTTCAATCCGCAAACTGAGAATTCAGTTTTTAAGAGCAAATTGAGAGTACATTTGTTTCATTTGTAATGGAAATATGTTTCATTCTTTGGGTAGCATCGTGACCTGGTTTGGTGGATGTGGTAGGGTGGGTTTTTCTTAAGTCCTTCAATTGGTTCTCGAGGTTCTTGTTTATTATGCAATTTTTTTAGTACATAACTTGAAAATGAGCAGATCATTACAGCCAGTTCAATGGACAACCCCACTAGTACTTCCTGTTGAAAATAGGAAGACATCTTGTAAATTTTCATACTTCTCATTGATTTTTATAATTAATATTACATAATTAATTTTTCATGTAACTAGAAAAAAGGAATTAAGGAACCAAAGAATCAAAAGATGAATACACATCATAGTTATATAAATTATACATAAAGAAACAAATTCAGTTAATTCCATCAAATGTGTGATCAAGTAGATTTGACAAAAATAACGAGAACAGTAATGTCATCTCATCGGTAATGATTATATATAATAAGAAAAAATAAAAAAATATAAATAAAATAACTAAAAATATATATAAATGATTAGATTTAAAAAAATTAAATAATACATAGTTTTATAAGATATTTTGGTCTACTTGTAAATAATTAATTTTTATAATTAAAATTACCTTATATACATAAAAAAAAAAAAAAAAAAAAAAAAAAATTAACCCTAAGTAAATTTGTACAAGATATTTTAATAAAGGTATTCTAAACTATATCAAATTTTTTTCCTAGACTTTATATGAACAATACACACACAAGTAATTAAGATGAACGAGAGAGAGGTAGCTCATAACCTTGTTTTTTAATTATGTTTCATTTACAATTTCTTTAAGAAAACAAAAATAGAGAATAAAAAGAACAAAAAATTAAATATTGAAAACTCACTAACTCAAATCTTATTAAGACTAAAGAATTCATCATTTTCTAACTATTTTGATCCATAATGTTTAATTTAATAAAATATATCATTTAACTCATTATTGTATTAATGAAATTACAGCTATTCTAGCGAGATATAACGTATTAAAGTAAAAAAAATATTATATAAAAATAATTTTTTTTAGTTAGATTATCTCAATAAACTTAAAAAAAATGACATAATTTTTATAAAAAAAATTGCCTTAAATGTTTTATCTAATTTAATGCATGTGTTAATCCCCTGTAAAAAAAAATGTCTCTTATTTGCCATTTATTATTTTTTAGTTATACAATTAAAATTAATAAAAATGAAAAAAGTATTAAGAAAAGATACAATACTCTATGAGCCCCAGTATTATTTGATTTTTTTTTTAATCCAAGTTTTTCTACTATTTTTTTAAAATCTATTTTAATTCTATATTTTTAATTTTTTATTAATATAACTCTCAATTCTGTCACGTCATATATTATATCATCACTAATATGTTATGATAAAAATAATCATTAATGCTGAAGGTTAAATTGATAAAAATTTGATAATATATTATTAAAATAGACCAAAAATATGTAAGAGCTTAGTTTAAAAAAAATAAATAAATAAATATTCGAAACTCAGTAAGATATTTTTGACCTTTTTTATTATATATAATGATCACCTATGAGAAATCCTGCATTTTCAAAACTACACCGTTTTGCTCCCCTTTTTTTCCCGATTATTTACTTAATTATATATATCGCGAGTGCATGACGAAATTACCAAAAAGAGGCTGCGGCTTTTTCTTTTTCTTCATCTTCTTCTGCAAGTAACAGGCAGAAAAGATTAAAATTCCAAAAACAAAGGCCATAAACGTAGAAGAATGTGTTTTCTAAAAGCCAATAAGAAATGTAGTTTTTAAAAACCACATGCAAACGGGAGTGACCTCCAGCTTATAGAAAATTTAGGACGACAGTCAACGGCAAGTTTGTAATTAAATAGAAATGAATGAGAAATAAGAAAATATGATATGCGAACTGAAACCCAACCTTTAGTGTACAGTAGGATAAACATAAATACCTATATATATGTATATATTAACAGGTGGACTCCAAAAAAAGGTTCTAAAAAGAACTAGTTCAAGCAAAAATTGCAACTTTCTCCTCCTTTTTCGATTTCTGTACATTATTGTACAATAAGCGCATGTCATATTTCTTTTTTCCAGTAGATTGTCACCATATTCTCGCTATTGTTTCTCCTCTTAATGGAATCTGCAAACAAAATTATCTTTTCAAGTAAGAAACTGATCAAATGTAAGCTAGCCATTGGCCATGAGTGCCCAAAAGGGCCTGCTGCATATTTCCACAAGGAACCTAAGTACATTTAGCAATGTCTCCAGTTCACCTTTGAGTTACATGTGACCTCTTGAAGCCGTTTCTTTCTCCAAAAGGCTACAGACTCAAATTCTGGACCATAAATATTCACGTGAACTCAATACCCATAGCGTTCGTTAAGAGATGTTCGGCCATCTCCTGA
This sequence comes from Carica papaya, assembly GCF_054855325.1. NCBI lineage: Eukaryota > Viridiplantae > Streptophyta > Magnoliopsida > Brassicales > Caricaceae > Carica > Carica papaya. The sequence continues at coordinate 5,696,611 of NC_142309.1, read as the reverse complement.
TTGTCCTATATGAAAATATAAAGTTCCAAAAATCATGATTGAGCAATACATGCACAATATGAAATTTTACTACTGGATTGCATTGAAGACATTATTTCCCAAATTCCATTGCACAATCCACTAAAGACAGAAGGTAGAAGGGATATAGCTTACCTTTGGGAGGAACCCAAGATTCATAGTCCACATTGTTGTTAATAAACGAAGGCCTCTCAGGACCAAGCACTCTCTTGAGCTTTTTCTGATCCTTACCAGGTTGATTTTCACCAACTGATTCTTGGCTTTCATACTTCCCTTCGTCATCTTCTGCATGATATCCCCTTGAATGTTTCAGTAACAATGCCACTGCGTCATGTGCTATGAGTTCAGCTCCCTCAGAGGAAGAGGTTGATCGATCAGGAGCTGTGTTTTCAATGCCTTCAAGTTTCTCTGCTTGCTTCCTTTTTCTTATAATCAGGCCAGGGGCAGCATTTTCAATCCCTGCGTCCAACTTAGGCTGTGGTCCATCAACATTACCAAGTACCTTTTTGCGATCTTTATAATCTACAAATTCATCCGGCTCAAGAATCTTCGAAGTTTCTGGTTCATGTTTGGTCTCTTTCATTTCTTTATCCTCAACCGCACCCAGCCATTGGGGTTTTGTCACAGTGTACGTAACAGTTTTCTTCTCAGCTGAATCACTGGCTCTCTCTTCAGTTTCAGGCTTCTTGCTTGACTCCAGGGACAAATCAGCAGTTCCCTCTTGGTGCATGGAGATGTTAACTAGCTCTCCAGATCCACAGCTCCTCTTTGGTTCTTTGGGAGGTGGCTTTTTCATGGCAGTAGATGGTGTTTTTGCTTTGCTAGGCTTAGGCTCTTGCAGGTGTGAATCCCTTTTCTTAGCAGCTTCCCCAGTTGGATCAGCAATCTTCAACAGGTACAGGATTCTATCTAGCTCAGACTGAAGTGAAGACAGTCCGTTCTGAAGTTGAACAGTCCTATCAAGCACTGATATGACATATCAAAAATCAGCAATGAGCGCTGAGAAACTTGTTTAAAAAGCATTTAATCATAAATCAGAAAGGAGGAAAAAATTGAAATTACAGCAATTCAAAAGAGAATTTCCCACCTAACTGAGATGAAAGCCCAGACATGTAAGCATCAAGTGTATCTCCAGCTTCAGTTTTGGCAGCAGATTCTGATGATATTTTGTTCTTCTCAGTTGAAAGCATGTCTTTCTTTTCTTCCATTTCTTTCATGATGGTATCTCTCTTATCGAGAAGGGTATCAGCAGTTTCTATTGATTGACTTTCACTGCTTTTTTTAATAGAATGCTTCTTCTTTGTCCGGTCATAGAATTCATCATCATCACTGGACAACCAGAATTAAGGGCACATTATCCATTAACCTGGTTTTCATTTTTTTTTTATAAATAAAAAGTGTGAAAATCTATTAACATGGTATCAAACAATCGGAGTTACCGCCCCTATACAAAAGCTTTACAATGTAGTTAGTGAATTAATGACATGCCCAAAATCCACATCACTAATCATGTCATGCTCTAATAATAAAAACCCAAAATAATGCAACCACCTATCTCTCAAATTATACAAATCATTAGTTTTACCCTCAAAAACTCTAGAATTTCTCTCCTTCCATAGAATCCGAAACAAGCATAAAGGAATTAGATTTTTCAACTTTCTTTCTAAATGAATCCCTTCCCAAGCCCACAATTCCTCCCTAATAGATCCAGCCATCACCCAGCTAACACCAATCATACTAAAAATAGCATTCCACAACCCAGAAGCCACAGGACACCGCAGCAGAACATGCACACAGTTTTCCTCATTAGCCACACACAAATAGCACCGGTTGGAAATGACCAACCTCCTAGCTTTAAGTTTATCAATTGTCAAGATGCATTCTCTACTTGCTTCCCATGCAAAAAAAGCAACTCTAGGGAGAAATTAACCTGGTTTTCATGATTATCATTTTTTTAAGGATGTATTGCCTAGAGCACATATAGTAGACTACATAGATTTAAAAATAGAATCATCAGCTGGAGGTTTTACATGTTTCAATCATCTTAGCAAGGATATGCAACTAGAACATTGAACGCATGTTTAGCCATCTGGTGAATCTTCAGAAATGGCTGTTTTCAGCACAAACTCCACATAGAGATTAGCAAACTTTACCTCAAAAATTCATCATCATCTTCTGCCGTTACTTTTCTATTCCAACGAGACATCTTTCCAGAACGTGCTCCAATACTTTCTCGGATGCTATCATTTAATGTTTCCTCCAAGTTTTCAAGCTCTTCCATGAGCTATAAAATTGTTCGAAAACACCCATTAAAAAAGAACCATTTGCCAGCAAGGAAAGGAAAATAACGTGTATTATGAAGAAAACATTCAGACTAGACTCCTATACACGTGAAAACTGGCTTTTTTACAATAACTTACCTGGTTTATTCTTTGTTCATTCCGAGCAATCTGTGTTTGTTGTCCTTGTGTCAATCCACCTTGAGCAATGTCTTTAGCACGAATAGCGTCTATTTCCCTCTTCATGTGAGCAATCTGCATCAAGAAGAACACTTTTATAATTAATACAGATCGCAGGTAGGAAATTTTCAAAACTTAATTTAATTATGAAAAAATTTGCAAAAACATGCCCAACTAAAGAACTAAAAAGTCTTTAAAAAACCTTTTTGAAAAACTTAAAAGTTTTACCACTTGGATTTTAGTTCTCCCTGTCGAAAGGAATGCAGAAAATGTTTTATAACATGAAAAGAAAAAAAGAATTTTATGTTGTTCACTTTAGCCTAAAAAACATATGATAATAAGTAAATGATTGCCAGAATTGGCAGAAAAGTCGAAACTGTCTACAAGCTAGAAAGTGTTTAAGAACTTTTTCTTTTTTTGCTTAAGTAAATTTTTAGAATCTGATCAAGACAGGAATACAACTGTAGACCAACTATGGAGAACAAGACGTAACCAAACCCGGGTAGAGGCTGTTGGTTGAAAGCATTTAAGTACTTGTTATCAGTATTTAACACAGCACCATTGTCCAATGAAACTTCAATGGCTACTGTATCATGTCTGAAAGCAACCCAGTGAACAAAAAAAAATCTTGATCACATTGAATCAGATAAATAATAGCATGAGCATCATCATCCATGAGGACCTAGCTGTTCCCTTGATTACTGATGGAGCCTTTGAACTAAACAAGGTGTTTATGTGTATATCTTTCTTTGTGTTCATGGGACATTGTCTGCAAATGTCTCTTAAGGATTGCCATTTAATTTCTTTTCCTTCTCCTTAGAAGAAAGAGGTGGACAAAAAATGACAAGCAACCAAAATTGCATAGCCAGGAACTCTGAACTGAAAAGTAAATAAATGCATTTTTGAAGTTTAGAAAACAATGCATTTTTTTTTGTGAAATACAAAAATGAATTGTTAATGATATGTATGAGCGAGTATATAAAAACTAAAAGTAATCTAATGCACAAGAGAAAAGAGAAACAAGTGTTAAGATAAAATTAGACACTATTAAATATAAAAATTACTTGCCTTTTCAGTCCTTTTAATTATTTTATCACGGGTTTTTTCCTGCTTCTCCGTAAGCTGTCCTTTGTATTTTTGCCAAGTAACTTCATCTCTGTCATCCTAAGTATCCAAAATAATGTCAAAATTATCTTCAAAAAGTATGTCTAAATTCTAGAGGGAAAGAAAACTATAAATATAAAAGGCAGTAAATGAAAATTGCTTTAATTTCAAGAGTTGCAATTTTATGAAAACAGGGAAAAGTTGTATTCATTAAATTGTTAATGCACATATGAACAAACCCTACAAATCATTTATTAAGGTGGTACTACCAAGGAAACTAAAAAAAATCATGCAATCATCAAATTATAAGGAAAAGAAATAAAAGACTAATTACGTAAAATTATATGTACTTTTATCAGTCTCTCAAACTAAGATCTTCACTTTTTAATTAAAATTTTTTAGGATAAATATATGTTTCAAATGTCTTAAATTAGCATTCGTCAATCACTTTTCTGATAAAATAAATTGAAAATTGAGTCATACATTTAATACTGTGTTACTTAAATCAATATGCTCAAGAACAAGCAATTAAACTGATAAATCACTAGCTAACTGTACAAAACCTGTCAAAATTGAGTTCCAGCATATTTTATCAGAAAAGTGACAGCAGATGTTAATTTGATATGTCTCAAAAATGTAACTCCTAAAAAGGAGTAATTGAAAGCCTAGGTTTTAATCTGAGATATCTATAAAAGTATATGGCATTTTTATACAATTTACCTTTAATGGAAACCAGGGCAATAAAATGGCATATGAAGCCTTGCACATCCAAACACTTTTTAAGGAAAAAGGACATTGAATCATAAAATAAAAGACACAACGGCATCTATCAAAACTAAAAGAAAATTGTGATTAGACAAACCTCAGCTTCTTCAACAGCATCCTCTCCCATCCCCCATGAAATACCATCCGCTAGAGATGCTTCGACTCTTGCTCGTCGAAGTGAAGCTTCTCGATCAAACAGCTCTTCTCTGTTCTTGGCATCTCTAATAATTTTCAAGTCTGCCTCCTACAGTAAAAAATAACAACAATAAATAACAAATAAGACGATTATTAGAATTGTAGCAACAAAAAAAAAAGAAATAAATTGCATTAGCAAACCTTTTTTATTTTTATTTTTTGAGATAAAAGTAAAAGAATTATATTGATGTGTTGGCGCAAGGGGCCACCAATCATGTGCAAAAGATTATATATGTAAAACTACCTCAATGCTATTAGATCATGTTGATCACATTAAGCACATGTCCCTCTTCTATAAGGAGAGAAAAGACTACGCATCATCACCTCCTTCACACATAACTGATAAACGGAAATCCAGGTGATCAAATCAAGACTAGACAACAACTAATTTCTTTGAGGCTTCAATATGGTCACATACCATCCAAGGTAAGCTCAAATGCCATGACTTCTAAAATTATTGATCCTCTATCATTTTAAGATGGTTCAAAATCTAAAGCAAAAGAAAGGAGGGGTTGGGGGGATTATTGTAAAGAGATCTCATTGCAAAAGACAGCACTAACAAAAAAGTTTCTCAGTTCCACTGAACAGCTAACAGATATAAGGAGCAGAAAAAAAAAAAAAAACAATCGTTGAAATGAACAGACAAACAACAAATTGAAATAGGTGCAGAATTCTTACTGCAGGCATCAACTCAGGTGGTCCTTGAAAAATGAACAACCGAGTTGAACTACAAAAGAGAAATTGGAGAATAGTTAGAACACATATTTTCCTCCAACTAAACAGAAAAGAAAATGACTGGGATATTTTTCACCAAAGAAAAAAAAAATTTTAAGGATTAATATTTAGTACAGTAACAAACATTAGCATGCAGTTTATTGTGATAGTTTCGACTAGCAACCATAACCCAGATTCTGTTGTTAAGAAAAAAGCTCAGCTGCTGAACTTGAAACTTCATGGCCAAGGCATGAATATTTTGACACCAACACCCTTGATTATTATGATTACTATCCAACAAAAGAATTGAAAATATACTATTCTTGAATAAAAAAATCAAAAGTATCCTCCATAATCCTATCGGATTTATGTTACACATCAGTCAAACCATCACTTATCAATTGAGAAACTTCTTAAAGCTTGACCTCCACCAAATTGCATGGTTCTTTTACAGAACTGACACTAAACGATACATGAAGAATAACAAGCAAATGACCAAATCAGTGTTGAAGATGTTTTTTTTTCCAAGGGTCAATGCAAATGGCAATTTTTATGCTTAAAATTCTAAAAGAGATCCTAGAGAGGAATATCCAAATTTTCCTGGGAGGACCATTTGGGATAGAGAAGCAATCCAAAGTGGTCTTTCTTCATTTGGAAGAAGTTTGTGTCATGCCCCAAATATCCAAAGAATAAGGAAATGAAAGAAGCTGCAGATTGGTTTGCTGGGATAGGCTAGTAACCTGGGCACAGGAGAAAGAAATCACTCTTCTCTTCTGCCTGAGTTTTTGTTTCTATTTTAGCCTTTAGGAGTTATTTATAAATAAAGCAATATAGGAAATTGGAGCTTTTAAGAAATAGAAAAGAAATAGGAAATTTAAGTTATATACAGGTTAATTAGATCCTACTAATTTCATACCAGTAACTAAGTTCTTCCCTATATTTATGTAAGCTACTTCATATGATAAAAAAGAGTGCAGAATTTATTAGGGAAAAAAGGTTTACGAATCCCTAAGTCTAAAAGATTGAAGATTTCCCTCCAAATTATTGAGATTAAAGAGTTCCCTCCAATAAGTCCTAACATAAATTGTTGGGGCTGGAAAACAAACAAGCAAAGCTTCACGCTTGTTGGAGTATTCGCAGTTAGCAAACCCGTCAACAGATCCCAAAACCAGGACCATAACATATTAGTATCAAAGCCAGACATCATGGAATAAATTGGGGCCTTGCAGCAACAATTGAGGCTTTTTCTCAAACTTTGCATTTACTTGGAAGAGAGACAGTGCAAACTCGTACCGCAAATCAAGAGCTTCTCTAGGACATTCTCAGCAGACAAGGCATGAGGGACCAGCATTTCAGATGCTAGAAGCAATCACCATGGAGGCAGGCAGCATATTGACTCCAGCAATAGTGCAAAATAGGAAGAGGGGGAGGGAAAGTATGTCAATTCTCTAAGCTGGATTCCCCACTTTGATGGTAATGTTACCCAGCCTGGATGGCTGAACCAGTGTCAATATTTTTTTCACCATCAATAAACAACCGAAAAGAACAAGATAGGGCTTCCTATCTTTCACTTGAAGGGAAATGCACTTGTATTACTTAAATTGTAATGTGAAAGACCTGATATATCATGGGACAATTTTGAATCCTAACGATTCGTACTTTTGACGCAGCAAAAAACTCAGATAACTGGTCAATATATGTCAGACAGGTATGGCGGAGGCGGAAGCACTTGAATAATTAAGCAAGCATACTTCCTTCCTTACCTCACAACAGTAAATATAAATTTTCTCAACAGATTACAAGAATACATCATTCTAGAAGTCAATTTACAGGAGCTCCACCAATCTTATAACAGCCATGAATCTTCCTAGGTGGTATGATTGGCAAGGAACAGCTTTCGCTCTCTTCAAAGGAACGTTACAAGCAGTTCTTCAAGGCCATCGTTGGTTAAAAAATTAAGTAGAGTGGAGATAGGAGAGAGCTGCTTAAGATGTTTATATAACAATTGTGATGAACCCTATGTTGCAGAAGAAATGACACTGAGCAGAAGAGCCTTGATATGGCATAATCGATTACCACCATCTTTTGGTGCTTGCCGAGAAGTAATGTTATGCCCCAAATATCAAAAGAAGGAAGAAGAAGCCGTCCCAAATTTGTTTACTGGGAAAGCTAGTAGGGGGTTCCCAAAGGAGAAAGAAGAAATAACTTCTCTCATCTGCTTGTGTTTTGCTTTCTGTTTTAGACTTTGGTAACTATTTAAGAATAAAGCAGTATAGGAAATTTAAGTTATTTTTGGAATATGGAATTCAAGTTATTTAGGAACATAATAAAACTGGAAGTTTAGGTTTAACAAAAGATGGTCAGATCCAACTGATTGAAGATGGTTTTTCCCATATATCAAAGCTATTACATTACTAAAAAAGCAGTGAAGATTTTAAAAATAGAAAAGGTTCCAGAGTACCCAACTATAATATTTCGTTTGGCCCAAACCTATTCTATTACCATTCAATTACTTCATCTTAGTTATTTGATATATTTTAAGTTATTCATAAATTTATCTGATTGATGCATGACTAAATCAAGCTCACTCATATTTTAGATCTACAACCATGGTCTTTTTAATCCCCACCTGTCAAAGACAGAATCACAGAAACACCTAACTTGAGTTGGATACAAAATTGACTCCGAGACATTCCACATTTTATTATGTTTATATTGTATTGTCATTCCCACTTTCTGAAATTACAATTTGAACTAAACTCAAAATAAGATAGTGAAGGATTCTCACCATTGAAGCTCTAAACATAGTTTGTCAAGGCCGAAAATTAGACAAAAAAGCTTCTATTGCCATAAGAATTTGCAGTCATGATACTTATGACTAACAGAGTATTTAAGATTACTAAAAGATGCTTAAAGTAGTAAAGTGATTTAAATTATTTAAATTAGAAAGTTCCTATTTGAAAATAAAAAAATTTGGATGAAGTGCTGTTTGCAAAAAGCAAGTGGTTTTTTTAATAAAAGTTAACAAAAATATAAATATTTTATAATTTATTGTATATATTAATTTTAAGAGGATATCAAGATGATGTAGAAGTTAGAAATAGTTTACTTCTTTCCTACCTTCATAAAGTCATTTGACCAAGTATTTTATGTTACCAAATTCAAAAGTTAGAGCAAAGAGCTTGAAGATGCTAGAATTGGATATTTTATCTTATAGTTTTCTTTAAAAAAAAAACTAATAAGCAATCTAAAAACACCTTCCAACTCCCACATCTGGGGCCATAACAGTTTGGGGAGACGAATAACCGTAAACACCTAGAGAAAAAGAATAAATTTTTCGTAAACACCTAGTGAATTGATCCTTCCTCTGAAAGGAAAAGGATGAGGCCCGTAAATTACTTTCTCCTGATTTTCCGTTTTAACATCTTCTGGAGATTTTTCTTAAGTTGTAACTTAGTAACTGGTTTCGATGGTACGAAAATTAGGGCTTGGTTGGGATATCATGCTTCTAAGGGGCTCAAGAAAATACGAGAGATAGAGGGGATTCATTATAGAACAGATTGTGGAATATATAAAGGTAGTTTGAATTACATAATCTATTCATTTGGATAAATAGTGATATTGTTGGTTACAATAGAATTTTGCATAGTTTGTTAACTTTTTCTTTGTTGTAGTTGACTTTCTCAAGACAATAAATTTTTTTCCTCATAAGATATACAAAGGAAGGCAACATGAAACAAGATAGATAAATAAATAATACACTAATAGAAAAAAATAAAAATGTAAAAAGGTAGGCAGAAAAAATGTACTTGACTATAGCAAAAGAATCACATTTGAACTTGAGTCAATTAACTCACCAGCCAAACCGAATGACGTCACCAACATGCAAGTCCACATAAACCTTTGCCTTCACCTGATTAAATTGCAATCAATTAAGACAGCAATTTTCTAAGACATCATAAAGTTGGTTGACACTAGACCTTTAAAAGCATACAATTGTAGTAACATGAACCTAAATGCAATTCAGTTGCAAAATAATACCTTATTTTTGTTCACAAAAGTACCATGTGTACTGCCAAGATCATAAAGGTAGGCATCTCCACTATTGTTGAACTGAAGAACTAGCAACAGAAAGGAAGAGATAATCAACCGCAATAGCTTCATTAATGTCAATGATCTCATTAAAAACCTAACACAATATCAAGAATACAAGTTTGGATCCCCACAAATGAACGATTTCTTTATTCTTTAACATTAAACTTTTTGTAAACATAAAGTTCCATAGACCATAATAATGAGGAATTGGGTCACATTGGAAGCATTCATTCATTTCTAACCTACTTCCTGGCATCAAAACACTACTTGTAAGAAAGCGATAAGATTTACCCGCATGAAACCTAGAGATGGTGGGGTGCTCAAGAACAAAATCACAAATATCAGCACGTCCAAACATATAAGCTCCTTTCTCAAACCTGCAAAACCGCCATTAACACAAAATAAAACCAACCGCCTAAAAGATTAAGATACCTAACCAGAAGAAAAATATATTTTTTAGACCTATATATCTATATCAGATATAGGATATAGCATTTTTTGCAAGCACTGTAAGAAGGGGGGCATATTGTTAGAATTAAGCATCTGTATAGGATCTATACAAGGTTCAATTAGCTTGTATTCTATAGAGATTGAAGAATACATCTTTAATGAATTTCCTTCTTTGAGAAGAAAAGAAGTACCACAAGCCTCTTCAAGTGTTAACAACCACTAGGCAGAATTGGATATTCAATTGATGCGATATTTTCATGAGAAAGGAAGAAACAGAAGATGTGATAAGAAAAGAGAGAAAACAGAGTGGCTAAAGAAAATAAATGGTCCAGAACGAAGGAGAAGATCAAAGAGAGATTTCAAAGAAGGAAATTTAGTAAGGCTATGTTTCAAACAAATCAATGATTTTTGTTGGAATTTTACATGAAAATCCGACATTTAGTACTTAGAGAATGTGAAAATCCTATCTAACATGGTAAAGATCACGGTAAGTTGATGTTTCCTATGCACAAAGACGATGCAGACTCCAGATCATTATTTGCCAAGAAGCTGCGTTTCATATTTAGCAGGATGTTATTTAGATTCTTCTAAAAGTGCATGAGTCAGGGTGGGTTAAGTGGAGGATGAGTTGTGGGCATGACAAGATATCTCGGGCGATAGGGGAAGGAACACATATGCCTAAATCTAACAATTAGAATCCCTATGCTACTTGCAGTCCGATCATGTACTTGATATACATCACCTACTTATTCAGAAAATTTGTTTTCCAAACTACAAAACATAATCTAGCAACGAAACACTCCTTTAACACCGAGAAATTCGTAGTAATATTGAATTAAATTATAGAGAGAGAAATGAGGCTTACACATTGAGTTGGCTAATAATAGAGCCATCCTTGAGTACTTCAATATAAAAATGGTGGCAAGGGGGGCCACTCCAATCGGGAATTGAGTATGGAACAGTACCCTGCTTCACAGCCTGCGCGCCTCTCGAGCTCTCGGTTGCTGTAGCAGAATCCTCTACTGAATCTTTCTTTGGCTGTTGTTGCTCTGCTTCCTGTGGTTCGTCTAAATGGGAATATTTAGGGTTTCTCGGAGGTGAAAGTGGAGGTGGGCCCATGGCCACCGTTGTGGAGGTAGTGGATTCATCATGTGAGGCTTTAGGTTGAGCGTCGATGGAAGATTCACCGTCAGGGTTGGGGTTTCTGGGAGGCGGAGGGCCCATGGTTGTGACGGTCATGGCTGCACACGGAGAGAGAGAGAGAGAAAGAGAGGCAATGCACAGACTTCGGGAACTGGGGAAGACACGGTTTGTTGCGTGAGTCGACCGGGTCGGTTCATGGGCAGACTACCTGCCCCTTTAAGTAGCTTGGACTGTGACCACCCTTCGTTTGTTGCCTGCTCCCCGATATTTAAAAACATCTTATTTTATACCATATGACTTGTGTCATATTTTATTAATGGTTAAATTACTCAAAATAATTCATATATACATAAATTTTAAATATACATATATATAAGACTCTTGCACCAAAGTTTATATTGGCACATGTGCGTTTTTCTAAGTCAATAATAATAATAAATATTAAATTTAATTTATATCAACCTTCTATTTTAATAATATTTAAATTTTTTTAAATATATAGCCACATAATAGATTACTTATTTTTTATTATTATTAATAATTAAGTATAAACATCAAAATATAATTGAGATGTCTCGTTAAATTTTAAATACTTATAATATTAATAAAACATATAATATTAATAAATAAGATAAAAAGATTTTAAAATACTATCAAAGTTAAAATGATACAAAGTATATGATTTTTCATTAAACTATAGTTTGAGATGTCAATGTTGTCTTTCGGCACTCAAACTTCAATATAAAAAGAGTTTATAAAATACAAAAATTATACAGTAATGTTATAATTATTTTATAATTAAATATGAATAGTATATTAATTGATAGAGTAATATAAGAATCAATAATATTAAAATACATGACAATCATTTAAAACTTATTTATTTATGATGAGATAGTTTATTTTGATAATGCATTTCAAGAAAAATAAAATTGTATTAATCAATCAACTAAATTATAAATTATACTTTAATAATTTTGAATATAATCAATTTTTTTTTTTTTAAATTTAGTCATTTTTTATAGAGGAATTGCATTGAAGTCCATTTGGATTAACCATGATGGAAATGATATTTAACAATTAGAACTTGTGATTGTATTTTGAATTCAAAACTAGTTAGCATGTTAAAATGTTGGAATTTGTTATAGTACCTTGAATTTACTTTTAGTTTTGTTATTATTTTTTTCTTTCATGTATAGATTAAGATATGTATTTTTCAATTGTAATCCATATATAATTTTTAAAATTGTAACCCATATATAACATCAAACAAATATCTAATTTGAATTTTATTTTAATTAATATAAAAATAAAATCTTCAAAAAAACATACATTTCAACAATTTATTACTAAACAAATTATATAAACTTCTATACAAATGAAAATAAACTCAAAATAGCTCCCGGCAAAATAATCGAATCCCAAACTCCCTCTTAAGAACACTTGTTCCTAAAAAATCTGCACATTTCTTCATTCATCAAAAAAGTTTATTTGGAAAAGGAGAAAAATCTGAAAGAGGCAGCGAATTACAATAAAATCCACCAGATAATGATTCCCGCAACATTAATACAGTAACAGAAAAAGGAAAAAGCAAATAAGAAATCATCAATTAATTGAAACGTTAAAAGGAAGAAAATGTAAACACAATCTGAGGAGTTTTGTGTTTTGATTATACAGGTGGATGATGCGGCGGAGGAAGGTGGTGACTGTAGGCAGATTGGACTTTCGATTCCAACAAAGAAACGTGTCGATCTAGGACAGAGGTGACTGCTTCAAACTCTGTGACTTGCTGCTCAATGGCATCGATCTGTTGCACGTAGGCATCGAAATTGCCGCTCTTTGACTTCAACTGCTCGACGAACAGTCTCAGTCCGGCGGCCACGTCGCCGAACCCCTCGTATTCCTCCGCCACTCTCAAGTTCATCTTCTCTAGCAGCTCCAGCTGATTATTTGTGCCCTATCGAAAATAAAAAATTCGTCAGTTGTTGATTTGAAGAGGATTTGGAAAAGTTTGGGGCTTCGTGCTTTAAAGGAAAGAGACCTCGAGTTCCGATTTGACCATGGTGGAGACGCTGGTGAAGAGATTGTTGAGCGATTCGGCGAGGTCGTCTCGCGCCTCTGGTTCCTTCTCCGCCATTTTTAATATTGCCTACAGTTCTTATTAATCGCAGCAGTTATTAGCGTTTGCAGGGAATTTTGTTAACAATAGATATTCGCAACACGATGCCGTTTTATTTCTGGCGAACAACTCGTTTTAGCCTTAAAACGCATCGTTTTGGTGTCATTTACCAATTTGTTTTTACACGAGGCATGGTCTTGTTCTTTAATTATTAAAAAACTGAGGCATCACTTATTACCGTTTACATTAACGTTCGACAAGAAGATTCATCGATCAGAAGGCAACAGCTAATCATAAGGTGTTTTTGCTAGATCCTCCTAAAACCCTCCCTTGGACATATCAATGGCTTCCTAATTTCAGGTATTTCTCCTAATCTCTCCCTCTCTCCCTATTTTAATTCGCATTTTAATTGAATCTAACCTGTCTCCCTCTGAGGAGGAGCCTAATCTTCACTCACTTTCTACTAGTAATTTTCTTATACGGAGCCCTAAGTTTTTGGTAATTTGGCTTCCGGTTTTGGAGCTTTCATATTTTCTTCTTGATTAAATAAGGAGTTAAATCGAAGTGAACTTCACTGCAACTGTAAGAAGATGAAGGCAGGAAGCGCGGCGAAATTGATTGTGGAGGCATTGCTGCAGCGGTTCCTCCCTCTTGCTAGACGTCGCATTGAAACGGCTCAAGCCCAGGTCTGTTCGCTGTGGCTTAATTATTCTTCTTCTTGTAGATTTCCGTTCAATATATATAGACATATATACATATATATATTTATACACATCTAAGTATACTTCTGTTTAATTTGGGTTGTTTGCCTATGTATATTGTATTGCTTTAGAAAGATAGGCTCTCGCTTAAGGTACAAATATCTAGTGTTTCGAGCTTATGGAATCAAATTGATGGCTTTGCATTGGTGGGTGTTAACTTTTGTTAGAAGTATTTACGTTTATAAGATTTTGAATGTTGTAGTAACGGTCATGCTTCTATTTCAAAGTGCAGCAGAATGTGGAGAGTTATGGCACTATGTCTTTAACTGCTTAATTAACTACAGATGACCTATATCAGTCTGCTGCATTTGAGGAGCACTATTTTGGATTGCTAATTTAGTAATTTTAACGGTTTTTGATTGCCATTACTTTCTTCCAATAGGAGTGCTTTTCTGTACTTTGATGCATCTTCCATCTTTATGAGAGAAAAAAAAAGTGTATTAAGGAGCACCAAGGAGGTGCAACCCATATATGAAGAAACAGAAATTTCTCAAAATATGTAAAACATTCCCTATCTGAGTTGGGTGCACAATCCTTAGATGAAAAACAAAGGGTAAGGATTCTCAAAAGTTCTCCTGTTTCTCTACTTCCAATAACCCTAAGGGATAAGAGAGAGAATCTTTTTCTTGCCCTTATCTTCCTAGATACCTTACCACGGCCACAGCTCACCATGATTGAGTCAGTCATTATCAATTGCAATGTAAGGAAAACTTAAAATGGGCATCTTAATTCGAAATTTATACAGCACAAACTTAAAATGGGCATCTTAATGAAAGATGGTCCTGGATATAGCTTCCCTTTGCAAAAGTAGCACCAATTATGGTATCTCACCTCTTTTAATAAGGATTATTAATAGTGAGGTTTCCCCATGGGTGACTTGCTAGCAGAAAAGGCAAATCTAGGGGAGCATTCTTCTTCCTGTTCTAGGGATCCATTTTACAAGATTTTTCATACTAAATATTGCTTTCCGTGTGACAGTCTTCCTGCTGTATCCATCAGTTAGAGACCAAAATGTAAAGGCCTTAAACAGAGGACGATATGAACAACTGTGTACCATAGGAGAAAAGATTTGATAATATCCATAAACATCTAAATGCTTTTGTTTTCCATTTTGAAGTGTGAGTTATATATTTTCATAATCATAGAAAGAATTTTACTTTGATAAGGAAATCAGAAGAAACACAAGACTGCCATCAATGAAAACAATTAGATATAAGATTAAAAACAATGGATTCAAAGATTCATAACGAATTCAACCTATATTCTTTTTTTTTTTTCTCGCAAAAGAAAAGAAACTATATGAATTCAAGAGATTCTGTTGATTCGGTTTTAGATTTCCATTCATCAGAAATAAAAAATGTTTAAACATATAGCTTCTACAAATGAAAGTGACTCCTGTAAGGTCATCTAATTTATTTTTCTTCTAAACCAACCAATTTCCCCACTAGTCTCTGGTATATTTTTCTATCAACATCTGGGTCTTCTTCTGGCAGTTTTAGTTTATGATTTGGATCAATGGGTGTGCTATTAGACTTGCTTGCTAGTTTGCCAGTTTTCTTTAAAAGATTTGTGACATATTTTTGCTAGAAAATGAAAATTCTAGACTTTAAGTAGGCCACTTCTATTCTGAGAAAATGTTTTAGCATTTTAAATTCTTTAATTTCGAACTCTCTAGCCAGATATTGCTTAAGAACTTCCTTTTCAACTTCAACATTCCATGTAAACCAGCAGGGCTTTGGTTCCTGCTAACTCTGTGTTTAATGAACATGTGTGATCCAGTGACTTTCCTGATATCCAATGGATAGCATTACCTTTGAAAATCTTCCAAACCATGCCTGAGCGGATTGTTTAAGTCTAAAATGCTTTTTTTTTTCAGTTTGCAGACTCTGTTTGTTTCTAATCCTTCAGTAAAACCGAGACAGATCTCCATTTATTTATTTTTTCCAATTTCTCATGCAAGATGTCATCCTCAAAATCAAATTATTGCAATTGCCAATTGAAGTTAGTAGATAAGAACAATAGGATACATACCATATTCATCTTTGCAACAGGTGTAAAAGTTTCTTAGTAGTCAATTCCACTGGTTTGGGTATACCCTTTAGCCACCATCTCCCTTTTAATCTTTCAATTGTTCCATTTTGTATTTTTCAGTGGATACCAATTTGCAACTTATCGGTCTTTTCCCTTTGGGCAAGTCTATTGCTTCTCATGTCTAATTCTTTTCAAGTGCATGCATCTCAACATTCATTGCATTTTTTCGTTTCTCACTGGTTAAAAAGTCTCAGATCATATTTTAGGAATAGATACTTTATTCAGTGTTATAAGAAATTTTTTGTGAGATTAAGAACATTTTTCAAGGGATACAAAATTCAAGATAGGATAAAGGAGATGCTTAGTGCATTCCATTGTCCCTCTCTAAGTGCAATAGGTATGTCAATATCAGAAGAAGTAGAGTTTTCAAAGCTTACCTCATTTTCAACACTCGACTCAGATTCTTGAAGTTTCTTTGGATTGGGTTTTAGGTTTTTCCATCTGGAATATACTTGGAAGAACCGTAGGTCAGAAGAAATAGAACTTGACCCTTTTACATGCTGGCATGGTTTAGGGCTTTTGGTATAATTTTAACCAATAGATTCTTTGCAAAGAAAATGTTGAGTCCTGTAACCACCTCCTACTCCATTGCCCCTTCACTCACAAGCTATGGACCACGGTTCACAGGTTACTTGGTATTAAATGCACTATTGTTAGATCTATAAAAGAAGAATTAAAAGCTTGAGAGTTTTGATGCAAAGGAAACAAGAAATTTTAACTAATTTCTCTTACTATCTTTTGGATCATCTGGAAAGAAAAAAACAATAGAGATTTTGAGGGTAAAGAGGATAGTTTTGGTAACATCAAGGACAAATGGTTTCACTTTTTTGGGTCCATTATTCTTGAACGTAACCTTTGTAACCTTGATGACTTTGGTTTTATTGTAGATATGCTTATTGACTTGTAAATTTTCTGTACATGGGCGGCACCCTCTTGGTGCCTGCATTCAATATATACTCTTACTCTTTTATCTAAAAAAAATGGTTTAGGGTTTTTGGAAAGCAGATCAAACTTTTATTGGAGTGGGATTCTAGGATGACCTTTCTCCTGCTTTCTTCTGTAGTAATAATAGAAATTACCTCATTCAGCAAAGATAATTTTTTATTTTCCGTGATTTGGACTTTATCTTGATTAAATTCTAGGTTGAGTCCCGCCATAAACTGGTAGGCACAATCCTTTTCCATGAATTGCCTTTGGTAGGCTGCATCCTTGCTGCACTCCGTAGTGAGACAGTCCAAGGAGCATAAAATGCTGTAAAGGAGAACTCTCTTTGCCAGTTTTATGGGTCATCTGCTTGGAACCGAGTATTAGAGTCTTAAGCAACAGTTTGAACTGCTTCACATGATTCAGGACAGAAGCAAATAACCATTGTTCCTTTGGGAATGCCATAATGTGCTTTATGAAGGGATTGGGTCCATGCCCCATCTTAATATTTTTTTTCTTTGTTTCTTGTATCTTTCTGTTTTGGTTGGACAATAAGCTGTTCATAACAGCTTTTCATTACATCCAAGCGAGATGCATCACAGCTAGATTTTCTCTGGAACATGGAGTATAGTTGCTTGTGGGTTAGGAAGAATACATCAAATTGATTGAAATAGTTTTAACTACCATGGATGATTAAATTTCTGATTCGTTTAACCAGGTTTAGCTTAGTGGTAGTCATATTTCTTTGCTGCTTTGTGGGCTAATGCTCATGGTTATTTTAGGGATGTCTTTTGGCTATCTCGCAAAGAGGTTGAAATATTTTATTATTTTGATATACTTTATTTTCTTTTTAGCAGAATGTCTTGCTTGTAATTTTTTCTCTCCTCTCTCTGACAATATATATTCCTTTAGAAAGAAAAGGACCGAGTAGAGTCCTCCCTCACCGAGCAGAGTCCTTCCTCTCCTGCATTTTTTAAAATAAAAAAAATGGATTTGTTTTTGTCGGTTAGATCACTTTTTATTCTCAAGAAAAGAAAAGGAAAAGGAAAGATCACTTGTATCAGGAATGTCAGCAGGGCACTCTTTGTAGATTTCCCTCTTAAACGTGCTGGATTTCCTGGCAATGCTGGAAGGTCTTTGCTGCTTTACAATATTTGAGATTGGTTAATGGATTGGAGGCTCTGGACATTGATTTTTTGGGGGATTTCTTTATCAACATTGCAAGGGATTGATTACTTGCTTATACTAAATAGTCTTGCTTGTCTCTTTGTATCTTGCCGATTTTGCAGGAGGATAAATTATGCTCCTCTTTCCTCCTACATTTCTCTCTTTTTGTTTGAAAAACAAATAAAGTAATTGGTGAAGTATTGATGTTATCATATGATCCAGTCGGTAATATAAAAAATGAAAAGATTCATTTAGCAAGTGCATTTTGTGTCAACTTCTCAAGGGCTATATATTTTTTGGTAGATTATTATCCACTGCCAATATATTGTGTTTTCATTAAAAAGGTGAATGTTTTTTGTCTCAAAAAACAAAAAAGTAAATGTTTCAGTTGCCAATGTGATTTCAAAACGTTCTCATCTTTTGTTTCCCCATTCTTCTTGTTTTGACATGTTGCAGGATGGACTATACCTTCGACCATCAGATCCTGCTTATGAACAAGTATTGGATTCCTTAGCTATGATTGCCAGACATACACCTGTTCCCCTTCTGGAAGCTCTTCTCAAATGGAGAGAAAGGTGGATAATTTTTCTGCTTTTTCCCCTAATAATTCTCAATTAAAGAATTTTTTTCAATGCATTCTGTTCATCATATTCTTACTTTGTGTCCATATGTGTGTCGGGATTGGTGAGAGGCTGCATGTGATTGTAGGCGTGCATGAGATAGCTATCATTTCAGCTTTATTAGACTCAAAGAAGCAGTTACCCTTTGCTGACTTAATTTTGGCCTTTTACGGTGTCGTCTTCCTAATATGTGTCCATAGTGTCTCTTTGTGGGCTTCATTTATGAAGCTGCCACCCACTAGTATGATAGTTCTAATATTTCCTATGCTCACACACAAATATTTCCCAACGCATACATAGTGCACCCTTTGTGACATTTCTCATGCACACGGGCAATGGGTTCGGATGAGCCAAGCTGAAAAAGATTGGTCGATTAAAATTCCTACACAATAATTTGACAATAATGACATGGGTTCAAGTCGTGTAACCTCTAATGTTTTTACACAGAAAAAAGTCATGTAGCTGTTATTTCATGGAACACTGGCTATATGTTTTTTACTCTGCCATTCTTTGAGAAAATACCTTTAATGGTTTGACCTAATTTGTGACTACTTTTTTGAAACTCAATTAAAAGGGAGCAGAGACTGTCCTTATTTTGCTCCAGAGTTATATGGGTGTGCGGAATTCTAACATCTTATTTGTTTAAGATGTCATGTATAGATAACAACGAGCATACATTAAACTTGTATTCACTCCAGAGTTAACTTGATGAAAATGTGCATATCCTTTCTTGGAATCAAGCATTTTAAACTTTGTAAATACCACGGTGGTATTATCATTACTGTTATACCGTATCTCTTATGTTTTTCTTAATGAATTTAATATATCAGTTATCATTGCCACTTTTTTCCATGCTTCTTGTGATATATGAATGGACAATGGTATAATTATTTATTATAGCATTGTTATTGTTGAGGTGCTAATTGTTGTTGGCTACATGTTCTCCTCTTTTTGTGTTAATTTTTGCAGTGAGTCACCCAAGGGCGCAAATGATGCATCAACTTTCCAGAGAAAGGTTTGTATTGTTACTAACAATTTAGCCAATAGTTCCTGTGAAATTAATGCTTTGCTTATCATGCAGACATATCTTTCTTTAATATCAAATACTGCATTGTAAGAAGTTGAGAATGATTGAAGTGCTAGGAGGTCTTTGGTCTGGGAACCATGCAAGTATGAGGTCTTCAGTTTAACCTCACATGCGATTATGATTAGTTTTAAGTAAAATAAGGAGATAATGAACATCATAAACAAGTTCTTTTTTGGAAAAAAATTTCACTTGCCTGCATTAAACTATTTAAAATTTAGAATCCTCTTTTTTCCTTGCAAGAAATAAAAGCTACAAACAATTGCTTGCTTATCTTCTACTGTTTACTCTTATCTTTATATTTTGTCTCATCAACATGCCTAACCTTTGAGGAATAATAGTAGCCAGTTGACATTATTTATACCAGATGAATTCTTTTCTTTAGACAGTAATTTGATAGTACTTTTGCTAAGAGTAGAAATTTCAAAGTATTCTAAGAATATGATAAATATTTCTTATATGTAGCAATTAGAAGTATACCAAATCTGTGAATATGAATAGTGTTATAATTTGATGATCACATATATTGAATAATCAGAACACATGTCAACTTTTCTAATAGTGGCAATTTTCGTTGTACTGTGAGGACATGATAGTAAAAATAAATATTAAATGCCTCTTGGACTTTTAACTGGAAGTACGCCAAAGCTGTGAGTACTAAATGGGTGTTAGACTTTCATGTGATCATATTTCTTGAAGAAAGAGAACGCATGTCAAGTTTTTGTATTTATTCATTTAATAAATAAGATTACACCAAAGTATCTTCTTTCGCAAAAAGTATTTACACTGAATTAAAGGTAATGATTACTGCAGTTTCTTGCTTGTCTTCTTTTCACAGCTATGCTTGTGATCACTTTTATATCTTTATACAGAGGAATTACATTTTAACTATACATTTATACTTGTCTGAATTGCCATAGATTGTTTATCATATCTAAAAAGCGTCTGGAGATGCTAAGAGCATGCAATTACTTGTAGGAATTGGTAGAAGAGAAATCTGGTGACAAGAATAAAATTCTGTCTCTTTTTATGCATGTAATGGTTTTATCCCACTGATTAAGACTTATTCAATTAGTTTTAATTTTGATAATATTATTACAATGGATCAGTTGGCTGTGGAGTGCATTTTCTGCTCAGCGTGTATTCGTTTTGTGGAGTGCTGTCCGCAGGAGGGTCTTACTGGTTTGTTCATAACATTAGTGTTACTTTCTGTTTGAATTCTATGATTTATTTCTTGATGGAACTGTCGGTTGTCATTGCAGAGAAACTTTGGTCTGGGCTTGAAAACTTTGTTTTTGATTGGCTAATTAATGCTGACCGGTATGGCTATTCTCGATTAATTCAGGAATTTCTAGAACTTCTATATTTCCCTAGTTTGTAGCATGCACCTCTAATTTTACTTATGCTAAGTAACAAAAATACTAAAGGCTAAATAAAAGTATTCTTTAATTGTTATTTGGGTAGTAAATGAGGGTTCCTGGGACTTGGGAATACTTACTATTCGGTTTATTATTTAAAATAAAAATTTAATTCTTCTTTTATTTTACTATCATGAAAATTTCAAAACAATACTAAAAATTTCTTTTCTAATGCTCTCTTTAGACAGTATTTTCTCATGCACATTTTCTGTTCTTCTTTCACTCTTATTCTAGCTTCTTTTTCACTGTCTAAATTGAAAATCCACCCTTTTGTTGTCTTCTGTAAAGCAGAATTGCTTGTTATTTTATATTTTTGTCATTTTAGAGTTAATTGTTATTTAGCATATATTAACATTGAGTCGACAAACATATTCATTATACTAAGATTGCTTTGTTATTTTTTAAAAATAATAGATCTAGTTATCAATAGGCACATATATGTAGATCTAAAAGCATGTATAGGAGCATGTGGATTACTAGTACTTAAGTGTAAACATAAAACAGTTTTTCTGGAGGGTGCTAACAACGTCTCTTTTAAAAAAAATTGAAGTGAACGCTAAATTTCTATCTTTTGCTTTTAAATATTGGTTTTACTGTCAACTACAACACGATTAATGTATAAATGTGTACATATATAGGAAATAAAAATTAGAATATATCCTCATGTACTAAATAGAGCCAGACTACTCTTTCTCTATATCTCTCACTCCCCTTTTTTAAACTTGTTTTACATACTTCTAGTTTACTTAGGACTGTGCTCGCATCTATCTCAGAACTCCACATATGCTCTCAATGCAGGGTTGTTAGCCAAGTGGAATATCCCTCGTTATTTGATTTGCGGGGGCTCCTTCTTGACTTAGTTGCTCAACTATTAGGTGCATTATCTCGCATCAGGTAACTCTTTTAACCGAAATATTTGTAATTTCTTAGAAATTTCAACTGATGGCCTAAAATATCTTATATATGACTCTCTTTTGCTTTATATCTAAATTGAAAGCTTGTATGATTGACAAATCTATTGATAACTTGTATTACCTATATGATGACTTCCTTCCACTTTGACAGGTTTAGTTCTGTTACAGAGCGCTTTTTTATGGAACTTAATACTCGTCGGATTGACACAAGTGTTGCAAGAAGTGAAACACTAAGTATCATCAATGGGATGCGCTACCTGAAACTTGGGGTATGTGTGTAACTAAGTTCTCTTTTAGAGACTAATGATGTGAATATAATGGAGTAACAATAAGGTCTATTGGCAGGTTAAAACTGAGGGTGGACTGAATGCTTCAGCGTCTTTTGTGGCAAAAGCAAACCCTCTTATCCGTGCTCCACATAAACGCAAAAGTGAACTCTACCATGCATTATGCAATATGCTTTCAAACATCCTAGCGCCTCTTGCAGATGGTGGAAAAAGCCAATGGCCTCCTTCAGGTGTGGAGCCTGCACTTACTTTGTGGTATGAAGCTGTTGGACGCATAAGAGGCCAACTAATTCATTGGATGGACAAACAGAGCAAACATATAGCTGTGAGTGATAAACTCCTGTCTTTTTATCCTGAAAATTTCCATGTGAATTTTAGGCTACATGGTTGTCAAGAATTGATATTTGGTCTTACAAAAGGATAATCGGAAGAATGTCTGAGAGGAAATCATCTGTTAGAATTCATCACAAAATCCTAAAGTGCCACTTCTGTACTTCCATTTTACCCTAGACAATTTTCATTTTCAATTTTTTTTGTTTATCACCAGAAATATTAATTTTGGTTTTTTCTCTGCTTAAACAGAAGCGAAAAACTTAGTTCTCTCCTTGAATGTTTAGTAATTAAAATTTGGCAAAAGACAGTTTATAATCTGTCGGTTCCCTACAAATGACGAAAAACACCTTTTAGAAAGAGAAATAAGACAATTTTTACATCAATATAATTTCTTAAATGTGTAAAGGGATATTTTGGTGTCTACTTGACCACCACTAACATTTCTTGTAGATTTTATAAGTTCTCTAAAACAAAAGTTGTATCTTAACAATTTTTTAAAATTATTTTTTCAAGAGTTTCTAAGTTGTCTAACTTAGAAGCTTTTGGTTGTTTACTAAATGCATTTAGGACACTGCTACAGAGATTATAAGTTCCTGATTTAAAAAAAAAAATAAACTAGGTTGAACACTCTTTAAATCTGTTTCAGCTATTGAGGCTTTAAGGTTTCTTAAACTTATGCTCTGTGCTGGAGTAAGATGTTAATGACATTATTTAGTTCGTCATAGATCTGGGGATTTCAGAAGATAGCGGTCCTTCGGTTTGGGCACTACAAAGCTAGGTGCTATGCTTTTGTATGGTGGAGTAGACTTAGATGATTGAATAGTGCACTATAATCATCATGGGCTGGTTTAAACTGAACCAACTTGATCAATAGGTGAGCTGTGACTAGTGGTTTTCTTTTTATTCCCATCCAGTTGTGAACATAAAAGGTGATTGATCTTTCCACATTATTTCTTATTTTTCTTTTAAAAGGTGATTTTTCATTCTCTCCCTTATCGTTTTTTTTTTAAATTTCCTTCCTAGTCCAACCAAATGGATTGTTTGAATTCATGAAGAACATTGCTGAACTGAGGCAACCTTAAACACAACGGTTCTGAAAAATTGGAAAGACCTTCATTTGACTAGACTTCTTATGCCAGTTTAGCATTATGTACCTTTGTTTAAGATTTAGTTTTTTTTTTTGGTTGGTTTTGAGTGTACATTATCATGAGATGACCCTTATATAAAAAGGTTTGTATGAAAATCTGTAACTAGGTACATTACATATCTATTGAACATATCTCCTGCTCTTTATAAGGGTTCCAGTGGTATGAACATTCACTTATCGGGTAATCACACCCACTGTTTGCCTCTGGCCACAATTATCAACCTAATATTATCCATCTATGCTACCTATTATTCCAAGTATGTAGTAGTCATCAAAATGCTAACTGCCACTGAAGCAAGGAAACTCTTATTTTGCTGCTGTCCAAACTCTCTATTTGTTCTGCATCAATGTTATCTGCCTGTCTAACATGAGTCTTACCAGGAAAAGACACCTATTTAAAATGAGTGTTATGATTTAGCATTCTACTGCATCTATCTCTTATGTTTATTATTTTGAAAATGCTCCACTTTTCCTGTTTTACAACTTTACTTTCTCCCATCATTTTCTTTACTGTCTTCAGCTCTTTACATATAAGACTCAAATCAGTTTGCCAATGATGTCTACCCATATATTTTTAGATTGTGGTAGTTTCATAAATAAGCAACTTCGCCCTTGTGCTTTTTAAGCTCTTAGTTCTTCTCCTTTACAGGATTGAACCTTAAACTTTTTATAGAAAGTTTTATTCCCATCTTTTTCTTTTTTTTGTACTGATTTTTTTCAGAATACTCTTTTTGTGTTTTCATCTTTTAATTATTTTTTTCTCCATTTCACTCTCTTTGTTTGTTCGTGCATTTTAGTTTCTCCCCTTATCTTTGATTTCTTTGGTTTCTACTAAATGATTCCTGTTCTAGGTTGGCTACCCTCTGGTGACTCTTCTTCTCTGTCTCGGTGATCCTCAAATATTCCACCACAACTTAAGTTCTCATATGGAGCAATTATACAAACTTCTAAGAGTAAGTTCAACTCTCTTATCCTAACAAAAAAGGATTCACTGAATTGCTTGTCTGCCTCACGCATGGCCCAATCCTACTTTTCCACTCTTCCATTTTCAAAGGGAAATAACTACACCGTCATGTATTGCATTTGTTGGCTGAGAGCATCTGGTTTTATTCTTCAGGACAAGAACCATCGTTTTATGGCCTTGGACTGCCTTCATCGAGTTCTAAGGTTTTACTTGAGTGTTCATGCTGCTAACCAGCCACCAAATCGTATATGGGATTACTTAGACAGCGTGACCTCTCAACTCCTAACTGTTCTGAGGAAAGGGCTGCTAACTCAGGACGTTCAGCATGATAAACTTGTTGAATTTTGTGTGACTATAGCAGAACATAACCTTGACTTTGCCATGAATCATATGATATTGGAATTATTGAAGCAAGATAGCCCAAGTGAAGCGAAGGTTATTGGTCTCCGTGCTTTGCTTGCCATCGTCATGTCGCCTTCAAGCCAACATGTTGGCTTGGAAATATTTAAGGGTAATTGTTTTTCATAGAACTTTTAGCCTATTGTTTTGTTTTGACTCACAAAACCTTCTTTATCTCATCTGCCCTCCTGTTTCATAAGCAGGTCATGATATTGGTCACTACATACCAAAAGTGAAGGCTGCAATTGAATCAATTTTAAGGTCTTGCCACAGGACCTATAGTCTGGCTCTTCTAACTTCCTCAAGGACCACGATAGGTAATTTCTACTCTGAAGAATAGTAGAGTTGTAGAGGCAGTACCAAGAAAAGGAACTGATTACATAGGGTCAAAAAGAGCAACAGGACTAGCTTTTATGACTTGATTCGGTTTAGCTGTTCTTACATGGATAGGATAGATATATTACATATTGTGATGAAAGAAGTTACTGTTAGTAGCCTGACTCTTTTTTCTTTCAGAAATAAAGTATAATATATTCAAAAGCACCAAAGGAGTGCAAACTCATTAACTAAAGTATTTATAAATCTAGCAAAATTCCAATTAGAGCCTAATGGAGTGTATATATTTTTCTTTATGTGATATATTATGTCCCTATCATGATTTAATTAGGTGGTGGAATATCCCATAAATCATGGAATTCCAAGATAATTAGGTTTCCTTTTATGGTGCATGAGTAAGAACATGAACGTATATAACCTCATGTAATCATTCAATAAAAAATATAATCTTTCTCCATGCCATCAAATCATTAATAAAAAGTTCAGGGTTTAGAACTAAAAATTCTTAAAACCTATTAAAATTACATTATATGCTCTTAAAAGCCATTCTATTCATCTCTTCCCAAATAGCCAAGAAGGTAGCCAAAGAGATAAGTTTTAGTCTCTTATCACCTTGGATGTCTCTCCATGCCATATCTCTTCCCATACTCAACCTGCCGCCAGCCAACTCACACCCAAGAAACTGTAGGCACCAATGCCTAAATCTGATAAGTATATGGGCACCACAAAAGAAAATTATTTCATGATTCTGCACTCTTGTATAGGTAGCTTCTATTTACTAAAACCTTGCTTAATCAACTTATCCAGCATTAAAATCCTTTCACCTACCTCTTTCCAGGTGAAAAAAGCCACTCTAGGATTTGTCTTAACCTTCCAAATCAAATTGGCTGGGAAGTCATTACGAGATATTTTCCCCCTATTCAGATGCCGATAAAATGACTTTACTTGAGAAGGTAAGGGAAGAGTTCAATTTCCAGATAAGCTCATCTCTGTGGGCTTGTGACCCTTTTTTTTTTTTCTGAAAGATGTCTCAGCAGTCTTAGATATTCATGGATCTCCTAGTCATTTAGATTCCTTACCAACTCAACTGACTACTACTCTCTCCCGTTAGAGCTAAGAACGAATATTTTAACGGCAGCATCCTCGAAGTGAAGTAGGTAAAGATACATGGAATTAATGAATCAAAAATCCCCCCACTCCCCCCTCCATCCACTCATCTCTCCAGAAGCTCACTATATCCCTCGACCCCATTCTCCATTTAACACAATCCTGAAAGTCCTCTTTCTCCATGAGCATTTTCTTCCAAGACCCACTTCATACGGAACCCTATGGGAATAATTGAATGAACCACTGCCATCTTTAGCATGTTTAGCACATAAAGCTCTACTCTAAAAACTCCCCTCTCCCTAACAAACCTCAAAAGCCACTTTCTTGAAGAGTTCTGTTGAAATCGCCCAAACCTCAACACTGTAATGGTTATTGAACCTTGTCCCAAGCCACAAGGTGAAATTTTCTTCTTTCTTCCGAATCACACCACAAGAAATTGCATTGGATTCTTTCCAGTCGTGGACATAAAAAATATATGGATATTTCCATCCTGCCAAGCGAGATTCAAAGTGGTTAGTCACTAGTCCCCTTGTTGGTGTCTCTTTGAACTTTGCCCTTAATAGAAGACCCAAATATTTAATAGGTAGTCTCCCATTTTTTCACCTTAAAATGTCAGCCAACCTCCCTCTTCTTCACAAGCCCAAGTTGCTCAAGTTCCAAATTTGACAGATTAATCTTGAGCCTCAAGACCACTTCAGAAAAGACTAATACACACATGTTCTTGAGAAGTGCCGTACCACTTGATTCGCAGGATAATAAAGTGTTATGTGGAAAAAAGAGGTGGATAGCCTCTGCCTTCTCAAATTGTCAAGCCCTTAAACAAATCCACCTCCTTGGCTGTTGAGATGAGCTTGTTGAATGCTTCCATTACTATACTAAATCACAGCAGGGATAGAGGGATCCCCTTGTGGTAATCCCTTAAAGGCCTTAAAAGAAGGAAGATGAACCTCCATTCATTACCGCCGCGAATGATGAGGAGGTGATACAGGTCTTCATCCAACTGCTCTATTTTTCACCAAAACCCATCATGTCCATCATGTAGAACAAAGACCTCCATGCCACATGGTGATAAGTCTTTTTCATTTTCAATTTACGTTTTTTCCACCCACCCACGAACCCTCCCCCCTCCTCCCCCCATTCTAAATTGCTGTTAACAACCCCATTTACTATTGATGTTGCATTTAGGATATGTCTTCTTCAACAAAAGCATGTTGCCTCTTGCCAACAACAATGCCTGCCATTATGTTTTCTTAAAAAATGAATGACCACTTTTGCCATTGTTATTGCCAAAACTTTCGCAATAGTCTTATAACTGCACTTACCAAGTTATAGGTTTAAAATCTTTAATGTTAGAAACCTTGTCTACCTTTGGGATTAAGACAAAAAAAAGTTGAGTTCAGGCTCTTTACATAGAATTACTCGGCCAATCATTGGCATAACAACAAAATAACTAACTTGTTACCAAGTATAATGCAACTGGTATTCCAGCTCATATTGTCTGGCATGTAACTATATTCTAATGGTTATTTCCTAAGAGGAAATGATAAGAAAACTCTGCCTGTCTGGCATTCTACAACACAATTTGAAGCCTTGAATGTTGCCGTTTAAAGAAATGTTAAATATTTGGTAGCTTTTTTAGTGTTTTTTTGAATGGGTGCTAAATCACCTTTATATACTTTCTTAACCCTTTCCGAAGTCGGGCTCAGAATTGGATTTTTATTCATCTGTTATAGGGAAGCCCTCAGATATGCAGTTGCATGACGCAACTCCGGACTGAAATGGGACATGAATTGGTTGCCTAAGACTAGGATTCCGAAACATGATTGCCTGACTCTGGTTTGTTGCTAGACTGTCTGTTTTTAGCTGTACCAGACATGAAGATAGGCATGGGAAAGCAGTCAAATATTTCTAAATGCATATAAACTGATAATGTGGTGGATTAGTAGAATGATGGGTTGCACTAATCTTTTAGTGTTTGAGTATTTCCTATTTTCTTAAATTGTTTATCTAAAGATCTATTGTAGACCTATAGTTATTCATGCTGGGTGACACGTTTCTGGATTGTCATCCATAATTGATATTTTTTCACACTCCAGATGCTGTAACTAAGGAGAAGTCTCAAGGATACCTCTTTTGGTCAGTGCTAAAGTGCATACCTTACCTGATAGAGGAAGTTAGCCGAAGTGATAAGATTACAGAAATAATACCGCAGCATGGCATCAGTATTGATCCTGGTGTACGAGAAGAAGCAGTACAGGTACTGAACCGGATTGTAAGATACATTCCTCATCGTCGTTTTGCAGTTATGAGAGGAATGGCCAACTTCATTCTCAGGCTTCCTGATGAATTCCCTCTTCTCATTCAAACATCGTTAGGACGTCTTCTTGAACTCATGCGGTTCTGGAGAGCTTGTCTGATTGATGATAGACTGGAAAAGGTTGATGCTGAAGATGGAAAGCAAGTGGGGCAGGGAAATGACAGATTCAGGAAATCTTCTTTCAATCAACCAGTAGATGCAATTGAGTTTCGAGCATCAGAAATTGATGCTGTGGGGCTCATCTTCCTTAGTTCTGTGGATAACCAGATACGGCATACAGCCTTGGAGTTATTGCGCTGTGTACGTGCTTTGAGAAATGATATACGAGACCTTACAATTCGAGAACAGTCAGATCATAACATAAGAAATGAAGCTGAGCCCATATTTATAATTGATGTTCTGGAAGAACATGGGGTCAGTTTCTAAACCACATTACTAATCCTAACTTTTATTTTTTTTTATGCAGTTACTTGTAAATATGAAATTTCTTCTCCTATTCTATACTCAAATATTTTATTGTTGCAGGATGACATTGTTCAGAGTTGTTACTGGGATTCCGGCAAGCCTTTTGATTTCAGAAGAGAGTCTGATACAATTGCTCCTGATGTGACTCTTCAATCCATAATATTTGAGAGTCCTGATAAGAACAGATGGGCTCGATGTCTTAGTGAGCTTGTCAAATATGCTGCTGAGCTTTGCCCAGCATCTGTTCAGGAAGCAAAGTAAGTGTGCCCAACAAAATTGTGTTATTTTCTTATGTGTATCTTCAAATGGCACTATCTTTTCTTTTTCAAGCAATGATGCATTTTCCTCTTAACAGGTAATATAATCTCAAATTGTGGCTTACTGGCTTGAAATAAAAAATTCCAAGGGCAATTAGAAGCTTTAGGTCCTTGTGAACTTTGTATCTAATGGGTAGATGAACTGACAAAAAGAAAAATTTATTTGCCAATAATTGATACTGTAAGCTACTTTTACTTGGAGGTCTACAATTTATTTACTAAATAGTGAAGACAAGTTGCTATATCTGATTGAATAATGCTTTGTTGTTCATTGTGACTCCAATTATATGAACTTTCTTATCATGCTTTCCTGGTTAATCAATTGAGGAAAAAGAAGTGTGCATCTCAGTGAAACTCGACTTTCTTTGGCAGGGTAGAGGTTCTACAACGTCTTGCACATATTACACCTGTTGAGTTGGGTGGAAAGGCTCATCAATCACAAGACACAGAGAACAAACTGGATCAATGGCTTATGTATGCAATGTTCATATGCTCTTGTCCACCAGATGGCAGAGAAGCTGGTAGCATAGCAGCTACCAAAGAGATCTACCATCTGATTTTCCCCTCTCTGAAATCTGGGTCAGACACACATATCGTAAGTTGTTGGTAGAAGTATCTTCATGGTGTGTTAAGTTCGATATAAACATATAATGGTATATTGCTCTGTTATCCCACTCTTTGGCCAGTGATAAGGATGGTAGTAAGGTTATGTTGATTGGGCCAAATTCATATCCAAACTAGATCTGGATATTAATGAAAATTTTTCACTGTTCAATGAAACTGGTCCGTGCAAATTTATGTCCAGTTTATTGTGTCTTTCCTATCCTGGGTCTTTCCTCATTTGTTCTTCAAGTATTTTCTGCATGCTTCTGAATTTGATATCAATGGTAAACTTGTTTTATTTCCTTTATATTTAGCATGCTGCCACCATGGCTCTTGGTCATTCCCATCTGGAAGCATGTGAAATCATGTTCGGGGAGCTAGCATCTTTCATTGATGAAGTTTCTTCAGAAACAGAAGGAAAACCAAAGTGGAAGGTATTCCTCATGATCTAGTTTCTGAACATACTTGATATTGCTCAGTGGACTATGCTGATACGAACTTGAAAAGTCAAATCTTGAAGAGTATATTTATTTTCATTAATTGGTAACTTCATGACTCATGAACGGCTATGCTAGAAGGGCCAAGTTTATCTTACAAACCTGACACAATTGAGAAGGCTTGTAATCAAATTAATGGTTAAAAATTTATTGGCACTTGAGTTCTGGGTGCAAGAATTTTGTCTTATGTTTACATTGCCACTTGAGGAGGGTAGGATTAAGTTTTCTTGGCATTTGGCTACACTAGATAATAAAAGAAAATTGTATGTCTTTTTATTTCGAAAAAAAAAAGAAAGAAAACTGTATGTCAATTACTGAAATGTAAGGGAAAGAACAGATAATTTCACATAAAGAAAGTACCTGGATTAAGTTGCAAAGTTTAAGGCCCAACTTGAGTTTATTCTGTAGATTTGATTTGTTGATACTAATGTATATCTGCTGACCTTCATTCCCTGTATCAAATTTTTATGTTCCAATGTTATCTAAAAAAAAACAAATTATGTTCCATTGATGTACCTTGGCCTCTCAAACTGTAGCAACAGGAATGGGTTGGAGTAGAACTTAGATCTAAAATTTTTCTATGAAAAAATGTGGATGTTTCATTTGTATCAAACACTTCAAAAAATTGAAGAGCAAAATATTAGTAGAACTTCTCTTCGTCAATTTTGATTACATGTATGTACTCTCTGTCCAAGCTGCAACAAATTTTGGTAAAGCCCCATAATCTTGATCCTTTTCTACCAAACCTTGCCTCCCAATGCTAATTACAAACAATTCATTCCTTCAGAAAAATTTAAATAATCCATAAATGTATTTTTTAAAAAATTCTCTCTCCCTCTATCTCTCAAACTCAGTTTTCTTTGATATTTAGTGAGACTTCTTCTTACCAAAGTTAGGCAGCAGTTAGATCATCTACTTAACATTGTATGCCAATGCTATAGATGCAAAGCCAAAAAGGGCGCCGTGAAGAACTTCGCATGCACATTGCAAACATATATCGAACTGTTGCAGAAAATATCTGGCCTGGATTGCTTGGCCGCAAGCCAGTCTTCCGTCTACACTATTTGAGGTTTATTGAAGATACAACAAAGCAGATTTTAATGGCACCTCCTGATAGCTTTCAAGAAATGCAACCTCTCCGTTATGCACTTGCTTCTGTTCTAAGATCTCTTGCTCCCGAATTTGTTGAGTCAAAATCTGAGAAATTTGATCTGAGAACTAGGAAGCGACTGTTTGATCTTCTTCTTTCCTGGTGCGATGATACGGGTAGTACATGGGGGCAGGAAACTGTAAGTGATTATCGGCGTGAAGTTGAGCGGTACAAAACTTCACAGCATAATAGGTCAAAAGATTCTATAGACAAAATATCTTTTGATAAGGAACTAAGTGAACAAGTTGAGGCAATTCAATGGGCCTCCATGAATGCTATGGCATCACTTTTATATGGCCCTTGCTTTGATGACAATGCTCGAAAAATGAGTGGTCGGGTAATATCTTGGATCAACAGTTTGTTCATTGAACCTGCACCAAGGGCTCCATTTGGTTACTCTCCTGCTGATCCAAGAACTCCATCTTATTCAAAGTATACCGGAGAAGGTGGACGTGGAGTTGCTGGTCGTGATAGGCATAGAGGTGGTCATCATCGTGTTGCTTTAGCAAAATTGGCTTTGAAGAATCTTCTTCTTACGAATTTGGACCTGTTTCCTGCTTGCATTGATCAGGTAATATATGACCCCTTATTGGTATGCACTGCGTCCTTTTGTTTATGTATGTGCATGCACATCTGTGTGTTTTCTAATAGGAGGCTCTTGGACTGGCTGTAGTCTTTGGAAGTAGCCCTTGCTGTTGATCTAATACTTATTGTGAGTTGAATTCAATTTCAAATCTCTGCGCGTTATGAGTAACTTTATTAACTAATTAGTTGACCACTACATCCTTATTTCATATGCATGCACTTGAATATGGAGTTTTTGATGTTTAGATCTTATTCCAGTTATGGAATTTTGTAAAAGGTAAACGAGTGCGCAGACACAAACCATGCATGTATTTGTATCTTTATGTCTATTTTGATGCTTCATAGAGATACTAGAAGTAGATAAAGATAAGAAAATTAATATATAGGAAACTGGTGATGCCCCAGAATTTTCGACCTTAGTCAATGACTTGATGGTTATTCTCATTTTCCCCTACTTTCACTTTTTATTATTCTTCAGAACAAAAATAATAGTCTCCTTTATCATAAGAAGTCTGTTCTGCTTTTTTCTTTAATGTTTTTAAATTAATTTCAGGTACATTCATCACTGTCAATTAATCAATAAATTTGACTAACCAATTGATTTTAACATTTTGCTCAGTGCTACTACTCTGATGCTGCTATAGCTGATGGATACTTCAGTGTACTGGCTGAGGTGTACATGCGCCAAGAGATACCAAAGTGTGAAATTCAGAGGCTCTTGAGCCTGATTCTTTACAAGGTAGTTGACCCTTCTAGACAAATCCGAGATGATGCATTACAGATGCTTGAGACACTTTCAGCCCGTGAGTGGGCAGAGGATGGTATTGAGGGCTCAGGACGCTACCGAGCTGCTGTTGTGGGTAATCTTCCTGATTCCTATCAACAGTTCCAATACAAGCTCTCTTGCAAACTTGCAAAAGATCACCCTGAGTTGAGCCAGCTCCTTTGTGAAGAAATCATGCAGAGGCAACTGGATGCTGTTGATATAATTGCACAGCATCAGGTCTTGACATGCATGGCTCCATGGATTGAGAACCTCAATTTCTGGAAACTCAAGGACTCAGGCTGGAGTGAGAGATTATTAAAAAGTCTTTACTATGTCACATGGAGGCATGGTGACCAGTTCCCTGATGAAATTGAGAAACTGTGGAGCACAATTGCAAGCAAGCCTAAGAACATTAGTCCAGTTTTAGATTTCTTGATCACAAAAGGAATTGAAGACTGTGATTCAAATGCCTCGGCCGAAATAAGTGGTGCTTTTGCTACATATTTCTCTGTTGCTAAACGGGTGAGTTTATATCTAGCACGGATATGTCCACAACTTACAATTGATCATCTGGTTTACCAATTAGCACAGAGGATGCTGGAAGACAGTGTTGAACCAGTTGGAGCAGGTGCAAACAGGGGTGATTCAAATGGAAATTTGGTGTTGGAATTCTCTCAGGGCCCTGCAGTGCCCCAGGTTGCATCTGTTGTGGACAGCCAGCCACACATGTCACCCTTGCTTGTTCGGGGTTCCCTTGATGGTCCACTTAGGAATACTAGCGGCAGCCTGAGCTGGAGAACAGCAGGTGTGACAGGACGAAGTGCTTCCGGTCCCCTTAGTCCAATGCCTCCTGAGTTGAACATTGTTCCTGTAACTGCAGGCCGTTCTGGCCAGCTCCTTCCAGCCTTGGTAAACATGTCTGGGCCTTTAATGGGGGTTAGAAGTTCCACAGGAAGTTTGAGGAGCCGCCATGTATCACGGGACAGTGGAGATTACCTCATTGACACCCCAAACTCTGGTGAAGATATGTTGCATTCTGGGGTTGGCACACATGGTGTTAATGCTAAAGAACTTCAATCAGCCTTGCAAGGGCATCAGCAACATTCGCTTACTCATGCAGATATAGCCTTGATTCTTCTTGCAGAGATAGCATATGAGAATGATGAAGATTTTCGGGAACACCTGCCTCTTCTTTTTCATGTCACCTTTGTTTCAATGGATAGTTCAGAAGATATTGTGCTTGAGCACTGCCAGCACTTGCTTGTCAATCTCTTATATTCACTTGCTGGCCGGCACTTAGAGCTGTATGAGGTGGAAAACAGTGACGGAGAGAACAAGCAGCAGGTTGTCAGCCTGATAAAGTATGTCCAATCAAAGCGAGGGAGCATGATGTGGGAGAATGAGGACCCAACTCTTGTGAAGACAGAACTTCCTAGTGCAGCGCTGCTTTCTGCCCTTGTTCAGAGTATGGTTGATGCCATCTTCTTCCAGGGAGATCTCCGAGAGACTTGGGGGGCTGAAGCACTTAAATGGGCAATGGAATGCACTTCAAGACACCTTGCCTGTCGTTCACACCAGATTTACCGTGCATTGCACCCTAGTGTCACTAGTGACACATGTGTTTCACTGCTCCGCTGTCTTCATAGATGCCTAGGCAATCCAGTACCTCCTGTCTTAGGATTTGTGATGGAAATTTTATTGACGCTGCAAGTGATGGTGGAGAATATGGAGCCTGAGAAAGTGATACTATATCCCCAACTTTTTTGGGGTTGTGTTGCTATGATGCACACAGACTTTGTTCATGTCTATTGCCTGGTCCTACAGCTCTTCTCTGGTGTTATTGACCGCCTGTCGTTCCGGGATAGAACAACAGAAAATGTCCTTCTCTCCAGTATGCCTCGAGATGAACTTGATACTAATGGTGACCTTGCAGATTTCCAGAGGATGGAATCTAGAGGCTATGAGGTAACACCAGCTGGTGGGAATCTACCAAAATTTGAAGGGGTTCAACCTCTTGTGCTGAAGGGACTAATATCAACTGTTAGTCATGGTGTCTCCATTGAGGTCCTTTCACGCATTACAGTACACTCTTGTGATTCTATATTTGGGGATGCTGAGACAAGACTCCTGATGCACATTACAGGCTTACTTCCCTGGCTTTGCTTGCAGCTTAGCAAGGATACAGTGGTGGGACCTACTTCACCACTCCAACAGCAGCACCAAAAGGCTTGTTCTGTTGCCGCAAATATTGCCATCTGGTGTCGAACAAAATCACTTGATGAGTTAGCTACTGTCTTCATGGCCTACTCTCGAGGTGAGATCAAAAGCATCGATAATCTACTTGCTTGTGTCTCACCACTACTATGCAACGAATGGTTCCCCAAGCATTCAGCTTTGGCTTTTGGGCACTTGCTACGGCTGCTGGAGAAAGGACCAGTTGAGTATCAACGAGTGATATTGCTCATGCTTAAGGCACTGCTCCAGCACACTCCCATGGATGCTTCTCAAAGCCCGCACATGTATGCAATTGTGTCCCAGTTAGTTGAGAGCACTTTGTGTTGGGAGGCACTTAGCGTGCTGGAAGCCCTTCTGCAGAGCTGCAGTTCATTGACGGGGTCCTACCCTCATGATCCTGGGTCGTATGAGAATGGAACTGATGAAAAGATCCTAGCTCCTCAGACCTCATTTAAGGCTCGAAGCGGGCCCCTACAATATTCCATGGTTTCAGCTATTGCTGGAGGTACAGCACTAGCTAACCAAGGGGTCTCGACTGAGTCAGGGGTGTCATCTAGAGAGGTAGCTTTACAGAACACACGTCTGATCCTGGGGCGGGTTCTTGACAGCTGCGCACTTGGGAGGAGAAGGGATTATAGAAGGCTAGTACCTTTTGTGACCACAATTGGGAATCCATGACCGGGGTTGACATTGCTTACTGTATTTTTGATGGAGCAATGGAGGAGAATTTGGGGCCCCTGGTTCTGTATATAGACACATGATAAATTATGGTTTTAGTTAGTAGAATCTTCCTTAGAGTTTCAGCACCCCAAGCCCTTTTCTCTCAAGTTAAATAGTTCCTCACCTTTTCTTTTTTTTTTTTGGTTTTATATTTTCATGTTTTGTAGGAACTGTCTGCTGCTCTGTCCAATTTGGTTTTCTCTCACCTCTGCAACTAAATACAATCGGGTGAATCTTATGCAGTATCTGCCAATTGTACATTCTTCGAATCCTGTTTAGGAGATTAGATTTTTATGCCTGTGAAGCATGTTACTACAATTATGTAAAGTGTAACTATACCAGCCTGTCAATTTCTATTTATAACACTTACATCAGAA
Source organism: Carica papaya (assembly GCF_054855325.1). Taxonomy (NCBI): domain Eukaryota; kingdom Viridiplantae; phylum Streptophyta; class Magnoliopsida; order Brassicales; family Caricaceae; genus Carica; species Carica papaya. The sequence continues at coordinate 5,659,965 of NC_142309.1, read as the reverse complement.
ACTCTCTCAAGTGACTCAACTTGCTTTTGTTTGTTTATCTGCCTTCATGATTAATTTTCTCTCGTAATTAGTTGAAAGTTTATGCATATGTATATATATTACAAATATTGATGTAATATTGTATCTTCATTAATACTTACAGGAATTGATTTAACTAATAAATTTATGGAGAAACATATAGTACATATCAACGCGGATCTATGATATACAAGACAATATCTCTGAAACTTGTGTTACTAACCGGAGTATTAACGAAAGAACCTTTTGCTGACTTTCAATTCTTTCCTTTGTGTTATGAAGAGGACTCAAATCAGATTTGATAAATGTGTTAGCCAAGACCAAATGCCTCTGCTAGTTGAACTTTGAAGTGGACAATTGGAAAAAAACAAAAAACAAAACAGAGAACCAAATAATTCAAAGAATCTCTTACTTCCAATCCTAACTTCATGGCAGTCGCGTATATATATTTTCCTTCTACAATCTAATGTATAAATCTGATCATATGAGAGAGGGAGAGGGAGAGAGAGAGAGAGATCCATGTATAGAATCTATGCATCCTAAACTTCATGCCAATTCATGCAACAGCAATACAAACCGAAGCATCCATTAATAATACAAACATAGAAGATGTGAAGACATCCTCACATTTCAACAAACTGTATACATTAAGCGGAGGGTTCATCTTATTCAACTCATTTAAACTTCCAACAAAATCTCAGTTTTTCCAATTGAGTACTAAATAAAAATTTACATCCATCCAATGCAGTCGCTGGAAAGCTTGATCATATCTTTCCCCCATTTAGGAAAATGATGCATTATCATTCGCGAGGTGATTGATTCTTCTTGAACAAGGCATAGGCATCACTATAAATGGCCACCATGTTGGAGAATACAGCAAGGACAATCATGAAAATGCATAAGATCTTGTCTCTCTTTGTTGCTATTTTGTGCCGATCCCTGAAACATCAAACAAAATCCAACCTCAAATCAAGAGTTTTCCAATCAAATTGAATGTAAAGAAGCTCATAATAAAGGTCATTAAATTAATTTCACGCCAAGATCAGAAGAATTGTCCTCCTCATAAGTATAATTTCTTAGAAACTGAGGATCGATGGGTAGAAATTCTAGTAAATGGCTCTATAATTCCAAGATCATACCTCCTCTTATTTCAGGTAAAAGCTAAGAATTTATCTCATTTAGAATTGATATTCCAAAAAGGGTTCTACTTAAATAAGCATTTCCTACTGGCATGTTGGCAAGAAAATACATTTCTCCTTTGTGCCAGCATAGATGACCTCTATTGGTGAACTTGTTATGAACACAAGATTACAGATTATTGATTTGATGAACCACAGCATGTGCTTCCACTCACGCAAACAAGTAGAGGAGCAATGTGCACAGACTGCCCAATTTCTAAATACCGCAGGGGAGTTGCTAGAGAAATAATTATGCAGCTTTTGGTTGCAAAGAATTTATTTGTAAACAGAAACAAGTCAAGGATATTTTATTTTCCTAGGCTAATCAACTACTCACCTGAGCGTAACAGCAGCAGGAAATATAAACCCAAGGCAAACTGCAGCAGTTGCACCAGTGAATTGGAAAGCATCCCAAATACTGGGTATAAAGTTTGCACCCAAAAAGATGACAGTGATGAGCCCCAAAGTCACGAACGCAAACCTCAAATTGGACACAGCTAGAGGCCTTGCTGATGGAAAGAGGAGACCATCCATGTTGAGCCGCAATGGATAGAAGACAATTGGAAACACAAGCATGAGATGGGCTGCGTAGCTAACACGAACAGCATCATTTAGCACGGAACTATAAGGAATGCCAAGATCAGTGTCAAAGTTTGCAAGCACATCATCAAGAGTTGAATCACCAAAGAGGAGGAACCCAAAAAAGCTTGTCATTATGTAAACAGATGAGCATAATGCCAATGCTGTCCGTACAACTGATTTTATTTTTATCGAGTCTTCGAGTTCATTATCTATGCTGTGAACTGCAAACAAAATGCTTAGAAAGATTAGTTTTTTTTTCTGGTCGAACCCTCTATAGTTTTTATTTGGGAAAAGAACCCTCTACTAGTTAGAGGACGTAAAAACCCTATAACTAAGCTGGCGAAGGCTGAAATTTCCAGAAAATGGTTAATCAGCTAGTGCTTGGAGATTAAACCACAATTCTCCCAAAATGTCCAACCTTTTAGTTAATTACAAAAACTTGAAAATTTGTACCATACTCAAACCCTTCTAAGTAAAAAAGTTTGTGCCAAAACACTAAACTTTCCAGAAAAGAAATAATACATGCTTCCACTTGTATAGATATTATAAAAATAGAGAACTCACGGAGATCTTTCCTCTCAAGGTTTTCAGATGCGCATAAACATCCCAGTGAATTGAAATCATTCAGAAACTCAATCCATTGAAACAAAGAGAAACAGGAGATAGGCATATCAACCTCGAATAAAACTATTGACCATTGTGCATACCATTGTAGTGGCATATATATGCAGTGACCAGAACAGGAACAACAGTGAAGAGTTTCCAGAAGGATGTCATATCAGTGACATTAGGCAGCAATCTGGGCATAGCTACAGTTCCAGTTATCAACTTCACAACTGCAATTCCCACAGTGATAACAAGAAATACAACTGCCAATGCAACTGATAAGGCAGATGTGAACCTTAAAGAATCTGCAACCATGGAAAGTACAATAGATGAACCCGTTAAAAACGTTACATGCGAGGTTAAACAACATGATCACTACCACCAAACAAACATTTTCAGTTGTCACTAAAACAAATACATGCCGATAGTCCATATGCACGAGGTAAGTCCCAACAATGTCTCTTATATGTGTTAATATGCTCTCAAATCAACAAATTTTTAAGATGTTGAGTCATACTTTAATGAGGAGAAGAACAGGATGTTCTACTTGTCTTCTTTACCAATAATTAAATTTATTACAAAAGAAGGTAGCTAAGCTTGAGTTCCCAAGAATTGCAAAGTTGTAGCCACAACTCCAACCATATTCAGCCACAAATCAATTCAAGGAATTCCTAGATGGCTAATGTGTTTAAACTTGCAGACAAATAACTAGTGCATAACCTCCAGATGTTGTTAAACAAGCAGCAAGCTATCATATCCGTAGACTATATACTAACCAATTCGCTTAAAGCATGCCAAGGGAGCGAAAATGCCAAGTGTCGTGACAAGTAGAACAAAGGACCGCCCATTCCACCAATGTTCTCCAAACCACCCTTCAAGAACACCAGCATGGTGAACTCCGCTTGAAGATGTTCCAGATAGCACATCACCTTCCATTGGAAATCATTTTAAAAATTTAGAGCTTTTAAGAGTCAATCAAACTCGGTGAATAAAAAAAGAAAATTCCCACTATGGTGATATGAAACACGGGTAAACATGAACAAATACAAAAGATAGAACTGATAGAAGCCTGTCATACCAATTATAATCATGTACACAATGAGAACACCAACGTTATTGATCAATACACTGACTTGTAGCAAGACCTTTCCCCACTTGCCAAAAGCATCGCCCATAAGACCTCCATAAGAAGCTGTTCTTCCAGCTCTGCTAAACCTAAGCAGCAACTCAATGGATGCCTCAGTCAAGAATGCCATAAATGCAATCATGACCATCCCAAGAACCAGACCAAGCACTTTCATGGTTGCAGGCAAAGCCATGATACCAGCACCCACAATTGTGGTTGACAAGTTAAAGACTGCCCCAGAAAAAGAAGCTCCATTAAACTCGTCAAATCCACCATCTTCATATTGCCTTTTGGGCAACAAGGGAGAATTCTCATTAGCATGGTGCTTGCTCTTCCTTGATTTCTTCTCCTTCTTCGGTGTAACATCTCCAATCGTCATCTTTTAATGATCACAAAATGCTCCAATGGAGATTTGATGTTTAAAAATTCGGGAATTATACAAGGCAGAATAACCTGCTAATCATAAGACTCAAAGTCAGCTTCCAAGTCAACAAAATTCTAACGAAGTTCAACTCAAAAACATTTTATACTACTCAAAAGTCCTATCTCCTACCCTTTGATTGGCGAACAACTCCAGATGAAACACACTTTTAATTCTCTAATCAAGCCTTGTGAGTCAAAAACAAGATGATTACGGATTCGATGCAGGAGGCGAGCACTTAAAAAGCAGCAACAAAGAATTAGATCGAATGAGGGAGATTCCTGGCAAAACTTCACCTGCTAATTAAGAACAGAAAAAAATCTGTACACTGATATCTTAAAACCGAAAGCAAGAAATCCCCACAAAATATTGAGACCCAGATATACAATTGCAGAAACGAGCTTCAAGGGAACCGAAAATTTCTGCAAACACAATTAATAACTTAATCTACAAACAAAAGTTGGGGTGGTCTTTTGGATTAACCAAAGAGGTAAAAACAACTCCAAGCCCAATTGATAGTTCCTGAATTTTATCCCACTAAACGAATCGATCCAGTGGGATATTGAGGTACAAACCCAAGAAAATGAAAACCAAGAAACGAAAAAGACGGAAAATCCCCAAACTTGATGCTTCACAATTCAGAATTTTGAGAGGAATCCAGGAACCAAGAGAAGGAAGTAGAGAGCAAGAGAACCACCAAAATTTGACGGACGGTCTTGTTTGATTTATATAAAAATAAGGAAGTGAGAAGACGCTATACGGAACAAAAAGGTGTAAACGTATGGGGGTACAGTTCCGGTTCTGTAGCGCACGAACAGACCAATAATAATGTTATATATATATATATATATGAGAATAGCTATGTATGTGTATGTGTATGTGTATGCCCCTGGATGTCGTCCTAGTGGAGTAGAGTTGTTCTTGAAAATTTCTTGTTTCTTTTTTAATGAAAAAGAATTGTATTAACTCAAGCAAAAGTAATCAACTAGTTTTGATTAATTAAATAAAATTAATTCATTAGTATTTTGCATTAACAAATTTAAGTGAATTTATTATTTTTTAATAAAAATAATATAATGGGTTAAAAGAAAAAATAAAAAGTAACCCAAGGAATTGATTAATATACTCTACATGAATCTTTTATGACATTTACATAATTATAATTTTAAACACAAGTTGATAAATCTCATAAAATTAGTGGCATGGGTTTTATTATTATCCTAAATAATTATAAATTGTGCATGTATAATTATTTTTTGTTCTAATAATGATTAAGTAATAATCTTAAATTAACTATTAACACAAAACAATAATTTTTCAAAGAATCATTAAACAAAGTGAAATTTCATTATTAATTAAAGAAGGAAAATTTAATATAAATCAAATTATCTTAAATTAATGAATTTTGAATAATTATTTAACCCAAAACCTTATTATTATTGAAGTTTGAAGCTTTGTTTCGTCTTCTCCCAAAAAATATCAAAATAATAAAAGGTGGCGTTTATTGACTTGAAGACGAACAATCAGCGGTCATCGTTGTGATCTTCAGCCAACTGCTGTCCACGTGTCAGTTGATTATTAGATGTATAACTAATATCAGAAAACAACACATGCTATTCTCCTTTTTCTCTTTAAATAAAAGTAATTATAAATAAATATTACATATCATATAAAAATAAACATTTAAATATTATTCACTCAAATTTTAAAAATAAAAAAATTAATGTAATAATTATAATGATATATTATATAATAAAAAAATTTCAAATATTAAAATAAAAATTAATATGATAATTATTAATACATAATCATATTCCATTTGAATTTTCAAAATACAAAAATAGAATTTAGTTTATAAAATAAAATAATATATTCTAAGTTTAAAGCCATCAGCAAATTGGCAGTTTGTAAGCATCAACGTCAACAACATAATTAACAACTCTAAACAAGTTTATTGAATTAATTAAAATTTAATAGTAATTAAAGAAGAAGGGAAAATATCAATGAGTCAATCAAAATCTCTCCCCAGAGTATTTTACAGACTCAAAACTTCCATAAATCTAATTTAAACGTGAGGCTATGGTTAAAGTGTGCCTGTCACGGGTGGGTCTTGCCAAAAGAAATGAAATAATAATAATTATTATTTATCAAATCTGAGCCACCCAGACTCTCTCTCTTCAATTATTAAGAATGCACATATTATAATATGTAAGATAAGAGGGACAAAAATCTTGTGTCTGAACTTGAACCCAGTGGGTGTGATCCATTAAAAATAATCATAAGTAGGTGGTGGTGACTGAATCCACATAAATCACATGATGCTTTTGTGAATAGATGGACCCATGAGCCCAATTTGGTTGTCTATTTATTTATGTCGGCATCTGGGCAACTTGATCTGACTCTTTTAGGGCTCCTGTATGGTGAATTCAAAGGGTCTTGTTTTTTTTTTTTTTTTTAGGGTATAGAGGAGAGCTGGAGAAGACGAAGTTGATTGATAATCAATAGTTGATGAGAATGACTTGCATTTATCTGGGATTCTGTCTCATTCCCTATGCTTTTTCTTCATATTTAGTTTCATTGTCAGTCCTTTGAATTCTCAACCAAATTTGATCTCATGCAACAAATTGAGCATGTAGATTAAGTACCATACCTTATGACAACCCAATTCTGACATTAAATACACATATATATATATATATATATGTATAATTGATTTTTGTAAAATTAATAATATCATATCACGAATCAACTTTACGATTTAGATTTTGAAATTATTAGTCTGATTATATAGTAGATGCATTTTGATTTATATCTCATTTTATTATATTAGAAAAGCAAATTACATTAACAAGTAAAATTTTTAAAATTATGTGTACGTCCGATAATAAATAAGTCAGTATATACAACTAACTTACTCTGTCGTATTATATCATTAGAACATCGACATACACCACACTAGTAATAAATTTCTTGTATTCTTTCAATTATTTGGTTATGTTTAGAATTACCCTTTCAATACCCTTGTTACTAACGATCTTTATTTTTATCAGAAGAGACTAACTCACCCACCATTCGATTCATTGAGCAAAAGACAAATTTGTTATCTGCTCAAAATGTATGATTACATGAAAACCAACACATAGAAGTTACTATCATGTGTATAAATTAAACTGTTTTTCGACATTCTCAGCAAAGGCAAAACTTATAGTCACTTCATTATTTTTGTCCCAGAAAAATCGCAGTATCAACTTGGAATGATGTAGCAAAAACATTTACAATCTTTATCTTCAGAGTTTCTCACGAATAACTAGCAGGTGCCATAAGTGACATCAAAAGAGGAAAAGGGAAAAGACCATGATAAGAAATCAACATCTTTACTTGCTTCTCCATAAATTTCTTTCCAGCCCAGCTAATAAAATTCTGAAACAAAATTTCAACTAAGAAAACTAGATTTTTACCAGATAGCTATTGCCAAGCAGATCAATTATCTCGGAAACTTTTTCATACCTTTAGGTTCATTTGAGTAGACAGATAGGAATTGTATTCATAATTCACCAGATGGTATATTTACTTTTTTTGAACTGAACACACACATCACTGTATATTGCAACCAAGCTTGACAACACGGCCAGGATAATCATGATTATGCCCAAGATCTTGTCCTTCTTCGTTGCAATGTTGTGCTGATCCCTGAAACACCAAAAGAAGGTTATAAAACACCAGTTAAGTGCTTTAACATAACAGTTCAATGATAATTGAAAGTAACAAAAAGTTATTTTATACTTCCCAATTTCAAAATTACTCCCTTAAGCATTAATGGAGAATATCATAGCTTTTCTGCAGAGTACTTGCTGATTTGCTTCATTTACATAAATAGGACGAAAACCCAGATTGATATATCCAGTAATTGCAATGAAAATCAACAACTCACCTAAGAGTTATGGAAGCAGGAAATATGAAACCAAGACAAACTGCAGAAGTTGATCCAGTGAACTGGAAGGCATCCCAAATGCTTGGTATAAAATTTGCACCCAGAAAGATAAGAATGGTGGGGCCAATAGTGATCAGCACAAACCTCATATTGGACAAAGCTAAAGGCCTGGCTGAGGGAAAAAGGAGGCCGTCCAAATTGAGCCGCAATGGATAGAAGCAAAGGGGAAAAACCAACATGAGATGCAGTCCATAGCTGACACGGATAATATCATTTAAGAGGGAACTGTAAGGAATGCCAAGATCAGTATCGAAGTTTGCTAGTACATCATCAAAAGTTGAGTCACCAAATAGAAGGAAGCAAAAAAGGCCTGTCACTACATAGATGGATGAGCATAGAGCAAGTGTTGTTTGGAGAACTGCTTTTATCTCCGCCTTGTCTTCAAGTTCGTTATCTACACTGTGAACTGCATACGAAGGCTTAGAAAGATGTTAATAAATTTTCATGTAGTGCCTTGGTTTCCTGTTGGAGAAAAGTAGAACAATTGAATTTGAAGAAACAATACAGCAGGTGCATTCATGGAATTCCAAAATCGAATCCAGTTACTCTAAGCACATACTTAAAGAAATCCACCTATAATACTAAGTTTGGTTAGTCTAATTCTTTATAACATGAATAGGAATACTGTATAAATAGGATAAAAATTTAAATGTAACTAACATATTTGGATTCCGAGTCAATTCGATTTGTTTTTATGATTTGTTCATTGATCTGTGACAATATGGTTATGGAATAGAATATTATGGACGAAGTTGATTAATTATACATCACTTGAGTAAATTATAGTTAACTTCTACTTATCAAATAACTAATATCTATGAATTAAATAGGAATAAACTAATTGTACAACATTCTTTTTCCTAGAAAAGTTTTAATCTCAATCAACCATATAGGACAATCCTCGTTCCTCCATAGTAACAAAAAGAAGCGAATGTAGACCAATTATAGATTTGAAAAAAAAAATGAAAAAAACAAAGAAGAAACTGGAGATTAGTGTGCATACCATTGTAGTGGCAAATGTAAGCAGTGACTAGCATGGGAACAACAGTGAAGAGTTTCCAGAATGACTCAAAATCAGTGACATTAGGTAGCAGTCTAGGCATCATTATACTCCCATTTATCAATTTCAGAACTGCAATTCCTACGGTGACAGCAATAAAAACACCCGCCAACATAAACGATAATGCAGATGTAAATCTTAAAGAATCTGCAACAGCAACAATAAACCATAGCTGATGAACCCATAAAAAAAAAAGCCTAAACCAATTTGGCTAAACAAAAAAGCATAGCGTAAGCAGAAACATCAATGAAACTAAAAACACTGTAAAGCTCTAATTCATTTATCAGAAAGGATCAAATAGCAGACTTTGAAACAGGCAAAAAAACTAACCAATCCGCTTAACAAATGCTAATGGAGTGAATATGCCAAGTGTTGTCACTAAGAGAACAAAAGTTCGCCCAGTCCACCAATGTTGTCCAAACCAACCTTCAAGTACACCAGCATGATGAATTCCACCAGAAGATGTTCCAGAGAGCACATCACCTTAATTCAATCCAAAAGCATTAAGCAGTTCTCGAAATATAATCAATGCAATCACATATATAATCGAAGAGAAGGTAAAAGGGGAAATTACAATTATACCAATAATAATCACGTAAGCAATGAGCCCACCAAAGTTGTTAAGTAAAATACAGAGTTGCAGCAAAATCCTTCCGGGCTTGCCAAAACCATCCCCCATAACACCTCCATAAGAAACTGCTTTTGCAGCCCTGCTAAACCGAACCAGCAACTCAACGGATGCGTAAGTGAAGAATGCCATAAAGATGATCATGAAAATGCCAAGAAGAAGACCCAGAACTTTGACGGTGGCGGGCAAAGCCATGATTCCAGCACCGACGACGGTGGTTGATAAATTAAACACCGACCCAGTAAACGAAGCTCCATCAAACTCATTACCTTCCAATGTTGTAGGCAACAGAGGAGCATTCTCCCCAACAAGATGCTTTCTCCTCTTTGATTGATTCTCCCTTTTTGGTGTGATATCTCCATTTGTCATTCTTTCTAATCAAGTATATATGTGTATATAGATCAAGTATATATATATATATATACATATATATATATATAGATCTAGGAAGAAGGAAGATGAAGCTCAAACTTCAAAATATGTAATGACATAAACATGTTTCTTTCTGCAGTTTGTAAATGGTGTAATGGCACAGCGAGTTGGATAAAATAATAAGTCGCGTGATAGACGCATTTTCTTGAATCTAATGTTTTCTGCAGGTGAAGTCAACGGTCAATTCTCTGCTTTGTCTATTGGGAATAACACCTTTTTATATGTTTTCATTAATTTTTATTCAGTTAAATTAATCTGTTTAGGATAATTTTAATGGCATTTATATGTGAGTGCATATATTCTAATTTATTGTGATTATTATGTATTTATAATATTTAATTATAAAATATTTGATAACGATGAGAATAAATTCATGTAATTGACAATATTTAATTTATATAATTTTTATTTATTTTAAAAAAATATATTCAAATTTATAATTATTCGTATATAAATTGTATATAATATTTTCATTTATTGTATATCATAAGTGATACTATTTTAATTTATATAACTGTATGAATTAATGATAACAACTCAAGTGTAGGTGGGTAACTTATATGACTAAAATATTAAGAATAAAATAAAATATTAAAACAAATATGATGTTTGTTAGAGACATTTTTATATAATATGTTAAGAATAAAATAAAATAAATATATTTGATATTTCAACAAATGAAAAAAGATGCATAATTTGTATTGAAACATTAATAATAAACTATAATATTTATCAATATTTATAACTACAAAATTATTATATATATATACATAAATTATTTTTTATTCTACATAAATTTATGATACTCATTTATCACGTAGGATTTAAAAAATAATAATAATAACCACGTGGCAGGTATGGAAGAATGACTAAAATATTAAGATATCCACTAAATTATTTGAAAATATTTAAAATTTTCCATATAAGTATTTTTTGTCCAAAGTTCTCCATAAATTTCAATGAACATGACAAAACTCTTCATGTTCGTTAACTTTCTTTGAAAAAGTCAATTGTTTCTGATGAAATACTTGATGTTAAAAAATGACATTAAGGATTTTTGAAATGCGTTTGTTGTCACTAATGAAGCACCTGACGTGAAAAACCTTACACTAAATTTTTACATTTTTTTCCTTCTCATAAATTACTTTGTATACTTACAACTAATAAAGCACATGACATAAAGAATACTAAACCAAATCATTACAATTTTTTCCAATCATAAGTTACTTTGTATACTTGGAGCTAATGAAGCACATGACATGAAGAACCTAAACCAAATCATTGTATTTTTTCCCTAATCATAAGTTACTTTGTATATTTACATAAAGGAAATTAAAGTCTTTTTTTGGACTCAGTTAATGATACTGGTATTAAAAGATTATGTTAAAATTTTAAAAAGAATTAAAAACGTGTTGACTGATACTAAATTAATAAAGTACTAATTTTCTCTAACAATAACATATTCTATTAATTCTTTTTACTAAAACGGATAAACATATTTGCCTAAGTTACAATACAGACCACATCCCATATATTACTTTTTCTTGGTGACAAGCATAAAAATAAAGCAATTAACATAAATGTGTTCTCTCAAGTTTTGTCATAAGATGATCACCTTTCTCTTGTGAGTTAGCACAAATGATTCAAGAGTTAGCATAAACGAACCTTTGCATTATTTAAAGATCGAAGCTTGCTTTATTTCAATTTTGATACAAAGAGCAAGGGGGCTACAAATAATTTGAAGATGGAAGCATGTTTTGACAAGAGCAAGCCAGGCGTGTATGGTGTGAAGCAGACAACATTGTAAAGGAACATATCAAAGGAACAATACTTTAAAGAATTTGATGGTATAGAGATGAAGGAGTTCTTTTGGTTTAAGGCACAAATGATGGCATCTATGAAGAAGAAGAAAGTGTGGTATAAATAAAAAAGCTAGTTTAGATGGGGTGAAAGGAGATTAAAATATTTGCTGACATAACATCCACGTAGGTGTTGACATGTACGTCGTATCAATATTGTAACACCATAATTTTTTTTTTTTTGTAATTTAGGATTTTATTCTAAATGTAATAAAATAACTTTTCAAATTTTTTTTTTATTTTTATTTTAATTTAGAGTAAAAAAAAATAAAATTGACGGATGATTTAATTGAAAATAATTTTGGAGAAATTGGGTGAAAAATTGGAAAACAGAAGTCAAAACGTAATTTTAGAAAGTTTCGCCACGTCAGACACCCGGTCAGCAGTCCTGACCAACCAGGACGCGCCAAGTGACAGAGACGATGACGCGGGAGGCCACGTGGGTGATTCACGTGCCCGCAATCAAACGGTTAAGGTCCATTTCCGCGTGCACGGACGGCTTGGATGTGCTCCTTTCCATACGCGATCGAACGGCCAGATTCAAACCCTATCGGATGATCTAGAGTGAATCGTGATGGACAACTCATATTGGATCGCGATGAACGTCCCAAATTCACTCCCTATTTAATCGCGACCGAACGGTCAAGATCAAATATGATGGATGACCCAGATCAAAAACGGATGGATATAAATAACCTCCATCTGCACCAAACCCTAACCTTAGCCGCCCGAACCCCTCGCTGGAGAAGATGACCCAGCCACCGGGGAGCCGACTATCGCCACCCGCCGCTGCACCGGAACCCTTTCCGACTACCAAAAAAGGTTAAAACTTTTCTTTTTGCATGAAATTCAATTTTAGTCTCACCCATGGCCAAATCGAAGTAAAAAGACCAGCCAATTGGCCCAAAAACACCTGTGAAGTCCAGTGGCGCCGCCGTGAGAAATTTTACAAAATGCCTCCGATGAGACCCTTCCCGATTTCCGTTTCGCGTAATTTTTCTACCGTTGTGATCACCGTTTTCTTCTCCACATGTTGATTGAAGTAAAACACCCAACCGCAATGTGAGCCGGAGAAGCCGCCATACCGGAGAGCCCTGCTGCTAGTGAATTTTGGTTTTTTATATTTTTTGGGCCAACCGAGGCCCTTTAATGTGTTTTTTACAGGAATCGATGCAAAATCGGTCGACCCGAGGCGAACCACCTCCGCGGGCGGTGGCGCCATCGCTGGATCACGACGAAGCCGCTGTGCCGGAATTTTGAAATTGGCCGAGTGGGCCCTGGAACTGATTTTGGGTTTATTTGGAATATTTGTAGGTACTATTAGTGCGATTCAGTTCCTGAAAAAAAAATTCAGGGAACCTAGGGATCGCCCGTATGCACAGTAAACAATTTAGTTTTTCAGACGTCAAATCGAGTAAGGATCCTTCACCATATTCTCTATCATAGAACTGAAGTTTAAATAAATAATAATACGGTATTTTGTGCGATTTTAGCAAATAAACAGAATTAATTATGGATTGCTAATGGAGTCGGAACCGAAAATTATCCACTACTATTGTTGATTATTTTTACAGTTTACCTGCATGATGATATCTTATTTATTTATTTTATGGCTTTGAACGCATGTGTGGCTTATTTTACGTGTTTACTGTTGAATTGAGAAAAATAAAGTTTAAACAGTACAGAAATTGTATGATTAAATGATTAGATAAAACGACAGTCTTACTGGATATCTTAAGAGATGGTGGATGGACTGGGTACATAGAGAACTCTACCGTGAACGTTGTCTCATGTCGGACGGGGTATGAGGACGGTCCGCTTCACTCTCATACCGGACGAGGTATTGAGATTTGGTAAATTGACACTCATACCGGAGGGGGTATGATGACGGTCCATAATTAAAAATGATAAATTAAAGGGTTCACGTGTAGTGTGGGCATCCCTATAAACCCCAATGGATACCAGCAGGCTGGTGAAAAGAGTGGTAGTTATTGTTTGATTTATTGATAATGAATATGAATTTATAATATGTACTATGATGGCTGATTATGCATAAAATATTGGTCTGTATGATATTATTGTTCTTACAGGTTATTTTCATAAATTTCACAATGGTAAGTGAACGAGAAATGATTTTACGATTAATAAATAAATTTGCTAAATTTAATGCTGCATTAGTGATTTTTGATTTTATACCAACTTTTACTTCTGTGTCGGTGATATAGTGTAATATTCTTACTGGATTAGTGTAACTCATCCTTTATTTAACCATTTTATATCAAGAGAACCAGGTTCCAGAGCCCCATTCGCAAGAAAATTGTGAGTAGATGCTAGATATTTTTTGTAACACCTAATAATTTTATTATTATTATTATTATTATTATTATTATTATTATTATTAATTTTTAATTTATTTTATCTAGTTTATTTTGTAATTATTAAAATTTTAATTGATTAATTTAATTTAATTTAATTTAATTTAATAAAAATAAAAATAATAATAATGATAAAATTGGGTAAAAATATTATTTGAATTTAATTGAAATTGATTTTGGAAAAAGATGTGAAAATTTGGATTCTGGGGGTATTTTTGAAAAGAAAATCGAAAACTGGGGGGTCAAAACGTAATTTAGAAAAGTTGTGTCACGTCAGCACTAAGTCAGCAGCCACGTCAGCGGCCCAGTCAGCAGCCCCGGCTAACCAGGACGCATCGCGTGGCAAGGACACGCTGGCCAGGGGACGGGCCACGTGGGTGATCCGCGTGCGCGTGATCGGACGGCCCAGATCTGTTCCCGCGCGCACGGACGGCCCAGATTCACGCGCACGGACAGCCCAGATTCACGCGCACGGACGGTCCAGATTCAATTAGGCACGGACAGTCCAGATTGCATCGCGATGAACGACCCAGATTTAATCCCAATTAAATCGCGATCGAACGGCCCAGATTCAATCTTGATGGACGGTCAAGATTAAAAGGCGAAGGGTATAAATACCCCCACCCACACCGGACCAAAGAAACCCTAACCGCCAGTGCTCGCCGGAGAAGAAGAACCAGTCGCCGGAGGAGTCGGCCGCCGCCACCAGCCGCCGCACCGGGGAAGTTTCCGACCGCTGATCGAGGTAATTTTTCTCCCCCTTGCTCATTTTTCGACGCTGAGTCCGCCTATGGCCAAACTGGAGCCAAACCACCTGCCAAACGACCAGAAAACTCAGCCGAAACCCAGCGGCGCCGCCGCACCCCTCCTCGATTTTTGCCTCCGATGAGGCCCTTCCCGGCCTCCGTTCGATGCAAATTTTATACCACTGTGATCACCGTTCTTTTCTCTACAGGTTGATCGGAGCTGAATCACCAAAACACGATTCACGCCGGAGAGCCACCGCACCCGAGAGCACCGCTGCCGGTAAGCTTCGGTTTTTCGTAATTTTTTGGCCCACCGAGGGCCCTAGGGTTGTTTTATCGCAGGGACTGATGCAAGTGTGGCCGAATTCGGCCGGAAACGGCCGAAAACGGCCAACCCGAGGCGAATCGCCGTCGCCGGAGCACAGCGGAGCCGCCGTGCCGGAATTGCGATATTGGCCGAAAGGGGCCCTGGGTCTAATTTGGGATTTTTTGGGACACGTGCAGGTACCAGTAGTGCGTTTTAGTTCCTCGAAAAAAAATTCAGGAAAAATTAGGGACAGCTTGTAGGCGCACTGTAGAGCCGTATTCAGACCCCGAAACAAGTAAGGACCCCTCACCCTATTTCCTATCACGGTATTAAAGTTCAATAAATGATAAAACGGTATTTCATGAATCAATAGATGTGTGAAATTGTTTAAGGTTGCTAATGGAGCCCGAGTCTGGTGTATTTGTCGGTCAATTGTTGTTTGTTCTATTTTACAGTTTTAAATGCAGTATGATGTCTGATGTTTTCATTTCATAGTTTCGTATGCAAATATCACTGTTTTATTGATTATGGGTTGAATGACTGAGAACCCGATGTTGTGTGTTGTCTTGTTTGGCATAAATTACTGGTTTGCTGGTTTGTGTGTGATTTGATGATGCTGACTGAGGAAAAAGGGAATAAAAGGTAATATAAATTGATAATTGTATAATGTGGTCAGCCTGACTAGATATCCTGGGAGATGGTGGACGGACCGGGTTCGTAGGGAACCCTACCGGGATTGTGGTCTCTCATACCGGACGGGGTATGGAGACCTTATGTGTTTTGGCGCCCATACCGGACGGGGTATGGGGACAGCCCGTTTCACCCTCATACCGGACGGGGTATTGAGGTTTATGGTTTTGGCGCCCATACCGGACGGGGTATGGGGACAGCCCTGGAATCTGATTACAAATGTTAAGGGTTCACGGGTAGCGGGACCCCTATGGATCCCTATGGATACTAGTAGGCTGGTAAATGAAGAAAATATGCTGTGTAATGATTGAAAAGCAAAGGTGTGGTAAGTATTATGTTATACAGTTCATATGATTTCATGATGATGATAATGTTATTGCTTTCGTATGTTGTTTGTGAACTTCACCGAGGTAAGTGGACAGTAAATGTTTTTTTTTATGTTAATAAACGAATTTGTTATAAATTATGCTCCATTGGTCTTTTTGTGTTTTCTACCCACCTTTACCTCCGTGGCGGTGAGATAGTGTGATGTCTTTACTGGGCTGGTGTAGCTCATTCCTTATTTAACCATTTCAGATCAGGAAGACATTGTTCCCGAGCCCATTCCGCAGGAAAACGGCAAAGGGGACGCCTAAAGACTCCGTAATTATATTTATAGTTTTTATTTTCGAGTTTCTCTCTTAGTTAGTTTGAAATTTCATATTTTGAGTACGTTTTGGTTATTGTGTAAGGGATGTTAATCAAAATTTTTATCACGCTTCCGCATTTAACATTTTTAATATACATATTTCATTTAAATTTCTGGGGCCGTTACATTTTTTATTTTCTGTTTGTTTCTTTATTTCTTGTATTTCTTTCAAAGAATGAATTTCGTAATGTTGTTTAGTACTTTTAAGTTATTGTGTGAGGTATGTAAACTTTAAATCTTTTATTTCGCTTCCGCACTTAAGTTATTATCTATTTCCTTTTGGATTTCTCGGATCGTTACAAATATATTTGAAATAAAAGTAACTTGATTTCTTATTAGTCAAATAATTCGTCAGTGATAATAGACGTTGCTAGAGAAAGTTAATAGATAGAAAAAAATTTGCACATTTTAGAAATTCAAGGAAAACTTTAAAAAATAAATATTTCATGATAAATTTTGAATATTTTTAAATAGGTCAAAAGACATTTAGTATTTTAGCATGAAGAAAAACTAATCAATTTGTACGCATGAATTCCAAATTCAAAAGAACCCAATCAAGTCCATCTAAAATCTAGTCCAATCAAAATTTTGTCAATACTTGAAAGAGATTTGTGAAAGACTAAAGAAAGGCTATTAGAGAAAAGGAAAAAAAAAAAAACTTGAAGAAGAAAATTGGTTTCTCAGCATCTTTAACACGTAATGTATTCCACCTATAGAAGACTCGAAATCAATTGTTTAGTTGCACAACCATTTTATCTGTTAATAAAAGGGAGAGTCAAATGAGATTGGAAAAAAGATGATATTTAAATTTTTGCCAAAATGTGAGAGATGGTGAGGTTTTTGGAAAATTTGAGGATAAGGATAATGTGTGATTAAGATGGGCATATATTTTGGCTAGTTAGGAAACATTACAAACATCATGAGAAAATAAGTCTTTGTGAAACATGGGATGTATTTTTGTCTTTCATTTTTTATTTTTTACCTCATATTTTATAAAGTAAATATTATTAACAAATAGAATTTTTACAAACTTTTACCATATATAATATTTTAATAAATACGCATACAAATTATTTAATAATTAGTGCATATAATGAGGTGGGTGGCTCATAGCTCTCTACTAGTCACAATTTTCAAAAAATTTAAATTCTAAATTATGTTTGCAGCATTTTTTTGAATTATCTATATTAGCACGATTTATCAAACGAAACTTAAGCATTGTCTTTTCTAAAAGTTATAACATTATTTTTCTATTGGGTATTTAATAATTAATAAATAGAGAATAATTATTTTTTTAAATTATTTATATTAGCACGATTTGTTAAACGAAAATTAAGCACCGTCTTTTTTAAAGGTTTTAAAATTGTTTTTTCTTTGTTACTTAGGCATTTGATAATTAGTGAATAAATTCAACAACTTTGAGAATAATTAATTTATTTCTTTAAGTATTAAGGAAAAGGTAAAAAAAAAAGTAAAACTTCTAAAATGATAATAATATTAACAAAAGAAGACCATAAAATGATTAAATGTCGTACACCATCATCGTGATCATTTTTGTAATATAAAAATGTTAAAAAAATTTATGAGAAAATGAGTCTATATGAAGTTCATCTTTTTTTTTTTAATAATTTTTATAGTCCATAGTGTGTAAATTTTTTAATTAGCTAATATCATTAATAAACAACACTTTCACATACTTCTACAATAGATAGTATTCCAATAATGTTGCTTACAAATTATTTAGTAACTAGTGTACATAAAGAGGTAGGTGTCTTGCATCTTCCTACCCTATTTCGTTCTAACTCGTGAAAGGTTTGTAGAATTTTATTAATGAAGATAATTTAAATAGAAGTTTACATCGGTTACCTTCAAAAGTGGTCCATACTATTTAATAGGAAAGTATTTAATATCATTGTCGTTTTATTGATATTTTTAGGTGTAATTGTTCTTTTTCGTTTCTAGAGGCATTCACATGGATAATATTTATCTACACTAGTTTCTTTTGTGATTATCGAGTGTAATAAGACTTTGCCTATTCTATGGACCTCCACATGTATTAATTTTTCATTTATATATATTTTATTTGACTTCTGTGTAATATTATTTTTCATATATTATTTTTTTTGGTAGTTAGCAGTAAGTGGTTTTCATTACCATCTGCACAAATATTTATTTGCTTAAAAATCTGATATGTTAATTTACATTAATATGAGAAATAATTATTTAAATTATATAACATAAACAATTAGAATTAGACAAATTATATAATTAATTCGGGTTATAAGCATAATTTTGTTGGATATAATAAGGATAGATGTCTACATGTAATTGGTTGTTAGAATTAAAAGAAAATAAATCCAAACACATGAAACCCAAGTCTAAAAAGACCCAAGTAAGCTCGTCTGAGATCTAGCCCAACCCAATTTGTATATTAGCCAAAACGACATAGTTTTGGCACATAAAATTATATATGCATTAACATATGTATCTTCTTGCTCGAAGAGGAAGAGGACTGGTCCAGTTTTAGTTCGAATCAGAGTTCATTAATTATCTCTTTATAATGAAGCAGACTCTCACTTTCAATTCTCACTCACTGCAATTTGATTTTTTCTTGTCTCTCAATTTACTGCTATATCTTTCTGGGTTAAATAATTGTTCTCTGTGCGTAATAAATATATCTCTCGAGTTAAAGATTTTGCTTGAATATATAATATAGTCGATTGCCATGGCTGGTGGTTTTGTTATTTCTGGTGGCAGAGATTCAAAACAATATCCAGGAAAACTCACTGCTTATGTCGTCATTACCTGCATTGTTGCCGCCATGGGCGGCTTGACTTTTGGACACGACATTGGTATATCTGGTAAGCCTACATTCTGATCATCTTCTTCAATTAATTTTTTCTGTAATTTTATTGTAATCACTAAATAGTTAACAATGAATTAATTTCAGGTGGGGTGACGTCGATGCCTCAGTTTCTACAAATTTTTTTCCCATCAGTTTATAGGCAAGAGGAATTTGATACTTCCACCAACCATTACTATAAGTTCGACAACACCAATCTCACCCTCTTCACTTCTTCTCTCTATTTGGTTGCGTTTATTACTTCCTTTTTCGCTTCTTGGATTTCCAGGAAGTGGGGAAGAAAAAATTTCATGCTCCTTGGTGGTTTAGTTTTTCTCACTGGAGCTGCCATTAACTTCACTTCCTAAAATCTCGCCATGCTCATCATCGACCGTCTTCTCTTAGGCTATGGTTTTGGTTTCTCCATTCAGTCAGTTCCAGTTTATGCCTCCGAGATGGCTCCATACCAGCACTGGGGTCATCTCAATATTGTCTTCCAATTGTCAATCACCATTGGTATTCTCATCTCCAACATCATCAACTACTTCACTGCCAAGATCCCCGATGACTTGGGATGACGTGTGAGCTTGGGGTGTGCAGTAGTCCCTGCACTCTTTGTTTTCCTCTTTGCTATCTTTCTCCCTAACACCCTGAACTCCATGCTTGAAAAAGGCCAAAAAGAGGAGGCTCGTGGAATGCTTAGATGCATTCGCGGAGTTAGCAAGGACCAAGTTGAGGCTAGTTAAGAAAACAGATTGTTTTGGTGTTGTGTATGGGAGCTGGACAATTCACAGCAAAATGTAATATTCATTCATATTCATTTTAGTTAAAGGGAGGATACATTTATAGAGCTATTTGGCTCTTAATAGACAGAAAACAAAAACAATATAAGGGACAACAAATTGCCAAACAACGCGAAAAAAGTAGAAGGTACATGCAACTTTAACGGTTTTCAGAGAGGGATAATTCGGCTCTAAACTGGAGGACAATTGCATTCCAGTTGTCGGCCATGCGTATTTTTCTAGGGTCTGTGGGATGAGTTGGTATGTTGACTGGAACTTTCCACTGATTTGGACAAGTTGGCACACTTGTCTTCTTGGAACAGCTGTTACCAATTGTTCTTGTTCTTAACATTCCCCCTCAAACTTGTCAAGGGAAGTGGTCGGTGAACCAGTCTAAGTTTTTTCCTGAAATACTTAATATGTGTTTGTGATAGGGCCTTGGTGAAGCAATCGGCGGTCTGATCGCAGGAGGGGACGTATCTAATGTACAGAGCTCCTTTTGTGTAATAATTGGATTATTATAAAAAAAAATATAATAATAAATAAATAAATAAATAATAAGAGTAATGATCTATATATATATATATAGAAGAGGGGAAAAGTGAGAAGGGATGGTTCAGATTAAGGGATGAGAATTGGACGATTGGGATGATTTAGCAGAGTAGTATAAATAGGATGAAAAAAAAGAAAGAAAAAGGAAAGGAAAAATAAAAGAAAAGAAAAAGGAAAAAAGGGGGAGAAGAGAGAAGAGGAGGCAATCGCAGTTGGTCGAGGATTTAAGAAAAAGCCGAAGGAGGAGGAGACGAGAAGAGGGAGGAGGAGGCAGTTGACCGACGATTAAGGATTGAGTGAGTTGGGGCTGTGTTGAGGACAAAGGAAACAGGAGGTATGGTAGCTTCAAATTTTAATCAATGAAATGGAAATTATAATTAAATTTCAATCCTGGAAATGTATACTCGTGTGTTAGGTGAGAGGGATTGGGTCATAGAGAGGATTGAGAGCTGTAAAAGAGAAATGATTCTCCTAGGAGAGTAGATCAAAAAATGAAAAGGGAGTGGGAAGTTTGGTAGGCAAAAGCAGGAGAGTTTTGCGTAGAAGGTCCGAACGGGAATTGCGAATAAATAACTCTGTATAGTTATATATATATAAATATATATTTATATTTATATATATATAGAGCAGAATATTATCAGCGGAAGAGGGAGTCAAAGGGATGTAGGAACTATGCAAGAAAATATATAAATGTGTAGGGCATACGGGACAATCGCCAAAAAGAGGGGAAGCTTAGAGGCCGCTGAGGTTAGGCTGTGAAGGGACTTGTGAACAAGATTGTGACAGTGGAAGCAGTCTGAGAGGGATGAAGAAATGAGAGAGAGAGTCAGCAGTGCGAGGGAGTGGCCTGAGAAGGACACTTGAGGAAGAGGAGAGAAAGAGATACCAGTGAGGGGGAGTGGTCTGCTGAGGTATTATCGGGTGAGATGAGAGGGAGAGATAAAAATGAGAAAAAGATAGAAACAGTGAGTGAGGGCGTGATGAAAACGTGCATTAACAGTGTGTGTGTGCGTTGTGAGAAAAGTGTAGTGAGTATGTGTAGGAATTTGGTTGGTGGAACATGTGTGTGGACAGTGAAATGAACTAGTTTATGTATTTATTTGGTTGGTGGAACATGTGTGTGGACAGTGAAATGAACTAGTTTATGTATTTATTGAGTATGTGTGCCTGTATGAACAATTTCGTGTATTTTCTCATTTTGCATGCATGTATGATGATTGACTTTGATTATGAAAATTGTATAACCGTACTTGTAGTATTGTCATGGCTGAATATGCCAATGTTGGTTATTAATAGTGGTTGGTCCGGGGGAGGAGTGGGGTCGTGATGTTAGTGACGGTTAAAGGGTTACCGGAAGGGTGACGGTGTGCGTGTGTGGCCAGTTTATGGCCGAGACCTGGTGGAGGTGGGGATGAGTTGAGTCGTCGATATTGATGATGGAAGGAATGGGTAATGGTGTGAGTGAGTGGCCAGTTGGGGTCGAGTAGTAACAATAAAAAAAAAGAATCATTGATATTGGTGATGGCTGGGGGTTTAATCTAGGAGTAATAATGTGAGTGTGTGGCCGGGTTAGGGTCGTGTGGATAGGTACGTCAGGTATGTGGGGAAATATTGGGGTGGCATGTTGTGGTGACTTCACGTGGTAAGACGTGGGAATGGTTGACAATCTTTCTTCGAGGGAATGCTATAATTATAGCAAGGGATAGGTAAGTAAGAAGAGATGAGTGTTGGTAGGAGGGATGGTGTGATTAATGGAAGTAGGGACCTAGGAGAGTAGACATTTAACTGAATTTCCATGCTATGCTTATGATTTGAATTTACCTTACTCAACTTGTGTATACTCATTACTTTCACTTACAGATGATATAGCACCAGCAACTGGACAGGAGCTGCGTTCTTTCGATCTTAACGTATAGAGAAAACGGAACATGGAGTATGGATAATGAAACAGAATACTCATATAGTTAGTAGAAAGTAGCTCCTGTTGAAATGAGAAATTGTGGAATTGTAATCTACAGTCGATGATTATACAATGAAGTAAGTTTAGACATTTGACAGATTTGATTTGAACATTTTTTATGTGGTATGGCCGATTAGTTACGGAATGATATATGTTATACTACGTATACTAACAGGGTCGTCGTAACACCACTGAGGCTAAATTCGAGGCGTTACATTTTGTCACTTTGTCGCGAACAAAATGAACGTCCACTTCAATATGTTTAGTTCGTGAATGGAAAACAGGATTGCTTGTAAGAGCCATAGCACTCATATTATCAAACTAAGCTATCAGAGTTTGTGGAGTAGTTACATTTATATCTTTGAGTAGGGACTCCAGCCAGATGATTTCACAGGCAAGAAGAGCCAAGGCCTTGTATTCAAATTCTGCACTTGACCTTGACGCAACATTCTGCTTCTTAGAACTCTAAGAGATCAAAGTTTCTCCAAGATAGATGCAGTAGCCTGAAGTCGAGCGTCAATCATCCCTTGAGCAGACCCAGTCGGCATCCGAATACCCAACAATATTTAGTCTGTCACTGGGTTTGATATGGAGACCGATATCAGTCATTCTTTTTTGGTATCGGAGAACTCTTTTCAAGGCTTTCATGTGAAGATCAGTTAATTTTTGCATGAACTGGCTAAGTTTGTTGACCATAAATGATATATCTGACCTTATGTGAGTTAAATATTGAAGGGACCCTATTATTTTTCAATAGGGAGTTGGATCTTTCAGTTCTTCCCATTCTCCAGTGGATAAGTTGTTGCTGAGAACTGCCGGTGTCGGACAAGCTTTAGCAGAGAACATGTTGCTTCTTTTGAGGAGTTCTTCGATATATTTTGTTTGAGTGAGAAAGAGACTAGTGTCATCTCGTGTTGCTTTAATGTAGAGAAAAAGATAGAAGTCTCCAAGATCTTTGAGTGCAAATGAGTTGTGAAGTCGGTTGATGACATTCTGCATCATTTCTAGTTGGTTCCTTGTAACTATTATGTCATCAACATAAATTAAGATGAAGATTTGGGTTGTCTCTGCGAGGAAGAAAAAGATAGATTTATCTGCTTGTGAGTTTCTGAAGCCCCATTCGAGCAGTGAGGATTTGAGCTTGTCAAACCATGCTCTTGGAGCTTGCTTGTGACCATAGAGCGCTTTATTGAGTTGACAAACTTGGTTAGGGTGTTTGGGATCTTCAAAGCCTTCAGGTTACTTCATAAACACCGTCTCTTTTAATTCTCCATTCAAGAAGGCATTGTTTACATCGAGCTGTTTGATATTCCACCCATTTGTTACGGCTAACACCAGGATCACTCGAAGTGTTGATGTCTTAATCACTAGGCTGAAGGTTTGATCGAAGTCTATTCTAGGAGTTTGATGAAAGCCCTTTGCCACTAATCTGGCTTTGCACCGTTGGAAACTTCCATCAACATTAGTCTTGATTTTGTAAACCCATTTGTTGCCAACCAGATTCATTTCAGGTTGATGAGGAACCAGCTTCCATGTTTGATTATTCCTGAGAGCAGACATTTCTTCTTCCATGGCTGACTTCCAGTGAGGAATTCTGATTGCTTCAGCGATGGAAGTAGGTGTTGTAAGGTCTCTTATCATCATTGCTTTGAATAGTTGGAAGTTTTGTGGCATGTTCCTTGGTTTAAAGATCCCTGCTTGAGCTCTGGTCATCATTTGGTGTCTTGGTGTTTCTGTAAGTGTATTTTCAGCTTGTATTCTCTCTTCTTCTTGTTTTGATGGTGTTATGCTTTGTCTGGGGGAGGAAACTGGTTCTTCATCTCTTGGTGAGTGTTGCGATGAGGACTCTGCCATAGGAGAGGAAATTGGTGCTAAAATTTCTTCAACGACTTGTTTGCTTGGACTTTCTGGGATAAGAGATGTATGATTAGAAGATATGTTCAGCCAAGAAGGCAGTGTGATTCTAGAAACAGTTTCAGGTTGATGTGTTTTTACGAAGCCATGGTGATAGGGGAATTCTAGTTCATTAAAGACAATGTTTCTGGATACATATATTTTGCCGGTGGAACTGAGACATTCGTATCCCTTGTGCAGTGAACTATAACCAAGAAAAACATATTTTTTTGAGTGAAATGAGATTTTGTGGTTTTGATACGGTTGTAGGCAAGGAAAACAGGCACATCCAAAAGTCTTCAACTGTTTGTAATTAAGCCTTTTGTGGTAAAGTTTTTCTAGTAGTGAAGACTGATTCAAGGTAGGTGTAGGCATTCTATTGATAAGGAATACGACTGTTTCAAAGGCATCAAGCCATTATTTCAATGGCACACCCAACTCGGCAAGAAGAGTGGGATTGGTTTCGGTTATATGCCAATGTTTCCTTTCAACATGTCTGTTTTGAGCTGAGGAGTAGGGGCATGAGTATCTAATCTTAATCCCATTATTTTGAAGAGTCTGGGCTAGGCTAGTGAATTCTCCTCCCATGTCTGATTGAAAACACTTTATTTTCTTTCCAAACTGAGTTTCTATTTGGTGTTTGAAGAGAGTAAAGGCCTGAAGGACTTCTAATTTCTGTTTTAGTGGATAAAACTAAGTAAACCGACTGTAATCGTCAATGAAAATTATAAAGTACCTATGTCTAGATAGAGAAGGGAGAGCAGATGGTCCCCAGACATCGATGTGAACAATTTTAAATAGTGTTTTTGCATTTGATAAAGACAAAGAGTATGGAAGAAGATGAGACTTGCTTAGTTGACATGCATCACAAAATATGTTTTCATTAAATTTAAATGGTTCATTACATGTTTTTAGGATGACAGCTAAGGTTTTTGAAGATGGGTATACTAGTCTTCTATGCCACATCAAGATTCTTGATTCAGGGGTTTGATTATGTTTGCTAGCAATGAAGGCTTGACAGTAAGGATGATAAAGAGGAGTTGATCTTGATGAGCCCAAGCAATATAAGCCGTCTTTAAGCTTCCTTAGTAGCAGCACCTTGCCTATGGCTTTATCCTTCACAAAACATGAAGATGAGTTAAAAATAACTTCAACATTGTTAGAAGAGGTAAGTTGAGAAACACTCAGTAAGTTTTTATTGATTTTTGGTACATGCAGGACTTTGTTTAAGGTTAATTTTTTATTTTTAGGAGTGTGAATGTTTATCTTACTAATGTGTTTGATGGGCATTTTTTCACCATTTCCAATCATGAGACTTTCACTTCCTTCATATTGTTACTTGTACTGCAGTATGTTTGCATCTTCTGTTATATGATTGTTAGCACCACTGTCAACATACCAAAGTGGATCTTTAAGGGTGTCTTCAGGAGTTGCTGAAAAGGTTGAACTTTGATATGCCATTGGAGAGTTTTCTGGGATGGTTCCCATGTAGTTATTATCATAACGGTAATAGTAGTAAGCGGCAGTGTGGCTAATTTTGCCACACACCTGGCAGATTGGTCTGGAGTTACCACTGATTCTTGCTCCTCTTCTAGTGTTGTGATGACCTCTTCTGTTAAAAGAGATGTTGCGTCCTCCTCCTCTATTAATTGATTGAGAAGGTAAGTTCTGATGAGTTCTATTATTTTTTTATACTAGAGAAATGCATTGAGGGACGTCCGAAGTTTAGAGTGGCTGTTGTTAAGTTGAGTTGTTCTAGTCGTCTTTTATAGTTGAGCAGTTGAGATTGAAGTTCGACCCAACTTATGCTTTCTTTCTCCGTGATTTGACACACAAGTTGGTTGTATTCAGAAGAATCTAAACCAGCAAGAACTTGTGAGGTGAGATCCTCCAGATTAACAGGATGTCCTGCTAGGGCAAGGTTATCAGCAATTTCTTTGATAAATTTGAGGTATTCTTTCATCTTCAGGTTGCCCTTTTGCATTTTAACAAATTCCCTTTTGTAATAGATTATATTTGCTCGCGTTTTAACTGCGAAAAGATCACGGATTCCTTCCCAGAGGAGTTTTGATGTTGAGTTCCCTATCAGTTTGGAGGCTATGTAGGTTTCAATCGAGCTGTAAAACCAACCTAGCAGCATCTGATCTTGTGCAAACCAGTCTTCAAATTCTGGATTTACTATGATTTCGACTTCAGCACTTCCTTCTATGGTTTTTTCTGTGTATTCTGGTGGGCTTGATTTGGCGCCGGTGAGGAAACCTTCAAGTTGTTTCCTTTTATGATTGGTAGTACCAAGTTTTTCCAGATAAGATAGTTGTCGTGATTGAGTTTCAGAATACACACAGAGCTCATTGAGCTGCTAGATAGAGTTTGAATTCTTTGAGGTGTTGGGTTGAAGGTTGAGGAGTTGTTGTTCTCTCCTGCCATTATGCCTTGCTCTGATACTAAGTTAAGAAAACTGATTGTTTTGGTGTTGTGTATGGGAGTTGGACAATTCATATCAAAATGTAATATTCATTCATATTCATCTTGGTTAAAAGGAGGATACATTTATAGAGCTCTTTGGCTCTTAACAGACAGAAAACAAAAACAATACAAGGGACAACAGATTGCCAAACAACGCGGAACAAGCAAAAGTTACATGCAGCTTTAACGGTTTTCAGAGAAGGACGATTCGTCTCTAAGCTGGAGGATGATTGCATTTCAGTTGTTGGCCATGCGTATTTGTCTGTGGTCTGTGGGATGAGTTGACATGCTAACTGGAACTTCCCATTGATCTGGACAAGTTGGCACACTTGTCTTTTTGGAACGGCTATTGCCAGTTGTTCTTGTTTTTAACAAGGCTGAGTTCACAGACTTGGCGGCTGCGAGTGAGGCTGCCAAGGCCTTGGAACATCCATGGAGGAAATTGAGAGAGAGCCGCCATCGTCCTTAGTTGATCATGGCTATCTTTATACCTCTGTTTCAATAAATTACTGGTATCAACTTCGTCATGTTCTATGCTCCCGTGCTTTTCAGAACTTTAGGATTCGGAGGCAGTGCTTCTCTTCTCTCATATGTCATTACCGGCTTGGTTAATGTGTTTGCAACCAGTGTATCTATCTATGGAACTGATAAGTGGGGAAAAAGATTTCTGTTCCTTCAGGGTGGAGTACAGATGTTTGTATGTCAGGTACGTAATTCTAAAGAATACTTTTTAATTATAATTGAATGAATATATAGTTGTTGTAATTAACAAAAGCTTTGCATGTATACAGATTATGGTGGCAGTGGTTATATGGTGGAAATTTGGGGTGAGCGGGGAGACGAGCCAGCTGCCGATGTGGTTTGCTATCCTTGTGGTGATATTTATATGTCTATTCATGGCAGCATTTGCGTGGTCGTGGGGACCTCTGGGTTGGTTGGTGCCGAGTGAGATGTCGCCGCTGGGAATCCGATCGGCAACTCAGAGCATTACGGTTTCAGTCAACATGTTATTTACTTTCCTGATTGCTCAGCTGTTCCTCAGCTTGCTATGCAGAATGAAGTTCAGACTCTTCTTCATGTTCGCTTTCTTCATCACCATCATGACCTGCTTCATCTTCTTCTTCTTGCTAGAAACCAAGAACGTCCCCATTGAAAACATGTCCGTCGTCTGGAGCCAACACTGGTTCTGGAAGAGATTCATGCTTGCAGATGGCCCTGAAGATAATGGCAAAACTCTGGAATTAGTCTAGTCTAAAATCTAATATATAAATGTAGTCTCCGCTTGATGATTCTTTTATTTTCTCTTTTTAAACTTTAGTCATTATGTATGTATATATGTAGTTCTGTCATAAAACAGAGCAAAAGAGAGAATTAGCTTTCTAGACTTGTAAGCTGTTGTTGTGCTGTAATTATTTACTCTGTTTTTTCTGTTTCATTTTTCATTACCATCTCTATGATTCTTGATTTGCTTGAAAATTCTGTTGATGGAGATTACGTCATGAAATTAATACTTTCACGTGTAGTCAACAAATTAATGAGAAAATAAGGTCAAACAATATTCGGTCAAATCAAATTTCATTAAAATAGTTTTTTATTAATTTTAATCGATATAATTTTTATAATTACAAACTGTAAGCCATCATATACATTAAATTCATCTTACTCATTATGAATTTTAACGGAAAATAATTATTTCATTAATCATTTCCAATAATCAAAACCATAAAACCATTTAAAATAATAATTATTAGGTTAGTTAAGTTTTTAATATATTTTTATGACGTCATTATTTTGCATCCAATGTACATTATATATAATTTTATAAAAAAATATTGATGTAAATTTGATATTTATTAAATAAAATAATTTACATTAAAAAAATTATCTTACCAAAAAATAAATATAAAAAATATATATGTATTTTATAAAAATGGACAGTTACTTGAATTTGGTAGATGGTATAAAAGCAGATTCCAGAGCGAAGCGGCCAAGAACAAGATCCAACCGGATGACCCAGCGCAAGCCCACCATGTTACCCGAAACTCGAACCATTCTACACCGATCACGCACCCGTCTCCTCCATATGCTAACAAGTGGCGCTTAATCAAGATCCACGCAGACGCTCTCTTTTCTAACTAATCCCATCTTAACCCTACCTTTTCTGTCTTCTTAATCACAATTTACGCCTTCTTGTCTCTGCTTTAAACCCTTCCTCCTTCGCTATTGGATAATTTTCTCAACTGGGTACGTAAAATTTTTATCTATTCTTTCTTCTTTACTTCTCCCCGTTTTCTTCTTCATTATCTTCTTCTTCTACCTATGTGTTTGGTAACTTTCCTTTTTAATCCGAGATTGCAAAGAGTAATGTGGGTTAGTTTGATTTTCTTTTGAGTTCGTTTAGGAATGTTGGAAACTATGAGATTGGTTGTCTTGGATTTTTTATTCTGACAATGTGTTTTAGTATTGTGGACGTATTTTTTTCGTCGATTTATGGGAACTATGAATATGGGTGTTCGCCTGCTTTTCTGTTTTGGTGGTGAAATGCGAAATAGGGTTTTTGTTTCTTGTTTTTCTTTTTTGTGTACAGTGACGTGTGCTTCTGGAATCTAGAGTAGGCATATTGTTCAGCAAGAAACTTAAGGAGATGGAAATGTTAGAGTGGGTTGATTTAAATTTTAGTGCAAGTCTTTTTCGTTTATTTTGCATGGTTGTTTTTTTTTTTTTTGGGTCTTATTTGATTGCTATGAGAATGGAGCTTATTGTTCCTGTGTTCTGAGAATGGGTTTGTAAATTGGTATTATCGGGAGGCAATTACATATTCACGCACTCAATTCTGCAATTCGTGAAAGTACTAGAATTTCATTTTTGCAGCTTAGGAAGGAGCTTATTTTTACACCCTTGTATGCTATTCAATTCCATGCGTAAATTTTGCACGTTGAGATGCTTTTTGTTGTTTAGTAGGAGACCCAAGGGAGCTTAGTTTTGGGCGCTCGTACTGGCCATTTATAATGTCTAAGTTTGTTGAAATTCTTTTTGTTTGCACCTCCTTTTCTTAGTATAAATACATATATGTATATTTTGGATTTCTATACAAGAGCTTTTGATGGAAAGATTAGTGCAATGTTAGCCAAATATTGACTAAGTTTTTCTGGTAAGGGAGTCTTGTATTACTAACTTGGAAATTATGCTATGTTTTTGTCATTGTTATGCAGCTAATTGTCATACTTCTCCTCCGTCTTGGGTTCATCCTTCCCCCTACCCAAATCCTCACCTAAATCAGATGCGAGTGTCCCTTCCTTTTGGTTAGGTGGTATTCAGTAAAACAAGTGGATCATCGATATGGATTTGGATCTTATCCGTGAAGTAAGTATTTCGGTTAATGATGCTGATAGTCTTGTTCCTGAGCTTGGGTCAAGTAAAGCTGATCTCCCTGAAAGGATCTCTTCGAATGGAGAGGTGAACGGAGAATTAGGAAAGGCATGTGAGGTTCTGATCAGAGTCGAATTGGATTTAGCATGTTCTTCAGAGAAATTGGCAAACTTGAGTTTACTTCTAATGCATGTGGCAACAAGGGAAAGTGATTTTGAAACCTTTGCTGCAAAGAAAGAAAGTGTGGCAGTTGATTTTGTTGAAAAAGCTCTGGAGTTTAATCTTTTATCAGGAATTCTAGATTCAGAGTTGAGAGAATTGGATAACTTTATGAGTACTCTTCAAACAGACATTGGAAATGCTCATGATGGTATATGTTCATTCAAGCACTTGGAAGAAACTTTCTTGGAAATGGAACAAAAGTTGCATGATTCTGAAGAATCCTTGAAGCAGTTACAAGATCAAATCTCGGAAATGAGGATGCAATCTGCTAAGCTCCAAAGGATCTTGTCCTGTCTAGATGCAGATGGAAATTGTGAGTACCAAACCTTATTAAGTAGAACAGAGAATATTTTACCTCCTTTTTCTGCAGTCTTATATCTGTGATATAAGGGATTGATTTAGGAATTCATAAGATTGCTTTTTTTCCTCTGAAAAACAAATTTCTCCCTTTTCCTCCTGTGTGCCTTCCTCTTCAAACTTCTCAGGTTGAAAAAAAAATTATTTGAGGTTAGATTGCAAAAAGTGATGAAATTGTTTGCTGCTAATTTTTTTCTTCAAAAAAAGAATCATGTTCGCCTTATTTTCCCCTTATGTTGCTGAAGTAGCCTAGATGAACAGATTCAAAAATTTAAAAAGGTTTGAGACTGCTGATTCAAGCAGATATTTTTAGAGCATTTTGTACTCCCCTGGCTAAGTTTTGCTGCTACTTTATGAAACTGAGGGAAGTATAAAGAAGCATAGTCTGATAAATTTTTCCCAAAGAAAGTTGAAAGGAGAAGAATGCTTTAAATATTTTTCTGATGTGTTTGCAGGGAATGGTAACCAAGGAACCGACTTCTTAAAAGATGGCCAATTTTTGAGCGTGAATGCAAAGATCAAAATGCAAACTGTTGAGCAACAAAGGCATATTTTGAGGTTGTTGGAGAAATCTTTGGACAGAGAGATGGATCTTGAGAAGAAGTTAACCGACTCAAGACAGTTTGAGGAAGAGCTGAAAATGAGGCTATTCTCTTCCGAACGTGACATGTATTGCATGGAAGAAGAAGCAGCAGATGCTTATGAAAGGTGCTTTGAGGCAGAGAATGCTCGTGAGATCCTGATGGGAACGTCAAAAGAGTTACTGGGCCGACTCCACGTTCTTCAATTCAATCTGAAGAGTTTATCTCAACGAGAAACTGACCTAAGATCAAAACTTGAAGGCTCGAAGGAAGAATTGGATGCCAAAGGTAGTGCTCTGCAAAAGCTTGGAAGCAGTAGTGCAAGGCTTAATGATTTTCTTGTAGCACAAACAGAAAGCTTAAAAGCAAGCTTGAAGGAAACTGTGGACAAACTAATTCTTTCAGATTCTGAGGCCTTCACATTAAAGGAAAAGGTGAGCTTACTTGAGGAACAGCTGAAAGAATGTGAAAATGTTGTTGAGAATTTGAAAGAAAATGTATCGGGGGCGGAAAATAAGGCTCATAGTGCAGAAACCAAGTACAAACTGTTAAGTGAGACAAATGTGGAACTTAATGAAGAATTGGGTCTTCTCAAAGGCAGAGGCATTAACTTGGAGAAGGTAGAGTCACTTGAGAAGCAGTTGAGGCATTCTGATATCCAGCTACAGCATGCAGTGGCATCTGCTGAAGCTAGCGAGGAGAAACAGAAAATGTTGTATTCTACCATTTCAGATATGCAAAACTTAATTGAAGATCTCAAAACAAAAGTTTTGAAGGCTGAAAACCGTGTGGATAGCACAGAAGAGAAATTAATCATATTATCAGAATCTAATGCAGAGCTCAATGATGAGCTGAGCTTTTTAAGGGGTAGATTGAAATGCTTGGAGGCATCTTTGCAACAATCAGAAGAAACGAAAATAGAAACTGCAAAAGTTATTAGTAATAGAACTAAGGTAATGAGAAATTTGGTCATGCAGCTGGCTATTGAAAGAGAGCACCTTCATCAGCAGGTACTAACCTTTCACAGCTAGCAGTTTTTAGGCTTCAATTTGAAATTTAAATAACATTTTCTTTTTTCTTTTTTTCACTTCTGGTTGTTATCTGAATTTAGAAATTAAGATTTATTTTTCATATATACTATTTGAGTGATAAAAAGAAATATAAATTGCTTGTGAGAAAAAATTGTAGAAGTGTAAACTGGTCAATAGAAGACATACTCATATCAAAAGTCTCAGCTCAGCCAAAATAACAAAGCCCTGCTTACTGCTTACATGTTGTAAAAACAATGCTGAATGTGGCTGTGCTTGTTAATGCTTGGATCTTTCTTCATGGTATCTTTAGTTTGATGTTTTTGGAGGTTACCCTTTATCTGATGTTAAATTCTCACTATTGTTTTTATAGACCTTGAGATTAGTTTACTATTTTTGTGGGTTTGAATTTGATTGATGATTTTTACTGTTTTATTTATATGTTAAAATTTCAAGATGAAACCTTAGTCGAATTTCATTGCTCAAGTTTCCTCTATCTTAGCAGCATTTTATTCTAAGAAATTCAATTTTGGCCCAAAGGGACGGGGAATTGAGTAGTTGGAAGTGCAAAGTTCAGATATGCACGTTAACTGAAGAGTAGCTTCCAATGTCCATGCTTCTTTCTGCCAGCTTCTGACTCTAAAACTCTTTGGTATGGTATACACAGGTAGCTGCACTATCTACAGAGAAAAATATATTGGTGATAAAATTGCAAACGAGAGATAAGGAACCTTCTATTGCCACGGGCCATGACAATGGGATGAATGCTAAAGAATTTTTATTTCCCAAGCATGATCTGAAAACTGCCTCTTGTGCAAGAGAAGGTCAGGAAGGTACTGAGGTCTCACCTGCCAGTCATGAGGTAGTTACTTGCTCTTATTTATGATGTAGCTAATTTTGATGTTTGAAGTAATTGAGAGTGGAAAACTCTCTTGACTACTTTTTGCTGAAAGTTCAGGAAATGAGGAATTATCCTTAATCTTTAGGGTCAAAGGTTTTAAGGTAGTAAATTTTGACTTGGTAAACCTATAACTACCAATGCTAATTATCATTAACTTAGTTGACTAATTATTATCTTTACAATGCCAATTTTTTTTTAAAGAAAAACTCTTGAGACGTGCTTTTCTCTGAAAATTCTCCTTTCCATTACTTCCAATACTCCCTGCATTATAGAAATGGAACTTTTTGTAATCTTGTCTGTGCCCTTGACTTTTTTCAGCTGGATGAAAGAGGGAAAAAACCATTTACTGAGACTGTAGAGCCTCCTGTGGATTCGAGATCTGAGCTTGAAAATGTGAGGAGACTAGATGCTGGAGTTCTCAACCTGAAGCATATTTCCATGGCATTGCTTATGTTATTGATTTCCACAGCAGTTTATTTCCTTCAACAACATGAATGCCCATTTTAATGACATGATGTATGAGTTTCTTCTAGCCTGTTTGGGATTAAGTTTTAAATTTTGTTCTTGAGAAGCAATGAGTTCTTTATATACTGCAATATCTCACATGGTAACTCTTCTGGAGAGCTTCTAAGCTTAGATGCTACGAACTTCACAAATCCAAGAGGTTCATCCTCCATGGCTACAAGAGGAATTGCAACTGAACTGTCTCCAAAAATGGTTGGGATTGAAGGTGATGAGATATCATGACGGTGCTGTTGCCATGATATTGTAAACTCATGGCAATTGTTGTAAATTAGTAGTTTAGAAGGACTTAACTTTTCTGGTTTTAAACTGATGAAAATAATTGTAGATTCGCTGGTTCACAGTATTGATCTTTTTTCTGCTCTAGAAGAGTAGTTTTGTTGTTCATCAAGATTATGATATTGATAGGTAGTTTTTGCCAGAGCTTAACTGTTTTCATATTCTTTTCAAATAACTATAAGAAGGTGCAGAGCCCAATGACAGTTTAGACAGACGCGGCAATGATTAAATCACTTTGCCTAATTAATGCCCTGAAGCTTCCAAGAGTGAGTAGCTTATCTAGTTCTTCAATGAAAATGAAATAGGTCTCAATTCAGAGGAAAACTTGATATAAGAAAATTGAGAAGAGGCTTTTGCAAGATTGCTCATAAGATTGAAATAAAAAAGATGCCAAAATAAGAAGGTTCTATGCTCCTATTATTTTTATTTTTTCAAACGTCGAGAAGCTAAAGTTTCTGTTTTTTTTAATCCTGATTAACATAGCTTACATGTAAAGAATTTCTGCAAATGGACAAGCCCGTGAGTGTTTATATTCTTACATTTTGGCTTAATCATTCATGGAAGACAGCCGCTTTATCTGATGAATTTTTTGAGTTCAAACTTCAGAAACCAAATGCTACTGCCTGGCCAGATCTTGGTGCATTCACAAGGCAGTGATGGCCCTAAGTTTTAGATTTTTCTTGTTGAACTCTGAGAGAAAACCAGTCACTGATCTGATCTTTTGTAAATTATTATCTCACCAACGATCGTCACTTCGGGCAGATTCCTCCTTTTGCTCCTCAGCATACAAGGTTTTAGCAGCCGCTTTCAGCTGTTGTTCTCCTCCCAAGGGCAGGTTGTTATGCGTTACTCACCTGTCTGTCAGTGAAAACACCACTTTTCATTCGATTTGCATGTGTTAAAATATACTGCCATCCAGGATCGACTTCTTTGTGAGATTCATATTTACATTACTTATAGCTTCCTCATTTGTAGACAAAACTGATTCAGAATTGTCTTTGATTTTAAAGCACAACTTGTATCCATATGCTTCTTCCTTGTCTAGAGTTTACTTCCAGAAATATAGCCATTTCTACCTCTCATGTCAATCCCTCAAACCTCTTATCTATTCTTATTTTGATTACGATGGATGAGCAAGTCAAAATAGAAAAGCTCACATATATTGGGCTTTATCAATGAAGGTATGAAGATCTGCAAAATTTTCCTGCAGATAACCAACACAAACAATATTCTCTCCTTTGAGCTGAATTTCATTGCACCCCAGCAATTTTTCTCAAAGCTGAATTGTCCTAATTCCATTCAGGACGAAGTAGCTGCAAGACTACATATTATACATGCAGGTCTCAAGTTCTACTTGTTGCTCATGTTCTTCAACCTCCTCATCCAGCAGAAAATCACTGTCAGGCACATACCCAGCATACTTCATTTCATTGATCAGTAAACCAAGTTTCTCATATATCTCTCTGCATCTTGGATGTGCCTTCTCCCCAACAAGAAATGCATGTACCTCATCTTTTATCTCCACCCAGCTGCAACCAGGCTCTTTTTTCAGCTTGTTATATCTCATTATCTTCCTCATATCTGAAACCTTATCCCACATTCCTGCATTAGCATAGATGTTGGATAGAAGAATATAGGCAGCCGAGTCCTGTGCATCTAATCGTACAAGAGCTGAAGCTGCTATTTCTGCCACATCCACATTCCCGTGTATCTTGCATATACTTAACAATGTTCTCCATATAACAGCATCTGCTTCATAAGGCATCTGAAGAATAAGTTCCAGAGCCTTGTCGAGTTTTCCTGATCTCCCTATTATATCCACCATACAGGAATAATGCTCCAATTGAGGATCTAAGCCATAGTCACTCATTGATTTGAAATACTGCATTCCTTTTTCAGCAAGTCCCATGTGTGCACATACTCGTAGGACTGAGACAAATGTTGCATGGTTTGGCATCACTTTCTCTAGCATCATATTTTCAAACATTTTGAGAGCCCCTTCTGCATGTCCATGATGAGCATAGCTACAAATCATTGCGTTCCACGTCACAAAATCCCTTTTTTGTGTTTTTTCAAACATTAGTCGTGAATCTTGCATGTTTCCACACTTTGAGTACATATCAACAAGTGTGCTGGATATATACACATCTGATTGCAAATCTAACTTAATAATTTGAGCATGAATCTGCTTGCCAAGTCCAGCGGTAGCCAAATTAGCACAAGTATCGAGGATTGTTGCATAAGTGAAATTGTCTGGCTTTACTCCCATCTCCAACATGTGAGAAAAAAGGTTCTGAGCATCCTCGCTTTGTTTTTGCATTGCGAATCCTGAAATGATTGCATTCCAAGAAACCATGTTCTGTCGTTTTGTCTTGTAATGAATCTTTTCCCCCTCTTCTATCATTCCACATTTGCAGTACATATCAACAAGTGCACTTCCAACAAATGGGTCCAATCCCATTCCCGATTTAATAATTCTTCCATGGATCTCCATGCCATAATTTAAGGCTTGCCCACCAACACAAGCTTTTAAGACACTGCCATAAGTGAACTCATCAGGATTCATCCTAGATCGGAGCATTGAAACAAAAAAGGAAAGAGTTTCCCCATCATTTCCATTCTGCTCATGAGCTGCAATAATTGCATTCCAAGATACAACATCCCGTCTATTCATTTCATCAAACACACAAGAAGCTTCAGCTAGAGCTCCACATTTTCCATACATGTCCATCATGGCATTTGCTACACAAACACTTGACCTAAAGTTACTCTTCACTGTCAGCCCATGTACTTGAAGCCCCTCGAAAAGTCCTTTTATCAATGCACAAGCACTGAATGCTCCAGACAAACTTACTTCATCAAAACCAAGAACAGATCTCACCAAAAGCTGAAACAAGAGCAAAGCTTCAAGGCCCTGATCATTTCGAGCATACCCAATAATCATGGCATTAAAAGATTGCAGATTATGACTTGGTAATGAGTTAAATAACTCTCGCGCATCTAACATACTATCACATTTTGCATACATATCCAAAGTGGCGGTTCCCACAATGACATCTGATCCGAAATCATTCTTCAAGGCATGAGCATGCAACTGAGTGCCTAATCTTAATACAGATAAAGCAGCACATGATCTGAAAACACTTGCAAAAGTAGATTGACTCACTCCAGTTTCTGCTAGTTGCATCTCCTTGAAGAGTTCCAGACCCTCAACAAACTGATCATTTTGAACGCAACCTGCTATTATAGCACTCCAAGACACCCAGTTCTTCTCTGGAATCTCACGGAATAGCCAAACTGATTCACATAATCTCTTGCATTTTGCATACATATCTACTAAAGCACTCCCTGTAACCACATCACAATCAAATCCCATTCGAACTGCAAGTCCATGAACTTGAATTCCCACTTCATACTGCTCCAATGCAGAACAAGCTTTCAAAACGACAGCAAAAGTCTTATGATCAAACGCCAAACACCGTCTGCCCATCTCCACGAAAACCTCAATGGACTTCAAGCACTCACCATTCCGATTATACCCAGAGACCAAAGAATTCCAAGACACAACATCTCTCTCGGGCATCTCTTCGAAAAACATCCTCGCAGTTCCCATGTCTCCACATGCTGCATGGGCAAAAATCATCGAATTCCATGAAACCACATCTCTTTCAAGCATTTGATCAAACAACTTATACGCATATCCTAAATCGACACATTTGACGTACATTTGGAGCAAACAATTAGTAACAAAAATCGTTGGAGCAAACCCAGTAACGATCATGCGAGCATGGGCTTGTTTCCCCGGGTTGTATGCTCGTTGATTGGCGCATTCTTGGAAAATGTGCGAGAAGGTCATTCTATTCGTGGGTGCCGTATTGTTTGCTGTGTGTGTATATATCGAAGAAACTTGGAGCATTTTGTGAAGAGAAATCTGGGATGAGTAAGAGTAGAAGAAGAATCTTGTGAGACCAAAAAGAGGAGCGCGTTTCGCCATGGAGTGTTTGATAGCAGAGTCATGCTTTGACCTTGGCGGGATTTTTGAACGGTTTCCGATATAACTATATCTAACATATTATTGTTCAAAGCAGTCATCTGGTCGTTGTAGTATAGTGGTGAGTATTCCCGCCTGTCACGCGGGTGACCCGGGTTCGATCCCCGGCAACGGCGAGAGAAGTTATTTTTGCCAAATTGAATTTTTTTGTATTACGAGAGGGTAAATTAATGGATACCGAGAATTATTTATTTTAGAAAACATTTCGTCATAGATTACATTTTAGTTCAATAATTTTTGTGTTTATATGTTTACATAAATATATTTTTCGTAATACATTCTTTTTTGATAAATATATATACGAGATTCTCTATTTTAATAAAATTATATTGAAATTAATTATTAGTATTTTATGATTTACGAGTTTAATTGAATTTATTATTTAAGATTTTACCTTAAAAGTATTTTATTATTTATGTAACATCATAAAAAGAGAATAAGTGCTTCTTTTGTATTTATTTTAAATTTTTTTATAGTATTTTTAATTTTATAATTATATTGGGACTTAAAAAATAAAAATATATGATACATTGTAAAATTTTTGTCCAAAAAAAGTAAACTTCATCTCTTATTTTTTTTTTCACCCAAGTGAATGAAAAGTTAAAAAAATTACACTATATAATTACTTGAATGATCATTTGTTTAGTATATTGTAAAATATGTAAATTATATTTTAAATAATAGTTAGAATTTAAATTTTTATTTTAAATTAAAACCCAAATAATCACAAT
The DNA here is from genome assembly GCF_054855325.1 of Carica papaya. NCBI lineage: Eukaryota > Viridiplantae > Streptophyta > Magnoliopsida > Brassicales > Caricaceae > Carica > Carica papaya. Next base: position 5,620,722 of record NC_142309.1, on the reverse strand, counting down.
TTAAAACTCATTGACTACTTTAACTATCCTCTTCAACTATACACATTAGGGTATTTTTCAACTTGCTTATTTTTAAAGTTTGATTCTTTTTTTTTTCTTTTTTAATCTTTAGAGATAATTTATAATTTTTTACTTTAAACATAATTTTAAAAATATGTTTTTATTTTATCACAAAATACTCATTCAATTAAATTTAATATTTATCAAAAAATTAACAATCTTACAATTATATTTAATAATTATATACTATTTTATTATCTGATAATAATTATATAAGGTTAACTCAATTACTAATAATAAAGAAAAAAATTTGTTAGTAAAGTAAAATGTACGTTTTATAATTACGTCTAAGTTAAATTATAATTTTTAAAATTTTCCCAAGCAAAATTATATTATAAACCAACTAATAACAGTTTAATGAATATTTGTATATGTTACCCTATAGTTTATAATATTTGTACTTTCCTCCCCAACGAAAAGGTCAAATGACAAATTATTAAATTTGGACGGACCCACCGCCCGTAATCGAACGTACCAAAATCTTTTTTATAAATTCATCACTTGGCAGAGAATCTCTGAGAATACAAAGAATCCCATCTCTCTGTATATAAAACCAAAAAACAGAGACGAGGTTTCGCAATTTGATTTCTAGAAGCCTTCAGAATCAAATCAAACCAATCAATGCCGCAGCTTTCTAGTCTTCCCATCATCCCTGAACAACCTGACCCAGAAATGCAATCCCAAACTTTACCTTCTTTCTCCCGTTGGGTATCCGATGTTCGCACTACGCTAAATCCTCCCTGCCTTTTCTCCGGTTCCGACCATGATTCGGATTCTGAATCCGGTCTTGAACCCCCTCCCTCCTTCACCTCCCTCATCGACCGTCAATTGGACCAATTCAGTATGCTCGATAACTTAGCTTCGGATCCGAGTCCGAGTTTCGGCCCTGTGAATGACTTTCAGTGGTGGGACTTCGATAGCGAAGAGGAGGAAGAGGAGGGTGAGGAGGAGGTAAACATTGGATTGGAACTTATGTTCAGATCCGAGCGGCAGCGCGTTGATTCACGAGAAGATGGGCTCCGGATTGTGGGAATTGATTCGGATTCGGATTCGGATTCTGAAGATGGAATTGTTGATCTGCAGTCTGGTGGTGAGAGGAACGGTGTAAATGATCCGGGTCGGGTCGATGAAGATCTCCCTGCGATTTGGGATAGTTTCTTCGGGGAAGAAAGTATCGCCGCCCATGATGAATTGGAATGGGAAGAAGTACACAACATAATGAACGGGGCAGACAATGCGCTTACGATATTTGACAGATTGGAAGCAGAATTATCTGCTTCATCATCAGGAATCTCATCGGAGAATGATCATGAGCCGCTGGATAATCAGGAGAATGATCTTGACTGGCAAGTTTTATTAGCAGTTAACAACGTAGTTAATTACGAAGGTGTTGGATTTAATATGGGTATGAGCGCTGATGCTGACAATGATTTTTTTCATTACCTAGCGGATAATTACGAGGAGAACTATGGAGATTATGATGCTGTTTTTGGGCAGTTGCTGGATGATGATGGTACTGTGAGGGGAAGTCTACCGGCGGCCAAAACTGTTGTGGAGAGTCTCCCTGTTGTGGAGCTTACAAGCGAGGAGTTAAAGAAAGGAGATGTGATTTGTGCGGTTTGTAAAGAGGAAATAATGGCGAAGGAGAAGGTGAGGAGGCTTCCTTGTTCGCATTATTATCATGGGGAGTGTATTGTGCCATGGTTGGCTATCAGGAATACCTGCCCGGTTTGTCGTCATGAGCTGCCTATAGATGATACAGAGGATGAGACGACGAGCCAACTGTTTGGTCATAGCTTGGCAAGAGATTCTGTGGTTAGCTTTGATTTTGAACTTGCTTGATAAATGTTGGTTTATGGGATGCCTGTATTTGATAGCTGTTCTGAAATGGATTTATCTCCTTTGACTATGATCATAATGGGATCTTTGCTTTTCTTTTTCCATGGGTTTTTCTTTGGATATATATATATGCTCTTTGATCATAGAATCAAATATTTTTCTCCACAAAATCAACTACCTTTCAGTTTTGATTTATATAATGATGATTATGGGGCAGAAACTTGCATTTATATGGTTGGATTGATGGTCATTCCAAGTTTACCAATGTCCCCAAAGGAACATCTTTTGGTTTGATAATTGATCCAAAAAAGAATATTGTGGAGTTATATGGTTGGATTGATGGTCATTCCAAGTTTAACAATGTCCCCGAAGGGACATATCTTTTGGTTTGATAATTGATCCACAAAAGAATATTGAGGATTTATATGGTTGGGTTGATGGTCATTCCAATTTTACCAATGTCTCCTAAGGGACATATCTTTTGGTTTGATAATTGATCCACAAAAGAACATTGTGGATTTACATAGTTGGATTGATGGTCATTCCAAGTTTACCAATGTCCCCAAAGGGACATCTTTTGGTTTGATAATTGATCCAAAAAAGAATGTTGTGTTTTTTTATTTAATAATTCTCGGAGTCTTATTTCTGGTAGATTAGCTAGTAACCCCTGATCATTACACAGTTGCATTTGAGAAATGAATATGAAAGACTAATATGCTTTTTTACCAATATCCATTTGGTTAGATGAGGAAGGAGAAGAATAGAAGTTTAAGTTAGAATTGGTAGCCATTTGTTATTTCTATATAATATATGTTGTGCAGTATGGATTTAATATAATACTTTGTAGATTGATGTTAGCACTAAATTTGATGAGGGGAAGTTATGTTTGGAACAAATTCAAATTTTTGGTGGAAATTCACTTGAAAATTTATGAGTTGTTTAAGTAGAAATTTGCATAAATTCTCCATGAAATAATATTAGTGATCCATACAGATTTCCACATAGAGTGCATTGTTTCAATTTTACATGAAATTCCATATTCTAATTTTATATAAAATTTGATATGAGGTCTTTTTTTCCCATCCTAATATATTTTATATTCTGTCGTAGTTGAACTAAGTGTAAATTTAGGAATGAATTCCAAAACATTTATGAATATAGTTCTGACATATCCTAATTCTTGAGGAGCTGTGTAACGAAATGTCAACCTATTCTTTTTGAGCGAAAAGGATTTATGTTAAGCTTCCATATATTGTTAGCTTAGTTCAAAATTTGATGAGTGACTGTTATACTTGGAAGAAATTCAAAATTTTGGTGGAGTTCATTTGAAGATTTAGTTTAATTCAAAATGGCAACATTAATCTATCTTTGTGGGAATCAGTTACTTGATAAACTTGATAACTTTCACATGTCATGCCATAGATTCTAAAGGAACTCGCATTCTGATTTAATACTAAGATTTTGATACTAGAACTCAAAGGATAATGAAAGCTTATTATAGACATGCCATTTTTTTTGACCTCTGATTTCAAAATGTATGAGAAATCTAACCACCAAATATGACAAAAGAAAATGAACAAATTTGCAAGAAATAAACATTCTGATACATCGACAAATGAGTATGTTTCCTCCAAAGTTTTTTAAAATGCTCAGTGATGAGGATTGTGGGTGTTTTGTTATTAATGGTGAGAAGTTGCAATTTTAGAAATTGCAGCAAGTTCTATTTGCAAGTTTTGCAGTCAATTTAAAGATTGCATAATTGCGATCTCATGCAAATAAATATATGAATGATATCAGATATCACAGTGAATACAAGAACATTAAAAACTCTCTTTTTTTGGTGTACGTACAGCACAATGTAGGAACTTGATGTTGAGCTCTCAACCTCTTGTTGTTTGTAAGGAATATTGTTCATGTGCTCTTTTTGTAGAGCAATGCGCCAGTAGCTTGCACTTCAACCTGCAGACAGTACAGATAATGGAAAAAATGAAATAGAGTTCTAAATGGTGTTGAGAACCGCTCATTTGTTATATTCAATAGCTTATATAACCATGTGTTTAGCATTAGAAAGGAAAAATAAAGAAGATGGAGAAGCCATCTTTCAACTTCCACTGGTTCAGAAGTCATCTAAAGGGCAAAGCATGCTAGCAGGTTTGCATCCCTAACATTTTCTTCTAGATTTATTTCCCACCGAATCCTTAGTACTTCGTCAGAAACCTGGGGGAAGATTATATTAAAAAACCAACACTTAATTCAAATAGAAATAATTAAGATTGTATTGGAACTACAAATGAAATTAGAATAATTCATTTCAAACTTTCAACTTAAGATTTATATTCTAATTCTACTTAAAATTCGTGTGGTAAATGAATTTCTTAGTTTATTCCAAACATAGCTTTAAGCCCAAAAGATATATAGTGGGCAAAATTAAGCATGCAGCAGTGTTGGTCAATTGGGAGTGGATTTTCCTGCAGACCACTTGTTTGGAGATTCTTATGTAAAGCAGTGCATAAGGTCCCTTTTTGGGCCTCTGCCTTGCAGATTATTTAGAATTTGCTTAATCTAAATCGCAACTATTTTAGATAAGATATCTCTGGAATGGCACAAGAATATGGAATTAGTTTACTTCCGGTTGGTAAACTTTTCTCTGTTTGATCTATATTTGCAACAAGAAAATCAAAGTAGATTCTTATAGATGAAATCCAACTTACAATTGATGGGGTCAACTCCCTGTAAAATGATTATATAGATTTGATTAGCATCAACTTGTACTTGGAACTAATAAAACACTACTGTTATAGAAAAACTACAGATCTGAGTTCATTGTCCCTGTAAAGAGATACCATTTGGAGAAGTAATTATATTCAAGCCAGGAATTTAATTAATGGCACATAAGAATTTCTGTAATAATATTCAATGAAGATGGACTATCATGAAAAACCCCTTTCTTCCCCAACATAATAAAAAAAGAAAAAAAAGGAAAGGTTCTATACAAATTTGTGAAGTGAATAATTAGATGGTTGTTTAGGTGAAGTAAATTAAAAATATTCAAAAATCCGTACATGGGAAACACTATTAAGCTGTCACAAGATTTTCAATATTTGTACTTACTGGATTAGGTTGATAGATTGTGGAATTTACTTTTGTTAGTGGGTTGAGTTTTTGTCCGGATTCAAAACTTTCTTACAAGACTCCATCCATAGTCGGGCTGTATCTCTTCCTTAAACAATTAAATCATGAACACAGTGAGTTTAGTCAAAATTCTTTTCTGCAAAACTACTTTTTTTTATTATTATTATTATTATATATATTAAAAAATTATTTTATTTTAATCAATTTGGTTTATTAGAATACTCTGTTAATAGACCATGCAAAAGCTGCTTATAAATAATCAATCAATTAATTGTTTTAGTATAGTTGCTGAGCGTAGCACCAACTAGCAGCTAATTAAATATTCTCATCTTTACAGTGCTGACCTCCCCCCCCTCTGCATCTTGTCAATATTGCATTACCTTGAATTTGATGTTCCTAACTTATCTATTATAATATTAATTCTGGTTCAAAATTCTAAATTTCCCATAATAAGAATGAGCAGTTCAGTTTCAAGCTAAAATCTAATAATGAATTAAATGAGAACGGAATCTATTTGAACCAAAAAGGAAATTTGATGTTTTTGGTGTCTGAACTTAAGACCTAGCTATGGCAAGTTGCACAATATTAAATTTGTAACACCCATTAATTTTGTCATTTATTATTATTATTTTTAATTAGTTTTTGAATTTATTTTATTTAGTTTATTTTATAATTTTTGAATTTTAATTGATTTATTTAATTTAATTTAATAAGAATAAAAATAATAATAATGATAAAATTGGGTAAAAATATTATTTGGATTTAATTGAAATTGATTTTGAGAAAAAGGGGTGAAAATTAGGATTCTGTGGGTATTTTTGAAAAGAAAATCGAAAACCGGGGGGTCAAAACACAATTTAGAAAAATTGTGCCCCGTCAGTGCTACGTCAGCGGCCCAGTCAGTAGCCCTGGCCAACCAGGACCTGCCGCGTGGCAAGACCACGTCGACCTGGGAACGGGCCACGTGGGCGATCTGCGCGCGCGCGATCGGACGGCCCAGATGCGTCCCCATGCGCACGGACGGCCCAGATTAAGCGTGTGCACCGACGGCCCAGATGTAAGCGCACGGACGGCCCAGATTTAATCAAAATGGACAGCTGTGATCAAAAGGCAAAAGGGTATAAATAGAACCCCCACACCTGACCACAAAAATCCTAGCCGCCTGCCCTCGCCGGAGAAGACGAACTAGATGTCGGAGGAGTCAGCCGCCGCCACCCGCCGCCGCACCGGGGAGTTTTCCGACCACCGATCGAGGTAAATTTCATACCCCCGGCTCGTTTTTCCACGCTGAGTTCCCCTGTGGCCAAATCAGAGCCAAAATCCCGGCCAAACGGCCGGAAAAATACGGCCGAAACCCAGCGGCGCCGCCGCGTCACTCCTCGATTTTTGCCTCTGATGAGGCCCTTCCTGACCTCCGTTTGATACAATTTTTATATCACCGTGATCACAATTCTTTTCTCTACAGGTTGATCGGAGCCAAATCACCAAAACACGAACCTCGCCGGAGAGCCACCGCACTCGAGAGCACCGCCGCCAGTAAGCTTCGATTTTTCATAATTTTTTGGCTCCCCGAGGGCCCTAGGGTTGTTTTATCGCAGGGACCGATGCAAGTGTGGCCGAAAACAGCCAACCCGAGATGAATCGCCGCCGCTTGCGGCGGCGCCATCGCTGGAACACGGCGGCTCCGCCGTGCCGGAATTGCGATATTGGCCGAAAAGGGCCCTGGGTCTAATTTGGAATTTTTTGGGACACGTGCAGGTACCAGTAGTGCGTTTCAGTTCCCCGGAAAGAATTCAGAAAAAATTAGGGACAGTCTGTAGGCGCACTGTAGAGCCGTATTCGAACCCTGAAACAAGTAAGGACCCCTTACCCTATTTTCTATCACGGTATTAAAGCTAAATAAATAATTAAACTGTACTGTGTGACTTTATAAATGTATAATTGATTAAGGTTGCCAATGGAGCCCGAGTCTGATACAGTGGTGGTCTGTTATTGTTTGATTTAATTTCCAGTATTAAATGCAGCATGATGTTTGATGTAATTACGTTATGGTCTCGTATGCATGAATCATGGTTTCTTTTATTATGGTTTGTATTGTGATGAATCCGATACTGTGTTATCTTGTCTGGTGTCCATTACTGGTTTACATGTTGTGTGTGTTTGAATGGTTGAAACCAAGAAAAATGACAAAAGGTTATGTGAATTGATAAGTGGATAATGAGGACAGCCTGGCTAGATATCCTGGGAGATGGTGGACGGACCGGGTCTGTAGGGAACCCTACCGGGATTGTGGTCTCTCATACCGGACGGGGTATGGAGACCTTATATGTTTTGGCGCCCATACTGGACGGGGTATGGGGACGGCCCGTTTCACCCTCATACCGGACGGGGTATTGAGGTTTATAGTTTTGGCGCCCATACCGTACGGGGTATGGGGACGGCCCTGGAATCTGATTACAAGTGTTAAGGGTTCACGGGTAGCGGGACCCCTATGGATCCCCATGGATACTAGTAGGCTGGTAAATGAGAAAAAATATGTTGTGTAATGATTGAATTGTAAAAGGCGTGATAAGTATTATGTTATACAGTTCATATGATTTCACGATGATGATAATGTTATTGTTTTCGTATATTGTTTTATGAATTTCATCGAGGTAAGTGGATAGTAAAGGATTTTATTATTGATAAAAGAATTTGTTGTAAACTATGCTCCATTGGTCTTTTTATTTTTTCTACCCACCTTTACCCCCGTGACGGTGAGATAATGTGATGTCTTTACTGGGCTGGTGTAGCTCATTCCTTATTTAATCATTTCAGATCAGGAAGACATTGTTCCCGAGCCCGTTCCGCAGGAAGACGGCGAAGGGGACGCCTGAAGACTCCGTAGTCATATTTATAGCCTTTATTTTCAAGTTTCTCTTTTAGTTAGTTTGTTCTTTTATACATTGAGCACGTTTTTGGTTTTAGTGTAAGGGATGTTTAATCAAAATTTTTATTTCGCTTCCGCATTTAACCTTTTTAATACACATATTTTATTTCAAATTTCCGGAGCCGTTACAAAATTCGTTTCAATTTTAAATTAATCTATATATAAGTACATATATTTTAAATTAAAAGTGATTCAGACAAATTTTTGCATGTCATTGAGACTACAGTACATAAAAATATTTTTTGGTTCCTATGTTTCAAATTTACATGTGTTTATTCATATTTTTCATTCATGAAATTATACAAAAGTTGCATATTTGTAAAATAATTAAAACACAAAGTTTTCTAGAAAATGCAAAAATTATTTTTCGATTTTCCCAAACTTCATTATCACTTCTATTATTGAAGGAAGTAGGAGACTAAACAGGATTGAGAGTAAATGAGAAAAATCTTCTTCTTTTTTCACAAAATTGATAAAACCTAAACAGATCCGAGTGAATGAAAAAGAAAAATTCTCTTCATTGTTAACAAATTTATACATATCTGTGAACATAATAAAAACAAATATATATGTATATATACCATGTATCAAACGAAGCTTAAATTTTTACCAGAATGAATTTAATACTGTATTCTTCTACATTAATTTCTTGTGCTCAAAATTTTATTCTTAAAAGTGTTGATTATAAAAATTTAAACCAAAATAATCAAGCTAAGGGACACACCTGCCTACAATTGAATAAACATTTGTAGCTAAACATTACTCTTTTTTCTTTGAATCTGATAAAACAAGAAGCTAGTATTATCATGGGAGCTATTTTGGTTTCTTGAAAGGGTGGCCTGTTATTAGCCAATGAAATCATAATTATTTGGGTTTTAATTAAATAAAATTATCTGTTGACACAGAAAGGTCAATGAAAATAATCTTGGCTCCAAGAATAAGGACTCTGTTTAGTCATAAGAACATATTATATATCTAGGAGGATATATATATGTGTGTGTGCGTGTGTGTGTGTATATATATATAGAGAGAGAGAGAGATAGAGAGAGAGAGAGAGGCTAATGTGACTTGTGGCATAATAGGAGAGCCACCACTATGTTGAGAAGATGAAGTAAGAAATATTTTAATTTTTGTAGGCACCGCAAGCACACCATTATAAAGAAAATGCAAGTGGCAAAAAATATCCAAGTGTATCGAGTTATCATTCAATTACCAGGCTGGTCAATTTGCTCCATGACTTATTTAATCCACCCACTTCTGTTTTTCCCTGTTCTTCCATTTGTTTTAAGCTGTAACGATGTTAGAAATGAACTGGAATTACATCACTTGCAAAAACACAAAAAAAAATATTTAAAAATTTAGAAAATAAAATTTGTCAAGAGGAAACACAAAGGTGGTCATTTTCAGTAATGGGGTGAGAGCCCATGTGGCCAGAGAAATAAAAATGCAATCAAACAAAGCACTCAAAATCCCTCTAGAAACCCTTAGCAATATGGCTGTATTGATTGATAAGAGGTAGTCTATTTAGTAATGATGTGCAGTTTTATTTTGATACTTTTAAGTTTGATTTTTGTATATTATATTCTTAAATAGAAATTAAAATATATTGAACTAATATATATATATATATATATATATATTAAAAAAAATACGTCATTAACATTATTTAAAACAAAATATAACTTCAATATATGAATGTTAATTCAATAATATTTTTATTTTAAAAAAAAAAAGACTTGAACTTCAGTGCACGAGTTTTCACTCTGAAAATACTTTTCTTTTCATTTGTGTGGCCCTTTGTTTTAGGGTTTCTCTCTATTTAGGCACCTTAGGTATCTCTCTCTCAGGAATTATGCATAGATATTTTTAATTTCATTCAAATAGGACGTGGTGGGGCTAAAGAATTATTACCTCAATCATTCTGGGATTGAAAGAAAAAAAGTTGTTGATATCTGTCTGAAATTCTACCTGCCCTGCCCTCCTCTTATTGTTCATCCAAAATTTGGTTCCAGGCTTTAGACTCTTCGTTATTTTTGGTTAAAGCTTGTCTCCGTTACCCAAAACCTTTGGCAACTTGTCTGTTGACACCATATTTCTCAATCTTTTCTAGCATATTCATCAGAATCACAGTACCTATAGCTAGCGCATGATCACTGCCAAGGACATGTCTAAGCATTGTTTTGTTTTCTTGTTCGATTTTTCCCATGATGTTGCTGTCCACTAAACTGGTCACAGGCAGGCCTGTAACTAGCAACGGTTCAGGGAACTCTGTCTTGAAAGAAACTATCCATTACCCAATTGATCTCTATTGTGCACCATGCATGTACTTGAGACTATTCAATACATAACTATTCCTGTCTCTATACTGTATTTTTTGTGCTGCTGCTCCTCCTGCTTCAGTGCTCCATTTATATATTTCTGATGTCTGTTTCTTGACTAGATGTCTGAACAAAAATGACATGAAATTTGGCTTCTGTCAAATTAACTATAAAAATGATTGAACAAGAAGTTAAACTCTTTTGTCAATCCCAGATCAACAGCAACTCCTCTGTCTATATTATTGTTATATAATTATGTTCCCAACTTGATATCAGAAAATATATATTTTTATATATAATAAGAAATGAATTTTAAGTGCAGCATGAGAGGAAATGTTGGTGAATGATAATTGGAATTTAAGCAATTTAGTGAGTTTGATCAAATATTAATGTATTGGAGCATCCATATTAAATATAACAAGCAGCAATATGGTAAGAAAGACAAGCAACAAGTGGTTGACTACTGTCTACACTAAAGGGTGCACATCAGAACATATATATACACACCATAATATTAAAGAGTAGGGAATATTTGTTCATCATTGTACCAGATACTTGCAGAATTCAGATCACCAAAATGAATTACAGATAATCACCTGCAAATATGTAGTACTACCACTCACATAAGAGAATAACCTTAATTATAGCTCATTAAAAAGTACAATTAACCAAATCATACAGTGTAAATATTAAATTTTGAGCCTAAAACTCAACCAGCCAACTAAAGAACAGCACAAAATCCTAGTATCCGGTTGCTATAGCTGTTGGCATTAAATCTTAAAAGGAAAATACCTTAGACTCCAATATCATTGAATTCTTGGGTGTAAAAAGCTTGACAAAGTTGGTCTCTTTTAGTCCAAATTTGGAGAACAAATAAAAAGTTTTTCTGGAATTCATTTAAAAATTTATATTTAGTTTTGCTTTAGCATGAAAATTTATAGGTCTTCAAGGTGCAAAATAGACAAAGGACTCGTAGGATGTCATAGTTATATCCAACGGATCCCTCCAGTGATCAAGTTAATAATGATGATAAAGGAAAAACAAGAATAATTCAAAAATTTTTAGGAAAAGTTAATCAGGTAAGATGTTTTTTTATTGATTTGATTGAGTATTTGCAGAGATTCATTCTCAAGATGTGTTCTGATAAGTTAATAATTTATTATTAATTTAGATAATTTCTTATTTATTGTCAGAACTCTTTAAAAAATTTATTTTAATTTTATATTAAAACATCATAAAAGGTCATATACCATTTAATATGACGTAATATTTGTTATTACTAGTTTTTTATTATAACAATTGGTATGGATGTGAAGGGAAAGTAAGGATAACTCAAAAGTTGGTATTGGTAGTGGAGGAAAAATAAGGATACCTCAGCTAAAGAAAGCTAGGCACAAAGAATGTTACTCTGACTTCATTCAATGAGGTTGGGACACAGTCAGTAATACTTGCTTATTCATGTGGCTTCTTGTCGAGTGTCATGGCTCCTGAAAGGAGTTTATCTTGATGTAATATTAGGACATCATGGCATATTATAATTTTAAGGATTTTATTCGATATAACAAAACATTTTTGTTTACCAGCTTCTCGCCATGATAGTACAGAGGGATGTCAGGTAGTGGGTGTTTCAGGACAAGAATTCCCTAAGTTCAGACCAACTTCTCAGGATCACGCCTTGAGTCAATGGTGGTGACTTGTTTTTGGATTAAAGCAGTCCAAGGTAAGGAGTCTGTGAATGGGTTGGCTTGGGCCAGAAAGGAGGTTGAGCGGGTGCACCGCGATCTATCTGGGGGCTATGGATGGTAGTAACCTTCCAAGACTTTCTGCTTTCTTCAGGGGTGGAGAGCAATATTCCCATCGATTTTTTTTTTTTTGGAAAAATAATACTCCTGTCAAATTTAACACTAGAAAATGGTAAATCTTATCTAAAATAATAGAACACTGGACTCTTAGAAAATTTTATGCTGAATTAAGACAATGTTTCTCAGTTTATTAATTCAATAAAATTTAAAATATTATATTTTTTATTTTAAGATTTTTGAATATCAATATTTATTGTTTTAATAAAATTTGTTTTTTTTTTCTTTTTTCTAATATGAATTTCTAAATAAATTCAATAAAAAAATGCTGGTTTATTACGAACAATAGCCTCAGGAATATATTTTTTAATTATTTGATGCCTACAAGATGGAACATACAGTATCTAAGTAACATATCATATGATGATCATATTGATGGAAACAATTACCAATGAGCGAAGGCGAGTGTTGTTACTTGTTACTGAGTGGTTCGAAGGCCAAACACATGGCAAGAAGATGTAGAGAAATGAAATGTTACCTGCAGGATATCCAAGTCCTCCAATGAGATCATTACAACCCAACAACACAAAATAACGATAACGACAAGAAGAATTTGCTGACGAAGTTTCTCTGCAGAGACCGCAAATAATAAAAAGAGAAGAAAAGCAAATGACAAATTTTATTAAAAAAATAAGCAAAGACACCTTCATTATCCACATTTCTTAGTGGGTCAAGAACTTAACACAAGTACGTAAGCACATGGATTAATAGTATATATTTAATTAGTATTGTATTATATGTCTATATGTATGTGTGTATATATATATATATATCTATATGCGTGGAAGAGTTAAAAATTTAAAAGTCTTATTCAAGAACGCACCACCATCCTCACCACTAATTAGTAAATGTAATTGTCATCAAAGATGAAAATCTTATTAAATCATTACAATGTAATTAATTAAGAATATGATATTATGTATATATAACCTACCAAATTACGGATAAACAGAAGTGGACAACAGAAAGAAAAGGAATAAATGTTGAAGAAGGTGTTAGCTGATGATGGGCTTATCCTCTACCCACCAATCTCTGCACTTCATTACCTGATTAATTATAAATAAAATTATTATAAAGGAAATATGGGTTTCTTAGTGGAGAAGATGTTTTGAAATACGTACTCTATGTGTGTGTGTGTGTGTATATATATATATATTATATTGTGTACATGCTTGTGATCATGCTCCAAAGTGTCACATAACCATATACCGATCGCCATGCCAATTTTAAATTTGTTTAAATAAACAAATAATAAGGATTCATTCTCTACATATTTGCAGAAGTCTGTCATGATCAAAACTCCCTATCTCCAAACACAATCGAAATAATTTAAAGAAGTGAGGCCAGTTAAGATAAAATCTTTTACCATCTCTAGAAAAAGGTATCTGAAACTAATTCTTTATTTTTTCCCTTAAGAGATTTATCAAGTCATTGATCTCTAACAAAAAATATTTTCTCCACTCCAATATTTTCTAATCTGAAAACAAATAAAATTCTGATTGGTTATAAAATAATTCATGTTGGTGTAGTATGAAAATCCCTAAGTTTCTAACTACAAGGCTAGATAAAGAATTAACAATAGTTGGAAGTGTCTTCCATGTGAATTCTCAATCAATCAAATTAATAATCGCAAAGACGATAAAATAAATAATAGTTTGGAGTATTTTAGATAATAAAAAATTACATTCTTTACAATTAGTAGGGTATTCTTAGAAATTTAATTATACGGTTTACATAATAACTTATGAGTGATTTTCACTACTTTGGGTAGCATATTTCGATTGATAAGATACTAAAGAAGGGATTGCCTCTATATGACATTTGAATTTAACAAGACATTTTATGTTTAAAGATACTTGATTCATCAATCGTTTTGCTTTAACGGCTACTACCCACCCATAACCGTATTTAAAAACTTAAAAGATTGGAGCTTTCTCATATTCAACCTAATTTTTTTTCCAAAAATTGAACTTCCGGATAGTAATAATATGTTGTCCGGGACATTATATTCTAAAGAATAAAGAATTATTCATATTACAAATTTAACTAGAAAGAGTTTTGAGATTCCGATACAGATAACAAACATAAAAAATTAAATATAAAAAACAATAGCTCTTCCACATATCATATTCTATTTATTATTTAATTCAAACAAACACAATATTATGACATTGTTAAATATTAGGAGATGTTTCAGGTAGATGAAACTATTCACTAAAATGATCCAACTCTGTAATTATTAATTGCATCTGTCATAATTTTGGGCAAGGACTGACCAAAAGAAAATTAAAAAGAAAAAAAATAAACTTGATGGCTCGTTTGTCACCACATCAACCATTATTCAACAAAAAATTGTCATAGGTTGCCTTAGTGGGGTGCACAATTGGGTACAAGTGACACTACCCCCAAATCTGCAAATTAACCCCCTCAGGGGTATGGCCACCTGAAAAATAAAAGAAAAAAATTCCCATACCATAAAAAAAATATTTAAAAAAAAAAATCTAAAATAGAGAGAGAGGCCTAGGGTTTTTCTTTTCGCATGAGTTGACAGGCTGAGCAATAGGAAGAGGTGGTGGTGCACTAAGCACCCACGCGCGCTGGTTAGCGCAGGGCCCACAAGAGGACACTATCATGCGCCCACCCCACATGTGTGTGTATGTTTGTGTGTGTGTGCCTACTTCTCCACGAAAATTATTGCTGTAATAATTTTGGTGTGTATTTTAAGGGTTTGTCTTTGGTCACTTTGATACCATAAAAAGTTGGGGGCGGTTAAATCAAGTACCCTTCCGTGCATGACTCAAACCGTTATTCTAGGGCAATGTTCCTTGTTTACCCTCCTTTTTACTATTTTGCCACCGCCCTTCCCTTGGATTTTAGTGGTCATCAGTCCAAAAGAAGAGGTATAATGGGAATACCATACAGATTTGGAGAATTATTTTTGTGAAGTAGATAAGATTTGTAAGCTTTAGCTTGGTGATGGGGAGGGAAGAAGATGGTTTAATCATTGCTCCTCATCACTCATGCCATGTTTATATGAGAACATAAACGGACTGGATATGTTTAGAATTTCCTGATAATTCTTTTTCTTCTTTCTCTTCATAGGTAATTTGATTACTTGAGCATGTATTATACTTGTATGATATACTGTGAATTTACCTTGTATTTTTTTTTTTTCCAGAAAATATTGTATATATAGATGGTGTATGTATAATACTAATGGTTTAACTATATTATTTCCTTGAAAAAGAAACATTGCGATCTAATTGTATAAACAATGAACTCTGCCTACATATGAACAAAGAAATCTGGCCCACCATTTACCAGAAAACTACTACAACGAAAAAGTTGGTCATTTGAGTTTTGGTTATCTTGTCGTTTACGAAGGATAAAATTACTTTTTATTTTTTTAAAAGGAACCAAAGTTACTTTTATCTATAGGAGTCAAGAGACATTAGATTTAATGAATAATGAAAAGTTAAACTCTCCCTTTTAACTCTTTAAAAGTTAGAAAAGAACTCTTACCAAAGAAGCAGCATCAAGTGGAAGAGTATCTTCAAGTGGTAAAAAGTCTGGAGAATCTCACAAGTCTAAAATCCAAAGTTTAAGCCGTGGTAATATTACACTTGTTCCTCAGATGGTCTCACGTACGATAAGATTTAAGTGGACAAAGAAACAATCACCTGGCAAACAAATGATTCTTGAGAGAGAAAAAAATTAATTATTAGTATCTAGAAAAATAACTAATTTCAAACAATTTTATTGCATACACTAAACATAAAATCAATCGAAAAACTAATTTTCAATTATTATATGGTTTATAATTTCCAAAGCATTCAGGATTAATTTACTTGTAAGAAAGCAGATCCTGATTCAAATCCTTTAAATTCAGTAACAGCACCTAGAATAGAAGAAAGTGCAGTGGGATCCAAAAGAAAATATGTCCCCGTAGCTTTTCTGCAAGGGGGAAAAATATGAAAAAGGAAAGGTAAAGGGGGGGGGACAATGGTGCTTGCATTTGTTGCTGCTACTGCCAAAGTGTCACAGTTGATGATAAGAAAACAAAAGTGTAATTCTTTTTTTTTTTGGGAAGGAGAAAAGGTTAATACATATTGAGGTAAGGCAATACAACCCAGTGATCTTTTGGAATTGCATATGCAAAGCAACTTTTATGGGCTTGACGGCAAGTTTCAGGGATGCCAACTAGGAAATTCACCAATAAATAAGCGTTTATAAGAGCAGACCAAGCAGTTGAATTAACCATTCAGGTGTTTCACTTTTATCGTGGTTTTTCCTATCAGCACTAACCAGCAAGGTGGAAGATAAATGTGTATTATATAGGGGTTACCACTCGTATGATATTCATATAAAGCAAAGAAGCACTAGAATGTAAAATCTGGAATACGAAGAAATAGATTTTGGTTATATTTTCTTCTCTGCTCTTTTCATTTTCCCACCAAACAACAGAGGGGAAGAAAAAGAAAAGGAAAGCATGCAAATGAAGTTGCTGTAGTCAACTCCTGCCTATGAACTAAAGAGGAAAAAAAAAAATCAGTCTGCCAAGCTATGCAACATTGACAAGCCCAATTGCTATCCACCTGTACAGTGTGTGTACATTACAAGTACAATGGACAACAAAAGGCATACTAAGTTCTCGGGTACTCATCCAGATTTATACACTTAAAATAAATATTTCAGAGGAGAAAAAGAAAAATATTGAATCAGATATGAGAAATAGTAAAAGCAAATAACCAAAATAAAGAAAAAGAGAGAAAACTAAAAGAAAGAAAGAAAGAAAACATCAAGACAAGAAAAGAAAGAGGAGTCTATATCTGTCTAATGATATTGTTGACCATGTAGTCCACTCAAACCTGACCAGAAAAAAAGTGCATGGTAGAGGCATTTGCATCCTCAAGATTTTGGTTGTGGATGCATTAGGAAAGCCTTTTATTTAGTGGAAGATTGCATTTCAAAGTACATCTACTCCCTATCCCCCACCATAACATGAATTCCCAGGTTTTATACTTCTATCAAGTTGAGTGCTTCTTATTTATGTTTACTGTACAACTTTGATCCAACTTGACTTCTAACCTCAAAATTTTTGACAGGCTACTCTTATTATGCTCATATCAAGTGGGCAAGATACATCAACATAATATCCCCGCATTTCATGTCGATAGTACAAGAAGGAAGATTTAGATAATTGTGATCTAGAAATCTAGACAGTAGATGCGCTCATGGTTTCACAAATGATACAAAAGTTTACCTAGCATGTTGAGTGTTGAATTTCAGTAGGGTAATTATGAGAATGCAAGATCTTTGGTTCTCTTTTGAACAGTTAGGCATTAGTATTTAGCTGCTTTACTAGGTTCCTTGAGGACCTATTTAAACAGGAATTGCTAAATATAGTCAAGAAACATTTCTCACTTGACTAAAAAGAAAAGGAAAAAAAATGGAACTGAGAACTATTCTTTCATTTTTTTTGTTGAAAAAAAAAAAATCATGTCTTGGATTCTGCTTCTAAAGCTCTAAGTTTGCACCTAATCTTCTTATGATGTCAGCATTTGTCGTACTAAACCTCAATAAATTATAATTTTCTAAAAGAAAGTGGCAATAATTACCACTGGCCTTTTCTAATAAATGTATATTTAATCTTGGACCACAAGAATGCAGCATTTTAAATTTGCCTAGCTTTTTTCAGTAGTGTTTTCATATCTAATCTAGTTCAACAGAGAGAAATCCATAAATTATGCCTCTCTTTTGTGTCCCATGAAGATAAGCATTCAAAATGCATCTTCACAATTATTATAATATTGAGAATTAAAGAGTATTCTACTTGGTGTTGATCTTTCTCTTTTCTCTGCATCAATAATGGATCGTTTTCCATACGATGCCACAACAAATTTCACAATTCTTCATGGATGATCACTTCATGTTAGCTCGAGAGTGATTCACTTTATCCATAAAATGATATGGGAAATAAAAATTCCTCCAGAAAGTTAGTACAATTGTGATTCATAAGTACATAAAATTTCTAACCAAGCTGCTTACAGGAAAATCTGCTAATTAAGCTGCTCTTGCAAGATATTCCTAACTATATACATCTTTCAATACGAAGACACTGCATAGAGGATAACAGATAAGCATACCAGATCAAGAACTTGTATCTCTGAAATCCTAAAACCTACTCAGGGTTACAAACTCGTTCATAGATAGTTTGTAAAGAGTCTCCACCAAAGTGGTGGTTGAGTTATCAACTCTTTGAATGATCTGCTTAACTATGGATATAGAAAAGGCCTGCCCTTGCCCTCCTCTAATTCCTATTGGCTTGATCAAATTTCAGAAAAATTTGACAGACTTAGCTTAGCAATAAAACACCTCTACTTTCAAGATTGACTTCTTGAACACCCATTTCTCTCTTTTGCTTTACTTTAACTAAAATATTTCCCCATTAAAATAATTATACTCCCCATGATACAAACTGCAGCTTTCTCTCTGATGTAAGCATAATATGATTTCAAAATGATTATCCACAATAGATTTTGCAATCCTCAGGATGTATGTGCATAACTGCATGTGACCATGCATGTCATTAGCCATTGAATGGCCACATACATGTGAACAAGCACCATGAATTGTACATTTTCTGAATACATGAACATCATGCCACTAAAAGACATAAACATGATCTGCATGATAATCCAATGGCATAAGCATTCAGCAAATTTCCTACTGCTACTCCAATTTGCCAAATAGTGGGCCCAACTCAAACTTTTCCTAGTCTATAAATTACCTTGACTCCTCAGGCCTTCATCCCCCTTCTAACATTAACTTAACCTACAGCACCTCCCCTCCTAGCCTTAAGTCCTGGCAAATATTTGCTTGGTTCAAGCCATGCAGCCTGGGGAGGTTTCAGGAATCCATTATCTAGTTTCTTCAAACCCATCTCCATATTCAGCTCATTTTAGCATGACCCAGAATAGCCCGGCATTTCAATTAAACCAATTTTCAAATCCATTATATAGCTTTCAAATTCCTTCTCATACTCAAGATTTGAATACACAGTCATCGTGTTTTAGTAGTAATTCAACTTCCGACGAAGCAGAGGAGAAACAGTTAAGTCTCATCAACGAGAGAAAGCAAAGAAGAATGATTTCTAATAGAGAGTCTGCACGTCGATCACGTATGCGCAAGCAAAGACACCTGGATGAACTCTGGTCGCAGGTGGTTTGGCTCCGGAATGAGAACCACCAACTCATAGACAAGCTGAGCCATGTTTCAGAATGCCATGATCGGGTTCTTCAAGAGAATGCTCAGCTTAAAGAAGAAGCCTCAGAACTCCGCCAAATGCTCACTGATATGCAGTTGAGTAGCCCTTACTCTACCTTCAGAGACCTGGACGACGTCCCCTGCAACACAGCTTACCTTAAAGCTGAGTCCTCAAACCAGTCCATCACAGGTTCTATGGATTTGCTAGGCTAAGACAAAGCAGTGTGTTATTTTCTATCTGGTTTCCATATTTTGTTCTTTTTCTTCACTGTGGAAGACAACCAGGCCTTGTCAAGCTTTATGTTGTATGAGATCAAAGAGAGATGGCAAATAACATGTTTCGAACATTTATTATTCTCCCTCTGCATCCCCTTGAAAGATCTCTCTGAAGTTCTTGGACTATTTCTCATTGTAATAACTGCTAATAATATAAAACTTACGTCTTCCTGTGAAAAACATTAATCACTCTTACAATAAAATATCATAACATTCTAATGGAATAACCTGCTGGAGTTGCACCTTAAACTTCATCTTGATCCATTACCAGGCATCAACTTTGAGAAAACTTGATTATGGGCCATCATCTGAGAGCTGGACCAGAAAGAGAGGAAAACAGCAATAACAATAAATACATCCAATTGGAACAAAATTCTGTGTTACTGTATAACATGAAAGTACCAACTCAGTCAGGTGGATTAGAACAGAGCGAGAATGAATGGCATTAGGTGGCGCAGGTTGAATATATGACAGAAGCAAATTTTGGTGGGGTGGGTACCTTTCATAATACAGGGGCTACTATATAAAGAAAAATATATGGAACAGCCATCCACTATCCCAAGTACTATTCCTAGCTTTTTAGCTGCCTTACTGAATTCAATTGCAATGCATTTTTCTTCGATGGCCTGGTTAGAAGACAACAAACGAAATGCTTTCATTTTAGCTCATAAACCAGATCTCATCTCCCCTGCAATTTGCTACTTCCGCAAGAAGACCTGCAAAGATCAAAGGATACAGCACTTCTTTTTCACTATGTACAATCACTGTTTTCCTAGTGTTTTCAAATCATCACCCACAAAAAGATTTTTCTAATCTTGTGTAGAAACATATTGCATCCATATGGACTTCTTCAGAGTTTGTGATTTAGACTATGAAACCCTTGTGTATTTGAATCTA
This sequence comes from Carica papaya, assembly GCF_054855325.1. Lineage (NCBI taxonomy): Eukaryota > Viridiplantae > Streptophyta > Magnoliopsida > Brassicales > Caricaceae > Carica > Carica papaya. The sequence goes on along the minus strand of NC_142309.1, from coordinate 5,600,146 downwards.
GATCCAACTCAAGCACAATGCCAATGAGTCAAACAAAGTTACCAAACACCCACCTGTCAAGCATTTTGTGGGTTACAAGTCAAGCCTTAAAACTTTGGGAGTCACAGCTCAATTTTATTGTAGAAATCCATTTTCCAGTAATCAATATCCTAATGTCCATATATTTGCTTCTCCTTCCCTCTTTTCTCTCTCCTACTTTATTGATCTTGGATTTATAAACAAATAGTTTATAAAGAGAAGAAAGAATAATAGAAAATAATAAAAACAAGATTAGAAACTGAAAATTACACCCTTAAAATCCATAAAACTGGATGAGGTAGATTAATTCTAATATAAAAAATTGAGTGATTTGTGTCAAGAAAAGTGAGTGTTCAATTTATGGAGCAAAATTCTTATAACCACAATAATCTTCTATTCAATTCCTTCCAGATCTATCATACGAAAGCATTCTAGATTCACTAACTCTAGATGAAGCAAACAAGGCAAAATGAAAACTTTACACCAATGCTAAGGAAATCAGATTTTATTTTGATGTTTTCTAGAGAGTAAATTTCATCATCTCCAAGTCATTTCCTCGATTGATTTTTAATTGAATGGCTAGTTTTTTAATGTCATCTAGCATATGGTTTCTATTTTAAAAAAAAAAAATTGGAGAAGGGGCATACTAGCAGCAAATCCCTTTTTGGGTTATCTATCCCTTGTTTCTGGTTAAGGCAAGAGAAGAAACTCATCATCACTTCTAAGAAGAATCTATGTTTCAGTATTTATCCATCAGCCACAATAATTAACGGCCTGAGAATTGAACACTTTCATGTTTTCATCCAACTTGTCTTCCTAATGATCTTACCATGAGAGAGGATATCAGGTACAGAGGACTAAATCCCCATTTCAAGCATCATCCAAAAAGGAGCTCTTATGCTAGATCCTATTGCAATCTTATATCCCCCGTGGAAGAAAGAAACCATTGAATCTCCATGAGCAACAAGCCAGCAAAATGGGATCAACATCTTCCCCTAGATCATAGCACCATATAAACCCCTTTCAAAAGCTATAAAAAATGGAAAAACTCAGGAAATGTGGACGCCAATTGCAAAACTTATGGTAAGAGCACCAACTTGAATCAGCTGCTATCAATCTGCATTTACCAATAACAGCATAAACTCCTCTAACTCAGATACATGTATTAATCCAAAATTTCAAACCGCGATGCTTTCTTAATTTTTTTAATTCGTAAACATTTCTTGACAAAAATCAGCGAAACAGCCTGTACTCCCATTTCGTCGACCTTCATGATCACTGGTGTTCACCTTTCGGCCAATTAAAGGTGTACAAAAAAATGATATAGGATTACTAACGTTCCACTCCTCTTCATTTAGCCAAGCATTGAATTATCAGAATTCCCTAAAATAGCTTGATTGCAATTAGTTTGAGAATGTCATGGAAAACAACTAACAGAGCTTCAAGATATAGTATAATCTACTATGTGGAAGTAAAATATATAGAAGTAGGTACAACAATGCAAGTAAAGTCATAGATGTGTACCTGAGACCGTGAGGCGGGAAGAGAATGCACGATGAAAGGTCTGTGTTTGGTCTTGGAGAAATTTCGATAAAAAGGAAAGGAAAAGAAAATCTTCTTTTCACTTCCCTCGTCTTTCCCGCGAAAGCTAAGGATGCAAACCCTAAGCCTAAACCGTTATTCTGAGAGGGAAACAAGAGACAGAACGACAGATGGAGGGAAAGCAGTCGATGGGTAATTTTCGAATCTTGAAACGACGACGTAGGGATAGCCCAAAACCGTTTAATGGCCGTTTTCCATGTTTTTAGTAGTTTATTACGAAATCGGACGGACTGTCATGAATTTATGAGGTTTTGGAATTTCCAAGCTTATAACTTCATCATCTGTAAGCTATTGGCTCTTGGGAATAATTTTATACAACAGATTATTAAAAAAAGGGACCAAAAAAAGGAATAGCCAAGTATATTTATTTTTACATGAGCATTTACTATATTTTATACATAATACAACAATTTATTTCAATCTATTTAGTCTAATTTTAGTAAAATATTTAGGATATTTTACTTTATAGTAATTATTAAGATTTTGTAACGGTTCATAACTTTAAAAAAAATAAAGACATTAATTGAATGCGGAAGCGGAATAATACAGTTAGGGTTTATATTTCTTACACTATAATTTAAAATACTCAATAGAATTACGAGAATGTCTTTTATAAAAAAACAAACAGAAATCAAATAAATAAACGAAAAGTAAACAATTAAGCATCATAGGACGACTTTCATTAGCTTTTGAAAGAGTTCGGGCGGTGAACTATTCACAATTCCCTTATTGATCGGATCTAAATCTTGGTCATTTTGATCTAAAATAGTTATGAAATGCTGAGCTACACTATCCCAGTAAGAATATCACACTAATCACCGATACAGAAACTGAATGTTAGTAAAAATCATAAAAACAACCAATTGAACTCTTAATTTAAGTAAATTCATTTATCATGAGTAAAACCATTTATTGCATACTTATCATTGAAAGATTTTCAAAACCGACTTATAGAGACAATAGCTCAACATCAGAATCTCATATTTAAGTAAACAAGAATAACAATTTTTCTTTTTTATTTATCTACTAGTATCCATTGGGGTCCATAAGGATGTCCCACTACGCGTGAACCAACATCCAACTTTGTCAACTAACCGGCCGTCCCATACCCCGTCCGGTATGAGTGCCAAAAACACTATCCCTCAATACCCCGTCTGATATGAAGGTGAAACAGGCTGTCTCCATACCTCATCCGGTATGAGCGCCAAAAATACCAATCCTCGATACCCCGTCCAGTATGAGGCGACGTTTACGGTAGAGTTCCCTATGTACCTTGTTTGTCCACCATCTCCCAGAATATCCAGTAAGGCTACCATTCATTCATTCACTTAACCAATCAATTTTCTGTTTACATTTAATTTTTAGTTTCACAATTTAACCGTAAATCAACTCAAGACAAAAAAATACATGCATCAAGGAAATACAATTGAGTCATTTTACCAATCTTAATATATTATTATGCATTTAAAGCTGTAAAATCAAACAATCGGTTAAATATGACAAACAATAATAAATAATCGGTTCTATCTTCATTAGTAACCTATAATTAATTCTCGAAGTTTTCTAAATTACGCAAAATATCAGATTATTGATAATTAAACTTCAATTTCATAGCAGGGAATAAGGTGAGGGATTCTTATCCAAATCGGTGTCTAAAATATCGAACTTTTAGTTGCGCCTACTAATGGTCCTCAAGTTTACTGATTTTTTTTGTTGAGGTTAAAATACGTTTCACGTACCTAAAAATATCCCAAAAAACTCAAATTCAATGTTAAAAACTTTGTTCAATCAATTTAGGAATTTCAGCACTGTGGTATCGCCGTGCTCCAACGACGGCGGTTTATCTCGAACTGGCAATTTTTGGCCAGCTTTAACCGATTTTAGCCGGTTTTATACTCATCCCTGCTAGAAAATACATTAGGGGACCTTGGTTGGCCAAAAAAAAAAGGTCGAAAAATAAAAACTTACCAGTGGCTGAATTTTGTGGTGCAGCAACTCCGCTAGCTCACCTTCGCAGCTGAGCGTTTTTCTTTGGTCAACCTGTAGAAAACAGAATGGTGAACCCAATTGTGAAAAAATAGCACGAAATAAAAAACGGGAAGGGGCTCATCGGAGGCGAGTTTAGGTTTTGCCCGCGGCGGCACTACCGGGCTTTACTCGCAGTTTCTGTTTCATCCGTCATTTCTTTTGCTCTAATTTATCCATGGGGGTATTCGAAATCAAATTTCAGGCGGATAGAAGAATTTTTACCTTTTTTTACGATCGGAGGTGGCTCCGACGCGTCGACGGACGGCGGTCGGCTCCCTTATCCGGCGACTGGTTTTTCTTCTCTGGTGGGGTTTGGGTTTGGTGTGATGTGAGATATTTATCCTCGTCTTCCTTAAATATGGATCGTTCATCATATTTGATATCGATCGTCCGATCGTGTTTAAAGAAGAAATGAATATGAATCTTTTATCGCGATTTGATCTCGACCGTATGATCATGTTTTAAAAGGGAACGAATTTGGACCATTCATCACATTTAATCGCGACCATCTGATCGCGCCTGAGGAGGGAACGGATTCAGACTATTCACGCGCGCGGGATCGCATCTGGGCCATCCGATCGGGGGCATGCAGATTACCAACGTGGCCTCCCGCATGGCACCGAGTCAGTGTGCTTTGCCACGTGGCGCGCTCCGATTCATCGGGACTATTGACTAGGTGGTTCGACATGGCACATTTTTTTAATTACGTTTTGACCTTCAGTTTTTGATTTTTTTTCAAAAATAGCCCCCGAACCTAAATTTTTACCTGTTTTTCCCAAAATTATTTTTAATTTCATCCTCCACTAATTTTTTCATAATTTTACAGTAAATACAAATTTATAAACTTAAAAATTATATTATATATATATTTTTTTATATTATATTTATTTATTATTGTTTTAAAAAAATTAATCTCGGACTAAATTTCGGGCCTGGATATGACAAATTTCCCTCCCTTAAAAGAAATTTAGTCCCTCAAATTTGTTTATCTCTCACTCAATCAAACAGTTGGGGATACTAGACTCTGAAGTCTGATTCTAGCTCTCATGTGGCATCTCTCTGTGTGTGATTTTTCCATAGGACCTTAACGAAGAGGATTTTTCAGTTGCGAAGTACTCTACTATTTCGGTCCACAATACCCACCGGTACCTCCTCATAAGACAGATCCTCCTAGAGTGAAATGGGCTCATGGGCCAAGATGTGAGAGGAGTTCGGGTTGTACTTGTGTAGCATGAACACATGAAATACATTATGAATTCTGAATAGTTCTAGAGGTAGTGTCAGTCTATAGGCGGCGGTACCGATTCTGTCTAAGATTTCAAATGACCCAATAAACTGGGAATTTAGTTTCTCCCTCTTGTCAAACCTACTGATTCCCTTGAAATGAATAACCTTAAAGAATACTTGATTACCTTTCTCAAATTCCAAAGCCCTTCTCCAAGTATCCGCATAACTCTTCTGCTACTCTGAGCTGTCTGGATGCTCTTCCTGATCTTAACTATTTTAGTTGTAGTCTCCTCCACAAGATCTGAATCGAACAATTTTCTATCACCCACCTCTTCTCAATAGATCGGTGATTTGCATGGGCGGTCATATAACGCCTCGTACAGAGCCATGTCGATACTTGCTTGGTAGTTGTTATTGTAGGCGAACTCTATTAAGGGTAAATGATCATTCCAATGGCCCTTGAAGTCAAGAACAAAAGCTCGAAGTATATCCTCCAGTGTACGAATTATCCTTTCTAATTGTCCATCGATTTAAGAGTGGAATGCAGTACTAAGGGACAGTTTTGTTCCCATGGCTTGCTGAAAACTAGACCAGAACCGAGAAGTGAACCTGGGTCCCTGTCGGATACTACTGTTACTGGCACTCCATGTAACCTGACTATCTTTCGGATATAAATTTTTGCTAGTTTGTCCAAGGAGTTGGTCATCTTGATGGCCAATAAGTGGGAAGTCTTGATGAGCCGGTCAACAATTACCCAAATGACATCATGTCCCCAGCGTGCCCTAGGCAATCCTGTCATGAAATCTATTGTGATGTGTTCCCACTTCTATTATGGAATTGGTAATGGCTAAAGTAGCTCGCTTGGGCGTTGATGCTCTACCTTGACTTGCTGACATACCAAACACTTGAAAATAAAGTCGGCCACCTCTTTCTTCATCTCGTTCCACCAAAATCAGGGTTGCATACTTTGATACATCTTAGTGCTTCCGGGATGCATGATAAACTCTGAGATATGAGCATCTATTATGATGTCCCCTTTCAGCTTACTGTCACATGGAACATACACTCTGTCCTGAAATTTAAGCAACTCATCGGCAGAAACTCGAAATTCTGAATTTACTCTCTATTCTGCATCTTTCTTGAGACTGCTAGGCTGGAATCGGCGGATTAAGCTTCTTTTATTTTCTAGATCAACTCAGGTTGAACAGTCAGGTGGGCCAAGCATGTAACTCTCTTAAGGTCCTGAAGTCGTACCTGTTGTGCAGCCCCTATTACCCTGCATTCTGAAACCATTAAGTGAGCTAATATACCTGTACTATTTCTGCTGAGTGCATCGGTTATTACGTTGCCCTTACCTAGGTGATACAAGATGTTGCAATCGTAGTCCTTAAGAAGTTCTATCCATCTTTTCTTACGCATGTTGAGATCCTTTTGAGTGAATATATGTTTCAAGCTCTTATGGTCAATATAGATCTGAAAAATCTCCCCATACAAGTAATGACGCCAAGTATTCAAGGTGTGGATAATCGCGGTAAGTTCTAAGTCATGAGTTGGGTAGTTTTTCTTATGACTCTTCAACTACTTGAACCCATAGGCTATGACATTCTCATGTTGCATCAGAACACAACCCAACCCTAGGTAGGAGGCATCAATATAAATTGTATATCCACTTGTCTCGCTCGACAAGGCCAACACAAGTGCAGTAGTTAACTATTTTTTTAGTTCTGAAAAACTTCTTTCACAGTTCTCGTTCAACTTAAACTTGACATTCTTCTTTGTGAGCCGAGTCAAAGGAGCAGTTAGGCTACAAAATCATTCCATAAACCTGCGGTAATAACCTGTCATCCCCTAAAAGCTACGAATTTCCTTGACCGATGTCAATTTCTCCCAACTGAGCACTGCCTCAACTTTTTTGGAGTTCACTGACACTCTATCCATTGATATAATGTGCCCTATGAAGGTAGTCTGCTCGAGCCAGAACTCACACTTACTCAACTTTGCATATAATTTCTTTTCTCTGAGAACCTGCAAAACCTGAGTTAGATGGTGAGTGTGTTCCTCTATGCTTTTTGAATATATCAGGATATCATCGATAAATATAATGACGAACTGATCTATGAATTATTTGAAAACCTTGTTCATCAAATCCATGAAGATAGTTGGTATGTTGTTTAGTACAAACGGTATGACTAGGAACTCATAGTGTCTGTATCTGGTTCAGAAAGCTGTTTTGGGAATGTCTTCTACCTTGATCTTTACTTGATGGTAACCTAAACGCAGGTCTATTTTGGAGAAGATTTGGGCACCCTATAACTGATCAAAAAGGTCATTGATCCTGGAGGGAGTATTTGTTTTTGATCGTGATCCTGTTTAATCCACTTTAGTCAATACATAACCTTAACGGCCCATCACTCCTTTTTTGCAAATGGGACTTCAGCACTCCAAGGAGAAATACAGTGTCGGATGAACCCACTGTCCTGCAATTTCTTGATTTATTTTCTCAAATCTTCCATTTCTACATGACTTCAGCAGTAAGGAAAAAAAAAGATAGGTTGCGTGTCAGGCTGAAAGTCTATGGTAAACTCAACTTTCCTGGTGGTCCGGAAAGTTCATCAGGAAACACATCCGGAAAGTCTCAAACTATTAGGATCTTTTGAATACAATTTTTTTTTTAAGTTTGTATATTATAGAGAAAATAACTGAGTTAAAGCGTTATGTACGAAGGAATTTGCTAGGAGAGAATAATATTTGAAACTTTTATTAGTTTGTAAATGACTCTTCATTAAAAGGTTTAAATATAATTTTTCTCGTGGAAACAATCCACGGTGGCGTGATACGTTGCTAACCAGTTCATTCTTAGAAATATATCAGGGTTCCCCATGTCAATCTCTATTAGGTCCATCATAGGTGAAATCAAGTCCCGTGGAAGACGGGTCAGATGTTGCTGGGAAGGGATCGGGTGGCCCTCTAACGGTGTTGGATGATACGGTGTGGACTCTGAATTGTATTGTGACGGTGTCGGATGATATGACGGAGGAGCAGGGTTGCATCGAGATGGCATTAGATCCTCTCGTTGTAGGGGTGGCTCATTGTGTGAAAGTGGTGAAGGATCAGATAGTTCCCTCTTCTCTTCCCTAACCTACTATGCAGAGATGAGTCTATCTAAAATCTCGAAGAGTCGATCGACATGCTCCCGAAGCAACTCGTCTCGGGCTATCATGTTTAGTAAGGGACCTCATCTTCTCGTGTCTTTGTACTTATTTTTTAAAAGAAAGGGTTGGGTGACAGTTCGTATTTGGTGTTTTTAAGTTTTTGTGTAAGGAATGGTTTCGAGAAACGCAGCTCTGATACCAACTGTAATGGCCCAAAACTTAAAAGGAAATAAAACTATGAATTGAATGTGAAAGAAAAATAATAGAGTTAGGATTTACATTCCTTACACAATAGTTTAAAATATCCAATAGGGCTATGAAAATGTTTATTCTAAAAGAACAAACGAAAATCAAAGAAATAAATGAAAAGTAAACAACTGAGCATCCTAGAACGACCTTCACTATCTTTTGAAGGAGTCCGGGTGGTGAACTATTTACAACTCCCTTGTTGATCGGGATCTGAATCATGGTCTTCTTGATCTGAAATAGTCAATAAAGGGGTGAGCTATAATAGCTCATTAAGAATATCGCACTACTCACCGATACAGAAACTGAAGGTTAATAAAAATCATAAAGATAACCAATGGAACTCTTAATTTAAATAAATTCATTTATCATAAGTAAAACTATTTGTTACATACTTACAGTTGCGAGATTTCGAAAATCGACCTATAGAGACAATAGCTCAACAACATCATAATCTCATATTCAAGTAAGTAAGAATAATAATTTTTTCTTTTATTTGTCTACTAGTATCTATGGGGGTCCATAGAGATGTCCTATTACGTGTGAACCAACATCTAATCTTGTCAACTAACTGACCGTTCCCATACCCCATCTGATATGAGCACTAAAAATATTATCCCTCAATACCCCGTCCGGTATACGGTGACGTTCATGGTAGGGTTCCCTATGTACTCGTTCCTTCCACCATCTCTCAGGATATCGAGTAAGGCTACCATTCATTCATTCACTTAACCAATCAATTTTCTGTTTACATTTAATTTTTAGTTTCATAATTTAACTGTAAACCAACGCAAGACAAATAATGCATACATTAAGGAAACATAACTGAGTCATTTTACCAATTTTAGTATATTATCATATATTTACCTTTTTTGGCGGTCGGAGGTGGCTCTGGCGCGGCAGTGGGTGACAGTTGACTCCCTTTTTCAACGATTGGTTCTTCTTCTCCGGTGGGGGATTAGTGCCTAGGGTTTGGGTTTGGTGTGATGTGAGATATTTATACCCGTCTCCCCTAAATCTAGGTCGTTCATCGCGTTTGATCTCGACCGTCCAATCGCGTTTAAAGAGAAAATAAATCTGGATTATTTATCGTGATTTGATCTCAACCATACGATCGTGTTTGAAGAGGAAACGAATATAGACCGTTCATCGTGTTTAATCACGACCGTTCATCGTGTTCAACGATTGGTTCTTCTTCTCCGGTGGGGGATTAGTGCCTAGGATTTGGGTTTGGTGTGATGTGAGATATTTATACCCGTCTCCCCTAAATCTAGGTCGTTCATCGCGTTTGATCTCGACCGTCCAATCACGTTTAAAGAGAAAATAAATCTGGATTATTTATCGTGATTTGATCTCAACCGTACGATCGTGTTTGAAGAGGAAACGAATATAGACCGTTCATCGTGTTTAATCACGACCGTCCGATCGCGCTTAAGGAAGGAACGGATCCACACCATCCACGCGTACGGGATCGCATCCGGGTCATCCGATTGTGGGCATGCGGATTACCAGCGTGGCCTCCCACGTGGCACCGAGTCAGCATGCCTTGCCATGCAGCGTGCTCCAGTTCGTCAGAACTGTTAACTAGTCGGTCCTACATGGTACATTTTTTCTTAATTGCATTTTGACCTCCAGTTTCTGATTTTTCTTTCAAAAATACATCCCGAAATAAAATTTTCACCCATTTTTTTCAAATTATTTTCAACTTCATCCTCCACCTATTTTTTCCTATAATTACATTAAATAAAAATTTATAAATTTAAGAATTATATTTTTTTATATATATATTTTATATTATATTTATTTATCATTTTTCAACTCCACAAGACGGTCGTGATTAAACGTGATGAATGGTTCAGATTCGTTCCCTCTTTAAACGCGATCGTACGGTCGAAATCAAATTACAATGAACGGTCTAAACTAATTTTCTCTTTAAATGCAATCGGATGGTCGAGATTAAACATGATGAACGGTCTAGATTTAAGGGAGACGGGTATAAATATCTCACTTCACACCAAATCTAAACCCTAGCTGTCAGCCCCCCGTCAAAGAAGAAGAACCAGTCACCGGAAAAGGGAGTTGACCGCTGCCCGCTGCAGCGCTGGAGTAACCTCCGATCGCCAAAAAAAGTAAAAATTCTCCTATTCACTCAGAATTTGAGTTTGAACATCCTCATGGCCAAATCGGAGCTAAAAAAATGGCGGATGAGCTGGAAAGCGCGGGTAAAGTCCGACAGCACCGTCGCGAAAAAAACTAAAAATCGCCTCCGATGAGCCTATTTTCATTTCCTATTTCATGTGATTTTTCCACCATTATATTCATCATTCTATTTTTTATAAGTTGATCGAAGAAAATCACCCAGCTGTGAAGGTGAGCCGGCGAAGCCACCATACTGAAAAATTCTGCCGCCGGTAAAATTTTGTTTTTCGAATTTTTTCGGCCAACCGAGGCCCCCTAATGTGTTTTCTTATAGGGATGGGTATAAAACTGACTGAAAATGGTCAGTCCAAGGCAAACTACCACCACAGGCGATGGTGCTATCGCCGGAGCATAGCAGTGCCACCGTGCCGAAATTTCAAAATTAGCCGAAAAAGATTTTTAACACTGATTTTGAATTTTTTGATGTATTTTTAAGTACGTGAAGCGTGTTTTTACCTCCACATAAAAATTCAGGAAATTCGGGGACTACTAGTAAGCGCTGTAGAAAGTTTATTATTTCAGACACCGATTTGGATAAAAATCTCTCACCTTATTCGCTGTTATGGAATTGAAGTCTAATTATCAATAGTACAGTATTTTATGTATTTTAGAAATCTTCGAGAATTAATTACATGTTACTAATAGAGACAGAACTGATTATTTATTATTGTTGTCATATTTAACCGATTGTTTGATTTTACAGTTTTAAATGCATAATAATATACTAGAATTAGTAAAACAATTCAGTTGTATTTTCTTGATGCAGGTATTGTTAGATGCATGCATTGTTTATCTTGCATCGATTTACAGTTAAATTGTGAAACTAAAAATTAAAGGTAAACAAAAAATTGATCGGTTAAGTGAATGAATGAATGGTAGCCTTATTGGATATTATAGGAGATGGTGGACGGACCAGGCACGTAGGAAACTCTACCGTGAACGTCGCCTCATATCTGATGGGATATCGAAGATTGGTATTTTTGGCGCTCATACCGACGGGGTATGGGGACGGCCCGTTTCACCCTCATACCGGATGAGGTATTGAGGGATGATATTTTTGACATTTATATCAGACGGGGTATTGGGACGACTGGTTAGTTGACAAAGTTAGATGTGTTAGTTCACACGTAGTGGGACATCCCTATTAACTCTCATGGATACCAGTAGACAAATAAAAAATGAAAGTTATTGTTCTTACTTACTTGAATATGAGATTATGATGTTGTTGAGCTATTATCTTTATAAGTCGGTTTTGAAAATCTCGCAACAATAAGTATGTAATAAATAGTTTTACTTATAATAAATGAATTTACTTAAATTAAAATCTCTGTTAGTTATTTTTATGATTTTTACTAACCTTCATTTTTTGTATCGTTGAGTAGTGTGATATTCTTACTAATTAGTGTAACTCACTCATTCATTAACTATTTCAGATCAATAGGACTAAAACCCAAATCTCGATCAACAAGATGGTTGTGAATAGTTCACCACCCGTACTTCTTCAAAAGCTAGTGAATATCGTCCTAAGATACTCAGTTGTTTACTTTTCATTTATTTCTTTAATTTTCATTTGTTCTTTTAGAATGGACATTCTCGTAACCCTATTGGACATTCTAATTTATTGTGTAAGAAATATAAACTATAACTCTATTATTCTGCTTCCGCATTCAATTTATGTATTTATTTTTTTTAAGTTGTGAGCCATTACAGTTGGTATCAGAGCCGAGTTTACGATATTCTTATTGAACCGTTGCAACTTATTTATTATTTATTATTTATTATTCTACAACAATTTATTTCAATCTAATTTCAATAAAATATTTACGATATTTCTCTTTATAGTAATGATTAAGATTTACAATTTATCGCTAACTACTTTTTTAATTTGTGTCTGATTCTTATTTTCTTTTATTATAAAAAATTATAAATTATTTTCTTTTATTATAAATTATAAATTAATTTGCTTTTTTATTAACTTTATCAATGTACATGAATAAAAATTTTATTTTGTATTTTTCAATAACTAATATGTTCTAATAGGATAAAGTACGGTTGAATAATGTTATATTCTAATTTTGTTATTTTATTTTAAATAATTTATAAGAATTATTATTAAAGAAGGATGAGGAATAAATTTTTAAAGTAAGAAAAAAAACACTTATTTAGGGTGGGTCCATTTATATAAGGCTAATTGGATTTTTGGAGCCCAATTTATGTTATTCCATGTAAACCTCTTAAGACAAGCAGGGCCTAATCAAACATTTACTAAATGGAGTCCATAACTAACCATGGATTATTAGCCCAAAAACCAAATCATTAAGCTCAAGAAAATTAAAAAAAAAAATGTTTACACTGTTTTTAAAGTTTTCAAGAAAAAAAATAAAGAAATAAACTCGATTAAGAGACAAAAAATATATTGTTGAAGAAATAAAAAATTAGAGAGTAAAATCAGTTCGAGTGTGCATCTAAGAAAATGATGGACAAGCAAAAAACATGAAAGAGAAAGCTTGAAATCAAAACAAATGAGTTGCGGTGAATTTCTGACCTATTAGTGAAGGACAATGTGCTCGAAAGCACAAATTGAGGATAAACATACAATTCTAAAAGAAAATGAGATTTGAGAGAGGTGAAAAAGTGTAATTATATATATATTTTTTTACATACAATAAAAAAAAATATTCAATAGTTAATTTTGTTTGAGTTAAAAATAAATATTGAAAATATGTATTGATACTCGTATCTAATAATGAACATGAAAAGATAGATATGAAAGATCTAAAAATAAATAACAATGATCTCTCACACTTTTACAACAAGTTTATCCCAATAACATGAGGTGATAGAGAACCATAGCTAAGAATTCGCAAATTTTGAACCATTATGCGTGCGATAAGCATACAATTAAATGATAGGCATGCCACTTGCACTTATCACTTAGATAAGCATTGCATAATTCCTTTGAGTAAAAGTCCACTAATTAATTATTGATTTTTGATTAAACAAGCTAAAGTAAGTGTCATAATTTGGTAAAATAAACTAAGATTGCATAATTAATTTTTTTTACTACTATATAACGACTACTCCCTTATGAATCTGTATGATAGCTTACGAATTAGTTATGTGCTCTTTAGAGCTTTGAGCTCACTAGTGTTGTGTTAGCCAAGACTTCAGTTGTGAGTCTTGACCAAAAACATACATTCACTAAATGATTATTTTTTAAAAAAAATTTAAGAGATATCAAGAGCGAACTTCGCTATATAAATTATATTTAGAATTTGATAGAAAGGTATGAAATTTTTTAGTAGTGAAAATTAAAATTTAATTTAAATAATAATAATTAACTAATATTATCAGGATTATTTATTTGATTGAATCGTGAAATAAAGTTATTTAAGATAAATTTCGATACGATAAAGCTTACATGGCCATGGAACATAACAATCTTCTTTGGTCCTTAACTAGTGAATCAAAGCCTATTTATGGATCTATTATAATTGTTATATTCAATGACAAAGAGATGATATTTTTTATTTATAGTGGGACAACAAAAAATTATGGGCATAAAACTATTTACTAGTATATATTATGAAAATATTATAAGTTATTACATAAAACAGATCTTTACACTTTAGAGCGAGCAATTTTTATAAATATAAATGGAGATTTAATTTAGAACATTAAATAAGGAATTCTTATTTTGATTATATAAAAAAAAACAAACACTTATTAGTTGAGGTGAAACTCATATGATGCATTTATCTTATTTTGAAACACTAGATAAAACTTTAAAATACATTATTAGATTTTCATATACATAGAGATTTCAAACAACTTTTTTTTTTATGGTAAAGTTGTTTTTAGACAAGACTTGGAAAAATATTGTTTGTTGTTCCTAAAAATTGTGGTAAAAAATGTAACAGCTCCGGAAATTTAAAATGGAATGTATATTAAAAATATCAAATGCGGAAGCGGAGTCAAAATTTGATTAACATCCCTTACACTAAAACCAAAAACGTGCTCAAAATATAAAAGATCAAACTAACTAAAAGAGAAATTCGAAAGTAAACTATGAATATGACTTTGGAGTCTTTAGGCGTCCCCTTCGTCGTCTTCTTGCGGAACGGGCTCGGGAACAATGTCTTCCTGATCTGAAATGATTAAATAAGGAATGAGCTACACTAGCCCAGTAAAAACATCACGATATCTCACCGTCACGGAGGTAAAGGTGAGTAGAAAACACAAAAAGACCAATGGAGCATAATTTACAACAAACTCGTTTATTAACATGAAAACCTTTACCATCCACTTACCTCGGTGGAATTTATGAAAACAATATAAGAAAAATAATAACATTATCATAATCATGGAATAATATAAGCTGTAAAACATAACACTTATCACGCCTCTTGTAATTCAATCATTATACAACATATTTTTTTCTCATTTACCAGCCTACTAGTATCCGTGGGGGTTCATAGGGGTCCCGCTACCCGTTAACCTTTAACATTCACAATCAGTTTCCAGGGCCGTACCCCGTCCGGTATGGGCGCCAAAACCATAAACCTCAATACCCCGTCCGGTATGAGGGTGAAACGGGCCGTCTCCATACCCCGTCCGGTATGGGTGCCAAAACCATAAACCTCAATACCCCGTCCGGTATGAGGGTGAAACGGGCCGTCCCCATACCCCGTCCGGTATGGGCGCCAAAACCATAAGATCTCCATACCCCGTCCGGCATGTGAGACCACAATCCCGGTAGGGTTCCCTACGGACCTGGTCCGTCCACCATCTCCCAGGATATCTAGTCAGGCTGACCCCCATAATACAATTATCAGTCTACACAATCTTTTATTTTCCTTTTCCTCAGTCAGCATCATCAATTCACATACAAACAAGCAAAACAGTAATTCATGCCAAACAGACAACATACAGTATCAGTTTTTTAGTCATTCAACCCATGATTAATAAAAACGTAGTATATGCACACAAATCTGTAAAATGAACACATCAAACCTCATTTTGCATTTAAAGCTGTAAACAGGCCAAATAACAGTAAATCACCAATCACACTAGACTCGGGCTCCATTAGCCGCCTTAAGCAATTTCACACATTCGTTAATTCAAGAAATACCGTTTTATCATTTTGAACTTTAATACCGTGATAGGAAATAGGGTGAGGGGTCCTTACTTGTTTTCGGGATCCGAATATGATTCACAGTGCGCCTGCAGGCCGTCCCTAATTTTCCCTGAATTTTTCCCGGGGAACTGAAACACACTAACAGTACCTGCACGTGTTCCAAAAAAACCCAAATTAGGCCCAGGGCCTCTTTCGGCCCAAATCGCAACTCCGGCACGGCGGCTCCGCCGTGCTCCGGCGACGGCCACACTCGCATCGGTCCTTGTGAGAAAACAACCCTAGGGCCCTCGGGGGGCCAAAAAATCACAGAAAAACGGAGCTGACCGGCGGCGGCGCTCTCGGGTGCGGCGGCTCTCCGGCGAAGTTCGTGTTTTGGTGATTCGGCTCCGGTCAACCTGTAGAGAAAAGAATGGTGATCACGATGATATAAAAATTGCATCGAACGGAGGCCGGGAAGGGCCTTGTCGGATGCAAAAACCGAGAGGGGGCGCGGCGGCGCCGCTGGTCTTCGGCCTCGTATTCCGGCCGTTTGGCCGGGATTTTAGCTTCGATTTGGCCATAGGAGGAATCAGCGTGGAAAAACGAGTCGGGGGTATGAAATTTACCTCGATCGGCGGTCGGAAATTTCCCCGGTGCGGCGGCGGGTGGCGGCAGTCGACCTCTGGTTCGTCTTCTCCGGCGAGCGGCAGGCGGCTAGGGTTTGTGGTCTGGTGTGGGGGTTCTATTTATAACCCCTTGCCTTTTGATCTCAGCCGTCGATTTTGTTTTAATCTGGGCCGTTCGTTTTTGATTGAATCTGGGCCGTCCGATCGCGCGATTGATCTGGGCCGTCGGATTTCACCCACGCGGATCGCCAGCGTGGCTACCTTTCGGAGTGACGTGGTCTTGCCACGTGGCAGGCCCCGGTTGGCCGGGACTGCTGACGTGGCTGCTGACGTTGTTTTTTTTTTTTTTCCTCCTCTTTTCCGGGTGCTACAAAAAATATATGTATATTTTTAATATTAACTCATCATATTATAAAATTAATGTAAGATTTTAAAAGTAATGAAAAAAAATAAAGGAGTGCATACAATATTTTATCGTATAATTTTAGTATATCTACAAAATTTATCATAATGAATATTGAATATTGTAGATAGTCAAGCTAATGAACCTAATGATGATGAAACAATGAAAAAATTATTGAAATTCTTCTCTTAAGATATAAGTAATCTATCTAAAATTGTTATTAGCAATACATATTTATCTTTTTTGCATTACATAAAAGATTCTTAACGTTTAATAAAAAAAATTATTTTGTCGTATGTAAATGATATAATTAAAAAAGTTTATAAGTAAATATTTTATTTATTATTTAGTGAAAAATAAAAAATTAAACTTTAATGACACTTATAATATAAAATTTGATATGTATAGTTTAAAAGACATACATATAACTCAAACAACATCAAATATTAAACATTTTCATATTATATTTTAAAATTTAAAATAAACGTTTTTATTATATTATTTAAAAATACAAACAAATTATTTAATTTATATAATGATATAAAATTAATATTCATTCAATTATATAATTATATGATAAGGAACAAAATTATCTCGAGTGCTAATATAAGTTGTAAGATTGTAAGTCGCATAAATTTGTATTAAGTATGTATAAATATTTTGTGATAAAATAATTATTTATAAACTTAGCAAAATATAGAAATTATTTCAATACACAAATGTTTGTTATCGGCAAATATTTTTGTTTTTGTTTTTTAAAATATGAAATATGTCTAATTAATATTTATTTATTTATTAATACATTTACGTGGATAAAAAAGAAAAAACAAATTCCCAATTTTGTAGTCAACTCTAGATGCTGACCCAGCAAAATCCCCTCAGTGCGATTTAAGAAAAAGAAAAAGAAAAAGAAAAAGAAAATGATTATGAAAAAAAAAAAAATCGACATTCCTGTCCGACCCGATCCATTGCTTTCATTCGCATCCTTCTTCTTCTTCGTCTTCCCTCATCATTTCACATCTCAACCTAACAAAACCAATAAGTAATACAGATTTACAGTATATAGTATATCTATATTTACATTATTTATATATAAAAAGGAAGAAAACCCATTCACATTAAATGATAAATTTATTCAATTAACACCGACGCGATATATAATTTTCGTTGATTTTTCCTTTTTCGGCCACTGAAGGATTCTCAGATCTCATCTTCCACTCTCATTGCTTTCAACTCTTTCCCCTTCTTCACTCTTGCTTCTTTTCTTCACTTGGTTCGCACTGACTCCGTCAATCAATCTATCATAATAAACACTTATTAATCAATCTATCAGAATCGAGAGCCGAATCGGAGTGGGTTTTCAAATCCAATGGCGGTGGCCGTCCGAGGAAGCCGAGGTGGCGGGGCCGGATCGGCAGCTGGCGTCGGTCTCCGGAGCTTCTTCTCCTACCGCGTCTTCGTCTCCGCCGTCTTTTCTCTCCTCTTTCTCGCCACCGTCTCCGTCCTTCTCTCCTCCCACCATGACACGGTACGGATCCCTTCATCCCGTCTCCTACACCTCTTTTTTTCCTTTTTGCAGGAATTTTGGATGTAAATAGTAATCTTTTGGTGGGTTTTTGTTGTTGGAACAGAAAATTCCAATTACGGGAGATGCTTACGTGCACCGGACTTTTATGGCACTGAAATCCGATCCGTTGAAAACCCGTCTGGATTTGATACACAAACAAGCCAACGACCATGTCGCGCTCGTCAACGCCTATGCCTCCTACGCCAGGAAGCTGAAGCTCGAGGCGGGTAAGCAGCTCAGGTTGTTCGACGATTTGGCGCGAAATTTCACCGATTTGCGATCCAAGCCAGGGTTCATGTTCGACACCGATGGCGTCATCGACGAGGAAGTCCTCAGACATCTCGAGAAGGAAGTGAAGGACAAGGTGAAGATTGCCAGGGCCATGATTGCCGAGACAAAGGAGAGCTACGACAACCAGCTCAAGATACAGAAGCTCAAGGACACTATCTTCTCCGTTAACGAGCTCTTGGTAAAGGCCAAGAAGAATGGTGCCGTGGCCAGCTTGATCTCCGCCAAATCGATCCCCAAGAGCCTGCATTGCTTGGCCATGAGGCTCGTCGAGGAGCGGATTTCGCATCCCGAAAACTATATGGACGACCCGCCCCGACCCGAGTTTGAAGACCCGAGTCTGTACCATTACGCAATATTTTCCGACAACGTGATCGCGGTGTCTGTGGTGGTGAGGTCGGTGGTGAATAATGCAGATGAGAAATGGAAGCATGTGTTTCACGTTGTGACCGATAGGATGAACCTGGCGGCCATGAAAGTCTGGTTCAAGATGCGTCCCGTTGAAGGAGGTGCCCACGTGGAGGTGAAGGCCGTGGAGGATTTCGGATTCTTGAACTCATCGTACGTTCCCGTACTGAGGCAGCTGGAGTCTGCAAATTTGCAGAGATTTTTTGCCGAGAATGACACTAAAGATGCCCATAACAGTAACATCAAGTTTAAGGACCCAAAGTATGTGTCCATGTTGAATCACCTCCGGTTCTACTTGCCGGAGATGCACCCAAAGTTGCATAAGATACTGTTCTTGGATGATGATGTTGTGGTGCAAAAGGACTTGACTGGATTGTGGAAGGTTGATTTGGATGGGAAGGTGAATGGAGCTGTAGAGACATGCTTTGGTTCCTTTCATAGATACTCACAGTATTTAAACTTCTCACATCCTCTTATAAGAGAAAGATTTAACCCCAAGGCTTGTGCTTGGGCATTTGGGATGAATATATTCGATCTTGATGCTTGGAGGCGTGAGAAATGCACAGATCAGTATCACTACTGGCAGAATCTGGTATGTGTTTCTCTGCCTTGACTTGGCACTTGTTTGTTCTTGTCTGATGATTGTTTGAGTATTTTTTATGTGTTTTTATGTTCTGGTGTTCTCTGATTTTAGTTGCACAACTAGGGAAATATTATACAAATAGCATCTTGAAATGGTAGCTAAAGTAAATTTACAAATGTTCTGAACTCTGGGTCATTTAGTTTTTGCTTGAACCCTCGATAAATTTACT
This sequence comes from Carica papaya, assembly GCF_054855325.1. Lineage (NCBI taxonomy): Eukaryota > Viridiplantae > Streptophyta > Magnoliopsida > Brassicales > Caricaceae > Carica > Carica papaya. Next base: position 5,580,454 of record NC_142309.1, on the reverse strand, counting down.
TCCAAAACGCAAACTAAGTGAGACATGTTAGCTTTACCAAGACAGTGGTTTAAAAATTGAGGTTGTTGGGATGAGTTGATTAGAAAAAAATCACAGAACCAGAGTCTTTTCTCTGTAACTTGACAACTTTTTGTTTAACTGCAAACAAAGGGGATTTATTTATGTGAACGATTGTTAGCATTTTTCTCATGTACTTACTTTTATCTTATATCGTGTCTCTAATTTTCAGTTGCACAATTAGGGAATATGGAAAGGTAGTAACTAAACTAAATGCACAGACGTGAGGAATCCACCTTTGAGAATACGGCCAATTTGCCAATGTACCTTTTACTTGGGCAAACCTCAAAACTTGCGTCCGAAGTGCTAACTAGAATGACATGTAGTTTTGCTGACATGTAGTTTTGCTGGGTGAGGTTAAGTAAATTGAGCATCGATGTAAACTGATTAGCTTTTCTTTGGATATTCTAAACAGAATGAAGATCTAACTCTGTGGAAATTGGGTACTCTTCCCCCTGGTTTGATCACCTTTTATTCAACGACCAAGTCATTGGACAAATCGTGGCATGTACTTGGACTTGGGTACAATCCAAGTGTTAGCATGGATGAGATAGGGAATGCGGCAGTTATTCATTACAATGGAAACATGAAACCTTGGCTGGACATTGCTATGAACCAATATAAGAGTCTTTGGACTAAATACTTGGACAATGATATGGAGTTTGTGCAGATGTGCAATTTTGGCCTCTAGATTAGCACAATTTCTTCTATGTTATCAGTCAGGTTAACTAAGACAAGTTTTTCAGGGATTGTCTATAGTCATGGTTACTCAATTTCTGCAGGTTTTTTAGTTTAAAAATCATTGATTGTAATTCTCAGAGCAAAGCTCAGCTATGTTTTTTTTCTTTTTATTGCTGTTCTTTCTCAAGCTTGAACTGTATTCTATCAGATTGGGTTTTGTATACATGAAGATGATTCTTTTGATTCAAATGATTCCTACCAATTAATCTAGTGACCCAAAGATCGAAATTTTGAGATGATAAAACCATGATCTCCACATAGTTAATCTTTATTGTCTTTGCAACTGCTCTTTTTTCTTTATATTATCAGCTAAACGCGCCGCCCTCTTTTTTGTTCCCTGGACTCATTAATGACATTACTGTAAACTACAAGTATTTGGTACTTGGATTAATATGATAATAGCCTGTGCAAAATACATATATGTTTAAGTGCCGAGCTTCTCACACGCTTTGCCTTAAGTGGTGTATCTCCGTATCTCTTTCCAAAAAAAGTGTTTTGAAATGTGTCTATTGTGACAGAAAAAGTACTGAGCTTTATATTTGATGTGAAATCAACTTGGTCCTTCATTCTTTTCCAGTTTGGAGCAGAAAGTCTATGAATTCTCATATTTCTGTGATTAGTTGTTCATTTATTTGGGGCTGAGAGGTAGAATTCTTTGAATAGTTTGGAATTTATGCGTCAACCCAATTCTTCCTTCTCTTTTAAAACAAGGACAAGTATATTGGGAGTGCAGCATTAACTATGAAGTTGATGGTCTGGAGAGTGGTACCGATGTTATGGTGATTGAGAGACACAGTGGTTTCTTAATTTTAAAATAATTAATATGATATTAGCCAGATTATTATAGAAAGTTGCTGCATATTATGGAATATTGGTAAATCATTGTATAAACTACAGTTTCAATCCTTATGCTTATATAATTGCTATGATTTTAAAATTTGTTGTCATTAGAAATTATTTTGTTTGGTAAAAACAACCATTCATATTGGGAATACAAGTTAAAAATATGGGAAAAAATATAATTAAATAATTATATTGTATTCAAGAAATTTTTTTATGTTTCCATTTGGTAATAATTATATTACCAAATGGAAATTCTCTAAAACCAAGATTGTATTTTGAAAAAAAAAAAAGAAAAAAAAAAAAAAGTTAAAAGCTTGCTTAAGTATTTAGGTTAGGTTTAGCTTAATTACAATATTAGTGAACGTAAATTGAAATTATAGATAAATAAATAAAATCAGTGTAATAAAAATATTGAGTGTCTTATTTTAAGAATTTGAAGGCAGAAAACCAGGAAGATCGGTTTGAGCTGGTCAAAAGGCTGAAAATAATCCAGGTGGCAAACAACTGAGAAGCAACCAGTATCTATAAATTACTGCGACGTAGAGACTCAAAATCATCAATCCAAAGAAAAACTACTCGTTCAAATCTTTTCTCTAATTTCAAAACACAATGGCAGATAACTCCTCCCAGAAGATGAGCTTTCAGGCTGGAGAAGCCAAGGGCAGAACCCAGGTCTCTCCTCCTCTACATTCATATCTATACATTACATATATATATACTGAAAATAGTATTAGTGGAAAAAGCACGATTTCAATTAAATGAGTGTTTATTTACACAGGAAAAGGCAAGCAACGTGATGGAGAGGGCTGGAAATGCTGCTCAGTCTGCCAAGGAATCTGTTCAAGGGGTACCCATTTTTTTTTTTTCTAAATTAATTACTTAAAATCAATGAACAAAATAAATTAATTAATGGGTAATTGGTGGTTTTAATTATTAATTAAAGGGTTAATATATATATATATATATATATATATTTTGGGTGGTTGTGGTGCAGGCTGGTCAGCAGATGAAGGCCAAAGCACAGGGAGCTTGTGATGCTGTAAAGGATGCAACTGGGATGAACAAAAATTAAATTAATTTCCTTTTTCTTGGAGTTTATTAATTAGTTTGATGAGCATCTCACAATTAAATAATTTATTTGTTTTTTAAATGTAATTTCTGGTTTGAACTAGAGAAGACGGCTCTCTTATAATGAAGTAGTTCTCTCTCTCTCTCTCTCTCTCTCTTCAACAATTTCTTTCACTAATAAAATTATCTTTTTAATTACTTCTCTTCCTCCGTGCAATTCTTCATTTGCTTTTCACATATACATATACATATACATATACATATATATATATATACATACACTGTGTAATCTTGCAATGGACCCAAGATGGGTCATGTTAATTGGTGGACTAGTGGGGATGTCACTCCTAAAAAATAATTCACTTAATATCCAATTTTTTTTTCTCTCTCTCTATATATATATATATATTTTAAAATCTAAATAATGTTGAGTCTACATAAAGAAAGTATATAGAAACACAAAAAAAAAATATTTAAAAAGGGCAAAAAGAATAATAACAATAAAATATTTGCATATAGCAGAATTACATTTATTAAATTATTTAATAAATTACTTCGTTACAATATATTTATTCTTTTTTCATTAATTATTTTTTCTTTTTAACATTTTAATCGATAAGTTCATCTAATTTTAAGTAATTACAAAATTAATAACAAAGCATGCATTACATATGCTTGAGGAATTACTCATGTCAAAATTTAATAGAGAAATATTAATTCTTGTCGCGATAACAAGTTAAAAATATTATTAAAATAATAGATGTTTAATTAAAAATTATATTGATATTTATCTAATTAAAAAAATTATTGAAATTAAATATACTATTAAAGATTAATATTATAACTGTTGATTTAAAAATTATTTGATTAAAATTTTGAAGTACTTGAAACTATTTAATTAAAATTTTATTATAATAAGAAAAACACATGTTGCAAATTTTATTAACTACAAAATCTTGCTTAAAATTATTAAAACAATTTTATTGAAATTAAAAATGGCACATACTAAATAATACAAATAATAACAAATGACATACGTTGTATTTTATTAATGTCGTCATTAATTTTTTTTTGTTCAAAAATTAAAATTTTATTAATTAAATAATTCGTAAATCACGTCTTAATAATGAAAAATATAAAACTAAAATTGAAGGGAAAATTCTAAATCGTCACGTGTGTTGGTGAAGGTGAAGGTCTCTTCCAACCCTAAACACTCTGGTTTCAGTAGACAAGGTTTATATCTCCCCTTTCTAAAACCCTAAGCTACGGAGACAGGTTAATCAAAATGCGACCTCAATGGCGATTGCTTCTCTTCAGAAACTACCTTCGCTATCACCCATCTCGGTCATCTCAGGTAGATTCCAACTATCTTCGCTCTCTTTCATCTTTTCTCTACACGCACTCTCTGCACTTTTCACAACAGCAACAACACACCATTTTCAATACCTGTCCAACAAATCCTACTAACCTTCTAAACCTAGGAAAATATGACAAACACATGATTCGAAATTTCTCGTCTGAACCGGAAATTGAGGAGGACTCGGATCATGTGCGAGTAACTGGCATTTTCAGTAGATTGAGTGATAAAAATGAAATTAGGAAAGAAATAGAGTCCAACAGCATTGTGATTACCCACGAACTGGGATTGAAAGTGTTGAAAGGGCTTGAATCGAATCCTGATGTTGCTTGCAGATTTTTTGATTGGGTTTTGGAGAGCGACGGTGAAAGGCTGAGCTCCAAATCTTACAATTTGATGCTGGGTATTTTGGGTGTCAATGGTTTTGTTGAGGAGTTCTGGTCTTTAGTTGATGCCATGAAGAAGAAGGGGTACGGTGTGTCAGGGCATGTACGTGACAAAGTCTCAGAGAAATTTGAGAAAGATGGTTTGAAGAGTGATTTAGAGAGGTTAAGAGGTGTGTTTGCATCAGGTTCCATCGGTAGTTCGGTGGAGAAGGTTTGTTCTAGGCTGTGTAAGATTGTGAAAAATGAGGAATGGAGCGAAGATGTTGAACGGAAGTTAGGGGATTTGAATATTACGTTTTCAAGTGATTTGGTGAGGATGGTTTTGGAAAATCTTGCAATGGAACCAGAAAAATCTTTTCAACTTTTTAGATGGATTGAGGAGAGTAGTTTCTTTAAGCACAATGAGCAGACTTATAATGTGATGGCAAGGATTTTGGGGAGAGAAGATTGTCTTGACAGCTTTTGGAAAATTGTTCATGAAATAAGAAATGGTGGTTATGAAATAGAATTGGAGACTTATGTTAAGGTCACCGGAAGGTTCTGTTACAGGAAAATGATTAAGGAAGCTGTGGAATTATATGAGTTTGCAATGGCTAGTAGTGATAGGCCATCAATGCATTCTTGTACATTTTTACTGAGAAAAATTGTGGTCAGTAAGCAGTTAGATATGAGTCTCTTTTCAAGGGTCGTGAAAGCCTTTACTGGAAATGGTAATCTGTTGACTGAGTCCATGCTGAAAGCAGTTCTAAAGTCTTTAAGAAGTGTTGGTAGGGTTGGTGAAAGTAATCAGATTTTGAAGGCAATGGAGGAAGGTGGGTTTGCAGCTGGTAGTAATGTGCAAAGCAAGGTTGCATTTGGGCTCAGTTATGCTGGAAAGAAAGATGAAGCACAAGAATTTGAGCAATATATGGAAGCAACTGAGAATGACATAGATGACAAGGTGTGGGCGTCTTTTGTTGAAGGGCATTGTTTAGCTGGAGATCTTGAAAAAGCTTCAGATAGTTTCCAGAAGATGGTTGGGAAAGGAGGCGCCTCTTATGCTGCCCATGCTTTTGAAAAGTTGGTAATAGCTTATTGCAATAGGAACAGAGCAATAGATGCATACAAGCTTCTGCATGATTATGTCACCAATAATCAGTTAAAACCCTGGCACAGTACATACAAAATATTGATAAGGAAGTTATTGTCAAAGAAGTTGTCCAAGAAAGGTGGATTTAATAATGCTCTGAATCTTTTTCATTTGATGAAAGATCATGGCTTTCCGCCATTTATAGATCCATTCATAGACTATTTATCAAGGTCTGGAAATAGTGATGAAGCTGTCATGTTTCTGAAAGGAATGACGTCAAAGAAGTTTCCGTCCACTTCTGTGGTTCTCCGTGTAATTGAAGCTTTTCTTAAGAAATCAAGGCATAATGAAGCGCATGATTTATTGTCTAAATGCCCAGGTTATATCCGCAATCATGCAGATGTTTTGGATCTCTTTTATTCGATGAAATGTGGGGAAGCTACCCCTGCAACTGCAGTCTCTGTCTAGGTCAGAGTGGATATATATTATAGTTGATCAGTTTCATGTACTTTGTTAAAACATTTTGGCTTGAGAATTTTTTATGCTTCTCATTTCAATTTATTGCCAATTAAGTTGAACTTTGTCCATTTGCAAATAAAATTTGAAGGTACTCTGCCTTTTACTTTTTCTTTTAATATGCATCTGATGTTTTTATATTTTTATCATCCAGTTATTGCATTACAGCGGTTCATTCATATGTGGATCACTACATTTTGAGTAGCATCAACAAAGTGCAATAGTTACAATCTTGGGGAGTCTTCATTTTTTTAGAGTGGAGGGAATGGAATGGGATTTTATTTGTGTCTGTAGGATATTGACTGTAGTAGTGGGGTGGAGGAACTGGAAAAGGATTTTGCTTATGCCTCTGAAGGATATTAACTGTAGTAGTTGGGTCTCATGCTTGTTGATTGAAGAAGCTTGGTTGGTAAAATTTTTTCTTGCAAAATTGTGCACTTTTGACTTCTAGTTATTTGATATTATGGTATGATCTCTACTGTTTTGTTTCATCTTCATTTTGTTTATATTTGCTTGCTTTATCTATTAATTTAATTGTCTATTATCTTCTTTATAATAGCTAAAAGCTTAAGCATTTCATGAAACACATGTATTAGATTTCTGGCCATCATTCTCTCAAAAAAATAACAAAGAACATCTGGCCTTGATTATTAAAGTCAGTGACGGTTCAGCTGCAAGTCTACTGATCTCGTTGCCATCTTCTCTAGAAGTTGAGGTTCAAAGTGGAGTGGGCACTGGAGGAATTTTGGTCACTATCTAGTACAAAGAGTTCCTAGTTGTAATTGGTAGCTCAAACCTAATGTTGGATAAATTGTAAGAGTTTACCTCTGAGAATCTTGATCTGGGGATTTCTCTGAAATCCCTTCTTGTAAATTGTCCGGTGAATGTTTTCGCACATTCTCTTGTAAATATAGGATTTTCAAGGTCTAATAAGTTCTTCGTTAATTTCTGTCTTTCATTAAACTAATTCGGACAAAAAATTGGGTCTGAATTCTATATGCAGACTGCTCAAATTTTTATAACCACATATCTAATTTTACTTTTTCTGTTTTTGAGTTTATGTTTTTCAATTCAATTACAGAAATTAGATATATGTCCTAATTTAAATTGAAAATCTACGGCATTTTCATTTATTAGATCATTTAGTTTTGACTGTTCATAAATATCTCTTCCATGAGTATGGGCTGTGATAATATAAAATTTCACACCGATTCAGCAGTCTGCTGAACTGCTTGGCTGTAAAATCCAAAAGTGATCCTTCCCCTTGTCTGCCTCTAAATCTTTTGGGACTTGCCCAAGTTGCTATGTTTGGTAAACCCAATACTGGGTGGTGTATGCTGGTAAAAATTTTTGGCTGGGACTTGATATGAGATGAGATTTAAGAGCTTTGTTCTTTCAGAGTTTGAACGATACTGCTTTAAGCATCAGAATCCTAATAAATACAAAAAAAACCACACTATTATCTCGTTTGGTAAAAGAAGGAATTGAATCCTGAAGTGGGGAGATGTACCAGCAAAGGGAATGGGTTTGAGTCTGTTATATGTCATTTATGGTTTACCCTTTGAGCCAAGGGTCTATTTGAGCCCAACTTTGTCAATCCCATAAAGTTTAGTGCTAAGCAGGAGCATTTGCAGATACAGACGAGAATCCAATGTTGCGAAAGTTGCAGTAATCATGGTATGTATAACCATATCCTTATAAATATAAACATTCACTCTGTTGTTTTGTTGGAGCCTACTCTGAGAGTGAATGTTGTTATAATCCACATGTATGAGAGGGTATGTCAGTATCTACTGGCCATATGACTTGTGTTAAGCTTGGGACCTGTCCACTAACTTGAAATGCATCCAACATAGCATTGCTATTGTTTGTGATTTGTGATCTTTTAGCCTTTTTTTTTTGGGTTCAATTTGATTCTACCATTCAGTTCAATTCTGCAGTTAGTCTTGAACGAGGGTATTATCATGGTAACATTCTGCTCCACCCTTTTTTTTCTTGTTTTTTTTTAAAGTACTTTTTTTTTTTTTTTTCCCCCTGTTGTGTTGTTGATCATCTTCTTTGAAATTTTAGTGTTATTATCCTCACTGTCTAAAGTCTGCGTGGTTTCATGCTAAATGATATCGCAAACTAAATCCCCAAAAATGATGTTGAACATCGTTTTGGTTCCTTTAAATGATAAGAGGATTATCATGTCATCCTTTTGGGGCCTTCATTTGGTCATTCAGGTTCAAAACCAGAATTAAAGAAAAGGTTTAATTCATGATATTAACAACTAATCAAGCTTTAATCTAGTAGTGGATGAACTTAAGTGTTCCAAGTTTAGATTATGCATTGTAAACGTTTATAAAAACTCATTATCTTTAAGCATCTAATAAACTTTCGTATGTCAAATACTAAATTAAAACTCAGTGCTCTTAAAGCATCTAATAACTTTTTCATACATAAAATACTAAATTAAGAGAAACAAAAAGACATATGGAGGACAAGCGCACAACAAAGAAATGAAAAATAAAGGGAAAAAGGAAAAAAAAAGAAAAGTAGATGTTATTTACAGTAATTAAGAAGATGAAAGAGGATGTCATGAACCAAATAATTTGGTCTAAAGTGGTTCGGCTTGAGCTGATGGAAATGCCCCTTTTACTTTTTTACATATCACCATTCATTGCAATTCCAGAATTAAAAGAGGAAACACGGCTCCACAGTGTTCCCCCCCAAAACAGGCTTTGCAGCTATCCATATGTTAAATTGTCTCATGACTTGTCTTCTTCTATTTCTCAACATTTGTATCTTACTTTCACTTTCCTGATCATGACTTTCCATGTCTTCATTCTACCCACTTGATCAGAAATTTATTTCCCAAATAAAATCAACTAATACTGATAACCCATTAACATTTATATCTAGTTTTCCTCAATTGAGATCTTGGAAAATTTAGATAGAATAGAGCTCAACTACTGTTGTTGTAATATGATTTTTGAACCTTAAGACAACAAGATTCTTGTTAACCAAAGATTATGATAGATGTGTTGTGGCAATTTTCTTAAAATTGAAATGGGTCGTTGCATACAAGAATGTCAAATTTGAAAGCTTGAGTTGATTATCTTAATTTGTTGTCTTGCAATTTATTCCATGCGAACAACCTTCACTGAATTTAAAGAGAGACATCTCTTCAAAGGCCATGTGCATAGACTAAGATCCTTCAACTCCTTCCTTCTGGTCCACTCCTTAATTTTCTCTTTCAGTGCTTCTTTTCTTGATTAATGCACATATACATATACATGTATATATGTCTCTGATATTGACGACCCATCTTTAACTTCTAAAAATGATAGCTAGCTAGCTTCATTTAAACTTTAAAGGCCTCATAAACCATCACAAACATTGTAAATAGTATACTAAGAACAATAATGCAATCCACAAAAGATTACCAACAGGATGCTTGAAACAGCATTGACAATACCCGTTACTATAGTTATTGCTTTTACACTTACAAAGACAACACCCATGATGGATTTTAAAGAGATTTATTTGTTAGTTAACTTTAATTTGATCATCAGCCGTTGGATCCCATCAGGGTGCATCATGATTAACTTGCTAATGATGAAGAGACCCACATGGTTAAAATGGGAAAAATATGTAAATGGGATAAAACATTGATGTGGGTCAGTCAAATAATTAATGGGTGTCCAGATTCAGATATGTATCATCTTGTTTTTATTTTTCATTTTTATTTTTATCTTGTGAAGACAAAACTCGTGTGTACTTGAAATTGAAACCTAAACTGAAAAAAATTAGTGAACAATAATTATTACATACTCATTAGGATCTTGCTTGATTTCAATGCTGATTATATATATATATATATATATATACACATGTGTGTCCTATATATATGTCCAATATCAAAAGCAAGCATTAATGTTCAACCATAAAACAAGTTGTTCCAACCTCTATGAGGTACTAAGACCCACCACAATACATGCACTTTCTTATTAATTATTACTCTTAAGAATTCATAACTAAATACTTATTTATCACACACATGAAAAGATGCATAAGTATATATTAAGATGTCATGTATCATGAAAATAAATATCAACAAATTTAAATATTTTAATTCAAACCTTATTATTAGGCCGAATAAGAGTTTTAGGTATATGTGTGAGTAATTTTGCATTTAAAACTAAAATAATTAAACTTTTTGTATAAATAAATAAATAAATATAAAATACTCAAGTAGACACAATTATTCAAATTATATATACTATTATGTAGTTTATCTTTTTGTGTAGCTTGATAAACTTATTCAATTTCATAAATTAAACATGTTACGTTTATTTAGTAAGGTGGAGTATCAAGTCATCATCCAACTTTGAAAATACATGATACAGTTCTTGTTTATGACTGCGGGCCAGTCTGAAACGACTGAGTTTTGCACCAAAACCTAACATTTGGGAAAGAAGAAACAGAACGATCTTTGGCTCTCAGAGGTGGACCTCCTTCAAATCTCAATTAAATGTTCTTTTGACTAGTAGTAGGTTTGAGTATTTTGAAGATGATATCAATCAATCTTTCATGTGATTAATAATTGGTTGGTTACCATGGCAAGTGTTTGGTTCACCTTGTAAATTGGTGTGTGTGTACATATATGTATGTTTATATATATATATATATATATATATATATATACACATATAAGTTTGTAATTTTCAAATAGCATTTTAAAGTTTTTTATAATTTTCTAAGTAGCAGAGAATTTGACATTTATAAATTAAGCACCTTAAAAATTATACTAGCAATATTTAAAAAACTCATCATTTCTAACTTAAAATTCATAAATTCTAAAAAGATATTATTGGTGACTTAAAAGTCTAAATTACCTCTTACAATTAACAATACAATAATTTCGTGATTAAAATTATTGTATTTTATTTAAAAATCATAATTTTAAACCTTAGTGTGGACATAAAATTCGTCATTTTATGAGTGTATTATAAGTTGATAGTAAATGACTTATAGTATTTGCTTTAGTGAACTTTGAAACCTAACTTACCATTATATTAGTGGAATATGAAATCAAGTTGTCAAATTTTGATAATAGAAAAAAAAACGTAGAATATACTTTCTTTAAAAGTCTTGTGGAAAATTTAAGATACTTAACTTTTATAAGATTTAATATTTTTTTTGCGGTTAAGTACAAGCCAGGATGACTAATCAACCAATCTTGGGGTAAAGTGCCTCTTCAACTTATGTTTACTTCCGCTTAACTCTTGTACGCAGAAAATAAGACTCAATTTTTTATTTTTACTGCCAATTTATAAGCAATTTTCTTTCACTCATATAACTATCTAATTTACTTTATTAATCCCAAAGATGAATAATGAAGATATTTATTTAATTTATTTAACTTATTTTTCTAGAACGAAAGGTATAGGGAAAAGAAAAGTTTATGTTTCAACGAATCACACGTAGAGATATTGATATCTTAATAAGTTGTTTTATAAAATTCCCTATCATTTCTCACACGAATATTACTAAAAGAACCCTATTTTATCTTAAAGGTACTGTTGATTTTGAATTATTTTACTCTTTATCTAATGATTTCAACCTTGTAGAATTTTGCAATAATAATTTTGCTAGAGGTGTTGAGATAGAAAAAATAAAATTAATTATATATTTTTTTTATATGTAATTGTGCAATTAAATAGAGTTTTAAGAAGTAAGTTATTATGACATTATCAACTTGTAAATTTGAATATGTGGCGACAATTTCTTTTATTTGTCATGTTATATGACTTAGTAAGTTATTGAATGAAATACAAACATTAGTCAAGAATCTAAGTATTTTATGACTAAAGCAAGCTAGTAGATACAGTGTATTATTTCATTAGGGATTACATTATTAAAAAGAAAGTTCAGCTCAAATAACTGAAAACTCAAAATCAAGTTATGAATTTTTTTACCAAACTATTCAAGTTTGAAATTTTCTTAAAGATTACGTGCTAATCTGGGAACGAAAAGGAAAAGGGGAGTGTTGAAAATAATAATTGCAAATTTCAAGGTGTCTATTCTTTTTGTGTTACTAGAGAATTAAGTTAAATATAAGTTATTAATATAATAATTAATATGTGTCTTTTGAGTATTTTTAAATAGTTCATATATTATATTTAATTATGGTTAATGAATTATACTTAATTATAATTCATATATTTGAAATTTTAAGAGTTGTATGAATATGAATGTTTATATATACCCACCCATATATTTGAAATATATATTAGAATAACAAATTGCAAATTAATAAAAAAAGAAATTGAATTTTCCTTTCATTGTATGAATTTATATTAAAAAATGTATATATTTAGCTTATGAGAGTTCCATTAGGCATAAACATACGTAACATTAACATTATCGTTTATGCATGCGACTCAAACTTTTTGATTAAGGAATGATTATGATCATGAACCTCATTAGTGAGATTCTAGTTGAAGTGGGTGTGTGAGAGTTGTCCCCTTCGATTTGGTTGGTTGAGGCTGACATATTCTAACTTTGTTTTCAAAAATTATTCATCATTTCTCTTGTACTCTTGTCCTTGTTCTTAGTAACTCATCCCTCCATGTTAACCAACTGATCTGCAGAACCCTCCATTGCTGGGCACCAGCTTTTTCTCACTGTGAATAAATTGATATAATTATATATATATATATATATATATATATAAGTTTGTTTTCCAAGATTAGGACTCGTGAATGAGCAAAACGCGATGAGGGTGACAGCTCAATCAAAGGCTTAAATTTTCTGATTTGGAATGTTGAATACATGTTTATCTAAATGTGTACATATGGTTTATATGTATGTATGTATGTATGTATGTATGTGTATGTTCCTGCTGGCAGTTTTTACAGAGAAGGAAACAAGGGTGGACAAGAGAGGTTCTTACGAGAAATGCGACAAGAAAGGCCATCATTTTGTTATGATTAGTAGCTATTACTTCCGCAGCTCGTCACAAGTTTTCTGTACATATATGGGACCACCATTCACCAAATACCAAACTTGCATTTATGTGCATATACAGATATATCTTTGTAATATATATATATATATATATATACACATCTCTAATATCTCCTATATATATATATATATATATGTATTGATATCTATCTAATTTCATTTGAACCATTGCTGTCAGATTAAATTGTAGTAGTAGGTAGCCAAGGGAGCTGAGACTTGGAATATTTGGGTGTCAATTTCCATGTGTAAGATAAGATCAGAAGAATCATCTTCTCAATAATTTCAAACAGATGAAGCAATTATTACCTTATTATTGCTTTTTTACTTCATGTGACAAAATCCAAAACATTCATCCCCCTAATTTGGAGAATTCACCTTATATTATTCTTTAGTTACACATATATATATATATACATATTTGTTCTATATATGACCATTATGTAAATTTCATTGGAAGACAAAATTTGATGATGATTTTTTCTAGAGAATTTGAAGCTAAATTATTATGTATAAAATTGATTATTTTGTTTGAATTATGATTATGGAATTTATTAAAATTTTTACATTTATTAAAAATTAGCTAGGAATGTTGATTATAATATACACATATATTACTTAAAATTTGTCATGATTTTATATATATTGGTTAGTTTATATATAGCTATCATATAATTAGAATTACCATTATTCTGAATTAACTAACACACACAATCACACACATGGATTTAGATATATATATATATATATACATATATATTTGTATGAGTGTGTGTGTGTGTAGATGCATAAACTAATAAATAATTATAGGCTTTATGATATTGGGGGACAAATTTTCCACATGCTTTAGAAAAAGAAAGAAAGAAAGAAAGAAGAAAAATAAAGGAGATAAGATTGTTTTTGAGAGTTAGGTTAGCATGAGATCAAAAGGTGGGAGAGGGACCAAATAGAGAAGAAAATGTCCTTTGAAAAAAAATACCCAATAATCCCAATCTCTGTCTCTCCATTTTACTTTCATTTTCCATATCCATATATATATATATATATACACACACACACACACATACATACACCTACTACATATCCTTTTTGTTTTCCTTATCTTTATTTTCATTAATCAAAGCAATTACTTTTATTTATTAATGGGTCACTAAAGTTTCTTTGTCTACTTAAATATAGTCATAATACTTTAAATTCATATTTATGATCTTAAACTAAAATTAGTATTGTTTTCATGATTATAAACACACACACACACACACACATATAGAGTTTAGAATTCTAAGGAATTTATTAGCCAGTCAATATGGTGAGACAACATTAAAACCTCAAGACTCTTTCACAATTAACTTTCTTTTAATTCCTTTTACAAATATTCCTTAATTTCCTCTTCCTCTTTATTCAGTGTTTCTTTTTTGAGGTTGTGGTGTGTATGTTATAATAATCCTCATTTGCATAAAGCTTATAACTTTAATTGATGAGGGCCACATGCATATATGTATACATATATATATATATATATATATATATATATAGCCGCTCTAGTACTCATGACTGCTGGATAAGTGATGCCCACTGACCCTTTTTCAATCATGCCCTAATTCCATTATAAACATTGTTAACACCACATCATATGTATCTACAATTAAATTGAAGGTGATGTACAACAAACACTTTTCCTTTCAAGTGAAAAGATATTTAGGTTATATAATAATCTATACTAATTATAACAAAACATTTTAATAAAAGTAAATAAAAATACATAATTCGAATAAAGCTCATAATTTTTTTAAAAAAATAATAAAAAAAGAGAACTGCCAACTATTCAATTAATAAATAATTAGTATGTATAAATAATATTTATAATTACATTATATATATATATATATATAAACACATGTACAACTATTAATCAATTCAAACAAATAATTTATATCCTAGAAAGTGAAATAACCTTTGGATTGGTGGCCTTAGCATCTTATCATGCAACATCATTAATATCATTGCTACTTATTAATGTGATATGACACAAATATACTTCATTTTATTAAAGAGCTTTTTATTATTTAACTTAATATATATATGTATAACACACCAAAAAAAAAAATAAGTTTATTCACTACAACATTAAGTTACATTTAAACTTCCAAATATATATTTATAATATAAATAAATTACTGGGGGAAAATGATTATGGGCTATATGGCATGAGAGAAGTTGAGTGATGCATGCATATGAATGTTAATAGGACAAAATGGAAGCTGAATTCATGTGGGTTTGTACTTGAATTTCCCTCCATTGAAGCAACATCATAACACATGCATCATCATTTTGTTACTTCTCTCATGGTCCACTCCCAACTACAATGTTTCAATTTTCTTTGGGTTCCAAATCCCACCTCTATACATATAATTATCAATATTAACTACAATTATATATGCCCATCATGTGTCTCGTGCTCTCTAACATTGATTTGCTTCCTTAAATCCCTGCAGTCTGATTACAATTTGATCAATGTAATTCATAAATGAAATATTTTTTTGCAAAATTGATGTATCCATCTCAGCATGCGATAATATCATCGAATACAACATTATAAGAACGTAAAACCCTTTTGAGATATGGTTAATCAAAATTTTGTTTGAAATTTGAAAGGAGTTCCATTTCAATTTATACGTACTTTTTAATATTTAGCCAAGTAAAAGGCATATTGGTTCTTTTTATTTACATTTGTCATCTTATTTTATAACAAATTGATGATAGGTGTATGCATATATGTTATAATTCTTATATCTAAATATTATTTCTTAATATAAATATGTTGTCTCGAATAATATGATAAATCGTCAAATTTATCTAAACATAATACTAATTTGTATGAAATTTATGTATTTTATTCCATTGACAGCATTATTGTGCTCATGATTATCATAATCCTCGTGCTATGATAGATATTTCCATGAATATCTTAGCTTTTATTTAAAGTCATGGAATATTTAGATAAACATGAGTATTTTATTTTTCATACCACTCTAAAGCTCTGTTATGCTTAAGTCACTCCCTCAAGAGCCTTAATAACTAAAGCATCCACGTTCTTTTCCATGAAATAATCTTGACGTCATCATTAATTATTGATTCAAGTTATTTTAAGTGTTCCAGTACTAAAAAAAAATTACCACGATAATTTATAGGTAAGGATCATGATCTCATCATAATGGTGCCTAACACTCTAAGAAAATGATAAAGTACTTTGTACCTTAAAGATGTTATTACCCAAGAGATGACAGAATATCTAATACTTTAGAGTCAAGTGGATGTTTAAACATCTCGAAATGACTAAGAGCTTAATAACTAACCCTTAAGAGAAAATTAATACGTTAAATCAATGATACATTTTTTTTTTTTAATTTTACTTGAATATTATAGAGGATTGTAGAAAAATTAAAAACTCTCTAGAAAATTTTAGAAGATATTAAAAGAGAATTCTATAAGATGATAAAAGATTCTAGAAACTTGTAAAATTGTATGGAAGAAAGAGAGAAAATATAAGGTTGTGTAAAACTATAGAAAAAGAAAAAATTTACAGATTCTCCTTAAGACATCTATAAATACATGTAAAGACATCATTTGGAATATTTTTTAAATAAAGAGAACTACTACTATCCTTAGTCTCTAACTCTAAAACTTATTAACACTCACATCCAACAACTATAACTATGAAATCGATACATACAAATCACTTTTCACACAATATATATAAATTATTTTTCAACTATAACTTTTATACTTTTAAAATTTATATTAATATCAAACAAAATCTAACATAATATTTAGAGATAACAGAATATTTTTAATATT
Source organism: Carica papaya (assembly GCF_054855325.1). Lineage (NCBI taxonomy): Eukaryota > Viridiplantae > Streptophyta > Magnoliopsida > Brassicales > Caricaceae > Carica > Carica papaya. Next base: position 5,563,548 of record NC_142309.1, on the reverse strand, counting down.
AAAAGAGATAATTTCGTGTACTACAAACATTCAATGATAAGAGTGGATATAAATTTTTTTTCTTCTCCAATTTAAAATGGAGATGATGTCGGGCAAATATCCATTTTTAAATAAGATGTAATGTTAAATTTACATCGCACCCAATAAAAATCTATTACAAAGTTTCAATCGAGATAACCAAATTGATATGTATGGTACGAGCATATAAATATTGGTAGTAAATGAGTTTTGATAGCTAATAATAGTGAGATACGATTTGCGCAACTATAGATAACGAAATGATTTTTTTTGTATTAAAAATTTAGCATTCATTTTATGATTTTAAAGATCTTCTTATTATTAAAAAAAAAAAAAAGAAGAGAGCCATATAATCTTTAATATCTAATGGCTAAATGTCTCGTTATATATTTTTAGATGTATGAAATTAAAAAAAAAAAAACGAAAAAAGAGATTTTTTGGTAAACCGAAGAATGATACGTATGTCCTATAGACCCATAAGTTCGAACCATGATCACGAAATTAACTCGTCCAAAGGAACATTAAATCTGCAGTTTGTTGACACACGACGGCTGCCTCATATAATGCCCTTACGGTACAAACTAAAATAAGTAATTAACCATGGGTAAGAACTACTATTTTTCCAGCGACGTGGGTGGGTAAATTTATCAGCCTCCAATTCGAGACGAGTGGGTTTCAATGTCATGCCCGTAATAGGCCTGTTAAGAGTTGAAATCTGAAGAGCCTCGTCACTCTGTCATTGTTGGTTTACGAAGACAGGAGTGAAGAAAAAAGACAATCGAAAGGTTAAAACCTTGGGTAATTTTGGCATAAGAAGACTAATTATTTATGGCTAGCTGTTTCCAAGGGAAATTAGGGAGATTAATGGATGGATATTTTTGTCATTTTGTAGCATTAAATACCGTCTGTTCTTTTCTCTGTGTTAGGTCAATTTTTCATAGCATGAGTGTCCATAAGCTTACTTCGAGTCTTGGGGGTCCGTCCCCCCCACATAATTCATATACATATAAAGATATATGTATATCTATGTATGATTAGGCTAATTTCATCGAACCACTTTTACCCTTTTGTTTTCTGATTGGACCCCCCCCCCCCCCCCCCACATAATTTCCTTCATATACATATATATATATATGTGTATGTATATGTATATCTATGTATGATTAAGCTAATTTCATCAAATCCCTTTTACCCTTTTTTTTTTTTTCTTTTCTGAATTGCTTTTAGATAAAGTTATACCAACAAAATAATGCTTCTGGGATCAACAAATTTGAATTGAATAGTCAGTAACTCTTAAATTGTTTAAGGAAGATATATTATACATTTTTTTTAACTAATATAATGAAAATGTATTTTTCAGAATGAAGAAAAATAAATTTTGAGAAGATAATATCATAAAACTTTATTTTGAAACATGATTTATCTAAAATTTATATTTTTTGTTGAATTATTTTATTTTTATTATTAATTAATTACATATATTTCAACAATTAGTTGAATGCTTTAAAAATGCAAGTTAATTTACTTCTTATCATATTACCAAAAAAAAAAAATTACACTTATCCCTTAATTATTATTTGATTTCTTACTAACTCATCGTACTAATTTAAAATTTTAAAAATATGCTTCATAATAATTTTCTTCTCTGTGTAATAAATTATGAATTTCAATCAGATTGTTTGTTCTTGTATATTTTTAATTAAAAAATTATATTATAATTAATAAATATTTCTCACATAATATGAATTTTAATGCATATTACATCAAGAAACACAAATATTTTGTAAAAGATGCATAATTTTATTTTACTTGAATTTTCTTTTCATAAATTAAATTGTATCTGGGATTAAAAAGAAAAAAAAAAAAAAAGGAACTCATTGAAATTCAATATATCCTTTGGGTAAGAATATATATATATATATATGTATGTATATATGTATTTACATATAATTGTTGCATGTGAAATTCACATTATTTACTCTTCATGATTTAAAAGAACAAGAAAAAGAAAAAGAAAAGATGAAGGACATGCAGCTTTTGCTTTTTGAAAAGCTTATAGCTTTTTTTTTTTTTTAATAATTTTATTTTTATTTTTTTGTGGGAAGGACTGCCTGCAGCCTGCTGACAAAGAAAAACAATGCTGGTGATTGTAGTGGTTTATGGAATCTCCAGAAACTACATTTTTTTTTTCTCTCTTTTATTTTTTTAACTATAAATGTAATTTTTATTAAAAAAATAATAAATTTTTGATAAAATTAATTTTAGAACATATTTTTTTTTAATTATGTACAAATCTTTAATTATTTTAACTAGATATGGTTGATTAGGAAAAGTTATTCTTAATACAAGAAAAATGGTGTATGTACTTGGATTTTACAGCTCAAAAGAGAAGATAATCAAATTGGCAGCAAGAAATATGAAATATAAAATTAGGAAATTCAATATTATATAAATAGGAAAGAACAAAGATACTCAAGGGGGTGGGTCATGATCATGAACAAATTTGGTGGGTGACCAAATCCATCATCAATCTCGAGTCCCCCACCCCCTCAATTTCCTCCTCGAGATTCTCACATTCCCAATTTTATTAACCCTAATCCTAATTACCCATTAAATTTAATTAGGGTTTTTGGGTGTTTTACTGAATAGCCAAACTCAGGGAATGTTGGATTCCCTCCCCCATTGATCCAAGTAAAGCATTTCCCTTCTACCCAAAAGAAAAAAAAAAAAAAAAAGGGTAAAAGCCTTTTTCTTTTTTACTTATATAAAAACTAAAGCATATATATAATCACTTTTAATAATTAAAAGACATATATGCTCTCTCTCTCTGCCCATCTTGTGTTTGTGCAAATTTAAGTAATGCATAAACCAATAAAGGTGCTTCTTGAGATTTACATTTTCATGGATGTATATACTTGGGTATAAAGACATTGGCTATATCCATCTATAGGGAATAAGACACATTTCTCTCTCTACGTGTATTTTTCTTTAGTTCACTTAATTCTATAATAAACCAAATGTGTTTTAGCTCCGTATCAACTAAGAATTAATTTATAAGTAACGTAAAAAATTTGATTCCTAAGACCAAATTATGGAAATCTTTTTTTGTAAAGTTACTAGTCTGTTGCAAAAAAAAAGTAAAATTTTGAATGCACAAAGTCGATGTGAGAGTATGCAGATTAGATTATTTGGAAGAAGATTTTATCTCGTAAGAAAATACCTTTATAGCTAAATAACAAGAGATTTAATCTTAACAGCAAATCAATTTTTGTCCCCCTTTTTAGCTCTAAACTGTTACAGTACTATGAAAAAGACAATATACATATATATATATGTATATGTATGTATTTTTATGTATATGCCTTTCTTAGAAAAGGGAAAAAAGCATTACTAACAATGGGGGTAAAGAGGAAATTCCCATTCTCTCCCTTCAATTTGAATATAAACTAGATTTTGGTTGTTTTGTTCTTTTTAGGGTGATGGGTGTTATATATTCTTTTTCCTGATGCAGTGACAGGCATGCTACTCCACTTTACACTACCAATGAAACTGTTGTTTTATATCTTTTTTCTTTTTCTTTTTTTTTTTCTATTCCAATGGTCCTGACACAAGATTTTAGTGAATGGATTTCTAGTATGTGCAAAGCAACAACTGCTACTTGATCTGAAAATTGCCTGAAAAACAATACAAAACCTAATTTTCAAACCAGGTTTTTTGTGCTGCTGATGAAATAAACTTAGTTCTGGCAACTGGGTTGCTACTATTTCTTCTTGTTAGTTTCAATTTTCAATTCAATGGGAAGCGGAAGAAATGAAGCTTCTGTTTATTTTCTGGCTTTCTTGTGGTTTCTGGGCTTTGCGGATGGATTGCTTTCTGATAAAGGAGTGAACTATGAAGGTAATTTGAGTTTCAGAATTTCATTGCTCTTCCTCTCTGTCTGCTTTTAGAAACACAAGTGAACATTTTTCTTAATGGGTATTTTCTGTTTTCAGTGCAAGCTTTAATGGATATAAAAGCTTCTCTTCATGACCCTCATGGAGTTCTTGAGAACTGGGATAAAGATGCTGTTGATCCATGTAGCTGGACTATGGTTACTTGTTCGCCAGAAGGCTTTGTCATTGGCCTGTAAGCTCTTAATAATACCTCTGCATTTTGTTCTAAACAAAGTTCTCCAATAAAAAAAATCAGCACTTATCATATTCTTGTCATAGTTGTGAAAATGGCTGGCTATACGTTGCAGGGGCACTCCTAGCCAGAATTTGTCTGGTACTCTATCTCCCAGCATAGGCAACTTAACAAATCTTCAAGTAGTGTAAGTATCTGCAGAAGAGATATGGTGCTTTGGCGCAGAGAATGTTTGATTTTCTGTCAAGAGTTTTTCAATTTTGTGTAATATTATGCAGATTATTACAGAACAACAACGTATCTGGACCAATACCTGAAGAGCTAGGAAAGCTAGTCAAGCTTCACACACTTGATCTTTCTGATAACTTTTTCTCTGGGAAAATTCCTTCTTCTTTAGGACAATTGAGAAGCCTCCAATACTTGTAAGAAGAAGATTTTATGATTCCATCTTATCTAATATGAATCTTATGAGGTCTGAATTTGACATTTACTTCTCTGATATCGAATTTAGGCGGCTGAACAATAACAGTCTGTCTGGAACATTTCCTCTATCCTTAGCTAACATGACCCAGCTTGCCTTTCTGTAAGTGCCTCTAAGTTATTCTTGTTCTTCTGTTTGCCTCTGTTAAAATTCCCAGTCTTGGTTATGATAATATATGTTTTCCTTTTTTTGTTAATTTCAGCGATTTGTCATACAATAACCTCAGTGGCCCAGTACCCAGATTTGCTGCTAAGACATTCACGTAAGTCTTTCTTGATTTATGGCTATATCTCCCTCACCAATATGTATTAGGGTTTTGAACTTTGCTTCCGCTTTCTTTTTCTGCAGCATTGTTGGGAACCCTTTAATTTGTCCAACTGGGTCTGAACCAGACTGCAACGGAACAACACTCATGCCAATGTCTATGAACCTGAATAGCACAGAAAGTATGGATTTCTAAATTCTGTTTTTGTTTTCTGAAACTTCAATTTGGAACCATTAATGATCAAGTGTTCTGATGTATATTCTGTTTGTTCTTAAAGCCAGTTTATTATATCCGGGAACACCTAGAAGTCATAAAGTGGCTGTTGCTTTTGGATCAAGTGTTGGGTCTGTCTCCCTCCTCATTCTTGTATTTGGATTACTTCTTTGGTGGAGGCAAAGACGAAATGAGCAGATTTTCTTCGATGTCAAAGGTTTGTCACAAGACTTTTAACTGTAAGACAATTGTGACACTTGTTAGAATAGTAGTCAAGCAACAAGTAATTGGTGATGTCTTCTTGAAAATTTTTCAGACCGACACCATGAGGAGGTTTCCCTTGGCAATTTGAGGAGGTTCCAATTCAGGGAACTTCAAATTGCAACAAACAACTTCAGCAGCAAGAACATACTCGGAAAGGGTGGTTTTGGGAATGTCTACAAAGGAATTCTCACAGATGGGAGTGTTGTAGCTGTGAAGAGGCTCAAAGATGGGAATGCTGTTGGAGGAGAGATTCAATTTCAGACAGAAGTTGAGATGATCAGCCTAGCAGTACATCGTAACCTACTCAGGTTGTACGGATTCTGCATCACACCCACAGAAAAGCTTCTAGTTTACCCCTACATGTCAAATGGCAGTGTTGCTTCGCGTCTCAAAGGTATAATCCATAACACATACTATCAACTGAATTGCCATTTTGGAATGACAACAGCTTCCTCAACTAGGCCTGAAATTTTTGTTTGACAGGAAAACCAGTCTTGGACTGGGGCACCAGGAAGAAGATTGCCTTGGGAGCTGCAAGAGGACTACTATACCTCCACGAGCAGTGTGATCCAAAGATAATTCACAGAGATGTTAAAGCTGCAAACATACTGCTTGATGATTATTGTGAGGCAGTGGTTGGAGATTTTGGATTGGCGAAGCTTTTGGATCACCAGGACTCACATGTCACAACAGCAGTCAGGGGAACCGTAGGGCATATAGCCCCGGAATATCTTTCTACAGGCCAGTCATCAGAGAAAACAGATGTCTTCGGATTTGGTATCCTCCTCCTTGAACTAATCACAGGCCAAAGAGCCCTAGAGTTTGGGAAGGCAGCTAATCAGAAAGGTGCCATGCTTGACTGGGTGAGTACCAGTTTATATCAGATTTCACTTTGTTAGGACAATATTTAAATGTTGAAGTTCACATATCTGATACTGATTCTTGATTTCAGGTAAAGAAGATTCATCAGGAGAAGAAACTTGAAGTGCTTGTAGACAAGGACTTGAAAAACAACTATGACAGGATTGAACTAGAGGAGATGGTTCAAGTAGCTTTGCTATGCACCCAATATCTTCCAGGTCACAGACCGAAAATGTCGGAAGTTGTTCGAATGCTCGAAGGTGATGGGCTAGCAGAAAGATGGGAAGCCTCTCAGAGGGTTGAAACAACAAAGGGCAAGCCCCATGAATTCTCTTCTTCAGATAGATATTCTGATCTCACCGATGACTCTTCACTACTAGCTCAAGCGATGGAATTATCTGGTCCAAGGTGAAAACCCTTTTTAATTTTTAATTTTTTTTTTTTTAATTTTCAAAGAGAGAGTTTAGATTATTTAAAAGAACACAGTTTTATAGTTGAAGCTTATTCCAGAATTGAAATCTTTATGTTGTATAATAGTGGTCTATATCAGGGCTCCAAAGGGCTGGCTTCAATGGTTTCTTCTTTTGTTTTTTGTTTTGCAATTGTACAGATTGTGCTTTGGGAAATTGATAATTTTTTAGAAGGAAGAGTGGGTGTATTAGTTATTCATGCTGAGTGAAAAGAATTTATATTGGAATCCCTTCTTAATCAGTTTATTGAGATGTTTCTGTCTGATTTATGAGAATATCTTGACATTTATTTGTTAATCAACTTTTAGTTCAACTAACTATTAAGGGTATGTAAATATAATTCATAAAAATATCTTATTTATTCCAAGCATTATTGTCAGTGAAGTTATTTTATTATCATAATAAACTTGTAACCTACCAATTACTTCCTTTGGACATTTTGTCCTCTGGGGCAACAACAGAGCCAGAGGTGGAAGAAGATAAATTGTGTAATCAATGACATAGATCCTGAAAATAAGATTTGTCTATTATGAAATGATATGTTAGCCAATCGTTTTCAGCAGCAAGTGATGACTTGTGTCGCCTATTTCTAGATTCTCTGAAAGAATTTCAATAGGAAGAGTCATTATATAAAAAAAAAAGAACCACGTAAATGGAAGATCATCAAATGCCAGAATGATCCTATGTATAATCCAGGAGAAAATTTACTTTTCACTACTGTCATCACTAATGTACCCTAAATCTTATTCTAAATTTACATCATAGCTAAAGCATAAAAGATAGTCATAATAACAAAAACCCAAACCACAGATAACCTAAGCTGATTATATGTTTGGATTGTATGAGCCAAAGAATGAAATCCAGAGTTTGCTTATACAAACATGGTCTACAGAGCTAAAGTAACAATCTTCACATCTTCTGAAGCCCTTTCAGTTTGGAACAACAGTGACTCAGGTATCCGATCACCTTCAAATTTCACAATGACCAAGGTCTCAAGCACCGGTGAACGAGCAAGGATAAGCTTTATAAACTCCCATTCAGTCCTCGTGCCATAGATGCCTCTGATCCTCACTTCTTTGAGTCGGTTGAAGGAGAACTCAAACAGATACTGTGATTTTAGATAATCTAACACAGGTTTGGAAAGATCATAGGAGCCTGAAACCTAAAGTGGTCAACAAAACAAAATGAAAAGAATAAACAATCTCCACAGCTATCAAATTGTTATATGTAAAATATATAAGAAGAAAAGCAGTTGACTTACAGAGAGATAAAGTTCCTCTAAATTTGGGGAGCTTCTAAGCATAGAGACGGTAACAAAGACTTCTTTGAAACAACAAAATCTCACTTCCTTTAGTTCAAGATATGAGAGATGGTTAAAAGCAAGAGTGCGCCTTTCTGTTATGTTTCCATTAGCTAGAAACTGGAAATAAGTGCATAAAAAAAATCATGTAAGTAGCTGTCAGATGAAATAACAAAGATTAAAACTGGAATATAGCACAAATTACCTCGATAAAGAAACTGGACAGAATTAGCCTCCTAACACTATCCAAACCACCCAAAATCCTCAGCAAATTACAAGCTCTACCCTGCTCCAAGTATCGGGCCATGATCCTCTCATGAAAAGGGACCATGCGAATATCAACACTATCTAAAAGCGGGCTATTTTCAAGACTGATATCTGCAAATTCAGAATCTATTTTCAAGTACTTCAAGGTTTGATTGTGGATTCTAAGAGAAGCTATATGGTCGATGTCCAGCAGCGTCAGTTTCTCAAGAACAGAACAACTATGAACTAAACTTTCTAGTGTTTCACTTGTGATTGAAACCTGGTTCAACTGAAGGCTTTTGAGACAAGCAAATCCCTCGAATCTTGAAGGAAGCTTGAAAATGCAGCCATAAAGGTCCAAGCAACTTAGTTGTGGACAAGAGAAGACCTGTGATGGCAGTTTGAAACGCTTAATAAAAATGAAGTCCTGAAGACTTAACTCCTCGATACCTTTCTCTGCCACAAACTCTATCCATTCACCCAACTGAGAATGTTCTGGGTAGCAGTAAGCAGCAAGCTTGAACTTCTTTATAGAGCCATTATGATTTGACTGAACATGACGAATGATTTTCATAATCTCTTCCCATCTGTCATCACAATGAGGAGAACTCGAGAAGCATTTATCATCAAGAACAAATTCTGAAATGCTAGTCCACTTATATCTCCACTTACTAGATAAGACACTAGTCCTTGCAGCATCTCTAAGCGGCAGATGCACGAGAATCGTGTTCAGTACATCCGTGGGCATATTACTTATCCTGTCCAAATTTGTTTGGTCTTCAATGTCATTTCCATTAGACTTTTCCAGCTTCCTCATCTTCTTGTTCATAAATTCTTCTGCTGCGATATATTTTTTAGATGTTATTCATTCAACATGGTAAAGCATCAGCTTTCAGAAAAAGAATGATTGCCTGGAAATGTAGGATAGCAACAGCCTAATTTTTAGATGTTATTCATTCAACATGGTAAAGCATCAGCTTTCAGAAAAAGAATGATTGCCTGGAAATGTAGGATAGCAACAGCCTATTCTGTTTATAACACAATTATATGGAAGTAAACCTTCCATGGATACATGTCGAGGGAAATAAAAAATAAAGATGTTAGATTAACAGTATTTTTAAAAACATCAATAGAACTTTCTTCTGGTAGGGCAAGACTATTTGTGTTTGCACGTAAATATGTGCGTCAGTTAGAGAGGAACTTCCATGAGATCCAATCAAAATTTTCCCTCATGAGAAAATCAAAATACTTCCAAATGATTCAAGATGCCTCAAAGAACCAATAGGTATTTCAACACTACGTTAGGTAACCAATTCAGTTTTAATCGGAACACATAACTCACAGAATTTCTGCCTATTCACCCAAATGCAAGACCCCACCATCGAAGCACTTCGAAATGATTCAGGATATATCAAACAATCAATGGGTCTTTCTAGACTAAGTTAGGTAATAATTTCAGTCTTGATATGAACACATAACTCACAACTTGCTGCCAACTTACCCAAATTCAAGCCCCCACACCTGTTCATTCAGTGAAAAGTATTTCCTGCCAAGCCCCTGTCAATTTCCACTTTTTTCAAATAAATTATCACATAACATGCATATATCTATATATGCACAGAAAAAAAATTATGCAAAGTAGATACTTATATGTGTGCAGAAAAATGACTCAGCATTCACCCCAGAAAGTTCTACTATATGCCAGATGAATTTGCAGCAAGTAACAACTATGATAAGGTAAATCTTATTGAATTTTATCAATGCAATATTAACATATTATGAAAGACGCTACTTTTGAGCATCTGCACTCTAGAATCCATATCCAAATATACGACTCATCAATATTCTAGATCCCCCTTATCAACTTCGCTTATCACACATTGCACCTTACAGATCAAATGCCAGAGCAATCAGCCAAGCCAACATTCCTTAGAACCAATGACAGCTACTGTACTTCCGACAAGAAGCTAAACAAAAACTACTGTGCTTTATATAATTCTGCAACTGACCTATAGTGTCCAGCGCAGTTCAAGGGTGATAATTCAGCAGGCTTGCTCTATAAACATGTGTTCTAACATAGATAAACTACATCATTGCAGAACCATTACCAAACTCCTCCTGCAACATTTTATGCAAACATATCATCATCCACTCGTAAATCAGTAAGCATCAGATCTTTTGACAAAGACATCAAAAGTGAAAAGCCAGAGTGAATAGAATGCCAGAAAAGCATTAAACACAATTCCCAAACAGTTATCATAAATTCAAACAAAAAACAAAATAACTGGTTGCTTGCAGATAAACTATATCATTCAAAAGTAAAAATAGAGAACAAGCACTAAGAAAAAGGAGTGAATATTTTTTCCCAAAGCAAGTCTTAGTATTTTAACACTAATTGTAACATATATTCTTTCTCACGCTGGTTTGAGGGGAAAAAAAAAAACCCAAACCAACCAAACATATACAGTAGATAAATTTCTGGTACAAATGTACTTTTAACTTCACGATCAACAGAAAATGAAAATATAAAAAAACAACCCCAATTAAAATCAAAATATACCATCATTGAGAATTCTGTACAGAACCCATCCAATCAAAAAATACCGTCATTGAGAATTCTGTACAAAACCCATGTGGCTTTCGCCTCTCTTATGTTGACGACAAATTGTTGCACGCCAAAAAGGTTCAAATTAAAATTAAATCCTCAACAACCATTTCTTTTCCCACACATTCCTAGCAACCAAACAGAGCATTTATCAGCAGAATCCAGAGAAAACAAAATACACCTAAACAAATTACAAATAATAAAACATATGCCATTTCTCACAATAAGCTACTCAGAGACTGTAAAGACCCAATTCAAGACAAACCCAAACACTTTTCACCCATCCAACCAAACGATTACTAAGCTATAAACCGGAGTGAGAACCAACATATTAGTTATATCTATACGAGTGAAAAGAGAAAGTACAGAAGATTACAACTTCAATGGCGATCGGGGGATGGTGGCGGCAAGTTCCTGGTGAGACTAAGTGTGGACCCGTTTGGAAGAGAAAGCTACTTTCTTCTATACCTTAATATTTTTCTTTTAATCACCGTAAATTTTCACAATTATGCCTGAACTTGGGAACAGTGGTGGGGAAAGGCTTTTTATATATAAAAAAAAAAACCACCAGGTTATTCACAATATTTTCTAACCTTTGACCGTTTTATTTTCTTCCTTTTCTTCATATATTTTTCCTTACAAAAATGTTTTAATGATTTTCATTTATTATAATAAATTTCCAAACTTATGCATAGATAAATAATAAATTTATTATATTTTTAATATATAACTTAATGTGCTATTAGTCAAAATTCAAATGGTTTACTTCCTTATAAGGAATATTATATATCTATCCAACAAATCTTTCTTTATTAGGAAACTACTTAATTGAGAGGCATACACAGATTTATATATATATATATATATATGTGTGTGTGTGTGTGTTTGAATAAAAAATATTATGTGAGTTATTTATCAATTATAATAATTTCAATTAAAAGAATTTGACTCTCATAAATTTATTTTTTTCATGTTGAAATGTTATAAATTGTTGAGACAAAATCTTATTTGGTCAATTTAACTCTATTAATATGGTAATAAACTAAGTTTAGATATTACTGAATTAAGTGTTATGACGGTGAATACTTATTGCTTGAAACTTATTATTAACTCTAATATTGGAGAAATTATTTGTGTAATACATGGATATAAAATTAATGCTTTAAAAGAATTTAAGTTAGATGGGAGAGAATGAAATTTTTATTAAACAATTAATGAATAGATAATATAATATTATATTAGCATAACCTGTAAAAGATCCAAAACAATGTCATTTTGGGAAACCCTCCAAAACGGTGCCGTTTTAGGTAAGAAGAGAAGGGGGAAAAAAATCCAGATGCATGTTTACTTCTAGTTGGGGAAGGTGAAGAGCCACCGAAAAAAGAGGAGATGAGACCTGCACGATGAGGGAAAAGAGTCGTGCAGGGCTCCTTCCGCCCCTCCCTATAAAAAACAAAGGGAGGGAAGGCGATCGGTGTAGGAAAAGAGAGAGAGAGAGAGAGAGAGAGAGAGAGAGAGAGAGAGAGAGAGAGAGAGAGAGAGAGAGAGAGAGAGAGAGAGAGAGAGAAAGGGAAATAGAGAGAAAGGCTGCAACTACCGTCAGTCGACAGCTGAGAGAGGAGATGAGGAAGGAGAAGAGGGAAAAGGAGGAGGAAAGGACGGAGCTGCGTGCGGGGGAGTAATGCCGAGGAAGGAGATCGGAGTGTCGTGGCCAAAGCGTGATTTTGCGCATCCGCACCATTTTCCGGTGCAATTTCACTTGATCTACATCAGATCATAGCATGCAGTGCGTTTTGCGACGTGTTTCGGTCGGTTCGTGGCAGCACACAGTGGTCTAACGGTGGCTCGTGAGGGTTTTCGATGGCAACACGTGTGTGTTCCGGTGACATCGTGTGGAGGCGTGCAACAGCGCGTCTTTTCGGTGGTTACACACAATTGTATTTGGCATTCAGGAATTCTTCTGCGAAGTAGATCCGCGAACAAAAACCAGGTAAGTACATAAATGCTTACAAATGTAGTTTAGTCTTTCTAAAATATTAAAACAATGACATTTAATAATTAATAGTTAAGTGCAGAATTTCAACGGAATTTTATTGTTGATTGTTGTGTTCCTATTTATGTTTATTACTGAAATTGTTGATAAATTATTTTGCTATGTTTTGATAATTAAATTCGTATATGTATTGGTTACTATATGTGTTATAGGTATAGAATATATTAAATAATAAAAATTAAAAAATTTATTAGTGAGTTGAAATAAATATATAGACATTAAAATATTTAAAAAACCTATTTAAGCGATATTATTGAGGGGTGAACTTGTGTAGTCTTTTAGTGTATGATTGTAGTGAACCTTATTCGTGGATATAGCTTTAGCTAAACGTGGTAAAACGATAAGAACTGTAAATTATATACTATGTTCTTCAAACTGTAAACCGTGAACTGAATTGTGATGTATTCACATGGTAGAGGAGATTCTTATTACTCTCGTTGATATCGGTGAAAATGACATCGCGCGGTGAAACTATGCTATAGAATATAAACTGATAGGAATTAATAGAAAGTCGTGTGTAACGTTTATGATACTGAAATACTAAATTAATATCTACTAAACTGCTTACTGTCTAAATTATGATACTGAATACTAAATGATATTATTTATTAAATTGTTTATGTTATAAGCTATGATACTGAAATAATAAATTCTGAATGTTTATTGAGTAAACTGATTTGTATGGTTTGGTTAATGAATTAGGGTATAAATATCACGTGTTTCTAAATTAAAGAGAAAGTGTTTTGAACCATCCCCGTCGGCAGTTTTATATTTCCTACCAACTTTGACATATTACCCTATTATTTGTTGGTATATACACGCTTACTAAGCATATTAAGCTCACCCTATTTATTATTCATCTCTTTCATATCAGGATACTCAGAACCTCGCTCATGAACAGTAAAAGACTTATTAGGAGATCATTCAATTTTTATTTCGATTCGAAGAGTACTTAATATTAATCATTTCATTTTTAGTGAAATTTTTATTTTATAGTTTAGACATGTCTCACGAATACAGGATATTCTGAACAAAGCATGTAAGGGATGTACTTTTTATTATTTTAAACTTACTATACAAAATATTACTATAAATTCTTTTATCATGATATGATGTGCATACAGTCAGGACTCTAGATGGGAGTTTGGGTTGCCACAATAAGTATCAGAGCCCATGTTTCTCGAAACCGTCCATTGTTCATGAGACTTAAGGATATGATTATAGTTGAGCATATAATTTCAAAAAGGTAAATTTTAAAACTTTTATTTGGTGATATAGGCAAACAAAAATGAGACAAAGAAGAACCCCTACGAACAGATCTTCTCATATAGAATCATTACGATAAGATGTTGATCATTTTTACAACATGATGGAGAGGTTCGTTACTAGTCAACAAGCTAGAGAAGAAAGAAGGGACCTTTCGGATCCTCCCTCTGTTCTTGCATTGGGGACCTACCAGATCCTTCACCTCCTCCTCCACCTCAATAGGCTCCCTACTAGCAATGGATCCAGCTTATATTAAGAGGTACAAGCGACTGAATCCAAGCCTATTTACAGGAGCATCGACTTTTTATGAGGCTGAAAATTGTCTAAAAAAAATTGAAAATTCTTTCAAAGTTCTAGGGGTGACTGATGAACAGAAGGTTATCCCCACCACCTTTATACTTAAGGGAGAAATAGAGCACTAGTGAGAAGTTAAGCAAACTATTCTACCCACACCCATCATATGGAAACACTTCTTGGAGGCGTTTAATACTAAGTACTTCCCCGACCACATTCGTCATTAAAAAGAGATAGAGTTTGCCCAACTTACCTAGGGAAGCCTCTCAATCACTTATTATGCTAGAAGGTTCACAGAGTTTAGTCACTACTCTCCCGAGATTACATATGATGAAGGGAAGATGACCCAAAGATTTCAGTTGGGTCTCCGTCCAGCTATTAGGAATCCCAATGTAGTACTTGAGCTTCGTACTTATCAACAAGTTCTAGTCAAGACGCAATTCATTGAGAGTACTATTGGGACCTCTGCACCGATAACAAGTAATTTCAGGCTTCTGATCCCCTATAAAAAGCCACTCACAAGTCAGGGCCATCAGAATAAGAGACCTAAGGTAGTTCACCCTGCCCCGCTGTAAACTTTTTTGGCTAGATAAAGTTAGAGTTGTGTTCATTATGATAAGAATCATGGGAATGTCCCGTGTTACCGAGTCAACAGTGCCTGCTTCAGATGTAGAAGTACTGATCATCATATCCGTGATTGCACCCAGCCTTAATTGCAAGTTAGACCAGCAGCCCTAGACCAAGTTTATGCCATTAAAGCTAAAGATGCAAAAATTGCTCCCGACGTGATTCAGGGCACGTACCTTTTTTACAAGCACATAACACATACTTTAATTGATATTAAAGCTACACATTCTTTTATTTTACATGCATTTGCACCATATTTAAGTGTTGTTCATGTGTCTATTGATTTTTCTCTAGTAGTGTCCACCCCTATAAATGGTAATATGACGACCAGTATAGTTTATAAGTCATGTATTACAGAAGTTACAGATAACAAAATTGAGGTAGATTTACTATTATCAGGGATTTTGACGTGATACTAAGGATGGATTAGTTCGTAGTCTATCATGTTACTATTGATTACTACCATAAGAAGCTTGTATTCAATATTCCTAATCAAGTACCATTTTTATGCTAATAACTTTTCTTTTTTCCTTCTTAATTCTTTGTGTATACGGAAAGTAATATCTTGATTTTAATTTATGTGATGTGATACAAAAATCTTAATATGTATAGGTAAGATAAGTAAGGGGGCTAATATCCAAAAAATTCTAATAGTGAGGGAATTCCTAGATATCTTCCCTGATGACCTACCAAGACTGTTTGTAAATTGAGAAGTGGAATTCGCCATCGATCTTCAATCAGGTACTCAACCAATTTCATTAGCCCCATATAGGATGAGCCGAATCGCAATGAAGGAGTTGGGGAAGTAGGCTCAAGAATTTTTTGGATAAGGATTTCATCCGGTATAGTGTGTTCTATTGAGGTGCTCCAGCCACATTTGTAAAGAAAAATGACGGGACACTGAGATTGTGCATAGATTACAAAGAGCTAAATAAAGTTACAATCAAGAATAAGTACCTTCTCTCCAGAGTTGATGATCTCTTTGACCAGTTATAGGGTGTACAAGTCTTTTTTAAGATTGACCTACGTTCGATGTATTATTAGATAAAGATAAAAGCTGAAGATATTCTGAAGAAAGCTTTCCGGACTAAGTATGAATATTATGAATTTCTAGTCATATTATTTCGATTGACTAATGCACTTGCAATCTTCATGGACATGATGAATAGGCTCTTCAGATTATTTTTGGATTAATATGTCATAGTCTTCATTGATGATATCTTAGTATACTATAAGAGTAAGGAGGAACATGTTTCGCATCTGCTTCAAGTTTTGCAGGTACTTAGAGAAAAAAAGTTGTATGCGAAGTTAAGTAAGCGTGGTTTTTAGCTCGATCATGTTACGTTTCTAGGACATGTAATATCAAAAGATGGTGTATTAGTAGATCTCCACAACATTGAGACTATGTAAACTTGGGAACGGCCTACTACGGTCAAGGATATCAGAGGACTTTTGGGATTAGTTGAGTATTACCGCAGGTTTATAAAGGGATTCTCTAAGATTGCAGCTCCTGTTACTCAACTTACAAAGAAAGATGTCAAGTTCGAATGGGATAAAACATGTAAGAGAAGTTTCACAGAGTTCAAGCGACAATTGACTACAACTTTTGTGCTAGCTTCACCGAATGAAACTGGTGGGTATACAGTATACAGTGATGCTTCTTTTCAGGGATTGAGATTGATTTTGATGCAGCATAGGCGGGTCATAGTCTATGGGTCTACACAACTAAAGACATATGAACAGAATTACCTAACTCATGACTTAAAGCTCGCTACAATTGTTTAGGCTCTGAAACTTTGGTGTCATTATTTGTATGGTAAAATATTTAAAATCTATACTGACCATAAATGTTTAAAATGTATTTTCACTCAGAAGGATCTTAACGTGCACTAGAGGCGATGGATAAAACTATTAAAAGATTACGATTGTAAGATCTTGTACCATCCAAACAAGGATAATATAGTAACAAATGCACTTAACAAAAAGAATGTAGGTACACTAGCTTGCATGATGGTTTCTTCGTGGAAGTTTTTAGAGGTTGTGCAGAAAATTCAATTTCATGATCAGGCTAAAAGTGTTTGTTTGGCTAGCTTAAATGTTCAACCTACAATACTACAATAAGTTAGAGATGCTCAGTTGACTGACTCTACATTATCGACCATTAGGAGAGACACAGGGCAAGGTTTGAAGCCAAGGTTCAAAGTGTTGAATGATGGATTACTCAGATTTAATGACAGAGTATGTGTCCCCAATAACGATGAATTAAAAAAAAGTATTTGACTGAGGCTCACTGCTCCAAATTCGGCACGCATCCGGGTAGTACTAAAATGTATTGAAATTTGAGACCTTGATTTTGGTGAAAGAGTATGAAAAGAGACATTGCTAAGTATGTTTCTAAATGCCTTACTTGTTAGCAGGTAAAAGCAGAACAACAGCGTCCTAATGGATCCTCCAACCTTTGCTGATTCCCGAGTGAAAATGGAAACACAACATCATAGACTTCATAATTAAATTGCTTAGGACCTGAGTGGGCCATGATGCTTTCTGGGTGATCGTGGATAGATTAATCAAGTCCTCCCCCTTTTTTGGCAGTGAAGATGACAGACTCTTTAGATAAGTTAGTTAGAGCTTATATCCACGAGATCATAAGACTACATGAGGTTCTAGTTTCAATTATATCTGATAAAGATCCTAGATTTACCTCTAGATTTTGGACAAGCTTTCAGCAAGCCATAAGCACCCAGTTATCCTTTAGCATTACTTTTCATTTTCAGTCATATGGGCAATCAGAGAGAACCATTCGCACATTGATGGATATGTTATGAGCATGTGTTTTAGATTTTGACGGATCTTGGGATGACCATTGTCATTAATAAAATTTGCTTATAACAACAGCTACTAAGCAAGCATTGGTATGACCCCCTATGAAGTGTTGTATGACCGACCCTGTAGATCACCAATCTGCTGATAAGAAGTTGTGGAATGAAGTTAACTGGCCTAGAGTTAATAGACGAAATTACTGTAAAGATTGATAAGATCATGAAGAACATTCAGGTCACCTAGTGTAGATAGAAAAGTTATGCGGATAACCGAAGAAGGGACCTTGAATTCGAGGTAGGTGATCATGTTTTTATGAAGATCACGTCTCTCAAAGGCATCAGTAGATTCGGAAAGAAAGAAAAGTTAAGCCTTTGATTTATTGGCTCATTTGAAGTTTTAGCGAGAATTAGAGCAACCGCCTATCGACTAGCATCTCGAGTTCACAGCGTATTCCATGTATCAATGCTATGAAAGTTCAATCCTAATCCATCTCATGTGATACCTTACAGGCCTCTTTTAATTCAGAAGGATCTATCATATAAAGAAGTTTATGTCACTGTCTTGGACCAAAAGGAAAAGGTGCTTCAGAATAAAGTGATTCCCCTAGTCAAGGTTTTGTGATGGAACCATACTCAAGAGGAAGCCACTTGGGAGATAGAAACAGAATTTCGAGACAAGTATCCCCATCTATTTAATGTTTTATAATTTAAATTAACTTCATATAAGGATATTTTATATTAATAAAATAAATTTTGAGGACCAAATTTTTCTAAGGAAGAGGGATTATAATAGACCCAAAACAACATCGTTTTAGGTAAGAGGAGAGGGAAAAAGATAAACTAGAGGTGTGTTTGCCTCTGGTCAGGGAAAGTGAAGAGGCAGAAGAGTCTACACCTCTGCCATCGGCCAGAAAAAGAGGATAGGAGACTTGCACGACGAAGAAGAAGAGTCGTGCAAGGCTCCTCCCGTGCCTTCCTATAAAAACGAAGGGAGGGAAGGTGATCAGTGCAGGAATCGAGAGAGAAAAAAAATAGAGAGAGAAAGGTCGCGACTATTATTAGTCGGCGGCCGAGAGAGAATAGGAGGAAGGAGAATAAGGAAAATGAGGAGGAACGAATGAAGTTGTACGCAACAGAGTAATGTCGGGGAAGGAGATCAGAGTACCACAGCCAAATCGTGATTTTGTGCATCCGCACCATTTTTTGGTGCGATTTTAGTTAGTTCATGGCGACATGTGGTGATTCAGCAGTAGCGCGTGACAATTTCTGATGGCGACGCGTGTTTGTTCCAGTGACATTGTGTGGCAGCGTGCAACGACATGTCTTTTGGGTGGTTATGCACGATTGTATTTAGCATTCGGGAACTTTTCTGCGAAGTAGATCCACGAATGAAAACTAGGTAAGTGTGTAAGCGCTTTCAAATGTAGTTTAATCTTTCTAAGATATTAAAACTATGGCATTTAATAATTGATAATTAGGCGCAGGATTCCGACGAGATTTTACTGTTGAATGTTGTGTTCCTATTTATGTTTATTATTAAAATTACTGATAAATCATTTTGTTATATTTTGGTAATTGAATTCATATATGTACAGGTTTCTATGTAATTGAGAGTATATTAGGGATATTTAGAAGAGTTTAAGTGGATGAATAGTTACAGTATGTGTGTTATAGGTATAGAATATATTAAATAATAAAAATTAAGAAATTTATCTGTAAGTTGAAATAAATAGATAGACATTAAAAGATTTGAAAAGCTCATTCAACCGATATCACCGATGGGTATGTGTGTGTGTAGCTTTTTGGCATGTCACTGTGGTGAACCCTACTTGTAGATATGACTTTAGCCAAACGTGGCGAATCGATAAAAATTGTGAACTGTATACTGTGTACTACAAACTGCAAACTGTGAATTGAATATTGACGTATTCATGTGGTAGATGGGATCTTTGCTGCTTTCATTGATACAAACGAAAATGGCATCGCGTGGTGAAAATATTTTATAGGATACAAGCCGATAAAAATGAATAGGAAGTCGTGTGTAACATTTATGATACTAAAATGCTAAATTAGTATCTATTAAACTGCTTACTGTCTAAATTGTGATATTAAATACTGAATGATGTTATTTATTGAATTGTTTATGTCATAAGCTATGATACTGAAATAATGAATTTTGAATGTTTACTAAATAAACTGATTTATACGATTTGGTTAATGAAGTAGGGTATAGATATCACATGTTTTCTAAATTAAAGAGAAAGTATTTTGAACCATCTCCGTCGGTAGTTTTACGTTTTCTACCAACTTTGACATATTACTCTACTATTTGTTGGTACTACACGCTTACTAAGTATATTAAACTCACTCTATTTATTATTCATTTCTTTCATATCAGAATACTTAGAACTCTGCTCATAAACAGTGAAAGATTTGCTAAGAGATTTATTTCGATTCGAACAGTACTTAATATTAATCATTTTATTTTTAGTGAGTTTTTATTTTAGAGTTTAGATATGTCTCATGAACACTGCATATTTTGAGTTAAACATATACGAGATGTACTTTTTATTATTTTAAAATTGTTGCGTAAAATATTACTATAAATTCTTTTATCATGATATAGTGTGCATACGGTCAGGACTCTGAACGAGAGTTTGGGCTGTCACATAACCTTTTATATGCAAAATAATTTATGCCAACATTATAAATGAGCTCTTACTCAAATACTAAAATTTATTAGTTATTCAAAATTCTTAGGTAAATTATTAAATTAGTTTGTAAAATTTTTCACTTACTGCAACTTAGTCTTTAATATTATTTTGTTATGATTTATTTATTTTTATTTATTTTAAATATTCAATTTTTTATTTTTTTTAACATTCAAAGTTTAAAATAGTCTTATCATGATTAAATATTTTAAAAAACTGTTCCAAAGAATAACTTTAATTAATTAATTAAATTTAAAAAATTAATATAAATAAAAAACAGACCTAAAAATTATTATTAATTTATCCATCTTATTAATTATTTAAAATTATTAGTTTGAGCTACTTTTTATAATGTTTAAACTTATTCTAATTATTTTAAAATTTTCTTTTATTAGAAAATAAAAATCAATCTCAAGTGTGAAACAAATAAAAAATATCGATACCGAATTATAACGAAGAACAAAATTTTAAAAGATGTTAGGTTCTTCAAATTTACCATATGATAATTTTTCATTGAAGAATAAATATGAGCCAATAAATTGAATTTTATGCTTGAAATAAATATTGTGATTTGTGCATGATTAGTAAGATTAATAAATAATATTATTATTGTCGCTGTTACGTTCCTTATATCATTAAAATGTATTATAAGTAAGTATTTATAGTGTATAGTTCACTTAACACATAAATACATACGCGCATATTTTCATTAAATAAAACCCATAAAAATTTATTTTTTAATACTTTAATTATTTCACAAATATACAATCCATACATATTTTTCATAAAATAAAAATACACATAAATACATAAAGTACAAAAATTGAATTAAAAACTTTAATTTCTTTTTATAATTCATTCATTCATTCATTTAAATTTCCAAACATCTTAAAATCAAATTCATTAATAATTCATCCAAAAATCCATTTTGACTCAGACCAAATTCATTAATAAAGCCCAAATTTATTTTAAAGACAAAAAATGGAGCCCATCATCGTCTTTGATTTCAAGCCCATTTATACTACCAAGAGATAAATTTATATTTTTTAAAAATATTTTGGTTGTATTAATCCAAGAGTAAATTAGAGATATGAAGCCATAAAAATTTTGTAATTCTACCGTACGATCGTATTAACTTAATACAAAAATTATTTTAATAATGACCAAAAAACACTAATAATTATTAACTAATTACCACAGAATTATTGAAAATTATTTTATACTACAAAATCCGAATTAAAATTATAAATTCATTCAAAAAAATCCCTCAACTTAATATGGGTTCTCTTGCATTTGCGATGGTGCGTGTGTATATGTACTGATGGCTGGGGCAGATTAAAGGACACCCACAACTGGAGATGAAGTGGCCTTAAGGTCACGTTGGGGGAGAGGGGGAGGATCAGATCAGTGTTGGCTTCGGCCTTATTTGAGTCGGCAACTTGTGGCGGAGGTGCGTTCTAATCTTTTAACTACTTACGTGGCAGAATCCTATTGGATAATCGAATAATTAACGCATTGTTGTCTGAGTCAGCTTTTTAAAAATGACTGTTTGGTTCCACGTCAACACCACCTTGACAGATAAGACATGCACAAGTTAGCATCAATAGGGTTACTAGAGAATATGATGTATTTTTATAAATATTTAAGGACCTTTTTAGTATATGGTCATAATTATTTACTAGTAAAAAAATTAATAATTGATATATGTAAGTAAAGAATATTTTTTGAATAGTAGAAATAATATTACGAGTAAAATATAAATAGTTAGTTAGAAAAATAAAATTGAGATTATTTGAAGAGTAAAACAATATAATAGGTTAAAATAAGTTAGCTAATGACCAATTAACCATAGATATAAATTTGTCTCTACTTAATTAGGATAAGATAAAAATTCTAATATAAAATAATTATCTTTTAAAAAAATTTATTTGAAATTTAAACGAACATTTCAAATCCCACACAGCTTTATGATCCTTTTTTCTTTTAATTCTTTCGGAAACTGGCAGTTTTTTTCTCCCAACGAGAAGACGGTAGTGTGAAAATAACAGCGCAGTGCCACGTCTTCAACGATCAAACAACTTGCCCCTTATCTTCACTGACACGTGTAACCGGCCATTTTCCATGGGCCACTAAAGATTATGAAACGACACGCGTCTTAACCGACGAGCGAGTACACAGGTTGTCTACTTGACAGACTACGGTGCACTTGCAACTATGAAACTCTTGACCTCTTCAAGAGCCAAGGAAGCAAAATCTGGGCCCCACTCACTTTCCCCCGAAACTGGGACCCACGAGAAAAACTCAGCCAACCACTAGATAATGCAATACCCTTTTACCACCACTAATTTATAGCCACGTGTCAGCCTCTAGATTCTCTCATCCCCACCTTGTATTTCTTTCCTCCCTCCTTTCACTCCCACTTCCTCCCCTACTCACTCATTACCCATTTTCAGACTCACAATGTTGAAGGAGGAGATTAGCGACGGTGGCAGCGGCGGCCGAGGAGGAGGAGGAGAAAACAACTGGGCCCGCATGTGCGACACGTGTCGTTCAGCTGCTTGCACGGTTTACTGCAGGGCTGACTCAGCGTACCTTTGCGCAAACTGCGACGCTCGAGTTCACGCCGCCAACCGTGTGGCTTCCCGCCATGAGCGCGTCTGGGTGTGCGAGTCCTGCGAGCGAGCGCCCGCAGCGTTTTTATGCAAAGCGGACGCAGCATCTCTCTGTGCGAGCTGCGACGCCGACATCCACTCCGCCAACCCACTTGCTCGGCGCCACCAGCGGGTTCCAATTCTTCCCATCTCCGGCTGCCTCTACGGAGGTCCAGCCAGTGAGCCAGGCGATGAGATGGGTACGACGGATGATGGATTTGTAACCGAGGAGGGAATTGGGGAAGAAGAAGAAGAGGAGGCAGCTTCTTGGCTACTGCTGAATCCAGGGAAGAACAGTAATAATAACCAGAGTAATGGGTTGTTGTTTGGTGGGGATCAGGTGGATGAGTATTTGGATTTGGTGGAGTATAATTGCGGAGGTGATCAGAATCAGTTCCATCCACAACAGCAGTTTGGTGTTGCAGTAATGGAGAAGAGTAGTAGCTATGGAGGTGACAGTGTAGTGCCTGTTCAATGTGCAGAAGGTCATCACCAGTTTCACCACCATAATTTTCAGTTAGGGTTGGACTATGAACCCTCAAAAGCTCACTACACGTACAGTGGTTCAATTAATCACAGTGTAAGCTTTTCTAATCACTACAGGTGCAGTGGTTCAATATTTGAATACTCTTAAATTAAAGAAAGAAAAACTACTGACATGGAACTCTTGAAATGGGTCTTGGATTTTTGCTCCTGTATATCTGTGTGTGTGTGTGTATATATATATATTGGGATTTGTGAGTATTCCAGTTCAAGTTTTGACACTAATGGAATTTGCTTAGATTTAGTTGATTCCTAATTTCCTCACATATTTGTACTACTTTTAGACTATGTATATTATAAATATGTGTGGGTTGTTATCTATTTTTTATACATATACATATACACATATATGCACTTATGTAGGAACTCTTGCTCCAATATAACTATGTCCCATTCAGTAAGCCATAGAATATCACATACTCTGTGAAAATCTGTATAAACTGATTTCACAACTTAAAACAAAGAAGAGTTAACAGAGGGATTAGAGAAAAAAAAAAAAAGAAAAGGCGCAGTGGTGTTCTTTTTTGAATTAGAAAAAAAAGAAATATATTCTCAGGTTTAGATAATTATAGATATATAGATATGTAAGTTATGTGTATAATGTGAACTAATGTGTTTTTCCATACTCATATATTGAATAAATTAGGTATCAATGTCGTCAATGGAAGTCGGAGTAGTGCCGGAATCAGGAATAAGCGAGATATCGGTTTCACACACGAGGCCTCCAAAAGGGACAATAGACCTATTCTGTGGGAACCCAAATCAGATCCCAGTAGCAACTCAACTGAGTCCATTGGACAGGGAAGCAAGAGTGTTGAGATACAGAGAGAAGAAGAAGACAAGGAAGTTTGAGAAGACAATAAGGTATGCTTCAAGAAAAGCTTATGCAGAGACAAGGCCAAGAATCAAAGGTAGGTTTGCTAAAAGAACAGATCATGTTGATCTTGAAGTTGACCAAATCTTCTCTACACCCTTGACTGCTGCTGATACTGGATATGGTATTGTTCCTTCCTTCTAACTCCTCTTCAACATATATACACCAAACCATTACTATGCATGCTAGAGATGATGATTGTGATGGTAATGATATGTATTCTCATATTGTATGCATGTTGGGTAATTTTGTTTCTAGTTTCTGTGTTAATTATCATGATACTCAAATGATTATATATCTTGTAAATGCATGTATTATATAAGTTTCCTTTTTGGAATATATCAATTTCTTTTTCAATATGCAATTTATTTTTGTGCTTGATAATCAAGGCTATCATGTAATTCGTTTATAATTTCTAAATTCTTTTAACTACCAAGCAATACAAATTTTATTATAAAGTGATAAAAATTTATCCTACATGAAAAAATGGGTGTTCATAATTAATGGGCTAATGTGAAAATTCAATAACCCATTGATACTGGGCAGCCCAGAAAGGAAAACACAGTGCATTTGGATTGAATCCAAGATGGCTATGTAACGCCTTTGAACCCACCACAGAGTTGTTTTAGTTTTATAAATATGCATTAAGTAATATTTATATAGCTCTTGATATTTGTTATATTATGCATATATATCCCACACATTTTAAAACTAATCAAAACAACTTTGAAATCTGTATACATATATATATGTATGTATATATTTTCCTGTGTCGTGCACCACCTTAGTAAGAAAAAATGTGAGTATAGTTTTATCTAATTAGCTAGTTTAGGGTATATAGATTCAGTACACTGGTTTATTTGATATTCATAATTTGAGTATTAGTCAATTAATATAAAATTATTAATTTAAACAACATTAGTAGTTCATATTTTAAAAAATTTAATATGTAAATATTTATATAAGACTATATGTTTTTTCTTTCATTATTTTAAACAATATTTTTTAAAAAGCATAGATCTTTTAGATGTATATATATATTAACGTACAAGCTATTGGAGACAAACGCAATTTATCAAGTGCTTAAGATGATCTTTGCAAGTAAAGCATGATTACATTTCAAGTTTTTCACAATTCTAAATTCGCTTGGCTTTTTGTTAAGTTCATATGGTGTTTCTGGTGATAAAATAAATTATTGAATTCATAATTTTTAAAAAATATATATTAAATATATCATAACTTATTAAGTATATTTTCTTTTAAAATTTTAATAAACTAATTTAACAATATTTGGGTTTTCATCTATTTAAAATTATGATTTTTCAATTTCAAATTAGTTAAATATAATTATTAATTTTTTTTTTTTTTTTAAAAAATGGGTTAAAGTCAATTCTTTGTTCTTATTACTTCTTTAATTATTTCACTTAGTACATAAAATGCATTAGTTACGGGTAGCTAATTTTATATTAATGGGGTGATATAAAAAAAGTAAAAAACGTATTTTTAAATTTATATCAAATTATATTTTATATTTTCTAATTATATCAAATATGCACCTTAAATTATTACGATATATTACCAATTCTCTGTCAATAATTTTAGTTAAAAATAACAATATACTATTTTTTATAATAAAGTAAAAGTAGTATTAAAGCAAAGAAACGTTACACAATTTACTCATTTTTCTCAAATTTTTATCTCTCTGCCTTTTTATTATAACAATACTTTTATTTAATTATTTTAAAAATAAAGTTTTGTTAATTTCAACGGAATGTATTAAGACAAATATGATTTGATATATATATATATATATTGTAATATTTTAAAGTGGGTAATTGATATAATTTACAAAAAATATATAGCACAATTTATCACAAATGTAAACGTATCGGAGTATTTTTTTTTTTTTTTTTTAAATATTAACTCTTTTTTCTTGTAGGCATATACTTTCATAAAACAAAATCCCCTAACCCCAAAATTATTATTTACTTAGTTTATATAAGATTGTCAATAACTTATGTGGAAATCCAATTCCATTATAGGCGAACCAATGAACTATATATTATATACGTTATATTAAAAAAGAAGCAAGAAATTTGCTTGTCAAACCAAAATTTCTGCTTTTGGAAAATGGAAATAATAAGAATATTATATTTTTAATTCTACCATATTAAAGAATATATAAACACGTTTTGTGGGACCAGCTATCGAAAACCCTTTAATGACACAAAGTATATATATATATATATATATATATATGTTTCTTTTTTTTCATTTGTTCACATTATACTCATTTTTCTCCAATTCGTTGCTTCAACCATGTAACATGAACGTGTAAATTAAGAAATTTCCCTAAATACCCTTTAATAACAAAGGCCATTTCATAATTGATATTAATCATTTCAAAATTTTAAATATCTTTGTATTAATGTATGAATTAAATTTATCTTCATACGATTTTAAATATGTATTTTTAAAAATTTTATATTTAATTTAGTATGTATAAAAAATTAAATTAAATTAAAATTATTTAAAAATAGAACGATTTTTTGTCAATTGTGGATATTTTAAATATCTAATATTGGTACGTTGATTAAAATGTTAGATGTTCTTCTTTTTTTTCTTTTCTAATTGGTTAAGATAATTTTAGTGGAGAGTGCATACATGATTAATTTAATACAATATGAAACCGTGGTTTGTGAAGAGAAAAAGGGGGCAGGTAGCTGGAATATGGAACCATATCTATACGTGTGTGTGTGTGTGTATATATATATATATATATGTAAGCAACTTTTGTTAAGTAAATAAAGAAGGTTCCAATGAATTCTACAAAATTAGAATGAGAGTGGAGGGCAAGAAAGAATCACTTGCTTTTGAAAACTGTAAAGGGCAATTTGGTATCCTTCAAATGAAATTTCTTCTGTTACTTGTCCTAATCCTTTCACTCTCCTTCACTGTTACCCTTTTATTTCTATGCTATAAATACCAAAACCCTTCATTTTCATTTCACCCCAGAACCAAAAAAAAAAAAAAAAACACCCAAGTACATATATCATATCATATCATACACCACAAGAAAAATTATGAGGCCAGCTGCAAGCAACTCCACTTCAGCCACCGGGGATGCTGTACTCCGGCAATGGAATTCCCCGATGCCTTACTTGTTTGGTGGGTTGGCATTCATGTTATTGCTCATCTCGGCTGCATTGTTCATCTTGGCTTGCTCGTACAGAAAATCATCCTCCGAAAACACGAGGAATCGTAATATTGATCATCACCGTGAAGCTGCTGCAGCGAAGCAAGAGGCGGGTGAGACGAAAATGGATGTAAAGATTGTTGTGATCATGCCCGGCGATGATAATCCTACTTACTTGGCAAAACCAGTCTCCGCAGATCTTCGTGATCAAGTTTGAGCTATGAGGATACGATCACTGTTGATAAAACTTTTTGGGTTCTTTATTTTCCACAATTGTTTTGTATTGTAGGGTCATGGAGATTGCGGGAAGATGTAAAAATATTTGTTGAGTTCATTTTTGAAATGAAAGATTAACAGGTTTATAGTTAATTATTAATTAGTATGTTGTGTGTATAAGTGATTTTAATTAGTATTGAAATATTAATAACTAAAAAGAAGCGTGTTAAAGGAGAGAAAGGAAATGAATCCTAATTATTCCAACTAATTAATTGCCTCCAGCTTTTATTAATTATATTATGCCAGTTAGATATACATGTACGCCGTTCATAACTGGAATATAAAATTTTCAATTCAAGTTTTTTTTTTTACCATATGATCAATGCTTGGGTTGGTCACATGATAAACGAAACGTTCAGGAAAGTATAAGTAATTATTTAATGAATAACCAAAATGATGTTAATTTTCGTAAACAAATGAAGTTGCGAGGTAAGTTCGTAGTACAAATAAATTTTAGTATACAAACTTTATATGTCTTCTTATACACTGATTGGTGTAGTAAAATAAAAAAATTGTACGAGCTATTATAAATAAGCAAAAATTATTTCATTGGACTTTGACC
The DNA here is from genome assembly GCF_054855325.1 of Carica papaya. NCBI lineage: Eukaryota > Viridiplantae > Streptophyta > Magnoliopsida > Brassicales > Caricaceae > Carica > Carica papaya. The sequence continues at coordinate 5,534,828 of NC_142309.1, read as the reverse complement.
CATCCTCCAAACTCCTTTTGTTTGCTTCGTATGTGCATACTAAGGGCAATTCCAGGATCTATGATGTCCGTTATATTTATTTTCCTTCTAATGATTCTTTGTTCGCCTCTTGTTTTATCATGTTTGGAGTAGCTTGTTGATAATTTAGAGTTCTCTTTACGTCGTTGGAGATTGATAACTTTATATTAAATGATATATAAAGATAATTGCTCTTAAAGAGTATAAAATTAATTAGTCGATGATGTTTTTATAAGCCAAACCAATTCTTATTAATAGGCATTCGAGCATAATTGTGGCTTGTTTATAGTAATTTTTGATAGTGGGAAACATGGAATAGGTCATTCAACTTTTGTTGTGCTAATATCAAATGCTACCAGTGAGTGGTAAGATTTATTGAGTCATTTGATGGGCAAATGAATATGGTAAGAAGCCTCCCGAAATAATCATTTATGTTGAGTTACCATCACCAATGAGTATCCTTTTAACCTTATAGTACTTGGTGGTGGATGTTATGATTAAGGTATTGTGTAGTGTCCTAATTTTATATCTTTTTTTGTGCAATAAATAATCTCTATTGTGGTTGTTTTACTTTTGTCATAAAGTTTTCTGCGATCTCAGTCATGCACAAAATTATGGATAATATCATCATAACACATGAAATCATTTGATATATAAATAAAAAGGCTGAAAGGGTTATATATGATCAAAGTGACCCTAAAAAGGCATATTATAGGTTGAATTGGGATTTCATCGAGAACTTCTTCAAAGAGGTTAGTTTTTCTTTTAGATGGATTGATGTGACAACGTGGTATATCTGGTCTTCCTTGCAAATTGCTGTAAATAAGAAAGTTATTGAATACTTCACCCATTCTCAAGACATTGAATATAGTAATCCTCTTTCTCTATATCTTCTTTTATTTTATATTGAAAGAATAAATTAACTTTTTCACGATAAAGTTGAGAGCAAATAATAAAAATCATCAAAATAGAGAGGGAAAAGACTAAGTTTTCACACCCCCTGGTTTGCTGATGATCTTATCTTATTTTTTGAAGCATCTCATGAACATATTAAAACCATGAAAGGATTCCTAGGCACCTTCTATGTCAGCTTTAGAAAAAAAATTAATTTGACTAAATCTCCAAAATCCTAATGTAGAAATATCAAAAAGGACTTGCAAGGTACTAATAATTAACTTGTATAATGGTAGGGAAGATATGCTAGTTAAAGCCATCATGTGCTTGATTGTGTCATACACTACGCACCATCGTCTCGCTGCCCTCTTTAATCCTAGACCAATTAGATAAACTCATTAGAGACTTTTTATGGGGATCTAGGGTTGGTTAAAAGAAAATTTATCTCGTGAGTTAGAGTAAAATCTACCAATATAAAGAAGCTAGTCGACTTAGTATCTACGTGATGCACCCTGAAAATGTACGGTCTAAAGCCTTTAGTCGTGGAGTTATAAACAACTATATATAGATAGTAATTGACTTTTATTTCCTATCTGCGAAACATAATTGTTATATTTTTAGTCTTTTTAATTGAAATTAAAATAATGACTAGAGTTTGATAAGTTATAGGTGCAAATTCTCAAGGCTAAGTACTTTCTTCAACATAGTATTTTAGACTTTAACCAACCGTAATTCAATGCATCCCTAACTCGAAAGAACCTCCAAAGCTATTAGGAAGATCCTTGAAGGACTACAACTCACGCTTTTAAAGATATAAATATTTTCATCATTTTACTAGCCTAACTAATGGAACTCCTTTGCATAACTCAATTAAACAATTGCTTAAGTGTGTACTCTAAAGAAATTAGGAGGATAGGGTCTCACATCTTCATAAAGAAGACAATTCTTGTGTTAGTGCCTTTGCTCATAACCCTAGGACCTATAGTTAAGAACACATATTGCATACTCTCCCCCCAAAAAGTTTGAAGCTTTCACTTTAGCTTAATAATTTTGATAATGCTTGGTCTATCAGATTCTTTTATTTTTTTTTTCTTTTGTATTGAAAAAAAAAACTACGTATTAAAAATTTAAAATGAGAAAAAAAATAGATGAAAGTGGGTAAGTAATGGACAACATCTTAAAAATAAAATACAACAATAATTAACCAGACTTACCAGTCTTAGTTGTTAACAATTAATTAATAATTAGATTAATTAGTTTCCGGGTCTTTAATTTTATGATGATTAAGTAATAAATCAATATCATTATTAATTAGTAGTCTACTTTAATAAAGCATTACCATATATATGTACCATCATTAGCCAACTATATTTGACAGAAGTGATATGGGAGTAACTAGGAAATATATTTTCAAATTATAATGGTTTTGAATTAGGTTAAAGAGATGTGGCGTCTCGAAAGTTTTACTTTTTAGCAGTGCCCACTAATTCACAAAGAGGAAGATTAACCAATTGATAATTTAATTAAAATGTGGGACATAGCATTAAGTGAAAAGAGATTGTGTTTACTTTCTTTCAACATGACAAGTTGATCTAAATTAAGGTTAGTGCTTTTGGCATATCAATTTCTTTCTAGTGGGAGACACTTGAAATAATTAATTATGAAAATCTTTTTGCTTCCACTAATAAAAAAAAATTATTATTATAATGTCATTCCACATATTTGTTTGTGTATATATACACACACACACATATATATATATATATATATATATATACATATATGTGTGTGTGTGTGTGTGTGTGTGGTGGATAAGTTTGTAGTTGAAGTTGACGGAAATTGACTTCTGAATTCTTCATGTTCGTCTCTTTTCTAGATTCATATATTGGGATGCCGTCCAGCCCATTCCACTAACATACACCGTTCTTTGGAAAAAAAAAAATTAAACACATTTTGATAGCAAAATATTCTTAATTACAATCAAATAGGATTCAACCAAATTCGAAATATAAACTAACTTATTTACAGAGATTCTCTATGTTTATGCCTAAAAATTTGATAAATACAATTAACTTTTTAATTCATTAAATACATGTTAAATGCTGCTGACTAATTGTAATATATATATATATGTATATATATTGTTCTCCATTTACTAGAAACACCATGAAACAGAAGACAAATTCATTAACATATTAAAGTTTGAAATGAATCTATAATGGGGAATAATCCCAATTTTATACGCAGGCAATTCTGCACTTTAAATTGCCACCAAAAAGAAAAAAAACTAAATTGGAAGCTACTAAAAAGCAAAAATAAAGTGTTCTGATTTAAAGAGCTGCAATATACTTACATATATATATATATGTATATATATTATTAACTACTTATATAATATTACTATATAATAAGTTGAGAGACAAATTAGTAGGTCTGAAATCTGTATATACTCGTTCTTGCACTTCATTGCAACATACCTATGAATCATGACACTGAGCATCAATATCAGACAGCATATTAAAGTTTAAAATGAATCTATAATGTTGAATGATATACTAAAAAAAAAAAAAAAAAAAAAAAACAAAAATCAAGTGTTTTGATTTGAAGAGCTTCAATATATATGTATATAGTAATTCTATAGATATTATTTTTTACTCATAAATATATATATATATATATATATATATATATAGACATGAATTATAATATAGTTAAACGAGATATAATATAATTATAATATTCCTAAACCACCATATACTTGCAACTAAATATATGGATGGCCTTTTAAAACATTTATCCATCGTATATTCCTTTGATGGATCATCCACCATTATGCTACCCAACACGATTCAGCAGCCATGAATGATTTATCCATATATATATATCCAATACAGTTTAAGGTTATAACCCCCTTTAGATTTTCTTTTTCTAAATAATATTTCTGTAAACTGTTTCACTTTCAAATAGAATTCTATATAACATACAATTTTACTGATTAATATTAAGCAAAATATATTGGTTGTAATTAATTTTATTGTAAATGATGATTGAAAATAGAATGATTTCGTTTGCCCTTGTACCCACGAAGGGCTATATATTGTTGATATATATATATACACTACAGGAACATGGCCGGTAGGAGATCTGAAAAAGATGAACACTACATATATATATATATATATAGAGAGAGCCCGTATGCCATGTCAAGTGACAGTCAGGCTGAGATTCTTACAAAAATGGAACACTACTAATTTATATCTTACGAACAATTTGCTTCCGTCGTTCTTTTCTACTGAAGGACTGATCTCATATGTATACATATATATATATATACCTACACAACAAAAGATATACGCCGTATATATTACAATTGATAAGGCCAAAAAGCTCTACAAGATCAAAATAGGAAACAAATATAGAGAACAATTAGTAGATCGCGTCAGAAAAACCTAGAAGATCAAAAGAGGACAAGAAAGCAGAAGAGAACCTGAAATCACAGGTCACACAAAATTTGAAAGTTATGAAACTGAAGACCAGCCAGCTGCAACCCTTGATGCGTATATACATATATACACACACACATATAATGAGCACAACCTGATATATAGTAGCTAACTAGCGAACTTTCCCTTAATTAATAACTGGTTTTAACATGATTGTTTTTGTTGATTTAGATTAACACAAAACATTATACAGGTGTCAGCAATAATCAAGCACCGAGCATCATTGTAAGTTGAATATCTTCATGAGTTTACCAAAACAATATTTCACTTTTAGGTCAATATATATATCTAATATTCAATATGAGATCGTGTAATCCATATATATTTTCAAAAAAATAATAATAATAATGGGTTCGTGGAAACGACGTCGTTTATGGCACAAAGATAGATGGTGCAGTACTTTAATTCTAGAAAAAATTAGAAGTTTAGATCTAGAACAATAAAATATAATATTACTATAAATTTAATTTGTGTTTCTTTCAGAAACATTAAACAGAAGAAATTATAGCAAGGAGAAAGTCAAGAATTTATTTTATTTTATTTTATGTTTAAATTAATATACCGGGGGGTGTATATATATGTATATGTATATGTATATGTATATATAGGAGGATTAAAAGAGAAAAAATTAGGCAGTCCACGGGAAGATGTAAAATTCCATCTCTCTTTTCTTTGGGTGGAAGACTGACAATTCTCGCATTATTGAGTGTGTATGTACATATGGAAACATGCTAATTAAATAATTGACGGCATTAAGTTGATTTGGTTGGCTTTTTTAATTTTCATTTTAATTTTTGTTCCTTTATGTTGGAATAGAAAATATGAAAAGATTTTTATTTAATTAAAAAGAGATATAGATATATCTATTTATTTATAATTATTTAACCGTTCATTTATTTCGATTTAATTTTTTATTATTTTATTTTAAATTCTTATGATCACTAATTTATAATTTTATTTGTAATCGATAATTTATAATTAAAAAATTATAAAATTATTATAGAATCATTGTTTGTGTTTTTGTTAAAATATTTTATAATACGTCTAAATTATTTTAACTTTTTTAATTAAAAAATTAAAAAAACCCTAAACTTTTAAAGTAAATACAAAAATATTAGAGATTAAATTATAATAAAAAATTAAGAATTAAATTATAACATGTGAGAATCGTTATAAACTAATTGAATAATTTATTTGGGTGGATATAAGCGCGAGGGCTTGAATATGCAAAGAACTAAGAATAAAATTTAAACATCATAATTATTTTGTTGATAGATTTTGAAAATGTGGAAATGAGAGGACAATTTGCGCAGTACTTACATGTCTTGATTTATTTATATGACCTCCAAACGTATACATACATATATACATACACACACACACACACACACACACATATATTATATATCTGAAAATACTAAAGAATGTATAGTGGTTTTTTTCTTGATGGGCCAAGTATGTTTAATTGTCTGTTGGTAGACTAAAGTTGATATGTTGATTTTGTTTAATTCTTTTTTTTTTAATGTATATATTCATACCAGAGAAGTTAAATGTGAATGGGGTTAGGTTTTTTTAAAATATATATATATTTTTAAATGGAACAAAACAAAATATTTTTTTTAAGAGGAAATACTTATGCTACCAAGATTTCACATACTTTTCACTTGTACTAAAATTTGCATTTGCTTCACACACATACACTCATGGACATATACATGCACATAGACAAGAAAACATACAAACACTCTTTCTATATATGTTTTTCTCTCTCTTATTTGTCGAAACCATTAAATTCCATTTTCCTTCTTCTTTATCTTCATCGTGATAATAGGTGGTGATGATAATAATCTTCTTCTCTATAAAGTTCATAAAAAAACTAGCCTTATCTCTCTAATTCACTAAGCAAACATCATTTCTTGTCTCTTTTATTGTTTTTTAGCCCTTTGGTTTCAAACTTAAAAGTGTTTCACATTGGATATACTCTCTAGTGAACCACACTATATATATCATTTATATTGTTGGCGAGAGTATATAATTTAACATAATCATTATAAGTTGTTAATGTTCTATACAGATAAATTATTAATCCATGTAAGTTAAAAGTATTAGAAGTCAAGACATTTATATAAATAAATTTGATGCTTCAATTTATGATACTTGAGTAGAAGATGGAGTGTATACTTATTATCGAGTTCAACATCCATCACTTATATAACTAGTATTCTAAGTGTGATTTATAGACTTTGGGTTGTTTTTTTTTTTTTTTCAAAAGATTTATTGTCACTATCAAGGTCAATCACAATTGACAATATGGGATCATGAAGGATCCATGATTCTTAATATAGTAGCCCATGACAATGCTTCTCTATAGGATGAGCGATTTAGAAACATGTCTTCCTCACTACCTTGTGCCAAAAATCAAATGATTGTGAGGGTTCTTATGCCTTATTATCCTATTCTCTCTAGCTTTAGATGGAGGAGGGGCTTCAGGTAACATTTTGACTTACTGAACAAGAACATGAGATTATAAAGTATTCTTCTCAAACTAATACCTTATATATTTATTAAGATATAGATAAACTAATATCAATGGACAAGATAGTATAAATCAGAATTATCACTTTTTAAAAAAAAAAAAAATTGAATTAAGATAGTTCTTTTATTTGCATATTATCTTTAACATATATAACTACTGTTAGCTTTTAAACTCCATTTAATTTTTAAGGGAAGAGAAAAGAGAAGAAATGAAGGTCATGAAAAATAATTAAAAAAATAGTTTATCGTTTTTATTTTTGGATGCATAAAAAATAAGGGACGAAATAAATGGAGAGAAAATTAGTTAAGGCTTGCTTGATAATGAAATGTCCAAAAAAAATTTCTAACTACTTGAGAGTTTAATAAATAGGGCTAATATTTGGAGCATTTAAAAATATATTTAAATCGTGATAAATATCTATGAAAATTTTCATCGAGTACATAATGGACTTTCTTTTGTCATTTACTAAAGAATAGTAAAAAAATGCCTCTAAATAACTTATATTTTATAAATGTAATTGACAATAAAAATAATAAAAAATATGCTCAATTATTTAGAATGTTTAGAAATATTCTCGAGTACTAAAAAATACTCAAAAATATCGATAACTAACTGTTATTTTCACAAATACAACAGAGTGCAAGAAGTACTAAGAAATGTGTCAAGATACGTGAAACACTTTGAAATAATTTTACATATATAAAATTACTAAAAGTCCAATAACTATGTACTTAAGTTTATTAATAATATATCTACAATGCTAAGAGTGTTTGAGTATAAAGAATGTCAAGAAATATATCCAATGCATACTAAAGTATCTGAAATATAAAAAGTATCGGAATGTTCAAAGACTAAGTTGTCCAAAAAAAAAACAAAAATATTTTTAGATTTTTATAATATTCGTAAACTTATTATATACTGAAATACTTGAACAATAAGAATTTTTAAGAAATATATACGATACATAATATATATTGAAATATCATTAGGTAGCAAAAATATTAAGAAATAATGTTAAATAACACCCTTATACTAAAAAATATATTGTAGTACCCAAAATATAACAAATTAAATATATCTAATCATTTTAAAATATTCAAAAAACACGTTTAAATAATTAAAATACTTTTATACATATTGAATTATTGAAATGTCTTATTACTTCTTACTATTAACTATGATCTATAGTTCAGAAAGATGTAGGCCAAAAGCCGATAATTATTGCTAATGTTAAAGATGGTTGGTTTCATGTGCTGCCGAAGTATGTACCTAATCAGCAAGAGCCGTTGGTAGTGTTGAAGCATATTTGAGAGCATAAAGAATCTGCCATCAATGCCATAATATGTGTGTAGATATATATAAACCATAATCCATGTACATATACATATACATATATATATATATATATTGCGTGTGTATTGAATATAATTTCCATACAAAAACTTATGCATTTACTTCAATTTTCTGTTTCAAATGATATTCCTCTAGGTAGTATCAAGTGATTATGCCCTCTATTAAAAGAAGCCTAGCTACCCCATTAGGCCATTTCTTGATGCTGCAATATGAAATGAAGTCGCTCATCATAATAAAGCCAGACTCACTTGTTCATCACGCTTTTGCAGTTTAATATGATTGCTTTCTGATTTCAAGCTTTCCTTTTAGTAAAATGCTTTCGACAGTGTAGAAATAGATAGATCTTAAACTAATATTATAACAACGATTACATACATGTATGTATACGTGTTTAGAGAAAAAAATTGAGTTATCATGCAGTGAACAAAAATTTGAAGTCTGTAATCTTTTCAGCCAGATTTATATGTATTTTTGCCTGCAAAAGTACTCTTTGTTAATGTAAAACTTATCCAGTTTTGATCATTTTCACATATTCAACTCCGTTCAAATAGCATATAAAGATATATAATCTTAGCCTATAATGATATATATATATATATATTATACTATACTAGCGGACAAGCAACCATTATGTGGAGAAAATGATATATGAATTAGTGACATCAGGGAAGGCTACTAATTGCTAATAATTCAGAAGAATATATATCTACCTAGCAATTGTTGATATTTTTACCAATTGTAGATATCTATTATACTCCATGCATAGAAAGCAAATATATACATGAAGGAACATAGATATGTAGGTGATGTATATATTATCTTCTAATTTTTAATAAAGATTATTTTATTTAAAAAAATCTTATGTTATTCGTAAACATTATACGTTATGTTTACCTTCTCCCTAAAAGAATTATAATATTAAATTTAATTTAGGGTTTTTTTTTTTTTTTTTTGGTTCTTCACACCATTTATTTATTAATTTATATGATCTCTAATAGGATATAAATAATTGATTACTCGTTTTATATCGACTTAAATTTTTAAAATAATCAATTCAATATATCATTTTTAAACTAGATATCTTAGTTCGAATTTTAGTTTTACTATCTTTATTAAAAATTAACTTTATATAAAATTTGGTAAATGTATATATGATTTAAGCTTTTAGTTAGTTGAATTTACGTAGAAAGGAACGCGTTAAAATGTATGTATAAAAGTTATGTTAAAATAAAAATAATTGGTTGAGTTTAGACTTTTGAAAAAATAAGTCTTATCTATTGTTTAATAAATGGTAATTATATGAAGGAATAAATGGTAATCATGGATCTTAATTTCAAAATTTCAATATGGTAGTTTAAGTTAATTATTGTATTTTCAAAAATATAATTAAAAAGTAAAAGTAACTACTACCGAGTTAAGAAGGAAAAGAATAATCACTTCACCTAATTCTTTAAACCCTAAGAAAAAAGTAATTTGTCATGGGGAAGAAAATGCCCACAAAAGATGTGGTAACCATCATTACAAAAAGATTTGAAAAACATGGTGCATGATTTCACAAACTATATTTGACATCATATGCATACATATATATATATATATATATATATATATAAACCTATTAAACTATACATCTACAGTCTCCACTGCAGCAAAGCAAGCACAAGGAATCTTCCCTTTAAATTTCCAAAAGAGGGCACTGTAGTCATTTCAAATGTATAAATATATACACATATGTCAATATATCTCTTTAATCGGCACTATCTACCCCATCCTTAAATTCCCACTATAAATTCACCTTCTAATGACCTCTCACTTCATCATCTCACTTTCAGATTAACTTTAAGCCAAACAGGACAGAGAGAGATAGAGAGATGGGGGCAGCAGGAAACACAGAAGCAAGCATGAAGATATGGAGGTCTCCAATACCATATCTGTTTGGTGGGATAGGTCTGGTGTTATTTCTAATAGCCATGGCATTGATCCTCTTGGTTTGCTCCCACAGGAAGCCCTCTTCTAGGTCACTTAGTCAGGGTGACGAAGAAAAACCAGAAAGCCCCATCACCATTATGGTGGAATCAGCAGAGCCCAAGATTCTGGTTGTCATGGCCGGAGACGACCACCCAACTTATTTAGCTATGCCTGCCGTCACTTGTGCAAAAATTTGCCGCTGCGATCAACTCTAAGTTAAACTTTCTGAGACACACACACACACACATGTATATGCTGCAAGCATGAAAGAAGGCTTTCGTGGTCTTTGATTTTGGTTTTCTGTTCTTTTTACTTCTTAGGATTTGCGGGAATACGTACACTGGTGCATGAGTATGAAAGTTCAGAATTAATAAATTATAAATTTTTGCTCAATCAGCATTCCTATTAATTATAACACAAATTTTTAATAAGAATACACAGAATGTATTATAAAATTTAAGTTAATAATCTTTATAATAAAAAAAAAAATAGTTATAACTATCTAACTCATGGGTTAATTACATACAAATTGATATTTCAATAGTATTCATAAATTACTTAGTGAAATTATTTATATATGTGTATATAAGGAAAGCATATATTCAACCCCCGGGAATGGAAACTGCACTTTGATTGCTTATAAAAAGGAGTTAATATTTTTTGGGTGACTTAAATAGCGGTGCCTATTCAATTACACTATTTAGTTTTGATTTGGACCTCACAAATAAAATCCTTTTGTATTGTCATAAAGAAATATTTAACCTTTCATATAGATTATATTAAATTAATTAATTAATTAATTAATTCCTGTAACAGATTATCCGATCATGGCTTCCAATTTCTTGATTGGTGTAGCTTGTTATTCTCATCGGGTGGGTGAAGAAGCATTTCCTTAGTCGCCCAGAAAACATGATTGGAAAACAAGGCATCTAAACCATGTGCATTTTTTCAATCTTTAGTTAACTCTAACTTTGTACATATCTCATCATTTCATACTTTTAGTGGATGCGGCAGCCTGCAAACGCATTTTAACTTTATATATATATATATACATATATACACATACATACATATATCATAGTCTAATTTCAACGGCTCCCTTCAACGTAAAGCACTTTCTCTCACTCTGAATGACGGGAGAGTACATTTCATGTTATAATTATCTCATAGTGGCTTTTAGTTGCTTCTTGTGTGTGTGTGTGTGTGTGTGTATACATATTATGTAGACGGAAACAGAAGTAAATAAAATATGTTTTAATTTATAGTCTCAGTATATTCCTGATAATATATTAATATTTATCTGTTTGACAAAATGAACAGTAGAAACCACAACCTGGGGTCGGCAGCTGCAAAAAGGATTAGTTGCATCCATATAGACAATGAAAGGTCAGTTGTCGAGATACGTGTATTCCACATCATATGCATACACATCTAAGAGATATATATATCTTGTATATGTGTGTGTGTGTGTGTGTATATATATATATATATATAAGATCTTGAATGCAGTCTCCCTGTAAATATGTGGAAATAATTAGAGTTTGTTCATGTGGGATTATGTTTGTGGGACTATTTGGGTCTTTTTGGATTTGGGTTTTATGGCTTTGGGTTCTTAGGCTTAAAACAGCTTTAGAATTAAATAAAATTGAGTTTAGTTTTTAAAATGGGCTGTTGGAAATTGGTTTCAAAATTAAAAAGCCTTCCAACAATTAAAGAAAATTTTAAACAATTTGCAAATGAATCCCAGATGAAAATCATAATCTGACTACTAATTAGTTTCAGTATATATGTGTAATCTCCATCAACAGAATCAATGAATTGAATTTTCAAGCAAATCAAGAATCATAGAAAGCTAATTCTCTCTTTTGCTCTGTTTTATGACACAAATATACTACCTTAACTACATATATACATGTATAATGAATAAAAGAATCATCAAGTGGAGACTACATTTATATATTAGATTCTATACTAGACTAATTCCAGAGTTTTGCCATTATCTTCAGGGCCATCTGCAGGCATGAATCTCTTCCAGAACCTGTGTTGGCTCCAGACAATGAACATGTTTTCAATGGGGACGTTCTTGGTTTTTAGCAAGAAGAAGAAGATGAAGCAGGTCATGATGGCGACGAAGAAAGCAAACATGAAGAAGAGTCCGAACTTCATTCTGCATAGCAAGCTGAGGAACAGCAAAGCAATCAAGAAAGTAACCGAAACCGTAATGCTCTGAGTCGCCGATCGGATTCCCAGCGGCGACATCTCGCTCAGCACCAACCAACCCAGAGGTCCCCACGACCACACAAATGCTGCCACGAATAGACATATGAATATTACCACAAGGATAGCGAACCACGTCGATAGCTGGCTCGTCTCATCGCTCACCCAAATTTCCACCATATAAGCGCTGCCACCATAATCTGTATACATGCAGAGTGTGTGTTAATTACAACAACTATATATTCATTCAATTATAATTAAAGAGTATTCTTTAGAATTACGTACCTGACATACAAACATCTGTACTCCACCCTGAAGCAACATAATAAACTGATGGAAAATTTTTTTATAGAAACTGAGGCATCAACATCACCCCACCTGAAATTAATTCATTACTAAATATTTAGTGATCATAATTAAATTACAGAAAAAAATTAATTTAAGAAGATGATCTGAATGTAAGCTTACCAGATATACCAATGTCAGTATCCAAAAGTCAAGCCACCCATGGCGGCAACAATGCAGGTAATGACGACAAAGGCAGTGAGTTTTTCTGGATATTGTTTTGAATCTCTACTGCCAAAAACAACAAAACCACCAGCCATGGCAATCGACTATATTATATGTTGAAGAAATTTTTTAACTCGAGAGATGTATTTATTATGCACAAAAAATAATTATTTAACCCAAAAAGATATAACAGTAAATCGAGAGACAAGAAAAAATCAAATTACAGTGAGTGAGAATTGAAAGTGAGAGTCTGCTTCATTATAAAGAGATAATTAATGGGCTCCGATTCGAACTAGAAGAGGACCAGTCCTCTTTCTCTTCGAGCAAAAAGATACATATGTTAATGCATACATAAGTTTACGTGCAAAAACTATGTCGTTTTAGCTAATATACAAATTGGGTTGGGCTAGATCTCAGTCGGGCTTATTTGGGTCTTTTTAGACTTGGGTTTCATGTGTTTGGATTTATTTTCTTTTAACTCTTAACAACCAATTCCATACATACATCTATCCTTATTATATCCAACAAAATTATGCTTTTAACCCGAACTAATTATATAATTTGTCTAATTCTAATTGTTTATGTTACATAATTTAAATAATTATTTCTCAAATTAATGTAAATTAATATATAAGATTTTTAAGCAAATAAATATTTGTGCAGATGGTAACGAAAACTACTTACTACTAACTACAAAAAAAAAAGAATATATGAAAAATAATATTAGACAGAAGTCAAATAAAATGTATATATATAAAAGATTAATACATGTGTAGGTCCATAGAATAGGCAAAGTCTTATTACACTCGATAATCACAAAGGAAACTGGTGTAGATAAATATTATCCATGTGAATGCCTCTAGAAACGGAAAAAAAATAATTACACCTAAAAATGTCAATAAAACGACAATGATATTAAATACTTTCCTATTAAATGGCATGGACCATTTTTGAAGGTAACCGATATAAACTTCTATTTAAATTATCTTCATTAACAAAATTCTATAAACCTTTCACCAGTTAAAAAAAGCAAATTTTGCATCTAACCTCTCTATTCTATTAAACTCTTTTTTTTTCTCTCATGGAGGACTAACATTTAATTTGCATGTCCTGTAATGAATCAACTAACGACAACAATCATGAAGACGAAGACCCTTTTGTGGATGAAGATAACTTTTGTATGGAAGAATTTCCAATCATTTGGAATGGGAGGTGTAGGAAATATTTACCTACCGATTGAATTTGATTAGGAACGATGCAGAGTTTGCTATAGTGAATCAAACTCCATATTTATTATTCTGAGGAGAAGCTTTGTTCGTAACCATTGAGAAATTATTTTTGAGCTTATGAAGAGTCTTGTATGGGTTCTTAGCTGCATCAAGTCTCTTCGCAATGTGAATTTATTTTTATTGTCGGAGAAATACATGAGGATGATGGCTCGAAAATGGGTGGCCCAAATTTCAAAAAGCCTCCGCAAAGATAATTTAACTTAAATATTTTTGTATTTGCTATTGATTCCATTTGAAGCATGATCAGACAATAAAAAAATTTACTACTTCTTAGTTTGAGAATGAAATAGGGTAGGAAGATGCAAAACACCTACCTCTTTATGTACACTAGTTACTAAATAATTTGTAAGCAACATTATTGGAATGCTATCTATTGTGAAAGTGTTGTTTATTAATGATATTAGCTAACTAAAAAATTTACACACCATGGACTATAAAAATTAAAAGAAAAAAAAAAAGATGAACTTCATATCGACTCATTTTCTCATAAATTTTTTTTAATATTTTTTTATTACAAAAACGATCACGATGATGGTGTACAACATTAAATCATCTTATGGCCTGCTTTTGTTATTATTATTATCAATTTGAAAATTTTACTTGTTTTACTTTTTCTTTAATACTCAAAATTGCTGAATTTATTCACTATTTATCAAATGTCTAAGTAACAAAGAAAAAATAATTTCAAAACTTTTAGAAAAGACAGTGCTAAAGTTTTAATAAATTGTGCTAAAAAATTTAATTATTCTCAAATCATTGAATGCTTTACTAATTATCAAATGCCCAATAAAAATATAATAATATATCTTTTAGAAAAAGACAATGCTTAATTTTCGTTTGACAAATCGTACTAATATAGATAATTAAACAAACTCTTGCAAAGGTAGTTTAGAATTCAAGTGTTTTGGAAATTGTCACTAATTCTCGTATAGATTCTTAGTTCGAGGACTAATGGATAGGAAGGCATAAGACACCTACCTCGTTATCTGCACTAATTATTAAATAATTTGTACGCATATTTATTAAGATAATTTATGGAAGTTTTGTTTATTAATAATATTTACAAAATATGAGATAAAAAATAAAAAATAAAAGACAAACTACATCCCATGTTTCACATAGACTTTTTTCTCTAGATGATTATAACATTTCCCAATTAGCGAAGTACATCCCATCTTAATCACATATTTTCGAAAAACTCACACTTCTCTCACATGTCTCACATTTGCCAAAAAGTTAAATACCCTCTTTTTTCAATCTCATTTGATTCTCCCTTCCATTAACAGAAAATGATTGTGCAACTAGACAATTGATTTCGAGTCTTCTATAGGTGGAATACATTACATGAAAGATGTTGAGAAACCGATTTTCCTCTTTGCCACATGTTTTTCCCCTTTTTTCTCTAATAGCCTTTCGTTAGACTTTCATAAATCTTCTTTTAGGCATTGATTTTGCAGCCATGTGTGAACCCTAAATTCAAACTTAATTTCATGTGCCAAAACTACATCATTTCGACTAATACAGAAATTTGATTGGGCTAGATTTTAGACAGGCTTGATTGGGTCCTTTTAGATTTGGGGTTCATGCATACAAGTTTATTAGTTTTTTTTCGTGTTAAAATATTAAAATGTCTTTTGAACTAGTTAAAATTTATAATGAAATATTGTATTTTCAAAGTTTTTCTTGAATTTCTAAAAGGTATAAAATATTTTCTATCTGTTAGCTTTATCTACCAATGTCTATTGTCGTTACGAATCACCTTACTAATAAGAAGTCAAGTTATTTTTACTTCAAATTTATTGATATGGCGTACATGTCAGTGCCTACGTGGATGTTATGTCAATAAACATTTTAACCCCCTTTTGCCCCATCTAAACGAGTTTTTTAATTTATACCATGCTTTCTTCTTCTTCATAAATGCAATCATCTATACCTTAAACCAAAAAAACTCCCTCATCTCTATGTCATCGACTTCTTTAAAGTATTGATCCTCTCATATGTTCCTTCATAATGATGTGTACTTTGCACCATACATGCTAGGATTGCTTTTGCGAAAACATGCTTCCATCTTTAAATTATTTACAGCCTCCTTTATCTTTGTGCCTAAATCGAAACAAAGCAAACTTCAATCTTCGAACAATACAAAGGTTCGTTTATGCAAACTCTTGAATAATTTATGCTAACTCATAAAAGAAAGGTGATTGTCTTTTGCCAAAATCCACAAGAACACATTTATGTTAATTCCTTCATTTTTATGCTTGTCACCAAGAAAAAGTATTATCGTATATGAGATGTGGTCTGGATTGTAACTTAAGCAAATTAGTTTATCGATTTTAGTAAAAAGAATTAATAAAATATGTTATTATTAGAGGAAATTAATACTTTATTAAGTCAGCATCAGTCAACACGTTTTTAATTCCTTTTGGAGTTTTAACATAATCATCTAAGATCATTATCAGTAACTTTAAATCCAAAAAAAAAAAACTTTAATTTTCTTTACATAAGTATACAGAGTGACTTATGATTAGAGAAAAAATGTAATGATTTGGTTTAAGGTTCTTTACATCATGTGTTTTATCAGTTGTAAGTATATAAAGTAAGTTATCATTAGGAAAAAAAATAATGATTTGATCTAAAACTGTCATATACTTCATTAACTATAAATATACAATGTAACTTATGATTAGAGGAAAAATGTAATGATTTGGTTTAAGGTTCTTCTCATCATGTGTTTTATTAGCTCCAAGCAAACAAAAAAAACTTATGATTGGAAAAAAATATAATAATTTGGTGTAAGTTTCTTCCCATCGAGTGCTTCATCAGCAATAATAGACGCATTTTAGAAATCCTTAACGTAATTTCTTAACATCAAGTTTTTTATTAGAAACAATAAACTTCTTCAAAAAAAGTTAACAATATGGAGAATTTTGTCATGTTCTCTAAAATTTACAGAGAACTTTGGACAAAAATACTTCATGGAGAATTTTAAATATTTTCATGTAATTCAGTAGATATTTTAATATTTTAGTTATTCTTTCACAAAAAAATATCTCATATCAGAGAAAAAAATACACTTGTTGTGTGTTTATCATTATTATTTAAATGCTATGTAATAAATGAGTATCATAAATTTAAGTAGAAGAAAAATAATTGAAGTAAATTATATATATATTTAATAATTTTGTAGTTATAAATATTGATGAATATTATTATAAAGGACTGGAACTTAAAAGAAAATAAAATCATAAATTGAATGCGGAAGCGAAATAATAGAGTTTAAGGTTTACATTTCTTACACAATAATTTAGAATGCCCAATAGTACTACAGGAATGATCATTCTAAAAGAAATTATGAAAATTAAGGAAATAAACAAAAAACTAATAACTGAACATTCTAGGACGACATTCACTAGTTTTTGAAGGAAATCCGGGTTATGAACTATTCACAACCATTTTGTTGATCGGGATCTGGGTCTTATTCATCTTGATCTGAAATAGTTAATGAAAGGGTAAGCTACACTAACTCAGTAAAAATATCGTACTACTCACTAATATAGAAACTGAAGGTTGGTAAAAATCATAAAAACAACCAATTGAGCTCTTAATTTAAATAAATTCACTTATCATAAAGAAAACTATTTATTGCATATATTTATCGTTTGCGAGATTTTCAAAATCGACCTATAAAGACAATAATCTAAATAACATTTCAATCTTATATTCAAGTGAGAAAGAACAGTAATTTTATTTATTTATTTGTCTACTGGTATCCCTGAGGGCCCATAGGGATGTTTCATTACGCGTGAACTATTATTCAACGTTACCAACTAACCGGTCTTCCCCATATCCCATCCAGTATAAATACCAAAAATACTATCCCTCAATATCCCGTCCGGTATGCGGGTGAAACGAGCCGTTCCCATACTCCGTCCGCTATGAACGCCAAAAATATTATTTCTCGATACCCTGTCCGATATGAGGCGACGTTTACGGTAAGATTTTCTATATACCCGATATGTTCACCATCTCTCATGATATCTAGTAAAGCTACCATTCATTCATTCACTTAACCAATCAATTTTTCATTTACATTTAATTTTTAGTTTTACAATTTAACCGTAAATCAATGCAGGAAAAATAATACATGCATTAAGGAAACATAACTCAATTATTTTATCAATTTCAGTATATTATCATGTATTTAAAGCTGTAAAACAAAACAATTAGTTATACAAGACAAACAATAATAAATAACCGGTTCTGTCTCCATTAGTAATCTGTAATTAATTCTCGAAGATTTTCAAATTACGCAAAATACTGTATTATTGATAATTAAATTTCAATTCCATAACAGAGAATAAAGTGGGGGATTTTTACCCAAATCGGTGTCCGAAATATCGAACTTTCTGCTGTGTCTACTGGCGGTCTTTGGGTTTCCTGAATTTTTTTTGCGGATATTAAAACACGCTTCACGTACCTAAAAATACCCCAAAAAATTCAAAATCGATGTTAAAAAATTTTTTCGGCCAATTTTAGAATTTCGGCACGCACCGCTGTGCTCCAGCGACGACACCACCACCCACGGCAGCGGTTTGCCTCGAATTGATCATTTTTTACCAATTTTGGCCGGTTTCGGCCGATTTTATACCAATCCCTGCTAGAAAACACGTTAGGGGGACTGGGTTTATCAAAAAAAGTCAAAAAATAAAAACCTAATAGCGACAGAATTTTTTGGTACGGCGGCTCCACCGCTCACCTTTGCGGCTGGGTGTTTTTCTTTGGTCAACCTGTAAAAAACAAAACGGTAAATACAATGGTAGAAAAATCACACGAAACAGGAAACGGGAAGGGACTCATCGAAGGCAATTTCACATTTTGCCCGCAGTGGCGACGCCAGGCTTTGCCCATAGTTTCTGTCTCATCCACCGATCCTTTTGCTTCAATTTGTTCATGGGAGTGTTTGGAATCAAATTTCGAATGAATAGAAGAATTTTTACCTTCTATGGTTTTGATTATTGGAAATGATTAATGAAATAATTATTTTCCGTTAAGATTCATAATGAGTAAGACGAATTAATGTAAATGATGGCATACAGTTTCATGATAGGTAATTATAAAAATTATATCGACTAAAATTAATAGAAAACTATTTTAATGAAATTTGATTTGACCGAATATTGTTTGACCTTATTTTCTAATTAATATGTTGACTCCACGTGAAAGTATTAATTTCATGATGTAATCTCCATCAACAGAATCAATGAATTGAATTTTCAAGCAAATTAAGAATAATAGAGATG
This sequence comes from Carica papaya, assembly GCF_054855325.1. NCBI lineage: Eukaryota > Viridiplantae > Streptophyta > Magnoliopsida > Brassicales > Caricaceae > Carica > Carica papaya. The sequence goes on along the minus strand of NC_142309.1, from coordinate 5,515,240 downwards.
ATAATGAAAAATGAAAAAGAAAAAACAGAGTAAATAATTACAGCACAACAATAGCTTACAAGTTTAGAAAGCTAATTCTCTCTTTTGCTCTGTTTTATGACACAAATATACTACCTTAACTACATATATACATATATAATGACTAAAGTTTAAAAAGAGAAAATAAAAGAATCATTAAGTGGAGACTACATTTATATATTAGATTATAGACTAGACCAATTCCAGAGTTTTGCCATTATCTTCAGGGCCATCTGCAGGTATGAATCTCTTCCAGAACCAGTGTTGGCTCTAGACGACGGACATGTTTTCAATGGGGACGTTCTTGGTTTCTGGCAAGAAAAAGAAGATGAAGTAGGTCATGATGGCGATGAAGAAAGCAAACATGAAGAAGAGTCCGAACTTCATTCTGCAGAGCAAGCTGAGGAACAGTTGAGCGATCAGGAAAGTAAACAACATGTTGACCAAAATCGTAATGCTCTGAGTTGCCGATCGGATTCCCAGCGGCGACATCTCGCTCGGCACCAATCAACGCAGAGGTTCCCACGACCACAGAAATGCCGCCACGAATAGACATATGAATGTCACCACAAGGATAGCAAACCACGTCGGTAGCTATCTCGTCTCCCCGCTCACCCTAAATTTCCACCATATAAGCGCTGCCACCATAATTTGTATACATGCAGAGTTTGTGTTAATTACAACAACTATATATTCATTCAATTATAATTAAAAGGTATTCTTTAGAATTACGTACCTGACATATAAACATTTGTACTCCACCCTAAAGGAACAGAAATCTTCTTCCCCACTTATCAGTTGCATAGATAGATACACTGGTTGCAAACACATTAACCAAGCCGGTAATGACAGATGAGAGAAGAGAAGCACTGCCTCCGAATCCTAAAGTTCTGTAAAGCACGAGAGCGTAGAACATGACGACGTTGATACCAGTAATCTGTTGAAACAGAGGTATAAAGATAACCATGATCAACTGAGGACGATGGCTCTCTCTCAATTTCCTCCATGGATGTTCCACGGCCATGGAAGCCTCACTTGCAGCCACCAAGTCCGTGAACTCAGCCTCAACTTGGTCCTCGCTAACTCCGCGAATGCGTCTAAGCATTTTGCGAGCCTCCTCCTTTTGGCCTTTCTCGAGCATGGAGTTGGGGGTGTTAGGGAGAAAGATAGCAGAGAGGAAAACGAAGAGTGCGGGGACTGCTGCACACCCCAAGCTCACACGCCATCCCAAGTCATGGGGGATCTTGGCAGTGAAGTAGTTGATGATGTTGGCAACGAAAATGCTGATGGTGATTGACAATTGGAAGACAATATTGAGACGACCCCGGTGCTGGTATGGAGCCATCTCGGCGACGTAAACTGGAACTGACTGAATGGAGAAACCAACACCGCAGCCCAAGAGAAGACGACCGATGATGAGCATAGTGAGATTTTGGGATGCGAAGTTAATAGCAGCTCCAGCGAGAAAAACTAAACTGGTGAAGAGCATGGGAATTTTTCTTCCCCACTTCCTGGTAATCTAAGAAGTGAAAAAGGAAGTAATAAATGCATCCAAATAGAGAGAAGAAGTGAAGACGGTGAGATTGGTGTTGTCGAACTTGCAGTACTGGTTGGTGGAAGTAGTTAAAAAAGCTAATTGTTTGGTGTTGTGTATGGGAGCTGGACAATTCTCAACCAAATATAATATTCATTCATTCATTGTCATCTTAGTAAAAGGGAGGATACATTTATAAAGCTCTTTGGCTCCTAACAGATAAAACCGAAAACAACACAAGAAATAATAGAGAACCTAAACAACACGGAATAAGCAGGAAGTACATGCAACTTTAATGATTTTTAGAGATGGACAATTTGGCTCTCAAGCTGAAGACGATTGCATTCCAGTTTTCGACCAAGCGTATTTGTCTGAGGTCTATGGGATGAGTTGGAATGTTGACTGGAACTTCCCGCTGATCTGGACAAGTTGGCACACTTGTCTTCTAAGAACGATTATTGCCAGTTGTTCCTGTTCTCAACATTCTCCCTCAAACTTGTCAAGGGAAGCGGTTGGTGAACCAGTCCAAGTTTTTTCCTGAAATACTTAATCTGTGTTTGTGATAGGGCCTTGGTGAAGCAATCAGCAGTCTGATCACATGAGGGCACGTATCTAAAGTTTAGAGCACCTTTTGTCACTTGATCGCGAACAAAATGAACGTCCACTTCAATATGTTTGGTTCGTGAATGGAAAACAAGATTGCTTGCAAGAGCCGTGGCACTCATGTTATCATATCAAGCTATCGGAGTTTGTGGAGTGGTTACATTTATCTCTTTGAGTAGGGACTCTAGCCAGATGATTTCACAGGCAAGAAGAGCTAGGGCTCTATATTCGGATTCCGTACTTAACCTTGACACAACATTTTGCTTCTTAGAACTCCAAGAGATCAAGATTTCTCCAAGATAGAAGCAATAGCATGAAGTCAAGTGTCGATCATCCTTTAAGCAGGCCCAGTCAGCATCCAAATACCCAACAATATTTAGTCTGTCACTGGGTTTGATATGAAGACCGATATTAGTCGTTCCTTTTAGGTATCGGAGGACTCTTTTCAAAGCTTTAATGTGAAGATCAGTTGATTTTGCATGAACTGGCTAAGTTTGTTGACAATAAATTATATATCTGGCTTTGCGTGAGTTAAAGATTGAAGGGACCCTATTATTTTTTGATAGGCAGTTGGGTCTTTCAGTTCTTCCCCTTCTCTAGTGGATAAATTGTTGTCGAGAACAGCTGGTGTCGGACAAGCGTTAGCAGATAGTATATTGCTTCTTTTGAGGAGTTCTTTGATATATTTTGTTTGGGTGAGAAAGAGACCAGTGTCATCACGTGTTGCCTCAATGTCGAGGAAAAGATAGATGTCTCCAAGATCTTTAAGTGCAAATGAGTTGTGAAGTTGGTTGATGACATTTTGCATCATTTCTAATTGATTCCCTGTAACTATTATGTCATCAACATAGATTAGGATGAAGATTTGGGTTGTCCCTGCGAGGAAGAGAAAGAGAGATATTCTGCTTGTGAGTTTCGTAAGCCCCATTCGATTAGTTAGGATTTGAGCTTGTCAAATCACGCTCTTGGAGCTTGCTTGAAACTATAGAGCGCTTTATTGAGTTAACAAACTTGGTTGAGGTGTTTGGGATCTTCGAAGCCTTCAGGTTGCTTCATAAACACCATCTCTTTTAATTCTCCATTTAGGAATGCATTGTTAACATACAGTTGTTTGATATTCCTACCGTTTGTTACGGCTAACACCAGGATCACTTGAAGTGTTGATGCCTTAATCACTGGGCTGAAGGTTTGATGGAAGTCTATTCCAGGTGTTTGATGAAAACCTTTTACCACTAATTTGGCTTTGCACCATTGGAAACTTCTATTGGTATTGGTCTTGATTTTATAAACCCATTTGTTGCCAACCAGATTCATTTCAGGTTGATGAGGAACCAGCTTCCATTTTTTATTATTCCTGAGAGCATATAGTTCTTCTTCCATGGCTGACTTCCAGTGACGAATTTTGATTGCTTCAAGAATGGAATAAGGTGTTGTAAGGTCTCTTACCATCACTGCTTTGAAGTTGGAAGTCTTGTGGCATGTTCATTGGTTTAAAGATCCCTGCTTGAGCTCTGGTCATCATCTGGTGTCTTGGTGCTTCTGTCAACATATTTTCAGCTTGTATTCTCTTTTCTTCTTGTTCTGATGGTGTTATGCTTTGACTAGGAGAGGACACTATTTCTTCATCTCTTGGTGAGTGTTGCGGTGAGGACTTTGCCACAGGAGAAGAAGCTGGTGCTAGAGTTTCTTTAACGACTTGTCTGTTTGGACTTTCTGGGATAAGAGGTGTAAGATTGGAAGATATGTTCACCCAATAAGGCAGTGTGATTGTAGAAATAGTTTCGGGTTGATGTGTTTTTACGAAACCATGGTGATAAGGGAATTCAAATTCATTGAAGACAACGTTTCTGGAAACATATATTTTACCGGTAGGACTGAGACATTTGTATCCCATGAACTATAACCAAGAAAAACACATTTTGTTGAGTGGAATGAGAGTTTGCCGTTTTGATACGATTATAGGCAAGGAAAATAGGCACACCCAAAGGTCTTCAACTATTTGTAGTTAGGCCTTTTGTGGTAAAATTTTTCTAGTGGTAAGGACTAATTCAAGGTAGGTATGGCATTCTATTGATCAGGAATACTGCTGTTTCAAAGGCATCAAGCCAGTATTTCAATGGTACACCCGACTCGGCAAGAAGAGTAAGATTAGTTTCGGTTATGTGCCGATGTTTCCTTTCAGCACGTCCGTTTTGAGCTAAAGAGTAGGGGCATGAGTATCTGATCTTAATCTCATTATTTTGGACAGTTTGGGCTAGGTCAGTAAATTCTCCTACCATGTCTGATTGAAGACACTTTATTTTCTTTCCAAACTAAGTTTCTATTTGGCGTTTGAACAGAGTAAAGGCTTGAAAAACTTCTTATTTCTATTTTAGTGAATAAAGCCAAAGTGAATTGACTGTAATCATTAATGAAAATTACATAGTACCTATGGCCAGAGAGAGAAGGGAGAGCTGATGGTCCCCAGACATCGGTGTGAACACTTTCAAAGGGGGCCTTTGCATTTGATAAAGACATAGTGTAAGGAAGAAGATGAGACTTGTCCAGTTAACATGCATCACAAAATATGTTTTCATTAAGTTTAAATGATTCATTACATGTTTTCAGGATGACAGATAAGGTTTTTAAAGATGGGTGTCATAATCTTCTATGCCACATCAAGATTCTTGATTCAGACGTTTGATTATGTTTACTAGTGAAGAAGGCTTGACAGTAAGGATGGAAATGAGGAGCTAATCCTGATGAGTCCAAGCAATATAAGTCGTCTTTAAGCTTCCCTAGCAGCAGCACCTTGCCTGTAGCTTTGTCCTTCACAAAACAGGAAGATGAGTCAAAGGTAACTTTAACATTGTTAGTGAATGAGAAACACTCAGTAAGTTTTTATTGATCTTTGGTACATGTAAGACTTTGTTTAAGGTTAGTTTTCTGTTTTTGGGAGTGTGAATATTTATCTTACCAACGTGTTTGATGGGCATTTTCTCACCATTTTCAATCATGAGACTTTCACTTCCTTCATACTGTTGCTTATATTGCAGTAGGTTGGCATCTCCTGTTACATGATTGTTAGGACCACTGTCAACATACCAAAGTGGATCTTTAATGGTGTCTTCAGGAGTTGCTGAAAAGGTTGAACTTTGATATGCCTTTAAAATGTTTTCTGGGATGGTTCCCATGTAGCTATTGTCATATCGGTAATAGTAGTAAGCAGCAATATGGCCGATTTTGCCACACACCTGGCAGATTGGCCTGGAGTTACCACTGGCTCTTGCTCCTCTTCTGTTGTTGTGACGACCTCCTCTATTGAAGGAACTATTGCATCCTCCTCCTCTGTTAATTGATTGAGAGGGTAAGTTCTGATGAGTTCTATTATTTTTTATGCTAAAGAAATGCGCTGAGGGACGTCTGAGGTTTAGAGTGGTCGTGGTCAAGTTCAGTTGTTCCAGCCGTCTTTCATAGTTGAGCAGTTGAGATTGTAGTTCGACCCAGTTTATGCTTTTTTTCTTTGTGATTTGACACACGAGTGGATTGTATTCAGAGGAATTTAAACCAGCAAGAACTTATGAGGTGAGATCCTCTAGAGTAACAGGATGTCCTGCTAGGGCAAGATTATCAGCAATTTCTTTGATGGATTTGAGGTTTCTTCCATCTTCAGGTTGCCATTTTACATTTTAATAAATTCTGTTTTGTAGTGGATTATATTTGCTCGTGTTTTAACTGTAAAAAGATCACGGATTCCTTCCCATAGGAGTTTTGATGTTGAATGCCCCATCAGGTTAGAGGCTATGTTGGTTTCAATGGAGCTGTAAAGCCAACCCAGCAGTATCTGATCTTGTGTAAATCAGTCTTCGAATTTTGAATTTACTATGATTTCGACTTCACCACTTCCTTCTATGGTTCTTTTTGTGTACTCAGGTGGGCTCGATTTGGCGCCGGTGAGGTAACCTCCAAGTTTGTTTCCTCTTATGATTGGCAATACCAAGTTTTTTCAAAGGAAATAGTTGTCATTATTGAGTTTCAGAGTACACACAGAGCTCATTGAGCTGCTAGATAGAGTTTGAACTCTTTGAGGTGTTAGGTTGAAGGTTAAGGAGTTGTTGTTCTCTCCTGCCATTATGCCTTGCGATCTAATACCAAGTTAAGAAAGCTAATTGTTTGGTGTTGTGTATGGGAGCTAGACAATTCTCAGCAAAATATAATATTCATTCATTCATTCATTGTCATCTTGGTAAAAAGGAGGATACATTTATAGAACTCTTTGTCTCCTAACAAATAGAAAACGAAAACAACACAAGAAACAACAGAGAACCAAAACAACGCGGAATAAGCAGGAGGTACATGCAGCTTTAAGGGTTTTTAGAGAGGGATGATTTGGCTCTTAAGCTGAGGATGATTGCATTCCAGTTTTCGGCCACACGTATTTGTCTGAGGTGTGTGGGATAAGTCGGCATCCTGACTGGAACTTCCCGCTGATTTGGACAAGTTGGCACACTTGTCTTCCAAGAATAGTTGTTGCCAGTTGTTTCTGTTCTCAACAGAAGTATCCAATTCCTCCTACCTGTAAATTGATGGGAAATTTTTTTGTAGAAACTGAGGCATCGACGTCACCCCACCTGAAATTAATTCATTATTAAATATTTAATGATCACAATTAAATTACAGAAAAAAAAATTAATTGAAGAAGATGATCTGAATGTAGGCTTACCAGATATACTAATGTCGTATCCAAAAGTCAAGCCACACATGGCGACAACAATGCAGGTAATGACGACATAAGCAGTGAGTTTTCCTGGATATTGTTTTGAATCTCTGCCGCCAGAAATAACAAAACCACCGGCCATGGTGATCGACTATATTATATATTGAAACAAAATTTTTAACTCGAGATATGTATTTATTACGCATAGAGAACAATTATTTAACCCAGAAAGATATAGCAATAAATCGAGAGACAAGAAGAAATCAAATTGCAGTGAGTGAGAATTGAAAGTGAGAGTCTGCTTCATTATAAAGAGATAATTAATGGACTCTGATTCGAACTAGAAGCGGACCAGTCCTCTTTCTCTTCGAGCAAGAAGATGCATATGTTAATGCATACATATATTTGTATTCCTACTTAACTAATGATTAGGATTTAATTTTATGTGCCAAAACTATGTCGTTTTGGGCTAAAGGTGAGACAAGCTAATTTAGGGCTTTTTAGACTCAGGCTTAAAAGTCTTTGGGTTTAGGCGTAGAACGGACGAACCTTAATATTTAAGTAAGTTGGAAAATATATGATATAACTAAGATTATATTTACAAGATCTAACATGGATTCATGTCCTAGATTATTCATTTATTTGTTTTATCATAATTAAACATAATGTCATTCAAAATCAATGGTGTTTTTTAGACATTAATTGGCATATTTATTTTCATTTCTCTTTTGAGTTTTTTGTTTGTATAAATCTTATCAATAAATTGATTTTCATATTTACTTCTTTTATTAAAAAAAAAAGAAAAAAAAAATTGTAACAACCAAAAATCTTGTTCAATTAAACAAAATTATGCTTGTAACCCATATTAATTATATAACTTGTCCAAAACTACGTCGTTTCGGCCAGTGCAGAAATCTAGCTTGGGCTGGAGCTCAAAGTCTTTTCAGACATGTGTTTCATGGGTTTAGATTTAGGCTTAGAGTTGGCTGGAGCATTAAAATGAGAATTGGGTTTAGTTTAAAACCGAGCTGCTGAAATTGGTTCTAAAATTAAAGATGGCTCGGCTTACAGAATGAAAGTTAGACACAGTCTGAAAATGTTCAATCAAATTTTATAAATAACTTGTATTAGATTGTTTTAGTTGCACAAGATATACATGATTAAGATTATACATTTATTTATTTACTTTGTCGGAATTAATCATTCTACTAAAATATATTCTCCGAATTATAAACTGCGATACATCTCATAACCTTTGTTGCATACTGTAACCCAATTTTGTGGCTTCTTTGAACTGTGCCTTAGCGTATTAAATCCCATCTATGTTCGTCTTTATTTTTTTTATAAAATAAAAAATAAAAAATAATTTGTAGGTATCAAAAATCTTGGTCGATTACGTTTTGTTCATCAAAATTATATTTATAACACAAATTAATTATATAACGTGCCTAATTTTAATTGGTTATGATAGGTAAAAATCTGAATAATTTATTTTTAAAAAAAAATACATATTTATATTAATTAAAAAAATCAGATACTATTAGGTATAAAAAATAAATAAATAAGAATAGGAAGTAATAAATGGAAGAAGTAAAAAAGAAAGTAAATAAAGCGTATATGGAGGAAATCAATGCTAGTAAGTGCCCCCACAAAAATCAAAGTACAAACACATGAAATAAATGTATGTAGATAAACATTATCTATGTGAATGACTCCAAAAAAAATAAAAGAGTAATTACACCTAAAAATAAAAATGAAATTATAAGGATATTAAATACTTACTTTTTGAGTAGTATGGACCACTCTTGAACGATACCAATATAAACTCCTATTTAAATCACCTTCATTAATAAATTTATAAACATGTTCCGTCAGTTAGAAAGAAACTTCTCTTACGTTTAAGCTCACTACTCTATTTAATTTTTTTTTAGTTTTATGAGAGTAACTTTTTATTTACATATCCTCCAATAAATTAAATAATTGCAACAATCTTGAATACTTTTTTTGAAGATGAGGATCGTTTTCGTACAGAAGAATTTTCAATCCTTTGGAATTGGAGATGTAGAAAATATTTATTTATGGACCAAACCAAGTGCAGAAGGACACATAGTTGTTTTATAGTGAACTAAACTCTGTGATCTTTGTTTTGCAAAGAAGCTTTATTTGTATGCTCTTGAGAAATTATTTTTCAAATTTGGAAACCTCATGCAACGATGCTCGAGTGCACTAAGTTTCTTTGCTATGTCAATTTTGGGTTGTGCTTATTGTAGAAAAAGTGCATGAAGAAACTTTCCTCTTCATCAAAAAGTTGAGTATCTTGTTCAAAGTGTTCGCGAACAAAAATGATCATGGCTCTCCTTTAGAACCACTTACTTATTTCTCATCCAACTATAATGACTCATTTTAATTTATCAGAAACAAAGAAGAAACATGAAGAATGTATTTAGTTATGGGAGATATACAACTAGAAAAGAAGCCGAGAGAAGTATCAAGTGAGTTGTAGAGATTTTGTTTAATGGGTGGAGATTCAATGTCAAGCATATTAAGGAAGGATGGTAAGAAGCTCAAAATGAGGAGAATATCAACTTCTTCCAAATGAAGGATGACTTGAACTTGGGTGGCTCAATTTTTAAAATGTTTCTACAAAAATAATTTAAATTTAAATTTTTTTTTTTTTTATAGTTGTCATTAATCTTATTAGAAGTTGAATCATACGCTAGATAAATTTACTAGTCTAACATAAATTATCAGTTCAAAATTAATATGGGATAAGAAGGTAAAACACATCTACACAAATTATTTAAATACTTGGAAGCATACTTACTAAAATACTATCTATAGGGAAAGCTTATGAAAATATTGTTTATTTAATTATATGCATTAATTAAATTTTTTACAAATATGGAAAAAAATAAGACAAAATACATCCCAATTAGACATTGTCATTTTATCAAAAGTTCTTAAGTATTTTACTATTGTTAAAAAGGATTATAATGATTGTACAAAATATTTAATCCTAAAATGACCCACTTTTGTTATTATTATTATTATTATGATGTTAAATTCTAATAAAAAATTAGTAAAATATATATAATCTATACCATGAATTAAAATAGTGGAAATGAAAATAGCACTCCACAAATTTTATATGAAATCAAGCAGTTCAAAGGAATTCAACAAATTTCCTAAATACAAAGTTCAAGTTATGTGCCAAAAACTACGTCCTTTTGGAAAATGCAGAAATCAACTTGAGCTGGATCTAAAAGTCTTTTTGGAACATGTGTTTCATGGGATTGGATTTAAGCTTAGTGGGATATTGCATTAAAATGGAGTTCGAAATGAGAATTGGGTTTAGTTTGAAAACAAGTTTTTGAAATTGATTGTAAAGTTAAAGATGACTTTAGGCTTATAAATCAAAAGCTAGATACAATCTGAAATTGAGTGTAACAATTTTATAAATAACTTTATTAGATTGATTAGCTGAACAAGACACGATACGATTAAGATTATATTACAAAAGCGTAATCGGAATTCATGCGTTTAAAAGGCAACCAACATTCTAAAATATTTATTTATTTACGTTATCTGAATTGATCATTCTAACTAAAGTTTTTTTATCCTAATTGTAAACATGATACATTTCTTGTTGCCTTTGTTGCATACTAGTGATTCTACTAGTATGCAATTGTGTAACATTCCGTTCCCAGGTTCCGTGGGTAATGAATTGACAATGGTTACCAGCTCATGGGTTCCAGAAACATACACAAACACATGCATCCTCCTTCATCAAAAAGGCACCGGTAGTTTACTCATTTTTAGTGGAATACATATAAACATATATACATATATATATATATATACGACAGAGAGAGAAGCCACAGGTCACGTTTGTAAGGTCAAAAAGAAACACAGACCTGTTGTGTTTGACAATAAATGGTTGGTTCTTCGTATGCATACAGATTTTTCCCTTGACTAATCAACTTCTCTGTTTCTATATAAAGACATGGTTATCTTTAGCAGTAACCTGAAACCAGTTAATCAAAGTAACATCGAGAACAATTCAAAAATTCTTTAACAAGCAAAACAAGTTCGAACTTGTGCTTCAAGTACCACCATCTCCTTCGCTGGTAAACTTTCAGTAAGTAAGAAAAAGCATTGTTCTGTTACATCAAATGCAGGAAATCGTTTTGGTCTCTATTAAAAAAAAAATTGTTAAACAGGTCATACTCCAAACAGGCAACAAGAGAAGTGTATAAACGACACTGCACCTGCTGAAACAAGATCATTCTATGTTTTAACTGGCGTTACATGGTCCTACTTTTTGATTTAGGGAGACATGAAGTGTCCTGGCAGCTGCTACTGCAGAGTCTCCGCTCTTGACAATTTTCTCCAGTACTCCAACCTTCTCAGACAGTAATCTAGCATTCACATTGGTGGACTGAACCAGTTTGTTTGCTGTTTCCAGAGCAGTGCATAGCTGGAAATGATGAGGACAAAAATAAGGATATTAGGAGAAAATAGAGCAGAACAATAGTAAGATTTTTTTTTTAAATTTGGGGAATTGTCCATAAACAGACTGAGGGTGTAAGCAACAATTCCCCAGTACGGACAGAAAGGAATGGGGTTGTATGCAAGACAGAGAGGTTCTCTCCAAAAATAAAACGAACGCAAACTAAAACTACATGCTAAAAGCACACATATCAAGCTCCACACCCAACTCACTGTCTCTTTTAGGGCATTGTACTTTTTCAGTTCTAGGTTAAAACACATTAAGTTTGCTGTTGGGGGTCAATACATAACGAAGAATTAGCAGGACAAAAAAAATTTACCCGCGCTCCCAACCTGTAAGACAAGTTGTGCATAGAATTTCTTTAAAATGTACAACACCAGGATAATTGACGCAAAGCAGTCTATATCCATAACTCAGCAAAGATTAGCAATTACCTTCAAAGTCAAACCTGTCCATGAGTGGTCAGATCCCGCAAGTGCCTCATTCAAGGTGTCATAATTTTCCTAAGGAAAAAATATTGGATAGATACTTGTTATACTACAAATAGTAGATGGGTAATATCTTATGAACACCTATTTAACAAAATAGGAAAACAATAAACTTCTCATAAGCTAACTAGTATGATCAAACTAACTATAGATACAACCAGACTAACCAGCAAACCTAAACATTACAACATAAAGTAAATCTGCTTATCAGAATTAATCAAAAGTAGTTCTGAGAAATATTCTAATCCTACAACAAGAATAAACAACACAAAGGCGGCACCAACTAGCAATCCATTCACCCAAAAAGCCTAGCAATATGTCGGTTACTATAGAATGGCAACTAGGAGGCCTGAGTCTTTATATCTGATATTGACTTTAGAGATTGGCCTTACTTTTGATATAGATTAAAAGCTAATACTGTTCTTAACCTCGTTTGAGATTGATTTATCTCTAGAAGAGGAAAAATTAACCCATCTGTAACTTCAGACTATTACCAGATTAACATCTCGTGCAATCTATTGTCCTAGAATAACCAAAGTCTTCACATGAATTCATTGCCCTACAATAAGCAGCAAGATAAATAAAAGAAAAAAGAACTATATAGTTCAAAGAAACAGAGATATAAAGCCTGCACATCATTCAACCCTATAGCATGTTTCCTAGAATTCACAATACAGCATTCAAACCAAGGGTAAAAACCCTAAGGCAAAAGGATTATTTCTTTAAATTTTGTACGTTGAGCTCCTTAATTCAGCTCTTAGATCCCCAATACTTAATATTAGCCCTTCAAAAAGTATCTTGACCAGGAAAAAAACTAATAAAAATCGATCGGTTGACTAATAAAATTGCAAAAGGTAACAGGAAGTTTATATATATAAAGGTCAGTATAGAACCTGAAAGAGTCTGGTAAGGTCAACAGATTGATTGGAATCAGAAATTTCCGTTGATGGTGATGATGAAGGCTGGGTTTCATGATGGTCTGATGCTGCACCGGATTCTTCCCCGACGTCGCTGAGCAGATCTCCTATGCACAATAACGGCCCTCCCACTCCTCTCATCTTCTCCGTCTCCCTCCACTTCTTCCATCTTCATCTCTGCAACGTTTAAAATGGTGTGTTGTCTAAGGCCCTCTTGAGTTATGACCAAGGCCTGAGACTCCAGACCTGGCCTCGAGCCCTGAGCCTCGACCCCCGAGCCTTGGGCCTCCAGCCTCGGGTCCTTGGTTCTTGGGCGCAGGCCTTAGGCCTTGAGTCCTAGCATTGGGGCTTGGACTTGGTCCACGGACCTTGAAGGCATTGCGATTTGGACCTCGAGCCGGGCCTTCGGCCTCTGTCAGGGCCTTGACACTTGGGCATTTGGACCGTGCCTTGGGCCATCGTCCCGGGTCTTGGGCTTTGGTCATCGGGCCCGACCTTGGGCCTCCTTACGGGCTTCGGGCCTTGTGCCTTGAGAAACGAGTCGTACTTGGGCCTCGGGCCGGGGCCATGAATTTGAGTATCGGGTCTCCTTGGGCCTATGGCCGGGCATTGGGTCTTGCCCTCGGTTCGGGGACATTGTCACTGGGCCTCATACTTGGGCATTGGGCCAGCTTGGGGCTCGGGCCGAGCCTTGTATCACGGGTTGGGGCCGTAGGCCTTGGTCATCGGTCCTTGTGTCTCGGGATCTAGGCATCGGACCTCGGGCCGTGGGCTTTGGGTCTGGGGCCTTAGGCCAAGAGTTGGGCCCCGAGTATTAAGGCGGTCCGGCTGAGTCGGGTCATAGTTTGTCTACTGTGTCCGTGACGCTCTACTACGCTGCCTTCGCAGACAGCAGCTTACAGATCAGTTCCCGGACATCTTTGATCCTCTCGCAACTTATCTTCTAGGTATCGTTCCTGTTCAGGTAAGCTCTCAGTGTCACCTCTGCTAATGGCTTTATAAAGAATTTACACTCTCATCGTCCCCGTCTTTTGCCTTTCAAAGATTTTCTAGGGTTTTGAAGAATATTACCTTTTCCACGTTTGACAGTTTGAGAATATTAGATCAAAACCCTAGGTACGTTTCATTATTTTTGTCTGTATGTTAACTGCAACGTGAAACAGGGTCAAGTGCGTTTCCGTTTTCCATATCAGAGAAAGAACGGCTTGCTGTTATGAGTGGCCAAGAGAATGTAAAGCAGCTAGAAGATTGTTCAGTTTCCAAGTCAGTTATAGTTTCCCCTTCTTCCTTTTTTTTTCCTTTCTGTTAATTTTCTAATTATGGTTATTGGTGGTTGCTATACTGGTTTATTGAGGCATGAATCTTTTTATCACTTCATATTGAATATGATCGACTTCGTGTAAGATTATGCATTTGTGTTTTTTGTTAATCTGTGACTCCAATTGTTCAAGCTAGCATTTACTAAACATGGAAAATCTTGGGATTGTCAATGAATCTCTTGCTAGCTTTGGTTGGGAAAGAAAGAAGCAGCTAAATGTGCTATGCTGGTTTAGAGATTCTTCAAAAGGCATCACTGATGGTCCTATTATCGAAGTAGTTCTGTGCTTGCTTGACATCTGGTTTTAATTCATGCTCAATAAAGAGCAAAATCTACTTCTTCTGCCTAGCAGTTTACATTTTCCAAGTTCGTTGTTATAGTTATGGCTTCTTTCTTGCTTCAGAATGTATTTTCTTTCACAGCTGAAGTTACTTTTTGTTGTATGTTGTCCATGTGATACTGGCATATGAATGCATCTCCTTAGTTGAAAGATTTCGGGTGTATGAATGCATCTTGAAGAATATGGTTACCAGTTGTCAATCAACTCTCGCCTCTCACTCATGCGAATCCTTTAATACCATTTATCCTTCAGATCCTGCGTCTGATGGTTCGTTTTGTCATTTATGTTACCAGTAAATTTGTGGATAGTGGAATTTGACATGGTAATCTATTATAGAGAAATAATGCTTGTTATTCAAGTTTTTCTTTTGCAGGTGCTCTTAGTGATGCATATTTTTGTCAACAAGGTTGTCAATATTAATTAAAATTGAGCAAGATAATTTATAGAAAGTACTTTTAGTAGCCATGAATTCACTTGAAAATATGCAAGTAGATCTTATTTCTTCCTGGATTCAGGGGATAACCCGGACCAGCGGTTTGTTACACATCAATGGATCAATGAAAATGCAAAATTTCCTTGTTCTTTTTTGTAGTTTGTTTCTTTCCAACTATGATGAGTGTGATTGAGCATTGAATTTGTGCAGCGCACTAGGCACATGGGTATTCTCAGTTGCAGGAGCTTTGTTAGCAATTCCAGTGGGAATAAAACGGAAATCTTTAGCTCCCCTTGTCTTTTTTGGCACAACTGGTACCATGCTTGATATTATTATGGGCATCAGTGCCTGCGAAAGAGAACATGCAGAACGGCAGATGAAGTTATTAGAAGCTCAAAATGCTGCAAATGAGGCATCCTTTGAGGAGACAGGATCTGACTAGTGATTCCAAAGTTCACTTGCTATGTTATGGGCTACTGTTTGCAAGTTATTCAGTCCAGCCTTCTATTTGACAGGTTATAGATGATGAAACCTTTTCTATTGCGCTTTATTTCAAAACTCACTGGCGCATCTCATTTTTCTCCTCTACCTCCTTTCTTTCAGTTCAACATTTTCCTACTGAGATTGGTCTCTGTTTCACTAAATAAAAAATAGTAAACGATTGATTTTTCAAGTTCTTAGAAAGGAGTGTTGAAAAAGCTTGGATATGCTTTCTGATAGTTGCGGAATGCACTCAAATTATTCATTGAAAATGGTCAAGAGTTGTAAAAAGACCATTTTGAGTCCAACGCAATTGCCTCAATACTTTACATTTTTTATGTTGTTTTTCCATTGTACTCTCAATCAAGTCCCTGAATGGAATGTCAGGTGGGTGACCTGACCTTATTCGGCTGTCTGAGAAAGATGCCAGCAAGCTAAGGAGATCAGCTGATTGATTTCACAGGATAGTTGACATGGTCAAAATCTTAATGTTGTTTAAAGTAACTGGTATGTGGTAAACTGTAGTTCGGAGAATACTATGAGAATAAAATTTCATATTTGTCTTTGATAATATTGCATTGAAGTATTATGTGAATATATTAATGACATTTACCCTATAAAAAGAATAGCTCGCCTTAAGTATATTTAGCCAATAGGTATTTAGTGCAAAACTTAAGAACTGCTTATAAAGATTATCATTTAGCTGTTTTGATCAAAATATACAGATTAGTTCAAAATTGGAACAAGTAATATCCACCAGTTTAGTGCTTACAGTTTGATAATATTACACTGTTGGAATTCAAAGTTGTCATCATACTGCCTCATATAACTGGTATATTGTCCTAATAGAAAGTAAACAATGAATAATGACATCTATACATATATATTAAAAAAAAAAGGTTGACATGTATAATTAAAAGATGCATAGAAAGGGCTTGAGGACTCCAGATCATGTGGGACTATCTGCAGGTTTAAGAAAGATTCTGGTAACCATAAAGCTTCCCTGGTAGCATGTAAGCCACCTCAATACAATATCTAGAGATCCAATTACAACAGAAAGAGCCAACACAATTGTTTAAATATAAAAAAATCGTTTAGCAAAAAACTATATTTAAGAGATAAGATACTACAATTACTTGGGCAGTACATTACTTGGAGAATCTCCTCACATGTCGTAGCACCCTCATAAGATCGATGTCCAAACCCAGAGCAGCTACTTGCATCTCTGCTACCTCTATGGAAGCCGATGAAGGGATACGCATCATGCCAATTGCCAAAATCCTCCCAATGTCATCCCTTAAAAAACCAACATGATCCATTTCATTCTATGAATCCATTGATCCCTCAAAGGACCAACATGAACCATATAAGTGCAAATAAATGAATCCTGTATACTGATTCATCACTCATTGTAAGAACCATACCCTAAATCGATGAACAATGGTTTCCTCTGCTTCCCTATTATATATGAGGGCATCCACATCAAGAAAAATTGAGGATATTTGTTTTAACAAAAATCAACACAAACATTGAGATGGAAAAAGCTTTTCATATCTTATTTTGCTTCCTTATGCACAATGGACACAACTCGTGAGCATCAAAACAAGTGAAGAGAAAATACAGTGTCTTGAACCTTGAAGAACACGGGAACCTCCATTTCAGCTCCACTTCTTACGAGGTTAAAGAACTACAGAGAGGATGTGTTACCAGTACAATAACTTGTATGGACGTTAAGAAACTTCAAAAAAAACTAAATTGAGTGATCCAAAACCAAAAAATCATTTAGATTATTTTAAGGGAAAAATAATCCAAGTTTGTGGTTTCTTTGAGCTATGCCTTGACGTATTCAATCTCATCAGGGAGGATGTGTTATCAATTAATTTATGTTTATTTTTATTTTTTTTATAAAAAAATAATAATAATAATTTGTAGGTGTCAAGATTCTTGTTTGATTACATTTATCCATCCATCCTTTATATATCAATCAAAATTATATTTATAACACAAATTAGTTATATAACATGTCTAATTTTAATTAGTTATAATAGGTAAAAATTTGAATAATTTTTTTAAAAAAATTAATATAAATTAACATATAAAATTTTAAGAAAATACATATTTATATAGATATTAATAAAAAAATAAGTTACTATTAGATATAAAAAGAAAATGAATAAGAATAGATAGTGGTAAATTTGAAGAAGTAAAAAAGAAAGCAAATAAATACCTGCATAAAAATCAAAGTGCAACCACATGAGATAAACATGAAGTAAATATATTTGGATAAACATTATCTATGTGAATATCTCAAAAAAAAAAAAAGGAATAACTGTACCAAAAAATAAAAATAAAACGATAAGGATATTAAATACTTATCTTCTGAATAGTATGAGTCACTCTTTAGCGTTACCAATATAAACTCATATTTAAATATTTTTCACTGATAAATTTACAGGTATGTTTCACCAATTAGAAAAAGTTTCTCTTACATTTAATCGCACTACTCTATTTAATTCATTTTTAATCTTATGAGAGTAATTTTTTATTTACATATCTTTTAATGAATCAAGTAATCACAATAATCATGATAATAAATACTTTTTTGTAGATGAGGATCGCTTTCACATGGAAGAATTTTCAATCCTTTGGAACGGGAGATATAGGAAATATTTATTTACGAACTAAACCAGCAGGCAAGAATACAGAGTTATGATTTTGTTTAAAAGATGGAGACTCAAAGTCAAGCACACTAGAGAAGGATGGCAATAAGCTTCTAATAGGAGAATATTAACTTCCTCCAAATGAAGGTCGGCTTGAACTCGGTGGCCCAATCTTCAAAATATCTCTACAAAAATAATTTAAATTTTAAATTTCTTCATAAT
Source organism: Carica papaya (assembly GCF_054855325.1). Lineage (NCBI taxonomy): Eukaryota > Viridiplantae > Streptophyta > Magnoliopsida > Brassicales > Caricaceae > Carica > Carica papaya. The sequence continues at coordinate 5,497,021 of NC_142309.1, read as the reverse complement.
TGTCACTAATCTTATTAGAAGTGAGATAAGATACTAGAAAAATTTACTAGTGTAATATAAATTATTAATTCAAGAATAATATTGGGTATGAAGGAGTAAAACACCTACCTTGCAATGTAAACTAATTATTAAATAACTTGGAAGTATATTTATTAAAATATTATGGTGAAAGTTTCTAAAAATATTGTTCTTTTTAAGTATATTCGCTAATTAAATTATCTACAAATTATATAGTAAAATAAGACAAAGTACATCCCAATTTAACCTACAGTCATTTTTTCAATTGTACACTTTCTCCCCCTAGTTTCTGCTCTTAGTACCACATTCTCCTTTTCCTCAAAAATTACTCTCTTCGAAACCTTGTTTGAGGCACTAACTCAATGCTTCACAACCACTGAAATTCATTGAACTGTTAAAACCTGAAATTCTTTGGAAAATGATGAAAAATGATTTTCAAGACCAGCAAGTTTTTCAATGTGATTTTCATGATTGAAAACAAATCAGAGGGAGAGTCTTCTGAGCCATCAACCATGAGTTATCTAATTTACATAGAAGATAAACAAATCTAAAAAGAAATTTACACTTGGTTTTCAATTTTATTGATTCTCTTCTTGTTGATGCCTTGCGTCTTTTTCACTTTGTTACACTTTCTTGAGTCATGCCTTGCTTGCAAATTTGTCTGCTTCATACAGGCTTTCCTAGGGTTCTAAATTTGGCTGTTTTATTTTGTTCTTGAGAGGCTTATTATATGCTAGATTTGGTTTAAATATGAAACTAATTTAGTATATTAATCTACTGTTTATATTTTAATTATAATAAATTTTTAATGTTAGATTTTTATTATTTTTAAAATTTATTATAAATTTTAGAAAGATAATCTGAATGTCTTAAATTTTTCGCTTAAAACAAAATAAAACAGAGTCATATACAATTTCTCTGTAAGGATTAATCCATCCAGACAATAATAATTGCACACTAATCATTACATGTAAATAATCAATATATAATTAGCACACAGCCGGTTGACATGTAGCACTGTATATGACTTATATAACTTGAGACTCTTCTTTACTACCCCTGGTCAAAAAGTAGGGAAATTATTAATAGTAAAAGTTGGACAACTTGGAAAATAAGTTCTTTTGAGTTGAATTCCATGTGTTGCATTAATTATATAATGCACGAACATCAATAATAACATAATCTCATTAATCACGCAGAGAATTAAAAAAGAGACAATCTGTTTCATATATAAATATATATATATATATGTGTCGTGCGTGTATGTGTGTGTGATATTAACAGGAAGATGCATGTCTCGATGCCATTAATTTGAAGGTGCAGACAATCATTCTTATCAGACAAACAAAAGCAAACAAATACAGAACAGAAATACAAATATATTAGGTAATAATCTCAGTTCAACCATATTAAGATCCAGAGCCTCCCAAAACCAGTTGGCTTCTCTGCACTTTCGGTTCAGTAAAGAAGATATATATGTATATATATATATATGTATAAAGGTGATGTACACTCATGACAAGACAGAGAAATTAAAAGCATGGCTGATAAATAGGAAATGGGATGCAGCGCTTAAGGACATGGGTCTCATTTATCTTCCAATTCAAGAGGATGGGTTAAGTCTGCATTTCTGTTGACAAGACAGAGAATTCTCAGTGTATAGAGATATTCTCTCATTCTGTAAAATGATTTAATTCAATTCAGTATTGAAAGAAAAATGACAATGACACAAGTTAAATGATTTAATTTCAAGCCGGGAGCTCTTTTCTTTTTTCTTTTTTTTTTTTCCCTTTCAGAAATAATGCAGAGAAAATATATTTATGGACAGATTAAGAAATAGAGAAATAAATAAACCATAAGTTTGCTGGTGGGTGCGTGGAGCTTTTCTATAACCAGGAAAAAAACAGCCAAATTTTGTTTGTGTCTAAACTACTTTTAGTGTTTTTCTTTTTTCTTTTTTAAGTTTTCCTTCGGTTTTTGGATGACTTTTGAACTCATCATAAGCTGTCTTCAACTAATATAATCCATGTGTTATAAGTAATTAATGTAATATAGGAATACTATGTTTATAGATGTCAAAAGTTCAATATAAACAGTAAACAAAGATTTTTATATGCAGCTTTCTCAAATGGTGGCTTCCAGGAAAGAAGCCTCCTCTCTCTCTTCCTAGTCAAGAAACAAGACTCACTATGCAACACCTCACCCAATTCAGATGCAAATATAGCGTTTTATTCTAATCTTTTATGCCTTTTTGACCTTTCCCATTATACCTCTAGCAATGGAGTCTTCCAAGAATCTTTCAGGGGGTACAGAAGGCTGTAGCAGCAGTGAATCTGGCTGGACAACTTACATTGCCTCTCCCATGGAAGAAGATGACGCAGAGTGTGGCGAGGACGAAGATGGAAACTATGAAAACGATAATGATGATGCCAATGATGCTGAAAATGACAATGGTGGACAAGATAGTGATGATTCAATGGCTTCCGATGCTTCTTCTGGCCCAAGTCATCGCCAACAAAAACATGAGAAAGATAAAGGAAGTCATGGCAGAGTTCATTCTAAGCATGGCAAAGGTGATTATGTTAGCAAATGTTCTTCACATAATAAAAACAGCAAACAAGAGAAGAAAAGAGGAGAAAACAGCACAAGGTATAGAGTGCAGAATTGAAGCTTATCCAAGTTGAAAGAGAGAGATTGAACAAGTATTGGAGTTATCCTGTAGAGCAGTTTATGAAGGTATGTCCCAGTTTAAAATTCGAAATGTGCCAAGTTTATCAAGTACAAACTCATCAATTGCATTCTTTGTTTTCATTATACGGTGTTTTAAAGGTAGAGGCACATTGTCAAGCATTCTTTTTCTTCATAGATGAATTTCACCCCTGCTTTTCATATTCCAATACTATCCCAAGCAAAACAAAACGTATATGCATCTGATCGGATAAGCATCAACCGTAGGATCGTTAGCATTCACTTATTCAACAAAAGAAGATGCAGCAATATAATCTGCAGTAGCTAGAGTTAAGGGTACATTTAGAAACAAAGTTATTTTTGTATAGTTCATTTGAAAATTCATACTCAATTCAGCTTTAACAACGGATACAAATTCCAATACAAGATGAAAAAGTCATACGTTAGAAAATTGAAACGGAAATGGAAACAATATCCCAAAATCTACATAAATAATTTTATAAAGCTGAAAGGTGGTGAGTTGGAAGGGATGAACATAACATTCCCCTTCCAGCATAAACTTACAATCATGCATCTCATGTGCATGCAAGCATGTGTGGTGTGAATGTATAAAGCCACATGCATTCTGCTATCTCAAAAACAATAAAAGAAAAATACAGTACATTATGTGAACGTTTTGTTGTGCTGGAAATAAGATTGATTACGAAAGACAAATGCCAACTATGAGAAGCAACAAAGAAAACTGAAGTGACAGAACAGTAACCAATTGCATAAACTCAGATTGGGAAAGAAGGGGTGCAAGTGCAACAGCTAGACAAAAGGAAAGTGTGGGCTCAACTTCAAGTCAAAAAAATATTGTAGCACATGCAATACAAAATCTATGGTTGGTGATTGAATAATAGCAACTATATCATCTTGTATTAGAAACAAATTTAAATAGGATGCAAGACTTGAGATGATGCAAAAAGAAAAAAGAAAAAAGACACGTAACAGCTTCTATACTTCAATTTGAATAACATACTGATTTCAGCTCATTATTTCTGTGAGACGATAAAAAGTAATAAAAGTAATAAGAACGTTAGATAAAGAAGACTTGTGTATCAAAAACCGTCTAATAATCTCCTATATTGATGTTTTTTTTATGATTCACCAACATTTGAAAGAAATTCATAATGAGAAAAAAGAAGTAACATCAAGTAAAATTCAAGCATAAACAATTTGCCTACATCATTTTGGGATGCTTTCTATTCCGAAAACTGGTCCTTGCTAGAAAACACAAATAGCCACATTATCAAGTAGCAAAATTAGGGGGGAACAAAGATCTAAGACCCACAAAAGGTTAGCTCAGTAACAATAACTAGAAAAATAATGTTCTGGTCTGCACACAAGGATTTAGAGTTCAAGAGAAAACAAAATTAGAACAACTGTGCATAAGACTCAGCTGGACTGTGCTAACCCACTTCCCTTTGCTAAGTGCAGATGCGCATGTGTCTGTGGTGCTCGGACCTGATCGTTATGCTATCTGCAAGAAAATTTATCTAGTTGGTGCAATCATTCGATGCAATCCGGAAGAAAAGGATATTCAAAAAAGCAAAGGAAAATAATAAAGAAAAAACCAAAAGTACAAAGGAAATATTTCATACAATTTTATTGTTACAAAATGTAACTCTCTTGCATCTGAAAAGGAGCCACATATTTTTTTTTATCGAAATTTAAACACATCAGAGGAAAAAAACACCACATCTAACATAAACATCAAAAGAACTGCGCTTGGGGAGAAAAAACCTAAAATATGTAACTGGATATAAAAAATGCATTTGTAATAGTTTCAACAGCTAGCTGCAGCGCAAGCACTCGGCACCATGGAGTCCAGACCAGTAATTATTATGCTTATTGAAATCCTGATTAAGCACAGTAGCCAAAGAAGTAGACTTAAACCTTTGATTGTTTGGCTATCTTGAACCACTCAGTGTGGAAAGATCCCTCCATATCAGTCCTTTCATATGTATGAGCCCCAAAGTAGTCTCGCTGAGCTTGGACCAAATTAGCAGGCAACCTTTCCCTTCTGTAAGAGTCAAAGTATGCAAGACTAGCAGACATACCCGGGGTACTAACACCAGCATTAATAGCAAGACACACAACTCTCCGCCAGGCAGACTGCCTCTCAATGATTTCCTTAGCAAACTCAGGATCAACAAGAAGGTTTGCAAGATCAGGGTTTCTATCATATGCCTGCTTGATTCTGTCCAAAAACACAGCACGGATGATGCAACCTCCCTTCCAAATCCTTGCCAGTTCCCCCAACTTCAAGTCCCAACCTTTCTCAATACTCTTTGCACGGATAAGATTCATCCCCTGTGCATAGCTACATATTTTGGATGCATAAAGTGCTTGCCTCACATCATCAATTAACTTCTTCTTGTCCACATTTTGCTCGGCCAAAACATCACCAAACCCACCTGACTTGAAAACTTTAGCAGCTTCAACCCTTTCCTCCTTCAACCCACTAAGGAATCTTGCATCCAAAGAAGACGCAATTGTAGGAGCAGCAACTGACAATTCAGCAGCTTGCTGAACAGTCCATTTACCAGTACCCTTCATACCAGTTTTGTCCAAAACCTTGTCAACCAAGTCCCCGTCTCCCTTATCATCCTTAATCAGAAAAATATCTGCAGTTATTTCAATCAAGAAGCTCAAGAGCTCCCCTTTGTTCCATTCTGCAAAAACACTTTGCAGTTCCTCATTAGATAACTTTCCAACTGATTTGAGCACATCGTAAGCCTCTGCAATTAGCTGCATGTCACCATATTCAATTCCGTTGTGAATCATCTTGACAAAATTTCCAGATCCACCCTTCCCGATGTAAGTCACACAGGGGCCGCTATCAACTTGAGCTGCAACCTTAAGAAGAATGTCTTCAATGTGCTTATAAGCCTCAAAGGAGCCTCCAGGCATCAGAGATGGTCCATGTCGCGCACCCTCTTCACCACCTGAAACTCCCATGCCAAGGTAGAGTAAACCCAGTTCAGCCATGGCCTTCTCTCTCCTCTCCGTGTTCTCGTACCACTCATTGCCACCATCAATAATACAATCACCTTTCTCCATGTAGGCAGAGAGGGTCTTTATGGTCTGGTCAACAGGTGCCCCAGCCTTTACAAGCATGATTATCACCCGAGGCTTCTGGATTGATTGGACAAAGGCTTCAGGATCATGGAAACCATATACTGGAAGATTTCCTTCTTGTTTAGCTCGCTCGACAGTCTCATCAACTTTGGAGGTAGTTCGATTATAGACAGAAATTGAGAAGCCTTTCTGGGCGATATTGAGGGCCAAATTTTGGCCCATAACAGCCAAACCAGCAAGGCCTATTCTTGTAGGTGTAGCCATATTTTCACCTGCTCAAGGTTTAAGGTTGCTGGTGAGATAAATTCCAAAATTTGGTAACAGATGCAAAAAGAGTACCAACTTATAGCAACCACCAGGCATTACTGATGTCTTCAAAGAAAGTAAATTAAAAGTTAAAGAAGCAATGTAGATGATAAGTTGATTTTCTTCAGAACAATATCCATGATAAGTGATTAGTATGAAATGAAGGGATCGGAGGGAGAGAGAAAAAGAAGCAATTTTTTAGCAAAGATAAAACCAGCAATCTCAGATGCGAAAAGGCAAAGTCAATAATTTAGCAAGAGCCAGCTCATCAAAACGAAAAATGATTTTTGCAGTAGAGACTAAATTGAAATTCCATTTAGTTAGAGAGACGGAGAGATGGTTAACCCAAAAAAAAAAAAGAAAAGAAAAGAGAGCTATCATTAAGAACAAGAAAAAATGTACCTACCAAAAAAGAGCGTAGATTCACTTTCACTAGAAAAGAGGATCTTGATTTCGCAAATATTTCAATACGAAAGAGAAACAACTAAAGAATATGCTCATAGTAAGTACAATCAAATTCACCAGCCAAATCATGCTTAGAAAAATATCCTAACAAAAACTAACAATGGCAATTCACAAACAAGATCCAGTTTTGATGTCTGACGAAAACAAAATGGATCAATTATACACAAAAGAAAGGGAACCCAGATCAGCTTGTAAACTAAAACCCAGGAACAACATTTGAGTTTGCACGAGTATCCAGATATCATAACATGAAAAGAAAATCGAAAAGTCCTAACTCACAATCAAGCGACAGCCAACTAAAATGTTCTATTTTTCCATCTTTTCCTTTCAATTTCTAAGCAACCAATCAGAAAATGAGAACAGACCCAGATCATTTCTCAACGTTAAACGAAAAGGAGAAGAAGAATCCATACCTCGGATTTTCTAATTCTCTCGGCCTTGATCGGAAGCGAAGCTTGAAAGTCTTTTCGAAATAACACCAAACACAGACAAGGAGAAAAGATAAACGGATCTGGTTTATGCAGCGAGTAGATGATTGATTATATACCAAGCACCAAACTCGTGATTCCTACGTAATTGAGATGTGAAACAAAGAGAGAAACTTCTTCAATGTATACGGTGGAGGCGGAAGGCTGAAGCCAACCGTTCGGTCAAAATTGGCATCTAAAGACAGGGGCGTTAGGTGGGAAATCCTCTACAGTGGCAGCCACCTTCTCTTCTATCATACGTGCTTCCTGATTTCGCCACGTCATGCATGTGCCGACGACGGATGACGTGGAGAAATCAGGGACCTCCATTAAACTCGACATTTTAATTAAAAATATATAATATTTTCTTTGAGAATACTTGGCTGCTTGACTCGTCCGATGAATTATTAAACTGGGACATAAATAATTTATAAAATAAATGTTAAATAATAAAAGATATTAGAATTTAATTATAAGTGAGTTATAATTTATAAAATATTAGTTGATGAGTGAATATATTTACTTTATTTTATGATCTTATTATTTTCTTGAAATATCTCAAATTTTTATAACATAAAATGCAACCAGAACTAATTATTTTTTTTACATTAAAATATACCGTAAATAAATTATATTTTTAGCATAAAAATTACGAATCTATTTAATTTAAATTAAATATTAAATTAAAATATTATTGAAATAAATTATACTAGATTCTTTTTTTTTTTTTGGTATTTGTAGAATATAAAACATTGTTCTTTAAATTCTATAACAATAAAGTGTTTTTCTATTTATAAAGATATAAAGACATACATCTATTTGATCATAATTATGTCTAAAATTTAAAAAAAAAAAAATTGAATTTTTATCTTTATTTATATATTAATATTCCGACAATCGAAGATAGGAAATTATACTTATCCTAAGATTTACATTGATAAAATTAATATATATATATATATAATATAAAAAAAATTCATATTCTAATCTGTAAATTGCAAGCCTAATCGATTCAATTGACAGTCTGAAAAAAGAAATTCATGTCAACTGTAACATCAATTTATTTATTGTTAATAGGAGCTTAATTGAATATTCCTAATTCAAGTCTTCCATTAATTTTTTTTTATAATTTTTTCCTTTGAATAAATATATAATATAATATATATATATATATATATGCAACTGGGTTGTCTTCCTTTGAATTGTAAAAATCAAGACATGTTTGATTCTTGGATCAAAAGGGTTGACCTCCGCGTTTAAATGAGTTTCTACTAAGTCGTGCGCAATTTTTTGTTTCAGCGTTCAATGCTTTCCTACGATGACATTCTAAGACGGGAGGAATTCTTCTTTTTTCTAAAAAATATATATATATATATATATATTTCAAATTTATACCACTAACGGGTATGACTCTTGCCTTTTTCTAGATATTTCCATTCCTCCTAAATTTTGTAACCAAATCTTGGTGATGAAGTCAGCGTGACAAATAAATTTATTACATTTCATATGCAAGTCTCGATTGACTTCGTAACGAAAAATTATAATTTTTTGTATAAAAAAAATAATAAATCTTATAAATGTGTATTTTTTTTTATATTAATAGAAAAAATAAATTGAAAAAACATATTATTAATTTTACTAGAAAAATGATACTAACTCTTTAAGAGAATGTGTATCATGAAAATAATTTTTACAATCAGACTCGACATATTTAAAAAGATTGATTTCGAATCTAAAATTCAAACCACATCATCTAAATCTATCAATAATTTTTGGGACCAAAGTAGTTTTATCTCATCACAAGAAATTGATAGTCATTTTTGCATACATCCATATTATTTAGTATTTTAAACAATTAACAAAAGATATTTTTAGTTTTTAAACAAGTATTTGATTTTTTTTTTTTTTACTTTTTAAATTATCGCAGTTTTTATATAAGGAATTATAAGATAATTATTACGAAAACAACAAAAATATTATAAATGACTAACCAAAAAATACTTGTTGGAAATCAAAAGATCCAATAATTTTTTTTATGATTTCTATCAAATCGAGGGACTAGAAAAAATTTACTTTCCCTAAAAAAATAAATGAACTTAATTTTGTTTAGATATTAAGACATTTATTCTAAATCATCTATTTTGTCTACTTTAACAACCATCTTTCATTTTTATCCACTTTTAAGAATGGTAATATAACGGTCTAGAATTTCAAAGGAAATAAATCATAAATTAAGTGCGTAAGCGAAATAATTAGTTAGGTTTTACATTCCTTATACAATAACTTAAAGTACCAAATAGTACTATAAGAATTATCATTTGAAAAAAATACAAAAAAATTAAGAAAATAAACGAAAAATAAATAAATCTGGCATTCTACTCACAACCATCTTGTGGATCGGGCTGTGAATCCTAGTTCTCTTGATCTAAAATTATTAATAAAGAAATGAGCTACATTAGCTCAGTAAGAATATCACGCTACTCACCGACACAAAAATAAAGGTTGGTAGAAAAATAAAAAAAAACTAATGAAGCTCTTAATTAAGCAAATTCATTTATCATAAACAAAATCGTTTACCGACTACTTACCGTAACGAAATTTACAAAACAACTTATAGAGGCAATAACATAACACATATCATTATTTCATATGCAGTTGATTGGAACAATAATTTTCTCTTTTATCAGTCTATTAGTATCCATGGAGGTTCATAAGAATGTCCCTACAGCGCGTGAACCCTTTCCTTTAGCATTTTTAATTAACGGGTTTTCCTCATACCCCGTTCGGTATGAGTGCCAAATTACAAAATTTTAATACCTCGTCCGGTATGAGGGTGAAACGGGTCATCCCCATACCCGGCCCGATATGAGTACCAAATTACTAAGCCTCGATACCCCGTTTATTATAAGACAACGTTCACGGTAGGGTTTTTTATGCACCCAGTCCGTCCATCATCTTCCAGGATATCCAGTAAGGCTATCGCTTCATCCATTCACTTAATCACATAGTTTTCCGTTTACCTTTAATATTCAGTTTTTCAATTTAACTGTAATCACATAAAACAAACAATACATGCATTTAAAACTATAAAATCGATCAATCAGATACTATCATGCATTTAAACTGTAAAATCAATCAACAAAATTAACAGTGAATAATTTTCAATTATACCTCCATTAGTAACCTGTAACTAATTATGGATATTTTTTAAATTGTACAAAATATTGTATTATTGTTAATTTGACTTTAATTTTATAACAGATAATAGGGTGAGAGATTCTTACTCAAATTGACACCCGAAAAGCTAAACTTGTTGACTGCACCTACTGGCAGTCCCTGGGTTCCCTAAATTTTTCTTCAGAAATTAAAACGCGCTACAAGTACCTATAAACATCCCAAAAATCCAAAATCAGTGCCAAGACCTCTTTTTGGTCAATTCTGAAATTCTGACACGGCAGCTCTGTTGCATTCCGACGACGGTGCTGCCGCCCGCGATGATAGTTTGCCTCGGGTCGGCTATTTTTTATCATTTTTGGTCAAATTCGGCAGGTTTTGCATCAATCCATGCAAGACAACGCGTTAAGGAGGCTCGGTTGGCCCAAAAAAATGAAAAATCGAAACTCACCGACGGCGGGGTTCTCTAGTATGACGGCTCCACTGGCTCACATTTGCGGTTGGGTGTTTTACTTCGATCAACCTATAAAGAAGAAAACGTTGGTTAAAATGGTGAAAGAATTATATAGAACGGGAATCGGTAAGGGCCTCATCGGTGGCATTTTTTAAAATTTTTTGCGGCGATACCACCTGGCTTTGTCCTCAGTTTTCGGCTAATCCGCCGATCTTTTTACTCCGATTCAGCCATGAGGGTGTTTAAAATTAAATTTCAAAAAAATAAAATTTTTTTTACATCTTTTGGCAGTCAGAAGTAGCTCCGGCACGGCGGTGGGTGGCGGCGGCTCTCCTTTCCAAAAGTTGGGTTTTCTTTTCTGGTGAGGATGTCTGGCGGCTAGGGTTAGGGTTTGGTGTTAAAAGAGTTATGTATATCCGTCCCTTTTTAATCTGGACCGTCCATCGCATTTGATCTGAACTATCCGATCGTGATTAAATAGGGAGTGAATCTAGACTGTTCATCACAATCTGATCTGAACCAACCAATCGTGTTTAAATAAAAAGTGGATCTAGACCGTTAATCACATTTAAATCTGACAGTCCGATTGCGTTTGGGGAGGGAACGCATCTGGACCGTTCATGCGCACAGAAGTGAATCTGGGTCGTCCGATCGCGGGCACGTAGATCGCTCGCATGGCCTTCCGTGTGGCACCATGCCAGTGTCTGTTGCCATACGGCACGTTCTGGTTCGTTGGGACTGCTGAATGGGCATCCTGCATGGCACAACTTTCTTAAATTACGTTTTGAACTCCAGTTTCTAATTTTTCTTTCAAAAATACCCTCATAATCCAAAATTTTACCCATTTTTTCCCAAAATTATTTTCAATTTCATCCTTCACTTATTTTTCTTCATTTTTATATTAATTTAAAATTTAAAAATATAAAAAATTATATTTATAAATTAATTTTAAATACTTTAAAATTAATTGGGCATTAAAACTTTCTCCCTCTTAAAAGAAATTTGATCCCTCAAATTTATCTCTCTCTCGCTCAATCAAACAGTTATGGGTATTGGGTTCTAAAGTCTAATTCTAGCTCTCATGTGGCTTCTCTCGGTGTGTGATTCTACCATAGGACCTTAACCAATAAAATTTTCTAGTTGTGGAGTAATATGCTCTTTCGGTCCACAATACCGACCGGTACTTCCTCATAGGACAGATCCTCTTAGAGTGAAAGAAGCTCGTGAGCCAATACGTGAAAGGAGTCTGGGTTGTACTTGCGTAGTATGGACACATGAAATACATTATGGACCCTGAAAAGTTCTAGAGGCAGTATCAGTCTGTAGGTAGCGGTGTAAATTCTGTCTAAGATTTCAAATGACCCAATAAAATGAGGATTTAGCTTCCCCCTCTTGCCAAATCTACGGATTTCCTTGAAATGAGTGACCTTAAGGAATACTTGATCGTCTTTCTCAAATTTCAAATCTCTTTTTCGGATGTCTGCATAACTCTTCTGTTTACTCTACGCTATCTGAATGTTCTTCATTATCTTAACTATTTTGACTATAGTCTCATTTACAAGATCTGGGCCGAATAGTTTTCTATCACTCACATCTTCCCAACATATCAACGATTTGCATGGGCGGCCATACAATGCCTTATACAGAATCATGTCAATACTTGTTTGGTAGCTATTGTTGTAGGCAAACTCTATCAGAGGTAGATAGTCATCCCAATGGCCCCCGAAGTTAAGGACACAAGCTCGGAGCATATCTTCAAGTGTGCGGATCATCTTTTCTGACCGTCCATTAGTCTGATGGTGGAATCCGGTACTAAGGGATAATTTTGTTCCCATAGCTTGCTAAAAGCTAGACCATAACTGAGAAATAAACTTGGAGTCCCTATTGGACATTACTGTCATTGGTACCCCATGTAATCTAACTATCTCCCGGATTTACATTCTTACTAACTTGTCTAAGGAGTTGGTCATCCTAATGGCCAAGAAGTGAGAAGACTTAGTAACCAGGTTAACAATTACCCAGATGACATCATGTCTTGAGCGTGTCTTAGGCAATCATGTCACGAAATCCATGGTGATATGTTCCCACTTCCACTCTGAAATTGGTAATAGCTAAAGTAGCCCACCTAAGTGTTGATGCTCTGTCTTGACCTACTAACATACCAAATACTTAGAAATAAAGTCAGCCACATCTCTTTTCCTCCCGTTCCACTAAAATCGAGATCGCATATTTTGATATATCTTAGTGCTTCTAAGATGCATGACAAACTTTGAGTTATGGGCCTCTGTCATGATGTCCATTTTTAACTCACTGACACCTTGAACACATACTCTGTCTTAGAATCTGAGCAACCCATCGGCAGAGATTCAAAATTCTGAATTAACTCCCTATTCTACATCTTTCTTGAGGGCTGGTAGGGTGAAATCAGCGGACTAAACTTCCTTTATTATTTGGATTAACTCAGGTTAAACGGTCAGGTGAACCAAACATATGACTCTCTTTAGGTGTTGAAGTCATATCTATTGTGCAGTCCCTATTACTCTGCATTCTGAAACTATCAAGTGAGCTAATATACTTGCACTTTTCCTACTGAGTACGTCTACTGCCACGTTACCCTTACCCGAGTGATATAAAATGTTGCAATCATAGTCTTTGAGGAGTTCTATCCACCTTCTCTGATGCATGTTGAGATCTTTTTGAGTGAATATGTGTTTCAAGCTTTTATTATCGGTATAGATCTGGAAGGTCTCCCCGTAAAAGTAATGACGCTAAGTCTTCAAGGCGTAGATAATTGCGCCAAGTTCTAGGTCATGGGTGGGGTAGTTTTTCTCATGACTCTTCAACTGCCTGGACTCATAGACTATGAACTTCTCATAATGCATCAAAACACAACCCAACCCTAGGTAGGAGACATTACTATAAACTGTATATCCACCCGATCCGCTCAGCAAGTCTAACACAGGTACGGCAGTCAACGGTTTCTTTAGTTCTGAAAAACTTCTTTCATGGTTCTCGTTTTACTTAAACTTGACGTTTTTCTTTCTGAAGCTAGTCAGCGGAGTAGCTAGGCTGGAAAACCCTTTCACAAACCTGCGGTAATAACCTGTCATCCCTAAAAAGCTACGTATCTCTTTAACTGATGTCAATTTTTTCCAGCCGAGCACTGCTTCAACTTTTTTAGGGTTCACCAACACTCCATCTTTTGATATGATGTGCCCTATGAAGGTAGTCTGCTCAAGATAGAACCCATACTTACTCAACTTTGCATACAACTTCTTCTCTCTGAGAACCTGCAAAACCTGAGTCAGATGGTAAGCGTGTTCCTCTCTATTTTTTGAATAAACCAAGATATCATCAATGAATATAATGACGAACTGATCCAAAAATTGTCTGAAAATCCTGGTCATCAAGTCCATAAAGATGGCTGGAGCGTTGGTTAGTCCAAATGGCATGACCAGGAACTCATAGTGTTTGTACCTAGTTCGGAAGGTTGTTTTGGGAATATCTTCTGCCCTGATCTTTACCTTATGGTAACATGAACGCAGGTCTATCTTAGAGAAGATCTGGGCACCCTGTAACTGATCAAAAAGATCATCGATCCTAGGTAGAGGGTACTTATTCTTGATCGTGACCATATTCAAGTCTCTGTAGTTAATATATAACCTCAACATCCCATTTCCCTTATTTGCAAATATGACTCTGGCACCCCAAGGAGACACACTACGTCGGATGAATTCACTATCCTGCAATTGAGTGATCTATTTTCTCAGTTCTTCCATCTCAACATGACTCATGTGGTAAAGAGCAACCGAAATAGGCTGGGTGTCTGACTGAAGGTCTATGGTAAATTCGATTTCTCTGTCCACTAGCAGTGCAGGTAGTTCATCCGGGAACACATCTGAAAAGTCTTGGACTACTGAAATCTCTTGAATACAAATTTTTTTTCTCATGTTTGCCTAATTAGAGAAAACAGTCGGGTTAAAGTACTTGATAATAAGAGAATTTGCCATGAGGGAAACAAATATTAAAAAATTTTATTAACTTGTAAATGACTCTTCATTAAGAGGGTTGAATACAACTTTCTTGCGAAAATAATCTACGGTGACATGATATGCTGCTAGCCATTTCATTTCTAAAATTACATCAAAGTCCCCCCGTTCTAATTTCTATTAGGTTCACACTCAATTTTCTATCTGCTATATATGTGACACAGGCTTTGTATACAACTTTCTCCAATAGTCTCCTATTCCCAAGAGTAGACACAAACAATACAGAATCAAGTTTTTCAAGTAATACATTTAATTTAATGCAAAAATATGTGAAACAAATGAATGCAATGCACCAGTATCAATCAAAATATGAGCAGGATGGTTACAAATAGTGTACATACCATGTACCACGTTTGGGTCGACTTCTGCATCCTACTGAGTGAGGTTGTAAGCTGTGCTCTAGATGGGAGGTCTGGCTTGGTTCTGGTTTCTCGGGCACTCCTTTGCATAATGTTGGGTGCTACCACATATACGGCAGGTGTTGTTGAGACGATAGCAGGATCGGTCCCCATGATCCTTGTCACAGTGCTGACAGGTCTTACTACGCCCTACTGCTGAAACTTGAGGAGAAACCTAGGTCTCTTATTCTGTTGATCAGGTGCAATAGGTGTTGGTCTGCGGTGTGGAGCCGAGGGCATGAGGTTCCCTACTACTAGAGGGAAGTACGAAGGTTCCACTCAATTAACTGTGCCTTGGCTAGAACAGTCGAATAAGTTCTGAGCTCGAGCACATACAACTGTTGTCTGATCTCAAGACGGAGACCCTACTCGAATCTTCTAGCCTTCCTGCCTTCATCCATCATGCTCTCAGGGGAATACCAACCAAACTCTAAAAAATTATGAGCATATTCTGATACAGTTATGTCCCTCTGGACCAAGTGTGCAAACTCCATCTTCTTTAGATGTCGGAGATACTCTGGAAGGTACTCTACATGAAAAGCTATCAGGAACTGTTCCCAAGTGACTGGAAATAGCAAGGTGGCCTGCTTGAGTTGCCATCAGCGGTCTGCCTCTCCCACCAGCATGTAGGTAGTAAGGATGAATCTCTATTTAAAAATTACCCCAAGAGCCGCGAAGACCTTCTCTATCTCAGCTAACCAGTACTCGGCCTCTTCAAATGAGGATCTTCCTGCAAAAATAGATGGGTTTAGTCTTTTATACCTCTCGATGTAGTCTGGGTCCATCATAAGAGAAGATGAGTCCCGTGGAAGAGGGACTAGACTGTGCTAAGGATGTACGAGATGGTCTTGCGGTGGTACTGGATGATATGGTGGAGGCACCGCATTGTACTGTAGTGGTGCCGAATGATGTGGTTGAGGCACCAGGCCATACTGTGGTGGTGCCGGTGGTACTGTGACTGGGGCACCAGATCATACTGTGGTGGTGCCGGGTGGTACTGTAGAGGAGTAGGGTCGTACTGGGGTGGCTTGAGATACTCTCGCTACATGGGTGGCTCAACTTGTGACAGCAAAAGGGGGTCAGGTAGCTCTCTCTTTTCCTCCCGGGCCTACTGGGCAACGACGAGTCTCTCCAGAATCTCAAATAATCGGTCGATATCCTCTCTAAGCAAACCCTCCCAGGCTGCTCAGTTTAGTGGGGGTCTTCCTCTTCTCATCTATCTGTACATGCATTTCACAAGGAACGGTTGAGTGATAATTCATTGTTTTTGGTGTTTTCTAAGAATTTTGTGTAAGGAATGGGTCCGAGAAACGCGGCTCTGATACCAACTGTAATGACCCCATAATTTCAAAAGAAATAAATCATAAATTAAGTGCGAAAATGAAATAATTAATTAGGGTTTACATTCTTTACACAATAACTTAAAGTACCAAATAGTGCTACAAGAATTACCATTTGAAGGAAATACAAAAAATTAAGGAAATAAAAGGAAAATAAATAAATCGGGCATCCTACTCGCAATTCTCTTGTGGATCGGACTCTGAATCCTGGTCTTCTTGATATGAAATTGTTAATAAAGAAATGAACTACACTAGCCCAGTAAGAATATCACACTACTCACCGATAAAGAAATGAAGGTTGGTAAAAAAATAAAAAAAAACTAATGAAACTATTAATTAAGCAAATTCATTTATTATAAACAAAAACGTTTACCGCCTACTTACCGTAGTGAGATTTACAAAAATAACTTATAGAGGCAATAAATAACACATATCATGACTTCATATGCAATTGGTTTGAACAACAATTTTTTCTTTTATTAGCTTACTGGTATCCATGAGGGTTCATAGGGATGTTACCATAACGTGTGAACTCTTTTATTTAATATTTTTAATTAACATGACGTCCCTATATCCCGTTCGGTATAAGCGCCAAATTACAAAACCTCAATACCCCATCCAGTATGAAGGTGAAACGCGCCATCCTCATATCCCGTCCGGTATGAACGCCAAATTACTAAGTCTCGATACCCCGTCTGATATGAGACAACGTTCACGGTAGGGTTTCTTATGCACCCGATCCGTCAATCATCTCGCAAGATATTCAGTAAGACTGTCGTTTCATCCATTCACTTAATCTCATAGTTCCTCGTTTAACTTTAATCTTTAGTTTTTTAATTTAACCGTAATCACATAAAACAAACAATACATGCATTCAAAACTATAAAATTGATCAATAAGATACTATCATATATTTAAACTGTAAAATCAATCACAGTGAATAATTTCTGGTTCTACCTCCATTAGTAACCTGTAATTAATTATGGATGTTTTCTAAATTGTACAAAACACCGTATTATTATTAATTTGACTTCAATTCCATAATAGAGAATAGGGTGAAAGATTCTTACTCAAATTGATGCCCGAAAGCTGAACTTGTTGACTGTGTCTATTGACAATCCCCGGGTTCCCTGAATTTTTCTTTGGGGATTTAAACGCACTATAAGTACCTACAAATATCTCAAAAATCCAAAATCGGTGTCAAGACCTCTTTTTGGCCAATTTTAAAATTCTGGCACCGCGGCTCCACCGTACTCCGGAGACGGCGCCGCCGCCCGCGTTGGTGGTTTACCTCAAGTCAGCCGGATTCGGCCAGTTTTGCTTCAATCCCTACCAGAAAACAAGTTAAAGGGCATCAGTTGGCCGAAAAAAATAAAAAATCAAAACTCACCAGCGGCGGGATTCTCCGGTACAACGACTCCACCGGCTCACTTTTGTAGTTGTGTGTTTTACTTCAGTTAACCTGTAAAGAAAAAAATAGTGGTTAAAATGGTGAAAGAATTACGCAGAATGAGAATGAGGAAGGGCCTTATCGAAGGCATTTTTAAAAAATTTTCTTTGGTGGTTCCGCCGGGCTTTACCTGTAATTTTCGGCCAATCCGCCAGTCTTTTTGCTCCGATTTTGCTATGGGAGCGTTTAAAATTGAATTCCGAGCAAAGAGAAATTTCTTTACCTCTTTTGCCGATCGAAAGTGGCTCCGGCGCGGCGGCGGGTGGTGCCGGTTGGATCTTCTTCTCTGGCGAGGGTGTCTGGCAGCTAGGGTTAGGGTTTAGTGTGAAGAGAGTTATTTATATCCGTCCCATTTAATCTGAACTGTCTATCGTGTTTGATCTGGACCGTCCGATCGCAATTAAATAGGGAGTAATTTTGAACCATTCATCGCGATCTGATCTGGGTCGTCCGATCGCATTTAAATAGAAAGTGAATCTGCACCGTTGATCATGTTTAAATCTGACCGTTCAGTCGTGTTTGGGGAGGGAATACATTTGGGCCGTTCGTGCGCGCGGGAGTGAATCTAGACCGTCCGATCGCGACCACGCGAATCGCCCGTGTGACCTCCCGTGTGGCATCGCGTCAACGTCCGTTCCCACGCAGCGCGTTCTGGTTCGTTGGTGCTGCTGATTGGGCATCTTATGTGACATATTTTTTTTAAATTATGTTTTGATCTCTAATTTTTAATTTTTCTTTTTAAAAATACCTCCAAAACCCAAATTTCACCTATTTTTTCTAAAATTATTTTCAATTTCATCATTTACTTATTTTTCTTTATTTTTATATTATTTTAAAATTTTAAAATATAAAAAATTATATTTATTTTAATACTAATTGGGCATTACAGGTAAAATGCTTTGAACAAGGAGCATCTTGTATTGAAAGATTAAAAATATATTTCATTATTAACACCTGAAATTTAAAAAGAAAAAATAATAAAACAATAACATATCAATCAAATTTTTTTAGCGAATATAAAAAATCGTATGTAAAACTAATAAGAGTTAATAATTTTAACAAATAATAATTTCAAATATTTTTGCTTTCTACTTGCTCTTTTATGTCTATTATCTACAAATTAGCAATTTTAGCATAGTAAGATGTTGTACTATGTTTATACTTTTTAAAACTAATAAAATAACATATAATATAATAACAACACTCTATAAATATTCTAAAATTAAAACTTCATCAATTAAAAGTATTTTCTCGCTAAATATTTAAAAATTATAAGAAAACAAGACTTATTGATTTTAGTAACATTGACTTCAAATACTTTATTTTCTATATAGTTTTGTCTATTTCCTTAGTCACTAATTGGTAAGTTGACATAGTATGATACTATGCTATATTGGTAAATATATAATGCGATAAATTTATTATAATTAGTAGAAGTAAAAAAATTATTTATTTAATTTATCCACTTGTATAATATATTATTTTTGTCAATAATTTGATAAATTTAACAATTTAGTAATAAAAATACTTCCTTGGTATTCCATCTGTTAAATTAAAAAAAAAAAATTATTAATTTACAAATAAAATAAAAAAAATGAAAATTTAAAAATTAGAGTTAATTTTAGTATTTTAAAGTCAAAATTAGAATAAAATCATAAAAAATAAGTTCCAGTACAAAAAGATGTAATTATATAAATAATAATATAATTATTGAGGCATAGAGTTCGATAGCAATAAAAGCATATAATTCGATATTTTGTAAGTTTATTAAGAGTTAATTGTATGATGTAACAGGATTGAAAGTGAAATTAATTATTATATTAATAAAATTATAATAATTAAATTAATTTTTATCTTATGGAACTATTATCTTTTATAAATAAAAAATATTTTATTATAATTATGTTTATTTATTTCAAGTAATCACAATTAACCTAATATTTTTTTTAAAAAAATTTAGCATTAATAGTAATAACATCAAATTAATTCCAAAAAAAATAAAAGAAATTTATTTTTATTTACTTTATTATTTTATTTTATTTTTTGAAAGCTTTGTAATAGATGTAAAAAGGAGAAGACAGAATACAAACTTAACTGGGGATCCATATCGACGAGGTGTTTTTGATTTCTCTCTTTCCTTCTATAATTGTTCGTTCAAGTTTCTAATAGCCGCCAACCATCACCAGGGACAACCAATCACACCGCCGCCCGTAACCCCTACAGACGGATAGTCTTCTTCACTGTATATCGCTTGTGGCAGTTCAGCCCTGGGGAGGCCTTCTAGGTTAGGCCTGTTGTTTGCTCATCTGTACCAGAGAGAGAGTGAGCGAGGAAAATATGGGAAGCGAAAAACTAAAGAAGGATGACAAGATGAGGAAAACGAAGGAGATTGAGAAACTCAGGAAGAGAAATGCGAAGTTCTTAGAAAGCAGTATGTGATTCGTTTCTCCTTTCTTCTATAGGTTTTTGCTTCTAGTCTTTTTTCAGTTGATGATGACCTTGTGCCTTCAATCTTTTCGTTGGAAATCGTTTCAGATACTTCATATATATATATATATATATATATATATAAAGATGGATTCTTCCTTTTTTGTTTGCTTCCCTATGTTTGTTTGTCGCTGCTACTGCAGTTATATTAGTTTCACATATTGTTTTGCTGCGTTCGCAAACTTACTTTCATCAATTCCAGTTAATAGGAGATATAGAATTATCGACTTTGAATTTGGTTGAAGTTAGCTGCAATTGACATCTGGGACGAATTGTATTAACCATAAGTCTTAAGAATTTGTATTGGGATTATTGATTTCAACAACAATCAGTCGTCTTCTTAGTGGATGTAGAAGCTGCTGTATGCTGCATCCTGTGAATGCAGTGGCTGCTGTAGCACCATAGCGGCTTACAGTTACTAAACTTCGTAAATTGTGTGCATTCTTCAGTTACTTGCTGTTGAATTGTTTGTGGGATTTTAGAACTTCTTTTGAGAATAAAAATAGAAGTAACAATAAGGATGGTTAGGGCTTTCTTGCTAGTTTTAGGGTTAAGGTATGAATATGTGGCCTTTTTCTTTTTCTGAAAGAAAGAAAGGTATGAGTAGTGACTTGATGGTGGGGAGACTATGCACTGACTGATGGATGGATGGTAAGGTCTTAACTCTCAGATTTATTCTTTTGCTATTGCTGGTAGATAATATTTCTTTCTTTGATCCATTCTTTGACGAATTTAATGGCTATGAGTGAAAAAGAAAAATACAGATCAATGGTAATAACGCTAGTAAATTCTGCACAAGTTTTCTACATGGCTGGCAACAATTTGAGCACAGGGTTTGGTACTCTAGAATCATAGAGACATATCTAGCTTGACATTTGAGCTGGGATTTTTTAGCCATGAAGCTGTACTTTTACCTAACTTACACATTGGACTTGAACAACATGTAATTGTATACTCATTTGATGTATTGAGATATATCACAAGAAGTAATTTTGCGTTGACTGTCTTTTTTTTCAGATGATCAATTAAATAAAGTTGAAGACATTGGACAGAGAAAATCAACGGGGAAGACAAAGAAGATAAGAGAGAAAAGAAACACTGTTAATAATATTGGTGAAGCTGTTCACGTCGAAGGTGGAACCTCAGGATATAAACATGTGTTTCTATGATTCTAGATTTGCTGCTAATTTTCCCTAACATTTTGCTTTTTGAATTTGTTGCAGGTGGTTCAATCAAAGATACCAAAGAAAAGGATGAGCATGAATCAAGGAAGAAGAGAAAGAAAGAGGGAAAAATTCACACTCTTGGAAAATTTGATCAGCTTGGTAATGATACTGAAGATGTTTTCCAAGAACAAAAAGGTATGTTAGTTCAGTGGTAGCAATGTCTAATCAGTGCTATATTTATTTCCATATCAAAGATCATTTTAAGTTGTATTATATGAATGGTCTACTGTCTCCAGTGTGATTTCTTTTAGCCTCGGGGTACTCCTGGTGTCAGTGGGGGCTGGAACTAGAATTATCAGCATTATCGCCCTTCAATATTTCTTTTCTCTTTAGTGTTGGTAATGCTAGTATTGCTTTTCTACACTGAATCATCTTTCATTTCTTTTATATTTCCTTTTGCATAGATGGAGCATCAAATCATAGCCAGTCAAAAGAGATTGAAAATTCTGTTGAGGCTGATGATGGAACTGAGATCAGAACTCGTATGTGCGAAGAAGCAATAGCTTTTTATTTGCTTCGCAGACAAATAGATTATTATTTGAGTTTTTCTCTTATTTTAGACAATTTCAATGGATTTTTTATATGATTGTAGGGAAGTCTAAGAAATTAAAGAAAAAGAAAAAGGAAAAGAAAGGTATTGATGCATCTATGGAGGATGAGAAGTTACCAGGGAAAACTAAAGAAGCTGATGAGGATGAAGTGTATCATATATCTTCAGGGGATGAGGACTGCTCAAAAGGAATGAAAAGTATGAAGCACTGAACTGGTCATATTTTTTAATGCCTGTTTAACTAACCTCGTTACAGTGGGAAACTTATATTGCACTACATTTATGAATTGAAGGATCAGCTAACTTCATTTTTCCTATACTTTCATTCTCCTGAGAAATACGGAACCAATACGCTTCAACTATTAGGGATACCTCAAACTTGCATCCTGCCATCTCTTTGGAGACAGGAAACAGATTCACTTTGTCCCATTGTCTTGTGCCTTGAATCTCTCTTTGGTAACATTATTTTTAACTCCAATGTCCCATAGTATATGTGAAGTGTTCCCCACCATTTCCCTCCAATACAGCTGACTATAAAGAAGTATTCTGCCTCTACTCCATTACCACCACCATGCTTCCCAGCAAAGAAAAAGAAAACAAATTAAATTAGCTAAAATGTTAGCTTAATTCTGTTTTTGGAATGACATCAATATCCCTCATCAAGTTTCTTAATCTAAATTCAGGATAGACCTCCAAGATTATATAGGATTCTAAGCGTTATTAGTCAGCTTTCTAATTTGTTGCTTGTTGAGCTGCAGAATGGGTTACAGAGTACTACGAATGTAGACCAGGTTTGAAAGTATTGCAACAAAGAATCGATGAGTTTATAACTGCTCATGAGGCACGACTTGAACAGGTACTTTTCTTTTCAGCATAATCTCTCAGTTAGGCTTGACTAGCTTCAGATAGAAATTCCCTCTCTTCAAACTCTTGAAATTAACATTCACACATGCATGTAAAAACTATTATCTTGTTCAAAGCCTTGTACTGCATGTGTTGGTTTTGGAAAGTGTTAACTTTTTGTTGTTTTGTGTTGTGCCACTAAGTTTTGTTCTTTCTAATGAACAACTGAACCATGCACTTCAGCACTTAAAATTTTATCTTATTTGTTTTTGCCAGGGAAGTTGGTAACTTATGTTGCATAATGATGTTATCTTCAAATTGTTGTTTCGGCATATATCCTTTGGAGAAATATATTTTCTCCTTTTTGGATAGAAAACATGCGAGTAATGCTCATTTGCATTTCCTATGTTTCATATCTACAACAGGAAAGAGAAGAAAGAGAAGCCAAAGCTGCAGAAGGGGGATGGACAGTAGTTGTACATCATAAAGGAAGGAAAAAGACGACAGATTCCGAAAGTGGAATCACTGTTGGTTCGGTTTCTCAAGCTGCTATGGAGGATAAGATGGCCAAGAAGAAGAGCAAGGAAGTTGGGCTAGATTTCTATCGGTTCCAAAGAAGGGAAGCCCATCGGAGTGGTATGAATTTTTACTTGTTCTTTTTTTCTTATCCTAGAAATTGCCAAACTTTTTAAACCACTTGGTTAAAAACTATTTTAGGATTTAGAGATCAGTGAACAGGCTTGGTAATATGGTGCCTTGGGATATTTATCACTACAGTTTAAATTTTATGATGACTGACTCTGTTAGCATTAACTGATTGGTAATTTCTTGCAAAAGTGGACAATATCTCTATCCACATCCATTAACTACGTGGTTGCAGAGAAAAAATTGGATTTTCTAGTCCTCATGGTCTTCTGAGAATTGTAGAGGATATGTGGATGATTTGTGAATTCTGTTTTGTTTAAATAATATAGATAGTTGATACTGGAGCAAAACAGTAATAAATATTTACTCTTTTGCAGAAATTATGATGCTTCAAGACAAATTTGAGCAGGATAGAAAGCGGATACAGCAATTGAGAGCTGCGAGGAAGTTTCGACCCTATTGAATCCATAACTCGAACCCCCTAATTGGAGAGTTGAGAGCTTTTTGTCAATTATGCTAATCCCATTTTTTCTGTACCTGCTGAATTTATCAAATCAGATATACTGTATCTTTCAGATTGAAAATTTACCATTTTTGGAAGTATTGTGAAGATATAATTTTGCAATTTAAATTTTGACTCTATTTGTTACATAAAATATCTTGTTAGTTTTTTATGTGTTATGTTCATTTGCAGGTAAAGAGTTATATGTTAAAGATGTTTTAATACACATGCACATATATATTTGATTAATTGCTTGTGTATATAGATAGACTTGTATGTGTATATAAACATGTAAATACGTAGGAAAGCTTCATTACTCAAGAAACTATGTATAGATGAATATATTTATATATATAGTGATTTTTTATAATTGTTGCTCTGAAATTTGTATTCTATTTATATTTATATATTTTATTATAAACAACTAATATATATATCTCTAAAAATATTTTTATTTTAAACAACTAAGAATAGTTTAAGAATAATTTTATGCGGCAAACATAACGATTCTTTTCTGTGGCCAGAGCTAGCAATTTTTCCCCCCCAAAGCTAACTACTTAATATCTTCTTGCGGGTAAAAAAGTTGGTCTGGCTGCAACATTTTTGTCCTTCCCACGAGTCTTTAGTGAATAGCGCCGTGTTCTTTCTTTTATACATTTTATGATAGTTCGGTTGCTCTAAAACAAACTCATTGAAAGATCTCACATAAAAATTTTAAAGCAATAAAACTTAAATAATATTTCCATACACCCAAAAAATAAAAATAAACACCAACTGAATATTCTACATACAACACAATCTTTTCAAACTCCATCATAAAATACCATAATAGGAGGTTTTATTCATAACAAAAACTTAATAAAGAGAAGAATGTCTGGAATAAACCCGACTCCACGGGCAACAATACATCACTGTAGCAAAACCAACAAGAAGACACACTCACCCTGCGACCCTCGCAGGATACATTATTCAATTACTACCAGTTTATCTAAACCAACTCAAATAAAAAGAAGCAACCAAAAGCAGAAGTTTACAAAGACGCAATACATGGAATCCAACACTCTTTCCCCGTAAATTCCTCTTTCCCCCCCTTCATTCTCCAACGGCATTTCAGGACTGGCTCTCGTGCCTCAACAAAGTTGTAGTAGATTACCGTTCCACCTTCCTCACCAGTAACCTTATAGTTCATTTCCTCGCACTTATAACCCTTCAAGTTCAGTCGGAAAGTGGAAACCTCCGCACCCACACATCCTGTATGTAAAGCCACAGAAAACTCAGCAGGTTTGAAGCAAGCCAAAACCCTCTCAAGAAGCTCGCGTAAATTAACTTCTTCAAAATCATAACCAGCAGCCTCAAAACTTGCATAGCTGAATCCGTCTTCAGGAGTAACATGGATGGTCGAAATCGCATCCCCTTCAATAGCATTCATGGAGTAACCGCAAGGTTCAAACTCAAAATCACATATGTCAGATTGTGGCAGAATTTTCCTGATGCCTGAATTTGCTGTCATCCCAGCAGCTGAACTTTCACCAGTTTTGTAGAAAACGGATGCCTTCTTTCTGTCCAAACCCGTCATACACACTTCTAGAGTGTTGACCTTGTCACCATGGCTTCCTTCTCCGGCAGAAGCAGAGTAAACATGCCATTTTTTTGTTGCATCAGAACTTCCCATTATGGATGCAGTGCTAGCCAAACCAAGTTTGCTAAAGTAGCCATCCAGTGCAGAAACTTCCTCTGAGAAGCTGCGGTGAGGAAATGGCTGAGCTCCAGGAAATATGAAACTTCCACGGGTATACCTCACATATTTCACAGAAAGGGATAGTCCATCAGCCAACTTCAGGAGAGGACGAATGGAAAGAAGCAGTTTTGTAGTCCCGCAAGTTTTGATGATAATTTTGTATGGGTACACGAAGAGGCTTGACTCTGAAAGAACATATGAGTCAACATGACCATTTGACAGCGAAGAAACAATGGTGCATTCAGCTGGTTTCAAAATCTCATCCAACTGAGCTTTAGTTAAAGAGCGGAGACCCATTCCTCCGGGATCAGCAAAGATGCCTGGCTCGAGAAAGCCAATTTCAAGCCTCTTTTCATAGCCTTCAAATCCAATTGCAGAGACTGGCAAGTCCATCTTGCCTTGCAGGAGACAGACAATTTAGCAGAGAGGGATCAAGGGATCAAGGGGAATGAGGGATCAAAGGGAGTAGGAGAAAAGCAGAGAATAGAGAAGATTGCAAAACGAAAGAAGTTGGGGGGGCAATGTCACACTACTTCGGAAATCTCAGGATGGCTTTCTCACGCACTGCATAAAACCAAATACAAAAACAGGTTAATATCAAGATCTATGCATGTTATGCCAAACAAATGGGCAAAAATGAAGTGGAGGAAACAAAAAACTCACGTTGGAGTATGCAGCAGATCTGAATTTCTTAATTCCACCGTTGGGTCGAACGTCTTCAATGCTGTAACCGAGAGGAGCTTCGTAGAATAAGGATTTACTACTACTACTACTACTAGACTTCTTCTTCCCACCTTTTGACTCCATTAGCTCATTCAGATATGCCTGTATAGAACCATTAAAAAGGAGATTAGATCCACAGGCAAACGATTCCAAAAGATCAACAAAGATGTCACACAACTGAATTCCTTGTCAAAGAAACGAACACTAGGCTGCAATTGCTTCCAAGAGAAACAAAGGCGAACGTTCAAAAATATTGAAAAAAGATGTTAAAAAGACTAAATTCCTTGTCCAAACGTGAACCCTAGATCGCAATTAAAGGCTCCAAGAAAAGCAAAGGCGAACGTTCCAAAAGATTGAAAAAAGATGTCACCAAACAAAATTTCTTGTCAAAACATGAACAGGTAGCAATTAAAGCCTCCAAGAAAAGCAAAGAACCGGATTTCTCAATCCAACGCAATCACAAAAACCATAAGTTATCATTAAAAGGCAGAAAGTTTAATACGATTAAAGAAATTCAAGAAGAATAAAGAGATTTATCGGAAGAATACACAATAAGAAATGCACGATTCACGCTCGATGAACTCATAAAAAAACCGTAACAAAACGTGGTTCAAATCAAAGGACCAATTGGTACTGAAAGAAATAACGCATAAAAGCAAAAAATAAATAAACAAATAAACAAAAGAAATTGACAGAGAAAACAACGTAACGATCCAAAACGAAACGCCAGATACAATACCTCATATCAATAAAGACAACCAGATCAAATGGGCAGGTACGATCACAGGCAAAGAAATCGAATAACACGGAGAAGCACTCGCAAAAAATTTAAACCCTAAATCGTATAGGCTAATCGCTTCGGCACGGATCAGAAGAATGTACGCGAATACAAAAAAAAAAATTACCTTATAAAGAATCGTCGATTACCGAAACCTAACAGGATTATACAAGTCTCTGATTCCGAAAACGACACGGAGGAGGAGGAGGAGGAGGAGGAGGAGCCGTAAAATAAACGCGAATTTGTGAGAAACAGATGAGAAATCTTTTAAAAGCTTCAAAATTCAAGATGAGGCTGCGCGTTATACCTATCGTGAAGGAAAGGAGGAAGGGAAGGGGATTTATATAGGGGAGATAATGTGAATGAATTTACGGTCGTACCCTTCCTAGGTCAATCTCCCTGGAATTTTCTAATAGTCAGAATATTTTTCATCTCCCCGAAATATATGGTCCGTATTTCTTTTAATATCAAATCTCCTGATAAATAGAGAATTATCTCTTTTATTTAGTAAAAAAATTAATTATATATTAGAATCGATATATTGAATGGTTTATATAAAATGAATTTTATTAATTATAAAAAAATAGTGTGATGAAATTACAAAATTATAAAATATATATATGAGCTTCTCGTACAAGTAGGAATAAGTCACTTCCAATTAGGATTATGATTAATTTAAACAATAATAATAACAATTTTTATTTTTGTTAATAGCACAGTGAAGAATATTTAAAAAAAAAAAAAAACTTTACAAACATGAGAAATCTATTAAAAATAAATTATTAATATTAGTAGTAAAAAGGAAAAATAGAATAATTTGACACGTGTATAATACGTGTACATACATTGAAGGTTAGAGGCGTGTTTGGGAAGATTAGTTGTCTTCCTTCCTTTTTTCTTATCTTCATCCTTCTCATCTTATTCGTATTTCACAATTTTTGTCTGGACGTGCCAAACAGGCCCCACGAAATTTGTTCTTCCTTTTCTCCACGAAACCCAACGGCTCAAAATAAATATCCAACCAAAATCAATTAAAAAGATTTTAAATATAAATTTCCAGTCAACTTTGCTTTCGGTTTAAGAATATATTAGAAAAAAATATTTGGATTTGGGTCTTAATTAAAATTTTAAAATATATAATTGGATTTGTATTAATAGATATTATTTTCTTTGAGTTATTTAATTTGTTAAGGGACGGTAAAGTTAATAATTTATTATCACATAATTAGAATATACGATAAATATAATAAACGACAAAAACGGCCACTAATATAAAAATAGCCATAAAAATAATATCTTTAATTTATTTTAGTAACTGCAATTAAGTGCATAACTTCAAATAAATTATTTATTCTTTTCTATTTATTTATTTTTTTTGAAAATATTCAAATATTAATTAATTAATAAAGAAATACATTCATAGGATCTTCACGTATTTAAATCTTGTATCTTCATCACTTGTAGTGATTTATCATTCAATAAATGACTCAAAATAATTTACTGGAGGGATTTTCCTATATATTCTAATAAAATTCTTTCAGTAAATATAAATAGCAAAATTGTGGATAAAGAACTATACTAGCGACCTACCTAATTTTATTGTATGAATTTTCAGGATCAATCATTGGACCATGCAAACTAGAAATACCTTTTCTTGGATAAAAGAAGAGATTACTCGATCTATTTTCGTATCACTCATGATATATATAATAACTTGGGCATCCATTTCAAATGCATATCCCATTTTTAC
The DNA here is from genome assembly GCF_054855325.1 of Carica papaya. NCBI lineage: Eukaryota > Viridiplantae > Streptophyta > Magnoliopsida > Brassicales > Caricaceae > Carica > Carica papaya. The sequence goes on along the minus strand of NC_142309.1, from coordinate 5,467,847 downwards.
GCAACAGGGTTATGAAAATCCACGAGAAGCAACAAGGCGTATTGTATGTGCCAATTGCCATTTAGCTAATTAGCCTGTGGATATTGAGGTTCCACAAGCGGTGCTTCCTGATACTATATTTGAAGCAGTTGTTAGAATTCCTTATGATATACAACTAAAACAAGTTATTGCTCATGGTAAAAAAAGGGAGTTTGAATTAGCTCCCCTCGATTGCGTTTTGCCTGAGATGAAAGAAAAGATAGGCAATCTGTCTTTTCAAAATTATCACCCTACTAAAAAAAATATTCTTGTAATAGGTCATGTTCCTGGTAAAAAATATAGTGAAATCACATTTTCTATTTTTCCAGACCCCACTCCTAATAAAGATGTTCACTTCTTAAAATATCCCATATATGTAGGCGAGAACAGGAGAAGGGGTTAGATTTATCTTGACAGGAGAAAAGAAACAATACAGTTTATATGTGGAGGGAAAACCTCCCAAATATGACAACTTGGATACAAGCGGGCAGCTCTAGTTAATTCATGTGCCATCCAATTACAAGTCCTAACCCATACAATGTTCACTTCCAACACCTGTTTGAGTAGGGCACGACAATCATTAATGATATAGCCAAATTCGGAGTAGTCCTCTTCAGTTGATATTAAAGCTTTCTGCAACATTTGAGAATCGACCTCCACCATCCCTGGCCCTTGAACAGTAGATGCTAAATGGAGTAAGGTCCGACAATAGCCTAGTAGTTCTGTCTGGAACAACAACCGGCAGCTCATGATATGTCCAAAAAATGCAGTTAACATCATACCATTACAATCACGTATAACAACTCCAAATCCTGCAACGACATCACCTGCTTACACTGTGGTATCAATATTGCACTTCCACATCCCTTCTTCCGGAGGTTGCCAACTTGGCTTGTGCGCTGAAATCTGGTTAGATTATCCTTTTTTTTTATTCTGTATGATATGTGCTTACCTCCATTTCATTAGAAGTTTGCGCATTAGATATATAGACATCTGATCTGTAAATTGTTTTCCATTCCAAACACATTCATTCCTTTCATATCAGAATCTCCACAAGCAACAAAACACCTCCTTAATCATTTGTGCCTTATGCGATTTAACAATCTATTCTCCCTATACCTTTATATCGGTGAACTGCATCATATGGGGTTGTATTCCCAACAATCTCCATCATCTTCTGGTTTTAACGCATTCCATAAATACATGCATGATGTTTTCTTCCTGGCCACACTGGGGGTAATATTTACTAATAGGCATCCATTTCCCATTTAGTCTCACCTTAACAGGGAGTGTGTTTGTCATAAATCGCCATATAAATTTTTTTACTTTCCAGATACACTTTCATAAGCTTATTGTGCTCGCAGCATTCCCCCCCCCCCCCCCCGAGTCCAAGTTGGCTCTGATAAGCCGATTTGACAATGTATTTTCCATTTGCTGAGTGTGCATAGATGCACCGGTCCTCTTTATGTTGCAAACTCAGAGGAATACTTAGAATAAGCTCAGCCTCCTCCTCAACAAATAAACCCTTCACCATATCAACATTCTAGCTCAAACGATCTTCGTTCATGAGTTCAAAGACTCGCATATGTTTAAATTCAGTAATACGGGGGCCATAAACATAGTAGTCAGTTTTTCTTAGTAACCATGGGTCACACCACACCTGTACCTAGTCTCCATTGTTTATAACCCATCTCATTCCTTCACACATCATTTCTTTTGCAGATAACAGGCTCTGCCATGTGAAGCTCAAGTTTGTTCCCAATTGCGCACTTGTAACATCCCTTTACGGAAATTACTTGGCTGTAAGCGATCACGTAACCAAAAAGTGCAGACCACTGTAAACCTGCCAGAATTGTTTACCTAACAGAGTTATATTAAAAGTTTAGAGTTTTCAGAAACCTAACCCTTCTTCCATCTTACTTCTGCACAGTGAAGTCCAGGAAAATTAATGTATTTTCTTCTATTCATCTTGCTTCGACACCCACGAAAAAACTATTCATCATTCTTTCAAGTTCTTCACATAAACTAATCAGAAGTTGAAAAACCCCTATGCAAAATTTAGGGAGTTCTTGCACCACTAATTTTAGTAACACTTCTTTCCCTACTCGTGAGAGAAATTTATACGCCCAGCCCTTCTTCCTCTTCACAACCATGTCTTTGATGAATGCAAATGCACTTTTCTTACTTTGACCAATCTGATGGGAGTCCCAGATATCTTTCATTATTGATTGGGTTGTGAACTTGTAGGATGCTATTCAGGTGGGAACGAAGGTCCTCTAGTGTGTTGGAGCTAATAAAAACTCGTAATTTCTAAAAGTTTATTGCTTGACCAGAAGCATCCTCGTATTGCTTCAGTATAGATTTTACCCTTCGACTCTCCTCCTTATTAGCGGTGAAGAAAAAAAAAAGAGTCATGCAAATAGCAGATGAGATATACTTGGACTTCTGAGACAAATTTTTGCTCTATGGATTCATCCTCTATTTTTTGCCTGTGTGAACATGGCAAAGAGTTCCTATGCGCATAAGATAAATAAGTACGACCGATAGGGATCCCATTACCATAGCCCTTTGCTCGGAACAAGCGGGCTAATGTCTCAACCATTCACTCGAATTCTGTAAGTCACATTAAAAACACACTTCATCATCAATTGCACCCAACGACTATTGAATCCGAGCTTAAGCAACACAGCTTCTAAATGCTCCCATATGACTTTATCGTATGCTTTACTCATATCTACCTTCAGGGTCACATCTGACCGCCTTCTCTTACTCCTTAAATGCATGTGATGAATTATCTCAAAAGTGAGAAAGTTATTATTAGTCATATTTCTATCCGGTACAAATGCTGATTGATATTATGATATGATGTCTGATAAGAAACTGCTCATACGATTTACCAGCACTTTGGAAAATATTTTATAAGCCACATTGCATAACGAGATGGGACGTAGATCTTTAATACTTTTTGGGCTTTCTCTTTTTTGAATAAGAACAATCATTGGATCATTCAACTGTTCTGGAAAGGACCCTTGTGTAAACCAGTTCATGTAGCTCTCTGTAATATTCGGCTGAAAATTTTTCAAAAATTTTGAAAAAAAGTCGAGTTCATACCATCTGGTCCTAGTGCCTTATCAGAGTGCATTTGGAATGCTACTTCTTTAATTTTAACTTTAATTAGTGGTTGTAACAAAACTTCATTAACCTTCTTCGAGACATTATTTTTTACCTGCTCTATCACTGCTTCATAGTTTCCCTCAGATACCGAAAATAGTTCAGTGAAATAGTTTAGTATATGCGTTTGTATTGCATCTGCATCACGAATCCATTCCCCATTATTATCCTTCAGGGCAGATATTCGATTTTGCCTTTTCTGTTGAGTTGCTTGATAGTGAAAAGAAGTATAATTACGGTCACTTTATGTTAGTCAAAACTTCTTTTCTCTTTGTCTCCAGCATGCTTCCTCCTATTCCAACACTCTAATATATTCATCATTTAAAGAGGGAAGATATTTACCTATGTTTGGACCTCCCTTTTTTCGTACTTGACAGATCTTGTTATACAGTGTCCACTTACAGGCGCTGAAATTCTACACTCAGGTGTCTGCCTAATGCTGCAAGTGGTGTTTGCAATTAGCAATCTTGTCTATAAAGCTTGTAGTATTACCTGACTTCCACCCGTGATTGACAACTTCTTCTATTGCTGGATTGATAAGTTAAGCATTTTTTAATCTAAAAATCTTGCATGGACATTCCCTTCCCTCCTATCACAGCATAACATTATAGGGGAATGATCGGATACTAGTGCCACTTAGTTTTTCAGTCTTGCATATAGAAAATGAGTCAATCACTGATCGTTCACCACACACCTGTCCAAATGCTCTCTGATCACCCTATCCACCAACCCCCTTGATCATGTGAATTCATAGCCAAAGTACGGCAAATCAATCAGTTAACTCTCAAATGTGTCCCGAAAACCCAACATACTAGATTGAGAGGGTACTGCACCACTATCTTTTTCTTCTGCTGAGAGGATATTGTTAAATCTCCAATAACAGCCCATGGCCCATGCCTCACATGCATCAAAGTGCACAAAAATTGTCATATTTCTTGTCTCCTGTGACGTTATAGATGACCATAAAAATCAATGAATATCCAGACACTTCCATACTCCTACTCCACTATCATATTTACATGATGCAATAAATAAGATATGATTGATATTTGTTAGTTGTTCGACCAAAATATCACCAGCCCACCCTCTTTATCCAGTCTATCCATACCAAAGGCCTTCGGGTAACCCAGTTTTACTTTGATCATGTCCAGCTTTCCCTGTGTCGCCAATGTCTCATATAGGAACACGATGTTTGGCTTGTTCTTTCTTACTCGCACTTGCAGAGTTAGTGCTGCACTAGCATTGCCAAGCCCTCAGCAGTTCCAGTTAAGTGCATTCATGGCATCCGGCGAGCCTACTCCACAGGACTTGCCGATATCTCATGTGTTATTGGATGCATATGTTCCTTCTCATTTCTGCTTAAATGTAATACAGTGTTATAACTTGGGGGCTAATGACGTGACCTCTTCTTACCTTTTTCCTGGGCTAAATTAATTTCTTGTACACCGGAGGTTCGGGTCATTTCACCTTGCATCAATCAAATTGCGGCCCATAATTTTATCTTGGTCCATATTCTCTGTCACTTTCCCGTTTGAGTTTGAATTTAACAGGTCCACAATCCTTGGGGAAATTAATTGTGGAGTAACTGTTGATGTCATCTCTTGAACTTCCGCGTACACCCCAATTCTTACCGATAAACCCGGGATTATGCCACCCTTATCATCCCTCAGCCAATGACTAAATGATGGCGGATTTCGACAGGAATTAGCTCTCAGTAATTTATCTCATTCCTGCGTTAGGTTTCCTGAATGAGGAGTTTACAGAAGAATTTCGAGTGTCACATTCATCCATACAAATAACAATAGACCAGAAGATGTTCATATTTAAAGATTGCGTATGTTGTTGATCCATATTTCATATTAAGTTTTTTCCTTCTAAATAAGGGTTGATGGATATTAACTCAATACGGATTTTCATGTAACCTTCGATGTGCATTTAAAGGTGAGTTGTGTCATAATCTTAAAAAGACCCCAAAAAATTGTCAAACTATTTCGCTAATGATTCCGAGAAACACCCAGCCGACAGTTGATGCACTTGCACCCAAAAGAGACCGTTGTTGATATCGACTGCGGTTGTGTCCTCACCATCATTTAATCGATGCCAAACCAGAAAGTGGTTGTTAAATATCTAAAGGTTGTCTGTCATGACCCTCTGTATATCCACTTCATAGAAAAAATAAAATAAAAATATGTTAGTACCAAGATCCGTGATACTAACCCCACCAAATGATTGCCAAACGTCTGCTAGAGTGTTTTTCATGGGTTAATACTTGACAATTACTTAGGTTAGGAAACGTCCCACCATACACATCTCATATGTTACTGGCTGGTCCGATGTTATTGCGGTAAGATCCCAACCTCCTTTTTCTGCATCCATGACAATTAACGCAGCCATGGTTTTCACGGCTTCCATGATGATCACCATTATGCATTGTACCAAACAGAATTTGTACGTGCTAAAATGGCAGACATACGACAAACAAACGTGCTAAAGTGATAGACTAAAACTTTTATGTATTTAATTTCTTTCTAAATCTTTAGATTTCTAATTCTATAATTAAATGTAGCTCTTTTCTCCTGGGTCTAGATAGAAAAGTTTGTAGTTCCATAAAACAAATTAAGAATTCAACCGTTAGATTTAAATCTCTTCTGCCTACTACCTTCTTCATTCTTTTAAAATCAAATCTCTCTCATAAGCCTTGTCCAAGAAGAAGACAGAAATACAAGCAAAAACAATAAGAGAAGTAAGAAGAAGATATAAAAGAGATAAATGAAAGAAGATCGAAGATAGAGAGAAGGTAGAAGAAGATCCAATAGTAGTCGTAGGTGATTTTTTTACTTTCTTCAATCTTGATAAAAGATTTTCAAGGAGTTGGGTCTCCACATTTTCTTAATATGGGTTTTCACAATCGTTTTCCAAATTTCTCTTCGATTTATTTGGGTTTTCTTGTTATCTTTATGATTTTTATAAAATATTGATTTAAACATAGCGACAACATTCTTTAATTAGGAATATTTGTTTCTTGATCTCAAATTTACAAAAAAGAAGCAACAGTTCCCTCATTTCTTAATTTAAACAACCCAGATTACCTTTCATAGTTTTACAAACAATTTTGATCTATCATCATTCTTGAGATTTTATAGACTTTTAAGTCTTTTTGTTTTTTTCCTTAATTTCGTGTCCTCATTATATGTTTTTCCTAGTTTTTTCTTTCTTTTTGCTATAGAAGAACAAATCATGGCTAAACACCCCTTTCTTGTTTACTTATTTCGTCAGATCATTTTATTTATAGCTCTACTTGCTTAATATTTGTGGATTTTCAACAAAATCTTATTATTGTTTGTTTCTTTTATTGCAGTATTTTTAGTATTTAATTTTATCTACCAAATATAAATTATAAAGGTAAAACATATTCTCATATTGGTACCCCAACTCTTAAACTTTAAATTCTAAATTCTAATCCTTAAACCCAAAACTTCAACTCTTAAAATATGAATCCTAAATCTTAAATCCAAAATCCTAAATCTTAATCCTGAAACCTAAACCCTAAAATTTTGAAATCTAAACATTAAACCCTAAACTTTAAACCTCTAACCTTAAACTCTAAAACTCTAAACTATTAACCTCTAAAATTCTATATACTAAATCCTAAATCTTAAACTCTAAACTCTAAATCATAAATCCCAAACACTAAATCTTAAACTCTAAATTCTAAATTCTAAATCTCAAACTCTAAATCATAAACTTCTAACCTTAAATTACTAAACTCCTAATCATAAACTCTTAAACCTTAAACTCTCGTGCCCCTAAAATATTAAATCTTAAACTTTAAACACAAAAACCTAAACCCTAAATTTTTGATGCATTTTCTTTCAATATAAATTGTCATATTTTTTATTTATTTTTATCAAAATTAGATTTTACCCCATTCTATGTCCAAGATATAAGTTTTATATTTATATAAAATATTTTTATGTGAATGAAAATATGTAGACGTAAAGTAATAATATATAATTTTAGAGCTTGTAACAACTAAAAATAAATCAAATAAAAATGTAACTATACTCATATTCTATTTTTATATTTAAAATATTTAAACAGATGGTTACTATATATTATCACATTGAATAAATAGATTTCAATTACTTGTATTATCACAATTGTTTTATTTTAATATGTTTAAAATTATTTTTATATTTTAAAGATAAATAAATATGTTGTTATATTTATTATAATATTAAATATAAAATTATTTTTAAAAATCGAGGAATTCTCAGTATTATTTAAGCCCGTTATTGGAAGTCACTCCTAGTCCACCGACATTTAAGCCCATCCGATTTTCATCAAGAATTGAAGAGAGACTTGGGAGAAAAAGGGTGTCTCAGTGTCGTTGCAAGAGGAACAGGGTGGAGTAGGAAGCAGTTCGCGATTTTTGTCGGATGAGTAGTAGCGGGAAAGCTGAGATCGCGAAGAGGCGAGAGGGCATGCGTGAAGGGTGATTGACTGTTGGAGAAATTGGGAAGTATGATAATTTGATTTCTGGGTCAACAGAAGATTGAGAGAAAAGGGAAGGCTCTGGAAGGAGGAGGAAGGAGAATGGAGGCCAGAAAAGGAGAGGACTCTCTTGTTTGATGAAGAAAGGAGATAAATGACGGTGCTTCTCGAGTCTTAGCGGGCAACAACAGGTAAGCTGTTGTTGGCTTGTTTCTTTTACCGACCATTATCAATTATAATGAGTTTCCACATGATTTCTGCGATTGAATTCAAACAATGAATGCTGTTTCTTTTTTTAGCGGTCTAGAGTTCGTTTTCGGAGTAACGGCACCAGCTGTTTGATGAATGACCTATTAGAAATGGTAGAAGTTGTTTGATTCCTTTGTAATTTACCTAATCATTTTCATCAAGTTTTAAATGAAACTTGATTGAGACCCAGGATTCTGTCGGTTTTGAGTGATTTCATTTTTTTTGTCAGTATCTTTTTTTTCTCTGTTCTTTTTCTTCCTTTTTGAGGAGGTTTTTGGCTCTTGTATCACTTCTTTCATTTAATGTCTGATAACATTTCTTTTCTAATTATTAAAGGAAAATCTTCTCCAAGCTCACTATCGAATAATTCTTTCTCCCATAGCATTTATAATATGCTTCAGAGCTGAAAAATCTCAACAACAATGTTTAATAACACTGGTTAAGTTTTCTGAAGTTATAAATTTGTCAAATTATAAGAGAACTTACTTTTAGCACCTTTTGGATGTTTTTAGCTGATTTTAATTAGATACTTTAAAGGTTTCTTGAAAACCTACCAAAAGTTACTCAAAACCAAAATGTTGTAGGCCTCAATTTCAGAGTGTTAAGCCATCAAAATGAATAAAATTCTTTATTTAAAATATCTTTTACCTTACCTTATTTTCTATAATGAAACAAACAAGATAATGGTTTTTTTTTTTTTAAAATAAAAAGTATGCTATTTATCATTAATTCACAAGCACCATACAAAGTATTTACATATCACTAATATCAATAGGATCCCGAAAATCCTCAATTGAATAAAGAGGATGATCCAAAACCTAGAATTTGGAACTATCTATTTTTAATTCAATCAAATCTTTATCTATCCCCTCAAGTTTTTGTAGTTCTCTCTTTCGGCACAACCCAAATGTAGCAAGGGGGAAGAGATCTGCATGTTTCTGCCACCATTGATACTCTTCCAAGCTCAAATTTCATTTCTTACCAATCTAGCCACCACCCAACTGATTCCTAGCAACCCATAAGCCATAGTCCATAACTTGTGCACGGACAAACACCAAAGTAGGACATGAGTACAAGTCTCTGTATCTCTTTTACATAAAAAAATATCCATTCACCATAACTTTTCCCCTTCTCATCAGTTTGTTTATTGTCAACATATATCCCCTTCCGGCCTCCCACACGAAGAAAACAACTTCCGGAGGGGCTTTAATCTTCCAAATTTGTCAGAAAGAAGATCTGGTTTCTGTGTCACCATGCTTAGCCAGGTGATTATAGAAAGATGTGACCGAAAAAGACCATGTGGCCTTGAGAGTCGATACTAGTTGGTCATTGTTACCGTCCATTGACATGAAAGATAGAGTGTTTAGAAGAGTCTCATATTCATTAATCTCGTAATCATTGAGATTTCTCAGCACATTTACCCGCCACTCGCTTTCTCCCCTTTTATCTCTGAATGATTACTGATCATTGTATTCTTGTGCTGCGTGATAGCAACAATCTGAAAAAACTGATCTCTAAGTATTCCTCCTTTTAGCCATGGATCTTGCCAAAATCTAATTCTATCTCTCTCACCAACCCGCTAACTGATGCAAATCTGCAGATGTTTTCAGACCCTCCTTTACTTTCGTTTTATTAATTTTTTTTAGAGTTTTTTCCTTTGTGATCAGTAAGTGTAGTAAAGATCTTAGTTGTTGTTTTGTGCTCAGGTGGCTTTGCTTGTTAATTTTATATGGAAAATTGGATATAACATTTTGGTTAACATAAGAATATTGGAGAATAAAATGAATTAGAAATGGCAGACATGGAAAAAATTTTGTTATCAACTCATGCTGCACCTCAATCAACATATTTTGTGCTTGCATGTGTGGCCAACAAGAATTCCCAAGGTGTGAAAAGGAATTTTTATGGTTATATGGGTTTTAAATTTAGCGGACTTAAAGTGGAATATCTGGACTTGGTATTGCCAAAATGACACACTCAAGTAGCAGCAGGCCAAAAGAAATGGTGCCCAAAGGGTTTTTCTCAAGGAGTTGTATGTTGCAGGAAACAACGAATAGCAAATGCTGCTTCTTTCTTCAGTTCAACTGAAATAATAACAGTTTCAAAAACAGGAGAAATTAACTTTGGTGCTAAACTTAGGAGAATTTGTAAGTAATTGCGTTTCATTTTTCAGTGGGTGAAACAATAGCTTTATCCACATTTCTGATACTCTCTCCTCCTTTATTTGAGCATGCATGCTAGCCTTCTTCTTCATTTTGCTTGTCCTACAAATTTCAAACTAAGCATACATGTTTGTGTTAATATCAGAATTCATTTTTAGGTCTTCCTCTTCTGGCATCAGAGATGAGTAACTCAAAGGAAAATGATAATGAACAACCAGGACAAAGCACGCTGGGTGGTATGGAAGGAGAAGTTGAACAAGTTAAGGAAGATCATGATTCTCCTCCACCCATAATTGTTCAAGATGCCAATCCAGCTCCCCCATACCCTAACAGTCTTCCTGTTGAACCTGCCATTAAGATAACTACTAATGAGAAGAATATAGAATTGGCATCCATCCCTGACCAGGATCCTCCTTCTGGGATTTCTTCAGATCATTTGAAAGAGTCTTTGAAATCTAATACTGAAATGGCCCTGGATCACCAGAAAGGGTCAGTTAAATCCAATACTGAAACTACAAGAGAGGAAAACAATGCATCAGTTGAACGTGATACTGAAATATCAACATCTCTAAAAGCGGGGTCAGTTGATGCACCTATTGAAGCCTTAACAAATATAAATGTTGAAGCCAATGAAGTTCTTGGTTCTAAAAAAGATAATGATTATGAGGAGGGGCCTAACATATCTACAGAACTCCCTGAAGCTGCTGAACCTGCTACAGAGATCAAACTTGAGGGCTATTCTGAACTGCTTCAAAGTAAAACTGCAGGTTCTGCTGACAGTGAACTTAAAAAGAGTAATTGTCCTGCACATGTCAGCTACAGTTCTGCATGTTCAGATTTACCATTTGACCAGGAGAAAGGAGCAGATATGAAGAACGGGGAGGATAAAATAGACTTGGCTATGCCCATTATCGGAAATCTGAATTCGAAGCAATCATTTCTGTTGGATGAGAATCATTTCTCCGAGGGTGGTGAATCAGGAACTGAAGAGGAGCAGTCAGCTTTCATGAAGGAGTTGGAAAATTTCTTTAGAGAGAGGAGCATGGAATTTAAACCTCCCAAGTTCTATGGAGAGGGTTTGAACTGCCTTAAGTAAGTTTGCAAGTACATATGAAATTGTGATCTTTTACAGAAAATGCTTTGAAAATTTGTTTATTACTTATTTATACCCGTTTATTTTTCTATTAAAAAAGAACTAATTTATACCACTTTATATGTTATAAGGTTGTGGAGAGCTGTAACTAGATTGGGTGGCTATGACAAGGTATGCATTTTGTCTTCATTGATTAACTGAGCTGAGCTTCTACTGTTTTCTTTTTTTCCATGGTTGATAGATGGTTAATACTTAAAATCAGGAGGAGTTTACTAGTTAGAAACATTTACTGACCTTTTTTTGTTCTTTGTTTTTTGTCTGCTTGTTTTTCTTCCACAATCATGTGGGTCCATTTGTTTTCAAACGAAAAGAAGAGACTTTATTAAAGGGAAAGAGAATATACGAAAGAGGAGATTATAAAGCATCCTTCAACCAAAAACAAAGAGACAAGGCATACAAATAAATAAAGTAAAAGACCATAAGCCAAAATAGAGATCCAATTCCTATGCAAATAGATAAAGCCTAAAGCAAATTGATGAAAATAATCATGTGCAAAACCATGTGATGCTGGGTCAGGATCCGGTTTTGACATGTAATTCATCGAAACCTTAATTTTGGCAAAAGAAATTAATTTGTGGTATGGTAAAAATTGAGAAATATGGGTAAGTTTGAGAAAACTACAATGATTGGAAAAGATTTTGGAAGTAAAGAAACAAAAGGGAAAGAAAAGAAATTTAGAGAGAGAAGAGAAGACTCTGAAAGAGAGAGAAAAGAGGGAGTTGGGGGAAAGAGTTCGCGAGAGACAGGGGGATGGTTAGAGAGAGAAAGAGATGTGGCCGAGAGAGAGAGCGTAGCCAATGAGAGAGAGAAAGAGAAAGAGAACTACAGATAGAAAGAGAGAACGCCTGAGAGAGGAGAGAGAGTGAGACAGAGTTTAGAGAGAGTTAATAAATTGAGATTTTATTTTCGAAGATTACATCTCTGAGTTTTTGATACAATCCATTATTTATATACATGAATTGGTGTGAATATCTTCATTTGCATTGTCAAATGCCAGCAAATGATGAAGAAAAGCTGCCTATTCAGGCGAGGGCACGTCGGCTGGAGAGAAAAAATCTGAAACACTTGGACTGGTTCACTGTGTAGAAAAGAAATGGTTCACCGGTTATTTTGACATGTGTTGCTTCTTTTTTCTCTAATTTTGCCACATAGCGCGGATTAATTTTGGGCATAATGACATGTGGACGATGCATGTAGACCCTTATGGGTCGTGATCCAGAGCGGTCAGCTCCATTTTTCTCTCCTTGCTTCCAGTTTTCTGATTTCCTGCAGCCAGTTCCTCTTTCTTCTCCTTTGCTCATTTCTCGTGCTTCCTTGCTCAATTTTGGGTGTATGCACCGTTCTTAACATGCTGTTGACAATGATGCTTGAAAATTCTAGCACATGTTCCAACTAGCCACAAACCAGCAAAATGAGCATATCATGTGGGATCATAACTATGATATATTGTTGTGATTGTTTACAATATGATCTAACATGAGATTGCTGCAGCATATTTTGTGAATGAATTTGCTAAAAAAAATTTTATTGGTTTTGCTAATACAGATATTACACTGGCTTTTGATTATTGTAGGTTACTTCCTGCAAGCTGTGGAGGCAGGTGGGGGAATCTTTTAAACCGCCAAAGTAAGAGACAGTGCATGCTGTTGGTCGTAGCTACAATATGCTGAAAATAGAATGATATATTAAATCTACATGTTGACTTTATTCCTTCCATTTATTTCTTTCAGTCTTTGGACTTGTCTCTTGTTTTTATTAAAAAAATATTTTTCAGTTTTCATTTTCCATTGCTGTTCTGTCTTTATGTAGGACATGTACTACTGTTTCGTGGACATTTCGAGGTTTTTATGAGAAGGTAATTTAGTATTACAATACCCATATTCACATGATACTGAGTCAATTCAGAATTTTATTTTTAGTTCATTATGTTGTATCCATTTTCAAGGCCTGCTTCTAGAATGTTTTGGACCTTTTTATGCTAATTCAGATAGATGCCTACTTAATTTGCGTGAATTCTGTGCTTTTTATTCTTCACACAACCCGCAAATTGGCAGTAAAAAGATCTCAGGATTTGGTGGGTACACACAGCACTCCCCAAAGGGTGCAAACGATTTATTCCAAAAGAATGGAAACCACCTCATAGTGCAAGGATGGGTGCTTATAGTCTCTGAAACCATACAGAATATCCATAAGTATTTGGAGAAGTAGCTTTATCTTACGGTCCTTATTTAGGATCTTGTTATGGATTCTGTTAATACTATTGGCTTGTTAAGAGAAAACCCAATGATTTCTTGAGTAAGATAGGTACTCAAAACTTGTAAATTAATTATTTCTTCATAATTTGTCAACAAAGATAGCTTGGTCTTTTAATATGAAGAGAGGCAGTTGTTCTGGAAGTTATTTTCCAGAATTCTGATAACTACTCATGGGTACTCACGTTCCTTATCCTAGCCTTATCTTTTATTCCCTCTATTACACATCCTACTGCTCACTAATATAGCATATTGACATTTTTTTTTTGAAATAAAAGTGTAGAAAAGTATTATTCACAATGGTATCAAGGGGATACCACCTGTATACAAATTATTTACAAGTCAATAAGGTGATCAATAACAATCCCAAAATCTTCCATCTTATTAATGTTATGACCCAAAAGCAAAGTGGATCCATCTATCTCTAATATTACCCATCTCTCTCTCACTACCTTCAAAAGCTATAAATTTCTCTCCTTCCGCATAACCCAAAAGATAAAAGAGTAATCATTAGTAAATAGCGTTTCTTTTCACAGAAGCCCGCCTAAGCACACAACTCATCCCTAATCGACCCCGACATGACCCAATTAATTCCCAAAAGACTATACACCATGGTCCAAATATTGAAAACCACAGGGCACCAAAGAAGGATGTGATTTTGGAAGAGAAACAGTTTTTGGAAGTTCTTTTCCAGATAGCATAACTATCGATCTTTTTCTCCAAAAATTTCTCATACAAACACTCACAATACTTCATAAAAATACAGCATATAAACCTACAAAATAGCACCATTATGTAGCACATACACCTATCTAATAAGGCTCATAAACAACACACATAATATCACACATGCAACTATCTACTAATTACATAATTTCTTCTTCCTTCTTCAATGTACCTTATAAAAAGGTGTTATTTTTCTACTTCTATTCCTAATACTTTATTCGAAGATCACTTTGAATCAGGTTGTTAATACTGATCCTCTCTTTTTTTTTTGAGAGAAATTAATATTGATCCTCTTAAGCATCAAGGTCCACATAAAGGCCTTAACCTTGGGGAATTTTCACCTTCCAGAAAAGCAGTGTAACAAAATTAGAAGCATTGGGGTTAAAAGGGAAGAAGGTGAAAAGTGATTTAGAAGAGTAATAACTGAAGAATCTAAAGAACAAGTTCTTTACTAGAATTAGGTGAAAGATGAAACAACAATCCCATAAAGACTGTTTCCCATGTTTTAATGTGCTTTGAGCCTGCGAATTTTTTTTTTGAAATAAAAAGTGTAAGGTATTGATATTGGCACCAAGGAGGTACTCACCCATGTATAAAAAATTTAAAAATCAATTGAAGTGTCAGTAATGTTTCTTAAATCTTCCATTAAATGAAGAGGATGGATGACCAATAACAAAAAACAAAAGGTCTGTAACCATTTATTCTTGGGTAAATCAAACCATCAGAAACCTTTGTTCATCTCCTTCTATACAATCCAAAAGATGGTAAGTAGTATTAGCTCTTCTCATTTTCTCCTTCAACCTATAACCTTCCATGCCCAGAGCCTGCAAATTAACCTTGGGACAGTTACCTATGAGCCTTAATGTTGATGAGCAGAAAGTTAGTTTGGCTAATTCGGTTGGATGTGACGCCTTAAAGTGGCATGGTTTAAACTGTTGTTTTGGATGGGTCTAATATTGATGATTTGCTTCAAGATCACAACTCAAATTGTGCTTTATCCATGGTGTGATGACTGATACACTATAAGCTATTAAGACTCGTCACTATCTCTTTTCGCATAGTAGTTTGGCTTGAAGTTAATTTATCAAGTTGAGATGGACATTCCAGTAGACTTTATGTGCTTGTTACGCAACAATCCTTAGAGGCAGGTCCAAGTAGGGGGCAGCGAGTAGAAAAAATGGAGGCAGGTCCAAGTAGAGGCTCTTTGGTATAGGGTTTCTTTGTTAGGTTGTGGGTGATTTGGCTGGAGATAAGTACGGAGATCTTCATTCTTCGAGGATCAAGTTTTCTTGTTTGGCGTCATTTTTTTTTTTAAAGGCTTCTTTGAGATAAGTTGTTTTTCTTGGCATTGTTTTAACTTGAGACACATGAGTACTTTAAAGATTTTTCTCTATCTAGGTTACATAGAGATTGTCCAACTATCGTTTCTTGAGGGTAGTCAGATTTATTTCTGATTATATTTCTTGAAGTCCTCCACAGCTCATTAGCCACAAGAGTTGTGTCAAAGATTTGCCTTCTTGCTAAAGTATTGAGGATACTATCATCAAGGTCTCCGCAGAGTCTCCCACGAAGCACCTTAATGATAATTTTGTAAGTTCATCCAGTAGACACATATAAGCCTATGTCATGAGACCTCTTGAAGGCAAATTGGGTTACCAGTAAACCAAGTTTATAAGAGATGCTGTTGGTAAAGAAAAGTGATATACAGAATTAGGCCTATTTAAGTAGGACCTTATTATGGTGGAATATCCCATAAATCATGGGATCCCAAAATAATTAGGTTCCTTTTTATGTAGTTATGACAATTCTATAAATGAGTGATTGTAATGTTCAAATAAGAAATATAAATTTCTCAATATGGTATCCGAATTTTAACAAAAATCCTAGCTTTTCTGTGCTGAACCTATACCCGTCTTTATTGCCGGAATCAAAATAAAACTATGTAGCTGAAGACTTGTTTAGACTGCTGATAAGGGATCTCACCCTCACAATTTCTTCATTATTCAATCCTCCTGTTACCTGTAGTTTTATGTCCTCTGGTTGTGTACGGTAACATGGGTCTGCCTATTCTCTCTTTGTTGTCCTCCCTTTTGGCTCCAGTCCTGACTTGGAGATTTTTCATGTAACTTCCAATATTGTTCTTGTGTTGGCGTGTTTTCTTGTAATAGGTAGACCACTGGCTGTCACGATTCTGGAGTTTTTGCTTGATCAGATTTCTCAGTCTCTAAGGTGGGTGCTTTGTTAATGGTATTCTTTTTGCTGATATCTGTCATAGCAGAGTAACAGGTATTAAGGGGATTAAGCATTGGGCCTCTTCTACTTTCTTTACTGCAAAGTAAAGCTGTCACCTCAGAAAAAAATGGAACCTTAGGTTTATTAAGTTACTGGATTCTTACCTGGTCAAATTGAGGATCGAGTCCATATAGAAAATCACAGTCTCAATCATGTTCAATTAATTCCTTGAGGACCGCAGCATCTTCATGATACTTTGTTTTTAACACTTTATAGCGGACAAGTTCTTACCTTAGAGCTTTCAGCTGATTGAAATATTCTGTAAATGTTCTATTACCTTGTCTTGCAGCTTTTCTTCATTTTAACCTCATATATTTGGGCAGCATCTATAGGTTTAAATAGTTTTGATGAAGTGAGTTCCAAATGCCATTTGCAACAGTCAAGAACATGTACGTGTCACAAATCTCAGGTATCATGGAGCTCCATAATCAGGCTGTAATTATGGGGTCTTCTTTGTTCTATGCTTCAAACCAAGGATTTCTTAGTTTTTGTCCTGTGGTTGTGAGGTGATTGATTTTCCCTTTTCCGCGCAATATAGTCTGAACAAGTTGGCACCACTTCATTATTTCGAAAAAAAAAAAAAGGTTGGCACCACTTCAAGTAATTCTTTCCATCTAGTCTACATGCTGCCTGAATGGTTTGTGTAGGAAGAGAAATTTCAGCAATGAAGGCTGATTGAAAGAAGAGATTGCGCAACTTCACACCACCAGCATTTAACCCTGGTCATAGCTGAGCAAGGTGGTGTACAGCGGCTTGAGGTGAGCAATAGTGGTCATGTGGCTGAGGTGGATGGAGGCATGTGGCTATCCTAGCTGAAAGGGGTTAGTTGCGTGGCCGCTCTAGGTGGATGCACGTGGCTGTCCTGGCTAGAAGAGGCTGGTTTGAAGTATAGGCTCTTATTGACTAAAGATTAGTTCTTTGGTTTCCTTTAAAAGGAAAGTAGCTATGAGGCCTCTACTACTACTTTTATTTCATTCGAAAGCAAACTGTCTTCCCAGCTAGTCATATGGGGTCGGACTCTTGTGGTAAGCTGCCTTGGATATGAGAAATTCCTAAAAGAAAGGCAAAGTCCGGTATTAGACGAAGATCTTCAATTGATATAGGAATATGATCTAACTTCTCTTTCTCCCTCAATCTTTTCAAGAGAGAGTGGACATAACGATCAAAATCTGAATCAATAGATGATAAACATAGACAAACAAAGGGATGTCTATTCTGCTCCTCTTTTTTTTTAATTGAAAAAAGGCATCTATTTTGTTGACAGCATCGACAGAATTAGAGAGAGATGGTTTCATTCTCTTGGTATTTTGATTTTGACACAAGAATTGTATTCCTTTGAGAATTTTAGTGACTTAATTGATATGCTAACTGAAATGCAAAATTATTTTGTAAATGAGTTTTTCACCCATTATAAGTAATACATACATCATACCTTTTTATTTAAATAAATAAATAAATCAAGTCGACGGACTTTGTTTTTTGGCTCCTTGAAGCCCCAATGTATTGGGTTGTTTTCACCAATGAAATCACTTTGTCCATTTCGAATGCTTCTTTGATTCAAAAGTTCTTGCAAAGAGAATAATATGCCTCCCTCAACCTTTCTTGCTTTGCTAATTTCCCCCTTAATGCGTCTCGGGCAGCTAGGGTGCAAGAGGAAGAACCTGGTGATAAGCTGCTCTTATGTTAGGTCCTTTTTCAATGCAACATAAGAAGGTACTCTCTTTTTGTGTTCCCTGCACCTTTCTAGGTTTTGTACTGAAAACATGACATAGCTAGGACCTTCAAATCATGTTTGAGCCTATGTTCAAACCAAACCCATCCCCCTATTTGAATAAGGCTGGAAAGAATGCCCGCCAAGTTCAGATAAGGGATGCTTCCCCCAACCATTAAAGGAAAGGCTCGACGAAGGGAGGGAGATACGATGGTAGAAAAAAAACACTTTTGTAGATCATTTCTTTCTTTTTCATCAAAATTAAAGAAGCTAGAGTATGTGTCTTATTTGAAGGGAGCATGCTTTTGTTGGTATGAGTGTTGAAGCCTCTCCTCATTTCGCCTGCTAGCCTATAGGGATAGCAACATTTAGGCTTTGCTTGCCCTTTATAATGAGAAATTTTCTCTCGGTCTGAGAAAGTGCTAGCAACAACAGAAAGGAATGGATTCTTCACGATGTAATTGTGAATTTAACCATACAGAACTGTATCAAGCTTACTGAGTGAATTGTACCATTGTACCTATGACCCTACCAAACCAAGATTGAATACTGGAACAACTTCTTGATAAGGCTTCTTGTCTTGACTTGTAATGATAGCGATTCCACACAGGGTTACTTATATTTCAAACCTAAACTTTTCAAGATAATGCAAGGAAAATGAAATATCTTATAAATCTAAAAGACTTATCACTTTTCAGCCTTCCTAATGTCATTTGATATGAAGAGAAATTGATGATTCTCCTTGGGATAAGGAGATAAGGCACTCAGCTGATAGATCCAGTGAGAGAGATAACTAAACTGGCAAAAGAAAGCAGCATATTAACATTTTCATAACTCTATAGACTTCTCTTTTTCTTCATTTATGGGATAAAAGACTAAGATCTTCTCTATCTTGGTTATTTTGGTAGGGTCAGTGAGCAATGGCCAAGGATAAAGGTTCACAAAAAATTTGAGGGAATTCCATTTTAACACTTGAAACTTCCTTTGTTGCTTTATGTGAGGAGTTCAGGGCAATGAAAGTCTCTGTATCATATTCTCCCGCTAACGCGTCAGCGGCTGTTGCCTCTTGATTGCTTCTTTCATACAGTTGAAGGCCATATGCTTTGTTCTATTATGAATTCTCTTAGTGTCAAAATCACCTTCCCTAATAGCTTCCTCGGGGCTTCTGCCCCAGGTGTTGAAACCTCTACTCCCGGGAACCAATCCATTGATTGTTCTCCCACCAACGAGCAGAAAGAGAGCTTGGAGTTTCCCTCGGAGTACGAGCGGAAGCATTGGAAGACAGAAAGAATTAGGGTGTTCAACGAGGCGTTAGTGGACGTTGATCCACGAGGAAATATTGGGTTTCTTCCAAATAAGGAGATCGTGGAGGCTTTGAACCTGGATTCCCATTTTCTAACGCAGCAAGACATGGAACATCTTTTTAGAGATTTGTGGACTAAGCCATGGCCCACTAGTTGCCCAGTAGTGAGGAGGCGGGTAGAACCTCCATTTATGACCACGTTTGTGCACTTATTGAAAAAGACAGAAGACAAGGACCTTCAACTTAACAGATTGAGTTATGACGTATTTGCTCTCCTATTTGTAGAATTAGAGATATTTGGTTGTAGACTTTGCATATTTTGTTTGAAGGTCATTCTCTCCTTACTGGAGACAATATAGGGGACGTTAGAGATGTTCTCTCATACTTGGATTACTATACAAATTCAGTTACAAAGTTGTTCAGGTTAATGTAATTGTTAGTTAGTTTTTATTTCTGCTAAAATAAACTAGTAAGCTTTATGGTGTAACTTTTGCTCATAAAAACAATATATCTTACGTAATTTACTCTCTAATACACAGATCCACTGGATTTCAAAAATCACCTTTTTATGCTCATGCTCCCACACGTGATTGGCTCTCTGCCTCCTATTCACTTGACACCTATGTCTCGGACCTTAAAATGCTTCCTCCACCTTAGATTTGACTGAACAGCAGTTGCTTTTCTTTGGTTACCAATAACTTAGCACCACTGAAGATATTCTCATAACAAAGGTGGATTGGTATGAATTACAAATGTTTATTGAGTTTTGATCATCTTGTGATAGAGATTTTCATTTCAAAATTTTTTGGATAATAGTAATAATAGTAGCTGTTTGTTGCTTTTTTAAAGTAAAACTATAATTGGGTTATGATATAAGGATGGTAACCCTCCTTTATCGGCCAAATACTGTATGGATGGCTGCTGCTATATTGAAGGTGCATTGGCTTATTTCGCCCGTGATTGGCTTCCAAAGCCAATTTTTATGCTTGTTTATCTTCTATATCGTTTAAGTGGGTCAGTAGAGATAGGAGGTGAGTTTCTGCTCTAGAAACACTTTATACTATTATACTTTGCTGGAGATTAAAGATTTGAATTAAGTTAAGGTGGCAATTATACCTAATAACTTGCTTCATTTGTTGGCCCTATAGCCTGAAACAAGTCATGTCTGTGCCTTTCTCCACTCTGACTGATTTTCTACTTTTCCTTTGGTTGGGCCAAGTTCATCTTGAGTTCTGTTTGCTTAACAAGTCATGCATTTCTGCAGCCATCATTTCATAATACATCCCAGATTGTTTTGTATGCTCAAGTTCTTGATATTTTTTATTTCATGTTTACGAATTTGAACTCCAGGCGCTTCTCGACTATGAAAGGCATCAGGCGCATGGTGGGGAACTTGATATACCCATTGCTTCCAACTCAGAGCCAATGAATGTCGATCACCAGGTAAGAATAAAAGCTAATGAGAAGACATCCTTTGCTTAATCTCTTTTTGTTTTTCTTTTTCCTTCAAAGTTGCATAATTACGAGCATGTTGCATCTTTCGTGATGATAGATTTCACATTGTTGCTTTTTTTTGGTTATTGATCTTGGTTAACGTTTCTTCTGATGTTGCTACTAGGCTTCAGTATCAGGTAGAGCAAGGAGAGATGCAGCAGCTCGTGCTATGCAGGGTTGGCACTCACAGCGCCTACTTGGTAACGGTGAAGTTAGTGATCCTATTATTAAGGTCTAGTAAAGTCAAGCCTCAACTGATTGTGTAGCTATGTTTTTCTCTCTCAACTGTTTCAATTAAGACCATCTTCTGTAATATTGTAGGATAAGAATTCTCTTTTGCTACATAAGCGTGAAAAACAGCTTAAGAACCTTGGTATGCCTTATACAGTCCAGATATTTTTTTCAATATTAAATCTGATTATAGTTCTAAGTTTTAGATCTTGTCTGTTGGCTCAGGTTTGCTGAAACGTAAGAGACCTTCTTACATGGAACACACCATCAAAGCTGCTCGCACAAAAACGTCTAAACCACAGTTAAGATTTCTGTTGCATATAATTTGGTTTGCAGATAGATTTTTTGTGTAGAATTTGAGCTGAGAAGTGACACTCTGGGCAAAAATTCATCGACCTGGAATGCTTTTCCTCTTCTTTTCTAGATTGGACACGACAGTGGTTTGTGTTGGACCCCCAGCTGATTGGGTAAAAATTAATGTACAGAGAACTGTAAGTTCTCCTCTCTAATTTGGGAAAAAATTTAATATGGCTATTTGCAGTTTACTGAACATAATATGCTTTTCTTTTGTAGAAAGATTGCTTTGAGGTCTACGCTTTAGTTCCAGGACTTCTGCGTGAGGAGGTAAGCATGCAGGATCCCAATATAATCCTATGAGATCGCTATGGAAATTGATCCTATATTGTTGTAAATAACCAATATAATCTTATGAAAAATAATATGGATCCTATTAAATCTTCTGTCAGTTTATTTTAAAATCCTATGGCCCTACTGAAATTTTTTCTTTATTGTTGAAAGGGGCAGTGTGTTTGATTTATCACTTGCCCCTGAGACTTTGTGGAGTTATTGCTATAGTGTTAATCGGTGCTCAAAGTTGGATGAGCTACCTTTAGATGCTTAGTGAAAGATTGATTTGGGTAATTATTCAGTTTGCAGTATGTGTGATGGTGATGAGTGAAACCTGAAATAGTATTTGGTCCTTGGGGGTTGGTGGGATTGGATAGTGGTAAAATATATTACTAGGTGTCTTAGATTTCAACTGGGTGTGGAAGGTTCTATGACAAAATTTGTTATAGTTTAGCTATTTGGTGCTTAATCTCCCTGATGTTGTATAATTTGGTTCAATTTGATTTTTAATCGTCATTTTGGTTACAGGTGCGTGTTCAATCAGATCCAGCTGGACGCTTGGTTATAAGTGGAGAGCCTGAGCATCCTGATAATCTTTGGGGTGTTACACCTTTCAAAAAGGTGCATACTCTCTTCCTTCATATTTTTTTTCTTTTGGAATTTTTCTCCGGTCTAGTAAGGACTTATTATTAAAGACATTGCAGTTATGTTGTGGCTATCACAACTGGAGTTGTTGAATTTAAGTGATTGATTGGTGTAAGCCTTTGTTTAATGTCATCAAAATTTTTATCAAAAAAGTGGTAGTCAAAGTCTTGGATTTGATAACCGTTAGATTAGTTCATTGGGTTTTATTTGAGATTTTTGAACCCTCACACTTTTTAAATGAGATCTATTTTGTAGAGTTGACTGGGAAACTCACTAATGGGATTGTGCTGAATGAGCTCTTTTAAGGAATAGCTCTTATGTCTCAACTCAAACATTTGTTCATGAATAATCCAATTATTTCATATGGAACAGCCACATTTTAGTTGTCCAGGTATCCCTGGTCCGGGCAATGGCTGCAATTGCATTAATATCTGTTCTCTGTATCGTAAATCTTTTACCTCTCATGCTGATTTGCTTTTTGGTTTCATTTCTATTTCACTATTGCCAGTATGGGATGTGATGCGAATCTTTAATCAAGCTCCAACATATTGGTGTAATTTTTCTCTGGTTCCAGGTTGTCAGCTTACCCTCAAGAATTGACCCACATCAGACATCGGCTGTGGTTACTCTCCACGGGCAGTTGTTTGTTCGCGTCCCATTTGAGCAATCTGACTAGTATCAATGCATAAATCGGGAATGGTATTTTTATTATGAGACAGTCTGTCCAGTTTCGATTTTGATCCTATGTGTATTTGAGTTGTAGATAAAAAGCATAGTCAAGGAATGATTGACATTTAGTTGAAGCCTTTAATTACTCATTTCCTTTTAAATCCCGATCTCTTTCTATGTATATTTTAGAGAAACTGATGCAATTTCCTTGACTCAGAGTCTGTTTGGCGGAATTTTTTCTGAAGAAATATTTGGCCGCCGGATTTCGATTTGCCCCTTTGTTGTGAACTAGTGGAATTTTGACAAAAATTAAGAAAGTTTCTTTTAGTTAAAAGTGACTTTTGAAGTAAAATTTAAGAAGTTATTTGAGATTTCACAAGTAGGTAAATTTTTGTTCCTAAAATTCAAAACAAGAAATTAGAGCAAAAGTTTGTTAATCTCATATGTGGTATTATAATTATGTTCAATTTATTTGACAGTTTGAAAATTATAGTAATTAGAACTACTCTTAATGTACTAAGCAAGAATTATTAATTACATTTTTTTTTTCTGAATTATTTTTTATTTGATTTAACTCATATTCTGTATTTATGCTACATCTAGACCTTTAGTTGTTTTCCCTTAAGTCATAACCTTTAAGTGATGCGCTTTAATAATGTCTGCCCGTTGAAGTATTTCGAAAGTTGAGTTTTTTAGGTGCATGGCCTTTCCAGTAGAGTATCTAAAATAGAGAGAGGCAGACACCATGTTGCCAATTGGTTGGAGGCTCTTGGTGGTGCGGCCTCAGACTACCTTGAAATACCTTGAAAGCAAGTGTTGCAATGAAGAAAATAGTAACCATGGGCATATGCAAAGGGAAAGGGGCAAGAGCAAAGAAGTGTTTAGTTCTAGGATTTGCAAATGGTCACCAGGACATGCCAAATTAAACTTGACTGCAGCTTTAGATTTAGTTGCATCTGACATCCCGTCTGCAGCTTCAAGAGCCATTCAAGGCTTTTTCTTTTTTTCCCTCATTGCAAGAACAACTTGGGTGGTCTGTTATATTTAAGGTGTTCTTTTATGTGCAGTCAATCTCGAGGTGTGCCATTGGATTAATATCTCCAAGTGTCTATATCCTCTTTTTCTATTGATGTCTAGGTCCTCCGCTCATTGAATATGATAACCTGCAAAACGTAGATAAGCAATGACAATATTTTGGACTGGAAATGGATAAAATCTCCCTCGATCAAATGGACTAACGACTTGGGGACACATTGCCTGGACACCAATATATGCTAATGGTACCATTAGCTGCTTCCAAAGATTATACTGAAGCTACTGCTGCCGCATATTTGTACAGATACTATTTAGCCTATTTAATGGCTGGATTTTGTTGCCTACTCCTGCACAAAAATTTTGTGTGTATGATTTCTAACTTCAATTTATCCTTCAATTAATGGAATTGCCTTGTGGGATTATCAAATTCAATGTTTTTATCCTCTCAGCAGCTGAAATTTGATTTATTGTGGCAACTAATTCCTGTGATTATGATATTACTAATACAAAAATCATTATAGATTTTTTGAGAAATTGATAATGAAAATTTCTTTACTTTATTAATTTTAATTACAAAAAGTATAAAGGACATATGTTGCTTTTTGTGTAATTAAAATATTTTTTAAAAAAATTAAAAAATTGTAATAATATTTTAATGAAATTTTACTATAATTAAATAAATATTAAATATTAATATAATTAATTAGTTAACTCATGCATAATACAAATTACAAATCTAGTTTAGAAACAAATTAAGTAAAGGATATGGCGGGCCAGGCTTGTCTTAGTGCCAGGTCAACGGCCCGTCTGGTCAGACCCAAACTAGCTTGTGGACACGTGGATCGTATATCAGTAATTAATTTTCATATAAATTTGTAATATTTTTATTATAATTATTATTGTTATCTTTAATGTTTTTAATAATTTCATCATTAACTCTATCATTATTTATTATTTATTCTAATGATGAAAATTAAAAATGTTGACTTTTTGGCCTGGTTGAATTCGCATCACGTGATGAGCACGTGAGAGCTATAGAGTGGGGGGAGTAGTGGGGGAGAAAAGGATATCTAGCGAAGAAATCGACCGAAAATCCCTAGAGAGCCTGAGAGTCTGAATCAGAGAGAGGAACCGTGTGGCGGGCAGTGCGGCGGCTGTAGCGGTAACATCGGTATGTATATATCCTCCGATATAATCGGAGCCTATCGATTTATAATCTTTGTTTTTTGTTTTTTTTTTGAACTTTCATCATTTCTTAAATGTTATTGTGTTCATGATTGTTGTTTCGTTTTAGCCTTGGATTCGCTTGTTAAACCTTATTGTCACTTGATTATTGGTTCTTTATTTATCCTCTACTAACTAATATGAGTTTTATAATTCATCTTCATCGAGAGTGTAGTGGTTGGCTGGTTAAGAGGATAGCTAATTGAAGTGATCTATATATAAATAAACATATATGTATCCGGATTTTGGTTTCTAGTTTCGGTTGTTCAGTACATTGTGTTAAACGCCCAAAGTATCTCGGCAGTAAAACGTGGGAATTAGCAGTTGCGGTAGACTCGGTCATCAAGCAGTTAAGCCATTATCCCATTTTTTAAGTTGATGTTCTCTTTCCATTATCTTAGTTGCTTAAAAGTAGGAACCAACAGTTATATTTTTGTGTTTTTAAAGCTGTTAATGAACAGCAATGAGGGAGGCAATTTTTGAATCTAAAATCTTGTGGTTATTCTCATCCGAAGAGAATTTTTTTACCAATTTCCTTTGGCTTTGACTGGGACCTATTACATTGTAGTTGGCAGATTATGTCCTCGATCCTAATCTCAACTTCCAATCCTTAGAATGCACGTCTTTTTTTTATATTAGATATAATGAAAGAAGATCTTTTTTCTCATGATATAATGATCATGAGAATTTTGAGGCCCTTGTTTTTCTCTTGTCATTTTGATTAGTTAAATTCCTTCTTCTTTGGCTTCTTTGTATTCATAGGAAGCCAGATATGTGAATGCTTTGTAAGTGCATGCTATGGCTTTCTCTTTTTCCAAAGTAAATTTGGTTCAAATGACCATGCCAAGATGGCAACGGCTATGGAACCATCCGCTGAACATACTGTTACACGAGGATGATTTGGTTGAATGTGATCCTATTCTAAAATTTTTGATTGAATGTATATGTGGAGATGTCCATAGAATGGTAAAATGCATTGTGGATATTAATGGGTTGGAAGAGAAGGCTTTGGGATGTTGGATAAATAGGTATTCTGCAACTGGGCTTTCTTGGATATTGGAAATGATTGGGGGGGGGATTAGAACAGCAATAATAAGGGTGATATGGATGCTTTAGAAAAAAAGGTGATATGGGTGCTCCCTTAATATGATAGATAAACGAGGCTGTTTTGCCACAGCATAGAAGTTACAAGTATTGTTGCTTCAAGAAATGGCCACGCATTACAAGGGTTATTGCGTCAATTGGGGGAAACTTCATACCCTCTCGGATATATATGTTATTATTCTTCAAAATCATAGTTTCTTAACAAAGATTTACCTCAAATTTTTATGCTTTCAGAAATGATATTAATGAGAGCAGTCCCTCTCTCTTGCTCTACTCTTCTGCCCTCTTTGAATAGCCATTTTGTTTCTTAGACCAAATTCAAGTGGTTTCAGTTGCTAAAAGGATAAATCACATGGGGTCTTTGAGTTTTGGAACTGAATCCTTATTCTGAATAAAATATAACTTAGCCCTTACTATTTCGACTCAGTCCGTAAAGAGAACTGGCTGTAAATATGCATGATGCAGAGTAGATTGGACCTAGATTTCCAAAGTAAATTAGAAGTTATGTTTCTTTTAACTCTAGAATATTGTCTATTTAGGAGTCAGCTATCTTTTTTTGGACAAAAAGGAGGAGAGATATTAAGTAGTCCTAGTGTTAGCATCTATAATCAGTTGAAGTATCCCAATTGTTTTCTTACCTTTCCACTAGGAACATCTTATCCACCATGAATTTGTGCCACATTCCCTTTTGCTTTGATGCTTGCAATAACTCTTAGAATTTGACGACAGCAAAACTCATCCCTCTTTGCCTAAACATATAGCCTTGACCGTTCTTCCTACCTTAGTTATTGCATACCTAAAACATGATCCACCATCCTGTAGCCAAATTCTTACACTATATCTTGAAAGAAGGAAGTGAAAGAAAAGGAAACAATAGTATGCTCATAAACCTTTTTTACTTGTTAAGATAAAAATAATAATTAGTAAAGGAAATGGAAAGATTGTGAGACCCTTTGTCCTAGAACTCTAATTTTTCCATCCTTCCAAATTGGGAGAAAATGATAGAAATGAAAAATATTCAAAAAATTTAGTGGAAAGATTTTAATAAAAAGTATTATTGACTATTTTCTTATAGCTAATATTTTTCTTAACTTTTGAGTTACTACAAACAGAATTTTTTTTTTTTTCATTTTTTCAACTTTTAGAAACAAGAACACTTTTTGGTGCGGAGAAAGAATTGTAGATATTATTATTTTTATCTAAAATGTTAATATTTATTTTGGATTTATGTTTCTAAATGCGTCAGTAGTTCAATATCATTTTAATTATGTCTCTAATTTGGTTTTATGTTCTAATATTTTCCTATTTAACTGAGAATTATATAATTTCTTTACTATTGGATTTCTTTTTTAGTAATCATTGTTATCTTGTGATTAGTATTGAGAATACCATAGATATTAAAGTCCTACAAGTTGTAAAGGAGACCTTTAATTATTAATGTGTTATCTTTCAGTGAAAAATTTATATTTTGATGGACTCTGAGAATTCTTATTTTCTTAAGGATTTGAGTGAAACCTAAGTGAATTCTAGATTACATGTCTAGTTTGAATATTAACATAGCACTCTCATAAAGTTGAAAGATATCAAGCAAATCTATGCTTGCGAATGCATTATTTATCAATATTTCTTTAATCCTATTTAGTAAATGTTAGGAAACATCATAAATATTTTTGTAATTTCACTTTTTAGGATAAGTTTCAGTTATTCAATAAAATATTTTGAGTTTTTCTCAATTTTCTAGTTTTTTGATACAATCAAATCTGAAATGTAATGCTTAAGATTTCTTAAATTTGATTCTAGGAAACCCCAAGTAGGCAAACTAATCCTAATTGTCCTATGTCAGTAGGTATTAGAGCTCAAAAAAATCTTAAACCAAACACCCAAAGAGCCCCACTCCCATTTGGGGAAAAAAAAGCAGAAAAGCACAATCCCTAGTGTAGTCTACCTACTACCATTTTAGATTGCAGTCACCAAGGAAACATAGTTGGTGCTACCAGTATCAAAAGACCTCGACCAGTGACTCATAGAAGCCCCACCACCAGCTTTGCTGGAAATGCACCACTTGCCATTGCAACTGCATCTCCACCGATCTCCAACCTACAAACTCCTCCTCCATTGAAGTCGATACAGAAGTTCATCGTCATTTCATGGCTAGAAGTCGAGCATGAGCTACAATTGTGCCTAACTGCAAGTAGGGCTCGCTGGCTCTAATCTGCTTTGACTTTCTTAAGCTTCGAGTTTGACTATACAAGTTCTCTTGATTGGTTCCTCTTCTGAATCCAACACTCTCTCGAGAAATATCCCATCTCTTATGTAATTGTGGTTGGGGATGTTTTCTCTGATTTTTATGGTCTGTGCTTGGGAATTTTTTGGGTTATGGATGTTTTCCGCAATATCTTTTAGAGAATGTTAATGTGCATTAGAATGTGACAGAACAGTAAGAATTACCAGAAAATTCTTGAATTGTGAAGTTAAATCATAATTCTAATATTTGGTTCACAATTCATGTAATTCTTTCCTACATTGATTTGTTGTTTGGTTCGTTGAGCAAGAGTGTAATGGAGCTATTATGGATTAGTTACTCTAACTGGGATGGTTATTTTGGCATTTGGTTGGTCAAACGAGAATTCCTTTTGAGTTGTGATCATGGGACCTCTTATTATTATTATTATTATTATTACTACTATTATTATTATTATTATTACTGTTATTATTATTTGTAAATGGGTGGCACCCTCTTGGTGTCTATATTGATACATGATACATTTTATATTTTAAAAAGAAAAATTATTTTTAAAAAAAATAAAAATGTAGAGTGTGTATTCACAAGGTGATTATAGGACCTCTGATAATCAGGATTATGTTTAGGGATCATGAATCACAATTATAAATCTCATAAGCCAATTTTTTCCTGGTCTATTATAGCCTCATTTTTAAAAATAAAGTATCTAATAATATACTCTTTTATCTACAGATAAAAAGAGATGGTTTTTTTCTTATCTAAAAATGGTATTTTTAATTTTATGTCATATCTTTAAATTTTTATTATTTTTTAGAGAAATATATTCTATTTTTTTTTTTGTCATGAAGTTTTATGTAATATTCGATTGACTGAATTATTAATTATTGTATCATTAGTTGTAAAAAAGTGTTTAACTAAAGAAGGATGCTGCAGTTGATGGTTATTGCAACAACTATCTTTCTTAGAAATTTACTCTTATTTTAGTATTTAACTATTTAGGTTGTAAGTTATTTTTTCCTGAGTTACTTAGTATTCTTTTTTCTTTTCTCAATTGTAGTATTTCCTTATTTTAAAAAAAGTACTATTCCTTGTTAGTATTAGTATCAGTATTTATATTTAAAAAATTCTTAATCTAATTCTATTTGGAAAAGATTATTAAGCAAGCGTTATAAATACCTTCATAATCTCACTTTTGACAGAAAAGCCAATTATTCAACAAAGGCTTTTTGAGAATTTTGTAAATGCCTTTGGTTGTGTGATGCAATTGAATCTTTAGGGTTTTGATGCTTGAGAATTCTTAGATGTAATATTTAAGTTTTATTGCGAAATTCTAGGTAGTCAAATTGAATCCTACTTGTACTTAATTTAGTCGCATAAGAGCCAAATATTCTTACACCCCAAAGTTCCTTACCCTACAACTGACTCAAACAAATCCCACTGATATGAAAAAATTCACAGAAAAGCATAGCCACCTGTTGTAAATCACCCTGATTGACATAGACACAATCATTGGCGTTAGAAACCCTTGACCAATCCAGACCTTAATCTTGCAGAAATCCATTGAAAAAACGTGTCCCTTGTCGGGAAGAGCTCAAAGAGGTTGATTCCTCACTGGCTTGCAACTCTTATAGCCATAATACTTCATATTGTTTGTAAACCTACAACATCCGTTAACATACTGGTTAATTTTAGGAATTGTAATGTCCTACAATAATCCCTCTACCTTTGAGGTCCTCATTCCTAAGGTGGTTTGGGCATACAATATACTCATCACCCTTGTGGGTAGCATTTATAAACTGGTGGCAGAAGTTGTGGTAAGAAGGCTCAACAAGGTGATCTTTACGATTTCTCTATATCATTATTTGGCCGGCCTTAATTCAGATAGACAAAGGACTTTTCCCTCGAAGATCATCTGGAAATCAGGTGCTCCCCCTAGAATATCATTTTTTGCTTGGGAGGCTGCAAAAGAAAAAATTCTCACCCTTGATAACTTGATGAAAAGAGGCTACACTACTGTCAACAGATGCATTCCTTTGTAAAACTCCCTGGAATCTTGCAATCATCTTCTTTTGGAATGTTCTACTTCATACAAACTATGGACCATGATTCTTGGGCTTTGGGCTTATCTTGGTTGATGGCTGATACTGTAATCGCTCAGTTGATGGCATGGGAGGGTCTTGGCAGCAATAATAAATCAATAGACTCATTCCCCTTACCATTTTTTGGGTTATTTGGAAGAAAAGAAACAAACGGGCTTTCGAGGGGTTAGAATAAGATTTTATCAACATCAAGGATAACTGATTTTACTATTTTGGCTCTACTGTTTTAGAGCATAACCTTGATTGTTTTGATGACTTAAGTGACATTGTAGATATGCTAATTGATACGTAAATCTTGTACATGGGTGGTGCTCCCTTAGCACCGTACATGAATACTTTTATCTTTTTTTAAAAAATAAGGTGATATTTACGATAACAAGGTACAAGGATATTTTAGTTAAGGAGTTCTTTAGAGAATTTTTTTTTGGGGGGGCAGGCTAACTAGAAGAATTTTAATGATTGAGAAATAAATGAGTATGAATGTCTTTTGAACTCTTTATGTTCTAGGTTATTGAATGGGAGTCATGATCAACCGATTTGGATGCTTAACCCAAGTGGCACCTTTTTGATAGGTTCATTTTATAAGTACGCGAATAAGAACAAAGCAATAGAGAACAAGCTTCCAACGAAGCAATGGAGAACAAGCTTCCAGAACCCCCCCCCGGCGGAAAGAATGCTTTCTTTGCTTGGGAAGTAGGACATAGGTGGATTTTAATGATCAATAAGTTGCTAAGAAGAGGCAGGACAGGTGGATTTTAATGATCGATAAGTTGCTAAGAAGAGGAAAACTTTTGGTGAACAGTTACTATCTTTGTAAGATGACAGAAGAAACTTGTGATCCGATATACTACATTGTCCTTTCGTGAATAATCTTTGGTGCACCACGTTTAGGTTATTGGGTTCAATTGGACGAATACTATCAGAGAAGAGATTTGAGCATGGAAGCGTATGAAGGGTAGGATAAAAGAATCAGGATTTACTCCTCTGACTATTTTTTAGACGGTGTGGAGAGAAAGGAATAGAAGGGCGTTTAAATAATAAGAACTTGTATTTAAAGGATTTATTCCGTTGTGATGATTTGGGTTTGGTGTCAAATGGAGGAAATGGATAAGAACTTGTGTCTCAACTCCTAGCTTTGTTGTTATGGTGAACGGTGGTCCCTCCTCCTTTTTCTGTTTCTCTAGAGGCCTTCGACAAGGTGATTCTCTCCTTTACTCTTTATCATTGTCATGGAAGCTTTTAGTAAGCTGC
The DNA here is from genome assembly GCF_054855325.1 of Carica papaya. NCBI lineage: Eukaryota > Viridiplantae > Streptophyta > Magnoliopsida > Brassicales > Caricaceae > Carica > Carica papaya. Next base: position 5,435,695 of record NC_142309.1, on the reverse strand, counting down.
TTAAGAGAGCTACCGAACTAAGGATGATAAAAGACATCACTTTGGGTTGTGGGGACAGAAAAATTGAAATATCTCATCTCTTTTTTGCTGATGATTCATTGATTTTCTGCAAACCCAAACTCGATTATCTTCTTCGTCTAAGATGCATCATTCTTTGCTTTCAAGCTGTTTCCAGGCTCAAAATAAATATGAACTAGACTAAACTGGTGTGTATTGGTTCTGAGGTGGATGGTGACCATTTTGCCACTTTTTTGGGCTGTCAGGAGAAAAAGTTCCCTATAAAATATTTAGGTTTCCCCCTGGGCCTCAAGTATAAAGATCACAAAGGGAGGAATTCTGTCATTGATCTTGTGGATAAGAGATTGGCAAAACTTGAAGAGGGGTTTCCTGTCCAAAGGTGGTAGGTTAACTCTTATAAAAAGTACACTTTCCAACCTACTTCTTTTCGGTGCTGTCCATCCCTAGCAGAGTTGCCAAGCGTTTGGAAGCTATACATAACAACTTTTTATGGGGTGGTACAGAGAACAAAAGAGTGTATCATCTTGTTAAATGGGAAGAAGTTCAATTGTCGACGAAGTTAGGTGGTCTCAGTATATGATCTATTGCTAACATCAATAAAGCTTTCCAGAGAAAATAGATCTGGAGATATTTAAATGAAGATAACAGTCTTTGGAGGAAAGTTGTAGAGATTAAATGGATGAAAAAAGACAATGATGGCAGATTTGTCTATCCTAAAAGACCTAACGGTAGTAGTGCATGGAAACGCATACTTGCCAATTATAATGAGCTGATTGCAAACACCCATTGGTAGGTGGGTCGGGGCACCTAGATTAATTTTTTGGCATGATGCTTGGTGTGAAGAAAGAAACCTTAAATCTATTTTCCCCACCATCAATGCTATAGCACAACGGCAAAAATTGCTGGTTTATGAGGCTTTTGACAGTTTAGGTCACTGCTATGTTGCGATTAGCAGGAACTTAAATGATTGGAAGTTGGAGGAATTTGAGAATTTCCTGTCTATGATGGTCTGTATTCATTTGAGAGATACTCCATACACCCTCATCTGGAAATTGAGTAAAAATGACAAGTTTTCCATCAACTTTTTTTATAATAAGATTGCTGGGTTTTGGGACCGAAACAACTCTGATCAACAATTATCATTTCCATTTAAAGCTATATGGAAAACGATGGCTGCTCCCAGGATTACTTTCTTTTCATGGGAAGCGGCTAAGGAGAAAATTCTGACTTTGGATAATTTGATGAAAAGAGGTGGAACTTTGGTCAACAGGTATTTCCTCTAAAAATGCAACGCTGAAAGCTGCAACCATATTCTGTTATGGTGCCCATTCTCTATAGGTTTATGGAATATGATCTACAGCTTGATCGGTATTAATTGGGTAATGGCGGGCTCTATTCATAAAGAACTTTTGGCTTGGGAAGGTCTACTTTCTTACAACAAAGCTACTTGTCTTAACCCCTTCTCTATTTTTTAGATTTTTTGGAAGGAGAGGAACGATCGTGCTTTTGAGGATATTTAAAATACTCTTGTAAATATTAGAGATAGATGGTTACACTAATTGTCTCCTTACTCTTAGGTCACAAGTTACTATTCTTAAAAGATATTGGAGCAGTTGTTGATGTATTAATTGACATGTAACATCCTTTTGTATATTGGGCGGTACCTCCTTGGTACCTTTTAATTCGAATCTTCTTTTATTTCCCAAAAAAAAAAAAAGAAGGGTGTTTAAAGGGTGGAAGGGGACGTTGATAAGGTTAAAGCAGGATGACAACAAATTTTGGGTTTGGTGGGTAAGGATAATTTTTTGAATTAATGGAGGAAGTAATTAACCTTATCGATTGTTTGATTGATATGTAAATCTTTTTGTATATGAGTTGGCACCCTCTCAAATTTAATGAATACTTTATACTCTTTATCTCAAAAAAGAAAAAAATTCATTCAAATTGCTTAGATGATTTCACAATTAAACTATTGCTATTTCATGCTTCATATTCCAGATATAGTTATGCTAACAAATTTTGAATTGACTAATCAAAATTCCCTAATCCTTGGTTCCCAAGGGTACTCCTTCCATGAAGTTTATCATTGTCCTTGGATATTAGGATAGACTGAGCTTGCATAGAAGAAAATTCTGTAAGATGTCCAAAATCCGGCTGAGCTAGGTAATGTTAACTACAATCACAGCAGCTTCATTATCATTTTTAGCTTCATCGTCCCTCCTTCCTTTCTTCTCTCTTAATCACCAACAAGTACGTCAGCAACTATTTGAACTCTACTTTTTAGCTGGAAACAGGAAAAAGAAGACTCATTCCTTTCCAACTTTCCTTGCCTTCTGCCATCTTTGCATGTCACTTGATCCTACCTGCCTCTGATCTCCTAGAGTGTGAAACATCTGAAGTGTCAGGAAATTCCTTTCATGCACCACCCCATATCTCATTCAAGTAAGCATCTTTTGTAACCAGCTTGTCAAGCTTAAATGATCCATCGTCTATCTCAAACCCCATCAAAATTTGTCAATCGTTACAGATCTTTATAGCAACCTTAACTCTTACATCAGCATCAATTTTAGGAGAAAGCATAAAATCCTTGATGTTTTGAACAGTAGGGAGAATCGTTGCTGAAGCTGAAGATGAAGAATGACTTCTCTTGGTGAAAGCTGTGGAAGAGGAACTGTTCCTCAACGTGGATGGGTGGAGACTCATGCCTAGTGGAGCTGTCCTAAATGGAGAAAGAAAAGAATCTATTGCTGAAAAAGCATTCCCTGCTCATGTTTGGAAAAGCAGGAGAGAAATTACCGGGGCCTATGAACTGCAAGCCTCATTTTCTTGAATTTATGCTCCAGTTTTTGTTGGATTTCCAGTGGAGCCTCTTGCTGCATACTACAAAATTCATGTGTAGCTTTCTGAAAATCATTCAACTTTTCGTTCATGATTTAGATCCAGATTTGATGAGAAATAAGGAAATAGAGAAGGAATTGAAGGAGGAGGAGTTGCAGAAGATTTTGCAGAGAAATGATTTTTAAATTTCATCCATGTTTATTTTAAAAAAAAAAAAAATCATCCACGTTTGATGATTCTCACAATAACAACTTACTGTCTTTTTTTACTGTGCATCGCACTAGCTTAGGCTGAAAAACTAACAAATTGTAACTAATTGACTACCGTAACTAGTTAACCAATTGATTATTCCCTAATTTTGGTTCTTGATATTTCAAAAAAAAAAAAATTTGGTGGTTGACACCAGATTTGGTACTCAATTATTTTTTTATAAAAAGATTTGGTATTCAATTAGTACCAAGAAAAACCTACCAAATATTTTACTTTGCTGCCATTTATTAACATTTTCTCTCAGGCACTTTGTTTTCAAGTTTTTTGGATTTCAAATACCGTCTGTGGTGCAAAGTAGTTACATCAACTGTGTATCCGGAAGAGCAAATTATGTGACATGTAACTGATGTTTGAAACAATAATAATACTAATTTGTTTATTTGTAAGTGTTCTTATAATAATCTACAAATTTTATGCTCTTAGCAGCTAAAAATGCAAGGGGTGATGCAAGCAATTTTTGTACGTGGTAGCACTGTAAAAAATGCAATTCTACAACATGTTCGAATTGCGAATCCAGTAATTCGGCCACTTATATTTTCACGCCTTGAGTCAGTTTCATCTGCCCGTATGGAAGAGCATGGTTTTGAGAGCACCACAATTGCTGATATCCTGAAAGGAAAAGGTAAAAATGCTGATGGTTCCTGGCTTTGGTGCACCACAGATGATAGTGTTTATGATGCTGTGAAGTCGGTATGTATCTTTGTTTTGAAGTAAATGTTAGTTGTTTGAATGGTAGGGAGAGTTTGGATGGATGAGCTTGTAAAAATTGTTAAACCATTTTTTTCACTCTTTCGGCAGATGACTCAAAATAATGTTGGAGCATTGGTGGTTTTGAAGCCTGGGGAGCAAAAATCGATTGCAGGAATCATTACGGAAAGAGGTATTTGGGAAATAACTTTCATGTGATCACCTTTACAGTTGTATTCAATAAGTTGGAAGGAGGATAAGGCTGTATAAATATATGCAGATTTCAGATTAATAAGGCCATACAAATCTTGTGTAATGTGGGGTAACATTTTTTAAAATGTGTAGTCTTTCACTCTCCAGTGAGTGTTCAACTGACATAAAAATTGCCAACCAATTGTGAACTTATCTTCTCTTCTGTAGAAAATAGTTGTAAATATGTTTTAGTTACATTAGGTATCTCAAGACCTCCTGTATTAATTTTAAGAATCCAACTAATTTAGAGAATCCTTTCACATTTTCTGGTTGGATGCCTCTCTACCCTAGAATTCCCCTCCTTTCATCCAGTAAAATTCCTATATGGCACCTAACAACCATGTGATTTCATTCTCCCAAAATCTGATAGACGACCTAAACCCCCTCCCATTTTCACTAACTCGAATGCAATCAGCTTTATTCCCTGCAAAAATGACGTCAAAAGATTTGCTTTTCCTGAACAGAAATTTTCTGATATGAAACATCACATGGCCACCGCACTGCTTACTGTCAGGTGTGAGGAGGAGGAAGGAAGATGTTGGCCATACTAGAATTCTCACCTATGTCCATACAGTTTTTCTCAAAACCTAAAAAAAAAACAACTTAGTCTCCATATTGCTAGTTCAGGCCATATTCATTAATATCCAAAGAATAAAAAACTTCAACACAGAATTCTACTCAGATTCTACTGTAACAAACAAAATTTCAAAATCAAAATATGAACATAGTGTATTCAGGTATCAATAATCACCATATAGCAATCAGAACCTGTACCAAGTGAAGACACATTCCGCAGAAGCTAACAAAACAACTTATTTCGAGAAGAGATCAAGGGGTGCATGATATTCACTCCAGTTTGGAGGTACACCAGAAATACGTATATAGGCAGCTCGGGTTTCTCAATGTTTTCTTTTTTGTAATTACTTCTCACTTTGGAGCTTCTTTATGAAAAGACTCCAGGAGGATACCCTATTCTGTGCTGTTTTAATTTCTCCAGCTTAGTCTTGATAGTATTTTTTTTTCTATTGCCAAAAAAAAAAAAGGAAATGTCTATGTAGGAAATGCATACTATATCTAACTTTCCTAACTGATCTCAGCCTGAACCATGCTGTACTTACCAGATCTTGTCCAGAATTTGCAATCCACCAGTAGATTTGCTTGTCAGTTTATTGTCACATATTGCAACTGCAAAGGGAAAGATTAGGGAAATATGTTTTGAGCAGCATGGGTGTACTTTTCTGGCAACTTTTTTTTTTGATGATATATTATTAGATTAGCTTTTCATGGGGAGTATGTTGGGCTTACAGTTCTTTTCTTTGTATGTTTATTTTTGTAGGTTATCTTATTCTCCTTTTGCTGTAATTCTTTTTCTCCGTCTTATAAATGTTTCTTCTTCTATTAAAAAAAAATCAGATTATCTCAGGAAGATCATAGTGCAGGGAAGATCATCCAAGTCCACCAAAGTTGGGGACATTATGACTGAGGAGGTATCTATTTAGGTGGCTGCATATTTTACAACTTTTCGTATTATTAATGTTCATCCAAATCCATGTCCTGCTACATGTAGTGACAATGTGTTTATAGCTATATTATTAATGATGATAAATGGTGTATTTATGTAGAACAAGCTTATCACAGTCAAGCCTGACACTAAAGTTTTACGGGCCATGCAATTGATGACTGGTACGATGTGGCAATGCACTTGCTTAGTTGTATTCTAATGGTATATGAGTATTTTCTAATCTTCAAACCTATGGTTGCTCTGCAGATAACCGCATCAGGCACATTCCAGTAATTGATGACAAGGGAATGATTGGCATGGTTTCCATAGGAGATGTTGTCCGAGCAGTGGTGAGTGAGCACAGGGAGGAGTTGGACCGCTTGAATGCTTATATACAGGGAGGATACTAGATGATGATGAAAATGGCTGTTTCCTTCTCTGGTTATGTCTCATGCTCTTCGAATAAACTTGTAAATATGCTCTGTTGTGTCTGTCTTTTTGTGTTGTGTTTTCCTGCGTTTTGTATGAAATAAGGTCGTGTACTATGTGTCAATCAGACAATCAGCTTAATGATAAGCAGTCTCCGAACTTCTTTTTTGGCTAAAAGAATTGTCTTTTAATTGATATTGCAGGTAATATTGTCATTCATTCTATTTGTTAATTTTTCCACGGTCTCACGCAGTTTATTTTCGGTTTTCGAAATTTTCATTTGATAAAATTTGATACTTTGATTAAGTGGACCCTTAAACAGTAGGCACTGAATCAATTTTTTAAAAGTTATAATTACTTTTATTTTTGACCTTTTTAAAAAAAAAAAATTGTTTCGATAAAATTTAATATGATGCTATTATAAAGTTTGATTGAGTGGATTCTCGGACGACAGACACTCAATAAGCTCTGAAACATAATAATAGTTTAGTTCTCTTACGTTTACTGTTTTTGATATTTAAAAAGATTTATTCAGATCATAAATGGTATTATTTGTTTAATTTTAAAATTTTATCAAGATAAATTTAGTCAAAGTTCTCATCATAATTAAAAATTAGACCAACTAAAATTAAATAAAAATTATGTCAAATTAAACATATATAATTAAACTATGTGATTTATTAAAATTTTAATAAAATTATAATCTGTGGGTAGTAATAAGAATTTAATTATTTTAATTAAAATTAAATCCAAGAAAAGTTGAAATAAATTTATAGATAGGAGATCCCCTACTTGTTGGAATGCGTCGAAAATAGGGAGAACAAAAGAAATGGATCAGAGGAAGTACATGCGTCATTTTTGTGGTGATTCGTTTTCAATTATTTGTGTTGATATTTGTAGAAGAAAGAGAGGAATGGACTTGCAAGCAGGCTGTCTATGTGCTCAATCACGACAAGGAATCTTGCAACCGTATGGCTGCATATCAATGGTCGGTTCGGTTTCGGCAAACAGATGTTACTCGGGATAAGGTTACTTCTATACTCACTTTCTCAATCATCAGCTTCTCGCCTCCAATTTCGAACTGGAACCATCCAAACAACAAGGATGAACTCGAAATAAACATGGATGAAATTAACAACATACTGCATTTTTGTAACCTGCATCCCTCCAGTTTAGCTGAAAAACTAACAAATTGTAACTAAATGACTATAGTAGCTAGATAACCAATTGATTATTTTCTAATTCTTAGTTCTTGATATTTCAAAAAAAAAAAAAATTTGATTCTTGACGTGAAATTTGATACTACATTATTATTTAAAAAGAGATTTGGTACTCAGTTAGTACCCAAAAAAAAAAAAAAAAAAACCTACCAAATCTTTACTTTGCTGCCATTTATTAAAATTTTCACTCAAGCACTTTGTTTTTTAATTTTTTGGATCATAAGTACCTTAAATGATGAAAAGTAATTTCGTCAAACTGTGTATTCAGAAGAGCAAATTATGTGGCATGTAAATGATATTTGGAACAATAATAATACCAATTTGTTTATTTATAACTGTTTTTTTTTCTAATAATTTATAGATTTATACTCTTACCAGCTAAAAATGTAAAGTGTGATTCAAGCAGTTTTTGTGCATGGTAACACTATAAAAAATACAATTCTACAACATGTTCGAATTGCAAATCCAGTGTGATTCAAGCAGTTTTTGTGCATGGTAACACTATAAAAAATACAATTCTACAACATGTTCGAATTGCAAATCCAGTTATTCGACCACTTTTTGAATTGTGCATTTCACTAGTTTAGCTAAAAAGCTAACAAATTGTAATTAATTGATTACAGTAACTAGTTAACTAAGTAATTATTTCGTAATTTTTTATTCTTGATATTTCACAAAAAAAAAATTAATTGTTTACACTAAATTTTATACTCAATTATTATTTTAAAAAAAGAGTTGGTACTCGTTTGGTACTAAAGAAAACCTATGAAATCTTTTACTTTACTGCTATTTATTAACATTTTCACTCAGGCACTTCGTTTTCTAATTTTTTGGATCTTAAATACATTAAGTGGTGCAAAGTAGTTTCGTCAACTATGTATCTGAAAGAGCAAATTTTGTAGCATGTAAATATTGTTTGGAATAATGATAATACCAATTTGCTTATTTATAACTGTTTTTCCTAATAATCTACAAATTTATACTCTTAACAACTAAAAACATAAAGTGTTATTCAAGTAGTTTTTGTCGTGGTAACACTATAAAAAATACAATTTTACAACATGTTCGAATTGCAAATCCAGTAATTCGACCACTCTTTGCATCTTATTAATTTAGCTAAAAAAACTAACAAATTATAACTAATTGATTATTTCCTAATTTTTGGTTCTTGATATTTCAAAAAAAATAATTTAGTTCTTGACACCTGATCTGATACTCAATTATTAGTTCAAAAAATTTGGTACTTAATTAGTTCTAAAGAAAACGTACTAAATCTTTTGCTTTGGTGTCATTTTATTAACATTTTCACTCAAACACTTCGTTTTTTAATTTTTTGGATCTTAAATATCTTAAATAGTGCAAAGTAGCTTCGTCCATTGTGTATTCGAAAGAGTAAATTATGTGGCATGTAAATTTTATTTGGAATAATAATAATACCAATTTTTTTATTTATAACTATTTTTCTAATAATATATAAATTTATACTCTTAACAGCTAAAAATGCAAAGTGTGATTCAAGCAGTTTTTGTGTGGTAACACTATAAAAAATATAATTCTCCAACATGTTAGAATTGCAAATCCATTGATTCGATCTTTTATATTTTCTCACATTGGGTCAGGTTCATCTACCCATATGGTAAGAACATGCTTTTGAGAGCACCACAATTGTTGATATCTTGAAAGGAAGAGATAAAAATGCTTATGGTTTCTTCTTTCGGCACCAAAGATGATAGTGTTTATGGTGTTATGAAGTCGGTATGTATCTTTGATTTGAAGTAAATGTTAGTTGTTTCAATGATAGAGAAACTTTGGATAGATGAGCTTGTAAAAATTGTAAAATCAAATTTTTTTATTTTTTTGGTAGATGACTCAAAATAATATTGGGGCATTGGTGATTTCGAAACCTGTGGAGCAAATATCGATTGCATGAACCATTACAGAAAAAGGCATTTGAGAAATAACTTTCAAGAAAAACAGGCTCCAAGATAGCTGTAAAGAAATTTGACTCTTTCGTTATGAGTCGTAGCTACTATAAAATAAATGCATATTATTGAGTGTAATTCAGGACATTCCTATATAGTAGGTTTAACATTCTTATGTTCTAAGTGGTTAATATATTGATAGTTGGGCAGGATGCTACATTAATTAGCAGTTTGGAAAAAGGAGTTATTTGGCTCATTTAACAAGAAAAATCTGAGATCAACACAACAAATTCTGAGTATGCAGATAACTTGTGACTAGAAAGTTAAGAAGTTTTGGTTGTCACAAGAGATATACGTTGAGCATGTTCTAAATAGATTCAATATGAAGCATGCTAATTCAGTTAGCACACCTCTTGCTAATTACTTTACACTAAGTAAGAAATCTTATTGTTTTACCCAAAAGGAAATAGAAGAAATGGTAACCGTTCCTTGCTCCTTAGCAGTTTAGAGTTTGATGTATGTTATGATTTGCACCCGATCAGATATTGCTCGTTGTTGGTTTGGTTAGTAGGTTTCTTTCGAATCATGATAAAAATCACTGAGACTTAGTGAAATAGATTTTCATGTATTTAAGAGGCATTTTTAAGATTTACTTATGGTTTGGAGGCTCAAAACCAGTTCTATAGGGATATGCGGATGTTAATATAGTAGGCGACCTTGATGGCAAAAAGTCGACTTCATGGTATATGCTTACTTTTGCACAGAGAGTTGTGTATAATGACAATTTAAACTGTAAAAGTGTGTTACTCTATCCACAACTAAGGCATAATACATAGTTTTGATCGAAGCAGGTAAATAAATGTTTTGGATAAAAAGATTTCTTGAAAAATTGAATTTGAAGCAAGATTAATGTGGTAAATTGTGATAGTCAAAGTACTCTAAATTTGAGCAATAATGTCACATATCACTATCGGGCTAAGTATATTGATTTAAGATACCATTAGATTCGTGAAATGGTGAATATCAATGAATGTTATTGAGGAAGATTCCCACTAATAAAAATTAATTTACTAACATTTTCTATCAGACACATCATTTTCTAATTTTTGGATATTAAATACTTTATGTGGTGCAAAGTAGTTTCATCAACTGTATATTCGAAAGACCAGATTATGTGGGTTGTAAATGATGTTTGGAATAATAACAATACCAATTTATTTATTTATAACTATTTTTTTAATAATCTATAAATTTTATGCTTTTAGCAGCTAAAAATACAAGGTGTGATGCAAAGCAATTTTTGTACGTGTAGCACTATAAAAATGCAATTTTGCAATATGTTTGAATTATAAATTCAGTAATTCGACCACTTATATTCTCACAGCTTGAGTCAGTTTCATTTGCCTGTATGGAAGAGCATGGTTTTGAGAGCACCACAATTGCTTATATCTTGAACGCAAAAGGTAAAAATGCTTATGGTTCCTGCCTTTGGTGCACCACATATGATAATGTTTATGAGCATGGCAAACATTGGATAAATGAGCTTGTAAAAATTGTTAAATCAATATTTTCACTCTTTCAGTAGATGACTCAAAACAATGTTATGGTATTGGTGGTTTTGAAGCTTAGGGGGCAAAAATCAATTTAGGAATCATTACGGAATGAGGTATTTGAGAAATAACTTTTAAGAAAAATATGCTCCAAGATAGTGATACAAAAAATTTGACTCTTTCATGGTGAGTTTTGGCTACTCTAAAATAAATGTAGATTATTATGCGTACTTCAAAACATTCTTAGATGGTAGGTATAACATTCTTATGCTCTATATGGATGATATATTGATAGTTGAGCATGATGCTACATTAATTAGTAGTTTGGGAAAAGGAGTTGTTTGGCTCATTTAATATGAAAGACCTGGGGTCAGCATGATAAATTTTAGGTATGCAAATAGCTCGTGACAGAAAAAACTAAGAAGTTATGGTTGTCACGAGAAGTACATTGAGCAGGTCTTAAACAGATTCAATATAAAGAATGTTAAGCTAGTTAGCACACTTCTTGCTAATCACTTTACACTAAGTAAGAAATCTTATTTTTCTACCCAAAAAGAAATAGAAGAAATAGTAATTGTTTCTTACTCTCAACAGTTTGGAGTTTGATGTATGTTATGATTTGCACCCAATTAGATATTACTCATGTTATTGATTTCATTAGCAGGTTTCTTTCGAATCTTGGTAAAAATTATTGGGACGTAGTGAAATGGATTCTCAAGTATCTAAGAGGTACTTCTAAGATATGTTTATGTTTTATATGCTCAAAGCCAATTCTAGAGTGATATACATATGCGGATACGGCAGACAAACTTGATGGTAGGAAGTCGACTTCAGGATATGTGTTTACTGACAATTTAAACTACAAAAGTGTCTTACTCTATCCACAATTGAGGCATAATACCTAGTTTTAACCGAAGTAGGTAAAGAAATGTTTTGGATAAAAAGACTTCTTGAAGAATTGAGTTTGAAGTAAGATGAAGATGTAGTAAATTGTGATTGTCAAAGTACTTTAGATTTGAGCAAAAATATCACATATCACTATCAAACTAAGCATATTGATTTAAGATACTATTAAATTCATGAAATAGTAAATAATCAAGGAATGTCAATGAGGAAGATACATAGTGATAGAAATAAATTTGTTAACATTTTCTCTCAGACACTTCATTTTCTAATTGTTTGGATCTTAAATATCTTATGTGGTGCAAACTAGTTTCATCAACTGTGTATCTGGAACATGAAATTATGTGGCATGTAAACGCTGTTTGGAATAATATAATGCCAATTTGTTTATTTATAATTGTTTTTCTAATAATCTATAAATTTTATATTCTTAGGAGCTAAAAAGGCAATGAGTTATTCAAGCAATTTTTGTGCGTGGTAACATTGTAAACAATGCAATTTTACAACATGTTCGAATTGTGAATCCAGTTATTTGACCACTTATATTTTCATGCCTTGAGTCAGTTTCATCTGCCCGTATGGAAGAGCATGGTTCTGAGCACCACAATTGTTGATATCCTGAAAATAAAAGGTAAAAGTGTTGATGGTTCCTAATTTTGGCTCATCATGGATGATAGTGTTTATAACATTATGAAGTTGGTATGTAAATTTACTTTGAAGTAAATGTTAGTTGTTTGAATAGTATGAAGACTTTGGATAGACATGCTTGTAAACATTGTTAAATCAATTTTTTTCACTCTTTTGGTAGATGACTCAAAACAATATTGAGCATTAGTTTTGAAGCTTTAGGAGTATAAATTAATTGCAGAATCATTACGGAAAAATGTATTTGAGAAATAACTTTCAAGAAAAATAGGCTCCAAGACAGTGGTACAAGAAATTTGACACTTTCATGGTGAATCTTGGCTACTCTAGAACAAATGCTTATCATTTTGTGTACTTTAAGAGATTCCCATATGGCAGGTTTATCATTTTTTTGCTTTATATAGATGATATGTTGATAGTTGGGCAATGTGCTACAATAATTAGCAGTTTGAAAAAAAAAATTGTTTGGCTCATTTGATATAAAAGACCTGAGACCAATACAATAAATTATAGGTATGCAGATAACTCATGATAGAAAAGTTAAGAAGTTATAGTTGTCATACGAAAAGTATGTTGAGAAGGTTTTAAACATATTCAATATGAAGAATGCTAAGCTAGTGAACACCCCTCTTACTAATCACTTTACACTTAGTAAGAAATCTTGTTTTTCTATCCAAAAAGAAATAGAAGAAATGGTAACTGTTCCTTACCCCATAATAGTTTAGAATTTGATGTATGTTATGGTTTGCACTTGATCAAATATTGCTCATGTTGTTGGTTTGGTTAGCAAATTTCTTTCGAATCCTGGTAAAAATAATCGGGACGTAGTGAAATAAATTCTCATGTATCTAAGAGGTACTTTTAAGATGTGTTTATATTTTGGAGGTTCAAAACTATTTGTAGAGAGATATGCAGATGCAAATATTGCAGACAACTTTGATGGCAGGAAATCGACTTCAGGGTATGTGTTTATTTTTGTAAGGAAAACTGTGTCATGACTGTAATACTCAGAATTAATTTTAAAAAATTAAAATTAATATATAGAAATATAAATTTTAATTTTTATAAATTTTTATTTAATGTAAAATTAGGAAAAAATAGGTGGAGGATGAAATTGAAAATAATTTTGAAAAACATTGGTAAAAATTTATGTTCGGGAGGTATTTTTGAAAGAAAAATAGAAATTTAGGGGTTAAAATTGAATTTAAGAAAAATATACCACGTAGAACCGCCTAATCAGCAGCCCCGACGAACTGGAGCGCGCCATGTGGCAAGGCACACTGACTCGGTGTCACGTGGGAGGCCACACTAGTAATCTGTGTGCCCGTGATCGGATAGTCAGGATTTATTCCCTCACGCGTGAACGATCAAGATTTGTTCCCTCTTTAAACACGATCGTACAGTTCAGATCAAATCGCGATGAATGGTGCAGATTCATTTCATCTTTAAATACGAAAGGACGGTCAAGTTAAATGCGATGAACGACCCATATTAAAGGGAGACGAGTATAAATATCTCACTTCACACCAAACCCTAACCCTAAACGTCAGCCCCCCACCGGAGAAGAAGAACCAGTCGCCAGAGAAGGAAGTCGACCGTCGACTGTCGCTGTGCTGGAGCCACCTCCGACTACCAAAAAAAATAAAAATTTTCTCATTCACTCGAAATTTGATTTTGAACACCCTCATGGCTAAATCGAAATAAAAGAACCGGCGGATGAGCCGAAAATCGCAGGTAAAACCCGACGATGCCGTCGTGAAAAAAATCAAAAACCACCTTTGATGAGGCCCTTCTCGATTTCTATTTCGTGCAATTTTTTCACTATTGTATTTACTATTCTGTTTTTCACAAGTTAACCGAAGAAAAATACCCAACCGCGAAGGTGAGATGGCGGAGCCAACGCATTGAAAAACTCTAACGCCGGTAAGTTTATGCTTTTTTGACTTTTTTTGGCAAACCGAGGCCCCTTAACATGTTTTCTCGCAATGATGATTATAAAACTGGCCGAAATCGGTCAAAACTAGTTAAAAATGACCAGTTCGAGGCAAACTGCCGCCGCGGACGATAGTGTTGTCGCTGAAGCATGGCGGTGCCATCATGTTAGAATTTAAAAATTGGCCGAAAAAGGTTTTTAACACCGATTTTTGGGTTTTTATGATATTTCTAGGTACTTGAAATGTGTTTCAATCTCCATAGAAAAATTTAGGAAACCCATGGACCGCCAGTAAACACAGTTGAAAGTTTAGTATTTCAGACACTAATTCAAGTAAGAATCCCTTACCATATTCCTTATTATGAAATTGAAGTTTAATTATAAATAATACGACATTTTGTATACTTTAGAAAATTATAAATAATATGTTGGAGTTGGTAAGATGATTTAGTTGTATTTTTTTGATACATGTATTGCTTGTTTTGCGTGATTTATAGTTAAATTATGAAACTGAAAATTAAATATAAACGGAGAATTACTTGATTAAGTGAATGAATGAATGGTAGCCTTACTAGATATCCTGAGAGATGGTGGACGGACCGAATGCATAGAGAACTCTACCGTGAATGTTGTTTAATACCAGACGGGGTATCGAGAATTGGTATTTTGGCACTCATACCGGACAGGGTATGGGAACGGTCGGTTAGTTGATAATATTGAATAAGAGTTCACGCGTAGTGAGACATCCCTATTGATCCCCATGGATACCAGTAGGCAGATAAAAGGGAAAAATTATTGTTATGGTTAATTGATTGTGAGATTATGATATTGTTTGTGTTATTGCCTCTATAAGTCAGTTTTAGAAATCTTGTAATGGTAAGTATACAATAAATGATTTTATTTATAATAAATAAATTTATTTAAATTAAGAGCTCCATTAGTTGTTTTTATGATTTTTACCGACTTTCATATCTGTATCGGTGAGTAGTGTGACATTCTTACTAGACTAGTGTAGTTCACTTTTTCATTAACAATTTCAGATCAAGAGAACCAAAATTTAGATCTCGATCCACAAGAGAGTTGCGAATAGGATGTCTAGTTGTTTACTTTCCATTTATTTCTTTAATTTTTCGTTATTTTTTTAGAAAGATCATTCTCGTAACCTTATTGAGTATTCTAAATTATTGTGTGAGAAATGTAAACCTTAACTTTATTATTTCGTTTCCGCATTCAATTTATAATTTATTTTCTTTCAAGTTCCGAGCTGTTATAGTTAGTATCAGAGCTGCGTTCTTCGTAACCATTCATTACACAAAAACCCTAGGAAACACCAAAAAATGATCATCACTCAACCATTTCTTATGAAATATAGGTACAAATAGATGAGGAGAGGAAGACCCCTACTAAACGGAGCAGTCCAAGAGGGTTCGCTTCGAGAAGATGTTGACCGATTATTTGAAATGTTGGAGAGACTTATCGCTGCCCAGCAAGCCAGGGAGGAAATGAAGGAGCTACCTGACCCTCCCCCGCTACACAGGTTAAGCCACCCTTGTAGTGGGAGGATCCTAAGCCACCTCGGTACGACCCTACTCCTCCACAGTATTATCCAGCACCACCACAGTATGGTCTGGTGCCCCAACCGCATCACCTGGCAGCACCACAACATAGTTTGGTGCCCCAACCGCATCATCCGGCACCACCACAGTACATACCGATGTCTCCACCGTATCATCCAGTACAACCACAAAGCCATCCTGTCCATTCCTAGCACAATCTAGTCCCTATTCCACAAGACCCAGTTCCTCCCATGATGGATTAAGACCATATTGAGAGGTATAAAAGACTAAATTCATCTATTTTTACAGGGGCATCTTCCTTTGAAGAGGCCGAGTACTGGTTAGCTGAGACACAAAAGGTCTTCACGACTCTTCGAATGATTCCCGAACAGAGAGTCATACTTACCACCTACATACTGGTAGGAGAGGCAGGCCACTGGTGACAACTCAAGTAGGCCACTCTGCCTGTTCCAGTCACTTGAAAACAATTTTTGATTGCCTTCAATACAGATTACCTCCCAGAGCATCTCCGACATCTGAAGAAAATAGAGTTTGCACACCTGAATCAGGGTGACATGACTGTATCAGAATATGCTCGAAAGTTCCTAGAGTTGGGCTAGTATTCCCCTGAGAGCATGATGGATGAAGGCATAAAGGAAAGAAAGTTCGAGTAGGCCCTCCGTTCTTAGATTAGACAACAGCTGTATGTGTTCGAGTTCAGTACTTATTCGGCTGTTCTAGGCAAAGTACAGCTAGTGGAGAGGAATCTTCATACTTTTCCTCCAGCAGTAGAGAATCTCAGGCCCTCGGTTTCACACCGTAGATCACTACCTACTGCACTTGCTCAGCAAAACAAGAGACCTAAGCCAATGACTTAGGCTCCTACTCAGATTCCAATAATAGGACGTGGTAGGACTTGCCAACACTGTGATAAAGATCATGGGAACCGACCCTGCTATCGCCTCAACAATACTTGCCATATATATGAGAGTACCCAGCATTACGCGAGAGAGTGCCCGAGAAATCAGAACCAGGCCAGACCTCTTATCTAGGGCAAGGTTTACAACTTCACTCAGCAAGATGCAGAAGCCAACCTAGATATAATACAGGGTACGTACACTATCTGTAATTATCTTGCACATATTTTGATTGATACTGGTGGCTCACAATCATTTGTTTCACATGCTTTTACACCAAACTTGAATGTATTACTGGAAAGACTTGAATCTGTATTGTTTATGTCTACTCTTAGGAGTAGGACACTACTAGATAAGGTTATATACAAAGTCTGTCTCATAGATATAGCAGATATAAAATTGAGTGTGAACCTAATAGAGATTGACATGGGGGACTTTGATGCAATCAGATAAATGAACTGGCTAGCGGCGTATCACGTCACCGTAAATTATTTTCACAAGAAGTTTGTATTCAACCCTACTAATGAAAAATCATTTACAAATTAATAAAATTCTTTAACATTTATTCCCTCATTGTCAATTTTTCCTATTATCAAATATTTTAACTCGGCTATTTTCTCTAACTAGGCAAATTTAAGAAAGAAATTTGTATTCAAGAATTTCAGTAGTTCAAGACTTCCCGGATATGTTCTCAGATGAACTATCCGGACTGCTAGTGGATAGAAAAGTTGAATTTACCATAGATCTTCAGACAGACACACAGTCTATTTCGATTGCCCTTCATCGCATGAGTCGCGTTAAGATGGAGAAGTTGAGTAAACAGATAAATGAATTGTAGGATAGTGGATTCATCTGACATAATGTGTCCTCTTGGGGTGCTGGAGTCACATTTGCAAGGAAGGGAGATGAGACGTTAATGTTATATATTTATTACATATGACTAAATAGGATCACGATCAAGAACAAGTACATCCTCCCCAAGATCGATGACTTTTTAATCAGTCGCAGGGTGCCCAGGTATTCTCCAAAATAGACTTGCGTTAAGGTTACCATCAGGTAAAGATCAAGGCGAAAAACATTTCCAAAATAGCTTTTCGAACCAGGTACGGACACTATGAGTTCCTAGTCATGTCATTTGGACTAACCAACGCACCAGCCATCTTTATGGATTTGATGAACAGGGTTTTCAGAAAATTTCTAGATCAGTTTGTTATTATATTTATCGATGATATATTAGTATATTCAAAAAACAGAGAGGAACACGCTTACCATCTGACTCAGGTTTTGTAGATTCTCAGAGAAAAGAAGTTGTATGCAAGGTTGTGTAAGTGTGGGTTTTGACTCGAGCAGACTACCTTCATAGGGCATATCATATCAAGGGATGAAGTGTCAGTGAACCCCAAAAAAGTTGAGGCAGTGCTCGACTGGAAAAAATTAACCTCGGTCAAGGAGATTTGTAGCTTTCTAGGAATAACAGGTTATTACCGCAGGTTTGTGGAAGGATTTTCTAGTCTAACTGCTCTTTTGACTCGGCTCACAAAGAAGAATGTCAAGTTTGAGTGGAATGAGGACTGTGAAAGGAGTTTCTCAGAATTAAAGAAGTGATTGACTACTACACCTGTGTTAACCTTGTCGAGTGGGAAAAATGGATATATAGTTTATAGTGATGCCTCCTATTTGGGATTGGATTGTGTTCTGATGTAGCATGGGAATGTCATAGCCTATGGGTTCATGCAGTTAAAGAATCATGCAAAAAACTACTCCACCCATAACTTGGAACTTACCACGATCATCCACGCCTTGAAAACTTGGCGTCATTACTTGTATGGGGAGACCCTTCATATCTATACCGACCATAAGAGCTTGAAACACATATTCACTAAAAATAATCTCAATATGTGTAAGAGAAAATGGATAGAACTTCTCAATGACTATGATTGCAACATCTTGTATCACCCAGGCAAGGGCAACGTGGTAGCCGACGCACTTAGCAGAAAAAATATAGGTATATTAGCTCACCTAATAATTTTAGAATGCATGGCAATAGGAGTCGCACAACAGATACGACATCATAACCTAAAGAGAGTCACATGCTTGGTCCATTTGACTGTTCAACCTGAGTTGATCCAGGGAATAAATGAAGCTCAATCCATTGATTTCATCCTAGCAGCCCTCAAGAAAGATGCAGAACATAGAGCTAATTCAGAATTTTGAGTCTTTGCCGATGGGTTGCTTAGATTTCAGGATAGAGTGTGTATTTCATGTAATAGTGAACTGAAAAGAGACATCATGACTGAGGTTCATAGCTCAAAGTTTGTTATGCATCCCAAAAACACTAAGATGTATCAAAATATGTGACCCTGATTTTGGTGGAACATGATGAAAAGGTATGTGGCCGACTTTGTTTCCAAATATTTAGTATGTCAGCAAGTCTAGGCAGAGCGTCAACCCCCAGACAGACTATTTCAGCCATTACGAATTCTAGAGTGGAAGCGGAAATATATCACAATGGATTTTGTGACAGGATTGCTTAGGGCACGCTCGAGATATGATGTCATTTGGATAATTATTGACTAGCTCACTAAGTCTTCCCACTTATTGGCCATCAAGATGACCAACCCCTTGGACAAAGTAGTAATAATGTATATCCGGAAGATAGTAAGGTCATATGGGGTTCTAGTGACAGTAGTGTTCAATAGGGACTCCAGGTTCACTTCTTGGTTCTAATATAGTTTTCAGCAAACAATGGGAATGAAACTATCCTTTAGTACTGCATTCCACCCTCAAATCGATAGACAATCAAAAAGGACAATCCGCACACTGGAGGATATGCTTCGAGCTTGTATTCTTGACTTCGAAGGTTATTGGGATAATCATTTACCCCTAATAGAGTTCGCCTACAATAAAAGCTACCAAGCAAGTATCGACATGGTTTCGTACTAGGCGTTATATGGCCGCTCATGCAGGTCGCCGATCTGTTGAGAAAAAGTGGGTGATAGAAAATTGTTCGGTCCAGATCTTGTGGAGGAGAGTACAACAAAAATAATTAAAACTAGAAAGAACATTCAGACGGCTCAGAGCAGACAGAAGAGTTATGCGGATACCGGGAGGGGGATGTTGGATTTGAGAAAGGTAATCAGGTATTCCTTAATATCACTCATTTTAAGTGAATCAGTAGGTTTGACAAGAGGAGGAAACTAAATTCCTGATTTATTAGGCTATTTAAAATCTTAAACATAGTTGGCATTGCCGCTTACAAACTATCACTACCTCCAGAACTATTCAGGGTGAATAACGTGTTTTATGTGTACATGTTACGCAAATACAACCCAGACCTCTCTCATGTGTTGGCCCACGAGCCTCTTTCACTCCAGAAGGATCAGTCATACGAGGAGGTACCGGTCGGTATTGTGGATCGAAAGAGCAGAGTACTCCGCAACTGGGAAGTTCCCTTTGTTAAGGTCATATGGTAGAATCACACACAGGGAGAGGCCACATGAGAGCTAGAATCAAACTTCAGAGCCCAGTATCCCCAACTGTTTGATTGAGTGAGAGAGAGACAAATTTGATAAACTAAATTTCTTTTAAGGGGGGAGAGTTTTAATACTCGGAATTAATTTTAAAAAATTAAAATTAATATATAGAAATATAAATTTTAATTTTATAAATTTTTATTTAATGTAAAATAAGAAAAAAATAGGTGGAAAATGAAATTGAAAATAATTTTGAGAAATAAGAGTGAAAATTTGGGTTCGAGGGGTATTTTTGAAAGAAAAATAAAAAATTAAGGGTCAAAATATAATTTAAAAAAATGTGTCACATATAACCGCCCAGTCAGCAGCCCTAACATACTAGAGCGCGCCACACATTGACTCGGTGCCACACGAGTGGCCACGTTGGCAATCTGCGGCCCGCAATCGGACGGTCCAGATTTATTCCCGCGCGCGTGAACAACCCAGACTCGTTCCCTCTTTAAACGCGATTATATGGTCCATATCAAATCGCGATGAATGGTCCATATTCATTTTCTCTTTAAAAGCAATCGGACGGTTGAGATCAAACGCGATAAACGACCCAGATTAAAGAGAGACGGGTATAAATATCTCACTTCACACCGAACCTTAACCCTAACTGCCAGCCCCCCGCCGAAAAAGAAGAACCACTCGTCAGAGAAGGAAGTCGACCGCCACCCGCCGCCATGCCGGAGCCACCTCCGACCGCCAAAAAAGGTAAAAAAAATTTCGTTCGCTTGAAATTTAATTTTGAACGCCCCTATGGCAAAATAGGAGCAAAAAGACCAGTGGATGAGCCAAAAATCGGGGGTAAGGTTCGACGGCACCGCTGCAGGAAAAATTAAAAATCACATCCGATGAGGCCCTTTCCGATTTCTGTTTCATGTGATTTTTCCACCATTATATTCACTATTCTATTTCTCACAAGTTGACTGAAGAAAAATGTTCAACTGCGAATGTGAGCCGGTGGAGACGCTGCACCGAAAAACTCCACCACCGGTAAGTTTCTATTTTTTAATTTTTTTTGCCAATCGAGGCCCCTTAACATATTTTCTCGCAGTAATGAGTATAAAATCAACCAAAATCGACCAAAACTGGCAGAAAACAGCTAGTCCGAGTCAAACTGCCATCGCGGGTAGCAGTGCCGTCGTGCCGGAATTCCAAAATTGGCTGAAAAAAGTTTTTAACACCGATTTTTAAATTTTTAGGGTATTTCTATTTAATTGAAGCGTGTTTTAATCTCCACATGAAAATTTTGAAAACCTAAGGACCGATAGTAGGCACAGCTGAAAGTTTAGTATTTCGGACACTAATTTAAGTAAGAATCTTTCACCCTATTCATTGTTATGGAATTGAAGTTTAATTATAAATAATACGGTATTTTGTGTAATTTAAAAAATCTTGATAATTAATTACAGATTAAAAATGGAGCCAGAACCGGTTATTTATCACTATTTATCTTGTTTCAACTGATTGATTGATTTTATAGTTTTAAATGCATGATAATACACTGGAGTTGGTAAGATGATTCAGTTGTATTTCCTTGAAATATGTATTACTTGTTTTGCGTGATTTATGGTTAAATTATAAAACTAGATATTAAATGTAAACTGAGAATTGCTTGATTAAGTGAATGAATGAATGGTAGCCTTACTAGATATCTTGGAAGATGGTGGATAGACCGAGTGCATAGGAAACCCTATCGTGAACGTTGCCATACCGGACGGGGTATCGAAGATTGGTATTTTGGTACTCATATCATACGGAGTATGGAGACGACCCGTTTCACTTTCATACCAAACGGAGTATTGAGAGATAATATTTTTGGTGCTCATACCGGACGGGGTATGAGACGACTGGTTAGTTGACAATGTTGAATAAGGGTTCACGCGTAGTGAGGACATCTCTATGGACCCCAATGGGTACCAGTTGGCAAATAAAAATGAAACATTATCATTATGGTTAATTGAATATGAGATTATAATATTGTTTGTGTTATTGCTTCTATATGTCAGTTTTAAAAAT
The DNA here is from genome assembly GCF_054855325.1 of Carica papaya. Lineage (NCBI taxonomy): Eukaryota > Viridiplantae > Streptophyta > Magnoliopsida > Brassicales > Caricaceae > Carica > Carica papaya. The sequence goes on along the minus strand of NC_142309.1, from coordinate 5,413,517 downwards.
CTCGCTACAGTAAATATACATTAAATGATTTTATTTATGATAAATGAATTTATTTAAATTAAGAGCTCCATTAGTTATTTTCATGATTTTTACCAACCTTCTTTTCTGTATCAGTGAGTAGTGTGACATTCTTACTAGCCTAGTGTAGTTCACTCTTTTATTAACTATTTCAGATCAAGATGACCAATATGCAGATCCCGATCCACAAGAGGGTTGCGAATAAGATGTTCAATTGTTTACTTTCCATTTATTTCTTTAATTTTTCGTTGTTCTTTTAAAAAAGTCATTTCCGTAACTCTATTGGGTATTTTAAATTATTGTATAAGGAATGTAAACCTTAACTTTATTATTTTGCTTCTGCATTCAATTTATAATTTATTTTCTTTCAAGTTTCAGACTGTTACAATGACAATCTAAATTGTAAAAGTGTGTTACTATATTCACAACTAAGACATAGTACATAACTTTGACCAAAGCAGATAAAGAAATGTTTTGGATAAAAAGATTTCTTGAAGAATTGAGTTTGTTAACAAGCCCACGTGAAATAGGTTGCATGTGTTCGACTCGATTTCCATAAAAGGGCCTGTTTACACATACAGTGATTTGATTTGATTCAGAATTTGTCTAGTAATTTTTTTTTTATATTAAAAAACTTTTTAAGTAAAATTTTATATTTATTATTTTTACGGTTATTTTTTTTACTAATCATTATTATTATTTTAATTTTCACAATTAATTATTTTTTAATGAAGACCCAACAAATAGATGGTTATGAATATTTGTTTTTTAAAAAAATTACTTATCACTTTGGAGCTTCTTGATAAAAAAGAAAATGTATCCATGCGATATACTTGCCAACTCTTGTCCAGAATTTGCAATCCACCACTAGGTTTTGCTTATCAGTTTATTCCCACGTGTTATATGTTGCAATTGCAAATGGGGAAGCTGGGGGAATGGGCTGGCAACTTTTTTTTTTTTTTTTTTTTTTTTTTGTTGATGATATTACCTTTTCATGGGGAGTATGCTGGGCCTTACACTTCTTTTCTTTGTACATGTATCTTCTTCTCCTTTGTTGTAATTCTTTTTTCTCCATTTTAAATGTGTTTCTTCTTCTGTTAGAAAAAAAAAAGGATAATCTTAAGAAAATTATAGTGCGGGGAAGATAATCCAAGTCCACCAAATTTTGGGGACATTATGATTTAAGTAGGTGGCTGCATATTTTTCGTCTCTTCATATTATTAATGTTCATCCAAATCCGTGTCAAGCTGCTACTTGTAGTAGTGATAATAAGTGTTGGTCGTATTCTAGTGGTATATGAATACTTTCAAATCTTCAAACCATGGTTGCTCTACAGGTAATCGCATCAGGCACATTCCAATAATTGATGACAAAGGGAATGTTTGACATGATTTTCACCGGAGATGTTTTCCGTGCAGTGATGAGCGAACCCAAGGAGGAGTTTAGATGCTTATATTCCAGTAATTCTTTGCTTATGTTTCATACTCTTCAAATAAACCTATAAGTATGCTTTATTTAGTGCCTGCCTGTCTTCTTGTGGTATATTTCAAATTTTTATTTTCGTAAAATTTTATAGAGTGGGTTTTTGGACAGTAGATACTAAATTAGTTTTTAAAAATAATAGTTGATTTCATTTTAAATTTTTTATTAAAAAAAAATTATTTATGATTAGACTATGAAATTTGATTGAGTGCATTCTTGGAGAGTAGACACTCAATCAACTTTATAAATAATAATAGTTTATTTATCTTGTTTATGATATTTAAAAAAAATTTATTCAGATTACAAAGTTGTATTACTTGTTTTAATTTAAAATTATATTAAGATAAGTTTAATCAAAGTTCTCATTCTAATTAGAAGTTACACCAACTAAAATTAATTAAAAATTTCAATTGATTTTTTAATAAAAATTATGTTAAATTAAATATATATAATTAATTAAAATTTTAATAAAATTATAATTTGTAATAAGAACTTAATTATTTTAATTAAAATTAAAATTTAAGAAAAATTGAAATGTTTGATAAAGGGGAGAAGAAGTTTATAAATTGGGGATTCCGACATGTGGGCTGCAGATAACCGTCTGATGCGTTGAAAGACGCGAGAAGAAAGAAATGGATCGGGAGATGTACAGGCGTCGTTCTATGGTAATTCGCTTTCGATGATTGTGTTTGTATTTGTAGAAGAAACAGAGGAATGGACTTGCAAATCAAGGTCGCGCAGGCTGTTCATGTGCTGAATCACGACAAGGAATCTTGCAACCGTGTGGCCGCGAATCAATGGCTGGTTCAGTTTCAGCAGACAGATGCTGCTTGGGATGTGGCTATTTCTATACTCACTTCCGATCATCAGTTCCTTGCCTCCGATTTCGAGGTGGAATTCTTTGCTGCCCAGATTCTCAAACGCAAGGTCCTTTCGCTTTTTCCCTTACAGACGCATTGTTTTTCCAATTATATGTGTTCGCCTGCTTCATATCTTGCCTTACTTTTTGGAGAAATTACCGGGTTTTGGTGGTATAAATTTCAATACTGTTTCCACCCTTTCCGTCTTCCGTATGGTTGCAAGAGAATCTAATCTTCAAGGCTTCAAGTTGGTTTAGTGTGATAATTAATTATTTTCTTTAATTTTCTATTTCATGGAAAGGAGGACACTGGTTATCTTTCAATCTTCATCCTTGATCATTTAGTTAAGATATACCGCTAGGTAAACACATTCTTTAATATACTGTTCCAGATCCAAAATGAAGGATGTTATTTGCCATCTGGAGTTAAAGATGCTCTGTTAAATGCTTTGCTTTTGGCTGCAAAAAGATTCAGCTCAGGCCCTCCCCAGGTGTGTCAGTAGGACTCTGTTGGTCCTCCGTTCTTGTAAGGACTGAGAATCATTTGTTTGGATTTACTTATTTTGGCTATGTATTTCATCTGTTACCTTTCCTCTTCTCTCTCTATGCCCATCTCCTCTAAATCTTGTTTTCGTTGTTGTCTTACTGACTTAGTTTATTGGCAGCTTTTAACCCAAATATGTCTTGCTCTCTCCGCGCTCATGCTTCGCGCAGTTGAGCATGGAAAACCTATTGAGAAGCTTTTTTACAGTCTCTGGAACCTGCAAAATCAGGATCATGGCAATATTGCAGTGATGGAAATGCTAACTGTCTTGCCAGAAGAAGTTGTTGACACACAAGCTAGTGATTCCAGAATAAGTTCTGTTCTAAGAAATCAGTATGGACAGGAGGTTAAGGATTTCCTTTTCTTTTAACTTTAGTAGGCATATTTGTATCTGTTATCCTATATTTTGGCTTTTTATTTCATGTCTTAGCTGTGCTCTGTCTTACTTCTTATGTTGTATTTATGCATGCTGAAAGCAGCTACTTCTGCAGACTCCAATTGTTCTGGAGTTCCTACTGCAGCAGTCTGAGAAACAGGTTGATAGCAGTGCTCAATTACATGAAAGGAACAGAAAGATTTTGCGATGCTTATTGAGTTGGGTAAGATACTATTAAACTGTTCTCCCAATGTTATGTTATTGGCAAATGACAAAAAGGCCGTTTTTTTGTCCAATTGAACTGTAAATCCACTTTTCCTGTTCTTGTGCCCAATCAAGCATTGGATGTGCTTAAGCATTTGTTCATGAATAATGGGTTGGCTTAGGGGCCTTTTCACATTATGATAACACTCCTAAATTCAGGTCCGGGCTGGGTGTTTCTCAGAGATTCCTCAAGGCTCACTTCCTGCACATCCACTTCTTAATTTCATATTCAATTCTTTGCAGGTAAATTCCATATATATTTATATATTTGAGAAGTAAAAATGTATTAATAAGTCATCAACTGGGTGCAACTCATATACGAAATACTTACAAAACGTCTATGAGGTGTTGAAATCCTCGCTTGAATACAGCAGTTGGCCCTTTACCCCGAAAACTTACAGCTTTAACCAAGAATCTTTGGATCTCTTTCTTTCAAAACTGTGTCTATATATACCTATATATATTTAAGAATTGCTGTGTCTATGCAGATAGCTTATATTTGTTGTGGCTTTTTAGGTTTCTTCTTCATTTGACCTGGCCATTGAAGTTCTTGTTGAACTTGTGAGCAGACATGAGGTATGTTAAAGATCGTACTCTACCTTGATTGGGATGTTTATAGTTGTTTTTTTATACATTTGGTTTGGTCTGCTCTTGTAGGGGCTACCTCAGGTTTTATTATGCCGAGTACATTTCCTTAAAGAAGCACTCCTATTGCCAGCTCTTGCAAATGGAGAAGAAAAAGTAATTGCTGGTGTTTCATGTCTGATGTCAGAACTTGGGCAGGCTGTACGTACTTAGACAGGGTTATGCTCTTTTGTTTATTTGCATCATATGTTGGTGATAATTCTTATCTATTAGCATTCATTTTGACAATTCCGTGTTAGTTTTATTTCAGTGAATGTCTGGTAGATGCTTACGACACTGATATGATGTATTTCTGAAACTCTTTTCATCTTAACCTTGCCATTTCCATGTGTACACTAGGCACCATCCCTGATTGTTGAAGCGAGTGCGGAGGCTCTTGCACTGACAAATGCACTCTTGAGGTGATGTTTTGGTACTTTATCTATTCGCTGATATTTGTTTCTGTTTTCCTTAAGGATGCTAATTTGGAGAAGAAGATTTTATTTTAGGTTGTATAAAGTCACACGGTGTTGAGGAATTAATAGTCAGATGTTTGGAAGAGCAGTCCTTATTTCCCTTGGAATTTTCTCTTTATTTACTCAGTGTGCTTATGGTTCATAGTTCTCTTCTTTATAGCAAAAGTACGTGCTAGTGAGTTGCTACAATTTCTGTCCAAAATTATCATGGACAATTAGTTTCAAGGAAAATGTTAACAGCTTTATGTAATCAATGAGAATATAACCAATTATCATTAGATTGAATTCTCTTACCCTGCATTTTTATCCAGAAACTTTTTCTTTTAAGTTCATATTTCTTGATGTCTAACTTCTTAGTTATGGTGGCAGCTGTATAACATTTCCAAGTGAAGACTGGGAGATTGCAGACTCAACTTTGCAATTTTGGTACTTTTTTGTTGGGTTCATTTTGCTTTGTGAACTCGTAGGAGTTAAATTGGGCCTCATAAATGGAATCTGTTGCATTTTATGTTTTTTGCTGAAATATGTTTGCATTTAGTAAGAGGGTTTTGTGGATAGATGACGTGCATGCATGATGTATTATCTGATTATTACTTATAACATCTGTTTGCATGTCAACTGGGTTGATACCTCTTGGAACTAGGGATGGTTCACTAGTTTTTGGGTAATTGGAGCATTAAAAAAAATACGTATCAAGATCTTCCCATTCTACTTTGATTGTGGGATGTTACAAACTATCTTCTTTAAGCCTCATGTCCCCATGGAAGAAAGACTATTTATGTATTCATATTATTAAAAGAAGAGGAAGATCATTTATCAGTCAGTTTACCAACTAACAAAATGAAATTCACATTTTCAACATGCTAGTTGCTGCTGAGCATCAGGGCTTCAGTTTTGTGCTCCCATTTGGTCAGTGAGCCAAAGATACATTGGACAGTGTTCCATTGCAGTACTTAGGCTATTAGCATATATCAGGTCTTTTCTAGTGCTGTTTTGCAACGTGAAATCTTCAATTTAGAAATTGTATATTGTTGGGAATTGTATGGAAAGTAGGGTAGATGGTATATTAGTGATAAAAAATACAGTATAGGTTAAAAACAAACCATAAACTCCTTTACAAGCTCTATTCGACCTTCATTGCATAAATAGAAGAGAAAACCCTAAAGAGGTAAGGCTAACCTTCATAGCTGGCCACCCTAGACCAACTGCCGGCAACAGCTGCTGGCCACCAGCGGTAGCAAAACTGCCCTTCATTTTTGGCGTTAGAATCCTCCAGCTGCGGCTCTAGTACAGGCATTTTTGTCCAGCCGTGCATCCACAATCTGTCTTATGCTGTCCAATTCTCTTTGTCACTGCTCCTGGCCGTTGCACCACCCAGTTGAATGCCTGCCCTCTGCCATGCCAGCCGCTGCCCCTCCAGCCGCGCTTGAATCTGTCCAGCTAGTCACCACCAGTCCGATCCGATAAGCGGTGAAGCTAAAATTTCTTGAAAAATGTTGGATGTTACGTCTCAATCTAAAGGCACCAACATTCCCAATGGGAAACTCAGCACAAAATAATGGCGAATTTCAACCAAAATTTAGATTGCCTATCACTTAAATGGTAAGGATTATCTGAGTTGGTCACAGTTAATTTGAACCACTCTCAAGGGTTGAACAAAGTTAAACCATCTTCTGGGTACTAGACCAAAGCCAGGAGATCCTACTTTTGATGCTTGGGATGAGGAAAATTCTATAACTATGTCTTTCTTTGGAGCTCTAGGACCCTAAAAGATCAGTAAGCCAGTTATGTCTCTACCAATGATATAAGATATTTGATTTCAATCCATGAGATCTATTTCAAAGGGAAAGATGCAGTGCAGATTTATGATTTGACAATCAAAATCTAGGCAATTAAACAAGATAACAAGACAGTCATAGAGTATCCAAACTATTTGAACTCCATATAGCAAGAGCTCTACTAGTACTGTAGTATCACTATGGAAAGCAACAAAGACGTAGGCATTCTTAGGAAATATATTGAAAATGATAGTACTTACCAATTTATGAGAGGGCTTAGTAAGGAATATGATTAGGTAAGAGTCTAGATTCTGAGGAAAGAAGAGATGGTGTCTTTCAATGAAGTAATATCCTTTATCAGTATAGAAGAAAGTAGAAGAAGAGTTATGCTTGAATCTTGCACAACTGAAGGCTCTACCATGGTAAGTAAAGGTTCCAAACCTTGACAATTAGGGAAGAGACCAAATACAGTGAGACCTCCATTGCTGACAGGGAGAACAGGGAAAAACTTTGGTGTATCTTTTGCAAGAAACCAAAACACACCAAGAAAAAATACCGAAGCTCCATAGGAGGCCGATTACCTCAAGCAAGGATTGGGGATACAGGAAAAACCAAGGACACACACATGTAGCTCAAGAGGAAAAGACACAAAGACTTGTGATTTCAAAGCAGAAATTGAGTGACCGTGAATCCAACTTGAGCAACTTGAAAAACCTAAAGGTACATGTTTCATAGCACACTCAGTTATGTTACCTATTTCTCATGATTTAAATGTCTTAGATAAATTCTTTTCATTATCATGGATAGTGGACCCTAGAGCTACTAACCATATGACAAACTCTCCTAAATTGTTTGACACTTATGCTCCATATCTCATCAATAGGAAGATTGCTATTACTGATAATCACTACTCATAAGATTGAGCTCTATAATTTATTCAAGAAAAGAAAAAAAAGATGACGAATTAAGAATTCTTTTGTCTCTTTCTCTCTCTCTCTACCCTAATCTCTACCTAAGTATGTTGACGCTATCTTGCTCTTCACTCGCCAGATAGAGTGTAGCGGGTGTTTCTTCGTGGACTGTTGCCAGACGGCAACGATCGTTTCTGATTACTATGGTGGTGGGCTTGAGGCGTTTTTTAGTGGTTGAACAAAAGTCTTTTGATGTGGTTGGAGAGGGTAGCGGAGTTATGATTTATGAAAACAGGAGGGGCTTTCAGAAATCAATTTTCTTCCAGAAGGGTGATATTGAATGGCTCATTCAGTGTTTTAGAGAGTTCAAATGGAAGAAGGAGGAGGGGGCGTGGGGGAGGAGTAGAAGACGCAGTTGGGGAAACCTTTGGATGGTATTGAGTGGTAACAAAAGAGGGAAGTTTCTGGTATTGTCGGAGGACATTGAAGGATCCAAGGGGAGAATCAATAGGAACTTCATTTCAGAGGGGAGCATAGCTGAGGGGTGGTGGTTGATGATGGAAGCAATCCATGAGGTGGTGAGAGTGAAGTTAATCCCCCCTGACTAGGTTACGAAGAGAGGAGCAAAAAGTGGACCGATCCTAGAGAGTAAGAAGGATCAGGCAAGTTTTATGTTCAAATGCCCGAGGTGTTGCTTGGAATTAGGCCTTCAAGAGGGGAAATGGTTCGGAAAAACATTCGCTGAGACTTTGTTGAATCCGGCGACTGATTCTATTAGGGTGGGGCAGGAGAGTCTGTCAGATTAGAATGTGGTGGGTTGGGTCGATTCAAAATTTGAAATTAGAAAGAAAGGGGGGCACATGAGGGAGTTTGAGCAGGAATTGTATTGTGAAAGAGTAAAAAATGGACCGAGAAGGAAACTTTCTATGGCCTGAGAAAGGGAAGTGGGTTGATCAACCTAGGCCTAGTAGGTGTTCGGGCAGGAAACGAGTCAAAGTTTGGAGACCGAAGCGGGTGAAACTCGGTTCTCCAAAAATTAGGGGTTCCCGAGAGCCATCATTCGGCTCCCGAGGGCTCAGAAAAGAAAGAGGAGGAAATAGTGAGGGTTTTCTAGGGTGTAGAGGCAGAAATGTCGAAAAGCAGAAGGGTGAAGGGGGAGGTGGTCGCGAAGGGGAGGGAAAAAGTAGAGTTCGTTGATTCTTCAGTGGGTGCTCGTTATGACGCTGAATGAGAACTAGATAATGATATTCTAGCCGAGACAAGAAGAGATAATGGTCTGGGACAAGGAATGTGAAGAAGGCTTGAACGTGACACCCATCACCTGCGAGAATTAGTGGTTTCATGCATCGATGGATCAAATAGAAGAGGGAAGCTTGGAGAAGCATTATTCTAACTGGGTCCAAAGGAATTTCTTAAAAGTTAGTAAAATGTGTGGTGTGTCTTTTCATGATTTGGAAAACAGAATACTCTACCTGCTTGAGAAAATCGAAACCAGATTTATGGAGGAAGGAAAGGAGAGGAAAACAACGAAGAAAAGCAAAAAGAAGCAGGGGGAGGGAGGAAGCCGTGAATTAAAAAGATTGCAATAATCTGTCAATTATGAAAGAAAGAAGAAATGCGGGAAGGAGGAAGGGGTTTGCTTGTTGATATTGTCTCCATGATAGGAAAAACAATTTCTTGGAATGTGAGGGGTTTGAATGATAGGAAAAAAAAGGGGTTATCAAAGGGTGTATTAGAAGATGGAAGTCTGATGTTTTGTGCCTGCAAGAAACTAAGATGGAGGAGGTCAATCAACAAGTGATTAACAGCCTTTGGAAGGAAGACAGAATTGTTGGGTTCATCTTCCGGCAGTGGGGATAGCTGGGGGCATTCTATTGATGTGGGATAGTGATAAAATGAAATGCAAAGAGGTTGTGAGGGGTAGGGTCTCCATTTCGTGCCTTTTCGAATGGAGTGGCAGGAGGAATGATTGGGCTTTTTCTGGAATATATTGTAGAGGTTCCAGGGAGGAGAGAAACTATTTATGGGATGAGCTCATGAATTGCAAAGTGAAGTGGGGTGACCATTGGGTGATTAGTGGAGATTTTAACATGATATTAAATAGGGGTGAGAGATCTGGGGAGAATGTTAATCAAAGGGAAGTTGAGGAGTTTGGAGATTGGGTGGATAAGCTTGAGTTGGTGGATATCCCGTTGATGGAGGGAAAGTGGACGTGGTCTAGCAGTTCGGATAAGCTCTCTTGGTCAAGAATCGACCGGTTTTTGATTGCTAATGGTTTGCTTACGCAGCTTGCATGGTTAAGCCAAAAGGTTTTACAAAGAGCTATTTCTGACCACTTTCCTATTTGCATTATCCCAGATGGTATCATATGAGGCCCGGGACCGTTTAGGTTGGATAACAAATGACTGAAATTGGAGGGTTTCAGGAAGCTGGTGGAGGATGTGTGGAGATGGGAAAATGAAAGAGGTACGACCAGCTTCATGCTTGCTTCCAAATTGAAGAGGTTGAAGGTAGAAATTAAAAATTGGGCTAAGGAGAGAGGAGGGCAGATCCAACAGAATACTCAATGACAATTTAGAGGAGCTGGGCGAGTTGGACCATTTGGAGATGGATGGGCTGTTGGGGGAAGGGGGTAGGGAGAGGAGATGGGAATTAAAATTGGATATTGCCGCCAAGATGAATTTGGAGGCAACTTCTTGTAGCCGAGAGGCTAGAGAGAGGTGGATTAACGAGGGTGATAGAAATACAAAATATTTTCATAGTTTGGCAAACTTTAGGAGGAAGAACAACTATGTTGAGGAGCTGGAGTTTGGTGGGGATACTATTAGGGGTAATGCTGCCTTGAGGGAGAAAACTAAGGATTACTTTACTAAGCTTTATATAGAAGAGGAGGAGAGGAGACCGAGATTCGATGAGCTTCTTTTTAAGCAACTATTGGCTGACAGCAAGGAGGGACTGGAGGTGCCGTTTACAGAGGAGGAAATTTAGGACTGTTTGAGACAATGCAATGGTAACAAAGCCCCGGGACCGTACGGATTCTATATGAAATTTTTTCAGGATTTTTGGCTGTCATTAAAGATGATATCATGACTGTTTTTCATGATTTTCATAGAACTGGGACTTTTGTCAAATTTATTAACACAAATTTCTTGGTTATTATCTCAAAAATTGCTGGAGCTTGTAATATAAAAGATTTCAAACCGACTAGCCTAGTGGGTAGTATTTATAAACTGATATCTAAAGTTCTGCCTAAAAGAATGTTCAAGGTTTTGGGTGAGGTTATTGGGGAGAAGCAAAATGTATTTGTGGAAGGAAGACAAATCCTTGATGCTGTTATGGTGGCTAATGAGGTAGTTGATGATATGATGAGGCAGAAAAAAGAAGGTATCATTTGTAAAATTGATATGGAGAAGACTTATGATCATGTTTGTTGGGATTTTGTTATTTATATGCTTGAGAGGATGAGTTTTGGGTGTAAATGGAGGAAATTGATAAAGAATTGTATATCTACGACCTCTTTTGCTGTGATGGTTAACGGTGGTCATTCGTCTTTCTTTAGGGCGTCGAGGTGCCTTCACCAAGGGGACTCACTGTCTCCCCTTCTTTTTCTTACTATTATGGAAGCCTTTAGCAGGCTGATGGAGAGAGCTGGAGTGCTTGATCTGGTGAGAGGCATACCGGTAGGGGATGGCGATTCTAGGGTGAAGGTTTCTCATTTATTTTTTGCCACGATGCACTAATCTTTTGTGAATTGGACTTATCCCTTTTTCTTTATTTGAGATGTATTTTAATTTGTTTTCAATTGGTGTCCGGGCTGAGAATTAATATAAGAAAGACGGAAATGGTTAGGATGGGGAATAGGAGGGATGAGTTGGAGATGGCTAGGGTGCTGGGCTGTAAAATCACTTCGTTGCCCATCAAATATCTTGGGATTCCCTTTGGGGAAAAATTTAAAGATGTTAGGACTTGGGATCCGATTGTGGAGTTGTTTGTGAGGAGGCTTGTGGGTTGGAAGAGGAGTTTTTTATCTAAAAGGAGAAAACTTGCCTTAATCAAGAGTACGTTAGCTAACCTCCTAATTTACCATCTTCCTATATTAACTATTTCGGTTAGCATTGCTTCAAAGCTTGAAAGGATCCAATGCTGATTCCTTTGAGGTGATGATGATGGTTGTAGAAAATATCATTTGGTAAGGTGGGAGGAGGTGAAGAAACCTATGGGTTGGGGCGGGCTTGGACTTAGATCCATTGTGGGTTTGAATGTTGCACGTCATGAGAAATGGCTTTGGAGGTATTGTAATGAGAATGACAAACTTTGGAGGAAGGTGGTGGAGGCGAGATTGGGGGGATTTGGAGCGGGATGGTGAGAGAAGAGGGAAATACAAACCGCATGGGATGAGTTTATGGAAGAAAATCAGTGGGGAAGGCAGTAGTTTTCGGGATTGCATGGGATGGAAGGTGGGGAATGGAGAAAGAGTGAGGTTCTGGCAGGATGAATGGGCGGAGACTTTCAAAATGAAAAACAGATTCCCTAATCTGCAATATTGCTAGTGAGAGGGACATTACAGTGGATGAAGTGTATGAGAATGTTGATGGGGGAAGGGGGTGGAGTGTACAGGTTTGAAGGAACTTGCAGGACTGGGAAATTGATGAATTTTGTAATTTACTCAATATGCTGGCAGAAATTAACATGGATAATCAGAAGGATAGGAGGATATGGAAGTTAGATGAGAAGAATGGATTTTTGGTGAAGTCTTATTACAATTTTATAACCAAGGAGGACAATGGGAACAATATGGCAGTCCCATTTAGACAAATCTGGAAAGTTGCAGCCCCCCCTAGGATGACTTGTTTTGCTTGGGAAGTCTCGAGGAAGTTTTTTGACTATCGACATGTTAAAGAAGCGGAACAACATCATTGTTAATCGATGTTTCTTATGCAAGGCTGATGAGGAGACATGTGATCACATCTTATTATTTTGCCCGATTACTCATAGCTTATGGATGTTGGTGTTCAGGTTGATGGGAATTAGATGGGTTATGGCGGGTAATGTAAGTAAGGAATTATAGGCTTGAGCAAGTATTTGTAAAAAGAAAAAAACATTTATTTTTTATTCCACTTACCATTTTTTGGGTTGTATGGAAGGAAATGAATGCTAGACCTTTTGAGGAAATAGAAACAACTTTGTAAACATAAAGAATAGATGGTTTCATACTTTTGCATCCACTTTATTGGGTCATGACATATTAGATATGTAACTACTATGTAACTGGGTGGTACTCCCTTAGTACTTTTTGTGAATAATAACACTTTCATCTTTTATTTTAAAAAAAACCTGATGGTTTATTACCCATAGTAGAAGGACTTGAATCTATAAAACTTAATCCATACCTCACTATTTGTTGTGTTCTTCATGTATCCAAATTGTGTACAAATCTTACATCGGTAACCAAATTATCTCATGGCCTTCTCATTCTCTTGAATTTCAGGATCAAAATTTGGGAAGAATGTTGGATATGCTAAGGCTTGGGATGGGTTATACTTCTTGGATATACTTGATGTACCTAACATTATTCTATTTACCACCAAATTAGATAAGTTATGGTTGTACCACAAGAGATTAGGACACCCTTCTTTCTCCACTCGTAGGGTCATGTTTCCTTTTTTGTTTTTTGATTGCAATAGTGAAAATCTATACTGCAGTGTATATGAACTAACAAAACAACATTGTGTAACTTTTACTGTTAGTAATAAAATAAATGATTTTCCCTTTCAATTGATTTATACTGATTTTTGGAGTCTCTCTAATATACCTAACATATTGGGTTACCTTGCTTTTTCTATTGAAATTTAAAAATGAACTTAGTCATATTATTACCCAGTTTCATACCATGATTAATATCTAATTTAGGGCCACAATTAAATGTTTTAGAAATAACAATGTCCGAGACTACTTTGACAAGACCGTAAGCGCCTTCTTTCAAATAAAAAAGAAATTTTTCATGAGTTTTCCTATATCTATACTTCACAAAAATGGAGTCGCATAACTAAAAAATAGTCATTTGCTTATCACTACATTTGCCTTCTTGTTTCGAAACCATATACCTAAACATTACTGGGGAAAAGTCGTGTTTAGTCAGTTACTATCTAGAATACTAGACTTCCGAAGTACAATAGAAGTTCTAGTTACTTTCTTTTTAGAAGTACACGTGCCATCAATAAGTTTATACCTCGTGTTTATGGGTGTATTGCTTATGTTCATATACATTTGTTTTAAAGAGGAAAAATCAACCTTAGCGCAATAAGGTATGTTTTTGTGAGATACTCCATACAAGAAGGATACAAATGTTGGCACCCAACCAAAAAGAAACTTTATGTGTCCTTTGATGTGACCTTTATTAAGACCTTGTCAATCTTTGACCAACTTTATCTTTAGGGGGAAACTATACTAGAAGATAAGGGAGATTTGGGAGACTCATTTTTTTGGCATTCCTTCCCTACCATTAGACACTTTGCCTTTATTATCGGAGTCCATCACCTCACCAGAAAGTTAAGATCCACAAATGAATGCAAAACTTCACAAGATAAGCTTGACCCTCAACCTATATAAAACTCATATTTTGTCCAAGTGTATTCAAGAAGGAAAACTCAAATTCTATTCCAAAACAGATTCAAAAATCGGAGTGAGCGGTGGAAGTGAGGTAAACTCTGAGAATTACTGTCTTTCTTATACCAATTTAGCTAATACACTTAGAAAATGGACTAGACAATGCACTAAGGATCCACTCCATTCAATTTCTAATTTTATATCAGTTAAAATTGTTCCCTAGCTCACAAAAAATTTCTTGAGCCTGAACACAATATTCATTCCAAAAAATTTATTTGAAGCTTTAACTAGTGAGGAACAGAAAAATGTTAATAATGTAGAAATACAGATACTTGAGAAAAATCAAACTTGGGAGGTGGTGGATCTACGTAAACAGAAAAGAGTTAGAGGATGCAGATACCTGTTCGCTATCAAATGTAAGTATGATGAAACTATTGAGAAATTCAAGGCAAGATTGGTAGTTAAAGGATATACTCAGACATATGGAATCGATTATCAATAGACTTTTGCACTTGCACAAATGAATACGGTATGTGCCCTACTATCTTTAGTTACTAACTTTCATCTATAGTTGCAACAGTTAGATGTAAAGAATGTTTTTCAATATGGGGAATTGAAGAGTAAATTTATATAGAAATTTTTCCAGTAGGAGAGAAAAATAAAGTATGTAAGCTCAAAAAGGTACTCTATGGACTGAAACAATCTCATTGGGATATATGCCAAAGTAATGCTATTCATGGGTTACAAACATAGTCAGTAAGATTATACCCTGTTCATTAAGCACTCGGAGGTAGGGAAAATTACAGCCTTACTGATGTACGTAGATGTTATAATTGTTACAAGAAATAAAAAGAGAAGAAGAAGATCCTCAAGCACTACCTAGCTAAGGAACTTGAGATTAAAAATTTGAGAAATTAAAATATTTCCGCACGATAGAAGTGGCCTACTCCAAGTCTGGAATATTTATATTTTAGAAAGGATACATTCTAGATTTCTTGAAGGAAATTGGAAAACTGGCATGTAAATATGTCAATAAGGCGATAGACCCCAATCACAATTTAGGATTGGATGAGGAAGACCCCAAGATAAAGAAGGAAATGTGTCATAGGCTAGTGGGGAAGTTAATGTACTTGTCACATACAAGGCCAAACATTGCCTATAGAGTAACTGTAGTGAGTTAGTTTCTGCACACGCCCAGAGAAGTGCATTTGCAAGTTGGTTATAGGATACTCCACTACTTCAAGAAAAGGAATTATGTTCTGGAGAAACAATGAGTCGCTTTTTAAAGCATATATAAATGCTGACAATACAGGTTCATTAATTGATGGAAGATCTACATTTGGATTCTGCACCTTTCTTAAAGGAAACCCATTGACTTGAAGCAGCAAGAATTAGGGTGAAGTATCCTAATCCGATATCGAGTCAGAGTTCGGGGTTATAACCTAAGAGATATGTGAGCTCTTCTGGTTGAAGATAATTTTGGAAGACCTGAAGATTCTATGGATGGACCTATGAGACTTTATTGTGATAATAAGTTAACAATTAGCATTGCTCACAACTCTATATAATATGACAGGATGAAATATATTGAAATTGATCAACACTTTTTCAAGAAAGCGAATAGCAGATTGATATACACAACATACATGCTCGCTATTTTGCAACTTTGCGAATGTATTGATTAAGGGATTGAGTAATCCTAGATTTCAGACTATCATTGAGAATGGATCATATTTATTCGCTAGTTTGAGGGGGAGTGTATTTGTATAGAAAGTAGGATAAATGATATATTAGTAATATACTCTTTGTAATATTTGTAATCTTTGCAATTGATTGGGTATGATTGCTAGGGACTTGTATATACAGCTACCTAATACTCTAAGAAATACAATAATTCATTTTTCTACTGATATATTTCATATGTGGTCATTGGTTCCTTCCAAAAGAATGTAATAATTTTTGCCGTTTGAGAGAATTAAATTAAGTAGATATAATTGAGATTCTTCTTGGACATATATAAATAGTTAGACAAGGGCTTATAGACACATTATAACCTAGCACTTGCTGTCAATGGAAAAACTGGTAATAGTGGTCTTCTTAACTTAAAGATATTAAATGATTCCTTCAAAGTGCTGTTATTTGTTGTGCTTTTGAGTTTATGGTGCCTTGATCCTTGGTGAAGCATGACAAACCTCAGCTCATCTTATCATCTTTCTTCCCCAGGTCTGGTCTTGCAGGCTACTTACTTGGCCTTGAAAAAAGTAAGAAACATGTGGAAGACATATTTTTTACTCTGTTCTCTACGTTACTCGATGCTCTCTTATTGCGTGCACAGGTTATTTCTTGGCCATTGCAACTTTTTATTTGTTGAAATTAGGTGCTTTTTCCTTATTTTATCTCAAAGTTGAAAACTGTGAATCCTTTTCCTATTTTTTTGCTCCAAAGTTATTCATACTTGAAATAGAACACAAATAAATTGTAAATTCCTGTGAACTTCTTGGTAATTCATTTCTTATATGTATCTCTAAAAATTGGGGTTTAAGTTTCTGGGTTCATCTAGCTAGTTGTATACTGTGCTTGACAGGCATGCACAGGCAGTTAGAACCTACCTTTAGCATCTTTATGACTTTCAGGCCTGGATCATCAGCATACTTGCCTAAAGACTTGACTTTGGTGCAGCTACTTAATAATCTCAATTATCTCACTGTTATGTTATGGTGTATCATTTTTTTTTTAATCTCATTGAATTTCAATATTACGTGATAGTGCCTGATCCAACAGTAGTATTAATATCATGTGTTTGTAGTACTTTAAATTAACCGACAGAAATATCACCAGCATCTGCCTCTGCCTCAATGCTCAAGTTCCAAACTGTTTAATGGATTTACAGTCAGCAGATTTCTTTCAAGAAATCGTTAAAGGAAAACCTAGTTAGTCTGGTTGTGTCTCCCTCAACATACACATAAAGAAAAGCCAATAACAACATATTCAACCGCTTCTTTTTCCCTTCAATTGCTTGTATATTTTGTTATATTTTCTTTTCATTTCATAAAGCTTTGCATGTGTGATAAATCGGTTTACAATTAGATGTTCATATGTTATTTTACAATTTTCATTTGATATGAACAATATGTTTGATGAGCAGTCATAATGGATGAGCTAAAGTTCCAATTTTTGGGATTTTTGGAGATAATCAGAAGATATTGTTGCTTTGATCTGCTTTTAGGTTTAATGTTTGTATCTTAAAAGTAATGTTCTTACCCATGACTTATATTTCCTAAAGTGGGGTGTTTTTAATTTTAAGTTCTCTGTATTTAATTTTGAGAGGTAAGGATTTAGACATACTGAACCTTTTCTTCATCAGGTGGATGACTCTACTTTAAGTGATGAAAGTGCGGCACTTGACCTGCCCGATGGTCTTGTGCATTTTAGGATGAATCTTGTTGAAGTTTTGGTAGATATTTGTCAGCTTTTACGGCCTGCTACATTTATTCAGAAGGTGCTTCTTTTGGAGTTCAATTTTTTTACTTTTTCTCAATCTTTCTCTTAATTGGGAAGGCTAAACGAATTGTTTAAGCCGAATTTTTTTATGCATTATACTCTCTCTTCCATAGGATGACACTCTCTTCAATTAGTTTCTTCTATTCTGGTTTTGCTTTTGGTTTCAACAATAACCTTGATTTTGTCAGGATCATTTGACACATACAAAAAGTTATGGTTATATTTATTTCAGAGTCAAGAGTATTCGTAAAGGCATAACTATTATGGTTCGAGAAGTAAACAAGAAGCTATCTGTGATGTTATTGTTTTATTACAATATGTAATTCATCATTGACTGCAAGAATTAAATCTTTAATCTGTAATTCAATTCTGGTGCAAGAAATAATTCCAAACTACAGTTAAACATTTGACTGCCTCTTTTTGTGAAAAGGAAAAAAAATCATATGCTTTATAAACCATGTACTACTTCGAAAGCTTTTTTTTTCTGTAAAGAAAAAATTTGAAAGCACATTTTTGTCCTTGAAGGTTTATTTGCTAGTTAAAACTCGTTTATAGGAGTGAATTGTTCTCCTATTCTGTGCATATCTTTTAATATCATATGCCAAAATCATTTCAGGTTTGCTTTGGTGGTTGGGCTTATCCATATGCATCAACACCTTGGAAGGAGGTGGAAACAAAGTTGTTTGCTCTTAATGTAGTAAGTAATGTTCTAGGATTTTGTACATCGATTTTCTATTGTAGGTACTTCCACTCGATTCTGTTTCATAGTTTTCAATTTTTAGGTCCATCATTGGACTATATCTATGTTGTTTATGCTGTTTTTTTTTTCTCTTTCCAATTCATAAGTTTGCACAAGAAAGAATTTTCCTGTTTCTATATTTTAATTGTATCAAGTTTTGACTACATAAACTATGTAAACAATTTAAGAATCACTGCTATGCTAAACTGGCAGAGATCTAATGCCATTCGAGCCTTTTGGTGGGTTCTTGGCCTCACAGTCTGTTACCAAGTTTATTTGTGACTGTGGGTTGATTGTTGGCCATTGACTGCAATGCTTCGCAAAAAACTCTTTTGCTAGGCAGCAGTTATGGTTCCCAAGAATAGGAGTAACCCTTCCGCAAACTCCTGGACTTTGGAGATATTTGATTTTTTAGCTTTTTGTGTGTGGAACAAAGGAGAGGCACAATTTGTTTTCTAGTTAAGTGCTGCAATTTATGTTTCACTCTTTTCTATGTTTGATTTTTTAGCTTTTTGTGTATCATTATGCCCTTAGACAGTTCTAGAATGGATAGTACAGGTTAGTTCTATGTTTGAACTGCAGTTGTGTTTGAATTTATAATTTATTGAGTACTTAAAACTAGGAGATATTGGATTTTCTCCTAATGAGCCCAAGGATTCAATCAAGATAGGTCATAGAATGAAGGAAATAGCAAAAACTTTTTGGTTCTTCTCTCTCTGATTTTAAATTTCAAGGACCTATAACTTTCCAAAGGCTATGATAAATTTATTTGGCAATAAGAATTGGTAAATAAAATCAAGATCGCCTTCAAAAATTTCATAACGGGCAGAATTCTAGTTTTGGTTCCAATGATTATGGTGAAGTAATCTTGCCTTCTAGGTGATTTTGACATAATAATTTCCTAATTGCTTGAGCTAATATGTGTTATCTAATCTGTTATTGATATTAGAATATGTTGTTTGTAGCTTTTTTATTTTCAAGCTTTGAGAATGCGTGATGCATTTCAGGTTTCTGAAGTAGTCCTTCAAGATGCGCAAACCTTGGATTTCTCAATGATTATGCAGTTGGTCACAATGTTGTCAACTAGACCTTCCAATGAGCTTAAGGGATTGATGTGTGTTGTATGTTTATCGTGCTCCTTTGTGGATTTATTTTGATTCATTTTCTTGTACATTTATGCCGCGTGTTTAGATCTCTTTATCTATTTATTATATATCTTTTAGAAAATATTTTTATTATTTTGATCTGGTTTTTTCTTTCCCATACGTGGAAATATTTTAATTTTAGGTACACAGATCACTTGCAGATGTTATTGGTTCCTATTCCAAGTTGATTTCTGCTTTTCAAAGTAATGCTAGGTCGATACTGTAAGGACACTTCTCTTCTATGAATTTCCGCAGACAAAATATAAACGTTTATCAAATGCTTTGCTTTAGAGATGAATTTTGGAGAAATTACCTGCCAATGTATGTGATGCACACATAACTTTGGTGGTTTCTTGAAGTTTATTCTTTTTGTTCAGAATGGTTTAATATGTGCTTTGTTGGATATTACAGTTTTTTATATATACAAGTTTTCTAGAATAGAAAAGGTGATAGATCCCTGATCCTGGCTTCCCTATCTTCTTCTTAGTCAGATGCCTTTTCTGCTCTTCTCAGAGTAGCTATTCTGGTGCTTCTGTAAAGGCATAGCATAAGGAAGCTCATGCTCCCTTCTTTTTATCGCTTTCTATAGAGCTGACATGAGGAGGCCTATGTTGCCTAAATTGATTCTTCTGCCGATAAGTCCAATTACATAATGGAAATTACAAAAAATGATCTTATTCAACAAAGGTGACATCCACAAACATTTAAAATTTTTGTTGACGTAACACTTATACCCCTTTTGAGAAAATAAGTATCCCACAAACACACAGTTCAAGACTCTAGGATCAAGTTTTCCTTGTTGATGTGAATGAATGTGAACATAGGCGGCACACCCAAATTTTTGCTGGACCAGATGGTTTGTTACACTTATTTATGGGTAGAATTTGGAAATGGTTTCTAGAGGACTTTTGAATTTTAGGGCACTCAAAGATAACCAGTTAATAATATATGTGGCGATAAGGACGACTTTTCCCCAATGTTGTGCTGGGACGTGGTTATGAAAGTGACTATTATTACATTCTGCCACTTTTTTTTTTGTAGAGTGTAGACGTATGATGATTCATGAATAATATATTCTTGTTGAAAAAAGTAAGAGATTGTGTGGTTAAAAAAAGTCTCACGCGTTATTAGTGAGAAATTGTTTTATGTGTCTTCCAAATCAGGTTTTTATCATTTTTCAAAATTGGGGTATTATGTGGCTAACATCTAATATGAACTTGAGTAATGAAAATTATGTAACCCTATTACAATCATCAATAACACAAAACATCAAGGCCTAGAAATATTGAGAATGTGAGATAGTGCTCAAACACCATTATGGATTAAAAAAAAGTGAAAGTATACTTCTTTTATTGCTAAGTGGAAATTGTACATGCTTATGTTTACTAACTCGAATACACTGCAATATGAATTCCCATTACCAGAATTTTTAAATGACAGAGTAAACATAATCTTTAAAATATAGAAGGATGGATGATCAAGTCTCTTGTGCTAGAGCCAAAATTTGTTGTTAGGATCATAAAAATAGTGGAGAAAGATCCACTAGGTCTATCCAAGTTGTATAATCCGTTTGTGCCTCAGCATGTCCAATAATCTTTCTTGAGTTGTGATCTTGAAAGTCATAGTGAGAAGAAAAAAACGTTACCTTGCAGTTCAAATCTTATGATAATTTTGGTGATTAACACAAGATTTGTACATAGTATAGGAACATGTAACACATTGTTTGAAAAAAGGTAGGACTCAGTTTGATTTTGCCTACTAGCAATAGTATTTAGAGAACCATGATAATTTTCCTACTACTAGGGGTTTGACACATAACAACAAAAATATTTAGAAGTATTAGTCATATGATCGGTAACTCTTGAGTCTACTATTCATGAATTCTCAAACGGTCTATCCAAGACACTGAAACCATGTGAGAAAGAAAGCATACTTGAGTATTTCATCAGATTTGTACCTGTGAGTTTCTCAAGATCTTTTAATCTGCTTTACAATTGTTCTATCTCAGCCTTGAATTCTTTGAGACCAATAGTTTTGTCCTCCTCCTGGTGGGCCACCTGGGCCTGTTTGTGGAATTTTTGTGGAGTGTTCTTATAAACTTGGTCCTTGCTTGAGGTATTGGGTTTGCCATGGAGTTTCAGACGTTTATTTTTGGCATGTCTGAGTTTCTTGCAAAAGGTACATTAAAGATTATCTCTATTGCGGCACAAACCTGAAATTTTCTGCTTGGCTTAGTTCCTTTATATGTTGGCATGGTTTGAAGTCTTGGAGATTAACACTTAACTATCAGTGGGCCAGGATTCTAATATGATCCTTCTTCTGCTCTCTTCTGCTGATACAAAGGCAATTGCCT
Source organism: Carica papaya (assembly GCF_054855325.1). Taxonomy (NCBI): domain Eukaryota; kingdom Viridiplantae; phylum Streptophyta; class Magnoliopsida; order Brassicales; family Caricaceae; genus Carica; species Carica papaya. Next base: position 5,391,841 of record NC_142309.1, on the reverse strand, counting down.
CATTTAGTAATGATATTTGGTCTTTGCTAAGATTTGAACCCTTATTGAGTCCAGCCAGAAATTGATAGGCTCAGTCTTTATCCACAAATTATTTGAGGTGAGCTGCATTTTTGCTGCAGTCCATCGTAAGGCTCTGGTATTGAATTTCCCTAAAAAATGATTTGGAAGACCAGTGCACCTCCTAGAATTTCCTTCTTCGCTTGGAAAGCCACAAAAGAACATCTCCTAACTATTGACAATCTCATGAGAAGAGGGTTAATATTGACCAACAGATGCTTCCTGTGCAAGAATGATGCAGAGGCCACCAATCACTTATTGCTACGGTGCCCTATCACATACAATCTTTGGACATTGGTCTACGAGCTTCTGGGTATTTGCTGGGCCATGACTGGGTCTGTCAGGAAAGAATTACTGGCCTGGGGAGAATTGTGTAAGAAAAATAAACATTACAGACTTATCCCTCTTACCTTATTCTGGGTCATCTGGACATAAAGAAACAATAGGGTTTTTGGAGGGAAAGAAGATAATTTTGTCAATATCAAGGATAGATGGTTTCACTATTTTGGTTCTATTGTTTTAGGAGATAACCTTGATAACTTGACTGATCTTGGTTTTATTGTAGATATGCTTATTAACTTGTAAATCTTGTGTACATGGATGGTGTCCCTTTGGCACCAACACATCAATGCAACTCTATAAGTTTATTTTTTTGTTAAAAAACTCTGGTATTGATCAAATTCCTTCCGTCAACCTTTCGACATGTCAAAATATTCAGTGACTGACATGTTCTCTTATTAGAAACATAATTGTTTTATTTATCTCTTGTGACATAGAGGTCTCCTGATTTTGGTTCAAGACCTAAGAGCTGGTTGAGCATTCCTTTTCTCTTGAGAGTGATTCAAATTAATTGCGACTAACTCAAGTAATCTTTCCTAATGAAGCGATAAGCACTCTGGATTAGCTGAAATTCGCTATTGTTTTAGGTGGGTTTCCCTTATGGGAATTTGTTTCTGTATTTTGGGATGTAATCTCCGATATATTTCAATGTAAGGCAATTAAGGCTAAATAAAAGGTCGCGAGAAGGATGTTGTTACTAGTAGATAGTGCCATTGTGTGCCCAGGACAGAACCACTGCCTAGAGCATCTGAGCAGGAAGACTGCGGCACAGGTATTGGCGACCTGCACGCGGTTGGGTGGGCCATAACTTAATCTGCACATAGCTGGCAGTGTGTAGCCAAGGAGGCTGGATGTACGACAGAAGAAGTTGGGGCGTGTGATTGTGGCGGGGCCAGCCAGACAGAGGTTGTGCTGTTGCAGGCGTATGGTGTTGGCCGCTGGGGCTGTTAGGTTCTGGTGGCTAGGGTCGGCTATAAAGACTAACTTGCGGTGGAGATGGCCGGTCTGTGGTGGCTGACAACTAGTATTGTGGTGGCCAGGAAATGAAGACTGGCCCCCTTTAGGGTTTCTTATTTCAACAGTAAAGGCTGAACACGGTTTGCAAAAAAGTTTAGGGTTTCTTAACTTAGTTATCTAATAGCATGTGAAGAATGGTTGAATGTGTATTATATTAAATATTATAATCCTATATATACAAGTTTTATAGAATAAAAAAGGAAATAAACAATTAATTATATTAATTACAAGGTGTATTTTATCCCAGTGTCCTTTAACTTAATTACATACTCTCTTTAACAGTTTTGTCTGCATGCCTTCTTTTTAGTTCTTTACAGTTCTCAAAATAAATAAATAAAGAAATGAAATCTACTTCTTACATATCATCAAACATTGCCTCTTTTAGAGTTACCCTTTCATTTGAGACTAATTTGCTACTTTCAGATTATTTCTTGCTGCGGGGATTGTAGAACCTCTATGCTCGCATGCTTGTGCCTCTGCTCTGCGTAAATTTTGTGAAGATGCTTCTGCTGTAATTTATGAACCATCAAATTTAGAGATCTTGATGTGGATTGGAGAGGTAGTGGAACATTTGCTTAATGCTGAATGTTTTATCTGTCTATACACAAGTATCCTTACACACATGAGATGTGATTATTAGCTTTTTTTTTGGGGGGGGGGATGTGGGGGTGGAATGGCAGCCACTTTGTTAGCCTTTGTTTTAATTTTTGTTTTGGTGTGGAAACTAGTTTGGGCTATATTTAATTGCTTCAGTTATTAGCATAGCCGGTGCTTCTGGATCTCTGCTCTTTTGCCTACTTTGAGAAATTATCACTGAAGGTGCATATCTGCTTCCTTATGCTTGGTATTCAAGTTGGCACATCTACCAGTTTTCTAACCAAGCTGGTGGATAAGAAGCTCTACCAGATATAGTATTCTTGTCAGGAATCTCTTATTTATTTGTCGTCACTGGGTCTTGTTTACTTTTTGTTTTGTCTCTCTTTCTATAATTGTTTCTGTCACTGTAAGCTGATTGGAAAACATCCCATGAGGTTGTTGCTTACATGTACATGTTTTTCATGACATCATCATTTTCTTTTTCTTGGTCTTTTAAAAGGATTCATTTTTCTGTTTTTCTATTTCGTGTTATTTTATTTTTTCCAGTCTTTGGAGAAGATGTCTTTACCTCTTGAAGATGAGGAAGAAGTTGTTAGTGCCATCAGTATGATTCTTGGCTCTATCTCTAACAAAGAACTAAAGAGCAACTTATTGGCTCGATTGCTTTCTTCTAGCTATGAAGCTATTGGAAAACTTGTAAGTTGTTACTGCTTCTTGCTTGCTCTTCTCTTTAATGTTATATATCTAGTTTGTTCCATATCTTTTGGTTCTCTTGCTCCAGCTTTTTATTTCGTATTATATCCTTTCATTATAATTTACTTGTGAAACTTCACTACAAGAGTATCTGTTGTTAAGTTCTGTTTGCCCTCCATAATGAAGAAACTTTCAGGGAATCAATTCGGGTATTTGCACGGAGATCTTTTTAAATTTATGTTAATCTGCTTCAGACTTTTTGTTTGAGTTTTTAGAATCCATTTTCACTTAGGTCTTTATCCAAAATGTGTGTTTGTGTGCTAGATTTTCTTGCTTCCCTAAGCTCTGACCTGTTACTTTAGGGACCATCTAAACTTGGGATTGATCACTAATTTCAAGTTGACTTGGTTATGCTCTGGCCACCATCTTTGTTTTGGAGTATTTTGTTTTCTTGTCTTAACCCTCCTTGTTATAAATCCTTAGTCTCAAAAAGATTGTACATTCTTAGCTTTCATCAAGGAACATGACAGCTGCAATTTTGAAGATGATATTTGTGATGATTGTTTTCCTAGTACTTCTGATCTTCCCATCCTAGAGTTTCCATTCTCTCCCCTACCTAGGCAGGAAAAAAGAAAAGCAAAGAGAGAAGAAAGTGCTTCGTCCTATAGAAAACCGAAGCAAGCATATTTTGTAATTTAGATACATTTCCAGCGGTAGCATGCTGCTTTTGATTTTGATTTGATTCTTTGTTCCTTGATAATCTGGAGAAGTCTTCTCTCTTTTGTGATATGGACTATCATTAAGAAATAGCAGTTACTTAGCTTATACTATCATTGGTCAATTTATGAATTAAAATTAACGACTTGGTTCCTTTCAGATTGATGATGACAATGACCATTCTTCCAGAGCGAATCTAGCTACCTACATGCAAATTTTAAGCTCAGCAACAAGAGGGCTGTATAGGTATGCACACATCACTGACTTGGTTATCTTATGTGCATCATGAATTCTTTTCAAGAAAGTTTCCGTGCACAACAAGTAAGCTTTTGATGAGTAACATTAAAGCCTTCAAAAGTCTTTGTACGTGATTATGTTCATCACCCACAACTAGATCCTTTGGTAGGGAGTCGAACAATTTGGTACATAGAGCCAGTAGGTAAGGGGGTTTTATATTTCATGTTCAAATCTTTCTTTAAGGACTTATCAAGATGATCGTGAATGAGATAGTATTAGGGCTTTGTCTTACTCTCTGGATGGTTAGAAGTTCTAATGGAATTGTCTGCTGGTCAATTGGGTGCTCACAAACTGGGGAAGGCAGCATGCACTATAAGTCTGGTGAGCGACATGATGGCACTCCAATGATTGAAATGGTGCATTCCTTCATCTCTTGTTACACCAAACTCAACATTCTACAGTTTGATGATTTGGTTGATCCTCCAGCATGGATTGGCCACTGCAAACATTTATTTCGTCATGAACAGACGGCTGAATAACAAAAGTTATTCTGGCGTCTTTCCATCTGGAAGGAGAAACCCTATTACTGTTTGTCAATTGAAAGGGAGTGACCTCACATCACTTGGTAGGATTCAAGTATTCTTTGCCATCTGCACTTTGTGCTACCCATTAGAAGTAACAAACATGGGGAATTGAGCAAATTGCGGTTGAGGGGAACGGTGGCTGATTATCAACGAAAAGAATTGTTGTCTGCACAAGCTAGTGGCTTGAGTTTGAAACAGAGTTTGTGCAAGAACTTAGTGATCCTCAATCCTGATTCATCTTTCATAGGTCTTTTGTTGACAACCATCTACAATCAATTTTATGAGGGCTACTAAAAAACCCTTAAGCAGATCTCTATTGATTTTTATTGGATAAGGTTTGAAGCAAAATGTTTGTGATTTTGTTTGTCCTTGTACTATTTGTCAACATAATAAGGTAGAGCACCTAAAGTCCGTAGGTCACTTCCGAGATAGATTTGGGCCGATATTTCACTTGATTTTGCAGACAACCTTCCAATCTCTTGTGGTAAAATGTTTTACTTATGGTTGCAGATTGTTTTCCAAATATGCTTACTGACGCAACTTAAATTTTCTTTTGAGATAAAAAAATGTAGTATATTAAATTATACTGCACCAAGGATGTGTTACCCATTTACAAAATATTTGCAGCTTAGTTAATTTATCAATGACATTCCTAAAATTCTCCAACCTATAAATGTCATAACCCGAAGTCAAAGAACCAAAACATGTATTCATCACACCCTTCAGACACTATTGTTTCTCTCTTTCCACACCACCCAAAAATAGTTAAAGGAATAAGATTTTCAAATTTTTTCTTTGTATATACCCCGTCCCAAGCCCATAATTCTTCTTTTATAAACCATACACCATTGTCCAAATGTTATACACCATTGGACACCAAAAAAGAATGCGATTACAAGATTCAACAGCTTTCTTGCATAGGTAAGAATCATTCACCAAAACTTTACCCCTTTTCATCAACTTATCTATGGTCAGAATATATTCTCTTCCCGCTTCTCATGTAAAGAAAGCTGTTCTTAGGGGTGCATTCACCTTCCAAATCTGATTGACTTAGAACCAAACCAACCTTGCCTCATTCTTTTTAACCAAGTGATTATAAAAGGATTTGACAATGAACTCCCCATTTGTCTTCAATTTCCACATGACCCTGTCCTTGTTGTCATTTAAATGCACATTGGACAAAATCTATAATAATTCCTCATATTTTTCTATCTCCCAATTGTTGAAATTCTTTGTCACAGTCACATTCCGCTCCCTTCTTTCATTATGCTTTTATATGCTTCCTCCACAACCATATTCTTCACTTGTCTGATAGTATAGATCCTCGTCAATTGAATTATGAGACTACCCCTTCCGATCCATTAATCTTCCCAAAATCAGATTTTATTCCCTCCCCAGTCTCCATTGAATACATTCCTGAAATTGTTGTCTCCCCATATCAATCTTCCTCCACAATCCTATCCTGTGATGCCTCACAACCTCTCTAGTTAACCTTCCACCATCATCCATTCTCCAACGCACATCAATAACTTAATTCCATAATCTCCCTTCATATCTCATATACCTCCACATCCATTTTTTATCTAAGGCTATATTCATCTCAACAGACAATCTAAACCCCAATCCACTCTATTCCAAAGGCAACTTCACCTCATCCCACTTCACTAGATGATATCTTATCAGGAACTTGATATATAGTTTGGATTTAGAAGAAATAGAAAGAAAGATGAAGAAAGCCGGGAGAGAGAGAGAGAGAGAGAAATGGTGAGATGTAAGTTTACTCAAGTTTTAACAATTGTCCATATCTTTTATTCCTTGAGTACATGCTTAAATATAGGCTATAGATTAGGAATTTGTAACCGCTGGTTATGGTGATCTTGGATCTTTCTCTCCTAGGAAAAGACAAAATACCCTTGTACAAACTTACCTTTTTTACCCTTGTATATTATTCCTTTTTTACCCTTGTATATTATTCCTTTTTTACCCTTGATCCCTTACAATACATTCTCCTTAAACATCAACCTTGTTCTCGAGGTTGAAATCCAGCTTTTATTTTTTTAATTCTTATTTTATTTTTTATTTTTAAATTTATATATATATTTTAAGCAGATTTTTTTTGCTTAAAGCATTTTTTTAAGTAGTTTGTTTTTTTATGTTTATTTTTTAATTATTATATATATTCTTAAAGTAATTTTCTATTGCTTCAACCCATAGGAAATTAGACCATCTCTGAATGGCCCCTCCCCACCACCAGCATACCCTTATCGGCCGCTCTAATCGCTCCATCTCTCGGCGCCATGGTAATGTCTTCTTCTTCTACCTTTTCTTCGTCTGTTTGTCCTTGTTGCACCTCTCCTTCTTCCATCTCTTCTTCTTCTGCTTCTCATTTTCCATATTAGAAACCATCTTAAGAATGAGAGGCTTGCAAGTTCCCATCTTGATCTCGCAAGTATTGAAACGGAACTTGAGTAGAGCTTCCAGTTGGTAGCTCTTTTCATCTAGTTAACTGCCAAGAGCCATGATCTCCGAAATGGGAAGCTTCTTGCCAAAAGTCAGGCTATCGTAGTGGACAGAAAGGTGGACGAGGGACAAACCTTTAAGGTTTCCATTCTCGACCACTATTGCTTGAGAAAGAAAGAGAAGTAGAGCAGGTGAATCGGTCCTGTTCAAAATATGGGTGAATCGGTTCGAATAGGAGAAGTTAAAAAACTAGATTTGATCTGTGTTTTTTGGGCCGATTCAATAACTGAACTGGGCTTTCTTTTTTCATCTTAACCCCAATTCTTTTTTTCTTCTTCATCATGTGGAAAAGGGGTTGATAGGATCGTCTTCTATCCAACAGGTGTGGCCGCTTGAGCCATCAGCTTCGCGTCTTCCAGGAAAAAGACATTGCTGCACGTCATCTCCATCTCCATTAAATATTCAAACTGCTGCTGCAACTGCCTTTTGAACTTAAGAACTTCGCCCACGAGATTAGGTAGCAGTTGTTCCACCTCTCACTGTCGGCTCCACCTGCTCGGATGACTCTGATGCAAAGTTGTCTCAAACCTAATACATCGTTCGAATATGAAAGAAATAGGAAGAAAGCAGAGAGAGAGAGAGAGAGAGAGAGGCCTAGAATTGACAAGATGTGAGAGAAAGATTGTAACCGCTGAGTTCATGCTTAAATATAAGCTATAGAGTAGGAATTTGTAACCGCTGGATATGATGATTCCGAATCTTCCCCTCCTAATTTATTATGATTGAAAAGACAAAACTATCCTCGTACAAATTTACCCTTTTTAACCCTACATATTATTTTTTTTATTTTCCTAATTTACCCTTGGTCACTTACATATCTCCTACTCCTTTCATCCTTTCATAGGAACCGACATTGAATATTTTCTAGATTTTTCGCCACGTTTAGTGGCAATGTCAAAGCAGATAAATGATAAATAGGAAGTTTTAGAAGCATGCTTTTAATGAGCGTTAGCCTCCCACCCTTAGAAAAGTAGTTTCTCTTCCACTCAGCTAGTCTTTTGTCGGAATTTCAATCATAGGATTCTAAGTCCTCACATCTTTGTATTTGGCTTCTAGTGGAAACCCAAGATACTTGCTAGGAAGCTTTACAAAGTTATATCCCAAAACCTTGGTAAGCCTATCCCCATCCCTACTATCTCCTAATCTCACCATTTCTGATTTATTCTGATTAATATTCAAAGCAGAAACAGTTTGAATGCACAACTGAACATACCGAAGATTCAATATCATCCCTATTCTCGAGCTGACAGAAAATCAGAATATTATCAGCAAAGAATAAGTGAGAGATCTCCACTTGATGGACACCTCTTCCCACCTTCACTACCCCCAACAATTCCTCCCCAGCATTGTCCAACAACCTGCTCAATGCTTCCATAACTATCATAAACAGAAGAGGAGATAAATTATCTCCCTATCTCAAGCCTCTAGACGCCCTGAAAAAGGAAGAAGACTCTCCATATACCATCACCGCAAAAGAGATTGTAGTAATACACAACTTTATCCACCTCCTGCACTTTTTCCCAAATTCCATCCTTCCCAGCATATAATCCACAAACTCCCAATTGATATGATCATACACCTTCTCCATATCTAATTTACATAGTATTCTCTCTTTCTTGTTGCCCACCATCTCATCCACCACTTCATTTGCCACTATAACCTCATCCACTAATGCAACTTAAATACATTATTGAGTGCACCAATCGTACGGGTAATAAAATGATAAGTAAAGATATTGTTTCCACGAGGATCGAATTGATTGTGTTCTTAATATAATTACACTATGACGTTATTTTAGAAATCGAAATCAAATTTATTGTTTCTATTATAAATGCAAACAATAAAATATAAACTAGCCTACTATTAGCGAGCGTCTATTTGATACTAAAATTCTAATGATTAATAAGTATTAGGGATTCGATTTCACATACATCTCAAATTTGCAATGACTAACAAACGAATGAGTTCATTATTGTTAATGCACGAAACAGTAGAATTCTCAATAGTTTAACTGTCATTTTCAGGTAGAAATAACTATCCCAACTAGATTTAATTTTTATGTCCTTCTCAAATAGATTCTATGTTAAATTTTATTGAGATGCATTAAGTTATGTGGAATCTTTTTTCAGTTGAATGTCCCTCTCTAGTACATTTAAATTGACCACACAAATTTCTTAAGATGCTTATTTGGCCCAGTTCTATTCCATGCATAACCTACTCTATAGATGCTTGAGTCGTTTCCCATTCAAGGATCGATTTTGGTATTTAATATCGGACAAAGTTTCTTTTGCGTTACCTCATTATGGATAAATCCATAATCCAAGAGTAAAGGTATTAAGAATAATAGAGTATACTTGTCATACATAAACATCATATAAGTCTCATTTAAATCCATTAACTCTGATTAAAAAAAGTTTGGATCCATCTGTAATTCAAATTCTCGATTTATAAATATGATACCATAGAAGATAATTAGGTTGGGTGACCAAATATTTTAAAAGTTTGAATTGATAGGAAGTGACTTAAATCTTGTAATTATATTCTTAGACACTCTTATATACTAAGTACATGCAAACTACATGATGTATTGTGATTTAATTTAAGTTAACAGAAACAGAGTAGCTAGAATTCAAATTCTCAATCTCTATGATACTATAGAAGATAATTAAGTTATGCGGCCAATTATTTTAAAAGTTTAAGTTGATGGAGAAAGACCAAATATTTTTTTTATCTATATTCCAACAATTAGGGAAAAAAGAAAAAGAAAAGAATGGTTAACGTTTCTTATTTGCTAATATTGGCTGAGGTTTGGAGTTTTTTCGATTTTCAACAATTTTTAAGCATTCCCATCATATTAGCTCTTTCTTCTGGGCTTGATAATCTTGCTAAATTATCCAATAATGCAGTTCTCTTTTCATGTTTTCCAAATTACAAGTAAACAGGTCAGGAAGATATGGGGTTTAGTTTTTAAAGAAAACCTTTTATTCTTTTTCTCGTTTTAGATTTCATTGCTTACTTTTCAGGATGGGAACTGTCTTCAGTCATCTTGCAACAAGTTCGCCTGCTGGATCTGCTTCAGATGATCCAATTCTCGCTCTGCTGACTGTTTTTTGGCCCATGTTAGAGAAACTTTTTAAGTCTAAACACATGGAGAGTGGTAGTTTATCTGCTGCAGCTTGCCGGGCTCTCTCACTTGCAGTTCAATCATCAGGTATTTGGTACTCCTTTTCAACAACCTTTTGGACCCCTGACCCAAGTACCCAACTGTTTAAGTTAGGTTTGGGATTCTCTAACAATTGTGTCTGGGGATTAAAGCTGATTGATTTTTAAAGTCAAGCAAGATATACATTTTCATTCTTGTGGAAAGTTTTAGAGAAAGGAAAAGCAGGCTTTTGATGGAAAAGCTTGCTGCTCAGATGCAGTGGGGTCCCTAGTAAGAATACAATTAAAATGAACTAAGACCCTCTACCTTTACAAGGTAACTTCCAAAAGATTAAATATGAATATTATTTATGCCTTATAAGCTTAGTTATAGGGTATTTTAATTTCCTAGAGGTACTTATTATGACTTCTTGGTCCAAATTAACTTTGTTAATTTTCTGGCTGTACCAAAGCTACACTGCCATTATCATGCATAAATCTAGTCTATTCAACCCATTTGTTGCAAATCCCAAACAATGTCTTTTCTTCTTTTGATAAAGAAAAACAAATTAGATTCTGAACATCTTAATAGCCATCTCTCTTTTGAATGAATTTCATGTGCAGGTCAACATTTTGTCACGCTACTGCCTAATGTATTAGACTGCCTATCAACAAATTTTTTGTCATTCCAAAACCATGAATGCTACATCCGAACAGGTGAGGTGTTTGGTTTATGATAAACTGTGCATTTGCATCACAGAGACTTTCAACTTTGCCGTGGGTATCTAGATTTTTTTCAACTTTGCCCAAGTACATTACCATCAACTACTTCAGTGTTGAATTGAATTAATACTATTGAAGATTGATAACCGCTTGATATTTTCTTTTTCATTTTATTTTATGTTGACTGTGAAGAAATAATATTGATCATCAGTCATGTCTTCTGTTGTCATTCTTCCCATTTTCTATTAATATTTTTGCTTTTTTTTTCTATTCCCTTTTTTCGGGTTTTGGGGCAACGTGGAAATCATTTCAGCTTCCATTATTGTTGAAGAATTTTGTCAAAAGGAGGAGTACGGGCCTTTGTTTGTTACCACTTTTGAGAGATTTACCCAAGCATCATCAGTCATGGGCCTTAATTCTTCATATATATGTGACCAAGAGCCTGATCTAGTGGAGGCCTATACAAATTTTGCATCGACGTTCATCCGTGGCTCTCGTAAGGTTTAGTACACCCATGATTTATTGATTAATCATGTTGCTTTTACTTGTGTTTTCTTAACCTATAATGGCTCATGAATGGAACTTGTTTGTTGGGCATTTTCTGAGACTTACATATAGCAAAGTAATAAAGTTGCCTAATGTATGTCAGGAAGTATTGGCTGCATCAGGTGCCCTTCTTGAAGTTTCCTTTCAAAAGGCAGCTATTTGTTGCACAGCAATGCACCGTGGAGCAGCACTTGCAGCAATGTCTTATTTGTCTTGTAAGCATAATGTGTTCCTTTCTTTTTGGTGTTAATGATCTGAGAGGAGGACAAGAAAAGATGCACTCTCTCTCCCTTCGTTGCTCCTATATGGATTTTTTTTTTTGTTTTATATCTAACGACACTGATTTGAATCTTGTAAGGTTTCTTGGAGGTAGGACTAGCCTCTTTATTGGAATCTATGACTTGTATTTCGGAAGGATCATTCAGTGACATGGCAATTCAGGTCGTATCACGTAGTGGAGAGGGGCTTCTATCCAATGTGGTGTATGCTTTACTGGGTGTTTCTGCAATGTCCCGGGTAATTGCATTTTTATGCAACCACCAGTATAATTTTTGCCCCCAGACACTAGTTCAGCATTCAGTTTAACACTGTGTTTTGAATAAATGAATTCTAGGAAAACAATTGGGAATTTATTTGCAAATCCATATATACGTAAGTATATATAACTAATTTTTTTCTGTGCACTCGGTGAACATTAGATTATAAATACTTTAAGTCTATTAAACAAATAAATGCATAAAGTTTTCTTAGTTAAATCATGAAATAATTTAGAGAAATTTTCTGTATTAAATTGCTTCCTGTATTTTCACTCTATCAAATAATAAGAGAAGTTCATGTATCTATAATTAAAAATCATGCAAATTATAGTAACTTGATTACATATAAAATATTGAAAAGAACTCTTTACGCATATGTACTTCTGTAAATTATTAATCACCTTTTCTTATTTTCTTTTAAGTTATCAAAAAACATCATCCTTTATTCCTGATCACATTCAAATATTTTCTACTAAGCATTTGCATATTCTACCATGATTGTATTCTTTTCCTGGATATGCATATTTTTTGCACTTAGTATTATTCCCAACTTTGTTGTTCTTTCTAAAGGAACTTCTCCGTATAACTAAGTAGTGCATTCTGATTCTGTCAATTTTACGGCATGGTGCTTCTTTGTTGGGGTTTGGATATTATAGTTGGTTGGAGTGCAATGTTAGAATTTAATAAACACACCCAATATGCTCTTAGTTCTCTGGAACAGGGTGGTATTTTGGCTTCTTTGTGGGCTAAGGCACACGGATTTTTGTGGTCCCGTTTACAAATTAACTGGGAGGCTATTCTATACTTAGGCCTTCCTGTTCCTGTTTCTTTGTTTACTTTTTTGTTCGCTTTTACGAGGATGCCTTATCTAAACTTTTTTTTTGTAATTTTTTCTATCCTTCTTAATAGTTTTTTTTTTTTTTTCAGAAAAATAAAAACTTATTAGTTTTTATTCAATTTGAAAATGAATTTGAGAGCCTCTTTTAGAGAAAAGAAAAGGGCTTGGAATATTTTTTGCACTTGTGTTTCTCCAAGTGTATTCATTTAGTAAATTTTAGAAAATAATTTATAATATATTGAAATCTATTTGTAAATCAAACTTTTCTTTACTTTATTTATGAGTGAAACGTTTGTTTGTTCCACAAAAACTTAAAGCTGGCACGTGTTTTGGATTTGGTTATTATTGTTCGTTTTTGGAACAATATCTTTAAGAAGAAAACAAAACAATTTCAAAAGAAAATCTAAAATATGCCTGACCTTTCTCTTGCTTTTTGGGGAAAATCTGCTGGCTACTGTATGGTGTCTGATTCATGTCTCCGTCAATTGTAATTTTAGTTCTCCTGTTAGTCTAAAAATATGTAAATCGAATATAGTTTTAGGTTTATAAATTATCACCAATCCATCTTGAATTCCTTAATAGTGATAATTGAATTCTTATATTTCAAGATGAGGTTTAATCCTCATCATCAAGAAATTGAAGATAGGATGGTGGTAATTCAAACATAAATTATGTTCTAATTATATAGCTAAAGACTAATGTAAGAATTATTGGAGGATGTTCAAAAACTGAAGAATGTTCCTGAGAATGTTATTGTCTATGCTTTAAATGACATAGAGGGTGTTTGGAATTTGTTAAAAGCAATGTCATTAAAGTAATAGTGTGTTTTAAGTTACTTAAAATAGATAAATTATAGCTCAGGTCCTTTATTAAAAGTAAATCATATTTTTATTATGATGTTATATGCAAGTGAGAGAGTGCTCAATGTCTTTTCCTAATTCAAACTGAATAATTGTTTTTCATTACCCGATAAAGTGCCACTACTAAGTAGATTTCTCTCTCAGATAGAAGGTATTTATAGTTTATCAAGTAATTTACGGTAGTTTCTGCTGATTCTCAATATACCATTTATCATGAAACGGAGGTGCACTTAGCATCTTTCAACATGCTTGTAATCATAAAGAAATTTCTTGGGACTGCTCTCTACCTTGACCATTACCAAGTAGATCTCTCTTATTGTTTAATTGTTTTTATATCATGGTTGTTCAGGCTTACTAAGTACAGCTGTTAAATACATTTTTTAGGTTCACAAGTGTGCAACAATTTTGCAACAATTAGCTGCTCTTTGCAGTTTAAGTGAGAGAACAACCTGGAAGGGCATCCTTTGTTGGGAATCTTTGCATGGATGGCTACGTTTAGCGGTCTCCTCTCTTTCTCTCTCATTCTATATATATATATATATACATATATATATGCAATTATATGTATGTTTTAGTTGCATGTTTTCGGATGTGTATCTGTGCGTGGGCTTTTGCATGCACGTCGGCATGAAGTTTGTATTAAGGACTTGCATGTAACAATCAAGTTTAGATTATGGCACACAGAAATGTCAGATCAAGTTTAGACTTCCATCTGATGAAAGAGCAAAAGTACTTATGTAAAATAAACAATTTTAGATTTGTGGTGCACATTAGTACCTCCTATTAATCTTTTGAAGCTCCAATTTGTTCACTTATTTTTGCAATTATGCATGAGCAAACCCTTAAAATGTGGATGTACGCTTAGCTATGATTTATGATGATAATGTTATGCTACATCTGGACCTTCAGTTGTTTTCCCAACTTTTTAAGTCATAACCTTCAATTAATGCGCTTCAATAATTTTTTCCAATCCCAAGTATTTTGAAAGCTGAGCTATTCCAGGTGCAGGGCCTCCCAGTTGAGTATCTAAAACAGGGAGAGGCAGACACTATGTTGCCAGTTTGGTTGGAGGCTCTTGGCGGTGCGGCCTCAGACTACCTTGAAAGCAAGTGTTGCAATGGAGGAAATAATAACTATGGGCATATGCAAGGAAAAGGGGGAAGAGTACTGAAGCGTTTAGTTCGAGAATTTGCTGATGGTCACCAGAACATGCCAAATTTAACTTGACCGCAACCTGAGATTTAGTTGGCATCGACATCTAGTCTGCAGCTTCAAGCGCTATTCAAGGTTTTTGTCTCATTGCGAGTGTAAGGCATTCTTTTATGCATGGTCAATTTTGAGGTGTGCCACTGGATCAATATCTCCAGGTGCCTACATCCTCTTTCTCTTTGTACAGTCTTGTTCCCAATTTTGTGGTACTGCGAAGAAAGAGGTCAGGTTCTCTCCCACACTCTCTTCTTCTCACTGTTAGTGCACATGATAACTGCAAGAAGTAGATAAGCAATTACAAAATTTTGGACCGGAAAGCGATAAAACCTCCCCAATCAATAGACTAACAACTTGAGGACACATTGCCTGGACATGAGCAGGTGCTAATGTTTGTTGCAGCAGTAGCATCAGCAGCTTCTAAAGAGTATAGTGAAGTTATTGCTGCCTCATATCTGTAGAGTTATATTTAGCATATTTAATAGCTGGATTTTGTTGCTTACTCTTGCACAAAGGTTTTTTTGTGTAGGACTTGGAACTTCCATTTATCATTCAATTAATGGAATTGCCTTGGAACTTGCCATTGTTGTAACAGATTATTTTCTATTGTTCTAATAATTACTAATACAAATGTTATTCTAGATTTGAGAGATTGATGATAATAAAAAAAAAAAAAAAAGGCATGAAGGACCTAAGTTGCCTGTAATTCAAATAATTTCTAAAAATAAAAATTATAATATAATATTTTAATGAAATATTACTATAATTAAATAAACATTAGATACTAATACAATTAATTAGTTACAAATTTAGTTTAAAAAAAACAAATTAAGCATATTCAATAAATAAATGTCAGCAAAATATTATTGAATCAAAGAGCATTATGGATTTTATTATGAATATTTTTATTTATTTATGAATTTTAAATCCTTTTTTATTTTTTATTTTTAAAAAAAACCTCTCAGTAAAAGATATATGTCTATTATATCAAACGGGCCCGATTTAAAATCAATACCGTGGGAGGAAGGAACGCGGCAGGAAGCGCAGAATGGCAGTAACTCAGAAATCGTATCACGTGATGAGCACGTGCGGGTTCTAGTGGGGAAGATAACGATATCTAGCGAAGAAGATGAAATGAACGGAAAATCCCTAGTGACCCTCAAGAGTCTGAGACAGAGAGAGGAACTGTGTGGCGGGCAGCGGCGGCGGCTGTATCGGTAACATCGGTACGTATTGTAATCGGAGCCTATGAATTCAGAATCTTTGTTTTTTATTTTTTATTTTTCCTTATTCCTTTTTGTTATTGTGTTCATGATTGTTGTTTCGTTTTAGCCTTGGATTCGTTTGTTAAACCTCATGGTCCCTTGATTATTGGTTCTTTATTTATCCTTTATCGACTCGTACAATTCCTCTTCATCGAGATTGTAGTGGTAGGCTGGGTAGGAGAGTTAGCTAATTGAAGTGATTTATGTCTAAATTTATGTATATATATCCGGTTTGTGGTTGCCAGTTTCGGTGGTTAGATACTTTGAAGTTGGCAAATTATGCCCTCGATCCTAATCTCAATTTCCAATTCTTAGAATACACGTTTTTTCTTCTTTTTTATATTAAATATAATGAAAGAAGACGCTTTTGTGCTTAAACCATGACCGTGAGAATTTTGAGGCTCTTTTTATTCTGTCAGTTCGAGAGTTGTTTTGCATTGGCACATTATAGTTGACTGCATGTAGAAACCTGCATATTTCAAATAATATCTATTCCATTTCTGGAATTTGGTGATACAGAGCAAAAGTCAATAGATGGCTGTTAACTTGCTAGATACCCGTTCTCTCTTCTTATCTTCCTTTTTCTCGTTTTAATTTGATGCCATAGTGGATGCTCGGGTGGGTCTCCACTTTAAACATATTTTTTACTTCAGTAGTTTTGCTTGTACGCTTCTGTTGTTATTTACTCTTATTCATGGTTTTTGTTGGAGAATCTTGTAGGAATTTTCTTCATGGCCATGTTAGAAAATGTAACATGTGCTTTTAGCTTTTTGGCATCTTTTTGGGCTTGTGAGGTATTATTGAAAAGTGGGGGTGAGGAGAGTATGGAAAGGGACTCAAGAAAGCACAAGGAAATGTTATTTTTATCTGACAAGGATATGGGAAAGGAATCAAGAAATTGTATGGAAAGATATCGAGCGGTCAGAGTTTTCCATGACGTAGTGTGCCTTTTTCTTCGACATCGTACAGTTCCTTATTTTTCTCTTGTGATTTTGATTAGTTTGATTCCTTCTTCATTTGCTTCTTTGTATTCAAATAACCATGCCAAGATGGCAATGCCTCGGATCCATCCACAGAACATCACACACGAGGACGATTTGATTGAATGTGATCCTATTATAAAATTTTGATTGAATGTATATGTGGAGATGAACGTAGAAGGGTAAAATGCATTATGGTTATCAATGGGTTGGAAGAGAAGGCCTTGGAGTGTTGGATAAGTAGGTAATTTGCAACTAGGCTTTCTTTTTAAAAAAATAAAAAATAAAACTGGTATAATATTGAAACAATGATACCAAGTGGGTACCACCCATATATAAGATATTTACATGTCAATTAGTAGATCAATGACATTCTCAAAATCATCAAGTTTATTGATGTCATCACCCCAAACCAAGGAGCCAAAAACATGAATCCATCTATCCTTAATATTAACAAACTCCTCCTCAATTCCTTCAAATGCTCTAGCATTCCTCTACTTCCAAACAATTTGCAACTAGGTTTTTTTGGATATTGGAAGTGATTCGGGGGATTAGAACAGCAACAATAAGAGTCATATGGTTGTTTTTATTAGAAAAAAAAAGGTGATAGATATGTCAAGGCTGTTAACCCAAAGCATAGAAGTTACAAGGATTTTTGCTTCAAGAAATGTCGATGTATTACAAAGGTTATTGTGTCAATTAGGAGAAATTTCATGATCACTCTGTGTTATATATGTTATTATTCTTCAAAATCATAGTTTCTTAACAAAGCTTACCTAAATTTTTTATGCTACATGAAATGATGTTAATGAGAGTCTTTTTTTTTTTAGATAAAAGTTTAAAGTATATATCAATAGGGTACCATTTGGAAAATGATATTAATGAGAGTTGTCTTTCTCTCGCTCTCTCTTGAAAGTCCATTTTGTTTCTTAGACCAACTCAAGTGGTTTCAGTTGCTAAAAGGATAAATCACATGTGGTCTTTGAGTTTTGGAACTGAATCATTAATTTGAATAAAGTATAACTTAGCCCCTTACTATTTCGACTCAGTCCGAAAAGAGAACTGGCTGTAAATTGCCTTGGTGCAGAGTAGGTTTAACCAAGATTTCCAAAGTAGATTAGAAGTTATGTTTCTTTTAAGTCTAAAATTATTGTATAACTTAGGAGTATATTATTTTTCTTGAGGAGAAAAAGGAAGAGAAATATTGAGTAGTCTTAGTGTTAGCATCTATACTCCAGGAAATTCTCAGTCTAAACCTGTTTGGAAAGGTTACATTGGCAGCTGAACTTGTGTAATCTCAGTTTTGGGAGCAGTGCAGCATTTGATATAAATACTTATTAGTATTTCTTAGTTTAATCCCATTTAGTAAGAGTTAGGATGCATTATCAATATTTTTGTTATTTCAACTTTTTAGGATGTCTCAGTTTTCAATAAAGTATTTTGAGAGTTTCTCAATTGTTCAGTTGTGCGATATAATCAAATCCTTAAAGTGTAATGCTTAAGATTTCTTAAATTTGATTTTTAAGAAACTCTAGGTGTGGTGTCTAGTTATTTTACCTAAATCCCCAAATAGGCAAATTAGTCCTAATTGTCCTGTGTCAGTAGGTATTAGAGCTAAAAAAATCTTAAACCAAACACCCAAAGAGCCCATTCCCATCTGAAGAAAAAAATAATAATAATAATAAAGAAAGCAGAAAAGCACAAAGCCTAATCCAATAGGAGGTGATCAACACAGTTGACACTACCAGGATAAAGAAAACCTTGATCAGTGTCTCCCAGAAGCCTCACCCAACAACTTTGCTGGAAATGCAGCTTACATCATTACAAGCTTTCCAGCCACTGCTTCTTAAAATTCCATCCTTTTGGTGCAATTGCATCTCACACCAACCTCCCAGAAGCCTCACCCCACAACTTTGCTGGAAATGCAGCATACGTCATTACAAGCTTTCCAGCCACTGCTTCTTAAAATTCCATCCTTTTGGTGCAATTGCATCTCACACCAACCTCCGACCTAGAACCTCCTCCTCCAATCAAGTTGACTGACAGAAGCTCATTGTTGTTTGGTGGCTGGAAGTCAAGCATGAGCTACAATTACGCCTACCTGCTGGTAGGGCTCACTCATTTTGATCTGTTTTGACCTTCTTAAGCTTCAAGTTTGACCATACCAGTTCTTGATCGGTTCCCTTCTCAATCGACACTCTTTTAGAAATATCCCATCTCTTATATGGTAACTAATGCTGAATTAAATACTAGGTGGGATGTGTACAAGGCAGACATTAATACTAGATTCGAGATGAGTAAAACACAAACAATGCAATTTTGGAAGAACTAGACACGCCCACTGACCATGTAGCCTCACCAGCTCAAAACTTGCAAGTTGTCCAAGCCACTGATAGAAGACACATTAAAGATAATGTTGGAGACATTATGAAGAAGGTAAGGATTGAAGCTATGATTTTGCTGCAAAAAGGGATCTTGGTTTCTTCCTTGATTGACTTAACTCATTGGAAGAATACTTTAACTGGTATAACATGTCAGATACATGAAGGATGAGATTTGCTAAAACGAAGCCGGTTGGAGTCATAAAAATAAGGTTGTACGATATTGATGAGAATATAACAAGGAGACAACAATAACTGAAACATGGGATGAGATGAAAACCACTCTTTGTAAAAAATATTTATCTTCCAACTGCTTTGACAAATTTCATTATCAAACTTAAATTTTAATTTAGGGCAGCATGTCAATAACTGAATACACATAATTTTAAATAAATTAAATTTTTAAAAATTTAAAATCAGTTGGTAGAAGATGATACCCAAGCAACATGTCTATTTAAGGTATGTAGAAGAGCTGATATTAGAAGATAGCTAATTTAGAAACCTCCTGCAACCATAGGATAAACTTACCAAGTTGTCCTTGATGTGGAAGAATATTTGAAATATCTTATTTCTAATAAATATTGAGTTTTCGCTCATGGAACCACTTCAAGGACACCTTTGAGTCAAAAGTGAGTTGAAGAATGAATCAGGATCAATTTCCAAGACTCCTTAAAGTAAGGAAATTGTTTGCTTTAGATGCGAACATCATGAGTTATAATGTCCAAAGAAGAATTACTTGCATGTCCTAATGAAACAAAAGGAGGAAATGCAAGGAAGAGATGGTTACATTCCTGTGAGGGTGGCGATTTAGCTCCTAGTGAACTAGTAAATACTTTCCTTTTCCTGTATAATAAGGTGAAGATATGGAGACCCGAAAATGGATGAGAAAGAAGAACCATGTGTTCCTATTGCTCAAGATCTTTCCTCAGAGGACAACTTTGTGGAAGTTTCTTGCAAGGAGAAACTTGATGCACCAGTTGGTCGGTATGATCTCATCGTACCATCAGAATTTCCATATTTTAGCTACTGAAAAGAATTATGTGTTTCCATATTTTAGCTATTGAATAGAATGACTGAGCACAATGTTGGCTAAATTTTCATGGGGAAGCTCAAAAATCAATTGTTTTACATCATTTGTCATTTCAAAATTGATGGACAAGTTTTCTCCCAAATAATAGACCCAGACCTGTTCTAATTTGCCCTAGCAGAAGGATGGCAGAAGGACTCTTGTAATTTTCTTTTTTTTTTTTTTGAAATAATGGGTCCAGTTGTAATTAGATACAAACTACCCTCATGTAACTACACTTGCACTAGATTACATAATATAGGTATTTTTGTGGCATTTAATTCTTTTTATCGTTAATCTGATGCAGTTCTTCCCGTGAAACTTACTATTGTCTGCACCCTTCTTGCAGTGGTAACTTAATTAAGTTAAACATGTACTAATGCTGCATATTCTTTGTAGGTTCCAATCTTGTTGTCTGTTGTGTCTAGCATTTTCTAGCAATGGCAGATGGACATGAATCAGATAAAAACATTGAGATATGGAAAATCAAAAAATTAATAAAGGCTTTAGAATCTGCGAGAGGAAATGGAACAAGCATGATATCACTTATCATGCCTCCTCGTGACCAGATATCGCGAGTCACGAAGATGCTTGGTGATGAATTTGGAACTGCTTCAAACATCAAAAGCAGGGTGAACCGTCAGTCTGTGTTGGCTGCGATTACTTCTGCTCAACAGAGGTTGAAGCTTTATAACAAGGTTCCTCCCAATGGTTTGGTTCTTTATACTGGTACAATTGTAACTGAAGATGGCAAAGAAAAGAAAGTGACAATTGACTTTGAGCCTTTCAAGCCTATAAACGCATCACTATACCTCTGTGATAACAAGTTCCACACAGAAGCTCTAAATGAACTTTTAGAATCTGATGATAAATTTGGTTTCATTGTCATGGATGGCAATGGCACTCTATTTGGCACGCTAAGTGGGAATACAAGAGAGGTGCTTCACAAATTCACTGTTGATCTTCCGAAGAAGCATGGAAGGGGAGGACAATCAGCTCTACGGTTTGCTCGTCTTCGGATGGAGAAACGTCACAACTATGTGAGGAAGACTGCAGAGCTTGCCACACAGTTTTTCATCAATCCTGCTACAAGTCAGCCTAATGTTGCTGGCCTAATCCTTGCTGGTTCAGCTGACTTCAAGACCGAACTGAGTCAATCAGATATGTTTGATCCTCGTTTGCAGGCCAAAATATTAAATGTCGTTGATGTCTCTTATGGAGGGGAAAATGGTTTTAACCAAGCCATTGAACTATCAGCTGAAATCCTATCAAATGTAAAGTTCATACAAGAGAAACGCCTGATTGGAAAGTATTTTGAAGAGATCAGCCAGGATACTGGGAAGTATGTTTTTGGTGTCGATGATACACTAAAGGCTCTAGAGATGGGTGCCGTAGAAACACTTATCGTGTGGGAAAATCTGGATATCAATAGGTATGTTCTTAAAAACAATACTACTGGTGAAATAGTTGTAAAGCATCTGAACAAGGACCAGGAAGCTGATCAGAGCAACTTCCATGATCCATCCACCAATGCAGAGTTGGAGGTTCAGGAGAAGATGCCTTTACTTGAGTGGTTTGCCAACGAATACAAGCGTTTTGGTTGCACGTTGGAGTTTGTGACCAATAAATCTCAGGAAGGATCACAATTTTGCAGAGGGTTTGGTGGAATTGGAGGTATCCTCCGCTACCAACTTGACATTAGATCCTTCGATGAGTTATCTGATGATGGAGAGCAATATGATGATTCTGATTGAGAAGCAGTTTCCAGGGCTGTAGCGTGAAGAAGGTATCCAGAGTGATGAAGCTTTGTCAGAACTGGCTCCTTATTCTTCTTGCTTTGTCAGAACTGGCTCCTTATTCACCCCCATAAGAAGATGAGGGAGGTGCATGAATTGTTTCTTGTGAACACCTCATGTTGATGATTGTTTCTTTCTTTTGTTTGTTCATGAGGCATAATGTTGTTGTTGTTGGAAGGCTTCACAGGAGGATTTGTTTATTCGGAGAAAGATTAAAGAACTTTTTTATACGTTAGTTGTGTTATTGCCAGCATTGACAGTGCTTTTTCTTATGTTGGGTCCCCAGACATGCCGTTTGGTTTTGATTATTCTTGGTCCTTGCTGCTAGTACGCATCTGCGTTGGTCTTCTCTTTATTATATCCTATGGGTTTTACATTTGAAGGATAGAAAGATCATGTGACACTTGTTAGAGCAACGGGAAAGAAAATCCAACCGTCCCCGAATATGAGAACACCATCTCCAGTTTATGTACACGCATTTCTATAGAAAAATAATTTGGCACGGAATTTTCAACAATATTTCATGTTAGTTTTAATTTGAATAGTTGTAAAAAATAATGAGGCATTAATTTGTCAGTAAAATTTATAATTCCCTGTATTTTGAGTTATGACCATTCACCATTCTCATCGTCTATTTAGGTTGCTATATTCAGTAAATTTATAGTAGAATAATTGAAGCTTGAATTTAATAAATTATATTCTAATTATACATGTTATAGTATAATAATTATTAATTAAGAATCAACTATATATATATATTTTTTTTTTTTATATAAAAAAAAAGGGGAATTTACTCCAAAATTTTGTAGGAAATCAACCAACTGCGATGGTAAGGTTGATATGTGCTTTAACAATAATTTTAATCATTTATTGGACAAATTCAACCGAACCTTAAAAAGGCTTATCTGGATTTTACCATAAAATATTTGAACAAAGTCGGAGGATCATCCTTCTACTACTTTTTCTTTCGTTTCGACACATGGCTCTTGAAGCAGTACTAAAAGGTCCATTATACAACTGTCTTGTGAAAAATAAAAATCATTATTTGAAAACATAACGATACAACAGGACATGATTAAGAATATTGATATAAAGATCTGGTATTATTCAAAGAATACAAACTGCCATAAAACAAAGTAAAAAAACAACAGACACGGCAACAAAAAAAGAAAAAACAAAAACAATAATGAACTATCATCACCGATCTGCGGCTTAATAAGTTAAAAGTAAGAAGATGCTTTAGTCGGGAAGCAGAAGCAGGCAGGTCAAACATACCACATGGAGATCAAAATTGCAAAAGCTTCAGCAGTCTGCAAACCCAATGAGTTGATCAACTACACCTGGATCTGCAAGCGTGCTGGTGTCTCCCAGTTCATCCAATTGCCTAGAAGCAATTTTCCTCAGAATTCGTCGCATTATCTTTCCACTTCTTGTTTTTGGAAGGCCAGGTGCCCAGTGGATTTTGTCAGGTGCTGCAAATGCTCCGATCTAAAACGTACAATGATAGTTAACAGGGAACTCAAACTTCTCATCAATATTACTCAAAAAACAAAATCAGATTCATCTAATTAGGTAAGCAAATCCATGACTTGCGAGACGAAGCTGAAACTTTTTTATGTTCGTAAAAGAAGGCAGAATAATGTGCATGAAAGGCATTTCTAACATTGTTAATTGTGTGAGCAGTGTGATGCTCACAAGAACAAAAATCAGATATTCAAGTCATACAACGTATGAAAAGAAAGGTCATCAAGTTAAATTCCACTGAAAAATAATTAAGAACATTGGAGTAGAACAAAAAACTTCACGCTGGAAAACAACAAGTAACACAAGCCAATAGGATCTTCTTGAGTTTTGTAGATAATCAAGTATATCCAAGCAAGGCAATTTGCTCTGGGTAAACAGAGAAACTAAGACTCCTCTTGTAGGTAAACATGCATTTTAATTTTTAGAGCAAATTTCAATTTGACTATTTGAGATTTAAGATTCTATAATGTAAGACCTTATGGCTTTCTTTTTTATAACTCACTACTTGATAATTCAGATATTAGTCAAACTGATTAATCAAGTCCCCTGACGAGTGTGTCGTTCAATTTTCTTTGACTTTGCTATTGTTACAAACTAGTGAACCTGATTAATGCCTGAACCACAAAGTAGTAAGTTAAATAAAAAGAAATACAAGGTCTCAAATTAGATAACCTCAAACTAAAAGGGGTCATATTAAAATTTGTCTTAAATTTGTTTTCCAAAATTGTAAGTATTTTATTTACAAAGCCATACAACTTGGTTAAAAATAAAGAGAACAATGGTGAAAATGATAATGGAATTAGAAAAATTTAAAGTGTTATTTTAGTCTTGTCAAGAGAAATATGTTATTTGTGATGAGATTATTCACAAATATGTATATATATATATATATGCATCTGTTTTTAGCATAATAAACATAAGAACTTTGAACATAAAATTTAAAAATTGTTATTATGTACCAAACAGAGCATAGTTTTCACCTGAATTTGATGGCATGGGAGTTTGAAAAGGAAGGCACATTTAAGGAATGTTCCTAAAGAGTATCTCTCTGAAATACTATAATCTCCTTTGGCAGTAAAAGTTCTTTTACCATTATTCTCAAAAAGATGTACGCTAATTTGTATAGCTTTCTGTTTCAATAAAAACAACAAGATTCAGTATCAACCTGATTTCGCACAGTGACTATAAGACTCTTTCGAAGTTCTTCACTGTAAGGAACGCCCTCCACAAGAGTAACAAATGCATATATTCCCTGCCCCTTAACCTAATGGCAGAAAAAATATGAAAATGCATTTATACATAGTTAAGCCAAAACCATTGCTTTCTCCTTCAAGAAACACGGAAACAGAGTACCTGATGTTCTACACCAACCACAGCAGCTTCTGCACATTGAGGATGAGACACTAGAGCAGATTCCACTTCTGCCGTGCCAATACGATGTCCACTGTATATATTAGAAAATGAATGAGTAAAGACTGATATGTTGAGAATTTGAGAAACGCATATCATAAAGATCTACTAGTTAATTCGATGCTTGTATAACTTCACATGTTTGATTTGAAAAATTAAATACCTAACATTAATAACATCATCCACTCTTCCAGTAAGCCAGTGGTAACCATCATTGTCCCTGTTAAATGCAGAAATAAGGTGCTTCCATATCAACTCTATTCAGAAAGTGTCACAACTGGTTGATCAAAACCCTCAAGATTAAAAAGACATCATGAACAGGATGTTTTGGGAACAGCATATCAGATCTCCAAGAAATTGGTATTGTGGCACACAGCAGATCGATTAAATGGCAATTTAATTACTAGCAGCAACTAACCTGCTACAGCCATCACCAGTAAAATAATATCCAGGGAATGGCTTAAAGTACGTTGTTTCATATCTTTCATGGTCACCATAAAGAGTTCGAAATGCCCCAGGCCATGAGCTTTTCACGCACAGATAACCACTGCACTCACCTTCAATTTCAATACCCTTCTCGTCCACTATCACAGGCTGCAGTAACACCAACACCAGGAGTCAAAGTCAGAAGAAGCAAGAGTTTTAATGAAAAGAATAAAATCTGGAGTCTGCAGATCCATAGTTGAGGTTGCATCACACACCTGAACTCCAAAGAAAGGGAAAGTGGCAGAACCAGGCTTCTGTGGCCAAGCACCTGGTAATGGGGTTATCTGCAAGGAATACGTGAACCATGAGATTATCAGAACGTTCCTGCGAAAACAGATATTTCTCAAACTCACCACAATGGTTGCAAAAAAATTCAAATAAGATTAGAAAGTCACCATGAAGCCCCCAGTTTCAGTTTGCCACCAAGTGTCAGATATAGGACACCTCGAGTCTCCAACTATGTTGAAAAACCACCTAGAAAAAACAAAAAAAACTCAAAAAACTTTTTGATGTTTATATAAACTATAAGCCAAAGGAAACTAAAGTCGAGAGAACCTCCAGGCACTTGGGTTTATAGGCTCTCCTACACTTCCGAGGACCCGTAAGGACTTGCGAGAGTAACGTCTAACATACTGCATATTTAATCATAGTTTTCATCAGTATGCTACATATGAAATTAAGGTGAACAGCACCATGGATTGGTGCTCTTTATGCATCTGCATGTGGGAACATGAATGCTTAGAAAAGACAGTTTAATAAGATAATGAACATTACATGGACAATCACATAACAGTGAGAAATATCCAAGTCTGATTAAAATGGAAGAAAATGGAGGGACAGGAAATGAAACATAATTGCTCCTTATTTGAAAGTTTTCAAAATGAAGTGAACGAAAAAGGAAGGATAACTTGCAACCTCTTTATTTTCCCCAAATTGAAAAAGAAAAAGTATTATTGCTTCATAATCTTTTTTATCCTGGAGAATTGCAACTAACTCATCAACTGCATTTTTTTTTAAATAAACTTATCAACTATATTAAATGAAAGAAGATTTATGTTAAAAAGATTCTTCTTTTCCTCTTCCACACGTGACATTTAAAGTTGGAGATATTTTCTTGCCTCATCACCATCACGCATGAGGGACCGCACCAATGTCGGGGCAGTGTAGAATATTGAGACCTTGTACTTGTCAACAATATCCCAACAACGTCCAGGGTCAGGATAATTTGGAGCCTGCCAGCAAGAGATGTATCATTATTCAATAGGAATATGCAAAATCCAACAAGGTGAAAACTTTATCATCCATTTCGGAAGGAAAAGAAGAAAAAAAGAGAAAACTCAACCATCTAATTGAAAGAGTTAATGCTGGCAGGAAACTACTGGCGATGTCCTTCAATCTGCATTAAGGTTCCATCATAACCACATCCCAAGACCATTTCAAATAAAAACTGAAATGATTTCCAAGATGGTTACTCAGCAAGCTATCAGAACAATGTCACAACCCGGCAACATCGGGACAAAGATGAGCATGGTAACAGGGGATCCAAGCCTTTAATGGTTTACAAATGTCAATCTAAGGGGATGTGACGTGTCTAGTGGTCCAGGGATAGTAGAGAAGGACACAATAAATGGTTAACGGACCCAGAATTTATTTTTAGATTCTCATTCTGTTTGGGCTGTTCTCACTGCCTTCTGCGTAGAGTTTGTTTGAATTTCATAGAAGTATATAAGACAACTTGTCGCCTGATCTTCAGGTATGATGAAATTTCCCTGATAAATTGTAATCTATATTCGCAATTCCTTGAGGTTTTGCAGAATTCTTTTCTCTTCTCTCTCCCTTTCTCTCCCTACTACTTCTCTATCTTTCTCTCTCTCTTTCCGTCTGATTATTCTACTCTAAACCTCTATATTATCTCTGACTTGTTGCTCGGCTACATGTCAAAGGACTCACTCTGACAAACAACTTCTTGAAATCAACCTAGCCAGCTATTATATATCCCCATGAAATATATTCTTTTTTCTCTAAAGGTTCGTTTTTCTTAAATAAACTGAAATGATGGGATTAGATAGTTACTGGACAAGCTATCAAGACAACCTCTTGGAATCCACTCAGCTACTACTATTTTGCATTCCAATGAACATTATTCCATTGTCTTTAAAGATTTATCTTCTTAAAAGCCCATGAAGTAAATTCTTCTTTCGGGATAATAGTTCAGGTTGATGAAACAACATCATTACAAAAGGTATTAAATGACAAAGTGGGTCACTCCACCTCACGAGGACAAGAATAAATCGTTGTACTGTTAATCTAGATTTGGCACATTCAATTTTCTGATTGACCAAATATTATCTACTGTCCCATCTAATTTTAAAGGTTGACCATAGATTACCCCTTCATAAACAATGACCGCGGCTGCATTAAGTAGGGGTCCATAAGTGACATAACTATGCCCAGTAATCCAACCACAATCTGCTGTACACCTATAATTAGAGAAAAAGATGTGTTAGATAGATTTAAAAAATAGGTCATTGAGAAACTATAGTTCAAACAGAAAGAAAAGATGAGTTTCAATTGTACCAGTAAACATCTGATGGCTTGTAGTCAAATGCATACTTGAATGTTGTTGCAGTGTAAACCATGTATCCTCCAGTTGTATGCACAACACCCTTTCAAAATGTTGTATTAGAACATCTAGATTAAAACAAACATGAAAAAAGATTTAATTTTACCGAATGCATGTACTACCTTTGGCTTTCCGGTACTCCCACTAGTATAGAGCAGAAAAAGAGGATCTTCTGCATCAACCCACTCCGGCGAACAAGTTGTGGGATATTTGGGGACAACATCCTGATAAATACATTAGCAAGCAATCACGAACCCAAACTAACCTAAATCAAGCATATGCAGTTACAAAGTAAACTATAGGCATAGAACCACTAGAGCTTATAGCGCATGGAGGAAATGAGAACTCCATGAACATCAGACCTAAAGGCATATGCCCTTGTATGTAAGTAATGTTGTTAAAGACTAACCTGCCACCATATATCTCTTCCACCTTGCCAATTTGTGCTTTCCCTCTTCATGGCAGATTGGTTTTCGTATGTTAAGCATACATCTGTATAAAAGAAAAACAAGAGATATCCTTTTGATTTACATTGTTGAGTTACTTTAACCTACTAAAACCAGTACCAGCACACAAACTAAGAAAGTCTCAGAAATCAGAGAGAATATTAAGTTGTCAGGACGACAAATGTTGGACAGAGCACATTAACACAGAGAGGGAATGGATATTGGTTTCTGCCATTCACCCAACCAGATGAATAATAGGGTGAGTTTACACAACAGTTCTTCATGAGGTGCTGTATCCAAAATTTTCTTATGCAGGTGAATGCAGATGAAGAACAGAAAGCAATCCCTAACCTACAGAAATCCCATTTTGGGTGGATTCAAGGAGAGCAGCATCAACAATGTCTTTAAGGTTGATTAACTTGGGACCTCTTTTGACAGCATTACAAGTTAGTACAACTTTTGGTTTACAGTCCATGATTCGTTGTGCAAGTGACTCTGCCGAAAAACCAGCAAATACAACCTGCAAGAATCTGGAAGTTAATGTCTCTTCATCGCTCCCAAAAAATCCAATAGAAAAAAAGGAAACGATAAGAAGATTGCTGAAAGTGGAGTGCCATGATGTACCGAGTGAACAGCACCAATCCGGGCACAAGCAAGCATGGCAATAGGAAGCTCCATAAGCATGGGTAAATAAATTACAACAGCATCCCCCTTTTTGACACCTACATCTTTCAAGTAGTTTGCAAGCTAAAAGAAAAGATAAACCAAGTCAAGAAATAGTGCGGTTGATAGTGTAAACATCAGGCCATCTGAGTTATAGTCTGTACCTGACAAACTCCGTGAAGCAGCTGGGAGTAAGTTAAAGTGGCATCAAAACCGGGCTCATTGGGTTCCCAGTAAATAGCGACTTTGTCACCCAGGCCGGCTTCTACATTCCTATCCAAACAGTTGTAGCAAATATTGGTGATACCCCCCTTGAACCACTGTTATGGAAATGGCCGAGCATATGTTACTCACATCCACAATTATTTTACTACATGACCCAGATCTACTTTCGCAAAAGACTTAAGTAAACAAAACATGGAGAAGAAACAAGATCGGATAACCTCAATGTGAATGGGGCCTTTCCTGACGTCCAGATTCTCGGAATAGACTTTCTCTTCCCATTTCTGCTTCCAGTAAAACTCAGTTGCGATATCCGACCAAAAGCCAGCCGGGTCCTCGATTGACTTTTTATACATCTCTAAGTACTGATCTCCCGAGACCAAAATCATATAAACTATATCAATCTCACTTTTTTCTCTTTTCAAAAAACTAATAATCACATAGAAGTAAATGCTGCAACCTTCTTTCTTTTCTGGTTCCAAAAAAAAGGTAAAGGAAGAAAGAAAAGGGTAACGATATAAAAAGAAAAAGGAGAATGCCAATCATTTAAGCAGGGACTTACACGTACGTATCAACGACCATTAACTACCAGGGAATGAGAAAATAATAGCTGAAAGTAGAAGTCAAAATGTAAGGGAAACAGAGAGAAACCTTTTGAGGAGAAGGGACGAGAGCCTGGTTGGAGAAGTCTTCGCTGGGGAAGACGAGATCGTTCTCCTCGGATGCAAGAGCCTCTCCCAAGATGACCGCGTTGAGGTGAGAGATCTTGCCGGCACCTGACGGCAGGCTCGACATGGATTCCACATGCCTTAACTGATTCCATGTCTTGCCATTGATGGTGCTGCCTGCAGATGCCATCCAGTTAGTCGAATTGAAGGAAGAAGACGACGAAGGGGCCAGAGAGATCGGGTTTGCAACTCCCCGCGAGCGTTTGACTAGCAATGATTTGGCGCTGATGACCAACAACAAGGGACCTCCATACGCTGATACGCCACCCAAGACATTAGGATTTTTATAAGACTGCATAGCCTGGGCCTGAGGGACTACTATCTTCATTTTTTTTTAATTCTTTTTTCCAAAAAAAAAAAAAAAAAAATTCCTTTACTTCTACATCCAACAGTATATATATATATTATTTGCTTTCAGGTACTCTAGAAGTTGCTTATTTACGTTATGAGACACATGAACCTGGAAATGAGCCGAGCAAGAGAAATACGAAGAGACTCTTTCTTCCTAGAATTCAGATTCCTCGCCGATGACTTTGAAAGCTTAAAATAATCAATTGTTTATATTTAGATACAAAATTCCTCAGGAGGAAACAACGATGACGAAGTTGTAAATAAAGAAATCAGAATAGCACATAATTATAAAAACCAACAATTGAAGAGCCGACCTAGAGACGATGGAGATTGAAAAGCAATATAATATGTATGTGTGTGTGTGTGTCTGCCTACGTGTATGTATATCCCGGAGATTCAGATACCGCCAGTGACAAAATGTGATAGTTTGAGAATTGAAGAAATGATTGTTTGCATCTAAAAATCAAACAAACAATGAGGTGTGAGGGCGACTTGCAGAAACTTCCCCGAATCTGCACCTGCAGTTCCGGAGACTCAGTCTCCTACCTACCAACTCCAGCATCTAGGTTCTGGTAAAAGGAACTATAATCGAGCTAAATGATTGAAACGCAAAGGAATTACTGGAAATAAAGTGGCGGAGAAAGGTTGCAGAAAAACAGGGGGCGGATTTGGGGAATTGTGAGGTGAAAGAGGCAACCATGGACATGGACATCCACATCCACATCCACATCCAGATGCTGATCAGGACGTTTACTCCAAACGCTTACTTACTTTGCGGTAACGGTAACACTGCCTTTTTTGTCAGTATGCTACTAGCTTCATTGTCTTCTACATGTATTAAATGAGAACCACACGTCCCATCTCATCACTTCAGCTCCATTACTGTCCTCGCTCGTCGATCCATCTGCCAAATTACTCAATTCAACTTCTTCTTCAACCCTGAGCTGAGATGCATTTTTTGACAAATCCCGATTTAAATACGAGCTAAACGACCTTATCCACACAAAGCCAACCGCGAAATTTTTGAAATTACAAGTTAAAAAAAAAATTAGTTATTTGGGTTCCTATCGTATCTAAAATTTACAAAGTAAGTCCATTTTTATCATAATCATAAGCTGCAGAAAAATAATTAATTTTTTCTTTTCATTCTTTCTCATTTTCTATAAATTTCATTATTTCTTACTTTACATGATATATCAGCTTGATTAGTTCAAAACTTATTAAATATTAATTGTAACTCTCTAGAAATTGAGTCATTTTTGCATATTGACAAATTCCGCAATGAGAGTAAGTTTAAGTTTAAGTTTGCAAAAAATTATATCATCTTAGATCATATTATGAATACTATAATCTCTTTCCTTTGAATATGAAAATATATATATATATATATGCGCATAATGGGTTTTGTAGCTTTTATTAATATTTAAAAGCATATTTAATTACACTATAGATAATAAAGTAAAAAAGTTCAAAAATGTAAATATTACTTTTTCATGACCAACTTATATTATAGTCCTTATAAAAGTAGTTGGTGTAATTTCACAATAATGAAAAATGAATAACAAGTGATATTAAGACTTTATCTAAAAACAGAGAACAAATTATTTTTGGATTACAATATAGAAAACTATGTGATAATATAATTTATGTATAGTTGAAAGAAATTGAGAGAGTAAGTACAACCCTTTATTTTATTATATTATTCTGCCTTAAATATGGATTTCAAGATAAAAAGAAAATAAATCCTTTGGAAAACCATGCAAAATCCTTCTCTTTGAATGGCATTGAGTTATGGGACTGTTTGTTAATTGTCTGGGTACTAAAAAATTGAACAGAAGGCACATGAATAGAATTCTTCCGTAAAATGAAAGGAAAGAAAGGAATTGAGGAGCCATGGCAGAGAGGGGCTCGTAGGATGGGATTTTGATGGAGGAAGGAAAAAAGATAAGATCGCCACGCAGACAAACAAAGTCGGTGCCGTTTCCGATCTGCAGTTCCAGAACATCCGCGCCCGGCTCTTTCGCTGCCAAAGTTTAATGAGAGAGGACTGGATTTTTCATATGATAAGATTATACCATTTCTGGTTATTGATAATCTAGAGCTTTTGGACTGTTGACTTTCTAGTAAAAGACAGAAGGGGCCCACTTTAATTTTCAGCATTTGACGCTTCCCTCTCTCTCTCTTTCGTGTGTATCCGGAGCCGGAGTCCAGAGACAGAGAAGAGGGATCTGTGTGACTGGAAGCAGGATTCAATCACCCAATTTTCTTCTTGCTTTTCTTTGTTAACTGGAGGATTAAAGAGACGAGGACATGGGGGCCAGCAGCGATCCCAATCAGGACGGCTCCGACGAGCAACAGAAGCGATCGGAGATCTACACCTACGAGGCACCGTGGCACATCTACGCCATGAACTGGAGCGTCCGTCGCGACAAGAAGTATCGTCTCGCCATCGCTAGTCTCCTCGAGCAGTACCCTAACCGCGTCGAGATCGTTCAACTTGACGATTCCAATGGCGAGATCCGTTGCGACCCTAATTTATCTTTCGAGCACCCTTATCCTCCCACCAAGACCATCTTCATCCCTGACAAGGAGTGCCAGAAGCCGGACCTACTGGCCACCTCCAGTGATTTCCTTCGCGTTTGGCGCATCGCCGACGATCAATCCAAGGTCGAGCTCAAGACCCTCCTGAATGGTAACAAGAACAGCGAGTTCTGCGGTCCCCTCACCTCTTTCGACTGGAACGAGGCTGAGCCCAAGCGTATCGGTACCTCTAGCATCGACACCACCTGCACCATTTGGGATATCGAGAGAGAAACCGTCGACACCCAGCTCATCGCCCACGACAAGGAGGTTTACGACATCGCTTGGGGAGGTGTCGGCGTCTTTGCCTCCGTCTCAGCCGATGGCTCCGTCAGGGTTTTCGATCTTCGCGACAAGGAGCATTCCACTATCATTTACGAGAGCTCTGAGCCAGACACCCCTTTGGTTCGCCTTGGATGGAACAAGCAGGATCCCAGGTACATGGCTACTATCATAATGGATAGTTCCAAGGTTGTTGTCCTCGACATCCGTTTCCCCACTCTTCCTGTAGTGGAGTTGCAGAGACACCAGGCCAGCGTCAACGCCATTGCCTGGGCGCCCCACAGTTCCTGCCACATCTGTACCGCGGGGGACGATTCCCAGGCTTTGATATGGGACCTCTCTTCCATGGGTCAGCCCGTCGAAGGCGGACTGGATCCTATTTTGGCTTATACTGCCGGAGCCGAGATTGAGCAGCTTCAATGGTCGTCCTCCCAACCTGACTGGGTTGCAATCGCCTTCTCCACCAAGCTTCAGATTCTCAGAGTTTGATCGGGTATGGGCTTGTTAGTGTTATGCATTCGCCACCGCGAAGCTTAAAGCAACGAGTTTAGTTGACTGTCTAATGTGCTATGTTGGTATCGTTAATGTCCTAGAAATAGTGTACTCTAGCTGCTACCTAATCTTTTTAATAGTTTTTAGAAATCCAAGATTCTCGTTAGTCATACAGTTCTTCCTTCTAACTTCCATACTCGTGAGCCATTTAAGTTTTCTATTACATCGCATATTGGTTCAACCTATCTCAGAGCAAGTAAACATGGTTTCAGGGAGCAAGTTATACAGTTTCTAGAACTTATTAACAGCTGCAAAATTCTGTCTCGTTAAATTTTGTTTTTTGGGAAAGGTCTTGGGCGCATTGGTGATGAGATCCTCGCTATAATCTCGTCCAAGAGCAGATAGGCCAGCTTTGTCTATGGCTTTAACCATCGTCATTGATGGCCTATCTAATACTGCAATGGAGGCCTAAAATGTCAGTGCAGAATCTTTGTTCTTTGCTCATTTTTATTCTTTGATCTTTTGGATCAGTAGTTGTCTGAGAACATAATCACGTGGGAAGCTATATAGCGACACATGTTTCCGTTCTTTCTTACAGGCAACTGGATTAGGTTTCGAGGTTAGTTTCAGTAAAATTTATAATACAATTTTTTATTAACCATTTGATTACTACAAGTCAGATGTTTTTAAGTTTTTACTCAAATGCTTCTTATATGTTGCCTTTGTATTGCCATGTTTGTCAATCCTTTCCTTCAGTTCTGTGTGAATATTTATTTATTTTTAAATAAAAAAACAAGTATAGAGACAAAGTTATTTAATGCCATAAACACTTTGTAATAACATGATTTGATGTGAAATTGCATGCCGTCTGCCTATAATCGAAAGTGTGAAGTTGTAGTTCGTTGCAGCTAGTGACGTGTGTGTATACAAGAGTTGCAGATGAACCCAAATTCTGATCTTTCTAACTGTATGGAAGGGTGGTGAGGTCGACAGGAAAACTGCTGAAGCATGGGTTGAATGTTAAATCTTACTTTCACAACCTTGTTTGCTTTGCAAGTCAGTACATGGTGTAACACTAGACTAAATACTATACAGTGATGCAAATGCAATCTAGCATGCATTGATCTGATGCTGTCACAAAGCACAAGCATTGCAACTCACTATTTCATGATTTAGTTGTAGTATGTCGGAATTACTCTTTAACTTACAGGGTCCTTAATGTGGTGCCAACACTTTTAGTATTTGAAGAGGGTAAACAACTTATCCCAGAGTAAGATAGTCTATAGAGTAATGGATCTTGCAAGCAGTTTTGGTTAGAATGAAATCACCAATATGAATATTCCATAGATGATACTCCCTCTAATACATATTTATAGTTGTTCCAACAAAGGGGATTAAGGAAGGAACAAGTATTTTCAGTCTTCCCCTTTTATTTTAGCAGTCCCATATATCCTTATCTTTTTCTTATGTGTTATTTGATTGATTAAGTAATCAAGAGTGGACGTTAG
Source organism: Carica papaya (assembly GCF_054855325.1). Classification (NCBI taxonomy): domain Eukaryota; kingdom Viridiplantae; phylum Streptophyta; class Magnoliopsida; order Brassicales; family Caricaceae; genus Carica; species Carica papaya. The sequence continues at coordinate 5,356,427 of NC_142309.1, read as the reverse complement.
ATTGATACTGGATCCAGGTTATTGATGTAATTTTATTTTGCTTACTCCTTGCTGGGACTTGAACCTGTCAAATATGCCAAACACAGTTGGACATGAGACGATAAATGCATTGGTGATACCTACTAACTCCTTGATGATTGTCCTCATTCTGATATTAGAAGAAATTTCTTACGGATAAATATGAAGAAGAATTAATAATAATAGTTTATCATAATTAAGAAGAAAAATTGATTCTCAAAAAAAAAAAGAAGAAAAGGGAAATTAAAGAATAGTGTTTGTTCTGGGTTTTACATAAGATGACATCCAGCAGTATTTTCATCATTGAAGAAATCCTCGACTAGTCCTCGTGGACGGAGTGAAACTGAGAGTAGGGGAATTTGGTTAGCCGGAGGCGTAGGAATAGCAGCATAGAAGGGTATGGTGATTGGATAAGCTTCAACCATGTAGGGGTACTGGCACTGGACGGAATTTGAAGTACTGCTCATATAATCACCACCCTCCCCTTCCTTCTTCAATGTCATCCCTTTCTTAATTTCCTTCTCTGATTCTGATCTCTTCCCTTCCGCTTTGATCTCTTGCTGATCACTACTTATATTAGTATTCGCATCATTACTAGATTTTCCTTGGCACTTATCGGGCTTTCTCTCATCTTCTTTGCCCTTCTGTTGCCTCCATATCTCTGCCTGTTTCCCTGCTTTCGAGAGCTTTTTTATCAAAATTTGGGGATCAACGTTTCCATGGACAGTCACTTTTGCTGCTGCTGCATCTATTTCTGTCTTCAAAACGCCTGATTCATATATGTTTCAAATCTTAATTTCATATCTATGCAATATATACATACTTCAGTATATAATTCATTACCTTCAATACTCTGCAACACCTTCTTAACTTTCCGCTTGCATCCATCACAGCAGTTGATAGAGACCTTCAGTTCCATCTTCTGAAACCAACACTCAACTACTTTAAGTACTGTATCTACATATACTTGTATAGATAACATCTGTATGTATACATGGCTTAAAAAATTACTACCTTCAGTTCTGCTTCCTTGGCCATGTTGATTTCTGGTTTGCTCAGATGTCTCGAGGAAGAAGAGAGGGTTAAAGAAGTTATGCGGCTGCTTCTTGGAAGATGAATATGGTAAGAGGATATTTATGTGCAGGCAAGAATGTTAATAGCCTTCCGTTTTGATGATGTACTTTTTGTAAGAAAAAGAAAAAAGAAAATTCTCATGTTGTTCCAACGCAAAAAGAACTTGGGACGGCTTTCTCTGCAAGCAAAAATACATGCAACTTAACTTAACCCCTTCATGATTGAATGTTCAAGGATTCCTTCTTTTCTTTTTCACCTCTTTTATGTCACTTAACAGTACAAGAATTACTAATGTCCTTCCCCTTAAAAGGAATTATTTCCTCTTTGAGAAAAAAAAAACTATAGATCGATCAATCAATAGAATTAGGAGGCAAAACACATCCCACGAAAGAAGAGAAGACGAGAAACCAAATGGTTGTAAAGAGTTTTACGTGCAAGCGGTATGAGCTACCAAATTACGATTCTTAAAAATTCAATTAACACAAATAATTAGATAACGAGAAGAAAAATCTTTCACTAGTAATCCCGTATCCGGAGTGAATTGATTGAGGTGGTTACTGTGTTCTCGAGATCCTAATTAACTTGTGCTTTGTCGAGAATAGTAGACGAAGGGGTTAAGGTAAGTACGCACCTCATAGCCATAAATATAACATAGTCATCGTCATTTCTACGATCAACTATATGACTCGTCCAACTTACACTTGTAATCGAGGCTTCAAAGCTAAGGCCAATATAATCACTGAGGGGGGCTGTCACGCCAAGTTATACATGGTTCATTTGAATATGCATTTGCTAATTGTATTTAATCAGTTAATTTCTCTTTAGATCTCAAGTACGTTAACAACAAATTTGTGCTCATAAAGGACCTAATTAATTGTTTTTCTTTATATCATAATATTATATAAAAAGTTTGAGCGTAGGGAATATACTTATACATATACATATGTTTTTATTTTTCTTAATCATCATAAGATTAATCATTTTGATAAATACGGTTGATTCCCTAATTAAATTTAACTGGGGTAATGAACGTGCATTGCCAACAAAAATTTCAAGAAAAGGAAAAAAAAAGAGATTATATTGTTCGATTCGTCCATCTGGCCTGGATAAGTACATATCTCTTTGCTCTCTATATAATTGATTGATTGATTAATTAATTAATTAATTAGAAGGTATTAAGATTAATTAAATTCCCACGCAACAATGTGGCATATAGTTGACGAGGGGGTCCATGTGGAGTCCAAAAAAGAGATGGCCATCCATTCCACAAATCGTAATTTCATGACTCTAATTTTCTCTCACAATAATTGGAAAATTTTTGGGGCAGAAAAAAAAAAGAAGCCCAGAGAGCCCAGTACAGATTTAAAGAGCCAAGCAAGCGTAAGAGTCAGATTGTATGATTGCATGTAAGATTTGGTGGAGGTGGAGGTGAAGAGACGCAAAACGCAGAGCATAAATCATAGCCATACATTAAACGAGAGGCTATCCGGAGTCTCATCCTTTCTCTTCCTCATCTTCTACTCCTACTACTACTACTACTTACTACATTACTAGAATCAATCAATCAATCCCAACCAAACCCAATCACCAATTATGGCTTCGGCTACTCTCTCTGTAGCCAAACCAGCTCTTCAGGTTCATTCCACCCTTTCTATCTTCCTTCCTTAATTATACTCTCTTCGTGTCTATATGTATTTAATCTGCTCTTTGATTTTGTTGCAGGCTACTGGTAAGGGCTTCAGTGAATTCTCAGGTCTTCGTTCCTCGTCCGCAAGTCTTCCCTTCCCCCGGAAATCCTCCTCTGAAGACTTTGTTTCCGTCATTGCCTTCCAAACCTCTGCTGTGAGTTTCGTTTTCTTCGTTAACTCTAATGCTTGTCTATTCATTCTTGAGTTTTATATATGTTGTGAGATGGAACGTGTATATAAACATTGGGGAGTGGATGTACATGTGTAGATAGGAAACAACAATGGTGGTTACAGAAAGGGCGTGGTAGAGGCAAAGCTAAAAGTGGCAATAAATGGGTTCGGTAGAATCGGCAGGAACTTCTTGAGGTGCTGGCATGGTCGCAAGGACTCTCCTCTTGATGTGATTGCCATTAACGACACTGGCGGTGTTAAGCAAGCTTCTCATCTCCTCAAGTACGACTCAACCCTGGGAATCTTCGATGCTGATGTGAAACCTGTTGGGGATGATGCTATCTCTGTGGATGGAAAAGTCATCAAGGTCGTCTCTAACCGGAACCCAGTTAACCTGCCATGGAAGTAAGTAATTTAATTAAGATAGCAGAGAGTGCAGATGAAGTTGAATGTGGATATTTATTTAAATGGTTGAAAAATGTAAACAGGGAAATGGGTATTGACCTTGTGATTGAAGGAACAGGAGTTTTTGTAGATAGGGAAGGTGCAGGGAAGCACATAGAAGCTGGAGCTAAGAAGGTTCTCATCACTGCTCCTGGCAAAGGTGATATTCCGACCTATGTTGTTGGCGTCAATGCCGACGCTTACAGTCCAGATGAGCCCATCATCAGCAATGCTTCTTGCACCACTAATTGTCTTGCTCCCTTTGTCAAGGTTCTTGACCAGAAATTTGGTAGGTAATTCGGATACCTCGTTCAATTCGTCCTTCCTCTCTTTCTCTCTGTCTGACCCTTTTATTGCATACTTACAGGGATTATCAAGGGAACCATGACCACCACTCATTCATACACCGGTGACCAGAGGCTACTGGATGCTAGCCACCGTGACCTGAGACGTGCAAGGGCTGCAGCTCTTAACATAGTACCAACATCAACCGGAGCTGCAAAGGCCGTGGCACTTGTCCTCCCAACACTCAAAGGCAAACTCAATGGCATTGCTTTGCGTGTGCCTACACCCAATGTCTCAGTGGTTGACCTGGTTGTGCAGGTCTCCAAAAAGACATTTGCAGAAGAGGTGAATGCTGCATTCAGGGAGACTGCAGATAATGAGTTGAAGGGTATTCTTTCTGTCTGCGATGAGCCGCTTGTCTCTGTAGATTTCAGGTGCACTGATGTATCCTCTACAGTTGATGCATCACTCACCATGGTCATGGGTGATGACATGGTTAAAGTCATTGCTTGGTACGATAACGAATGGGGTTATTCTCAGAGAGTCGTCGACTTGGCAGACATTGTTGCCAATAACTGGAAGTGATAAATGAGTAGATGGAAGCAAGTAGCTCTAAAATTTTTGCTATCTTCATCATTCCCTTTTGTAATTTCCTATTTCTTTTATGAACAATCTTCAATTGCCATGTATTATTTACTCCCTGTCATTTTGCAATTATGCTTTTCCTACTTTCAACTCTGTAAGCTGGATTGCTCTGGACATACTAGCATCTTATTTATATGACATTGGCGGAATGAAAATAAAAAGATCTCAGAAAAGCACAGGTTTCTAGTCTCATCAATTGCCTGAATCAGCTACCAGGTTTAACGGGACTGAGAGGTTTGTCATTTGAGGTGTATTCAAGAATTAGAATTAATTTTAAATTATAAGTTCTATCAGTTCATATGATATCGTAAATATTAACTAACTCTTATAAGGACTTGAGTTTCATAAATGAGTATAAAAATAATAAATAAAAAGGGTTTGTCAACAAAATTTCAAAGCACTGTCAAGAAATCTTTAATTTAAATAATTGTAAAAATAATTTTGAATATAATAACAAGCATGCTGTGCGATAAACAGGCTTTGTTGATACTTAAAAGGCGTTGATACCATAATCCTTGAAATTTGGATATTGTTGTCTGCTCCATAATCCACACAACCACGTGCACTAGATTTAAACTTTCCAAGTTTGAGGCAAGCAAGAGGGATATAATATTAGTCTGGAAATGGAAATCCCTGTATGGTTTGCGGCTTTTTTCATGGATTATCCAAGCTTTTGGATTAAGAATGAGATAAAGAAGAATACTGTGATTGAAATATGAAATAAATAATACATAATAGAATCGATGAGGTATGAAATAAGCTGAAGAAAGGATTAGATGTCTCCATCAGACTTGCATTCAGCAGGGATAGTAGGGAAGCGCGCACGGTCATTGCAGTAATTGTAGATGGTGCATTCTCTGCGAACCCATTTGAGTTTCCTCAACTGATTAGCATCCAGGCTTCGATACGCTTTCCGATCCCACCACCTCTTCCCCTGCGTCTGGCAGAATTCGGAGTTGGGTGATACTTGGCAGCCGTCGATATGGAAGCCCATGTAGGAGGCTACGAAGGGGGCCTTGGACCAGTCCGTCTTCTCCAAACCTCCTCTTGTCGCCCAGTCATCTGCATTCCACAGGCTTGAATATAACTTCATGGGTTGGTTAAATGGGAACCTCACTCCCAGACGCTTGTTGTTCTTGAACATTCTTATTGGTACATCATCCACAAAGAACCTGCAATCAGATCATCACTGATTAATGATTTTAATCAATACTAGCCCTGATATGTATATATAGATGGTTATGGAGCTTACACAATCTGATACATATTCCATAATACTGAGTAGGTGTGGTAAGCTTTTGTTGGGTCGAACCATAGATAAATTCTCTGCTCCTTGTCCCCTTTTCCCCCTGTGTATACGTTTGTCTGCAGAATGTAAGGCTGCCCTGTTCTGTTCCCCAAGAACTCGAAATCTATCTCGTCATGCTCTGAGTTTTGAGAAGACAACTGAAACCCAGAGGTTTGTTAAAGCATTGTACTGTAAGCTGAATATTTGAGGTAAATGTTGAAAGAAAGAGCACTTACATAGAAAGCAGTGACAGTTCCGGCTGAGTCTCCGGCGACCATCTTTATATGCATGCTGAAGTGACCAAACAAGTAAGATCCTTTGGATTGAAAGCCAGTACCTTTTTGGGTTAAAGAAGAAAAGCATGTAAGGTAAGGTCAAGCCGTAGGTTTGGTTAAGAACTAGAGAAAGTACAGGTGGTGGTTTTGGTGTTTACCTGTGGTATTGTCCAGTACTAGTTGTATCTCAGAACCTCCATTATAATACTTGATATGATCAAAAGCCCAAGTGGGAACATAGTTTCGTCCGAAGGGAACATCTACAGGCCTCCTTGGAGGAGCACACCATGTTCCAGAGCAGAAAAGCAGAAAGCTCAAGCACACACTCCATAGCATATAACCCATTTTTCTGTAAATAACAAAGAAGCTACTCATTCTCCAAACCCCCTGCCTCACGACCATATTTATAACCGACTGCCCTTGTAAGATCACATTAAACTAATATATGCCAGTTAGAGTCCCCCAATTGATTAACGATCTGTCTCCATTATTTTGTTTATTTTCAATACAAGGATGATATAAAATTATTTGTCCAATTAAAGAAAGAGAAAAAGGAAAGCTGATGTTATATATCGTGAAGGTGAATTGTTGGCGGTGATATTCGTCATTGGTCATGTGGGCACATGCACTGGAAGGTATTGAGCAGGGAGGTTAAGGCCTTGCAAAAATCGAGATGCATTTTCATATGGGACAAGCCAGTAATTAAGGCACACGCACTATATACTTTCTGTTTTTGTTTACATATAAAGTCCCATCATGTGAAAAATGATGGAAGTAAGTGCTTCAAGTTGTTAAATTTAGGGTTTCAGAAGAAGTTGCAGATACATTGAGTTACTTCCCATCTCCTTGGTTTACTGTACAAGCACATGGGCTCTTTTACCGCCAAAGTTAGAATTAATTTACTGGATCTTTGACTTAAGGGTAAGTAGTAAGAGAAAAGGTTGGATGTGGAAATTATGAAAACAGAACAGATTTTACGGGAACACATTCTATTATTGGTAACAAATATAATACAAACACAAGCCTGTGTAATGGAGGGTTTGATTTGATTTGCTTACGAGGGCAAACACACAGCAGGGCATGTGCTTGCACTGCCATTTTTTATATATATTCATAATTTGTGTGATGAAGCTGGAATCCCAAGTGTATTATCTATGTATATATTTATATTCAAACTCATACAATTAATACTGAAAGTTATAGGACGCCCAAATCTTTTTCAAGTTATCTATATTTTTATATAATCTCATTAAGAGTTAAAAGTACTTCAGGTATATATAGTTCATGTTTTACGGAAGAGCACCAAGGTGCAAAGAGAAGCTTTTTCCGTATAAAAGAAAAGCTTTTTAAGTTACTATTTTAATGGTAGGATATGAGAGAATACATAAAACTAAAACTAGTAAGGTGATGATAAGCAATAATTATACAAAAACAAAAGCAGTGACTGAGTTTGAAGTTGAAGTCTTTTGATTGATCACCATGTCCACTAATACATCGAATTCCAAAGAGGAAGATTGACTGCCTTCTATGCCTTGAAGAAGCCTGCTAGTTTCTGATCAAAGTCAACCAACCACACATGATCCGAAGAGGATGAGGAGGAAGCTTTAATCAATCCACTAACAGCTGTTAAATCAGTTGATGATGCTAATCTCTTCTGTTTTGTTTATAACATAATTTTATAAAATCATTTGGATCTTGAACCAACAGACAGTAAATGCCTTGCCAGATTTGTTTAATTATTATACTAATATTATCTGGACTTTATCTTCTTTCATGTGCATCTTCCTTCCCTTTTTCCTACTAGGTCTTACCCAGTTCTGACCTACCCAATAAATGGTTATTTGTTCTATACATGTAGTCACGTGGAGCTTGGGAGTTAACACTGCACAACCTTTTGTGGAACTTCTTTTTTTCCACTCCACTCCATTGTTTAAGCTCAAACTCACAGCCTCAACGAATGAAATAAAACAGGCCCAGATATAGAAGCAATGATATGATTAGTTCAATGCATCTCAAAATTCTAAATATACAATACAAAAACACAATACCTTTGTGAAAGAATTGTCATAAAAAAAAGAAAAAGAGAAATAACAAAAAATCAATTATGCCGACACGGCAAGAAATAATATTCACAATAATCAAGTTTCGCTCAATATCAGGTGTTGTACTACAGTATACCCTCAACAATTTTCTTCCTCCTCTAGAACAACCAATGTTTTTTCTTTGGCTTCTGCTGTGCAGGAGCATCTGCATAACAGAAAATGAAACTCGACAAATTATATGGATTTCAACTCTGTCCAAGAATCAAGATGCTCTGTCCAATTTGCATGAGCAAAACTAACCTTGGATCTCATATAGTGAGTTGTAATGCACCTCAGACCAGAAACTTAACCAGAATTCTGCAGCAGCAGAAAAGAGATGAGAAAGAAATATTAGAGACTATGTTCATAAGTTGATACCCATAAAGCTCCAAATTTCCTGAACCAAAGGCCTGTATCCCTGGCTCTACCATCTCACGCTAAAAGAGCTATGGAATCACATAAATCTGAATTGCAGCATTTAAGGTTATCTCAAAAGAAATTTAAGTGGGATGCTGTAAATGACAGGAACACAATTAGTTTACTAGAAGTGAAAGATCATTATGTATACAGAACCTATTTGGTAAGTTACAAGGGGCCTTTTTGTTGCTCACAGAATAGGATCCCAGAGCCACATGCAGATACAGGCTAAGAGATCGAGGTTTTGTTTTGTTTTTTTTTTTTTTTTTTCAAATAAATAAGAGAGAGCAGGGAGAGTTGTTACAGAAAAGAAAATGGCACCATATTATCTCTTACCATGTTTTGGTGCCTGGTATTGTGGTATAATTTCAATAAAACAAGTATCTCTAAATGACGTCAAAAGGCATATTTTTGCTGCAAACTGCATGTAAATAGGAAAAATCAGTATATTAGATGATCTGGGACATAAGCACCATGAAAGGAAATTGATATTTCACTTAAGATAACAAAAATTTCAGAAGATATTGGTACTTCAAGCACTGGGCCATATACGAAACGTTGACAAGAAGTGCACAACGGAGAGAGAGAATGTTGTTTTTAGTGGTACTTTCAAGCAGATATATTTAAGAAAAAAATATCATGATTGGCTAATAATATGGTAATACTAAATAAACTTATAGCAGTTTGGACAAATAACACCCTACCTTGTCAGCTGCTGCTTGTAAGGTTATATGGTCACCCCATTCACCATGTCTGCGGTATCGCATACAAAATTCAGAAGATAAATGTAAGTCATCCCAAACATCAGCAGAAGCTTTTTATAAAATTAAACTGTAAGGATAATCATAACAAAGGTTCATCAAATATACTTTGCCATTTTCTTGTAGTAGCGTTTGTACTTCATTGGCACATAGCCTTCATATAAGGATTGATTGTCTTTGAGCTGGAACAGAAAATAAGTCATGAAGAAAAGAAGAGTCAATTTCTTGAGAATGTGTTCCACATCCATCTCCGGCATATTATTCTACAATTTCTTGAGAAGACTATAGATGTATTAAACTTATAAGCTCCTATATTGTTTGCTATCCAGCCAAGCTCTGATTCAGACAGTGGGACAGCCACACATTGAAACATTGATGATACATAGCAGTTAAAAGTTCAAATCCTCCTCTCCCACTAAAGCTGAGACACTTGACATCCAGGAAAATTTTAGCCGCCTATCTTTAGCACAGAGTAAAAGCAGAAACATAAGATTCTAGAGTTTCAACATTTAATGCCTCTGTACTAGTGAAATGTGGCCAAGAGAAATTGGAAGATGGTAAGCATGACATTAGTATTTAGGTCTAATAACATTTTTATGTTACAAATTAGTCCCATACATTTTCTTATCACAATTAGGTTCCACAATTAAAACATTTGTTCAATTTAGTCAAAATATAAACCCAACCTTACTCTTAAGAAAGTGAAAACGTACTTGTATATGGTATCCCCTTTTATTATTACTGAAAGAAAGGACTAAAGTAACCAATAAAATTGATGAAGTAATTTATGACTTTGCTAATAATAATACAAGACAATAACATATTAAAATATAGGTGGTATACAAAATAAGTCCTCCTTAAAAGAAGGCTAAGTAGGACTTCTTTGAAATGTTTACTGATAGTTCAAGACCTTGTAACAAAATAAACAGCTTCAAGACTAATTTATAACAAGAACCAGAGTTTTGAGACAAAATGTTAGTTAGCCCGACTAGTGAGATGTCAGGATTACAAGCCAGAGCAGGCAGTTGGAGCAAGTTGCTGTGATCATAGGTAGCAATAAGTGGCGGTAATAATGATAGCAGGAATGACAGTCGCAATGGCGTTCTGTTGGTTTGCAGTTCTGATTAGTTGCACCTAATTGTGGTATAGCTGTAGATTTCTGATGGCCGCGGTAATGACTATTGGCAATAGGTAGCAACAAGTTGGTTTTAAAAGTTGACAATGCTGCAGCAAGAGAATGGATATAAAAACTGTTATTTGAAGGTTCGACTTATATAAACTTCATTTGGAAGAATCTTTTTACAAATAGAGCAAGATAGAAGGTCAAAACATTGCCAGGGGGAAGCAGCAACAGTTTGAAAAAGTTCTAAAGTGGGCAGTTGGACTGTGGTACGGTTGATGAGGCTGGTGGTATGGAAGGAAAGAGAGATGGCTGAACATGAAGATTAAGAGGGGAGGTCTACATAGTGCAAGTTATGATTCTCTGAATTGCTAAAAGATATTAATTTACACATTTGAACATCCTAGAATTTTTAGATATTCATAAGTCAGACAAAAACTAATGAATAAGTGCACATTTTTAGCATCGCTGTTGCATCCTCATCACAAACGTTTTCAGTTACAAACAGTCTTACTACCAGAATTTCAAAAGGATTAAATTCTTAGCAAAGTTTTCGCCACATCATAGACACTCTTACCTGTTTCACAACTTCTTTCCGCACATGCTTGTGATGCTCAGGGGACCTATACATCTGATCTGAAAGCGCACGGAACTGCAAGTTATAGGGGAAATCAGCAACACTCCGTTAACATTTTCATCTTTCTGCTAGCATCGATCATGTTAGTAAAGATAGAGAGCATAAAGGACATATAACCTTCTTATTAAGCATTGCCCATACCTGACAATTTCCATCACCAGAGACCTTCATTTCGTATAGACCATAGACATTGAGCCTGAAAAATTGACACGAGTTTCACTAAGACACTAGGGCCTCACTACCAAAACTTGCTGGCATAAGTTTAATGATTCTCCAAGTTAATGAAAAAGGACAGATATTTAGAAATGAAATAGAAATATGCTTTGGAGCTTCAAATTCATGCTGAGTTGGGAACAAAAATTCTCACATGACTCTCTCTGATTGAAATATAAGCAAGCTCGCTCACATTTGAACAAGAAGTATCCATATAAATGGTTGCAGGAAAAATGCATTAAATATTAGATGTATATTTACCTTTGCATAAACACACATGTAGCAAAACGTGAATATATGCAAAAAAGATTTTCAAAAAGGAAGCCAGTTCAACAGTGAAGTTGAGACATACCTCTGAAGAAGGCGTTGGTGATCCAAACTGGCGTCACTAAAGTTGGGTATAAAAGAATTTATTCGTGGGATATGCTGAAGATACAAAAACTTGGTTAGAAGAATGCAGTAAGCATATATATTTCCTTGAAAAAGGCAAATGCTCTACAGATCAAAGAAGTATCAAAAGAATGCAGAAAGCACTATAATGGAAACATTACTGATCTATCCATCAAATTCGTCCAAATGCACAACTAGAGGAGAGAACCATATTGATTATGTTTAGGAGGTCATGAAAATATTAATGAAAATCCAGTTTGGTAATTTAGCAATGAAGTGAACTCCAGCTAGGCATTCAAAGAAGTTATAAAATTGAGGTATCAATCTATGGACCAGAATTAGTTCTTCACAACCAAATAGAGCAGCAAAAAAATGAAAGAGGAAAAGAGGAACCTCACAGGAATAGGGGCAAGATTAGAAAGGCGTCTGCCAATAGCACCATCTAGCTTGGCATATTCTTCTGACAAGACAATAGCAATCATCCGATCATCCTCAGTATCTTGGTGACTGCTCAATGATGTTGAGCTAGAACATTCACCGGTGCTATGAGTTCTATTCCTCATATGTAACCTAGTCACTATACTACCAGATTGTTTCCCTGTAAAATAACACGAACAATGAGCTTCTGCTCATAAATCGTTGAAGTTAGAAACTTAAACCCAACAGAAATCACTCCACAACATCAAAAGTAATGCAACAGAAAACAAATAAGGCATCTAATATTTGGTCCTGCTTAATCTTGATGACATAAAATTGACAAAGAGAAAGACTGGAGGGATTGAAAATTTTTGTGTTTAGAGAGAAAAACTCAATAAAGGGGGCAAAAACAGATACTGACAAACAAATTATGGTGAGAGAGAGGCGTCAGTAGAGAAGTTATGGGGGTATAAGAGATTGCAGTAATTTTTTTTTATAAAAAAAAAAAAAGAAAATCCCAGTTGGTGTAACAGAAGCAGTGGGTGACAACCTGAAAGGAGACAATGAATAAAGAAAGAGGCATAAAAGTTCAACGATCCCAATCAGAGTAAAGATAGAGGTCTCAAAGAAAGAAATAATTGATTTAGGGGTTAATGAATGCAGAAGAATAAGAAGATGTGGTTGGAGTGGATGAAAGGGATTGCAAAATTGGTTTAAACAACTATTCAAATGAGAGTAGAACGACAGATAATGTCAATTGACGTAATTTTTGTAGGTACGATATCTTGGTAAGGAAAAAGGAAGAATTAGTTCAATGAAGAAAAATATTGGATCTTGGATTAGGAGGTGAAATAATTTCTTCTGGGTTTGTGAATATAGAAAGTCATGTTGGTTTAACATCAGAAGCCGAATTTCGCACAGAGCAATCATAAAGAAATTGAACGGCTTGGAAGAAGAGAAGATAGAAAACAGAGAGAGAGAGAGAGAGAGAGAGAGAGAGAGAGAGAGAGAGAGAGAGAGAAGTGAAAACTACCAGGGAAGAGAGTTGCGTGGTGGAGGGAGGCACAACCGGAAGAAGAAGAAGAAGCTGGTGCAGATTGGCTGGGAATGACGGTGGTTGGGAGCGTTGAAAAGCGAATGATAGCAACTGTAAATAGGGGGACTTAGGAAGGGATTGACCAATCACTACATCTCATATTTATGTTATGCTGCACATATATATATCATTCATCTATAGATATTTTTACTCATAATGGATTCCCATTTATGGCGTCGACTTAATGGATTTGGAGGCTGGTGGCAGTTAGCTTCCGCGTTTTCCCGGAGTCGAGATCAACCCCGGTCGGCTCGGCTCCCGACGCGTGTCCCAATTTTCGTATGCTCTTAACTTTTTACGCGTTACTTTGCTAATTCAAATGTCAGAGACTTCTACCATGTACAAAATACTTCAAATTATATTATAATTCTAATTATACATGTCAAAAAGCCAACATAAGTAAAAATATTAGTGGTATCCTCTGAACCATTTAGGATTAAAAAGAAAAACATTAGTCGAAGTTGAAGAGAAGAGAGGTGGTTTATGAAGTAGTATGTTGATTTGGTCATCTCGAATTATACAAGTTTGGGTACAAAGGGTGAATAAAGCAGAGGAATAAGAGTGAGAAAAGCTGTAAATACACGAGGTGAATGTAGAGGTTCATGTATCCCACCAGCCATAAAAATGTGGCTGTGCCAATTGCCATATTTGCACCTCTATATACTGAATCTGCAATACGATTCATGGGGTGGAGTCCACCATGTCTCGTGACCTGTTGAAGGAGAGCTGCTTCTGCATCAACATTTGGCGATGGAACCTCCTTATGAACAAGTCTGCCACCCGGTCTATCTCGTCCTCCAGCCTGAACTCCTCCCCTTTCTCCTCTTTCGAGGTCTTCACCATGTCTATGACAGAACCACCCGCATCTTCAAACTCTGCATCTTCCGAGTCGAACATGGAGTGGGTGAGATCTGGGTACTTGTCGTTATTATGATCATCTTCTTGTTCAACTGGAATGGGGGCATGGAGCTCTATGCCTCTGGTGTGTTCCCCAGGATCTTGGTACTTGTTTTGGGTTTGGCCCATTAAAGCATTGAACTTGTGGGAGATGGAGGTAATGAGGATCTTCTTGTTACGGAGCAAGGAGAAAATAATGAGACGGGTCTTGAGAGCCCTGGTTTTGGACTTGAGCGCCATGGTTTTAGCCTTGGCCATTGTGGTCAACATTGTTATGATCTGCTTCAACAAACCAGACACCTTGTTCTTCATCTTGAAGCAGTAACTTTGATTATGTATCTAACAGGAGACGTAGGAGAGGAAAATGAAATGAATCTCAATACTTCTCAAGTGTAGTATTGGCATGAAGGAGAAGAAGAAGGGGAAGTGGGGTATTTATACAGGAAAAAGGGTTTGAAGTGGGAGGAAGAGAAGGTGGAAGAGTGAAGGTTAAGCAAAAGGGAAGGCAGGCTTTATGAAAAGTGAAAGTGAAAGTGAAAGTGAAAGGCAAAACCCAGGTTTTATTTGGTGGATTTGTCAAGATGCAGGTTTTGATTTTTCTTTTTCTTAATGGGAAATGAAATGAATGATTTGTTTAATATCAGGGCACCCAAAACCTGTTTATGTAAATGCAAATTTGTCGAGTGAGTCAAAAAGTCACCCATTACCTTTTGTTTTTCTTCTTTTTGGGCAACTCAAAATATCTTGATTCTCTTCCCCCTTACTTCCACTTTCTACTGCACTACTCTCCTTCCCATTCCCATAACTTAGCCATTAAGTCTTCAATTTTCACCACAGCACGCACGCACACACACTTATATATATATATATATATAATATCAAATTAAAATCACGATTTCCATGAAACCAAACATTCTTTTTTCCCTTCTTCACTAAGTACAGCCAAGTACTCCATTACAACATAATATATAAATATATATATATATATATATGTAAAGTAGGTTTCTTTACAGTGCATGCATGCAACTTCATGCAAATATCATTTACATTACTTCATCCAAAAGATCCTCCTTCATTTTCCTTGTGTTTTATTATTTTATAATATAATGAGAGTTGATTAGTTTATCAATCAACTAGTCTGCAATTAAACCAATAATTGCATCTACTTCTGTGACAAATTGGTTTTTATTTTATTGTTAAAAAATCAAAACTTTAATGTCCAACATGCTTTAATTAGATATCATACAAAAACTTGAGGAGCTCAGCCAAATGTTTAAGAGTAATATTGGACTTATTAGTGAGAGCTGAATTATATATGGTCAGTGCATACACCATGAACTGGTATTAAAATCCTTTAACACAAAATTTAATACTCTGTATATCCGTTCTAGATTTTAAATTTGATGCTTGAGAATATAAATTTCTAACTTTATAACCAATTAAATAATTGATTACCCTTTTAGTTAAAAAGACAAATAAGCTTCAAAAGGGAAGCCTAAATGAAGGGGATAATACTTAGAGACGTTAGGTGTAAGCAATAATTCACCAACATTTTCACTTTGTCTTCGTGGCAACTTCTCGTTGGTGCCGGTATTCAAAACTAATAAATTATGATAAAATGAAAAAGTAATTATAAAACTAAGAGACTAGTTTATGTAATAATAGGAATCTGGGAAAGAAAAGGGAGTTTGGTTTCAATAATGCAGGTTTGGCGTGTATAGATCAATACTGTGCGTGTGTATTTCAAAAAGAAACCAATCCAATCCAATCCATTACATTAGATTTAGCCGTGTGTTATATAACAAAAAAGAAAACACAGTATATTATTGATTAAAAAGTTCAGAAACACACGGTTCTTATCCAAAACCAGGGACTAATCATGCATTTCTCAATCAATAATTCATGACAGAGGGAGAGACCGTACCTAAAACTTAAAGAAACAATAACAACAAAACCTACAATTTAAGTAAATATGCAATTGACACCAAGTTGTAATGTTATTTTCACTCAAAGCTTTATCGCTTTTGCATTCTTAATTCAATCTAATCTAATTATAAATTGAGTACATTAGAAAATTTCATCAGAGAATATATTGGTGCCATCTAGCAACAAGTGTCAAACACCTATAAAAGACGCTCCAAAAACTTGATCACAAGATAACGAAGCATCTGCAAGCACCATGTGAACACTCGATAACCTTAACATAATCAAGAACGCGTTGCTAAACATGTTTTTCACCAGGCAGCATATGGAATCTCTCCATTTCTAACAGTTTCAGAGACCAATTATTTTTAGACGCAGTATAATCTATTACTACAAAACTCATTATTTCGGTCATTAAAGAGATTTGCTGACTCCAATCGTTGAAAGCATTTAGAATAAAGATATTGTGAAAAATAGTGAATTCAACATGCTCTCGTACACACTCTCATATCTCTCTCATTGAAAAATAGTGAATTCAACATGCTCTCGTACACACTCTCATACTAACTTGAGTGTCTAAATGACCCCGTTGTTAGAGGAACCAAGGTTCTTTTTCATTATCTCTTCCTGAAAAAGGACTACCAATGTAGTTGTCTACCAGCTCCTCAGTCCATCTACTAAATCATCAATGAAATCACTAGCAAACCTCAAATTCCTGGGAGTCTGTTAGGTTATTACGTGACATAATCTGTTACCACTCAGCTTTTCAATCAATCTATCAAGTAATTAGACATCACTTACCAGCTGTCAGCTTCTCTTTCAAGATTAGATTTCATCAGAAGATATTCAAAGTCAGCATTTTATAAATTAAAATATCTTAGACGTTTCTGCTGACATTCTTCTCTTAGATATCCCCAAGTGTCACAAATGGCTTAAGGTTGCTTTAACCTCTTCCTTAGCTAGAGCACTACCCTTTCTTTCAATTTATGTTTATGCACTGCTTTGATCTCTTTTTTGTAACGACAATATGGACAACAACATCAACAACAACAATAATAATAAACAAAATGTGAGAGATCATGCATTCTTAATAATTCAAAGATACTAACTTTAAAGGCCACAAAAATTTTTAGGTAATAATACAATATCTTTTCTAATTCGGCTCACCAAAACAAGACATGAAGTTTGCCCACTCTATTATTGCTTTAACATGCATTCTCTCGTATGATTTTTCATACTTTGTGTATAAGTTGAAGTGGATACATCAAAGGATCAATTCTTTTTCCCTTATTTCTAAACAATCGATTGACATTTATGTAGGTGGCCATCAATTTGAGCCCCAAGAAAAGGATTGATTATTAAGCATAAGAAAAAAGTCCAATTCTTTTTTAACTCAGCATTATGAGGTCTGAGTAATGGGCATTATGATATGAATGGTTGGAT
Source organism: Carica papaya (assembly GCF_054855325.1). Taxonomy (NCBI): domain Eukaryota; kingdom Viridiplantae; phylum Streptophyta; class Magnoliopsida; order Brassicales; family Caricaceae; genus Carica; species Carica papaya. The sequence goes on along the minus strand of NC_142309.1, from coordinate 5,339,144 downwards.
GCTAGATAATTTAGTGCACCTTAAATAAATAAATAAATAGCTAATTTAGTTGAACAAGCTTGCAAGGTCTGATACATATATTCGAGAGTTGTATCCAACATATTATTGAACTTGAAGTAGATAATGTGTTCCTTGAAGACAAGGACTCCTTTGCTTTGTTTGGAGCAGAGAGAACAATAACTTGTGGAGATGATTACTATATGATTATCATGACAAAAATCAGATGATCTAAGGATAAAAAAATTGGCTTCAAGTTCTATGCTGCTAAAGAAACAATAAATCCCTAACAAACACTAAGGGAATGTAGAGCCACAGGTCATGGTTTCATTTACCCAACATTCAAAAAGAAGCAGATAAATTAACATTGCAGCATGTAATCAGGAGAATCTCTAGATCAGTTGGCTTCCAGTACAGCGCTTCCAAATTTTGCAGGACCTCTACCAATGAGTATAATTATAATCCTAGCGGCAAGTTGGTGTTTTGAGAATAAGTCTTTTATTGATTTGTTAGCTTCATTTTATCAAGTTCAGCTTTACCAATAAACTAACTACACTGGGGCAATGTCAGACTCATGATACAGCCAAGGTAAGTTAGGAGCAAAAGGAAAAGTTATAGTCAATTGCCAGACTGATATCTTCTATTTCTCTCAACTTTAAGAACCAAAGAAAAAAAACCACAAACAATAAAAAGAGAACCCTTTCTCCATAACAAATCCACTTCCAACAGCTTACGTATTCATTAATTATCTCTCAACATATCAACATCTAAAATAAACCATAAATCCACTAGTAACCATGGGATCTTTAGAGAAGATTTACACCGGAAATTGATGATGATGGCTTCCAATTTATTCTTCTCTCTAATTAAAAAACCTTATTGCCTTTCTTTCTTTCTTTGTTTTAATACCTGTTCTCTGAGCCACAAATTATTAGACTGATATAAAGGTAGAAGAAACACCTAATCTGATCTCGAAGAACAGAAGAGCAACAACACAATCACAATCAACTATCATTAACCAGAGAATTTCACCTGCCACTCCAAGAAGATAAATGGTGATTTCCCCAATCTAGCCTGCCATTTTGCCATCTCTCTTTCCCATCAAACACATGTTCATGTCCAGTAACGGATCCCAGGCTCCCATAAGTATAACCATGAATACTACCCAGATAACGGTCAGGGGCCCAAGAATATAGCTGAGGCGGAGAAGAGCAATAACATGGGCCAGGTGGAATATGAAGTGGCGGTGGCTGTGACATATGCAGTGGTGGCGGCTGCAACATATGCGGTGGTGGTTGACCAGAGGAATCAGGCGGATGGAAATTGTAGCTTTCTTGCGTTGCAGGCGGTAAATAGTTTGCTTCCTGGTTTGCGGGATAACTGTAAGCATTTAGGGAGGTAACTTCTAATTCCAGGGATGGATACTGGATCCTTTCTGATGGGGTATCATCTTCAATCTGGGGGTACTGAATTTTAGGAGACAGAGGATTAACTATTGGATAGCCAGTGATATGGCTCCCCGGAGAATTGCTTTCTGTAAACTTACGAAGTCCATTCACCTTAAACGAGAAATTCAAGACTCCATTTGGTTTTCCATCTGTGCTCCGTACCTCGTAACTCATAAATCTGACAGCTCCATTGGATTCTTCAAGTAGATCCTTCAGGGGAACACGGACTTCTCCTATAGTTCTATCTACAAACAAGATTCCTCCTTCATGTTTCAGATCAAATTGAACAAGCAGGTTATCGCAGTCCTCTAACACGTCCTTCTTCAGATTGAACTGCATTCCATGGTTCCATTCAGGATCCCCATCACCTTCTCCATCCGTCGGTGTTCTCTGTTGTTGCTCTTGCTTCAATTTCCTCTGAGGATCCCCGCTGACAATTGAAACAACCGCGTAGACAGTGAGTTTCTGGAAAAAATTGAATGCTTTCAGACCTTTGCAAGACAATATCTTTAGTTCTATGGAAGCCGATTCCATTTGAAATAACTCGTAAAATCCTGATAATTTCTCAGATACCTAGCCCCAGACCGAGTCCTTAATGGGGCTCAGATGAGAAAACAGAGCCGGCAGACAGAATAAAGATTCAAACTTGGTGCCAAATCACCAATCGGCAATCTCCAAGAAACAGCATTAACTGGGTCTGTAGCTGAAAACGGACGGTCCACAAAAATTAACTGAGAAGTAATTTAGGAAATTGCGGTGTAATCAATTAAGGTTGCGTAATTATCATCTAAAAATTACCCGGTCATCACCTAATATTTATAATTATTTGATTTTTTTATAATTCACATAAAATTATTATTCTATTAAAAAAATTACTACAAGATATAACCATTTAATTTTTATAAAAACAAAATTTAAATTGAATCAATTACAAACTCATTCAATAAAATTTAAATGAACTATTTCATCACATATGAACCAATTTTGATATTTGGGTACTTATTAATATGTATGCAAGTAAAATCCTACCTGTTTACTGAGAAGCAAAAGGTGAAATCGTACTTTAGCCTTAGCTATGGACAGATAGTGCTGACCGCTGACCACTGACCGCTGACCGCTGACTATCACCGTCCAAACTGCTGACTGTCCGACTTTCAAACATGAAACTATAAATGATTAAAAGAAAAGGTGAAGCTTAAACAGCATCTGATGGGCATGAAAAAAGGGTTAGTGGAGACTGGCTCAATCGTATATGTACTGTTCTTTCTTGGTTTGGTTTGTTTTTTCAAGGGTCCTCATTAAAAATCGAGTCTTTCTTCTTAAAAGGAATGTTTGAAAGCATAGCCAAAATATCTTGTAACATTTACTGAAACTTCACCTTCAATCTATAGAGAGCAAGCCAGAAATACTTCACCAGTAATCGCCACAAGAGCAAATTCCTCCTTTAAAATGATGAAACCTGTGAGCATCTCTCACTACTATTTCCCTGCCTGTAACCTTGGAGATAAATTTAGTAGCAGTATGACAATCTCCACAGACTCTCAGGTTTTTCCTAATCCTGATCACGCTCTCAGGTCCTAAACTGAGGAGTCCGAAGACAATGGCCAGCTTCTCGCTGTGTGCATACAGCATTTTCTCCTTCATTTCTTCCTCCACATCATGCAACACAAAGTTCAAATCCGGAGAGTAACCTTCTCTTTTTATTCTATTCATCAGTTTTGCCAATTCCAAGTATATCAAATCTGTTTGCGGATGTGATCTATCCCCTGCAACAAAGGTGTGCACCATGTTTTTAATTTCTATAATTGTGCATCCAGCAATCTTCCTAACACCTCTCCTCTTCATTAGATCTCTGATGTTATCAGCTTTCTTTCTTTTACCAGAAGTCGCATAAATGTTGGATAAGAGAACATATCGACCTGGATTACCGGCATCCAGCTCAAACAAGGATTCTGCAGCCAACTCAGCCAGTTCTACGTTAGAATGAACCCTACAAGCTCCAAGCAGCGCGCCCCAGACCGCAGCATTCGGCTTTACTGGCATTTTCTCAATCAAATCCTGTGCCTCCTCCAATCGTCCAGCTTTACCGAGGAGATCAACCATACATGCATAATGTTCTGGTCCTGGAGTAACCCCGAAATCTCTAACCATGGAATTAAAGCATTCCCATCCTTCACTGACCAACCCAGAATGGCTGCAAGATGCCAATATGGATACAAATGTGATGTGGTCAGGCTTTGCTAATTCCTTCATCTCATCAAAGATGCAGAGGGCTTCTCTACCGTGGCCATGCATCCCATACCCTGAAATCATGGTGCTCCATGAGATTAAACTCTTATCTTGCATCCTATCAAAAACCTGTCTAGCATATGCTAAACTTCCACACTTCACGTAGAGATCAACAATAGCAGTATCTAGCTCTAAGTGATTATTGAAAAGGCCACGGATTATGATTCCGTGAATGACCCGTGCTTGCTGCAATGAAGCTAAAACTGAACCAGCTCTGACTACACAAAGAAGGGTCACGGAGTCAGGGATGACGCCTTGCAATATCATCTGGTTAAAGAGTTCCAAGGCTTTAATGGGGAAATCAGCTTGAGCATAAGCATCTATCATGGATGTCCAAGACACCAAATCTTTGTTTGGAATTTCCCGGAAGAACCAACTAGCCATGTCTATTCTTCCGCATCGCGCATACATGAGAAGTGCCGCATTTTGAACAGAATGGTCTCCACGAAATATAGTGTCCATGACGACTTTGCAGATATCATCAGCCTCATTCTGACTGCGGGCACAAGCCATGACATCCAAGAGGGCAGACCTTGTGGGTCTGATCCCCTCGTCCAATATCCGCGAGAACAAGGACAAACCTTGGTCGAACTGACCATTCTGCGCGCATGCACCTATCATGGAACTCCACGAGACCTCGTTCTTGCGAGGCATTTTATCAAACACCTGCCTGGAAAAGTGACAGTGCCCGCATCGACCATACATGGCGATGAGGGAGTTTGCAACGAAGACATCCGACTCATACCCAAACGCCACGGCGTCTTTATGAAGCTTAAGACCGAGGCAGAGATCGTGGAGGCAGCCGCAAGCCTTGAGAACAAAGGGAAAGGTGAAGTTATCAGGTGGGACAGCAAAACGGCGCATTTGGGAGTAAAGGATGAGAGAAGCGTGGTAATGGGCATTATCGACGAAACCGCGGATGATAACGTTCCAGAGGAAGACGTCGGAGAGGAAGGAAAGGGAAGCGGAGGAATAGAAGAGGGAAAAGGCGTGAGAGATAGAGCCAAGAGAGGCGTAATGAGAGATGAGGTTGGTGAAGAAGCAAAGGTTTTGGTGAAGGTGGGATCTTAGCATGGAGGCGTGGACGGTTTTCAGGGAGCGAAGAGTAGCACATTGCTTGATCAACGAGATGCAAGTGTCTGCTCCAATTGCTCCCTGCAGCGTTTGTTGAGTGTGCAGGTGGCGTGAGTGGCGCCATAGGCAAAGGAGACGAAGAGCTGAATACTTGTACATGTACCAAAGTCCAAAGTTTTAGCAGATTCCATGAGCTTGCAGGATTTTATTTTATTTTTTGTCTTCTTGTCCAAGAAACGTGTAGTCGTTCAATCTGCTTTCCTTTCTTGTTTCGTGAATTCAGTTGGGCAGTATAAAAGAGTCGGTAGTGTCTACGCATGCATTATTCTTTTTAGCATGGCTAAATATTTTATAGTTAATTTTACTTAAAAGTTTTAAAACGTTGTCATTAACAATTTTTTTTTTCAATGGCTTTCTATTTAACATAAATAATGCCAAGAACAACCATTTTACAAAAATCATCTATGAACTTGTAATCTGTATCACATAAGGCGGATTCCCTATTCAATGAACTAAAAAAACCATGCATCTAACTTGCTATATAGTTTGAACTTAAATCTTTATTTTACTCAACATCGTTCATTTAAAATTTTTAATTTGCAACATACATCTTACAAACTGATCACCTGTATGCTACAACATTTAAACTATTCCTTTTCCTTCTATTCAATTCAAGTGAGGTAGAATATACATAAAGTATTTTAAAAAATGATGGTAGTTTTGAGCAAGTTCACTCAATGAATAAACCAAAACAATCAATCCTGAGCTACCACTGTCCGCATTGATGAAAACAAAGATGACCAAAGAGTGACAAGAAAATACACCTCTTGACAAATTCCTCTGTCAAAGGCTTTGGGAAAGAATGCTGCTTTTCTCTATCACCTGGGCACCATCTTCATCCATTGATATCTTACTCCAAGTGGAATCTCTCAGAGATAGAATCTTAGCCCTTTCCAGGCCATTTCCCCTAAAACCTGTTATCTTTGATGACACCATAGGCATCACAAGAACTGCAGATGCATTGATCGAATCCTCTCCAAAACCTAGAGATAATGAACATGCAGTCTGCAAGGGAACCACCCCAAGTTTTAGATGTTAATCGCTGATTTAAAGCATAATAGCAAAGGAAAGTACATTTAGTTATCAAATTTGTACTACCTTTGCCTTGGCAATTACATCAGTTAGCTTCATAAACATTCCTTGCAAAATTGACTTTGCCTCTCTACACTGTGCATCTTCAGATGGTGGGATCAGCCTACAAATTAGTGGAGTCGGATGTCAAAAAGGTAAAAAAGAATAGATAAGAAATAAAATGAATTTCATATCCTTATGACTCATGCCTTCTTCCCCATCACTTTCTCAATGTGGATCTGGATAACGTTGCCACCACCTAGCGAAACTATTATTTTCATAGTAAATTCTTAAGCCAAAATATTCCAGATTCCATGGAGTCATGGGAGTCATGAACTTCTTTGTAGTTCCATCAAATTTTTGTTTCTTTACTCATGAATTACTGGTAAACTGGTTTCTTAGCCAAATTAAGAAAGAAAATCTTCAGAATTTTATGATGAATGCCTCTTACCTGTCCACTTCAGTTGACATGCTTGAAGACACCACTGAGACCAGAGACGAGTCTTTAACCTCACTGCCTTTCAACTCATCAGGTGCTAGTAGTGAAATGCCTATGAATACGCACATCATTCCTAGTATGAACATTGTCGTTCTCAGTGCATCAAATACCTGCTTAGGTACACAATTGAAAACATGTGAGGTCATCTAAATTCCACAATTATCAGCAGATTATGAGTCTCTACTTCAGAGTAAGGCTACATGTGTCATTTTTTTATACAGGAGATGTATGTAATTTGCGCCACTAAAATTATCATGTTCACTTCGGTGAGTTGTACACAGTCAACTTTCAGGCCATGCATTTGAGTTCTACTTGGATATGAAATAGGCTAAAACATGCTTCATGTAAGTGGGCATGTTTTTCTCATTACAGGTGACATTTATCTGTTTTTCTATGCAGATGTGTCGTAAGTAAATGGCAAACTTAAGAAAAAAAAACTAAAATTTTGTATATGTGTCTCTAAGGGAGATGGAGAGAGAAAGAGAGGAAGACCTGATATTCCTGAAAGTATACAAATCCTGTACAAATGGAGAAAAAGGTCCAAGCAATCTGAAACATGGGAACAATCAGGATTGCATCAAATAATGCCAATCCTTCATTCAGTCTTGTCATCTGCATAAAGAAGAGTAGAAAAAGCAATCAAATTTATAAATTCATCATCACCTGGCAGACCAAAAAAAAATATAGTTCTCTATGTTTTACCCAAAATCCAGCTGTACTTAGAAATAAAAGAAGCATGGAGTATGTGAACCAGCTGTGCAACTGATAACCATTGGACATGGCCAATCTTAGCAAATTAGATCTGGGACAAGAGGAAACTCGTATTAGCCCTTGAATGCAACCACATATTTACTAGTTATATTTCAAAAGGGAAATAATGCCTAAGGTGGCTAACTTACAGAGATTTTGCAAACAAGACTGAACATGATCCTACAGCACCTGAGACTATAGCATATGAAAAAGGAAGAAGCATATGCCAATAAGGTCTAAGATCTTGACCAGAATCAGCAACCACAAGTTCACCTCTCCTGCATATTCCACAGACAGATTAGAAAGATCGCAGAAGCTGGGAGATTTTCAATAGAAGGCTAATGGGTTATAGAATATGAAGAAAAGAGAGCCAGGTCCCGAACCTAACCTGTAAATGGAGTGATGCAAGGCAACTACCAAGACTAAGATCAGACAATAGACAAGGAATGTAATGTTGCTGTACTTCTCCGCCAACTGGTCTGGTGTGTAGACTGGAAATGAAACAAATAATATCTGTTACATTATCAATTTTTTCTTAAATTTACATAAAAATGACCAGTATCCTCACATATATGCTGCTTTCCACAGGCTTGAAAATAAATTTAGATGGGTTTCCCAGAGAAGGAAACAAAGTACTTCTTCCTCCCTATTAGCAAAAGGTTATTATGGTATTTCAAAAGATTTTTCTTTGTGAGCTCTATTATTTTCTAAAAACAAAAACTTAACAGTGAAGGATGAAAAGAAGTGAATAAGATGTAAGTGAGAGGAAGTATTTTTTATAATTCTTATGATATATGGTATCTTGCAACTATTTGGGCTCTTTAGGACATAGTAGTTAATTTTACAAGATTTGAAATTTGATTAGGATTTAGAAACTTTCTTTTTTATAATTAGTTTTTGTGGTATTTTCCTTACTGGCTTTAATCAGAGCCTATATAATTAGTGTAGTAGACCAGATGAAAATTCTATAGATAGTTATTATGGTGATATTTTCTTTATTTGGCTGCTTCTCCCTTGGTTCTGTTCTTTCTGTTGTTCTCCATCTCCATGGTCCTTGTGATTCTATGTCCACTGCCTCTAGTTTTTTCTTCCCTGATCTTAAATTTCTGTCTCTTTCCCTCCCCTACTCTTCCATTTTCCAATGGTAGATTCTTCTAGGTTATCCTTTGTTACATCAATCTGCCTCCTAATGCAGTGTTGGGAACCACCATTGGTTGCTGAAGCTATTTGCTTGCTGAGAAGGAAAAAAGTAGTATGGTGGTGCTAACAGCATTAAACAGTTTTTGTTGCTTCCAATTCTCGTTAGTTGGTGTTAAAGCATGATTACTTATCACTGCAGAGGTGTCTCAGATAGTTACTTTTTTTCTTGAATTGAGGAGCGGCCAGTGGTAGTAGACAATGTGCGATTCCTCGCAATCAAGAACAACCAATGAAATCAGAAAAAGCTTTCTTCCCTCGGCGATATACTCTCCTTTCTGCCTACTGATTATCCAATTCTACCAAATTCCTTTATCAGCTAAAACATGTACATGCATGTAGACCTTATGATTCTGAGCATACTCTCCATAATGTTATAATCACTTACATCATTGTGTGTGTGTGTCCTCCTAACTATCCTTGTAAATTCCTAGAGCAGTCTCATAAGTACCCACTATCTTTCAAATATTTTGAACCGCCACAGCCTGGTGTTGCTGGGTGGAGGAACATCTTGGAAATTTTAGCATTAATTTACCAAAACATCATTTAGAATGCAAGTCCAGTGAAAAGTTAGCAGCTAAGGGAAAAATTTATCGAGGTCTAAAAATCAAGTCGGAATACATACCGGGTGACTGATGATTGCCAAAGGCTACTAGGAAAGTGTTACCAAGGACTATGAAGGCCGTAGCAACCAGTACTCTGTCATAGAAGCAATATCATCTAAACTGAGATTAAATTATCAAAAGTAAAGGGAAAATCAGGACACAAACTCTACCATATTTTAGAAAATTAGCTCTCACTTCAGATTTTAACATACTTGACAGTCACCATTTTGTTCAACACAAAGTAAGCAAATGCAATGTTGGATACGAACTGAATAGATCCAAGGGCTGCAAGGAGTGACTGCAAAACAGGATTATAAAGAGATAAGAAAATCAGAAAGTAGGGCAAAATAAGCAAGTGAAGAAGTAATTGCCGCTTCAAAGATAATAATCTGTTTTAAACATCAAAATCATGTCGAGGTTACTGGAAAAATACATGCAGATAAAACCACCAAATCAGATAAAAATTAGCATTGTTTAAATCACACTGACCTGAGCAGCATAACCAAAGGAAATGAAATTGAGGCAATTTCCCAGAATGAAAAATAGAATACCTACATTTCAAGAATTCTATATTTAAGGTTGAGTTCATGGACAAAGGAAAAAAATACTCAGAGAGTACAAGACCAAGACTATACCTACTCTCCATGTCTGGAAGTATATAATAGGTTTCAGGGGGATCTTTCCTCCACCACCATCGAGAGTAGAATATCTTTCTCTCTGCAACAAGTATACACATATCAAACTACTCTTGAAACATGGTGCAACAGCCAACAATGAACAATAAGCTATCAAATATGCTGATTCCTTGTCGATACTTTTTGGCAGAATAAATTCATCAACACGTGATAATCTCCAAGCAGTTGCCAGTAGAGTGAAGGCTTGCATGTTCAAGCACATACTCGAAGAAATAGTAAAGCATGGCGCAGAACCATGTACTATAAGCTTGTGCTAATTAACAAAATTAACTGATAAAAGATTATGAAGAGAAAAACATGCACTTGAATGGTCAGACAAAAAATGGATGAGTATGGAATAGGGCAAACCTGATTATGACCCAATTTAAGAAGGTTAGTTCCAAAATTGATGGCAATGCTGCCAAAAAGGTTAATAAAAGCTCCGATGACCCACTCTCCCATGGTTTATATATGAGATGCCATGAAGGTAAGTCCACATAAAGAACTCAACTGGAGCTAGGACTTGAGTTGCGATCAATTCGCATGCAAACAAAAAGTAAGGTAACAAAATCAACTTCTATTGTATCCGCCAATGAGAGCCCAAGAGATGTCAGGCTCAGGTAGAATCTGCATACACGGATGAAGAAATTGAAGTTAATACCAGTAGAGATTCAATGAATGATGAAAAATAATTACAGTTGGAAAAGATGTTAAGTTTATAACAAAGAACTTCTCCGAAGATATAGAGGTCAATAAAAAAAAGAGAGATAGTTGGAGAGAGATGAAGATGGAAGCAAAAAAAGAAAATGCAGCTGTAAATTTATTGCAAAGACTACGTGAATTTATATCATCCAAGACGCAATCATTACACAACAAAGAATCAAAGTAAATTAGGATAGCAATCTCCATAAATGACCTAAATTAATACAGTAATATAAGGGAATAAGAAAATGTGGATCCAATAAGTAAGCATAAGCTATAAGAAGATTACCGACATAAAAATTCCGGTGCACTAACCTAAAAGAGAGTAAAATTTCAAATGTACGATAGAAATCTCCCCAAAATCCTGATTAACTTTAGCAGATTTGGGTCCAAGGCACGCATGAAAGGAATAAATCGTGGAGTAAATTGATAAAGGAAAGATTCTGCCACAAAAATCCATGAAAGAAGAGAGAGGAAGGAAAAAAAAAAGACGAGGAGCTTTACCAATTGAAATTGAGTTTTGAGTAGAAGAACAACAAAACGAAGGAAGACGATTTGTTAAATCTGATGCATTGAGGAGGACTCGCAGGGAGCAGATCCAAGAAGACGAACCAAATCTTTAAAATCGTACAGAAATCATTTAGTCAGAAAAATAAATAAATAAATAAATTTATAAATAAAAGTTTATTTTCTGGTGGGAGAAAATTAAGAAGGAAATTGGTTTCTTAGAGGGCAAAGAAGGAAGAAGAAAGGAAGTTGTGGGGTCAATTACTAAAATCGTGATAACTTAGCAACCGCGCAATGAACGGCGTACTCAACTTTTGGGCGACGTAATCGGGTGCATGCAGGTCTACGCTAAGATCGAATCAATCACCGTCATACCATTATCGGAATCTTAATCAACACAGATCTCGATTAGATACAAATCTCTGTCTTCGACAAAAAACCCAAACCACCTTCTCCTTGGCCCAACAGGATCGTTGACCATGCTGGTCTCGTGGATACAACCCTATCCAAGCCAAACCCAACCGAACATAAAAATCAATTTCTCGTTAAATCGTCGATAAGCAAAAACGTTTTTTTGACCAAAAAAACAAAATTGAAAAAGAAAAGTAATTATCGGATGCGGTCACTACCACGTGTCGGTTGTATATCCACTCAAAACGACAAATTCGATTAGATTCAATTGTTGCGCGCCGGTCCAATTTTAAAAGCTGAAACTTTTTTTGAATTGGAGGAAATTTCTTTCTTTTTTATTTTGAAAGCTGAAAAAGGTTTTTTTTTTTTTTTGTTTTTATTCCGGAAGATAGCGAAGACAGAGGAAGGAAGATGCAGGCGAGTGTTGAATCTGAAAGAGAAGAAGAGGTTCTCCTCGACGATAATGGCTTCCCGCTGATGGGCGTGAGTAATGAAGACGATGAAGAGGGAAACGAGTCAATTAGCGGGCAGATAGATGAGAGTTTTGCATCAGATTTCTACTGCAGTGGAACAGATTGGTCCTGCTTGTTGCCGGAAAATGGGGGCGATTATCATGGTGAAGTATCTTGCGATGAGAAGCCTCCAATCTCATCAGAGAAGAAGCTGAAGCAGGCAGATTTATTTCAGATGTGGGGATTGGGGAAGAAGAAGCAGCGGCTAATCAATCCCCAAGACCAGCGCACTGCTCTCTCCAGCTTTCTTCTACCTCCTTCCAATACCGACAAAATACTGAAGACTGCTAATTTTGCTACTTTCCCAGAAAAGACATCTCCTTCCCATGCTCTGTCAACGGATATAAGGAAGAGAGTCAGGGGGCCTCCCCAAAATGGGAACCGTCATTGTCCTTTCTACAAGAAAATTCCAGGTCTCCTTTTGCAGTCATTTTATTTACTGGCTTTCTCTTCGTTTTCTCAATTTGAAGATTGGGTTTTTGCTCCTGCAGGAACTCCCTTCACAGTGGACGCCTTCCGTTATGGGCGTATTCAAGAGTGCTCTGCATATTTCCTTACCCATTTTCACTCTGATCACTACGGTGGACTTACCAAAGCCTGGCCTCACGGTCCCATATATTGCAGCCCTCTCACTGCCACGCTTCTTAGGATATGTCTCTCTGTCAATCCATCGTTAGCACTTGCTTTCTTCTCACTGTATTTCCATTCTCTTTTTTTCCATAGACAAAAACAGCATTATAACACGGAAACAAACATTACCTTCCTCTTCAATTGAACTACTTTGTGCATATGGTTTCTTCTTACAATGTTGCATGCATGCAGGCTAATGCATCCATTGGAATTAAGTATAGAACATTGTATTGAAGGAATCAAAGTAACTTTACTGGAAGCCAATCATTGCCCGGGGGCTGTTCTTATCCACTTCCGTCTTCCAGATGGAAAATGCTATTTGCATACTGGAGATTTTAGGGCTTCTAAACAGATGAAGACTTACCTTCCGCTAGTAAACCATCGAGTTAATGTGCTTTACCTAGATACAACATATTGCAACCCAAAATACAAGTATGAATCTTTTGCACAGGAATTCTTTCCTCTTTTGTTAAGTCTGCTTCTGTGCTTTTGAATTCCATTAGACTTAAACAATATCTATTTCTTCAGGTTCCCGTCCAAAGATGAAGTATTAAGTTATGTTGTCAAAGTCACCGAGGCCTGCCTCAAAAAGCAACCCAAAACTCTCGTAGTAGTTGGGGCATATAGCATTGGTAAAGAATGTGTTTATCTTGCCATTGCCAAGGCATTAAAGGTGTGTTGTTTGGTCTATCTTTCTCTATATAATCAGTTCTTTATACTACTTGTATTCTCTCTATTTGATATGAAAATTTTCATATGGGTCTCATCACGCACTCATTAGTGGCATTTGGTAACACTAGCACGTTTCTACAAGTGCAACATATTAAATTTCATGTTTCAAACACGTATTTAGAAATTTTAGTGTTTCTTTTCCTCAATAAAAGAAAAAGAAAAGTAAAAATTTCATGGCTTTGTGAATAGGTCTCAGTTTCAAAGTTGCTAGAGCAAGCAATTTCAAATGCCTCTATGATTTTGTGGCTTTTTTTCATATGAGATACTTGTCTTTCTACTTTGCAACATTGCTGCAGACTGCCTGCTAAAAGAAGTTATAGATTCCCCTGCCATGACATAACAAAATAATATGAGCTTTGAACCTATTCACAAGATTTAAACATAAAAGTGAATTATATATTAGATAAAACTTACTGTAGCACAAGCACCATGGTACAAACTACATTCAAATGTGTTTCAGGTTAAAATATTTGCAAATGCTTCAAGGAGACGGGTTCTAAAATCTTTTGGTTGGCCTGATCTGTCTGGGAGCCTTTGCACAGATGGAAAACACACACTTCTTCATGTGCTTCCCATCTCATCTCTGCGGTTTGAGGTACTTTACTGAGACCTCATCATGATATTTCAGAACATTGTTTTCTTCTCTACAATTTTCATTGTATTAACTACGTTCTTTTTTCTTTAATTTCCTCTCAAGAGCTTGAGAGACTACTTGAAGACGTATAAGAATCAATACACAGCAGTTTTGGCATTTCGGCCAACAGGTGTTACAATCTAAGCCCCTGACACTCTTAGAGTCATTATTCACATGCTGGCCACAAATCCCTGAAGTTCCTTGGAAGCTTGTTTAATTTCTTCATTTCCCAGGTTGGACTTACTCTGAGACTGTAGGCAACCAACTTGATCGAATTAGACCCAGTTCCAAAGGCAATATCACAATTTATGGTGAGTTGAATTTAGGGTCCAACTTTGGTTTATACCGAATGTTATACTCAAATATAACATTATTGCTAAAATTGATAATGATGATAATATAGTGTATTGCTAAATGTAGGACCCTATTGTATTTTATGTTTTTGTATTCTTATGTTGTTCTTTAACAGTACCTTGTTATTGGATTATGATTGTCTAACTTTAAAGTCTACATTCTACAGGAGTTCCATATAGTGAGCACTCAAGCTTCACAGAATTACGAGAGTTTGTTCAGGTTTGATTCTGGAACCCAACAATCATATCAATTCTATATATTTGGGAAGCATCTCCGTGATTTACTCTGTCTGCATCAAATATTTGCTCTAGGTTCTTCTCTGTCCTTCAGTAATCCAAGGATTTATAATTTTTCAGTTTTTGAGACCTGAGAAGATAATTCCTACTGTGAATGTTGGGAATGCTGCTAGTCGAGACCAGATGCAATCCTACTTTCGGGAATGGCTCAGAAACTGAAAATTTTCAATTCTGGTAAATTGAAAGTTGGACATGCCAATATATGGAACTTCAGTCTCTAATTTGGTGAAAGTCGACTCTATATGCATGTTGAACATCATGTGAGTGTAAGCAAACCATTGAAGATTTAACATAGGCGTGGGAAGAACAAATTGGTTGGTAGACCAATAACAGAAACAGTCAAAATTGGTGAGTAGGCAAATGTTTTATATGAGCGGGAACCAATAGAAATATAAATAAACTTGTAAGCGAAATCAAAACAACTATGTAAAAGATTCTGAATATATTCAAATTCAAAATCTCTCCTCTCTAATATCTCTCTTCTCTCTTCTCTCTTCTCTCTTCTTCATCTTTCTTTTCTCGCATCCCTACTCCCTCACTCCCTTGAAGTTAGATGTCCAAAGCTTCTGATGCTGTGTTCCATGTCAAGTATCTTTCCATGTGTCTTCTGAGGCTTAGTTACATTTATCTTATCATACAGCAAAACAATTTGGCGAAAACGCTTTCCTTGTTGCTCCAGGATGGGTTTTTGTTTGACAACCTTGTCCATGGGAGATGTGCATAAAACAAGGCTTCGAGGAGAGAGTTTAGATGAAGTTTTTGTTTTTGAGGTGGATGAGCAGAAGAGGTTTGATGCTTAATTCTTATGAGATGGCAAGTGGTCATAAATTTTCTTGACAGCAGAAATGCAACTTCCTAGTAATTGGCTTATTGAAGTGCGGAAGTTCCACGTTTTTTAAATTTCATCATATTGTGCTGCTGGCCGGTTGTCATAGTTCTGTTGAATCAGGGCCCGGCCAACTGATTACCTTAACATTGCTGGACACTAAAGGTGAAAAGACAACGATGCATCAAAGTTAATTTTTTGTAAACCATATTATTGTAGATATAAATAGCATGATTACTTATTTTCTTGCATCTCTTACTCTCAACTTTTCTTTCAGCTTTTGTATATATTGCTCCAACCGAAATGATAGAATCAATCAACTACCTACAACTACATGGAATATCACGTTATTCAACTGTCGAGTGCAGCTACCCCAAAGGTGATCGATTGCATGCAAGCAGGGACATAAAGTTACCTCATTTACATATTATTCAAAGACCTGTTTTGCCGCCGATCACCCCTAATTTGCAGCCCCAATACAACAGCAGGTTGCTACTTGAAGCAAGAATATTCCCTTCACAGACACCCAGAGAAGCAGAGCAGGGATGCCTCCACGGCCACTAGGTGGAAATGGTCATGATCCTTGAGAGTGAGGAGGTGACTCTAACCACAACAACATGGAATTGGCATCCTACTGATTATCATTTTTTGTTTTTCTGTTCCATAGCTTGATTAGGCATTATTTACCTCAATAATTTCTTAAATCAAATTGTATAAATGTTATTTTCTTTAATAATTTAATAAAAATAAACTATTTAGATATTTTTTTAATTTAATTTTAACTAGAATTATATTTAAAATTTTTAAGATTTCCTTCTAAAAGTTAACAGTCAATGATTGAACTAGAAATTTTTTAAAAAGTAAGATTAAAATAGCAAAAAAATTAATATATGAACCAATTTAAAAAAAAAATTTAAATAGTATAGAGACCGATTTAGTATTCGGCCATACTTTTGGTCCAAATTTTTACTTGTTACAAATCTTCTAGCAGGTTACACTATAAAAATTTATCCAATACCAGATTTTGCACCATCAAACATGGTCACTGGATATAAGCAAAGCATTACCTTAAACTTGATAAGAAGCATAATCAATCTACAAAGTACAGATAAGGCAACACTCAAGTTCTAAGATGTCATTCAATTGAATGTCAAGTGTATCAGTACATGATGCCAAATGCTATTTTCTTAGTTGAACATTATATATTAGATTTATTTTCTTCCCTTCAGAAAATACAATGCGCTAAAAACCTATTTTAACTTCACAACCAGCAACAATCAGCAGCCATGCTTCCTTTTACAACCTACAACATCAAAATCTCTCTACACAAATTCCAACCATTGTGGAAGCCAGGGTCCCTAGTGCCCATGGATTTGCTGTCAAAGGTTGTAACTACTGAAGTTATAATAAAATCACTCTTACTCGTCCCCAAAAGAACACCTTTTTCTTCAATGACTGTCTGAATTATCCAATAATTGATTGATAACTAGAATCTAGAGAGGTAGTCCTGCCAAACTCTGCACTACAATTTCTTGGCCTATCTTTGCTTAGGTCGACAAAAAGATGTAAGCCATGACATTTTTTTTTAAGAAAGTGCCCGAAAGAAGCATAATGCATTCTTCAATACTCTTCTTAGAAGCCTCTGTCTCCATCAATCTCACATTCTCTTGACTCAAAAAGTAAGTATTCTAAACCTAAGATCTTCATAACACATGAGAACAACGTCCTCTCCTTCAGCCAAACCCCGCAACACACAATTATAAATAAATCATACTGTCCATAAGGTTTCTAGGCCCAGCCATGAATCAACATGACATATGATATGATTACATCAAAGCTTTTACTTGTTATTCTTCGAATAATCATGAAAGAAAAGTGCTAAGACACAAGAAACGGAGTAAAAACAAGAAATCATATAATAGCTTCTGTGGCAATCATCAACACAAAAAAGGAAGTGCAGAAAAGTTGCAAATAAGTTTGAAGGAAAGAACAAACTTTTTTCTTATACACAACAAAATCTCTCAGTCAGAAGGTTACATAATTCCCCATCTCCTAAACTAACAACCCTTCAGATCAATTACCACGGGCAACTCTAACCCAGAGCAAAGACTTCATTTTTGATGGGGAAAAGAACAAAAGAAAGATAGAAAATCTTGGTGTGAAGCTAAAAAGATAAGAGAAAAAGCATACAGTAAGGGAGGGATCAGGACTGAGTGCCGGTCAATGCCTTCATCTGGATGTGATTAGTATCGGTAGCATTGGTAGGCAAAGCCTCGTACGATCCCAATCTCTTCATCCCGACACACCTAGCAACAAAGGCATAGGTAAGGAAGAGGATGAGGGCCAGGAACAGTACATGGAGGAGAAAGAGGAGATCCAAGATGGCGACAGCCCTCAACCCGGACACTTCCGGATCGCACTTGGTGGAGCTCTCAACGCCGCTGACGACATCGAGCAGACGGTGGCAACCTTCGGGGATGAAGGCGTCGACGTAAAGAGAGAGGCCGGTTTGGAGCTCCCAGAGGCCGTGCAAGCAGATGGAAAGAGCAAGGGCGGCATCGGCGACGAAGAGCTTGGGGCGAAACGCGAGGATGAGGCAGAGGAGGGAGGTGAGAGCGGAGATGCGTGCTGAGAGAGAATCACACTTGGCCTGGAGAAGGGAGGTCTGGAAGGAGGCAGCGGAAGCGGAGGATGAATAGTGAAGGAAGAAGGAAGCAGAAGCTAGGGCAAAGAAGAGATCGTGAGGAAGGGGAAGGAAGGGAGTAGATTCGGAGAGGAGGAGAGCCAACGCAAGGAGGAAGAAGAGGAAGAGGACAGCAGCGGAGAGAAGGGAGGAAAAGCGATGGACGGGAGTGCTGCCTTTAATGAGGGGGTCAGAGTCAGAGGAGACAAAGATTTGGTGGGCGATGGAGATGAGGAGGCAGACAAGAATGAGGTAGAGTTGCAGGTGCTTAAGGCGAGGATGATGATTAGTGGAATTGTTGGAGGAGGAGGAAGGAGAAATGAAGAGAGGAGGGAAGGGATGAAAGAGCTTGGCGGAGAACGATTGCGGGGATTTGAGGAAGTTGCGGGTGGTGCAGATGAGATGGTAAAGACCCAGTAAGAATAGTGAGGAGAAGGTGAAAAGCTGATATATGAAAGCCGCCATTTTTGCTTCCAAGTTGTAACCCACCCACGGGATCAGATCGATTGAGCAGAGGATTTTCAGGGTATTTGGTGTTCGCTACAAATCCTGAATACTGAATAGAACTCAACACCAAAACAACACCGCCCATCGACCATCGATAATTAATTATTATTCTTTTGGGGGAATGGATTACACAGCTCGCAGGCCCAATACTATTCCCGCTTCGGATCAATGTCTTCCATCCACCCAAACCAAAACCAGCTTTCCTTGGTTAACCTCGAGTCTCAGTACAGTTAAGCTATCATGTTCAAGGCAATGGTTGATGATCAACACAAGAAAATTTCATTACATTACCAATAATAAATGTTATTTGTCTTATCCCACACAAACCATACCAACAACTTCCCTCCTGTCTGTCTCTGACTTCTCACAAGTCACAACAATCAAATCTCTTCCCTGGTTTATACACTAGCACATATTCAGAAACAGCAATTGCACTCCCAATAAAAACCATGATAAACTGAATGCGCCTCTCATCCAAGAAACATTAACATTACATTTACATCATGTACTTGGGAAAAGAACAGAATACACAACACAAAATTTCATCTCCAAAATCCTCAATGCCCCATCAACCATATATCCTGCACTTTGAATGCTGCTATAGTATAAGCACCAGGAGAACAATAACCAATATCAATCCGAAAACCACCAACACCCACCAGCACTGCAACCAAAAATACTTCATTAGGGGAATCTAACATCCAGGTCTTTTACAAAACTACTGACAGAACCAAGGAAACCTAAAATCATTCAGTTATGTAATGCACCTATAAAACTCTCTTCACAAATAAAACATTTGTAACGTACAATTAAATTTTCTTCTTGGTTAGGCAATGCAATTTTTTTTCTTTTGCTTCCTACTAAACAGACTTTTGCAAATAGTGACAGCTTAATTATGCAAAGGACTCTGCCCACATCCCTTAATTTTGGCATGCCTTGCTTATAATGTACTACCTACTCATCATTTTGAACTCTTTTCCCTTGCGCATCTATTTACCCATCATTAACCAAAGGAGTTAAATATAGTTCTATTAGCAATTGACGAAATGCGTCATTCCAGGAGGGAAATTCAAACCTTTCGATGGGACTCAGCAACCAGCCAGTCTCTAGAACAAATACAGGTTATAAGATAACAAACTATTTTTGAGGAAAATACAAATTATTATAAACAAGCCACCCATGTAGGAAAAATGAATTTAGTAGGCCAACCCAACGGGAATTTACAGCTCACTCGAATTGCATGGGTAATAGGCCAACCGTAAGAACAAGCTCAACATCAAAAAATTTTAGTAGAATAAAATCACATGGTGAAAGAATTTGATTGGATTCCTTCAAGGCAATCAACCTGCTACAGGAGAAGGCAACTACATTCCAATGCTAACTACTACTAACATTTTCCATTTGTCTATCTTCATTCATCCAAGAGAACTAGTTCAAATCGCTGTAAGAGATTTTGGTGCCTATTTGAAGAGTTTACTTCTTACCCATGAAGTACGGGATTTTACACTTTCTGAAGCCTTGGCTAAGAGAACTTTAGATTGTGCTGATGCAGCAGAGGAAGCATCAATGTTGGATCGGACATCATCTGTGATACAAGTAAACAAAATCCCCATTAACGACAAGGCAAACAGCCAATACTGATACAAGCCATCCTCGTGGCATCGGGCATCTTACCTATAACCACATGCTGATCATGAACCAAGACAGCAAGGTCCTTGAATATATCATTTGCTTCTACAATTTGTTGTTCTATGTCTCTAATGCCTTGTTCCCTTTCCTCCATTATGGCCTCGTTAAATGAAATTTCATTATCCAGCAGAAGTATCTCCTGCCTGAATGTTTCAGTTCAAGAAAATTTATTTCAAATGAAGACCAGTAGATAGATTGATTTCATTATCCAGCAGAATTATCTCCTGCCTGAATGTTTCAGTTCAAGAAAATTTATTTCAAATGAAAAGCAGTAGATAGATAGTCACAAAGAGACAAACAATGAGATAAATTCTTGGACACACTTAACCGGTAGAGACCAAAGACTTCAGTAAAGACCAAATGAAAATGCAAGTCTTGGTGGTATTCAATTAAATCCGAAGGAAATAGGAAATTTCGGTTAGCAGAAAAGAGGAAATGTAGTTTAAGCAACTGACAATTTCCAGACAGTAGGTGAAGAAATTGTTATTCTTTCTAATGATCATATGTGGAAAAGCTAAATTAACAAATAATGACGCTATGATCGAGATATTTTAGGGCAAAAGAGAACGAAAAAATGGCTGATCGGAGTACCTCTTCACTTCCATAAGAAAAGGCTGGGTATCCTGCACCACTGGATCCTCGGAAGGATGAGCAGAAGCAGAGCTACATCCAGAAAGCACAAATTAAGTTAGGAAATGGAATGAGATAAGAAAGCAATCCAGAAGAAGTAAAGAGACGTGTCATGTATGGTATACGTTGGTGGTAGGGAAGAAGATGGAGGAAGAGAAGGCGCGTAAGTGGACTCGCGCTCAGAGGCAAGCTGCTGAACTTTCTGGAATTCCTGCAAACTGGTCTGAAAATCTCTGGCAAGCTTGGCATCCTCAACTTTCTTATTGGCCTGCAACATCCATGGAGGAAGTGAGAAAGAGCTAAAGTTAGGGCTTGATATGAAAGAGAGTGAGAGGAAGTGGAGGGGGAAGGTTACACTGATACTGGGGCCATGATCGGATTCGGTCAACAATTTGAGCTTAGCAGAGGTGTCTTTGACCAAATGAAGAATGCGTTGCCTGGTTTTGTGCCTGCGGAATGGAAGAAGCAACGGACTTCACTCTAAACAAGCGACAGAGAAGAGGAAAGCAATAAGAGAATATGGGGAGAGAGAGAGAGAGAGAGAGAGAGAGAGAGGGAGAGAGAGAAGAGACAGTTTCTGGCGATGATCAGGGGTGTCCTTGGAGGTTCCGATAGTATCGACGAGACGACGGAAGGCAGCAACGGCGGTGTTGATCTGGAAAATTCCGGCGGCAACGACTTGAGCTGGGTTCTTAGAAGGCATTGGTGAAGAGGAAGGAGATGGGTTGGTGCCATTCTGAAAATCTTGGAAGCTCATTTTGGTTCCTCCTGTAGTGGGTTGGTTTTGATTAGAACGAAAGAGAAGAGGGTGATGTTAGTGGGATGGCTCCACCTCCATGGAAACAGGAGGAAGAAGAAGAGGAAAAGAATTTGTGGGAAGCAAGAGAAAAGAAGTACTAAATGAAGGAAGGAATAAGGAGTGGGGAAAAAGTGAGATGGGGAAGAAGAAAGTGGAAGTGAAAAGGAGAATGACAGTTGAAAGCATAGATTTGGTTGGAGGGAAGTGAGATTGGTGGTTTCCAGTTGGTTTGTTGTGTTTGGAGTTGAGGAGATATGTAGTGCTCTGTCCTATCATCCTTGGAATTTTGTCAGTCCGGGGAAAAATAAGTGATTTTCGTTAAACAAGTTCTTTTAGTTGTGATCAACTATTTATTGGTTAAATAGAGCCTGGAAGTGTGAATTTAAATTCTGAACTGTATATATTCAGTTATAGTATATGTATATATAGGTAAAGCAGTTCTCTTTTCATATCATCTGTATATTCTTATTTAAAAATCCAATCTTTTCAATAAAAAAGTGTCAGACATTTCAATTTGAACTTACAAATCTCCAAACCAAATGTCATTTTGGTCTCAACTCATAATATAAATAATAATTATATTACATTATATTATTTAAGTATGTGTCATCATCCATGAATTTATTTTAAACATCTTCAAATTTAGCTAACATTTGAAACCATTAAACCAAGTGATCAATTATTGCATCAAATTAAAATTTATTTTTAAAAAAGAAAAATGAATAACTTCATTTTTTTTAGTTTGCATCAATGGGAAACAATTATATAATGCTTTTATTGAATTTAAATAATCAGATAAAATACAAGTTATGTACCGAGTCTCCTAGAATGCACCTTACATCTGTTTATCTTCTTATAACTTCATTCCTAGCTGGTTATACAATATGTAAACAATTCAGAGTGTATTCCAAGTATACAAAATAATGGCACACCCTCTTTTTTCTTACATCTATCTAAAATCTGGAACCATTATAAAGTGACTGCCTTCTTCCTGAAGTCTACGGATTTCAGAAGACTATTTTCTATGCAATGTATCAAATAATCGACAACAAAAATGATCACCCCTTCTGCACCTCAAGAGGACAAACACCAAACCCTCACGAACAAGAGATTCATCGTGGCTAACCAACAGTCCTTTTACTATAGCAGCCAGTTAGAATGTAAGTGTAAGTTCATTATGTTGCTTGCTTTCCCTCTTATGTCCTGCGAGAAAAGGAGAGACACGGCCAATCAGAAAAACTACTAATCACAACAAAACAAGCTCAATCATTTGTGCTTTTCCTTACCTGGTAAAGTGCTTAGGTACATCTGATTACATCTCACCATCACCAAATAAACTATTTTTCTTGACAGAATTTTTGTATTACTATACAAGGGCATCTCAGCTTTGAAAGACCATTACGGTACCACCAAGAAGAATCAATCGGTGTGTGTTCCCTCTGCGTGAACTCCTAAGTACGGGCTACACAATGTTTAGGAAGATAAACAGAGTGCCCCCTGAATAAGGATTCTAATATTTGATGAGAGCAGGAAGTGAAGCATGAAGTTCAGCCAAGCATTGGAAGATCCAATTGAGTAGTTGTTCTCTTGGTAGCTCCAAAAGAAGTTCTGCCTGCAACATAATTGAAACATAAACATGTGGACGGGTGACCCAGAACTAAACATTTCAAATCAATCATTGTGAAAGCAGCAAAAGAACATGTAAACCCAAGGGCAATTATTATTTTCAAAAATAAAAGGAGGATATTATTAGGAGAAAAAAGTGAGTAAAAAGAGCAAAGAAAGCTTTCCTCTTAGCAAAAAGAAAAAATAAATACAAGTACAAAAAGAAAAAAAAGAAGCACATCAATATAAAATAGCCTCTAAAGTACTTTGTATAGTTGACAGAGGCAACCCTGAAAAAACACATGCACCGTAGCCCACGAAGAGGCCACGCACATCCTTCTCTGTCAATACACTGTGTAGAGTTAATATATGTCGTATAGATCCAGGTTTTTCGCTCCAATCATAAAACCTAACATCCAGCAAAAAGGTAACAACCATAACACTACATGCTCTTCTTCACACAACCCTTCAAACGGGCCATTGTGCAATTATGAAAAATATGCAAAAGGTTGAAATCTCTAGTTCCCAAGAGTCATGTTGTCAAATGGGTTGTGTTGGGCTACCACAACTCACAATAGGCACTGGGCCCGCTGAATGGTAGGCCATGCAATGCCTAGCATGGCCAGTGATCATGTTAGCCTGAGTTCTGGCCCAGTATGGTCTAGGCACACATGGGTTAGGCCCCAACAGGGTACTGCCATTAACAAGAGAAAAAATATTTCGAAAGAGAAATAGCCAAAAACATTATCAATAAGGTCCCAATTTCTTCTTTATTCCCAAGGGGATGACCTTTAAACAAAATATATAACGTCTGAAAACAGAGACCACTATTCCTAGAAAGCTAGATACTGATTGATTTAATAACCTAAAAGTAAGACATTTGGTGAAACGTACAGCAAAACTTGTTGAATATGGTTAGGAGTCAAAGGCATAGGCTTATTATTTCCTCCCTAACATTCGTTAGTCCCCCCAAAAAGACGTTGGACCTCCAGTCAAGTTCTCAACCAAGTCAAGTGACCATACTTAGCTTCAGAGTTGAAGCACGCAGCTTCCATGACTTCCTCACCCCAAGATATGCAAACTTCCTGGCATGAAAGGTGCCAGGTATATTCTCTCCCTTAATGAGATAAATAGGCAGGACACAAAAACCAAATACAATTATTATTCATATGTAAATTACCTTTATTTGATCTCCCTCGAAAACCAAAGTATTTCGGTAAACATCAGATGTCATAGAATCTGTTATAAGCTTGAAGACCTTTTTACTCATCTTTGTTCTCATGCCAACCATTTTTCCTGAAGCATAAAGTCTGGTAATCCCAAGATCTGCTGCCATTCGCCTTACATAAAGCTTCTTCAATAGAATTTCCATTGAATATGGCTCTTTTCCATATTGGCGGCGTAGGTTCTCAGTGAATTGCATCAAACTCCAAATATCATTCTCAGCAGCCTCCTCAGCTTCGTTGATGATTTCCATGGGGTTCTCCAGATAATTAATGTACTCAGAAGGAAGACGAGGGTTTATATTTATATCAATCTGACATTTAAAAGCCCCAGCTAAACCATTAAAATCCACAAAATTCACTGTGCCACATTAATGTAATTTCAGTTTAATACTCAACATTACACATCCATAAACAGCAAGAACTGAATTTTAACAAAGTTAAGATAATATTCTTGAAATATTTTAATGAGCATTTTGGAGAGTGGAAAAATACCTGTACTGACTGATAAGGAACAGATACTATGCAATGCTCGTCTACCTTTAAAGAAAAGAAAAAGAAACTGAAGCCAAGACAAGCCAATTGTACCAGTCTAGAAGCATAGCTCATCAACCCGAAAGAAAGTGAACCAAAAGCTAGAAGATACCTTGGACAAACTTTCAAAAAGCATTTCAAAGAAGAGATCGACGCCCACATTTCCTACATCTCCTGTCTGTTGCTCACCGAAGATTGTACCAAAGCCTCTAATTCCCATGTCCCTTTCTGCAAGTTGGAAACCTTGACCCAGTTCACGACATTCTTCGAGAGCTGCAAGCCTTTCCTAAGCCCGGTGATAGCGTGAATGTTACTTTAACAACCATCTAATTATATATTAACCAATAACCTAAACGACGCTGACAGCAAAATGTATACCAATGCTTGCTCAGAAAGCAGTGACTTATCAGGATAGAATAAGTATGCATGAGCTTCCTTATCTGCACGGCCCACCCTTCCACGCAGCTATCAATATGAAAATCAACAGATGAATAACTCCAAAAAGGTTCCATAATCAACCAAAGTTGAAAACAAAGAAAGTGTAAAAACAAGAAAAAGATCCATGAATAGAGGCAGAAGAAAAATAGCAAGGTCTAACACATAAGAATGCTCATTAGCCTGAGATCTTGAAGGAACTAGAAGCCAATAGGAGAAGATATGATAACTCAAGAAGCTTATGAGAAAAGAGAGAACATATTCATTCATGATATCTATTCAAGAGAGTTCCAATTGTTGTTCTTCCATACACGTTGAACAACATCAGGAAGCAGGAAAGGGAAAAAAGATATACCTGATACAACTGTGCTAGACCAAATTGTTGAACATCCTGAATTATGATGGTGTTTGCATTCTGAATATCAAGCCCACTTTCTACGATATTTGTGCATATAAGAATCTTAATTTCACCTTGTGCAAATCTCTCCATTGTATCCTCAAGTTGCTTCGAATATTGCTGCAGATAAACAAAGTTGCCTCAGACACAGTAGAGACACAAATGACTGAAAACAAACTGATGATTAGCAACATGGAAATTTATGATCATATTTAACTAATGGTGACATTGCAGTTTTGTATACCAAGGCCTACTTTTAAAAACTGTTTAGCCCACAGCTCCACCACATAAAAATGTAAGTCAAACTATGAAAGGATAAAGGAGAGAGAACCACCTTCCCATGTGCAATAGCTATGTCAATATCTGGAAATGATTGTTCAAGAAAATCCATCACTTCTTCAAGGCCTGCTCAGTGAGAGGAGCACAAAATACAAACAAGAAACCAAAAAACAAAAAAAAGAACACAAGAAAACTTAGAAGAATATTATATATAACTCACTTCGCTCTATTTCATTGATGTTAAAT
Organism: Carica papaya; assembly: GCF_054855325.1. Taxonomy (NCBI): domain Eukaryota; kingdom Viridiplantae; phylum Streptophyta; class Magnoliopsida; order Brassicales; family Caricaceae; genus Carica; species Carica papaya. The sequence goes on along the minus strand of NC_142309.1, from coordinate 5,312,849 downwards.
AATCCTTATTTGGTTTACTCTCTACACAAAATGACATTTAAAAAAAAAAAATCCAAATCCAGAAAATGATGAAACACTGGAAGCATACGGCACAACATTACACATGAGCAAAGAGATTCACAAAGGACATAACAAATCATGAAGTTACCTTTAATTCGAGGCAAAACATAGAAAACTTGGCCTCCACGATCCAATTCATACTTTATCGCTGCTATTACCTTCTCTTTACCAGATGCTGAAAGATGTGTTCTAATAGGAACCCTTTCTGGAGGTGGAGTTGAGATTAAACTGAAAATAGAAGGGATGAAAAGTTAAGATAAATTTTTGACTGAAGTCTTCAGATTTGTCATAAAAATACTTATTTCTTTGCTTTCAGATCTCTATTTAAGTCCCCTCCCCTCCTCCCCACCTCTGAAGTTAAACAAATACCATCAACAATGTAGAAAAGTGATGCCGTAATACAAGAGTTTATCTGATTTTATGAATAGAATTAATCTAAAACCAACAGAGCTTGATCCCTACAGCATGATACCAGTTTGATGAATCTAGTCAAACAAATGTTCCCAAGGGACTTGATTTGAAACTCAGTAAATCAAATCAATCGTAATCCAGAGAACACATAAGGCTTCGAAGTAATCTATGAGTTTCCGATATCCTTATATATGGTTATGATATCTGCTCATGCTTTAGTTGCCAAATGCAGTTGTTTTCACTTTAAATGTGAGGGGTAAATATAATGCTCTGAGAGCAAACACTACTAGTTCAATAACCTTTCAAACATAAACCACTTGTTCTCAATAGGTTAAGTTAAAATTATTGGTGGTATGTGACTTGAACTTTTAGATAGTGCTTAATAATCACACATCTTTCCTACTTGAGACTGAAGTATCACAATAAATCTTAGGATATGATACTTAAAGGGAAACTTATTTCACTCTAGTCACTGCTTTTTCATCTTTTGGTGCTTGAAGTTCCAGACTCTTCCACCCACTGCCCTTGCTCACAAATTCATAATGGAAAACATAAGAAAATAGAAATCAGTAGCAATTAAGAAAATTGAATCACCATCCAGTATTACCTAGCATCACGAAATCCAGTCAGTGCAAGATAAAGTGTTCTTGGAATAGGTGTTGCAGAGAGAGTAAGAACGTCAACCGAAGTTTTGAAAGAAGCAATCTTCTCCTTCTGTTTTACACCAAACCTCTGTAGAGCAAAACATGGCATAAAGTGAAGCCTTGTTCTGAGGAACATGCATGGAAATCAAAAGTTCGGCAAAACAACAAACAAAGATTTGATGGAAACCTGTTCCTCATCAACCACTAGAAGGCCTAGATTATTATACACAACACGACTTCCCAAAAGTGAGTGAGTCCCCACTATAATGTCGAGACCTCCATTTCTTATCATATTCAAATGCTCCTCTTTCTCTGCCCTGGTCTGCACTTTGTAATAGGTACGATCAATCCCCAAAAAGAGAAAATTATGAATTACTGACCGAGATAACAATGAATTGCATTAATTACACATTGTGCCAAACAACAATCAACACAACAAATGATGCAAATCTTAGTATCAGCATTAGATCATGAGAATACATAAATATGAACCATATATCACCGACAAAATTACAACAAAATAGCTGTTTACTAAAAGGAAATAGATGAATAATGCACAGCAAGTTCTTATACCTGAAATCGACTCAAGAGTCCAACTTTAATATTAGGATACTTGGAAAACCTCTCTGAGATAACATCAAAATGTTGTTTGGCCAAAACGATAGTTGGTGCCAAAACCATTGCTTGCTTCCCTGCTGAGACAACACAAAAGATGGCACGTAGTGCAACCTCAGTTTTACCAAACCCAACATCTCCGCATATTAATCGGTCCATTGGAGTTTCTCTTTCTGTCAAATCCCTCTCAACATCAATGAATGCCTGTGGCAGGGTTCCAATTTATTAAAAAAGAAACCACAAGATTGTGAAAGGAACAAAATATCCCTCCCATCTACCTGTGTACACAAAGGGCAGAACCGAAGACCAAAAAAAAAATGTGAACGGTAAAAAATGAGTAAAGCCTTCCAGGTCAGTGAAAAGAGAAAGTGAGGACAGTGAAAAGGATCCTAAGTTTTGAAGGGAAAATCAATTTTCAAATTCACTAACCAATCTTGGAGCAAATAAACATCACTCAAGCTAGAGAGGGATCAAAATAACCTCAGAAATGCGAGTTATTCTACTTAACACCACAATTTTGACAAATTTTTTAGGTTACCTGTTTTTGATCCACAGTAGGCTCATAAGGAAATTGGGCAGCAAATTCAGCCATGGCAGGACTCTTTGGATAGGGAGGTCTCTTTTGTTTCAGTCTGTGTAAATACAACTCCATTAGATCCACAACCATTTTCTGAATAGCAACCTTTCCTTTAATCTTTCGTTTTTCCCATACGCTAGTGTCACTCAATTTGCTTAGTGTTCGAGGCCTTTTGCTTTCATTTGGTCTAGCAAAAGAATATAATATGACATCAAGATTTAACCAAATTATGAAGATGAATACAATATGTTCAATGAAAATAGAACACTAGAACAAAGTTCATAATCACTCCTGACAGAATGTCAATTCTCCACCTCCACTACTTAATGTAGAGGCAGCACCCTGCTCCCTTTCCTCACGCTGGATAGACATCTCAGTTTCAGGGCTTTCTGCAATCTTCCTTACTATTAGAAAGGAAAAGGAGAATGATTCTCCTGCAAAACTATTTTCAAGAAAGGTCTTCGACACTTCACTCCCTTCAAACATTATATTCATTTTGCAAACCGAGGAAGCAGATAAAGAGATCATAAGCACGGAAAGAAAAAGATACTAGAAAAAATTCAAACCTACAGATTGTATCGATAGAGAAAACGAGACGCCTGCTTAACAGGAAGCTTTGCCATGCCATCTGCATACTCTATGAAGACGTATTCAATGGGCTCCGAGGAGCCCTTTTGAACATCGAACTTGATTCCAACAAACCGCCCAACACCCACCTTCTTATGCACGACATAATCGCCGGAACGAAGAGTATACGGGTCAGCCTTGTAGCTAAAAGCACTTCCATCTCTTCCTCCTTTCCCTTCCTTATTCCCCTTGAGCTTCTGCAGTCCCTTCTGCTGCTGCTCCTTCACCATCTGAATGTACTTGTCCGCCTCCTCGGAGTCCATTACGGGCCTCGTTAGCTCCCTCTTGCCCTGCTCCCGGCGAATCCTCTCGTTAAGGACTGAAATGGAGTCGCTTTCCGTTTCGATACCCTCTCTTCGTTGAGCTGGCCTACCAGTGATAGTGGCTCCAGAGACTGAGAGACCCATTTGTGTGTTAATCGCATTGATGAGAGGAAATAGAGGCTTTTGTCTGCGCTTGTAAAGGGTAGGAGACCTGACAACGAAGACCTTCCGTAGCTGCGGAGAAGAGCTGAGCTTGGCGAGTAGAGGCAGGCGAGGTTTTGGGAGAGGAAAAGCCATGGACGAAAAAGAAGAAAGAAGAAGTGGAGGGGAGTTCAGGAGAAGAAGAAATTGAGAAGGTTGGGCATTTTGCGAGGATGGCAGTGGTTGTGGATAATCAGGAGAGGTTTTAGAGAGGTTTACCGTTTTAGACACAAAATGAGATTCTCCATAGCACTCAGATATTTTCCCGCAGACTCCGAATAAGACGTGGAAGAAATGCTACTACTAGAACAAAAAAAAAAACCAGATTTTTTCTTTTTTACTTTTACGTTTACTTAAAAGAGATTTACTGGTAAACAGATTTTCTTGGTAATTTTATCTGCAGATGTTAGAAATTATAAATTTTTATTATCTGCTAGAAATAACTTTTTAACTCATATAAACTGTAATATCAATATATATATATGAATTTTTGTATATTAGTTATTTCTGGATAAATTACTCGATCAAAAATTGTGAATTTGATTTAATAAAGTAATTACAGATAAAATCCACCATTTAGATAATTACTAATTCTCAAATTGATAAACAATAGAGACAACTCTATTTTTATTTAAAAATCAACACTTTAGAAGTACAATTGATTCTGAAGAATAAATTGAAGTCTAACACAGCAGATAGACGTGTAGAAAGAGAGAGTTCCCTTGTAAAAAGAAAACAACTCTTCGGATTAAAATTGGTCCTCAAGCCAATACCATGATATTTGACACCCACAAAATCTGTAAAGCCATCGATAAAATTATGGCAACCGTCATGCTGGACATCAAGGACAAGAAGATATTAGCGCCAGAAGAGTTTCTCGATTCCGGATAACCTGAAATACAAATTAGATCAAAATTAGTGTCAACCATCTCATAATCTATTGCCTACTCTCATGGGGAATAAGGCGACGATATTTATACAGACCTGTTATGCAAGCTAGCGGATTGACATGTAGTCCACATCTTGCAGGAAGCTGCTGAGCCTCGCTAATATTGATGCCGGCTTGCTCTACTTGATTGCTGCCCTGGTTGCTTACCATGTAACAGAAACACTCCGGGTTATGTTTGATGATAGATTTCAAGGGATCACAGCAAGAATCAGGCACGTCTTGGCTTCCCTGGAGGTGGTTGAGGCAAGGAAGAAGCTGGTTCAGGCACGCCGAGTCCTGTGCCAAAGTCTCCACAAACAAGTCGGCCCAGATTAAAGAAGCAATGGCATAACAAACCCACAAGTGCTTCATCTTCAAGTTTACTGTATCTTAGCTTTTCATCGTTCACCTTCTATATAAACGGTATGAAGGTTAGGGGTTGGTGATCCAACTTAAGCTTAGTAATTGACTTTGGCGTCTGGGAACTGCTTTGTTCTGGGGGGATGAAGTGATTAACAGTTGAATGAAGACTAGGGCAGGATGGCCGGTGGATGGGTTAAGCTACCACCAATAATGATCATATTCATAATGCATACCATCTTGTCTTGGCAGTATCTATGTCCAGAACCTAATTCCATGTATGTTCCAAAGCAAAATATCGTTTCAAGTCATTCGATTAGCGAGCTATGCAAAGAATTAGGAGAGGAAATAGATATCTTATATATATATATATAAAAGAAAATGATCCAAATGAAAAAGTTGACTACTTCAACTCAACACTCAAAGGAAAACACTAGAAAGAGTTCATATGAGTAGCTGTTGGGCAGCTTCTCACAAAAGCTTCTGTTCAGAAAAGGTCAACTTGGTTTATGTCATTCCTGCTCACAAAGGGAAAATATAAGGTTATCTATCAACCGATTCAAATCTACTGTCGAATTTTTAACCTCTAACAATTGTACAAATTACAAAAAAAAAAAAAAAATCCCACAATTCCATGCAACTGAGATAATAATGACTAATAATCTATACACATTTTCATTATTAGAAAAAATGAAAAGGAAATGAAACAAAGACCATGGGTACCTCTCTGCTAGACGCTACCCTTTCAAAAAGTAATTCATAATTCTACTGGTATCCACTAACTAAAGATTTTCCTTCAACTGGCTAAACATAGTATATCATGCCAACTTCAATGAGGCTGATGTGAGGAATGTTGAGTGCTACTGCAGGACCCCTACAGTTCTTTCGAAGAAATGAGTATCCAATATCTATTGCAAGCTTTTTCAGAAAAGATGAAGATTTCCTGGCTTTCACATACGAGTGGCCCATTATATATGCCACCCCAGCTTCCTTTGCCTGGATCAAATCCATAAGCTCTTCCCTGACAGCTGGATCCATTGCAGGACTTGACGGTAACTGAAACCGCACAACACGCCTCCTGATCTGTGGATTCTCATCCTCATAAATAGAACGCAAGCTCTGCAAGGTTAGAGACTTGCTGCTCTGGATAGAGTTGCTAACACCAAAATCCTCTAACTCAGAAACTATTAAGCTTGTGCTCGAGTTCAGAGTCGTGCTTATTACAGCCATCCTCCCATCATAGGATGATGCCTCTGAACTGGAATATTGTGACTCCCCTGCTTCCATCTGGATGAACTCTGCTATGCTCTGTATGAGCTGGTTCTCAAAGTCCCCATCATCCCGCTGGATATCCTTGTACCCATACCTTACAATGCACCTGTACATGCGATATGGTCTTGGACAAACCCGGCCAATGAGGAAGCGTTCCTGAGGAGAAACATATGGCACTGGAACTGATTTAACGCAAACAAATACCAACACTTTGTGAAATGCAGGGAGGTTTGTTACAAAGTGAGAAAAAATTGCCGGAACTCCTGTTGCAAGTTCAGAGTATATAAGACCTATCCCAGGAACACGAACAATACCGAGGCTTGGGCCCAAGCCCAGTAACCATTTTAAGGAAACTTTGTTGTGCAGATCAAAGTTGTACTTTTTGCGAGTTCCATAGTGCCAGATAAACATAACAATCACAAAAATGAATGACAACACAAGAGGCACCCATCCTCCCTGAGGCACTTTTGTGAATGCAGCTGACAAGTACACACCTTCAATGGTCCAAAAAAATAGAAGGAATGTTGCAGCCAGCAAAACACTTTTCTGCCAAACAAAGACTATGACAAGTGCCATAAGAAATGTTGTGATGAACATAACCGTCATGCAAGCAAGTCCTGAAAGCCAATAAACGAATATAAATCATCATATGATCACATAAAGAGAGGTAAATTAGAAGCTAAAGATATTATGGTATCACTTTACCATAAGCATTTCCTATCAAAGTTGTGTCTTGAAATCCTATTGTTATGGCAAGAGTAAGGATCATGAGGATCCAATTAATTTCTGGGATATAGATCTGTCCATATATATGTTTTGAGGTGTGAACAACTTTGACTCGGGGAAAACATCCAAGGGCATGGCACTGTTTGATGATAGAGAAAGTAGCAGTTATAACAGCCTGACTCCCAACAATAGCTGCCAGTGTTGCAATAACAAATACAGGCCAAAATACAGAATCTGCAAGGACAGAAGGCTAATGAAAAAAAAACACAGAATTATGTGCATATTCTCAAAGCGCATCAGTTAAAAAGGCAGAAGCAACTAACCAGGAATTGAGTCGAAAAAACTGTTAGGTATAGAACCAAGGTTTTTGGACAAGAATGCAGCCTGGCCCATGTATTGTATTACCAGACATGGGTATATAACAATTGTGAATGCAAGCTACAGGAAGAACAAACAACATTTAGATTCTCAGTTGAACAAATATTTAGAAAGAAAATTTTGAAATGATAAGATCCAATTCCGAGTGGAAAAGGAAGCAGGAGCATGGATAGAAGACTAGGTAAAAGCCACGATGTTCTCCAATGCACAAAATGAGAAAAGCAAAATCCGTGTACCCTAATTGACAAGGCAGTGAAATGACCAAGATCTGCAAACATAGCTTCAGTACCTGGTGAGACAAAGAATTGTTAACTGATTGTTGCATTAGCACTTAAATGTTCGCAAGTGATAGGTAGCAAAAATGCAATCAAATTCACACAACGTCATATAAACTGATTCAGCAACTAAGATAATATGCTGTGTCCAGCCTTTAAAAAAATATTCTGTCTAGTTGAAGATCCATCCTACCTGTTACAGAAAGAAGGATCCCTCCAAGAGAAATCCAACCATCTATACCAGTCTCCTTGAAGAACTTGATGATATAATGTGGAGAAACTGCATGTATAATGCTGGGATTCCAGCATATAATGTTGTACAGACCAACAGAAAACATCGAAACCAGCCAGATGATTACAATTGGCGCAAACATAAAAGCTACTTTATGTGTGCCACAATGCTGCAAAGCAAAAAGGCCGACCAATATAACACAAGCAATCAGGAGGAGTTCACCTAGAAAATTCAGTAGAAAGACGTATCAAAAGCAAAACAAGTATTTAATTAATGCTAATGAAAAAGCAATAACAAGAAACATGAATCAGAGCCTGACTGAAACCAAAATAAAGGGAAGATAAAGGAGGGATTGATACCATTGTGCCATTTCTGTTCTGTTACTCGCAACCCTGATACTGCTGATAAAACTGCAAGAAAGAGATGTAAACTACATATCAACCTTCTTTATTCTTGGAAACAATCAACCAGTCCCAACACCGTAAGAGAAGTATCAGCAAGTAAAAGTCAATTAGCAGCAAGCTAGAAAAGGTCTTTTTTATAACTCTAGGTTCATGAAGCAGGTCTTTTGTTATGACCCTAGATTCATAACTCCATAGATGAAGTTGCAGAAAGGGAGTGTTAGGAGGAAAGAGGAGTTTAATTGTTAAAGAGAAAGATACTTGATAACGGATTGGAAATTTTGTATTTTGAAATTAATGCATGAATCAATTAAGCAGTACATATTCATTTACTCTCCTTGCCCACTATCGTAGGCTAAAACACAGAAATCCTTTCAAACCATGACAACTAATCGCTGTTGTAACTAAATAAAAATCATAATAAGTGTAATACCTAGTTTATAACATGTTAACTATTCCATTGAACTTTTTTTTCTGAAATAAACTACTCCATTGAACTTCAACTAAATTAAGCAAACTAAATCAAGAAAAATTCAAATTTCAGCTCAGTTAATGTTGTTCATTAGGTGACCAGTATCAGTGTTGATTTTGGTTCAGAATTTCAAAAATGATTTTCTGTCTGTTACAGTTCTTAGATCCATAAACTTCTGCATAGAGACCTAATCATTTAATCACCGAATACATTAACACTAATGCAGTATTTTTTTTATATATATAAATTAACACTAATGCAGTATTTTTCTTTATATAAATTAACACTAGTGCAGTATAAAAGCCTAAAAGGAAGTGGAAGTTTAAAACCAAAAGAAAAAAAAATAAAAATAGAGAAACAATATGCTCAAATACCACTCTTGGATTGTTATTTACCCCTTTCATTCATCTCTCTCCCTCCGAAACTTAAATCCTTCTTTATCTCCTTCCTAGCCATTTTTAGCCATAGACTGAAGTAGCAAGTAGCCACTCATCCATTTATCTCTTTCCTTGTGGTCTCAGGCCAACACCCACAACAGTAGTTTTTGTGACAAGGTGCAGCAGCGAACAAACTCGGCAGTGGTTTCTTTTTCTTTTTTAAATTTATGGATTTTGTGTCTTTTTCGACAACCTTTTCTTTTCTAAACATATTTATGGATAAAGAAAAGAAAAAAAAACCACCAAAGAGAGTTCAAAATTAGAGCTTTCTAGTGAGAGTAAAAACATCTAGTCATATTTGTTTCCAGATATCATCCACCAAAAGTAAATATCTTTTTTCTTCATGTTTTCCACTCATTTCTGGGGCTTGATATTTGGTTTGTAATCGGAAAAAGTTTACTAAGCATTCTCCTTTGCATTGATTCAATACACTATTTTTTTGAGAGATATATGGACATAAGATTAAAAGGTATGGGCACACATATACATAATTACAAACAGAAAAGATCAAAAACATCATTGCATCGACATCATCCAACAAAAACAGATCCCTGTACAAAAGATTGAGTGTTCTAAACTCATTATCCATGATGGATGTTAAAGGAGAAGAAGAATGATCAAAAAAGCTCTTTGGATCCTCTTTTTCAAAGTAATCCAAAAGATAAAAACAGGATTGAGGGTTAAAAACCTTTCAATGCTTGGTGGCTGGGACACTGCCCCAGAGGTCATCCCTCCTGAGAGGCACAAACACCCAAGAAAGATTGAAGAAGCTAAGAGCTTATTTCCAAAGCTTTCTACCTTCCAAGAAGCCAAAAAGAGGATGATTTGGGGATTCACACTCATTGAGATATAGAAAGCACCAGTAACCATTACTCAATTAACCAAAAGAAAATTCAACGATTTTCACAAGGTCCTCCCTCAGTTAACCATTTCGGCCAACTAAATTCACTGGTTCAATTAATAACATGCATTCCAATTTGGTTAACCAACCTCAGTTTTGCACCCCCGGACTGGAGCAAATGAAAATAAAAATTATTCTCACCAAGATGAAACATAGCTGGCGAAAGAGCAACTATATTATAACTTCTATCCCAAAAAAAATGAAAAGAGAAAAGATTATACTTTAGTCTCTTGCCTGATATAGCTGGAGTCAGTACACCATCACCAATGACCATACAAGCACCAAAAAGTACCACTATAAGCAGGGCTGTCCGTAGCTTTTTATGCTTCTCCAAAAACCTCTTCAAAGAAGAGGACAAGACACCATCAGTTGAGGGTCCATATTTGTAAGTTGATAGCTCCTCATCAGCTGCTTGCTGATTAGGAAGTAAGCTGAATTTTCCATGTCTACAAAGAAGCGAGTAGAGAGCAAATACACCACCTGATATAGGTCCCAAATAAATTAACTTACAGGTGATACCTCAAAATCCAACTGAATTTCATAAAATGTTGAAAGGGTGAAAGATTTAGTAAAAAGATGTCACCTTCTCCATTATCATCGGCACCCAACAAGATACCAACATACTTAAGCAAAGGTAATAATGTCAAGGTCCAAAAGATCAGTGAAAATGCACCAAATATGACTTCCTCATTTCTATATTTCTGCAGCTTCCCTGTGAATGTGCTTGAGAAGACATAAAGAGGAGATGTGCTCAGGTCCCCATAAACTACACCAAAACTCTGGTATGCCAGTACTAAATTTCTAGAGAGGTTAACCCATGACAGCTGCAAAACCACACAAATTACCAGCCACAAGAGATAAGAATCCTGGTGAACCATCAAGGCTCAAAGGATGTATTCCAACTTACAACAAGCAAGTACAAATACAGTTTCAAAATAAATATAACTGGCCATGCGATGAATAATGCCGAAAACAATATTATCTTAAGCCATATATAATACTCCACTAAAAGGAACCAGTAATCAACAAGAAAATGTAATTTTACAATTTTCCACAAAAGATGAAAAGCACAAAGAAATACAACCACGGCAGATTGAATTTCGAAATATGAACAATATGAAAGCTTAGGCCTTGGGAGCAGCTTATTGGCAGGTTTTACAAGCCCTTGGGAGCAGCTTATTGGCAGCCCCCATTAGCTAAGCAGAGGAAAACACAATTCAAGAAGTAATTTTCTTTTCAGTTTAAGAAAAATCTTTTTTTCAAAAATAATCAGTTTAAGACAAAACATATATTATCCTAACCTTCTTCCAGTTCAAATAAAAGTTTCTACTGTACTATTTTAACTCCTCTGGAATTGTTCTGATGGTCGGTCCTTTAAGAATGAATGGGCACCGGTTAATAATTGAGGCCACCGATATGGTAGCTTGTGCATCCATGATCTCATGAAGCTGGCAAGAATCATGGTTTGAAACATAAACAATAACTCACTCTGGCTTAACACTAAAGAAAAATGAGGAGGTAACAAAAGAAGTTCCCTTCTCAGAATACACTCACAGATCAATCAAACACACGAACGTGCAAAGTCAAGTATCAGACTTAAACATAAATATTAAACAAGACGAAACATATCAAGAGAGTGATCAGACAGCAAGAATACTATACAAGAAAGCCCCAGCCTTAGAGTCAAGTTGACTATCTAAGAGTAGCCGGTTAGCCAACTACAACAATAACTTGAAAGAGAAACTAGGGTGGAGCTAAAATCTCATTATTTAATAGCAGTCAGAAGTACTTGGACTAAAAAAAATTCCTAGCCAACAAGCAGAAAAAAGCAAATAGGATTTGGTATAAAGAGAAAAAAAAAACAAAAAAGAAAAGCAGTTTATTTTTCTTGATATTGATTAACAAGGGAAAAGTATTGAACAAAACAGAGAGTACAAATTGGAGGGAAAGTCATGTAAATGCCATCGACGGGAAAATAAGACCACAAATGACGTAAGGCGGACAATCAAGCAACAGACGAAGATGAATCAATCAATAACGTCGCAGAAACATACTGGGAAAGTTCACAAAAAGTAAAAGGGATCCAAACAAAATAAAGAAACAAGCAAACAGATTCAAAGATAAATGGAGGGAAGAAGAAGATAATCAAATTACAAGAGGGAGCTGACGAAGAGGAGGGTTTCGAGGAGGGGAGAATCCAGATTCTGGCTCCATGCTATGAAGAAGGCCAACCTGGAATCCTTTCTTCTGGCTTCTCTCCTTCTTCTTCCTCTCCTCCTTCTTCCTTTCTCAGTGCTTATAAAATCTACAAGGAAGAAACAAAAGACAACAGTTTTAGGCCTCGCTAATCACATTCCATCTCTCTCTCTCTCTCTCTTCTCTGGTCTTGAACGTGAATGGAACCAGCGAAGCCACCCCTCTCCCCCAACAGCTCTGTAGAGTATGCCATATAACGAATTGAATCGCGTGACCCGACTCCGAACCAAACCGGATATGGGATTTCTTTATAATTGGTTGTTACTTCTACACGCGTTGTGATGGCGCGTGGTTATTTTGAACCTTCCACGTGGCTTCGCAGTACACTTTATCTCATTTACGGTCGTGCCTGGAGAGTGGGACTCGCTTTCACCAGATTTTACGCAGGGAACTAGATTTTATACAACTTACCATAATCAAAACCAAAATAACTATTTTATCGGAAGATACTTTGGTTATAATAACTTAATTTTTATATACATTTTAGAAAGTAAATAAATATTATATTAATATATTCTTCAATTAATAATTTTTATTATATATAATAACAAATTTTATGAATAAAGTTGAATTTTAAAATCTATATGAATATTTATTTATAATAATTTCTACATTTATTGAATAATCTAGAATTAAAACACATAATCTAGAATTAAAACACATGATACTATTCAAATTATGTTTTGATGATTTATATTTATTAATTTAATTAATTAGTAATTATAATTTTTAAGATATTTTTTATTTTAAAAGTAAAAAAAAAAAATTGATATTTAAAAAAAATATTAGAGATTAAATTGTAATAAAAAATTAAGAATTAAAAATATAATAAACATTAAACTTTTAAAATTAATTTAATAATTTGTCTTATAAATTATTTGATTTAAAATATAAGGAATATATATATATATATATGTATGTATATGTAGACGAAGAGTGTTGGAAGCATAAATTCCCGCATTATATTATGATAATAATTTGGATAAGTTGGTATCTATTTTGTTGCCTCCACTTAAACACTCTTTCAAACGCAATCTCTTCCCTATCTACAACTTTTCCCACACCATAAATCTTTACTTTCATTTTTTATATAAAATTATTTTAATTATTTTATTAATTATAGTTTATTTTTAAAAATAATTTAATACAACATACTACTAATACATATTCATTTTACTTTGGGTAATAATAATTAAGATTCAATTTTTTATTTTAAATCACGATTGGGATAATCACAAAATAAATATGGTTCTCATTTTTGAAATGTTGATTTGGGCAAATGTAATTTTGAATATTAATATATTTCGAGAAATATATATACATATATATATGTAGTGCATTGAACATTATTCAATTTTGGAATTTCGTTGGTGGATGGGATTGGGATAATATAAAAACAATAGCCAAACAGAGGAGGGCGGCTGCCCGTTGGGGGTGGGGGGAAGGCGGGGTTCAATTCAATGCCCACGGCTTATACGCGGGAAGCGCGTGAATATCAAACCAAGTTGAGTGCGTGATGGCGTCGTCATCATCCAACCACAATCAAATCAAAACCTACTAAAAGACAAATTCATCTCCCACGGTGGGCCCCAGTTTCTGCGCCAACGGCCAGGATCACAAAGAAGACGACAAAACCCTCTGCTCGGCATACTCTGTGGACTTTCCTAGCCGTATGATCATCCTAGTCTACGCTCTACAAAAATTCACCTCCAATTCTATTCTTTTCTTTTTCTTCTAGAAGATTTTCTATTTTTTTTTTTTTTTTACTTCAATTAGATTATTAATTATTTTAAAAAGTAAAAATTTATAACCCATCCGACTAAAAATGAAAAAAAAAAAAAAAAAAGCTTAATGAAAAAGTAAATATTTATTTTCAAACAAAAAAATTATATGTAATGATGATTGATGCATATATATATATATATATGTATATAATGATGATCGTTGATGTATAAGTCATAATATAATAATGTTTGAGAGGGCAATATAAAAAGTTTGTAGCTTCTTAGCAACTTCCGGGACAAGGAATTTGAGAAAATAAAATTATAAACTAAAGTCGTATGATGATGTTAATTGAATTCATCCCCTCCACTCGAAAATTAATTATAAGCCCACCAAAATCATATACATATACATATTGAATTCATCCCCTCCACTCGAAAATTTTATTATAAACCCACCAAAATCATATACATATATATATATATGTGTGTGTGTAAGGTCACTTTCGTTTTAAGAAAATAAATGATTATTATTATTAGTACGGATCATCCATGGAGTCTTTTTTAAAGATCAAAAATTTATGTTTAAATAAATTTTTCGTACGTTCCGTAGTAGAAAAATAATTTATTATATAAATTAATAAAAAATTTCAAAAATTGATATCACTTTGGTGAGTAAGTAAGGAGTATCTTTAATATGTTATTAGATGGAATATTTTATTTTAATAATATAATTTATTATTAGAACTATTAATATTGATTTATATACTTATAGACCCATAAAGAGTACGTGTTTAGGTATAATGAAAATGTTCTCCATGGGTCATAATCACAATGTCAAATGTTCTCTCTATGATTTTTTTTTTATAATACTTTTCGTATATAAATTGACGAAAATAATTTACTTTGCATAAATATTACTTATGATGTGATGGTGTATGTTGATTTTTTTCTTAAAAAAAAATAAATATATGAATATGTTTAAATGTCGATAAGTATGTACTATGGAATAATAACCTCACAAAACACAACATCCCAAACACTCAAACGCGACAGCAAAAATAAATGAAAGATAAATATGACTGACAGCAAAAATAAAATCAGACTAATAAAAACAAAAAGAGAAAAATAAAAACGACGTCTAACAAAAAGTAAGGCAAAAACAACAGCCAATACAAGAGAATGACAAAAAAACTAGAGACGAGCAATAAAGGAGAAGAAAGTGTAAGAATACTAGAAAGCTAAGCACAATAGAAAGTAGGAAGGACGCAACAACAGTTTAACCTTGATAAGCAGAAGAAGTCAAATTAGGAATAAATGAGAAAATATTGCTCAAATGGACGAGAGAAAACTCTCTTTAAAATACTAATGAGTATCATTCTAATTGTCATATCTATATATTAGTAAAATATTATTCATTCCTTTAAAATTGTCAATGATTAGGCCACTATAGGCAAAAAAATACATTCCTAATAAATTAGGTATTACCCCACAAAAAAAAAATTCCTTATAATTTTTTCAATCTTCTTGGATATGTTAATAGGTACTTTTATAATACACATAAAGAATATAGGAAAAGATTTCAGAACCTCTTTAACTAATGTTACTCTAGCATCAAATGACAAATTCTAACTTTTAAGCATATAACTTTTTTAAGTTTATGAAAAAATGAGATCTACAACCTTGTGGAAGCAGGATTGACTCAAAGCAAAAGACCTAGATAAATGCAAGGAAAGCTCTCAACTTCACATCTTACGTTACTTGCCACATTAAAGATCTATCTACCATTCACACCAACCCCAAAAATTTTACTCTTATTAAAGTTTACTTTTAATGTTGAAAACAAGCTTAAAGCATCTTAAGACTCTCTTTGATATTTATGATCTCTTTAACCACAATGTTACAAAAAAAAAATAAGGTGTCATCCGTTAATAGAAGTATAATTAAGCTTTCACCTCCCCCACCTCTCACCCCTCATCCATCCCCATTGTTATAACTGAAAACTTTGATGTGACCCAACATATAAGTTTTTTTCACTGTTGAACAAAAATGGGGATAAGGTGTCCCCCTACCTCAAATCTCTCATCAAAACCGTTAACCAGAATAAAGATTCCCATAGAGGAGACACACTTCATTATGTAAACCTTCCACTTGGCACAAAGTTCATATCTATGAAAACACTTTCCAGGAAATCCTAATTAATTATATTATACGCCTTCTTAAAATCCATCTCTAAATAGTAACCTCCCACAACCACATTGCATGACATTAGCTAACTTTGAAGCAACAAGCACACAATTAAACATATGCCTAGTTTTTCATAAAAGCAAATTGGGACTCACCAATCAACTCCCCTAAGACACTTATAAGTCTATCCATCAACACCTTGGATGTGCTTTTATAAATGATACTAATTTTGTAAGTCCCCTAAGGTAGTTGAGTTTTCAACTTTGGGGATTAAGGTTAAAAATAAAGTATCCATTGAGTTTTGAAAGTTGTTGGTCAAATGAAGTTCTTCCATGATACTTGTAATATCATCTTTAAGTACTTTGTAATTACTTTGAATAAACAACATATTGAAACTATCAAGTTCTGATACTTTATCACATACTCTTCCATCACCATACCTCTAACTTCTTTTATAAAAAAACTGAACTTCTAACTCAATTTTTTAGGTTTTTTAATTTTATTAAACATAATACATTGAAGTTTCATCCTCAGTCGGTTAACATCGTCACTGATAACTCAATTAACATGGTTAAAGCATTTAGACGGAGAACTGTCGGTGTTTGTTTCTATAAATATGAGCTTGGTGAGTTCATTTTCAAGGTTGTATGTATGTATAGACAAATTAAAGGGCACGTTGGATATTTGTGAAGAAAAAAAAAAAGGATAAGTTAACAAATCCCAAAGTAAGAAAGAAAAGAAAAAGCTAGTCCATGAAGATTCAGAACTAGGTTATTGGATAGTTTGGGTCAAGAGTGATTCACTAAGAGCAGTCAAGAAAGCCTGTATTGGCATGTAATTGGGCTATTAAAAACAAAACCCACCAAGCAAAATTATCAAAAGAGGCCTTTGATTTTGTAAAACTTCACGGATACCTAATGGGCTTGCACACTCACTGACCCAAATGGGCCTAGTCAAGACTTCTTTTTGTGTTCCATTATTGTAATATATTGAAATTTGTTTAGACATAATAATATTGTACTACCAGAGCTGAAGTCAGGAAGAAGCTACCAAGTCGGATGCTGTTCTTATGAACAAAAGGTCAAAAAAATTAGAGAGAAAAAAAAAAAAAAAAGCAACCAACGGCTAGAATGCCACAAGAAAAAGCACCCACATACAACTCTTTCTCCCACGATGCTTACACCCTTCTCTTCAATTCCTTCCAAACAAATTATAGAAAACTAAACGAAACAAAAAAGTAAATAAAACAAAACTAAATTAACAAAAACAGGAAAAATGAATTCCCCCCCCCCCCCCCCCCCACTAATCCCGCTCTAATCTCCGTTTACAACTCCTAATCTCTAACCTGACCAGAAAACAAAACAGAGATTTCAAACCCCCCCTAAAAATTTACATCTCAATCTCATGGAGAAAGCCCCTGAAAAGTCTGTCAGCTTTTCCAACAATGGCCATAAAAAGACCAACTCTGCAGGCCGAGATCACTTGGACGTCGTCGACGGCAGATCAGACGGGGATCATCAAAATGCCGAGGACCCACCACCGGATCACGTGATGGAGGAGGTGGAACGATTTGTCGACGCATTGTCTTCCGCGGAGGACAAATCCAATCCCCCGGAGATTCCACCCGCTGCGGAGTCGTTACCTAAAATGGTAGATTCGATGATCTCCAAATTTGATTCTAAAGACTCTTCCTGCAGATTTGGTCAAAACAAAGACGAAGATTCTGCATTTGTAGATGCCCTTAATCGTCTCTCAAAGTTGGCAAATAAACTATCTGCCTTTCCTTCCAATTCTCCTCTCGCCCATTGCCTGAACCGATCCAGCTCCGTCTTGCACCGCGCCATGACTTTCTTGGACGACCAGTTCCGTTCCATTCTCAATAATTCCAAGCGCAATAACACTCTCAATAACCTTTTGGATCCCAAGACCCCAAAGTCCCACAAGCAACAGTCTTTCAAGGATTCAGATTGTTGTGTAACAGTTGAACCAGGCTCCAACAAGCTCGAGGATTTTCCAGCTTTCTCTCAGGAAGCAATATCCACCATGAACAAGATCACCAGGGCCATGATCCCTGCCGGCTACGAAGCAGAATGTTGTCTCTTATACGGAAACCTCAGACGACAAGCCTTCCAAGACGAGCTGACCAAGTTGGGTTTCGACAACATTAACGCTGAGGATGTCCAGAGAATGCAATGGGAGCCCCTCGAGGAAGAGATCACCATGTGGATTAATATCGTCAAGCATTGCGCCTCCACCCTCTTCGCCGCCGAGCGGAAGCTCTGCGATGCAGTCTTCTCTGATTTCCCTTGGCTTCCGAAAAGATTGTTCGGCGAGATCGCCGCGTCGGTGGTGATGCGGTCACTCAACTTCTCAGGAGCCGTTGTGCTTACGAAGCGGTCAACTGAGAAGCTGTTCAAGTTTCTGGACATGTACGAGACACTGCGGGATTTGGTGGTGGCGATAGATGGATCTGATTCCGGAGACGCATCCCAAGAATTGATAAACGAGATCTCAGTGGCGCAATCTAGGCTGGGTGAGGCTGCGGTGAGTATTTTCTGTGAGCTTGAGAATTCGATCAGCTGCGACCAGGGAAGGACTCCGGTGCCCAGTGGTGCAGTTCATCCCTTGACTCGCTACACCATGAATTATCTCGAGTACGCCTGTGAATACAAGGACACCTTGGAGCAGGTATTTCGAAATCACAGAAAAATGGAGGGAGATTCAGAGCAATCCAACAGTAGCTACGAAGCAAAGAACAGAAGAGGGGGCGACGACGCCCATGACGAGGGGGCCCAAGAAATGTCACCATTTGCAACAGAATTGATGACTGTGATGGATCTGCTGGACGCAAATCTTGACATGAAGTCGAAACTTTACAGGGACCCAGCATTACGTTACATATTCTTGATGAACAACGGAAGATATATATTGCAGAAGATCAAAGGGTCGAGTGAGATCTACGAAATGATCGGCCCGGCATGGACAAGAAAGAGATCTTCGGACATGAGGATGTACCACAAGAACTACCAAAGGGAAACGTGGAGTAGGGTGTTACAGTGCATGAGCCATGAAGGGTTGCAGGTGAGCGGGAAGGTGGCAAAACCTGTGTTAAAAGAGAGATTCAAATGCTTCAACGCCTTGTTTGAAGAGATTCACAAGACGCAGAGCACGTGGGTGGTGAGCGACGAGCAGCTCCAATCTGAGCTGCGGGTGTCCATATCGGCAGTGGTGATTCCGGCTTACAGATCGTTTCTGGGAAGATTCAAACAACATCTGGACGCGAGTAGACAGGCGGATAAGTATATTAGGTATCAACCTGAGGATATTGAGACGTTGATTGATGAATTATTTGATGGAAACCCAGCTTCCATGGGAAGAAGAAAAACATGATCACTTTCACTTCTTCTCAAACTTGATTTCATTCGACTCCTCCTCCTCCTCCTTTCCATGATCATGCCCTTTAAATTACATAAACGAAAATTTTGTGAAATACTTAATTTTCAATTTTGATGTGTAATATTATACATTATAACAATTTCTTTTATTTGTACAACCATACCATATTGTTTGTCATCAATATTTTATTGATTTTGAAAAGAAAAAAAAAATCATATCTTTTATATTTCATACTGTTCTTTCTTTATATTTTTTAAATGTAATAATTTTTAATTAAAATTAATCGAAAGGAGGAATTGGAGTTTGTAAGTCCAAAGATCTGGGCTGGGCTGTAAATTGGCAGAACATAAACAATTACTTCTACCACTCCATTCCAATCTATTTATATTATGAATTAGAAAATTAGTTAATTCCCATCAACACAAACCCAAGCCAAATCAACCCAGCATACAACATGAAAAAATGAAACACACCCAAAAAGAAAAAAAAAAACAAAAGGAAGGAAAAGAAAAAAAAAGGTAAATAGAGAGCCCTTTTTTTTAGAAAAAATAAGAAGAGGTGCCCAAATCAAAAGGATCGGCCGGCGTATCATAAACAGTCGGCATCCTGCTAAACAGTGGACTGTGCACGTACTGGCTCGAATCGAAGTCGAAGTAGGAACCGGCTGAATCCATCATCTCCAACCCTGTCGTCTGCTCCGTCAACCCTGTCACCATTCCTTCACTCCCACCACCTTCGTATTCTTGATTATTATATCCCCAGTATTCACAACCAGACATCTCGCAGCTGGGTAACGGTGGTAGCTCGTGATCATTATTACTACTAACACCATTGACATTCAAACCTTGCTCTGGCTGCTGCTGCTGCTGCTGCTGCTGCTGCAGCTGATGATAATGATGAGCGTACGAACCCGAACCCGAACCCGAACCCGAACCAGAAGACCCCCAGATGTCATCCTCACCAGAAGTCGTCATTGCAGAGAAGTAATTATAACTATGATGATCACTGACATTGACGCTAGACACCAGATGGGGAATGTCTTGTTGTTGATGAGGAGGAGGGTCGAGTAAGAAAGAAGTTTGGAAGTTGTTTTTGTTGTGTTGGTTGGTTTGGACGTCATCGGGAGAGATGATGGAGGTGACGGAGGAGCCGGGAGGCATGTCCGAGTAGACAAAGTTGGTGCGGGCACGAGGGCCGCGCATGGAGCGGGCGGCTCTGTCATAGGCCAAAGCTGCCTCTTCGGCGGTGTCAAAGGTGCCGAGCCAATGCCTTTCTTTGGTGGTAGGGTCTCTTATCTCCGCCGCGTATCTTCCCCATGGCCTCCGACGAACCCCCAGAAACCTCCCTCCCGTTGCTTCCTGCTGCGGCTGCTTCTTCTTGCTCCTGCTTGACGTTGATGCGTTCATGATATATATCAAAGTTAACAATATCCGATCGGCTGATGATGAGGATGACCACGGTTCTCCTACGTGAAACTTTATATATTTGTGTGTGTGTGTGTGTGTCCGAGTATGAAGACGAAAGAGAGCGAGAGAGAGAGAAAGAGAGAGAGAGATTAAAAATGTAAAATGGGTAGGTAGCAATGAACAGTTTCGATGGATTACACTAACACAAAGAGAAGTGGATGTCGTTTGTTCTGGAGTTGCATGTGATGTGAGTCTCGTATATATATATATATATACACACACACACACACTTACGCATTTGCCCCTTTCTATATCCCCACTATACATATATACATATATATATATATATATACACATATTAAAGGTGGTATATAAGGACTTCTTATCAAGAGATACAGATATATAATTACAAGCTCAAATCACCAATTATATATAATCTATTGTTTAAGTTGGTATGTAAAAAATACGCATATACTACTTTATACATATATATATATATACATATATATATATGTAAGCTCAAAAGTAGTAATAGAAAAATTAGGTTAAACAGAACTTAAAGAAATCATATATGTATGGATTAATATGTGATGAGATGATTTCATTTCCCTATACAACGTATCTAACAAGCCATTCTTTTTTGCTCCTTAAAATAATTTCAGCAGCAATCTCTTTCCATGTTTCCACCACCTGCCGGACAAAAGAAATACATTTTTAAATTGAATTAATTACAGAAAAAATAATCGATTAAGAAAAGAAAAAAAAAAAAAAAAGAAGAAGAAGAAGGAGAAGAAGAAACTGAAGAATTATATTGGGATTGTCGTTTTTCAATTCCCTGTTTTTAACTTGACTCACATGGAATAAATCAATCAAGGGGTGAAAAAACACAGAACCCAACTGATGATGAAGGAAACTGAGAGTATATGTATGTATAGTGGTAGAATATGTACGTATAGTAGTCGAATATGTATGTAATTAACGGGTAAAAACCCCTTAGGTTGTAGATTCATCATCTTAATTAGATGGAGTTACTGTCAGTGAATATTCAGTACCGATACTGATTATGATACATATGTATATCAACAATGATTAGAAAATCTCTTGACTGTTGTATAATTTATTAATTAATCAGTACTTTATATATGTGTATATACATACAACACGTACACGTATAATTTGAGATGATGGGCAAGGTAAGTATACAAAATTTTAATATTGGCCATGAGTAGCATGTTCTCTTAGATACCATGTCTCATCATGGCTAATCCTCAGAGTTTAATAAAATTGGCATGTACATACAGTCCAAAAGTCCATACATGTGATACTTAATAAATTTCGAACTAATCATGGAGTACCCATGATCATGACTGGGTTAATCATGGACGGTCGATCAATATATATTTGATGATTATTACATATCTACACACACATATATATATATATATATATATGAAATAAAAGAGGCTAATTAGTAGTGCACATTACCAATCATCACCGCAGATGGATGCTTTTCGATCATTCATAATTAGGTCCCATTTCCCATCATCTTAATATAATTACACACATCTTACATCCCCCTCCCCCCACATAAACCATCTAAAATTCATATCATTATGTGTGTGTGTGTATATATATATACACACACACACACACTTAATCAACTTTAACCCAAACCAAAAAAAAAAAAAAGGAAAGAATCCCAAAAGATGTTATGATTGCTGTATGATCCATATAATCATATATTTCTTAAAAGAAAGAAACATATAAATATGTATATAAATCATATATCAATGTGTGATTTTACTACTATGAATAATTTCCAGCAAAAGTTAAAAAATGTAAAAAATTAAGTTAATGGAGTTAACTTTGTAACTAAGAAATCAGGAGGGCATTGTGCCACTGCATACATATACATATATATATATATATATATATATATAATTAGGTTTATCCAATTAATGTTATAATTAATTAACATGGTAAGTTTAAAAAGAGTATCATGTAGTCAGCCATGTGCACCCAATTTAAGCCTGAATTAAACAATGAATGATAAATTCCAAAGCCTAATTCTCTTTTCCTTTTTTGTTTTAATTTACCCAAAACTTTCCTTTGTCTCTTTATTAAAATTTTTAAATCTGTTTGGGTCATAAATTATTATGACCAAGAAAATGTAAATGAGGAATTTTGAGAAGAAAATTTGAAGAGAAACATATTGGGTGCCATGTGAGAGAGAGAGATTTGTAGGCATGCTTTTTTTTTTTTTTTTTTTTTGAAGTAAACAATTACTAGGCACTACATGATCATGGAGATCACCAAATTAATGTAGACCTATATGTAATCTTTGACCAAGTGTCTCTAAATTATTATTTGCTCTCATATATATATATATATATATATATATATAGGTTTTCTTACATCATGATTTTTTTACCCATGTTCTAATTAGATAAACCCATCCATTAGTTTTAATTTAGTATATGTATATATATATATATATGTATAAAAGTAAATTATTATAATAACTTCTATAAGTAATCAGTTAAATTATTAAAAATATCTTATTTACAATAAATAAATAAATAAATAAATAAATTTTTTTGGGGTCATACTTAATAATAATATATTACTTGTCACATTAACAATGTATGAAGTATTTATCATTAATGAAAGGTACAAAAATACCCCAAAATTGAGGAATGTTTCATGTTAATACAATTTTTAGGTATTCACATATCTAACTAAGAAACTTTGATCACAATATTGATATTATATATATATATATATCTATATATATTTGTAGGTCAAAAAACCTATGGAGAGGTCTTGAAAGGGATGCAAAACAATATATATATATATATATGTATGTATGTATAGAAATGTTAGCACTTTATGCCCACCCAAGTTGGTGAAAGAGAGAAGTGAAAGTTCTATTGGGATTTGGAAATGGATTAATTAGGAGCAGGTTGATTATATTGTATCCTTTTTATAGATTGGTGTGTGTTTACTTGGACTTTTGTCTTTTTCCCCATATTTTTTCAAGTCTAAATCAATCTTTACATGCATTCCCCTCTGGTAATACGTAATTATATACTCCCACATGTATATATATATGTATTTAAAATCAAGTTTCATTTATAGATAATTAATTGTAAGAATTTTGAAACAATATTATATAAGAATACATTTCAGACTTGAAATTACAACTGATTGTGTAAGTTAATCGAAGTAACTTGGTTTCTTGTTTTGGATCAAATGAAACTTGATTAAAATCAAAATTTCGTCATCTATAGGCTGCTCGAGAACAAGTCTTGGAATGATTTTTGGAGATTATGTCGAATTGCCTGTAAATTAACAGATTACTGTAGAAAGGACAAGAAAATTAGAGGGTGTAAGTTAAATTTGAAAAGCATGCTGTTTGCACGTGTTGGTTATCCGGGAATCTGGCAGGACTGTCTCCAGTCCAGATTACATTTTCATTCTCCAAAAATGTCTCACTGCAACTCTTGCGTATCTTTTCCAGAATTTCCTCTCACAGATTCACAGTTTCGTCCTTTTGTCTTTTCTTGGAAAAATAATGTAATGCAAACCCAGATCATTATATTAAATACAGAAAAACCCAGCTTCGCTAACCTTTATGAATGATCACTACCCAGTCCCCCTCCTTTGAATACTTTCAGACGGTGTAATTTCAGAAAACGAACTGCTTCGATTAAAGAAAATTTTATTTCATTTCTTTTTCATTTTCTAGTCAATCTCTAGTTCTAATTTTCATATTACTCTTAATCTTGCATAACTAAAACATAATTTGCTGTATTAGTTAGAGTTTACCCCCTTCATTTACTTTGAATTCCTTGCAGTTGAGAATTAAGGTTAAGGATTGAAGTTTTACCATTAAAGAATTTAAGGTGGGATGATAATAACTCCACCCATCTAATTATACATATAGCTAAAAGCTGAATGTAGACTCGAAGACAGCTTTACATTCGTTGAAAATGAAAGAAGATGCTTTCACTAAACGATTCTAAAACATAGTTTGTGAAACCAGCAGGTCACTTCATAATCTGGGTCTATTCATATCAGATTTGAAGCAGTTACTGGCCAGCAGAAGGAGACTTACACAAGAACCTTCATCTTTAGCCAAGAAAGAAAGGTATTTGAGTTACACAACAAACCTATCCCTTAAAACATATTAATCAAATTAATTTAACGTTTGAGCGGCAATCGTCTCATGTCATGTGGGTGGCAATCTCTTCAGAGCAATCTGCCAAGAGAATGTATTTATACCACTCATACCATCTATGCAGCTCTTGGGAGGCATAATCTGACATTCTCCCAACTCAGAAACTGGATTTGAATCTAACTCTGGTTTCTCTTCTTCCATCCCCATTTTTCTGTCGTCCACCATCACTTCCAAAAATGCTTCTAAGGCTTTACGCATCCACTCGTATCGACATAATTCAAAGGCTTCTTTTGTGTTTAGCTGCACAATCAATACAACAACATTCAATCCGAGTATAATTCCCACTGCATATCTTACAATGTATCTACAATGTATAAATATATAAGGTAACTCTTACCCATTTCCTATCACGATTTTCCTGCTCTGGCCAGGAATCAAGCTCCTCAGTCACCTCTAATGCAAACATGTAACCTTTGCAGCCTCCTTCCAGGCTGCAGATGTCCTGTGTACTCTTGCTTCTAAACTTCCAAACTCCTAGTGGAATTTCCTAATCAAAAGCACAAAACAGTACAAACAAAAATACATCAACTCCTGAATTGTCACAATTTTAATACAACAGAACTTACTCTGAGTATTCCTTTCACTCCTGCTTCCTCTACCGCTTCACGACATGCAGCTTCTTCCACGGTCTCATCATCCTCCCATCCACCCTGGTAAAGGAAAACATGTACATGAATCATCCTCAGTTTACAACTATGAAGAATCCAAGTACATACCTTAGGGAAGACTACTATGAAGAATCCAAGTACATACCTTAGGGAAGACTAGGTCATGACGGTTGGGAGAAGAAACCATGAGAACTTCTATCCTGTTTCCTATTTCAGCGCCATCATCCTGATCATCCCTTACCACCCGATAGGGAATGCATCTGCCAAATGCACCAAATTCCGAGAATTTACCACTCTATGGCAATCATGTGTGGTTCATGTGCAAAAAAATTTGACTTAAAGAAATTAAAACCACCAAGGAGTCGGCTTTTAAGTCCTTTCATTTTTTCCTTTCAAATTAGCTTCCAATTGGCAACATCTTTTTTCTTATATCTCTTTTTTCTGTTTGCAAAGGTAACAAAATTACAAGGTTTGGATGTTTAGACAACTGAAGATATTTGATCTCAGAGTCTTTGAAATATTTACTGTTGGTGAACAGAAAAATTTTCTATTTCAACACTTGAGAAAAATTTTAGAACCGAGTGAGACACCTTTTAAAGATATAATGGATGAAAAAGTATCTTATGGACTTCAACCAAATCAATTACTTATTGGCTAGAAGTTGGAAAGTAGTAAAGATCAAACCACTGCAAATATTACTTCCTGTTTCCGTTGTTAACAATTCCTGCAGAAATTTCCTAATGCCCACAAACTTGTTGTGGGTCCTTTTCCTTTTCTACTAAAGGGGGTTCCAAGGTCCTAGATTCAATTTCAGGAAGCATAATAAAACCCAGGCTGTCATTGTATTCATTTGATTTGGAATTTGAGAATGTAACAATGTGATTCTCATCAATAAGGAACAGTAATATGATTTTTTCAATTGGATATAAATTTACTGAAAAATCCTTTTTACAATATGATAATGACAAAAAATTACAGTCCCCCTTCCATTGAAGTAATAGCCAAAATAGATTAAGCCTAGTAACCCACAACCATAATATCATATGAAGATGATTTCAAAAACAAATTCCCACAAGAGGACAAAGTAGATCAGGCAAAATGCTTGGTTTTATATCCACCAAGTCAATGATAAGGACAACTTGGGTCTTGTTTTTAAGATAAACCATTGGAGATAAGCAAATATTACTTAAAAGATGATAATCCCACAGAGAAATAAAGATGCTCCTGCTAATTTGTTCGCCAATGATTAAACAAATAAGTCGTTCATTTGTCATAAATAAACATGCTTTTGAATCTCAACTTCTTGTTTTGTGATTAACATTGCGTCTGCCACATGACAAAAGATGGATCAAGCCAAAGATATCCACGAAGGAGGATGATAAACATGCCATGAAGGCAATAAATAAAGCAGAGCGGTTAAAAGGGGGAATACCCAGAGACAAGGCGAAAATTGTCCTCATAACGCTGGCGGTGACGCCCTGTTCGTGCTAGCAGGGATGACATGGTTGTAAGCACAGCAACCTTCTTTCAGAAAGACTAAACCACATCAAAATTAACAAATGAGGAAACATAAGCTTGTATAAATAAAAGAAATCGGGAGAAAGAGTGTTAAAAGGGCATACAAACTGAGTCAGATAATTAGAGTAGAAGGCGGAGAAATAAAGAGGAGGAGGAGCAAGCAGAAATGCAGATGCTAGGCTGTGAACCCAGTTATAAACATCCATATCCAACCCATGTAAAATCCGAAACAAAAGTGATAATCATTTGGGTAATGGGTTTTGTTTTTTTCTTCCGTAATATTTGTCTGCAACAGGAAGAAGTAGAAGTAGAAGAAGAAGAAGAAGAAGAAGAAGAAAAGAGAAAAAGGGTTTGATGGGGTAAAAGGCAAAGAAGAAGAAAAGTTGAGGAAGAAGGAGTAAACAGAAAGATAATAACAAAAAGGAAGTACGAGGGAGCGAGAGAAATTCCCGGGAGAGACAGCACCGCCATTCCCTTCCCGCTATATAAAACCTTCTCTCTTGTAATATTACAATTCATAGGCATGCTCTGTTTCATAACTTCCTACTACTATTTCTTTTGTTAATTACAAAACATTAATTCATCACCTAATTAAAAAATAAAATAAGCGTTTTTATTTTATTAATTAATTTATAATTACGGTGAGTAATTATTTCATTCTTCAATTCCTTCAATTTTAAGATAACTAGAGAAAAATAGATATTTACCTTAATTATATTTTTAATCATAATTATGACTAATTTCAAAATTAATTATCATTCAGTATGATTAAAATTTAAGAATTTTTTTGTATTACAAAATATCTCCATCAACTTATCCTCATACCTAAACAGTTTTAAAACAGTAGTTAAATGTATAATATATATATTAATTAAATAAATTATTTTAAAATTAATTAAAAATTTCTTTACTTACGTATAAGATAGTATTTATATTATATTTTATGTAACTACAAAAAAATTATATTGTGTGGGTAACATAAAACAAAACTATAGTGATAAAATATAATATCATAGTATAACTTAAATTAGATATTACACTACAACAATAACAATATTATTCCTATACATATAATGTCACCCATAAAAAATAAAAAATTCACCCAATAATCTTATCACTTATTTTATTTGCCAGAAGGGAAATATATATATATATATATGTGTGTGTGTATATACACGTAAATTCTAAGTTGTATCATAGTGGTTAGATCTTTTCGATCTTGTTTTATTTTTAAAATAAATAAATAAATGAAATAAAATTTAACCCAATCTTTTTTTAAAATTCTCTTCGAACACCTTCCAGGAAACTTTGCATTCATCATTATCGCATATTTAATTTCATCAATTACTTCTAAGTTAAGTTGGCAAGAATAATCTTTTTGACTGCCATATTTATAGAAAAAAAAAATACACATAATAGTAATAATTAATATTTAATTATCTATTATTTCATGCTATTCAAAAACTTTTTTGGAAAATTTAAATCATATGATATAATTAATTGGAATAATTTATCAAAAACATAATATAAATGACAAATTATGCTTTTTTTAGTTTGATATTTTTTTTAAAATAAATAAATGATTGTCAATTATTTAAAACATAGTTTCAGAATGGGAGTTTCGATTATCTTAATCGAACCCTCTTTTTTAAATTATATATATATATATATATTGGTGGGCGGTGATAAGAATTGAATTTATAAATAGTATTATATATGGCTTGACGGAGCATGTACATACACGTATGTATATGATATAATAAGCCGTGCAGTGCAGTGCAGTGCAGGCGGAAGCAGCAATAGAAAAATGAAGTAGCAGATGCAGATGTGGGATCCCACGGGGACAAATTTGACGTCGCTAGTTCTGTATGTAAAGATTCTAATAAGATCACAAAACATTAATGGCAGTTCGCCATCCGCATGTGACAGACCTTCAGAACTTCACCTTCTCTTCTACCTTCCTATATATACCGACCCTATTACACATGTATTGACAAGCATACAGATAGTATATATGTATATCATCTCCTCTAGCGGATTAGATAAACAAAATTACTTAATATTCTTGTTTTTCTCTTTTCATATTTACATTTTGAACTGGGTTTTGAGGTTGGTGAAGCTTCAACTTGTTGAAAATGATCTTCTAATAATTAGCAAAACAGCTTACCTTCACATGAATCACATTCTAATTGGTCAAAAAAGTTTAGCAACTTCCTCTAGATTTTGAATACACAAACAGAAGATAAATGATTCTACCATCCATGAAAATACATACCAGTCCACATAATTGGCCTCTTTCTTTGAACTCGGGGAAAAGGAGACCATATCAAGATCCAATGTCTCACAAACTTCGGGTTTCTTTAATTTTCGTGGTGAAACATGTGCAAAAAAGTTTCGGACTCAAACAACCACATAGAGGTGAAATACCAACCAAACCGATACAGTTAACTGGATTCAAAATTCACCGAAGACTATTACCACGAAGTAATGATTCCCATCTCCAAAACTAAACTTCACGACCTTACTGCTCAACTGAATGCCAATTGCATATATCCTGAGAAAGCAGTAATCTTCTTCTATCATAAAGAAATGCAGTTGGTTCGCAAGGCAGCCAAACAAAATTACATCTCATTCCATCCATCCCCAATATCATATCCCAGCTTTTTGTTCAACAGCTAGGATAACCCCAAATCAATAAAGCAAAGCAAATGGCTTGAAGGGCGGACGAAAGGAAAAAGAGCTCATAGAAAATTCAAAGCAATGGTGATAATGAAAAGCAATCAACGATAAAAGGTAAACGGGGCATTAGGTTTTCATCTATCAAGCAAAAATGACAATGCGTCTTGTTGATAATGAAATTACATGATCCAATCCCAAAAGCATATATAAACTCTCACCAAATCCACTACAATACAAAGAAACTAAAAAGCAGTGCCAAAATTAACTTCCGATATAACAAAGAAAAAACCATCTCAAGGCACCAACGTTAGGAACTCTTCCATAAAAATTAACTATGGGATCACTTAGTCCCCTTTTCTCCTGAAAGAACATCCCTCAGTCAGTCTAGCTCGCCCACCTGTAGGTTGGCACAGAACTGTTTGGCAGTTCCCACACACCACAACAGTTTGAGAGTGGCTGAAAACAGTTGTTCTGCAATTTGTTTACACAATCCCAGTCAAGACACATTCAGGATTTCGCCACAAACAATCAAAACAAACATAATAAACTGATAAAAAACATCACGAACTATGTAAAGATCTACTTACATGCTAAAGCAACCCTGGCATTTGACATCCTACAATGGAGAAAACAGGAAATAAGTACTCCAATACATTCCATCAAAACATAAAACTACTGGCGTAATCTGACGTTGATGTGCCAAACACACACACGAACACCAATATGCAATAAACAAATAATAGCGTGACGAATTACCATGAAGAAAGAATTTGGAGACTGAACAAGACGCTTGAGCTTGTGCTTCCTCTTTTCAATCTCCGCCGGAGGATTCAACAAGTCAATATCGTTCTGGAGAACCTAACCTCGCAAATCACACCAAATATTAGTTTTTCAAACCAATACTAGAATAATCAGTTATAAAAAAAAGAGACGCTTGCTATAACCTAAAACAAGAAAGAACACTATATCCTCCTTTTCCTAGTTGTACACCACTCAAACAAAAGATCATAGAAAGAAGCCTAAGATTACTTTCAGAAAACCAAAGGCAGAACTCTATTACCGAGAAGCAAGACAAGTATATGCATGTCTACAAGAAACCAGAAAACAGAGGATTATATCATTCGACTGTATCATCTCGAGATAGCAAAGCAGATCAGGGAATAAAAACGAGAACATAATGTGGAAGATTGAGAAGTGAACACACACCATGGTGGCAGATGCAGTCGGAGAAGCAGGAGACCTTGATTAGAGAAGTCTAGCAAAAGCAGAGGTCCGCTGCGTCGCTAGAAGAGAGGGAAAAAAAACCCTAGCCCGAGCCGATTTTATAGAAAGCGACCGTGCGATGGGCCTGATCCGTTAGATGAGAAAGCAAAAGGTCTTGACCCTTGATTTTGACCAATGTTTTAAAAAATTAGACGTTTAAGACTGGGCTGTTATCGGGCCCTGAAGTGGGTAGTGGAAACCACCATTAAGCCCAGATGGACCCAATTGAATTAGTTATAAGATCAAGGACTAGACTGTCAGTTCAAGTTGTCTTCTTTTCGTCGTTCAAAACCCTAGAAGGGATCTTTAAAAACGGTACGCAGTAACAGAGCTGAGGGGAACTATTCGAATGCTCAGCCTTCTAGCAGCTTTAAAAGGTACACACTTTCTGCTTCCATATGAATTCTAGTGTGAAAATATTAGTAGAGGATTCAATCGCTGTTCACTATTTATTCATCATTGACTTTGCTCTTCTAACTTCCGCCAAAATGATTTATCTTCGAATTTTATATGTGAATTGAGTACATTTTACAGATTTCTTTGTTGTAGAATATTTGCTAGCATAGCTATTATAGATATACTTGAGGTCTCAATCTAGTCTTTCATCTTCATGGTAAAGATTGTCACATGTCTGGAAAAGCAGACAATAAGAAAGGAAAATTGATGAATGGGTTTTCGTTTAATTGTTACTCATGTTATTGTAAGTTGAACCAGACATTGTCAGGTGTCTACCATGCACACATTGGCAGATACTGTTACATATCTGGTAAAGAAAAGAAAGGGAAGGAAAGCTTTGAGATGGGTTCCATCTCTTGGTTGGATTTCTCTCGTAGGTGTTCATCGTTGCCCGGTAACATGAACTTAATGGTTATCCGAGCTACATCTGGACTCCATATCTCCATGTTTGTTTTATACCCAAATAAATTTCTTAGATGCTTAGATGTACTGTGTCCAAAAGCTGAACTTAGACCCTTTTCTTCGTTCGAACTGTATTTTTTTTCTTAAGATACTTTTGGAAATAACATGACTATGCATATGATAGGCCCCGAAGATCCGCAAGAGTGCCACGTAAGAACCCAAAATTTGTGGATTAAAAGATCCCCACGTGCAGGTTGAAGGAGTCAAAACAGAAGGAAGAAGAAGCGGTCAACCAGGAGGAGAATCTGCTACCAGTAGGATATCTTAGTTGTTCGTAGTAGTTAATGGATTTTTACTTTTCCTTGATTTTCTGAGATTGAATTTAATCATGTTTTCATGGAATTAGGATGTTCTGTTATTTTCTGTTATTTCTTCTTGTATTTAAAGACCTCAAGAATGAATGAGAAGGCAGATTGCATTTTTCAGAAAACCTTTATCAGTGACTGTTTCTCACTGCAAGCAGAAACATCTAACTTTTCTTCACTCACACTCTCCACTCTGATTATTTATTTTTGTTGAATGGTACATAACCTTTGATTTGATTTTAAGATTTAGTATTTAGTTATATATTGTATGCTTTCTACATCTCGATAATACCACGGGGACAAGAAGTTGTCTAACTTGTCGAATAGTTATTTAGTATTCCTAAAATCTTCATTGATCTTATTAATCCAAGGCTTTGTTGACAAGATAATATGTTCCTTACACCATTTTTGAATGTGATTGTGGTTCTGTATGCTTTTTGTTTATTCCAACAGATGATAAAATCTTCCTCCTTGCATATATTTAATTGAGAAATGTTTTCTTCAGATAATTTTCTTAAAAAATCTGATGGATCAGACTGTCATACATAATTGGATTGGAAATCAGGTATCTAAGGATTAGTTATTATAAACCAGACAAATGAGAAACAGGGGAGATATTTTAGGAGATGAGTTATTCGCAGCAGGTCACAGTCTGGCGTGACCGAAGATTGTTTCCTGCTGGGTTGAAATAATTGGCAAAACACATAGATGTATGAGGCATTGAAGTATGTACATAGATATGGATGAGGTTGTAGATATATAACGTGTAAGTAGTGTAGATTATATTAAATGATGAGACAATTACATTGTATTATGGTAGGCATAAGTAGAGTTTGGAATGAAAAGCTAGATAGTATTTCAAGTGTGGAGTGGTGATGAAGTGATCGGGAATCCTATACATTCACCCATACACAAAAGGTCCTTAACGCCACAGTTTTGAATGCAATGTTGAAATCCATTTGCTCCTTGCAGTGGTATGCAGTCCAGGGCGCAAGTAATGACACTTTGCTCGCATTTCAGCAGGCAATTGTTCAACCCTTTATTGCTCGGGCTCTGCGCCAGCGCCTCCGCTGCGCAAACCAGCAAAAACACTGCAGCGAAGTATGCTCTTGACCTGAAAGTGAAACCCATTTTAAGATGAAGATGATGATGGGAATCAGAGATGTGGGAAGGCTTTTTTATACACTACATGTATATAACTGCAGAGGATGCTCGTGATAAAGCCAAATCCAACACGGCTCGTTTCATTCACCTAGCATGATTTGCATATGGAGTTCGCACCAGAACACCTTCCTTTCATTTGCTTTTTCAATTAATTATAATGTGTATGTTATACAGTTTACTTTTAAAATTATAACTCATAATATAAACATTATACAATAATAATGAGAGAAAATAAATGTAATATTCCTCCACGGTAGACATTTCTACTATATCAGCTAGTTGTGTCTTCCTCCATTTTTTCTGAAATTGACTTTTCTTGCCT
Organism: Carica papaya; assembly: GCF_054855325.1. Taxonomy (NCBI): domain Eukaryota; kingdom Viridiplantae; phylum Streptophyta; class Magnoliopsida; order Brassicales; family Caricaceae; genus Carica; species Carica papaya. Next base: position 5,279,086 of record NC_142309.1, on the reverse strand, counting down.
TCCCCCCTCCCCCCTCGCCTTGTCAATTAATTTCATTGTTCTCCAATAATGATTTTCAAAAGTACAAAGTATTTCAAATTTCATATCACTCACTACTCACCACACAAATAAATAAAGGAATCTTGTTGAATAAATTTCCAAAACTTGTACAAAATTAACTTTTTTTTTTTTAATTTTCTGTAATAAATTTGAACAAGTTTTTGTACATTTTTATTAAATTTTTTCCTGAATTTATACGTAGTTACGATATGAAGTGTTTTTTTTTTTATATAGTAAAATTAAAATTTTAATTATTCTATTTAAAATAATTTAATTGTCTTAAAATATTATTTTTATAAAATATATATATGTAATTATAATTTGATTAACACGTTAAAAAATTAAAATTTTAATAAAAATAATTGGAAAAATACATGTTAATGGGAATGGTAGGTTTGTAGGAAAAGTATACGTGCATGGCTACGGTCACCCGTCAACATCTATTACACAGCATACCTAACTCCTTTCTTTGAAAATCTTATTCACATGATATTTCATTTTCTTTATATATTTTTTTACTTCTAACTTTTTATATATTGTATTAATTTCCATTCACTAAATATATTATTATATATATATATATATATATATTCACGTCGTGTTGTACCATTCTCTTTAAAAATTTAAAAAAAAAAACATAAATAATTTTAATCATTGATTATCTCTTAAACGAGAGCTAAATTAAAAATATATTATTATTGTTATATAAATTAGAACGATTTTGTCTAAGTTATTTATGGACTACACAACATTATCACAGCTTCGACCTCGAGTAGTATGTATGTCTTTGTATAAATTCACACACACACACACGCACATATATATATATATTAGACAATCATGGCAACCAAGGAACAAGACTTAATGAGATAAATATAGCAAAATTAATGGTTGGCTAATTATTTATTTATTTTTATTTTAATTTAGATTAATCGTGTATAAGTATTGATTCGTAAGTTATATTTTAGATTTAATTACTCTTAAAAAGAGTTGTAAAAATTGTTCTTTCAATTTTCTAATTAGTTGGTAGCAGGCAGGTCAGATTATAACAAAAATATTATATTTTTATTAATTAAATATTTTACTTATGATATGGTAAAAAAATAATTTAAAATAAAAGTATATATAAAATTACAATATATTATTAAAGTTAAATAATTAACCACATGTAATAAGTGAGACAAAGCACATGCCGCCTCCGCCTTACCCTTAGATTTTTATATATACGAAAAATTACTAAATAAAAATAAGGCTTTTTTTTTTAAAATAAAAAATGAGAAATAAAATAAATGTATAGGTATCAGAAATAGAGATTGTCGATCGGTAGATACTATTTGCCACGTGGCCACCCAGCTGCCCGTCCATCTAACCTACCTCAACATGAATGACTTCTCCTTATATAACCATCCCATCACCTTCCTTCTTCCTCACTTCTCCTTCTCACAAGCCACGAACACGTATTACTCCTCAAGACTTTTAACTATTATCAATGGCGGTGGCGGTAACCGTGGACCAGATCAGAAATGCTCAGAGAGCCCGTGGTGCAGCCACCATCCTCGCCTTCGGCACCGCCACTCCCTCCAACTGTGTCTCCCAGGCCGATTACCCTGATTACTATTTCAGAATCACCAACAGTCAACACATGACTGATCTCAAGGAAAAGTTCAAGCGCATGTGTATGCTGTCTTCTTAATTCTCATTACCATAATCGTCATTTACACGTTAACCTATACATATACTACCTAAATAGCTACTACCATCCATTTCTATGTCTTTTTTATGATACTATATGTTAAGTTACATATTATCCATTGAGAGAAGTACATGTACATATCCCATTATCAGTACATATATATATATGTGTGTGTGTGTGTGTGTGTGTCGCTGCTTCAGGTACTTTCTTGTGAGTGGACAGCTATTATCGTGGAATATCAGTGTAGTATAGACAGTCTACGTACTCTGAAATTTTTTAGGGGAAAACGTAAATAATATTAAGTCTATATATGTGGGGGTATATATTTATATATAGGACTATTGAGCTTTATATGTTTATTTATATGAGAGATCGGTAGTATGGTGATACATACGAGCTTTTCATCTCTTCCAGTATATTTTACTGTAGATATATACGAGAAATAAATTAACCATGCACGCATGGTGGTGAATGTAACAGGTGAAAAATCCATGATAAGGAAGAGATACATGTTCTTGACGGAAGATTTTCTCAAGGACAACCCGAACATGTGCGCCTACATGGCGCCATCTCTCGATGCTCGTCAGGACATCGTCGTCGTCGAAGTCCCCAAGCTCGGCAAAGAAGCCGCCGTCAAGGCCATTAAAGAATGGGGCCAGCCGAAGTCCAAGATTACCCATCTTGTTTTCTGCACCACCTCCGGCGTTGACATGCCCGGCGCCGACTACCAGCTAACTAAACTCCTGGGTCTCCGTCCCTCCGTCAAGCGCTTCATGATGTACCAGCAAGGCTGTTTCGCCGGCGGCACTGTCCTCCGACTCGCCAAAGACCTTGCCGAGAACAACGAGGGCGCTCGCGTCCTCGTCGTCTGTTCCGAGATCACCGCCGTCACTTTCCGTGGACCCTCCGAAAGCCACCTTGACTCCCTCGTCGGTCAGGCTCTGTTTGGTGATGGTGCCGCTGCAGTCATTGTCGGCTCCGATCCCGACATCTCCGTCGAGCGGCCGCTATTCCAGCTTGTCTCCGCCGCTCAAACCATCCTCCCGGATTCTCACGGCGCCATCGACGGTCACCTCCGCGAGGTTGGTCTTACATTCCACTTGCTCAAGGATGTTCCTGGCTTGATATCCAAGAACATAGAGAAGAGCTTGGTGGAAGCCTTCACACCAATCGGCATCAACGATTGGAATTCCATCTTCTGGATAGCTCACCCAGGTGGGCCCGCAATTCTTGACCAGGTTGAGCTTAAACTCGGCCTCGAAGAAGACAAACTCAGAGCTACTCGTCACGTCCTCAGCGAGTACGGAAACATGTCAAGCGCCTGCGTGCTGTTCATCCTAGACGAGATGAGAAAGAGATCGGTTGCAGAAGGCAAATCCACCACGGGTGACGGGCTGAATTGGGGAGTCCTCTTCGGATTCGGTCCAGGTCTGACCGTGGAGACAGTTGTGCTGCACAGTTTCCCAACGACTGAGGTAACTCAATGAGTTAGAAAAAAGAAGAAAAAAAAAAAAAAAAAAGAAAGTTGGCCACTGATATTCATCGGGGAAGGAAGAAGAAGAAGAATACCGTACGTTGTATATTAATTACGGTTAAATGAAGCGTTGGGATGCTCTCGTGGGCTGAGTGATGGTTAGGTTTTTTTCCTTATTTCATTTCCATGAAGGTAATAATGATGAAAGGGAAGATGAAGATGTGTCCATCTTAATTGGCTACTATATGCATGCTTAGTTAGGTGAACACGTGGCGGACTTGTCCTCTCTTCGTCTCCAACTTTCCAAAGCTTCTCTTTTTCTTTCACTCTGTTAAAATTGTTATTTTAAATATTAATTGTATTTAACTCTCTCTTTTTTTTTTTTTGCATTTAAAATATAATTAAATAATAAGTAATTAAGTGGAGATTATCACTTTTACTTAAAATTAATTAGTATCTACACACATCTTATAATTAATTAAACACAAATACTAATCCAGTTAATTCGAGCAGAGAATCATTCCAGACGAAACCCGCTGAAAACAACACCACGAGAAAGGATGTGATGTTGATTTCCCCAAACCTCATGCAGCAAAAGCAAGTTGTTAGTTGAAAATTGAATGTTATACATACATACATACATGCATATATATATATATATATATATAACAATAAAGAGTCAACTTGAACTTTATGGAAATTAAGATCAACATATTTTTATATATAAAAAAAGATATTTTGTTCAATACAATTATATATAAAATACAAATGTACACTCAATCTATCTACATATATATAATTTAATTTGAGTAATGGATTTCTTTAACAATTATATATCCAAAAAAAAAAAATAAGTGAAAACTTATGATGGGTATAAATAATTTATTAAAATTCATGCATAATAATTAATTCTACTGTGGCAAAGCCAGATTAATACTATAGATATTATTTATTGATGGGTTAATTTGACAGACAAATTTAATTCAAATTCTATTAATATTTTGAAAAATTGCATGGTGTTTATTTGGGTTGACATGTATTATACATAATTGGTAATAAACATAACACATATTTACGATTTCTGGCTACTTATTGAGTTAATAATTATTTATTTCTTAATAATTTAAATCATATATCAATGTTCTTAAATTTTTATCTTTTTTCTAAAAAATATAATAAAATATAATGCTTACACGAAATATAAGTGATAAAACTATTAGATTTTAGATTTATCATGTAAATTTATATGTGTAAATTAATGTACATAAAAAATTATTAAATTAACTAAAATTAGTTAAAAAAATGATACGATATACTTAAATAGCATATTTGGGTTGTAATGCATCTACATAAACATGTTAATATTTCTTTTATAGATTCAGCTACGTATATTGTAACGGTCTCGAAAATACCCAAAAGAAATATATAATAATTTAAGTGCGGAAGCGAAATAAAAAGGTTAATGTTTACATTCCTTACACAATAACTTAAAAGTACTAAACAATATTATGGAATTCATTATTTTGAAAGAAACACAAGAAATAAGGAAATAAACAGAAAAAAAATATCTAACATTTACTCGCGATCTTCTTGCGGATCGAGCTCTAGAACTTGTTCCTCTTGATCTGAAATGGTTAAATAAGTAATGAGTTACACTACCTCAGTAAGGATATCACACTATATCACCGACACAGAAATAAAAGTAGGTATAAAAATAAAAACAACTAATGGAGTCCTAAATTTAGCAAATTTATTTATCAATCATAAAATTATTTACAGTTCACTTACCGCACTAGAATTTATGAAAACAACTCATGCATACAATAATATCATACGGATCATAATTTCATATAGGATTAACAATATAGCACATATCATAAATCTATACACATCGTCAAATAACCAAACAATAATTGTCACACTTTCACAAGTCTACTAGTATCCATGGGGGTTCATAGGGATGTTTCCGCTATACATGATCTATTTTCTTTAACAATCTCAATTATGGGCCGTCCCCGTACCCCATCCGGTATGAGCGCCAAATTATCAAACCTTAATACCCCGTCCGATATGAGCGTGAAGCAGACCGTTCCCATACCCTGTCTAGTATGAGTGCCAAATTATCAAGTCTTCATACCCTGTTCGATATGAGATAATGTTCACGGTAGAGTTTCCTATGTACCCGGTCCGTCCATCATTTCTCATGATATCTAATAAGGTTGCCGTTTTCTCTGTTTATTTAATCACACAACTTTTACGTTTTTCTTTGGTCTCCATTTTTTAAATCAACCATGACCACATAAGCAAACAAACATACATTAGGTAATGCAATCAAATCTCAATTTTTCAATCAAACAGTAGTCACGTAAAGCAGCAATTTACGCATTCGAACCATAAAATTGATAAATTCGATACTATCATATTTTTAAACAGTAAAATAAATCAACAGAAACTAACAGAGAATAATTTTCAGTTCGGGCTTCATTAGCAATCCGTAATTAATTATACACATTTATTTAATTTGCACAAATATCATATTATTATTTATTTAAATTTCTGTTCTATGATAGGGAATAGGATGAGGGATCCTTACTCGATTTGATGCCCAAAAAGTTGAGTTGTTCGACTACGCCTACGGACGATTCCCAACTTCCCTAAATTTTTTTTCGGGAATTAAAATGCTAATCGTATCTACAACTGTCTCAAACAAATCCAAAATAAGTCCCAAAGCCCACTTGACCAATTTCAAAATTCCAGCATGGCGGCTTCGCCGTGCTCCGGTAATAGCCCCGCCGACAGCTGCGGTGGTCCGTCTCGAGTCGGCTATTTTTGGCTGATGTTGCATCGATCCCTGTGAGAAAATACGTTAAAGGGCCTTGGTTGGCCAAAAAAATATAAAAAACCGAAACTCACTGACGGCGGGACTCTCTAGTACGGCGGCTCCTTCGGGTCATGTTGCGGTTGGGTGTTTTGCTTTGGTCAACCTATAAAGAATAACAAGGTGATCACAACGGTGAAAAAATTATACAGAACGGGAATCGAAAAAGATCTCATCGGAGGCGTTTTGTGAAATTTCTTGTGGTGGCGTCGCCGGGCTTCGCTGGCATTTTTCGGCCAATTGGCCGATCTTTTCACTCCGATTTGGCCATGGGTAAACTTAAAATTGAATTTCAAGCAAAAGAGAAAGTTTTTACCTTTTTTGGCGGTCGAAAAGGGTTCTGGTGCGGCTGCGGGTGGCGGCGGCTCCTTCTCGGCGGCCAAGTCTTCTTCTCCAGCGAGGGGTTCTGGTGGCTAGGGTTAGAATTTGTTGCGGATGGAGGTCATTTATATCCGTCCATTTTTTATTTGGGTCGTCCATCGCGTTTGATCTGAACCATTCGATCGCGATCAAATAGAGAGTGAATCTAGGTCGTTCAACGCGATGCAATCTGTACCGTCCATTGCGATCCACTCTCGGCTGTCCGATCGCGTTCAATTTTGACCGTTCGATCGCGTCTGGGGAGGGAACGCATCTGGGTCGTCTTTGCGCGCTGGGATGGATCTGGGCCATTCGATCGTGGGCACACGGATTGCCCACGTGGCACCGCGTCAGCATCCGCTGCCATGCGGCACGTTCTGATTCACCAGGCCTGTTGATTGGGCGTCTGACGTGGCGAAACTTCTTAAAATATCATTTGAGCCCCTATTTTTCGATTTTTCTTTCAAAAATATCCCAAAAATCTAAATTTTCAACTATTTTTTCCAAAATTATTTTCAAGTTAATTCTTATTAGTTTTACTTCATTTTTACTCTAAATTAAATGAAAAATAAATTATAAAAATTATATTTATAAATTTTAAATTACATACAATTAATTTTGGGGTGTTACAACTCTCCCCCTAAAGGAAATTTGGTCCCTCAAATTTGTCACTCACTCTCAATTAAACAATTTGGGATATTGGACTATAAACTATGATTCTAGCTCCCACATAGCCTCCCTCGGTGTGTGTTTCTGCCATATGAACTTTACAAAGGGAATCTCTCGGTTGCGGAGTAATCTGCTCTTTCAATCCATAATACCAACCGATACTTCATCGTAGGACAGATCCTCATGTAGTGGAGGAGGATCGTGAGTTAAGACATGAGAGGGATCCGGGTTGTACTTGCGTAGCATGGACACATGAAACGGATTATGAATCTTGGAAAGTTCTAAAGGCAGTGCTACTCTTTAGGCGGCGGTACCAATTCTATTTAAGATTTCAAATGTTCCAATAAATCAGCGGTTCAGTTTCTCCTTTTTACTGAACCTACTGATTCCCTTAAAAGGAGTGACCTTAAGGAACACCCAATCGTCATTCTCAAATTCCAAATCCCTCATCTGGGTGTCCGCATAACTATTCTGCCTGCTTTGAGTCCTCTTGATATTCTTTCTAATCTTAACTATTTTGAATATAGTCTCCTCTACCAGAGCTGGGCCAAACAATTTTCTATAACCCACTTCTTCCCAACAAATCGGTGATCTATATGGGCGCCCATATAATGCCTCATACGTAGCCATGCCAATACTCATTTGGTAGCTGTTGTTGTAAGCGAACTCTATCAGGGGTAGATGGTCATCCTAATAGTCCCCGAAGTCAAGAACACAAGTTCGAAGCATATCCTCAAGTGTGCAGACCGTCTTTTCTGACTGTCCATCAGTATGAGGGTGAAATGCAGTACTAAGGAACAGTTTTGTTCCCATGGCTTGCTGAAATCTATACCAAAATCGAGAAGTGAACCTGGGGTCCCTGTCCGACACTACTATCATTGACACTCTATGTAATCTGAATATTTTTCGGATATACATTCTTGCTAATTTGTTCAAGGGATCAGTCATCCTGATGGCTAAGAAGTGGGAAGACTTGGTGAGCTGGTCAACAATTACCCATATGACATCATGTCTTGAGTGTGCCTTAGATAATCCTGTCATGAAGTCCATGGTGATATGTTCCCACTTCTATTCCAGGATCGACAATGGTTAAAGTATCTTACTTGGGCGTTGATGCTCTATCTTGACCTGCTGACATATTAAACACTTAAAAACAAAGTCAGCTATATCTCTTTTCATCCTGTTCTACCAAAATTGGGGTCGCATACTTTGGTACATCTTAGTACTTTTGGGATGCATGGAAAACTTTGAGCTACGGATCATAATGTTCTTTTTTAACTCACTGTCACTTAGAACACACATCCTGTCTTGAAATCTGATCAACCTATCTGTGGAGACTTGAAATTTTGAGTTAGCTCCATGTTCTGCATCTTTCTTGAGGGCTGCTAGGGTGGAGTTGGTGGACTGAGCTTCATTTATTCTCTGGATTAATTCAGGCTGAACGGCCAAGTAGCCCAAACATGTGACTCTCCTCAGGTCCTAAAGTCCCACCTGTTGTGCGGCCCCTATCTACTTGCATTTTGAAACCATCAATTGGGCTAATATACTTACACTTTTCCTATTGAGTGCGTCGGCTACCACGTTACCCTTACACGGGTGATACAGAATGTCGCAATCATAGTTTTTGAGAAGTTCTATCTACATTCTCCGACGCATGTTGAGATCATTCTGAGTGAATATGTATTTCAAAATCTTGTGATTGGTATAGATTTGAAAGGTCTCCCCATACAAATAATGGCGCCAAGCCTCCGACTACCGGAATCTTTTGAATACAAATCTATTTCTTGGATTTGCCTAGTTATGGAAAACAACATGGTTAAAGTACTTAATAATAAAAAAATTTACCGTGAGGGAAAAAATGCTAAATGATTTTTATTAATTTATAAATGGCTCCTCATTAGTAGGATTGAATACAACTTTCTTACTAAAACAATCAACGGTGGCGTGATACGCCACTACCCAGTTCATTCCTAAAATTACATCAAAGTCCCCTGTGTCTAATTCTATTAGGTTCACACTCAATTTCTTATATGCTATATCTATGATACAAACTCTGTATATAGCTTCTTCCAATAGTGTTATACTGCCAGCAGTAGACATAAATAACACATAATCAAATTTAACAAGTAACACATTAAATTTTGATGCAAAAATAGGTGAAACAAATGAATGTGATGCACCAGTATCAATTAAAATATGAGCAAGATAGTTACAGATTATGTACATACCTTGTACCCCGTCTGAGTTAGTTTCTGCATCCTGCTGGGTGAGATTGTAAGCTTTACCCAATTACTTGGGAACTGTTTCAAGCAAATGCGCATTCCCCTCTTTTTTTGGACAGAATAGACAAACCCCTTTTTTTTTTTTCTGCATTTGATATTTCTGAACTGATGAAACGCATTTTTAGAAATAGGATATGGATACGGACAAACCAGGAAAAAAAAAATTCTGATTATACAGAAGAAAAGACAAAAACAATTGAGAAAAAAGAAGACGACAAAAGAGAACAATACAAAAGAGAAGAAAAAACACGAATAGAAATAGCGGAAGCCTGGGATAGTAGGAGGTCTGCCCTGATTATGGTTCCTTGGACACTCCATCGCATAATGTTTGACACTATCATATATGCAATAGGTGTTGTTGAGGCGATAGCAGGGTCGGTCCCCATGATCCCTACCACAATGCTGACAGATCTTACCGCGTCCTGCCACTAGAGCCTGAGGGGGAGACTCGATCATCGGCCTGGGCCTCTTGTTTTGTTGATCAGACGTAGTAGATGCTGGTATGCTGGGTGGAGTTAAGGGTCTAAGGTTCCTTACTACCTGAGAGAGGGTGCGAAAGCTCTTCTATACTATATGTGCCATGGCCAGAACGACTGAATAAGTCCTGAGCTCCAGCACAAACAAATGTTGTCTGATCTCTAGGTGGAGACCCCACTCGAACCTTCTAACCTTCTTGCCTTCATTCAACAATGTCTTAGGAAAATATCGGCCAAACTCTAGAAACTTACGAGTATATTTTGACACAGTCATGTTTCCTTGGACCAACTGTACAAACTCCATCTCCTTCAAATGTCAGAGGTGTTCAAAAAGGTATCCTGCATAAAAAGCTGCAAGGAACTGTTCCTAAGTAACTTGAACATGCAAGGTGGTCTGTTTGAGTTTCCACCAACGGTCTGCTCTCCTACTAGCATGTAGATAGAAAGGGTGACTTTCTATTCGGGAGTCACACCCAGGTGTTGAAGGCCTTCTCTGTCTCTGCTAACCAGTACTCAACATCTTCAGAAGAGGATTCACCTACTAAAGTGGATAAGTTTAATCTCTATGTAACCTGAGTCAATCATGGGAGGAGCTGAGTCCCGTAGAAAAGGGACTGGGCCATACTGAGAATAGACTAGATGGCCCTGCGGTGGTACTTACTAATACGGTGGGGGCACCGGATTATACTATGGTAGTGTCAGGTAGTACTGTGGCAGCGTCGGGTGGTACTGTGGCTGGGGCACTAGATCATACTGTGGTGGTATAGGGTGGTACTGTGGAGGAGCAAGGTCATTTATTAAAATTCATGCATCATAATTAATTCTACTGTGGCAAAGCCAGATTAATACTATAGATATTATTTATTGATGGGCTAATTTGACAGACAAATTTAATTCAAATTCTATTAATATGTCGAACAATTGCATGGTATTTATTTGGATTGACATGTATTATACATAATTGGTAATAAACATATCATATATTTACGATTTCACGCTAGCTATGGAATTAATAATTTTTTATTTCCTAATAAATTAAATCATATCTCAATGTTCTTAAATTTTTATTTTTATTTTCTAAAAAATATAATAAAATATAACACTTACACGAAATATAAGTGATAAAACTATTAGATTTTAAATTTATCATGTAAATTTATATGTGTAAATTAATGTACATAAAAAATTATTAAATTAACTAAAATTAGTTAAAAATGATACGATATACTTAAATAGCATATTTGGGTTGTAATGCATCTACATAAACATGTTAATGTTTTTTTATAGATCCAGATACGTATATTGTAACGGCCCCCAGAAATATCCAAAGGAAATAGATAAGAACTTAAGTGCGGAAGCAAAATAAAAGGGTTAATGTTTACATTTCTTACACAATAACTTAAAAGTACTAAACAGTATTACGAAATTCATCCTTTTGAAAGAAACACAAGAAAAAAAGAAATAAATGAAAAAAAAAAATATCTAGCATCTACTGGCACTTCTTCTTGCGGATCGAGCTCTGGAACCTGTTCCTCTTGATTTGAAATGGTTAAATAAGTAATAAGTTACACTACCTCAGTAAGGATATCACATTATATCACCGACACAGAAATAAAAGTGGGTATAAAAATAAAAACAACTAATGAAGTCCTAAATTTAGCAAATTTATTTATCAATCATAAAATTATTTACAGTTTACTTACCGCATTAAAATTTATGAAAACAACTCATGCATATAATAATATCATATGGATCATAATTTCATATAGGATCAGCAATATAGTACATATCATAAATCTATACACATCGTCAAATAACCAAACAATAATTGTCATACTTTCACCAGCCTACTAGTATCCATGGGGGTTCATAGGGATGTTTCTGCTACACGTGATCCATTTCCTTCAACAATCTCAACTACGGCTATCCCCGTACCCCATCCGGTATGAGCGCCAATTATCAAACCTCAATACCCCGTCCGATATGAGCGTGAAGTAGACCGTTCCCATACCCCGTCCAATATGAGCGCCAAATTATCAAGTCATCATACCCCGTTCGATATGAGATAATGTTCATGGTAGGGTTTCCTATGTAGTCGGTCTGTCCACCATCTCCTAGGATATCTAATAAGGTTGTTGTTCCATCTGTTTATTTAATCACACAACTTTTCCGTTTTTCTTTAGTCTCCATTTTTTAAATCAACCATGATCACATAAGCAAACAAACATGCATGAGGTAATGCAATCAAATCTCAATTTTTCAATCAAATAGTAGTCACGTAAGGCTTCAATTTATGCATTCAAACCATAAAACTGATAAATCAGATTTCATCATGTTTTTAAACTGTAAAATAAATCAATAGAAATTAACAGAGAATAATTTCCGGTTTGGGCTCTATTAGCAATCCGTAATTAATTATACACATTTATTTAATTTACACAAATATCATATTATTATTTATTTAAATTTCTGTTATATGATAGGGAATATGATGAGAGATCCTTACTCGATTTGATGCCCGAAAAGTTAAGTTGTTCGACTGCGCCTATGGACGATTCCCGACTTTCCTAAAATTTTCCTCGGGAATTAAAGCGCTAATCGTATCTACAACTGTCCCAAAAAAATCCAAAATAAGTCCCAAAGCCCACTTGGCCAATTTCAAAATTCCAGCATGGCGGCTCTACCGTGCTCCGGCAACGGCCCCACCATAAGCGGCGGCGATCCGCCTCGAGTTGGCTGTTTTCGGCCGATTTTGTATCGATCCCTGTGAGAAAATACGTTAAAGGACTTTGGCTGGCCAAAAAAAATAAAAAACAGAAACTCACCGACGACAGGGCTCTCCAGCGCGGCGGCTCCTTCAGGTCACGTTGCAGTTGGGTGTTTTGCTATGGTCAACCTGTAGAGAACAAACGGTGATCACAACAGTGAAAAAATTATACATAAGGGGAATTGGGAAAGGTCTCATCGGAGGCATTTTATAAAATTTCTAGCGACGGCGTCACCGGGCTTCGCTGGCATTTTTCGGTCAATCGGTCGATCTTTTCACTTCGATTTTGCCATGGGTAAGCTTAAATTGAATTTTAAGCAAAAGAAAAAGTTTTTACCTTTTTTTGGCGGTAAAAAAGGTTATGGTGCGGCAGCGGGTGGCGACGGCTCCTTCCTGGCGGCCAAGTCTTCTTCTCCAGCGAGGGGTTCTGGTGGCTAGGATTAGGATTTATTGCGGATAGGAGTTATTTATATCCGTCCATTTTTTATTTGGGTCGTCCATTGCGTTTGATCTAAACCGTCCGATCGCGATCAAATAAGGAGTGAATCTGAGTCGTTCAATGCGATGCAATCTGGACCGTCAATTGCGATCCACTCTGAGCTGTCCGGTCGCGTTCAATTCTGACCGTCAGATCGAATTTGGGGAGAGAACGCATCTGGGCCCTCTGTTCGCGCTGGGACGGATCTGGGTCATTCGATCGTGGGCTCACAGATCGCCCGCGTGGCACCGCGTCAGCGTCCGCTGCCACGCGACGCATCCTGATTCACTGGGCTTACTGATTGAGCGTCTGAAGTGGCAAAACTTCCTAAAATATCATTTTGGCCCCTATTTTCTGATTTTTCTTTTAAAATTACCCTCAAAATCTAAATTTTAACCTATTTTTCCCAAAATTATTTTTAATTTAATTCTTAGTAATTTTACTTTATTTTTACTCTAAATTAAATGAAAAATAAATTATAAAAATTATATTTATAAATTTTAAATTACATACAATTAATTTTGGAGTGTTACAACTCTCCCCCTAAAGGAAATTTAGTCTCTCAAATTTGTCTCTCACTCTCAATTAAACAATTTGGGATATTGGACTCTAAACTCTGATTCTACCTCCCACATAGCCTCCTTCGGTGTGTGGTTATGCCATATGATCTTTACAAAGGGAATCTCTCGATTGCGAAGTAATTTGCTCTTTCAATCCACAATACCAACCGGTACTTCCTCGTAGGACAGATCCTCATAGAGTGGAAGAGGATCGTGAGTCAAGACATAAGAGGGGTCCGAGTTGTACTTACGTAGCATGGACAGATAAAACACATTATGAATCTTGGAAAGTTCTAAAGGCACTGCTACTCTTTAGGCGGGAGTACCAATTCTATTTAAGATTTCAAATGATCCAATAAATCGGGGGTTCAGTTTTTCCTTCTTACTGAACCTACTGATTCCCTTAAAAGGAGTGACCTTAAGGAACACCCAATCGCCTTTCTCAAATTCCAAATCCTTCATCCAGGTGTCTGCATAACTATTCTGCATGCTTTGTGTCCTCTTGATATTTTTCCTGATCTTAACTGTTTTGAATATAGTCTTCTCTACCAGATCTGGGTCGAATAATTTTATATCACCTACTTCTTCTCAACAAATCGATGATCTGCATGGGCGCCCATATAATGCCTCATACGTAGCCATGCCAATACTCGTTTGGTAGCTGTTGTTGTAAGCAAACACTATCAGGGGTAGATGGTCATCCTAATAGTCCCCGAAATCAAGAACATAAGTTCAAAGCATATCCTCAAGTGTGCAGACCGTCCTTTCTGTCTGTCCATCAGTATGAGGGTAAAATGCAGTACTAAGGGACAGTTTCGTTCCAATAGGTTGCTAAAAGCTATACAAAAATCGAGAAGTGAACCTAGGGTCCCTGTTAGACACTACTGTCATTGACACTCTATATAATCTGACTATTTTTCGGATATTCATTCTTGCTAATTTATTCAAGGGATCGGTCATCCTGATGGCTATGAAGTGGGAAAACTTGGTGAGCTGGTCAACAATTACCCAGATGACATTATGTCTTGAGTGTGCATTAGATAATCCTATCATGAAGTCCATGGTGATATGTTCCCACTTCTATTCCGGGATCGACAATGGTTGAAATAGCCCGCTTGGATATTGATGCTCTACCTTGACCTGCTGACATATTAAATACTTAAAAACAAAGTCAACTATATCTCGTTTCATCCCATTCCACCAAAATCGGGGTCTCATACTTTGGTTCATCTTAGTGCTTACGGGATGCATGGCAAACTTTAAGCTACAGACCTCCGTCATAATGTTCTTTTTTAGCTCACTGTCACCTGGAACACACATCCTGTCTTGGAATCTGAGCAACCTATCGGCGGAGACTCGAGATTTTGAGTTAGCTCCCTGTTCTGCATCTTTCTTGAGGGCTGCTAGGGTAGAGTTGGTGGACTGAGCTTCCTTTACTCTCTGGATTAACTCAGGCTGAATGGGCAAGTAGTCTAAACATGTGATTCTCCTAAGGTCCTGAAGTCCCACCTGTTGTGCAGCTCCTATCTACCTGCATTTTGAAACCATCAATTGGGCTAATGTACTTACACTTTTCCTATTGAGTGCGTCGGCTACCATGTTACCCTTACACAGGTGATACAGGACGTCGCAATCATAATCCTTGAGAAGTTCTATCCACATTCTCTAACGTATGTTGAAATCATTCTGAGTGAATATGTATTTCAAAATCTTGTAATTGGTATAGATCTGAAATGTCTTCCCATACAAATAATGGCGCCAAGTCTCCAACTACTGGAATCTCTTGAATACAAATCTCTTTCTTGGATTTGCCTAGTTAGAGAAAACAACATGGTTAAAGTACTTGATAATAAGAAAATTTGCCGTGAGGGAAAAAATGCTAAATGTTTTTTATTAATTTGTAAATGGCTCATCATTAGTAGGATTGAATACAACTTTCTTACTAAAACAATCTACGGTGGCGTGATACGCCGCTACGCAGTTCATTTCTAAAATTACATCAAAGTCCCCTATGTCTAATTCTATTAGGTCCACACTTAATTTTTTATCTATTATATCTATGACACAAACTCTGTATACAGCTTCTTCAGATAGTGTCATACTCCCAACATTAGACACAAATAACACATAATCAAGTTCATCAGGTAACAAATTAAATTTTGATGCAAAAATAGATGAAATAAATGAATGTGATGCACCAATATCAATCAAAATATGAGTAAGATAGTTACAGATTATGTACATACCTTGTACCCCGTCCAGGTTGGCTTCTGCATCTTGCTGGGTGAGATTGTAAGTTTTACCCAGTTACTTGGGAACTGTTTCAAGCAAATGCGCATTCCCCTCTTTTTTTGGACAGAATAGACAAACCCCTTTTTTTTTTTTCTGCATTTGATATTTCTGAACTGATGAAACGCATTTTTAGAAATAGGATATGGATACGGACAAACCAGGAAAAAAAAAATTCTGATTATACAGAAGAAAAGACAAAAACAATTGAGAAAAAAAAAGACGACAAAAAAGAACAAAACAAAAAAGAAGAAAAAACACGGATAGAAATAGAGCAAGCTTGGGATAGTAGGAGGTCTGCCCTGATTATAGTTCCTTGGACACTCCATCGCATAATGTTGGGCACTATCATATATGCGATAGGTGTTGTTGAAGCGATAACAGGGTTGGTCCCCATGATTCCTACCACAATGCTGATAAATTTTACCACATCATACCACTGGAGCCTGAGGGGGAGACTGGATCATCGGCCTGGACCTCTTATTCTGTTGAACAGACGCAGTAGATGGTGGTCTGCGGGATAGAGCTGAGGGTCTAAGGTTCTTTACTACCTGAGAGAGGGTGTATAAGCTCTTCTATACTATCTGTGCCTTGGCCAGAACGGCCGAATAAGTCCTGAGCTCCAACACAAACAAATGTTGTTTGATCTCTAGGCGGAGACCCCACTCGAACCTTCTAACTTCTTGCCTTCATTCAACAATGTCTTAGGGAAATATCGGCCCAACTCAAGAAACTTACGAGCATATTTTGACACAGTCATGTTCCATTGGACCAACTGTACAAACTCCATCTCCTTCAAATGTTGGAGGTGTTCAAAAAGGTATCCTGCACAAAAAGCTGTAAGGAACTGTTCCTAAGTAACTTGAATAGGCAATGTGGTCTATTTAAGTTTCCACCAACGGTCTGCTCTCCCACTAGCATGTAGATATCAAGGGTCACTTTCTGTTTGGGAGTCACTCTCAGGGTCTTGAAGGCCTTCTCTGTCTCTGCTAACCAGTACTCAACATCTTTAAACGAGGATCCACCTACTAAAGTAGATAAGTTTAATATCTATGTAACCTGGGTCAATCATGGGAGGAGCTGGGTCCCGTGGAAGAGGGACTGAGCCATGCTGAGAATAGATTGGATGGCCCTACGATGGTACTTGCTAATACGGTGGGGGCACTGGATTGTACTATGGCGGTGTCTGGTGGTACTGCGACGGTGTCGGGTGGTACTGTGGCTGGGGCACTAGATCATACTGTGATGGTACAGGGTGGTACTGTGGAGGAGCAAGGTCATACCAGAGTGGCTCAGGATCCTCTTGTTGCAGAGGTGGCTCAACTTGTGGTAATGAAGGAGGGTCAGGTAGCTCCCTCCTTTCTTCCCGGCCCTGTTGGGCAGCAATGAGTCTCTCCAACATCTCAGATATCCGGTCAACATCTTCTCTAAGCGAGCTATCCTGGTCTATTCGGTTTAGTGGGGGTCTTCCTCTCCTCATCTATCTGTACCTGTATTTCACAATGAGCAGTTGAGTGATAATCTATTGTTTTAGTGTTCCCTCTGAATTCTGTGTAAGGAATGGGTCCGACGAATGCTGCTCTGATACCAACTGCAACGGCATTGGAAATACCCAAAGGAAATAGATAATGACTTAAGTGCGGAAGCGAAATAAAAAGATTAAGGTTTACATTCTTTACAAAATAACTTAAAAGTACTAAACAACATTACGGAATTCACCCTTTTGAAAGAAACACAAAAAATAAGGAAATAAACGGAAAAGAAAAAATATCTAGCATCTACTCGCAATCTTCTTATAGATCGGGCTTTGGAACTTAGTCCTCTTGATCTGAAATGGTTAAATAAGGAATGAACTACACTACTCCAGTAAGGATATCACACTATATCACCTACACAAAAATAAATGTGGGTATAAAAATAAGAACAAATAATAGAACACTAAACTTAGCAAATTCATTTATCAATCATAAAATTATTTACCATTCACTTACCATAGTAGAATTTAGGAAAACAACCTATGCAAGCAATAATATCATACGGATCATAATTTCATGTAGGATCAGCAACATAGCACATATCATAAATCTATACACATTGTCAAATAACCAAATAATAACTGTAACCTTTTTACTAGCCTACTAGTATCCATGAAGATTCATATGGTTGTCCCCGCTGCACGTGATCCATTTCTTTTAACAATCTCAATTATGGGCTGTATGAGCGTCAAATTATCAAAGATCAATACTCTGTCCGGTATGAGGGTGAAGTGGGTCGTCCTCATACCCCGTCTAGAATGAGCACTAAATTATCAAGTCTGCATACCCCGTCCGGTATGAGACAACGTTTATGGTTGAATTTTCTATGTACCCAGTCCGTCCACCATCTCCTAGGATATCTAATAAGGCTGTCGTTCTATCTGTTTATTTAATCACATAACTTTTCCGTTTTCTTTTTGTCTTTATTTTCCAAATCAACCATGATCACATAAGTAAACAAACATGCATTAGGGAATGCAATCATATCTCAATTTTTCAGTCAAACAGTAATCACGTAAGGCAGTAATTCATGCATTCAAACCATACAATTGATAAACCAGATACCATCATGCTTTTAAACTGTAAAATAAATCAACAGAAATTAACAGAGAACAATTTTCGGTTCGGGCTCCATTAGTAATCCGTAATTAATTATGCACATTTATTTAATTTATACAAATACCATATTATTATTTATTTAAACTTCAGTTATATGATAGGGAATAAGGTGAGAGAACCTAACTCGATTTGATACCCGAAAAGCTAAGCTGTTCGACTGCGCCTACAAGCGATTCTCAAGTTTTCTGAATTTTTCTTCGAAAATTAAAACGCGCTAATAGTACCTACAAATGTCCTAAACAAATCCAAAATCAGTCCCGAGGTCCACTTGGCAAATTTCAAAATTCTGGCACGGCGGCTCTGCCGTGCTCCGGCATTGGCGCCGCCGTATGTGGCGGCAGTCCGCCTCAGGTCTGCTATTTTCGATCGTTTTAGGCCGAATTCGGCCAATTTTGTATCGATCCTTGTGAGAAAACATATTAAAGGGTCTCGATTGGCCAAAAAAATACAAAAAATCAAAACTCACGGGGGCAGGGCTCTCCGGTGCGGCGGCTCCTCCTGCTTACGTTGCGATTGTGTGTTTTGCTTCGGTTAACCTATAGAGAAGGACACCGTGATCACAAAAATGGGAAAATTACACAAAATAGGAATCAGGAAGGGCCTTATTGGAGGTTTTTTTGAAATTCCCTGTGATGGCGCCGCTGAACTTCGCTGGCATTTTTCGATCGATTGAGCGATTTTTTTGTTCTGATTTGGCCATGAGTGAGCTTAAAATTGAATTTCGAGCAAAATGGGAAGTTTTTACCATTTTTAGCTTTTGAAAAGGGTTCTAGTGCGGCGGTGAGTGGTGGTGGCTCCTTCCCGGCGGCTAGGTCTTCTTCTCCGGCTAGGGGTTCTGGCAGCTAAGGTTAGTGTTTGGTGGAAATGGGGGTTATTTATATCCGTCCGCTTTTGATCTAGACCGTGCATCGCATTTGATATGTACCGTCCGATCGCGATTAAATAGGGAGTGAATCTGGACCGTTCATCGCGATCCAATAGGGGTCGTCCATCGCGATCCATTATGGGCCGTCCGATCGCGTTTGGGGAGGGAACGCATTTGGGCCGTCTGTGCGCGCGGAAACAGGTCTGGGCCGTTCGATCACGGGCATGCGTATCGCTCGCGTGACTTCCTGCGTGGCACTGCATCAGCGTCTGCTACCACTTGGTGTGTCCTGATTCATTAGGTCTGCTGACTGAGCGTCTAATGTGGCGAAACTTCCCAACATTGTATTTTGGTCCATATTTTTCGATTTTTTTTTTCAAAAATACTCATAAAACCTAAATATTTACATATTTTCTACAAATTTATTTTTAATTTAATTCTCAATTAATTTTACTTAATTTTTACTCTAAATTAAATAAGAAATAAATTATAAAAATTATATTTATAAATTTTAAATTACATACAATTAATTTTTGAGTGTTACATATATAAATAATGAAAAGTGAAATATGGAGTTGTTCAAAAAGTATACTTTTTAATTTTTTTTAATTATCATAAAAAAGGTTTATTTGGGTTGAATTTTTAATTAATTACATGATTTTTACTAAGTAAATTGCATTATTTTGGGTATTGCAAGTTATAAAATAACTCTTTTATCTTTTTTTAATTGTGCTTAATTGAGGTATTCCAAATTAACTTTATTTAGTTTAACTGTACTTATCACATGGTACATTTTAATGTACTCTATAAATTTAATAAAATTTAAAATTGTAAAAAAAAAATAAGATAACTTACCAAAATACACCATCATGCATACATATAATTAACGAAATAAAAGACAAAATACGTAGATATTTATTTTATAATAAATAGTTTTTAAAATTTAGTACTTGTTATAATTTGGTTTCTCAATTTAGTTATTAATTTTTTTTATTTTTTTCAAACTTTTAGTTTTTTTTTTTTTCGACTTTAAATGTAAAATTTTCACGTTATTGATGACAATAAATTAATAACAAGACCTAATTATTTTAATATTTTTTATTGATAAAAAAAAAAGAAAAAACTGAATGTTTGAAACAAATGAAAAAATTTAAATAGTAAAGTACATTAAAAAATCATAAATAAATTATAAATATTAAAATTTGAGAATTAATTTAATAATTTATTATTTTTTTTAATTTATTAAGAGGCTAATTATGGATTACGGAGGGTATGGGTAAAATGAACCTATTAAAGCCTACACCAAAATCGAAAATGTAAAATGGGCCCATAACTTTTAACAATTAGCAGTTAAGGACCTCAAAAAGAAGGCTATTACATTTCCAACCCCAAAGTATTAATTGGGCCATTGTCACCGATAGTCCCTTTATTTGAATTAAATTTGTAGGCTTATTATAAAGATTAGTACCAATAATAATAATAATAATAATAAAAACATTACTATATTAGTCATTTATAATAATTTGATTTATAATATTTGTTCTATTGTAATTTAATTTTTAATTTGTTTCAAATACTCAATTCTTTTTAATTTTCTAACAAAAAGCTATGGTAATTAAACTATATTTAGATACTTTTAAAAAAAATAAATTAAAAAAAACTTTAATTAATTATTTAAATTAATATAGATATATTTAATTGTTATTAATTAGTAAAAATTATTTTTTTAAAAATATTAATTTGTAATTTTATTCCTATATTCTATTATATTGTTGGTACGCTAAAAAAAAAAAAAAAAAAAAAATCTTTTTATCTCTATTTTTTTTTTTTATTTGTAAATTTCTTAAAAGAAGATGACACTATCTACCCTTTGAAAAACTCTAATCACATTTCCCCAAATAAATACATATATATATATATATATGTATATTATAGTCATGTTTGTTGTAGTTGTAAACACGAAGTTGGCTTGGCTGCACATGGTTGTCTTGGTGGGTCTACCTCCATGATCACCATGATGATGCCATGATTATAATTTATCAACTTAAAAATCAAATAGTTATAAAAAGAATATGCAACCATTATACACATATATATATATAATACAGATTTATTCGGTACGCAGTTTTTATTTAAAGTTTGCCAACTTGTCAACTTCTTGTCACGAATGTGATTTATATGTAGTGAATCGAGTACACACACCTGCCTGGACTGCACTTACAATTTCATTCATCATGGAAATTACTACAAAAATATTCCTCAAGTATTATTGACCCAAATAATATTTTCACCTCTCATCAATAATTATACAAACTTCGTAATCATATAAACCCTTAGGAACTTACTAAAATATTATGTCATTAAGAGAGGGAGAATATGCACGTATATACATATATATATATATATGTGACATGCACATACATACATCATATCTTATCTTATAGCATATGTTAAGCTCTAGTTGGCTAAATAATAATCCCCACAGACATATATATATATATATGTATGTATGTATGTATGTCTTTGTATAAGTTTGGAAATGTTGATGATGACAAGAAATTAGTCTATATTGACGTGTGGCCAATGGTGATTCTTTTAGTAAAACCCATAAGAAAGCAAATAATCAAGAACTCAAGATCTATAAACCCACAATACATACGTTGACATACACCAAAGCTTTGGGAATCTTCATTAGGAATCAGCAATTATGAATATTTTCTCCTTTATTATTATTATTATTATTATTATTATCATTTAATTTTTAATTTAACTAGTGGTAGGGGCCTCGAGGGAACCATGTTTTCATGCTTCTAAATTTTTTTTTTTTCAAAGTTTACAAAAATTATAGTATTTAATATATATATGCAATTTTGTATATGTGGGTATACAAAATTACCCTAATAAATATATTTAATTAATTTGATTTGGGTTTTCTTTTAGGAGTAATTGTAAAATAATTTTCTAATATGGGCATTTTGGTGAAAATCAGAAAATATAATTTAATTAAAAAATTAACTCAAATAATTAAAATATAAAAAAAAAATCACACTAAAGGCGTATAAATTGTATTATTGCTAACATATATTTAAATCCAAAACTTATAATATAAAGTTTATTTTCTATTTTTTACCTCCTTTGTTACAATTTTCATTCTGTAGTTTATTACTTTTTTTGATAATAAATTTAAAAATTAATAATTTCTTTTTAATAATAAATACCCAATTATAACAAATATTATATAATTTTTTTTAGTAGAAATATAGTAAAATTTAATTAGAAAAAAAAAAAAAAAAAAAGTAAAACTTTCTCGGTCGCAGGTACAGTAGATTCCTGAGTGAAATCATTTTTAACTGCTAAATCGTCGTATGATTCTGGGTGTCGAGAATCCAAAGTGGTTTTTCAATAAACGAAACAAAAGAAACAAAGAAAAAGAAAGCGTTAAATTAGGCGTACACAAGAAGAGGGACAGAGAGCAGTTATCCATATATATATATGTATATACATACATATATATATATATATTCTTCTGCTTTTGCGTTTCGATAAGCACTTATTAAAATGGTAAGTAGGAGCAATGTCAACATAGCTGGCTGGTGGGGATGCCAACCCCACAGCTTTGAATCTCCCTCACTTGCTCCTCCTTTATTGTCTTCTTCACTCACTCTTCTTAATCATTGCTCTACACGTAACAAAACTTTTTCATATATATACACACAGACATATACATACATATATACATGTATATACAAACCAAAGTTTTAATTTTTATTTTTATTTTGAGTGAAGCTGCGGTGGTATATATCTGGTTAAGTTGTGGGCTTATTGTCTCAAGTATTGTGCAATTGTGTTGGTGTGTTGTGGATATTTGTTGTACTGCTACTCGTTCTTCCTCTGTTACAGCCTAGGATGTACTGTACAAGGGCACAGAAGAACATAAAAGACCACTACTACTACTACTCCTCTTTCAACTTGCAGTAGCAGACAGACTACTATTATATACATCTACTGCTTTACAGCCCACACAAACAAAAAAAAGGAAAAAGAAATCATTTTTTTTTAAAAATATTTGTGAAAAAAACCCTCATACACCCATTTCCTCGTCTCTCTTTCTCTCTCTCTCTCACTTCTATTCTTCATCATCGTCATCATTTTCCTCTATCTTTATCTCCCTCTCTGTGCTTCAAATTTCAATCCCAGAGTTTTCTTACAAGGTTGTGTGTTTGGAATATTCAGTAGATGGCTTCTGTGACCAAGTAATGATATTTTCAATGGTGGTTTTTGGCTTATTGTTTTTATTTTGAATTGATTTTTTAAGGGGTTGGTGGTTTGGTAGGGAGGGAGTAATAGTAGTAGTAATAAACCCTGAGAAGGGTAGTGTTGTCGGCGCCAAGGTCACTTTCTGTCGGCATTGTCTGTATCCAACGATGATTCTCACAAAATATAGATTATTAATTCACTAATTTATTCTAAAGTACAACTCGGAGATAGATGCTTCTCGGACTGCTGTTCTGTTGATTCATCATTCTCTCCCTCTCTGTATTCCTTTTCTTCCTTCCACTCTTTAATCACCTCTCTCTCTGTTATTTTTCTCTCCCTTTTCTTTATTTATTTCCTCTGATCATGATTTAACACCCACCCAATTCCCCATTCATGGCTTCTTCTCTTTCTACTATCACTATCTTTTTCATCTTCTTCAACATTTGCTTCTGATCACTTCTGGGGTGCGTCTCTCTTTTTTTTTCCCCCCTTGATATGATTCTATATTTAACTTGGATTCTTTCTTTTCTTTTCTTATTTATTTGTTTGCTCAAGATAAGAAATTTACTTTATTCTTTTTCCAATTTGGTCAGTGTGTGTTATTTGGATGATGGTGTTTTTCTGTGATTGTCAGTGTACCATTAGCAAATGAAGCTGAGGTTTTGGAAGATCTGGCTGCTTTTCTTCTCTGGGAACACAGGTCTGAATGTTTGATTTCTTTTCCTTCCTTTTGTCAATTTTCATATTTTGTTTGATGCCCTTTTCTTTCTATGATCAGTATTTTTGAAATTTGGATAAATTTAAGTGATATGTATGCATTTCGATATGGAAACTATCTTTGACTATGCATGGGAGACCACTTTCTTATTTTGTTGATATAAATTTTATTCAGTTTAAATGCTTTCTCCAATATTATTTGTTGACTCTTTTGGTTGTCTTAATCTTATTACTTGATTTTTCTTTTGGTTTGAATTTCAGGTTCAATGTTCAATAATTTGCATATTAGTAATAGTCATTGAACCAGTTCCTATACCAGATGTCAAGTACCCTTGCAGCGATATTAGGAGGTGCTGCAGGAGCGTTGGCATTGGTGGGGATTCTCTTCTTGCTCATATGGTTCTGCCTATCTCGCAGTCGCAGTGTGTCAAGAACTTCTGAGACAGGTTCTTCTGATCCATCTGTTCAAGGTATTAACCTTGGCTTACTTTTCCTTTTCAGCTTCAGAAATAGCATGTTAAATTTGAAGTCCATTATTAATATAGATTTTTTTTTTTTTTTTTTTTTTTCGCATTGCCTGCAGTTGGAAGACATGCTGGGATTGAGTTATCGATACGAGAGGCTAGACATTTTGAGATGGACGAGTTGTCTCTTGCCACCAAAAATTTTAGTGACAGAAGCCTGATTGGGGAAGGGAAATTTGGGGAAGTCTATAAGGGTTTACTTCAAGATGGGATGCTTGTGGCTATAAAAAAGCGTCCCGGGGCACCTACTCAGGAATTCATCGACGAGGTAATAGTCACTTTCTACATCAAAAGATAATTCTATATGATTCTGTCTCGGATAGTAAGCATAAATATAACAGCATAAGATGCTGATGGTAGATAGTAAAAACTATGTTTTTCATTTCTTGAATTTGAATTACTTGGAGGTTTACTGTTTCCCAAATATGACAGACAATCGAACTACGTTTGCAGCTTACTAAAGTATGACAGACAAATTAGATAGTATAATTTAGCCAATATTCTGACTAAAGGATTTAAGCCAGTCAAATTAAATAGACCATCATCTGATTTGTTACTGGACAACATCTTGGTTGATTCTTGGTTGATTCTTTGTTGATTCATATTATGTTAAGTAAGTCCTTTCTCAATCCCAATCTAGCTCGCTCTTGGTTGGTTTTTTTTCAATCATATTATGCTGAAAGCAAACCAGAGGAGTATGTGGGTTTGGTTTTTGTTCTTTCCATTTGTTTTTGTCATTGTACTTCTGGTAATGCAAGGTTTGTTTTTTGTCGTTTGATGTAATGAGACTGAAAACTGATGTCAGGTACGATATTTGTCATCTATTCAGCATCGGAATCTGGTGACACTTTTGGGTTATTGCCAGGAAAACAACATGCAATTCCTCGTCTACGAGTATGTACCGAATGGAAGTGTTTCCAGTCACCTGTACGGTAACTCTCTATCCAGATGTATATATATGTATGTCCTTTCATTTGTTGTATCTGTAATTAAATGGCAATTTCCATCTAGCACATACATAGTTGGCATATTTGCCTTTGCAGGTTTGGAGTAATATCTATCCAAATACATGAGAAATCTGATATTTTCATACACAAGTATTTTTGAACTCGTTCTATTTCCATTATAATTTATTTCTGTTGCATTTGGGAGTTCCTTGATGTTATGTATTTATTTTTTATCATTGTCAGGAGCTGGTCAAGTTTCTACCCAGAAGCTAGAATTCAAGCATAGACTTTCGATTGCTCTTGGGGCAGCTAAAGGTGATCCTTTGCAAAATCAGTGAGCATTTGTGGCTTTCCTGGTGTCAGTTTTTCTTTCTTAGATTAAAAAGTCCAAATATGAACCTTGGTCTCTCAAAATTCTTTTGTAAGCTTCCACAATACTTCCTACTAAAATTTGGTGATGGATTCCTCTGTTGTAACTGTAGGTTTTGAATTGCTGCCTTTCTCACGTATGTAGCATCATTTTTCGATTTTCAGGTTTGGCTCATCTGCACTCGCTGAGTCCCCGTTTAGTACACAAGGATTTCAAAACAGCCAACGTTCTTGTGGATGAGAATTTCATTGCAAAAGTTGCTGATGCAGGACTTCACCATTTTCTGGGCAGAGTTGAGCTAGCTGGTCCATCTTCCAAAATCACAGCAGATGAGATATTCCTCGCCCCAGAGTAATAATTTCTCTTGTGCTCCTCATTCTCGCTTAAACTTTTTAGTTGACAACAAAAAAAAAAATCATTGGTAATTTTCAATTTACTTATGCAGGGTGCGTGAGTTCAGGGGATTTTCTGAAAAAAGTGATGTTTATAGTTTCGGAGTATTTCTTCTGGAATTGGTTAGCGGAAGAGATGCATCAGAATTAGCTTCTTCAGGAACAAGCGAAAACCTGGTTGAATGGGTATGTGCTTCATTTGTTAAAAATGGTAAATGAATATAATGATGGGTAATGGATAGTTTGGCAGATAGATCTGTAGCTGGATTAGGGGGGATATCGAGTATCACATTGAAATATGTTTTTGTGAGATAGCAAGTAGTCGAGTTAAATGGTAAAATTATAAGGAACTAAAACTATCGGTTGCTTGGGAATTCAGATTATGAAGGTGCAGAATAGTGAGGATTACAGCATTATTTGGGGCATCATTGATAAGAGACTAGGTAGTAATTTCACAGCTGAAGTTATGGAAGAGTTGATAGAATTGATAATCCGATGTTTGGAAGGTTTGAGTGAGAGGCGACCTGCAATGAGTTACGTTGTAATGGAACTCGATAGGATACTCGAGAAAGAAGTAAGCTTGACAACAATCATGGGTGAAGGAACGCCTACCGTGACACTCGGAAGCCAGTTGTTTGAAGCAACAAAATAAAACAAACTAGTTTGCCTCCAAAATGTTTCAGTGTGTCATCTTTGTCATATATATATATATATATATTTTTTTTTTTCAGAGGAGATTCAGCTGTTTGATAACTGTATAAAGAACAGCTGTATTATTTTTTCATTTTTTTCATCAAAGTGTATGAGAAATAACTTGTTGTAAACCATTATTTTTTGTTAATATCAAAGTGAAGATTGGAGTTGGTGTGATTACATACATATATACACACACACACACACACACAGTAAATCACTTCTTGTCCCATTTGTTCTTACAACGAGAAATGACAGACTCAAGCTCACATTCTCAAAGAAAAAATAGAGCTCAAACTCACATTCTTGAAGAAAAAATAAAATTCCCAGACGCTAATATATATTATATAAGTTATAAAAAATATTATAATATATATTCTCGAACTTCAAAACTTTATAATTATATATGAATGGTTAAAAATAAATAATTTATATTTCTTAACATTAAAAATATGCTTCATATATTTAATTAAAAAATTATTATGTTGATATATTCCTAATAATTAGTTGAAGAAACTCTTTTTTTTTCTTTTTTTTTTTTCTTCTTCAATAAGTAAGCAGGGCAGGCTATATAACTGACGGCCGACTGAGTTTGGATAACAGGAACTGAAGACTACTTCCTTTGACTTAACGGGAGCCACTTCTTCTGAAAATCACTGGCCATTCCTTTGAACAGCATGTCAGATCAGAATTCTTCATTGTACTCAGCATCAAAATCCATGTAGATATGCTTCTCCAATCACTGCCCATTTGCCGCCATACCCGTCACTTCCTCTTCCGCTGCACCTCCGTTTCAGCGCTTGCGGAAATCTGCTACGCTTTCATCTTGGTCAACGCATCACCACCTCCAGATGTTGCCGTGCATCTCCTTTAAGTCAACGTCGTCGACATCGGCAGCTTCCCCTCCATCACCTGCAACCATCAACCTCACTCTCGATCCTCCTCCTGGATCCCAAGGTAAACTCTGGTGTCTTTTCTGGGTCAAATCTTGATACGTATACCACATGTTTGTTCAAATGCCTGAACGAACTCTGTTTCATGATAACAGGGAATTCCCCCGAGATCACACCCAGCTCGAGTACCCAGCCATCGCCCGTCCTTAATCTAACCCCAGAGTACACTCTTTCTTTTCAGACAAATTCCTACAATGAAATGTGGTCCAGGATTCATGCTTATGATCCTGACGAACACCAATCGGACCAACTTGAGATCCACTACGAAGACGGTGATCAACATCGGCTGAAGTTGTCACAGGTGCTCCAACCAAATAGGCAATGCGTGGAAGAAGCTCTTAGATATGCCAAGCACAACACGCTCACTCGCCTTATTTCCAGCTACTTTGACCACAGCGAGAATACCACCAACCTTTGCCTACTCCTTCAACACTGCGTTCCTCGCGCTCGGCACCTTTACAGGCCTATTGACATGCTTCTTGATGTCCTCCCGCATGACTTAGACTCCATTACTCAGCCCCAGTGCAACTGGGCATTCCGTGTTTTTCTCGAATTCGATCGCCTTGACAACCCTTTCCCTTGCCCAGGCTCTCAGGACTTCCACGAGATGCGCAGCTGCTTCTCCCAGCTTAGACAGCAACTGGACCGCAGACTCCAAAAATCCAAGTCTCGTGTCCGCATCCTTGGCCGCGCCACTGCTGGTTCTGCCATTTGCATCATTGGTTCTGTTGTTGGAGTTGCAGTTTCTGCTGCTGTTATCGCATCTCATGCTCTTGTTGCCCTTGTTGCAGGTCCCCTATGCAGTGCTTACCTTCCTCGCGCTTTCAAGAAGAAGGAACTTGCTCATATTTCTCAACTCGATGCTGCTGCCAAGGGTACTTACGTTCTCAACAATGATCTTGACACCATTGATCGTCTTGTTAACCTCTTGTATAGCGAAATTGAGGGTGATAAAGGTCTCATTCGCCTTGGATTGGAGAGGGGGGATGACAAGTATGCCATTCAGGAAATTGTGAAACGGTTCCGCAAGAGCCATGTGAGTTTCATCCACCAGCTAAAAGATCTTGAGGAACATATATGCCTCTGCTTTAACACTGTGAACAGAGCTCGATCTTTACTCCTCCAAGAGGTCAGTCTCCATCGAAGTTATAGTGCCTAACCCTGTTACAGGCTTGGTTTTGCTGAGATTCACCTTTCTTTTCTGCAATGTACAAAAACCCAATATAACTTGCTGGAGCAAGTTGCGATGCCTAACTTGCTACCATGCATAAGCCAAGAAGCCAATGTAGCCTGCTTGCCATTGCCTAGCCTGACCAATACATGAAGAGTTCTCACTGCACCTTGTCATGGCCAATCAAGATACTTTGGAGTCTTGTCACTGATGCTAATCCCTTAACCTTCTTGCTTTCATATGTCTCTCTGGCTGGTTCTGCTTCTGCCGAGCTGATTGATCTATTTGGCAAGGTTTAAAAATAATGTAGTAATCTTCAAGGAGAACAAGGTGACACTTCTCTTTGAACTCTTGAGAATCACTGACAATGCTCCCTCCAGTGGCATGAGCTATGAGCTATGAGCTATGAGCTATTTTGCAATGGATTTGGGTGGACAGTAGAGAAGATGGGTGAAGAATGTCTGAGATTTTTAACCTTAGAAGTGCAGCTATACAGGAAAAGATCTCTGTTGCTTGTTAGATTTTTAGGCAGCTATAAAGAAAAATACTGTATCAAACAAAACCATTGTTTGTTTCACCCCAAAAAAGGGAGAAGACTGGTTGTAGGGAATGTTGTAATTTTACTTATTTTTTGGGGGAAAATGTATAATCTTTTTTGGAAGATGTATTCTTTTAGTTAATTATGCAAAGATTTATAATTTATAAGCTAGAGTACTAAAACAAACTAATTGCTGATTTTGAGCAATATTTCTTTGAACTAATGAAATCTTGTAAAATTTAAAATAAAAAATATATAGACAATTTTCTCTTTCCTTAATCAACTTTAAATTATCTATAATATATATAAATTAATAATAATTAATCATGATTTTTTTTTAAAAAAGTCTTAAATTTAAATTACTTAAATATATAAGTTTTTATTTTAAAAATAAGTAATTATGCGTTTATACAAAATATTGATTACAAAAAAAAAAAAAGCTATTAGATAAGACTAATAAAATCTATATTCTTATTACAAATATTTCCTTACTTATATTTTCTTTATGTATATAATTTTAAAATAACAATTAAGTAAATTAGTTTCATAAAAGAAATAAAAATATTTTTTTCCTATCTTCTTAAAATTATTTTCAAGTATTTAATAGAAATCCTGTTTTTATTATTATTATTATTATTATTGGTAAATACTTGTTACAAAATCATGTGAGAGTTTCTTAAAAGAAAACAAAAAAAATATATATATCCGTAAAATGTCAAATGTAAAGCCCAAAAGCAAAACGTTTGAAAATAACCCGACCCGTCCAAATTAAATTTAAACCCTAAAACCCTCAATCTAAATCTTTTGCAATAAATTAAAGAAAAAAAGAAACCAGGCATGTTAGCATCTCCCGGACCCTCATCTCTCTCTCTCTCTCTCGGTTAGCACTCGGCAATCCGCGCACTCAGCCATATGCACCCTCACAGGAGGCTACAGTAGTTTTCCGTTCTCTATCATTCTGTATCTATCTACCACTCGCGTTTGGTTCAACCACAGGCAGACCCACACCTTTGCCTTCCTCTGTCTCTCTCGGCACATAACCAGTTGCACCGGTGCACCAGCGTTTCAACTCTCGTGAACCCTTTTTTTGTCGTCCAGTGTGCAGTTGCCTCCTTACCCTCAGCCTGTCACCTTCACCTCAGTGGTATGAGCAGTGCCGGCGGTTTTCGTTCTAAAGTTTGTGGTTTTTATTTATTCAAGTGTTTTGGAGTTTTGGAATATGTTACGACGATTCTTTTTCTTTTGGGTAAATTGTAGTTTTCTAGTTTTTTTGGACTATATTGTGTATAATTTAGGACTATTTTAATTAAATGTTAATTTTGTAGAATGGTGATCTGAATAGAACGGGGAAAAGATAAAGATTTGAAGAAAACTAGTATGCTAATTTTGTGTTAATTTCATTATTTTCAATTCAATTTGTTCAAATAGACGTAGAAATTCATAATTCTAAGATGACGGTGGAGTTAGTTTAGTTATGAATCAAACGTAAAGATTCTGATTACATTCCACATATCAAATAACTATTCTGATACAGACTAGCAACTCCACTAGTAGTGGTAGTTTGTTCAATGATTTGGAATTTGGTTTATATGTATAAGGGAAAAATGTTAACCATACTTAACTACGAATAACCAAATTAACATCTTCAGAAAAGAGAGGACAAGAAAACATGTTGAACCAAACAAGACTGACCAGTCAGTCTGGTCTTCGGTCCATGTGGAACCCAAGAAAATCAGGCCATCCAAAATGATCCAGTCTTAGACCGATGGACACCTTAGCTGCTATACATCCTTTTCAGGCATTGCAGCAGTTACCTCTTATTTCTGACTCATGCTTCTAATTGTATTCTCTGCCATTGTTGCAGGTGGAGTAATTTGTTCCTCAAAAAAATTTGAACATATTTTGAAGGGTAAAGATGAGGGTGAAGAAGCAGAAGAGACACAGGAGGATAATAAGATTCTATACAGTGTGCTTTGGGTTTAGGCAACCATACAAGGTGCTTTGCGACGGCACCTTTGTGCATCACCTTCTTGTTAATCAAATTACTCCTGCTGACACTGCACTCTCTAATATCCTCAGTGGTCCTGTCAAGCTCTTCACCACCAGGTTCTGTCTTCTCTCTAGTCCAATTTTTGGGCAATGAATTTCTTGTTCACTCTCTTTATTGTTTCTTTTCATATGTGTATACTTATAGATGCCTATGTATATATTGTGTGGCTTAAAATTTTAGTTTCTGTATAAAGGTGTGTTCTTGCGGAGTTGAAAAGACTTGGTAGCTCCCACTCTGAGTCCCTTGATGCAGCTCATAAGCTTGCTGCTGCAAGGTCAGTTGCTTCTCTACTGGAAGAAACTTGAAATTCTGGTTTATCTGGTTGTTTATACGATTGGATTTTTGGAAGTACTTATGCAGTAAAGTTTTAAATTCTCTTCTTTTTTCCCCCCTTCCAAATAACCTCATGTTTCAGATGCGATCATGAGAAGGTAAAAAGTGCAGATGCATGCATCATGGAGGTTATTGGAGAAAGTAACTCTGAACACTTTTTTGTTGCTACCCAGGACACTAATCTGCGGAAGAAGTTGCAAGAGGTTAGTGAGCTAAAATGTCTGTTGGTTGCCAATCCTTGTTTCCTTCTGTCTCCCATATCTCATTGCATTGTAGTTCGAGTCTTTGAAGTAATGGACTGGGTATTGGGTTGTGGTGTAAAATTGCTTTTCTTAGACTAAATTCATCTACCTGAAGGTGCAAATGTGGTTAATCGATAGCTCATCTTTGTGCAGGTGCCTGGTGTTCCTCTCGTATTTGGTCTGAGAAATGCCCTTTTCCTTGAGCAACCATCTGCATTTCAACACCAGTATGCCAAAACCTCTGAGGAAGAGCGCCTCCATATGACTAAATCAGAATATAAGATGTTGGAGAAAAGGACCAAGAAGATACTGACAACTGATGATGAAGGGGACTTGTCTGATAAAAATGAAGGTTCAGGAGATCAAAGTGTAAGGAAGGAGGCTGTAATTAGACCAAGAACTGGAAAAAGGGAAATAGGTGTGAAGGATAGAGTTCAATTTAAGAGAAAGAAAGCCAAGGTATAATTTTTTGCTTTTGTGAGCCTTATTGGTTGACTATTTCTTTTTTCTTTGTCCTTTAGCTCTTTGACATGTTATCTACTTCATTGGATTCTTATGAGTATTGTGCTTATTATGATTTTAATCGTCTTG
The DNA here is from genome assembly GCF_054855325.1 of Carica papaya. Taxonomy (NCBI): domain Eukaryota; kingdom Viridiplantae; phylum Streptophyta; class Magnoliopsida; order Brassicales; family Caricaceae; genus Carica; species Carica papaya. The sequence goes on along the minus strand of NC_142309.1, from coordinate 5,245,824 downwards.
TTTTTTTGGGGGAATCTGGTACTTAATTTCTCTTGTGTTTCCTTCATTGGGTAGTATGAAAATTAGTTGATGTCAAGGCTATGGACAAATCATTTTATGCATATTGAGATTTTGGATATTTTGCTTTAGTTCTTTTTAGAGGGAAGTTAAACATCTTGGAGCCTCCTGTGTCTGACATTATCCTTGAATTTTGCAGGGACCGAATCCACTTTCATGTAAAAAGAAAAAGAATCACGAAAACCAAAATCCTGTCTTTGGCAAGGTGAGCTTGTAATAGAATGGCTTGTCAATTTCTTCTATGGTCTGGCCACACAATGGAGGGCAAATGGCACCAGAAGCTGGACTTGACATTTAAATGCATTTCTTTTGATCTTTTCTTATAATTACTTCAACATATAAGCTTTAAATTTTATTGGTGTTAAGAGTAGTAGGGTTGGTTATGTAAAGCATTTGATGCCAACTAAGTTTTTCCTGATAGTTAATAATACCTTTATACGTGTTCTTTCAGAAAAACTAAATTTTTCCTGAAATCTGGAGTTGTATATCGTAAGCTTAACAAAAGATATATGTTTGCCAACTCTATTGAATGTTGCAGAATTTAATTTAGGGTTCTTTGAAGTTGTGGTTTTGGCAGAACGGATAAATATGGCATGCTTGCAAAATGAGTCCAAATGTTTGCTTGTAGGGACTGATAAGCTCCTTAAGTCACTGCAAGGAAGCAATGTCATGTTATAGATTCAATTGGTGTAACTATTTACTAAAAATATAGTACAATTTAGAAGAAAATTTTGTGGAAGTATGTTTCTCTGTCCTATCAGATATGCTGAATGTCAATCTTCCTTTTTCCATTAAATCATATATTTCTTTATTAACATGCTTTTGGCACTATATACAATAACACTTTTTTTTTAACCTTAGTAATTGTGTAGTACTAAAAAAGTACAGTGGCTTGTAAAAATTCTTCTCCCACTGTTTGCCTTGTTTGATGGATATTCTTTGAATTGAGAGTGGAGTTTTTTCTTCCTCGCAGGGAAAAAGGGATGGGGATAATACTGTGAGAAGTAGGAGCAGGAAAAGGAAGAGACACGAAGGCAAAAAAGAGGCAGAAACCAATTCCTAATGTTTGAGGATTTAGGATAAGGTGAGAGAATTGAAAAAACAATGAATTGTGATAGAATTGGGAAAAGCAAATGAGGTCTGGCTTTTTTAAGCTTATTGGAATTGTATCCTTTACTGTCTCATAAGATCTGCCAGCTGACAGTTTTGTGATTTAGTAGAAATGGTGTCTCATTGTTTTATCTTTATATGTCTCGAACATTATATTTTTTCTTCATGCTTCTGGAATCACGACCAACTGTTCCTTAAAAACCTCTGTTGTGGTTTTAGTCCAACTTATGAATAATTGGACTTACATGGTGGGGCTAACTGGCTGGTCGCTGTAGCTGCTTTGCCATGTTGCAAACTGGCTTGAGTTGTTCCCGTGACATGAGCAAGTGCTATAGAGAGTGTCTCGTGTCATTACAATTAAAGTTGGCCCAGGGAAAAGTGAAGTTCCCTTCTTGAGGAGAGCCGTTGACGATGATGTGGATAGCATCATCCTAAATGGATTTCCAGACATCTTTATACATTGTCCGTTGTGGTGCTGCTGTTCATGATCCCACTCCTTTTCATGTCTCCACTTTCTACCCATTATGAATCATAACCACGGTTTGGGCATGCATAAATTGAATTTTAATAGTCAAAAGGGTATTTAGAGTTTTCAATGGTGCTGTATATGACGGACAAGACTGTGTTCCTGAAGAATTTCAATCTGTACGTTGGGAGAAGAACATTGTATGTTTTGATCATGACAATGAGCAATTATTAATCCATACTTAACCCCCTTGTTAACGAGACATATATACACATGAAGCATATTTACACTATAAATGTCCCACTGTAGTTTGAGAAAATAATTGAATGCACTTTCTCCCCTGTTTTTCCTTTGGCTTCAGGAAGAAGGTTCTTCTGTTCTATCGTGCATTGGAGGTACTCTCTCCAGATAATCTTTTAACATTTCACAGTATTCCACATTTGATCTCGTTATACAAGTGAAGAAATAAAGATTTCAGACTTGTCATCTTAAACTCCAATTATTGGCCTGTATAATTTATGACAATTTTGGTCCTATCATGTTCCTTAAGATTGCAATGTGTTTGGCTAATCCTTAGAGTTGATGGAAAATTGAAGTTCGAGTATCAGTTCCTTCAATGGTAAAATCTTTCAGGATCCATTTGGGGAGGGAGGAAGGAAGAAGTGAAGAACGAGGGAGGGGAAAAAATCTTTTACTTTTGATTCTACTGCTTCTGTGGGATTTATCTTTTCATAATTAATTTAATGATAATTTTTCCAATGAAAGCAAAAAAAAAAAAATAATAAAAAAAAAACTAGTAACTCAAAAGTGGGAAATTACTAATTTACTGTAAGAATAAAATTACTCACCTGCCTGTTCATTTATGATTTAATTGAACATATATTTGTAATTATCATGAAAATACAAAATTACAATCATTTTCTTAGTAAATGAAATTAGACAACAGAGGCGGCCCATGTTTCCACTTGTATTATAATTTCTTTTTAGAAAAAAAAATGAAATTTCTCGTTTATGAGGAGTTTTAATTAATTTGATTTTTTTTATATAAAAAAACAAAAGACTGACAGGTGACAGACATTCAGCCAGATTCATGGCTAAATAGTGGCTTATGTCCCCCTCCCCCCCAAGGAAATGCTCCCAACTTTCCTCCGTCCGAGTTAGGAATCAACCCATTACCAATGTCATCTCCTTCCTGCTCCTTATTTACTATTCATTATATATATATATATATATATATATATATATATCTCTGTCTCAATATCTATATATTTCAAAAAATAATAATAAAAAAATACTTAGTACCCAAAAAGTTGGTGAAATCATATATATGTATTACATAGTAGATTTAATTTAATTGATATTGGATGGAGGTCATACAGACTCGCGTATGGGTACGGGAGAGCTTTTTTATGAAAAGTGAGGGATCTTTTTGCCTTCAATAATTCTTTATGTTCTGTGCACACACACACACACACATATAAAGAAAAAGCATTAAAAGATCATAAGCTTTTTTTATGTCTAAGTTAGAAAGCATTATTTATATATATAATATATATATGCTCGGACCCATGTGTAATATAGTTATCTATATAGATTTGATAAAAAGAAATTTGAACTAACTTTCAAATGTTCACACATTATGTCCCTACGAACATATTATCGTCTTCCGGGTGGGCATGAAACCCACAACGCTAATTTTAAGAGGGTTGATCCAGACACGTGAGTCTTTCCTTCCCAGTTTGAAATTAAAAGCTGAGTTGATGTGCTTCCAAGAGTTTCCAGCTATGATCTTCATGCATATAATATTTTAATACAACCTCTCTTACATATATATATGTATATGTATGTATGTATGTATGTACGTACGTAGGTATGGAATTAACCCGCATTTTTTATAAGTTAATCAATTAACTACTGTCATGATTTATGGGTGGCGTATGATTTGAGTTAGGGTGGTTAATGAGGTCTCAATTTCATAATTGTGTTGGGTGATTTCGCAGTTCAAATAGTTTTAAAAGGTTTTTAAACATCATATAATAATTTATGGGATACGTACGAAAGATTAGTTTACTCATCACAGAAGCAACCTTTGAGTAGTTTTCAACATATTAATTTATAAACATCATCATCATACTTTTTTTACAAATCAGAGGAATTCAATTCGTACAAGTACAGAATGAATATAAGCTTTACGAGTTCCACACACTCCTGCGTATGCAATATGCATAATAAACGTGCAGGGGTATGTGGGTAATAAAGATTTTGGGATTCAGAATTCAATAATTGAATTTTTTTTTTTTAAAAATAATAATAATAATAATGAGGTTAGATGGAATATATGGTAAGGTGTTTTGCATGTGACGAACAACAAACAACGGTAGCTATGATTCCCGTCACTCGCGCCGGCTCCTCTGTCTCTGCTCCCCTCTTCGTCTTTTCTTTCTTAATAATTAATTAATCTCATTAATGACTCTCTGATTAATCTCCTCTCTTCTTCTTCTTCCTTTATCTATTCTCTTTTCCTGCCATTTTCTCTTGTTTTTCTTAGATAAATTTACTACCATTAAGTCTTTAACATCGAACATCAAATACTCCAATTAAGGAAAGACCGACCCAGGTAAGAAATGCTGCCATTCTTCTTTGACTCCAAATGGGCGTTTCCTTTCGCTCTTTCTTCTCACTGCCACTACCCTTTTCGCCCACTATTTTCCCATCTCTCTTCGTTCCGAGCTCAGGCCAACTTTTTTCAGCTGCATATAAAATATTGTAGAATAGTAATGGCGGTTTTTTGGTTTCTTTTCTTCTCCTTCACTTTCGCATTCTCTCACGCTGATACAACCGCCATTTCAGCTGACCTGCTCTCTCTCCTTAGCTTCAAGTCCTCCATTTCTCGCGATCCTTCCACTCTCCTCTCTAACTGGAACTTAACTGTCAACCACTGCACCTGGAACGGCGTTACCTGTCACCACCTCTCCGGCAGAGTAACCGCTCTCAACTTCTCCTTCAGCGTCTCGTCATCCCGGGCTCTCTATGGGACACTCAAGGAGTCAATCGGGAACTTGACGGAGCTCCGAGCTTTATCCTTAGCTAACAATGGGTTCTCCGGGGAGATCCCCGCAAATATCGGCCAGCTCCAGTTCCTGGAGGTTTTGGAGCTTCAAGGTAGCAACTTCTCCGGTCACATTCCTTACCAGATAAGCTATCTGCAATCTCTTCGACTGCTTAACTTGTCTCGTAATTCGCTCTCTGGTTCTATACCCGATAAGCTGATTGGCAATGGAGGGTTGAGAGTTATCGATTTGTCGTATAATCTTCTTTCCGGTGAGATTAGGATCGACGTTAACAGTAAATGCGAGTTCTTACATCACTTAAAGCTCTCTTACAACTTTCTGGTGGGGAACATCCCACCTGAGATCGGGAAATGCGAGAATCTAAGAACCCTTTTGCTTGATTGGAACATTCTTGAAGGTCGTATTCCGGCGGAGATTGGCCGAATATCGGAGCTCAGAGTGCTAGACGTTTCAAGAAATAGCCTTACTGATAGGATCCCAAGGGAGCTAGGGAATTGCAGGAAGCTCGCCATCGTCGTTTTGACCAATTTAGTTGATGAGAGTGGGTTGATTTCCACAGATACTTCAAGGTTGGAGTTCAATGCTTTTGATGGGGGTGTACCTCATGAGCTGCTGTTACTTCCTGGTTTAGAGATTTTGTGGGCGCCCCGTGCCAATCTTGGTGGAAGGCTGCCTGCTAATTGGAGCAATTCTTGTTCCTTGAAAGTTCTCAATTTGGGTCAGAACTATATTGATGGTGTTGTGCCCGAGAATCTGGGTTTGTGTAAGAATCTTACCTTCTTGGATCTTAGTTCCAATAACTTGTTGGGGTACCTTCCCTCAGCTTTGCAAGTTCCTTGCATGGCTTACTTCAACATTAGTAGAAACAACATCACGGGCTTCCTTCCCAGATTTGGGAAAGCGATTTGTGAAACTAACTATAGCTTCTTCTCTTATGGACTCCAGGAGATAGAGACTTCTTATACTGACGTTCGTTTCTGGGGTTCTCAGGTTAGAGTCTTTGGATCACTAACGGGTGACATTGATGACCCTGTCATTTCCCATGATTTTAGTTGGAATAGGTTTATTGGTTCAATACCTTTATTCTCAGTAGGCGATGGGATCTTGGTTAATAGTCATGCATTGTCTTATAGATTGTTGCTCAATAATAATATGCTTAATGGGTCACTTCAAGCTGATCTGCTTTCAAAATGTGATGATATGGTGAGTTTCTCAGTTAATTTAAGTGCAAACCAGATATCAGGTGAGATTCATGAGGTGTTACCTCTTGGCTGTATGAAGCTAATCGAACTTGAGGCAGCAGAAAATCAGATACATGGATTGGTTCCTCCTGATATTGACAAGTTGAAGATGCTTCAACGGCTGAACTTAAGGGGAAACAGACTGTCTGGAGCTCTCCCTGGTCAGTTTGGACTTTTGAAAAATCTGAAATGGGTTTTTCTTGGAGGGAACAGTTTAACTGGAGAAATTCCTTCTCAAATTGGCCAGTTGGATTCTCTTATTGTTTTAGATCTTTCTCATAATGCTCTAACAGGATACATCCCTGCAAACTTGACAAATGCAAAAAATCTTAAAGTTGTGTTACTAGACCACAATAAGCTTTATGGTGAAGTGCCTTCGTCGTTTTCCTCACTTTCCGATCTTTCTATACTGGATGTTTCCTACAATAACCTCTCTGGTCACATACCTCAACTTCAGCATCAGGATGACTGTGGTTTCTTCAAAGGAAATAGATATTTGGATCCTTGCCCTGAACAATCCTCTGCTTCATCCACACTTCCAGTCCCACTTGACATTCAGAAGCAACGGCGTCAGAGAAAATTGAAATATCTTGTAGTGGCAGTTGCAACCTCTTCTGTCATTGTGCTTTGCATACTCCTATTGGTAGTTGTCATCATTTTTCTTCGAAAGAGAAAGTTTGGCAGACTTGCCAGCCTAAGAGGAAAAACGTTGGTGACCTTTGCAGATGCTCCAGTTGAACTGGATTATGATAGTGTGGTTAGAGCTACAGGAAATTTCAGCATCCGGAACTTAATTGGTACAGGTGGCTTTGGGTCAACTTATAAAGCAGAACTGATCCCAGGTTACTTAGTTGCAGTGAAGAGGTTGTCCATTGGTCGATTTCAAGGCCTTCAACAATTTGATGCAGAGATAAGAACGCTAGGAAGAATTCGACATAAGAATCTTGTAACCCTAATTGGGTGTTATGTTGGGGAAGCTGAAATGTTTTTAATCTATAATTATCTTTCTGGTGGAAACCTTGAAACTTTCATCCATGAAAAATCGGGCAAAAATTCAGAGTGGTCAGTGATTCACAAGATAGCTATGGACATTGCACAAGCTCTTGCTTACCTCCATTATACATGTGTTCCCCGGATTGTTCACCGGGACATCAAGCCTAGTAATATTTTGCTTGATGAAAAGCTTAATGCCTACCTTTCAGACTTTGGATTGGCTAGGCTTTTAGAAGTTTCAGAGACCCATGCCACTACAGATGTAGCAGGCACATTCGGGTATGTGGCACCAGAATATGCAACAACATGCAGGGTTTCTGATAAGGCTGATGTTTATAGCTTCGGAGTTGTGCTATTGGAGCTGATATCAGGGAAAAAGTCCCTTGATCCGTCTTTTTCTGAGTATGGAAATGGGTTCAACATTGTTGCATGGGCCAGGTTGCTGATCAAGGAAGGACGTTCTTCTGAGGTTTTCTCACCAGAATTGTGGGAAGCAGGACCAGAGGAAAATTTATTGGGAATGTTGAGGCTTGCATCAGTCTGCACAGTAGAGATGCTCCCCATTCGTCCATCTATGGATCAGGTACTTGAGACATTGAAGCAGTTGAAACTCTGAGATCATCAAAATTTACTGCAGGCAATATTTAAGCGGGAGCTGCCCGTATCTACAGCATATTATTTGCAAGGTAAGCTCACCCATGTCCAGAAGTTCTTTATGGCATTTCCTGGCCTTACTTCAACGAGATCTTCTAATATTGCTTCTTGGTAAAGAAATAATCTAGGTACACCTTGGTAAAGAGCATGAACGAGCGTTATCATATAATGAATCTTTGATCTGATTGCCCTTAAGTAATGATTAAGGAAGCACTTACATTATCATAGAATGAACCAAAATTGTGCTGCCTGTTCCTGCCAAAGAATTTAGGGGCCCTTTATGGCTTTATTTGTTTACACTTCAATGTGCATGCAAAATATTTTCAGGCCTTACAGCTAATATCAAGAGAGTATGGTTAATATAGTGTAACTACTTGCATGATTAAAAAAAAAAGTGAGCTGACCTTGAAATTTCTTGGTTCAGATTGTTGCAGGCTGCAGCGACCACCTGCTCATGGAATTCATGTGGCTGGTATCCTCACCAAGTGATCCTCCGGGTTCTGGCCGAGGTAGCAGATTAGGTACCATGATCTCATTTCTTTTGGCTGCAATCAATTTTTCTCTAATGCTTGAAATATTTCTCTCATAATGGAATTTTTTGGTTCTTTTATGCAGAACTGATCAAAGACTGATAAGATAGTAAAACAAATGCTCAGCAACTTGATCTGTAGAATGCAAAACCACCGGCTAGTCGGAAATTCGAACCATTTCTGGGCAATGTAGTGGTGATTACTTGCTCAATGTTGCCTGAGTTTTACTAGCACAGTGCTTGTGAATTCAACAACTCCAAGCTAGCCTCTGTAGAAATATTGCATGTAGGCAAAAGAAATTCATTTTTTTGATTCATTTTTCAGTTCTTAAGTTATGGACAATTTAACCTGAAGTGCATTACTGAGATCAATGAGTCAACTTGTTTCAATTTCCAATAATAAGGAGACCATTAGTTAGGAACTGAACCAAATGAATCTAATATGTCAAACAACTTTTGAAAGTACCATATATGAGAGAAGAAAAAGAACAAAAACAATAAGTTTTGGCTTCAGAACAAATATAAACTCTGGATAAATTACAATGTTATGATGCATATTGACAGTTGTTGAAAGAAAATTTCCCAAATTTGCAAGCAGAACAGTTTCATAGAAAATGCTCCTAGAGCAGCAGATTGTCAAATTCATCATCTGCATATTGGATATAATCTTCCTTTTTCTCCTTGAAACTTTTGCTTGCTGACTCAGAAGCCTGCCTTTTCATCTTACCGCCTTGTTTAACCCTAAGGACAACCTCCTCTGTGGTTGTGCCAATGATCTCATTAGCTTGCTTTAGATCCACACATGTGTACATTCCAGTTCTCTCCTGAGGTTCAATTCAATTAAGATTCATTCAGAGGAGGGAAGACACTCCAAATCGACAAAAACATGTGAAGACAGACTGAGAGAAAGGATATGGAGGATTGGGTTTCTCACTTCTGGAATCAACAAAAGGTGCTCATACAAGATACATCTCTTTAATGCTAATCACCTAACTCATGCTTCCAGTCCTTTTGCAGAAAGTTGGTTCTTTCAGTAATTACCAAACAAAGCAATTGGAATACCAGCAATCAAGCGAATTAAAAATAAAAAATTCAACATAGGACAGCCATAGTCTTTGAGAAACAACTGAGAAGACAAGTCTCACCTGAATTACAATTCCTAACTTCTCCAACTTTTGAACAGCATCATCTACATCAAAATTACAGCTCTCACCAAATTCTTCTTTAAGGAGTCTTTCACATTGCTGGTCAAGATCCTCCTTCAGATCATAGTATACTTGTGAGTAAGTAGCACCATATTTATGCATCTTTCGCACCTCAGAATCTTTGTTTTCCCAAATTAAATAGACTAATCTTAACAAAAAAAAAGCAGTGCAGATTATCTGTACCTTACTTGTAGCTTTTACCTGCTCCATCAAAATAAAGAATGAAATGATAACCTCCTTTACCTGCAAATCGACATTATCAGTTCCTAAACATTTTCCCCACACAGTAATTAAGTTAGATTAACCATTATAAGCAAACACCAGCTGAAATACAAAAAATAATAAAAATAAACTGCTACTATTTGAGTTTGACAAAAAGGCTGCAATTGGAACATAATATGTTTCTAGAAATCTATTAACTCTCTCAAGGAATGCCTTCTCTTTTTCATTTTTCTTTTTTTGTTTCCTTATCAACAGAAGGAACTCCCAAGTATGAACTATTATCGAAGTTTTAAATGTTTAAAAAAGATACCAAAACTGAAAGGATGAATAAAGACATTAATAGAGAAAATTCTACCCTGCTACTTACTTCTTGTTGAATCACCTCATCACACAAGTGAAGAAGTGTACCCCTTCCGCTATCCAGCTGTTTGTCATATACAGACCGTGTAATTAGGCTCTGATAGTCAACTAAGTTTCTCTGAAACCTACAGTCAAATCTTAGAAATATTAGTTTTAGTGGTTGAGCATTTGATTCTGACTTATAACGGAGTAAGACACTAGATATCAAAACTAAAAGATATAAGTGTTCGGATGTGAATTCTTTGCCCCAAAATGTCACATAACAGTTATACAAAAGGATAAATCCCCCTCATTGAAATGGATTATTTAGAGTGTACAAACCAGAAATGTTGTAAGAGAATATTTTTCTTATTAGTATAATGTTTTAATCACATATTGAACGACTTACCACAAAAACTTAAACTAACAGGAAAAGATACAACCTACTTTTTATATGTTATCAGACAAGTAGAAATTTTTAGTGTTAGGACATCGACTCAAACTCAAAAAAGTTTGAAGGTCCAAAAGCAAGTAAAGAATGCAAGTCAAATGAAGATTGATGTCCAATATTGGACAAAAGAATGAGTTAGCAAATAATAATGAGGATGGGGTTCCTAAAGCTTTAAGACAAGACCTCTATTTGATACCATCTTGAATAATAGATTGAACCATTTATACCAAAAGCTTAAGTTAATAAAAATGAATCCAATTTACTGTATGTGTTAACACAAAGTAGTGACTATGTCAAGAATGTGGAAGAGAGAAAAACAAAGAAAGGGCTGAATATACATATTTCATTATCAGAAGGCAAGCCATTTGCATAATCATTCATTTTGACAAACTGTTATTCTATATATACATGCATCCAAATTCTCTCAAATAGATTAAAATAATAAAAAAGAAACTTAACGTAAAATATGTTTTAACACAGTAACCAACCACCGTGCTCAGAATAGCAAGGATGATCCGGATGTCAGCTTTAGGGATGCTAAGTGAACTAATCACTGTAACCTGTACGAAAAGTATGATGTGAAAACAATCTTTCACAGTAAAGAACAGCTAGTGGAGTTAAACTTAGGTCAATAACTAACCAGCCCAATTGCAGCAGAAACAAGGAACTTGACCCAGTCTAGTGGAGTTAAACCTGGATTTTTCTTTTCTGGCTGTTAATTGAAAAACTTTCAATACCAGGTTAATACTCAAGTACACATTTCTGAAGGATCATAATATTCAAATAACAGGAAGACAGAGGAAGTGACTCACAAGCACAATTTCCATATCAGCCATCGGGATGTTCCTAAAATGTTTCACATATATATTCCGTTCCATTTCCTTTTTGCTAGGTGCTCTCCTGCATATTTAGTTTCTTTTGAGGAACCAACAATCCATTTCTCATGGTACAATATTGTTTATTTCAAAGAAATAGAAACCAGTAATAACGGTAGAATTATCAACAAAAGAATACTAGAAAAACGTCTCCTGCTTCCTCTAATTTGTAGAGGGCAATATCCTTCCATACAAGAATATGAAACTTCGCATCAACTTTCATATTTGCCTATACTGCTTTTAATTTTTGAGCAGAACAATAACTTCATTCTACACATATAACATAAACTTGGAACTGAAGAAAAAACAACATGGGGAAAGAAGAATGAAACAAATACCTGTAAATGACAATTATTCTACTGAAAGTCGGCTCTTGGATTGTTATCTTTCTTAGCAGATTAGAGATACTGCTCAGGCACAAAGGTATAAGTCAAAACAAGCACTTAAGAAGCACATAGTGAAGAAAACAATTCTGTCAAAATAATTTCCATCATGTTGTATGTAGCCATTCGTTTTATAAATCCAATCAACCATGATTTAGGTAATTAAGGGGATTAAGGAAATTGGAAAGAAATATCATAGTGATACAAATTCAAGGGCTATCGGATTTCTATTCAAAAAATTAGCTATCAGATCCAGATGTAACACAAATATATATACATATATATATTGATTATATCTCAATAGGACGAGTTAAATATGTTCTCATATGAACTAGAAGTTAATCCATGAGGCTATATCAGTATTCTTTGCCAAGGATTTAATCCATGAGAACTTTCATGTTAGCAATGGTACAACAGATAATTCAGTTTGCTGTCAAGAAATCACTTATAACCTGAGGTTGAGTTTCTCTATGCGGATTCGTTCAACATATAAGTCATCTTTTGCTGCATCAATGCTGATCTCAACTGGTTCTGTTGCACCGTTGACATTATGTGTTCTTTTCTTTCCAAAGAGAACTCTTAACCTACATAGCACAATAAAGCCAGAAGTAGGCAAAGATATATAATTTTCATGCCAAGACTTGCAGAGACCAAGATTAATGCTTAAGCAATTCAAATGCACCAAACTTTCAGGAATGACTCCAAAATCAAGGCAAGGTGTATGTTAAAAGTTAATAGGATTAAGGGTTTTTGCAACTATTTTGGTGTACTTATGTCAAAACTGTGCATGATCATATGACTGTGAGAACAAGGTTGTTCAAGTTCCATAGTAAGGAACTTACCCAGTCACTATTAAGAAACATCTCCATATACGCCTAACAATGGTATTCACTTTAGCATTGATAAAGTAAGCAGTCATATGATCAATTCCAAAGCCGCGACGGAAGATTATGTACTAAAAGTAAGAGATAAGCTTGCATCAGACAATTAACAATAAGGACTCCCACTTTTTAATTTTGTTCAGCATAATGTAACCGCACAAGAGGGCAAAAAGTATAAGGCAATTGAGAGCAATACCTTATCACTAAAGTGTGGAAGGTTATCACGAGGATTCTTTGTAAAATACCTTGTAAAAAGCTTCTTGTCAAGCTACACTCACCAAAAAACAGAAACTTGGAATCATCAAATCAGGAGGCAAAGTCTCAACTTTTATGCATGCACATACGGACACACAAAAAGATACCTACACATATGCAGAAACGATCATACACATTAGCATTTAAACATAAAAGAAAAAGAATATGTAGACTGCAAAATCAGTTGTTTGCCTTAGTCTCATCAACTGCTATTGGTAGATTTAGACGGTACTGTGCAGAAAGAGCAACATCAATCTCCTCATCAGTCATCATTTTAAAATTGCTCTTCTCCATTACCTGCATGAAGTGAGAGTTTGGTAAAAACAATTGAAAGATTGTTACAAGCAATCTGCGTTCAATTTGAGTTTGAAGTTTAGTTAAAGAAAAACAGATAAGACACCTCAAACAAGTAGGTGATGAAATTCTGTTCAAGAACATCAATATCTTCAGGAGTTAAGTTCTGCTGCTCCAGTTTGTGAGCCCCATGTACGGGCTCAAAAAGAGCATATAATTGCTGCAAACCCAAAAATTTATGGAAAAGGTATTACAAATAAATCTAAAAAGAAAAATTTCAAACAAAAGGAGAGGACAATCTGGAAAATACCATGAGATCGTCAAAATGTAGATGGTACCAAGCTCGAATTGTGTATTCAACTCTCTGACAGAGCTTTAAGAACTCATCCCGAACAGGCTTTTTTTCTGCAGAATATGCAGACAAATATATCAAATATACATGCATACACACGTATTTTTATATATATAGAAGGCAAGTTAAACCTCGAATACTTTACATGCATGAAAGATAAACGATGGGTGTTCTCAGAGAACATAAAGCAAGCACTCGCGTTCCATCTTTATACTACAGCTAATATTAACAAACGTAGGTTTCTTCTCTTGTGGCAAGGGTTTATTGGCTAAAATGAAAATTAAATCTGCAAGCATTTCAGACTTACCAAGGTGGTTGGCCAAGGCCGTGATAAGCTTGTGCTTGAGAATGGGGATAACAGATTCTCTCTCCAACCTTATCATGTCCTTTTTCTTCCCCATTACTAATATATATATATATATATACACGTATATATGCTTTATAAACAGGGTTTTCCTTCTCTCTTTCTTTTTCTCTTTTGAAGAAGAGGAAGACGAAAAGAAGAGATGATCAGACAGACCGACAAACAAACAAAACAAGAGATTATTCTGAAATCTCTTGTTCAAGGCGTGTCTTTGCTGCCCATTCTCTTCGGCGGGAATTTCTTCTGCGTGGATCAGTAATTGAGAGCCACGTGTCGATATGCCGATTATTTCCCGGGTAAGATTGTTGACTGGCATTTGAAATCTACTTTGGGTATTTTTTTCAACTTGGCCAGGCCGGAAGTTTTGCTATGAAGCTCGAGAGAGTGATATCCGATCGGCGGCGGCCCGCAGCAAAACGAAGAAGTTGACATGAATATTTCCGATCGACTGGGGACGACCCATGTTGCATCGTTCATCAATACAAAACAACAAGATGAAGATACAGAGATATTAAAGGAGAAGTTAAACTACTTTCAAAATTTTTATTTGAAAATCCCGTTCTTTGATTACATCTGGCTCATTTTCAATCGCTTTCAAAGTTCTTGGGATAACAGTATAAATTATCATATCATCTCCTACATTATACTGATTTTGATAACATCATTAATATATCCAAACATAACCTCAAGTCACCTAGAAAGTTTTAACATATATATGAATATATTTTTTTTTTGCCTAAACTATTATTTTAGTATTAAACTATTTATTATTTATCGTATTAGAATTTCCTCTCAAAACTTTTTTTTTTCACTACATTTTAATTTTTAAAATTATAAAATTTTCCAATTTATGATTTTTCATATCATTATGAAAATTTTGATTAAAAAAAAAACTTAACAAGAACAATTAATTTATTTGGTGAAAATGAAAATAAACATTACAAGTAATAAAAAAATAAAAGAAATGCGATTCCCACTTTTAAATTTTTTTAATTCTTACTATTAAATACAAATGATTTATTTTTAAATTCTTATATGTGGATTAAAGTAAGAATAAATAACGTTTGTTATTTTAGTATAATAAATATTAAAAAAAATCATACTTTAGAATAAATTCATAAATTTAATGACTAAATTATATATAAAAAAAAAAAACTAATTTATATGAAAGTAAATAAATAATTTGCACTTTTTCTCATAAATAGTCTACTTTTTTGTTAGCTCAGAAACCAAGCTTGTGTAAACTACCCACTAGAACCCTAATAGAAAAAGCAGTCCATACAATAATACAAACGTCACTGGACGCTTTTCTCATTGCATGTTTATAGCACATTTGTCTGGCTAAAAACATATATATATATATGTAATAACATATTTACATCTCATAATGAACGATAAATCACTTGCCCAAAAAAAAAAAACGTATGTTCACTTAAATACCATAAATCAACTTATAAAAAATAAATTTAACTGACCAATTTTCTCCCACTAAAAAAAACTCAAAAGGACATAAAAACTGACATGCACACGATTCCATACATCAAAAAAGAGAACCAATGCTCCAAAGATCACAGATATTGGCAGATGATTGCAGAGGAAAATGCCAAAATTGAGCAAAACATCCCTTTTGAGACTTCTGATTTGAGTGCGTTTGTCCACAGAATAATGAATAATCTCCTACACTCCAACTGTCAATACATCAGAACTCAGAAATTGGTTTTATACAAACCAAAATTTTAAAGAAAGGATAACTTTACCTTCCCAACACAGCATCACACGGCCACGCCCTGTCTTGACTTGAGGACAAGCTCCTCAGTGGTAGTGCCTATGATCTCGTTAGCTCGTTTCAGCCCAAAACAGAAGTACCGGCCGATAGTATCCTAAAACCACACGTAACTTCATTCAGAGAGAGAAAGAGAGTAGAAACAAGCCTCACGGTTATGGTGGTTTGATGCAATCATTCAAACATCCAATAAATTTTGAAGTTTAATGCAACAAAATATCTTTCTTACAAAATCTTCCGGAAAAAGAAAATAGTCAGTTTCAGATTGCTTTTTCTTTTTTTTTCTCGCAAAATTAATCATGGAGAAATAATGGGTAATTGACTCACCCTAGAAACAATCCCTAGCTTTTCTAACTTGTGAACTGCATCATCTACGTCAAAGTTACAGCTCTCACCAAATTCTTCTTTGATCAGTTCCTCACACCGCAAATCTAGATCCTGTTTCATAATATTGCAAGCTTACAGGTGACTTTACGTGTATTCATAAGACCCATACACAGCACTAAAGAGCACAAACAATAAACTAATGTAGGAAAAGGTGAAAAAGAATGCACGTGCACCTGCCTAGTAGCCTTGCCCTGTTCCATCAATATAAAGAATGAAATAATCACTTCCTTGACCTGCAAGTCATTTGTTAAGGAATGGCAATTTCTCCGATAAAGTTAATTTCAGCATAAGAATATTTCCATATGCACAAACTAAACATGGAAATATCGCTATAATTCTTCTTGACAATAGCATATATCTAGCATGCTACTTACTTCTTGTTGAATTACATCATCACACAAGTGCAAGAGAGTACCCCTTCCACTATCTAGTTGTTTATCGTACATGGATTGCGTAATTAAATTCTGATATGTAGCCAAGTTTTGCTGGAACCTACATGAAGTTAACAAAAATCAAAAATTAAAATAGGTTCTAAATCAATCCAGACTATTAAAAGAGTGAAGGCAACAATTAGTCAACCAGGGACTACGCCTAAGGCATGGCTCAATTCAAGAACCTTTTCTTTAACAGAAAAGATGCTTTATCTGATAAGAAAATAAATTTTGTTATGCAAATACTACCTTTGTTGATCATGGAACCTCAATGTCAAGATGTGTAAGGACAACCAGTATCTATTGATATATATCAATTTAAGGGGAGACTAGTGAGGAAACACTTAACGTGAAGTATGTTTTGGCACAATAACCAATCACTGTAGAAAGCACGGCAATCATGACCCAAAGATCAGCTTTAGGCATCTCAAGTGAACTAAACACTGCAACCTGCAAAGAAAGATAAAGTAAACATAAGCGTGGAATTGGCATAAAGGAACAAGGAATAACGAAGAAAGTGGAAGGAAAAACAAAACATGTAAGAGCACACCAAATGCCATCTAAGTACTAACCAGACCAACTACAGCAGAACCAAGAAACTTGACCCAGTCCATTGGAGTCAATCCTGGATTTTTCTTCTCGGGCTGTCAAAGTTTTCAAATAGACAAGAAAAAAGAAAAATACTTCATGGACCAGGTAATAAGTAGGAACAGAAAATATAGAAGGTAGAAGAAAAAGAACTAACAAGCACTATTTCCATATCAGCCATAGGAATATTTTTGAAATGTTTCACATATATTCCTCGTTCCATATTTGATTTGGTGCTTGCTCGCCTGCAAAATGATCAACCTTCTCGGATGTTAAATACATTATTTTCACTTTCTTCTATAAAGTTACTAGCAAAAACCATCAAATTAGAGAAGATTTCAAGCATTTCCTCCAGAAGATGGAAAGAATTATTGTTTATGTAGCTCGTGAAAATATCATCCATGGAAGTATCTATCACATCAAGAAACTATGAACTATGTGTCCAACCATGCCATAAGTGCAAATACCAAATTGGTTTTGCAGAGAGCACATGGAATGAAGGAAACTGTGGAAAGTAAAATGTTGCCAACTTTGTGAAGCAGAAAAAGAATGCACCTGTATACAACAATTATCCTATCAAAAGTAGGTTCTTGTATTGTGACCTTGCCCAGCAAATTCCAGAAACTACAATACCCAAAAAAAAAGGTCATTAAACAGCAGATATGAGAAAAAAACGACAAAAAAAATCATAATTTAGAGAGGAAGCGATGCTAGATTCTCTATATTTTTGTTAAATGTGAATAAGCATTACAACTTACAAATGACATTCTTGCATTAGCCAATTGCTACAAGAGCAAACACAAAAAAATGGAGCCTCCAACATTGGTAACACAACTATTGAGCTCTAATTTTTAGCTGAAATATAGCTCACAACATTTCAGAAGATTTGCGTGTTGCCTTTCGCAAATTATGGGAGATACATGGATTGTTGCATGAGTGACCACATGAATGACAAATAGATACAAAAAGACAAAAGCATGCCAGTGTCAATGTGGTTAAAAACCAATTGAACCAAGAGTTCAATAAACATAATTAGATCAGAGTTACTTGCAGCAAATCAAATAAAAAAATTGTAATTATGACAGCCATGGATTATTCATCATATCCAATTATCAACATCTCAAAGGCAAACTGATTATAATAGACATGCAAAGAAACCAGTGTATGGGGCATAAATATACTATTAGAATTATAAGTTTTAATT
This sequence comes from Carica papaya, assembly GCF_054855325.1. Lineage (NCBI taxonomy): Eukaryota > Viridiplantae > Streptophyta > Magnoliopsida > Brassicales > Caricaceae > Carica > Carica papaya. The sequence continues at coordinate 5,227,689 of NC_142309.1, read as the reverse complement.
GCCTCTAACTGTTTGGTAAACCAAATTTGTAGTGGAAAGGACTAATATACACACAAGCATATATACTCATACAGTATCAGCCTTTCTATTCTATTTAAGACCACAATCAACGAAAATTGAAACATGTCTTGTGCAACCTGAGTTCCATATTTTCAAGGCGGATCCGTTCAACATATAAGTCATCATCATTTGATTCAGAGATAATTTCATCATCCTTTTTTGGATCTTTCCTATGGTGTCGACGTGAATTTTTGGAGAAAAGTTTTCCTAACCTGCAAGCAACAAAATCCTTATCAGGATTAAATGAAGGAATTCGTGAAGCATGTTAAGGGCCCACATAATAGAAGGCAATTACTCGGGCTATATAATTTCTGCTGAATTGTAAATTTGATTTTTACAGACCATAAATAATGTAACACTAAATTTATAAGCATTGCCAATGACTAACTCATGCAAGTGATTAGATAATGCAATGCACTAGGCTACATGAAAGTTTTAACAACTCTTAAGTTAAGGTTTCCCCAAACTTGATCTTCAGATTCAACTTCTGTAAACTTTGAGGTAAATTACATGGCTTAGAGAAGCTTACCGGGTCACTCTTAAAAGAAATGCCCAAAATCTTGCAATGATCATATCGACTTTCTCCATGAAAAAGAAATCTGTTGTCCGATCAATTCCAATGCCACGTCGGAAAATAATATACTAAGAACAAAAGCATACCACTGATTAGGTTTCTTGAAAGGGAAAAGATAAAAGTAGATGAAACATGATCCAGATTTTCTTGAGATAAGGAGGGGGAGGTTTCTCCATTAAAAGACCAGGGATCCAGGAGATTGCACAAACATAGGATGCCAGAGTTAGACCTTAGAATTGAATTGAGCAAGCATGCCGGAGTCAAATTTTACAATGAATTTCAAATTCAAAACATTTGAATAACGTTAACCTCCTAAACTACCAACTAACCCTTAGTAAAAATTAACATGAATGAAAAAATACATCCAGCCAAAAAAACATCTGTCAAAAATTGAAAAGGATCAAGATCAGCGACAGAAGTCACAGATCTTCCTGCTAATTAAGCCATTTTTATGCAAGGGACAAACCCCTCCAGTCTGCCATATTGCTTGATGGAGGTCTTATGCAAACAGAGAATAAGGTACCTATTGCTTGCAATATCTTGTACTAGAACTAAGCATGCAATCCTTTATGCTATACTCAAAATGGTACCTTATCAGCAAAATCTGGAAGATTTTCATGAGGATGTGCAGCAAAAAATGTCTTCAACAGCTTCTTGTCCAGCTGTGCTAATAAAGAATGGAATTTAGGGTTAAAATTCAAAGAGCACAGGGAAACACAAAAAAAGATATTCAAGTTTTATGCGTTGATAGGTAATTATGTAGGCATCCCACAGATTCATTTATGCAACTGTCTTTACAAACCTTAGACTCATCAACCATGATAGGAAGATTCAGAAGGTACTGCCCTGAAAGTGCAACATCAATCTCCTCATTTGTTGTTATTTTGAAGTTGCTCTTCTCCATCACCTGTATGGGAAAAGAATATTCTAGTAATTTGCAGTCAAAGTCAGTCACACCATTTGATTACCTCCTATCCTACCACAGAGTCACAAATTTTTTCAAGATTGCTCAACAATACAATATAATTTCCCTTCAGGTTCACAGGATAACAAAACTCAAAGAAACTATGCTAACCAAGTTATTATCTTTACCTCCAAAAACATCAATCATAACTGTGTTATCCCAATCCTTGCCAACTTTCATCAGACAGCAGTCAAGATTTTTGTTCAGGTGGGATCATTCCAAAAAGGGGCTTAGATATACATTGGCAGAAACACAATTAAAGAATTGCATTTTCCCAATGAATTATTGCATATATATATATGTGTGTATATCATTTACAATTGGAAAGTTCATGGAAGCAATGGTATCTTGAAGTGCCTCAAGTAAGTGAAATAGTGTCATTTCGGTTCCATTAAACATCCAAATACACGCTAGAGATCATGCAATTAGGCCATATTACCTGAAACAAGTAAGTAAGAAAATTCTGCTCGAGTATATCAATTTCTTCTGGAGATAAATTCTGCTGCTGGATCTTTTGAGCTCCATGTACCGGATCAAAGAGAGAGTACAGTTGCTGCAAACACCGTATTCAACAGAAGATGGGACACTTTTAACATATCAAAATTACGCATTCTGGCAAGAGGACGGAAGTAAAAGCTGAAAAAATACAATTACCATCAAATCCTCAAACTGCAGAAGATACCAAGCTCGAATGGTATATTCAATTCTCTTGCAGAACTTCAGAAACTCAGCCCGGTCAGTCGCATGTTCTGCAGAATGTTAAATATATGTATATATTAAAAAGAAACCCGCCCAATGAAGGAGCAACACGTTGCGCGACATGGATAATTAAGTAATAATTGCGTCAAGGTTGTTTTCTTCTATTGAAAAGAAATCAATTAATCATGGGGGGGGGGGGGGGGGGGAGGGGGAAAGGAAGGCAATAGTTATGAACTGTCTGATGATGGAAACTGAAAACACTCTCATACAAAAATAAATTTCACGCCAACAGAAGCAACAAATTTTGAAAATATAAACTTAATAGAGGATCCAAGAGACATGGAATCTACATTACTGGCGAAATAATGTACCTATGAGGTTGGCCAAGGTCATAATAAGCTTCGGCTTGAGAATTGGGATCACAGACTCCCGCTCTAATCGAATCACCTCCTTCTTCTTGTTCTCGTCCATTTGTCCCCGCGGGACTGAATTGCCGTCCATATCAAGCCCTACGCTGTACCTTGGTTCTTCTTTTGTGCTTGCGGTGATGGGAGAAGCAGTAAGAGTTCAGAGAAGATTCAAGAGACGAACACAAGGGTTTGTGACGTTAAGAAAAGAGAAGAAAGAGATTGATTTCATGCTTTGCGAACACGACAGCCACGAGAAGAAGAAACTGGCCCACACAAACACAACCCCAAGCTGATTGCTTCTCTTCCTGGTATTTAATTATCTTCTTTAATTTCCAATTACGATTTTATTAAGCTTCCCTTCTTTAAATCACCAAATGTAACCTCTGCTCATTTCTCTTTGGTAATATACAATTTAGACAAGACAAAATTTATGTTTAGATATTATTAAATATATAAATATTTTTAATTTGTTAAATATATATTTTTAAAAAAAAAATATTGGACAGTTTGTGTAAAATTATATTATTTTAATTTATCAAATAATTTTGATTCATTTTTTAATTTATCTAATACATAACATATTAAAATATTTTATAATCTAAACAATTATTTTAATGGAAATATTTGGAAATAAACTTAAATTTCGTAAATTAGTGAATCGATTAAATTATTATAATCTTTTGAAAAATACACTAATTTGATATTGTGTAAATGGATGGACATCACTTAAAAAAAAAATCACTCAGACTGAAAATTATTATATTAAAAAAGACATAATATAAAATATAAATTAAATTTGTGGTAAATCTGAAAATTCCTTAAAAGGATCTGAATATAAGGGCAAGATTTACCACAGATTGAACAAGCTCACCACATGAGTAAAATATGATCAAATCTTTTAAACCCTTACGAATTTACCGACTGCTTTTTAGAAGGATGTCCACGAATAGTGTGCATATAAAAATTTTCACCTTTCAGAAGAATCTAGACGGCCCAAAGACAAAAAGTTGATGACGATGACAACCATTCTGTCGTTAGAATTACCCAGAAAAATATGATACCCTGTCCTGACAAAGTAATTCCATCCTTAGAATGCAACCAAACAAGTTAACAACTTACAACTTGTTTCAAAAGGTCACTGAGTACGACATTCTAGCCACTAGAGAATGAGAAAATGATTAACCATGGGCCAAAATGCAACTGTCGAACTAAATATGAACAGAATAATAGACGAAGCCATAACTCTCTCCTTCCCACTACAATTGCTAATCTTTTGCTCGCCTAGTTTATCTGGCTTCGACATTCAATTTGCTACCCGAACCAGTAAAGCCACTGCTAATCAATCATCCATAATCCGGCCTGCCGGATCCTTACAACTATAAATTCAATCATTCAACACCTTACTATGATGCGTCTGCCATTTCGCTATGCCAATATCACCATTTACACAAACCACATGGACAATTGTTAGAAGTGACCTATAAGTATCAACCTACCTATCTCAAACACCATTCCTTAAGTTTACTTGCTTCTTCGCCTACACTTTTTGTGTGGGTGCAAACACTTGCCACTCAGAGAGAGAGAGAGAGAGAGAGAGAGAGACAGACAGAGACTGGGGCAATTAATAGCCTCCAAAAATTATTGAGTAATTTGCAGTCAACAAGAGAACGCAAAAAATCCCCAATGATAAATTAATATTTAATATTTAACTCACCTACTAAATAATAGGTTCCTGGACCTTCCATCCTTGCCACAACTTCCCGCGCACCTGCCCATCTAACATCTAAGATATATACATGGTGTCAAGTTTCCTCTCCTGTAGGTATGTACAAAGAACCTATACCAGGGATTGTATACTCCTGTCTGCAATTCTGCTGACCATGAAACTGTCTTCCTCCTAACAAAACAAGTTACAGAAGCCCCTCTTTTGCATCTTGTATTCTGTCTTCCTTCTTGAGCTTGCCTTCACGAAAAAAAAAAAAAAGAGAGAAAAATATGCTATTGATTCCATGATCTAAGGTATGGTTTTCCCATTGAATCATGTAAAGCAGAATTCTGATGAGGCAGGTTCATCCATCCCATGTCATCAGGCATCAGGGTAGTAGATGGATCACGCCCACCCAAGAAGTCCAGTGGATTAGCAGCTTGTGATAAACCATTGCCAATTCCAGATGGGGCCCCGCCAATCATTCCGTAGTTCCTTGTTCCAATCAATGGCTCGGCAGAGCCCACAGAATCAAACTGCCCACCAGAACGTAGTTGGCTGCAATGAGATAGAACACTGAATAGGCTCTGATCTGAATTGTTTCCATTCCCGATGGCTGGGCCAACACCAACACCATCCGAAACAGTCCATCCACTGCGAACTTGGTGCTGACCAGAAAACCAGTTCTGACTTAAGAGCTCCCTATTATTCAGCTGGGACTGGATGGGTGCTGACATACGGACAGAACTAACATTCCAATCTGGCATGCCTAGAGGTGACAAGTGTTCTTGCCTTGGAATTAAATATCTACCTCCCTCAGAATAAATATTCCCTGAGACATGTTGCATGTAAACCTGATTCTGCCTCTTTTGCCCCTGCTCCAGTTGCAGAGATGGCTGCAGTTGGTCCTGGATGTGGCCACCAGAAAACCTGCCTTCCTCCATCAGCATATTGTTTCGTGGCTGGAAATCCAATTCTGTGTGTTTATGCTCATGGTTGTATGATAGCATCCCCTGGCCCTTAAAGAGAGATTGAAGTAGCTCACTACGGTCCTGGTTTGCGAAAGAACCAAAGGAACCACCATTTGACTCTCTATTCAACAGATTTCTCCTGGTATCTTCTTCATGCAAATTTGACTCTAGATCAATCAAATGGCTCCGATGTTCTCCATTAGGATGATGATGAGCAAGTGACGACCCAATAGTAGACGAATATTCACGGTTAGCAGTAGAATCATAGTATGGGTGTGTCAGGTTGACTGCTGGCCACAGATCTCCAGCAGAAGAAAGACGGAGTCCTTCATTGATGGTAACATTAGCATCATTCAAATTCCCTGAGCGCTCAGACAAATTTGAGGAAGTATTATCTGACCTTGAGGCACAATTATTGCCTATGGAATCCATACCCCTTTGCTTCAATTCATCACCACTGCTAGGGGAAGAAACCTGCAGAGTGGACTTCAACTCATCACCACTGCTAGTGAAAGAAACCTGCAGAGTGGACTTCAACCCATCACCACTGTTAAGTGGAGAAACCTGCAGAGTGGACTTCAACTCATCACCACCACTATAGGAAGAGATCTGCGGAGTGGACTTCAACTCATCACCACCACTAAGTGAAGAAACCTGCAGAGTGGACTTCAACTCATCACCATCACTAGGGGAAGAAACATGCAGAACAGAATCATTCTGCAGGGAGCCAGGTCCTGAATCTTCATTGTCTTCCATGATCGATTCATGGTCTGTTTCTATACTGTCCTGATCCAGAGCCGCGCTCTCAGTATCCTCTTTGTCGTCATCCTTTTCACCCAGGTAGAGAACAGCATTACCCTGATCCTGAGGCATTGTCTCAGGGATCCCTTTCCCTTCGTCCTGTGTGTACATATAATAACAATTCAATAAGCTTAGCCAATAACAAAGTTGCCAAGTTTCAGTAAGTGCAATGAATATTCAAGTTAACATCATCTACGTATAACTATAGGCATATATTGGATAACTGGTACAAGTTAAACTGCAAAGAAGAAAAGGATAGAAGGCGATAGAGAAGGGGGAGCGGAGAGTAAACGACCTCCAGATTCACTTTGTTTTTCAGGTCAATCTCCAAATACTTGATCATCTCCCGTTTCTCTAACTGTATGTTTTTCCAGTTTTCATATGCTCTGGGCAGATCTTTATTTGCCAACTGCGACCTACATAGATAAGAACGCAATTTTAAGAGGGAGAAATCAAAGAGGTTGCCATGTAAAGAAATCTCAACCACAGAATCTACCAGTATTCTCGCAGTCTCTTGCGTTCCTCTTCCACAAATACTTCATATGGTTGCACGTGCAGACGATCAATATTACCCAAGACACGGTTAAGAGACCTAGACTGAATGCTTTTACCAGACTGCTTCATATTCGTTACCAGTTGATGCTGCTTCTTGCTAATCTACAATATATCAACATTACAAAATCAGAGACGGGCATCCAAAAAGCATCAAACCTTTTTTTTTTTTTTTGAGAAGCAAAAAGCATTAGACTTGACTTCATTTACACCAAATTCTCCTACTCTCCAGAACCTTATTTATTCCAAAGATTCCATATGATTTGATTTAGTCAGCACCAAATGAAATTATAGACGTTATAAACCATCTTAGATTACCAAATCTTCCTCTTAGAGGCTCATAAATCAGTAAAGAAACAGAAAAGTTGACCTTCAGACATGACATGTATTTGGCACCATCACTTAGATGGATATTATGCTTCTGTAGATTGTCTCCTTCTCTGGATCTTGCTCCCAAATTTTGCATCTCATTTGAAGCAGTAGAAAGATTCTTAAATTTTCCTTTGCCAAGCCCTTTCCTAGACACCCTGATATGCACGGCGGATAATGAAGTTAATTTATTGGTGGGAAACATCAAAAACGTAAATCATGAAGAAACAAATACAGCAACCACAATCCAATAATATGACCACTAAGAACAAGAAACTAAAACCTTTTCCAATTATCAGTGCATGGAAATGACTCCTCATTTTGCACACAAAGATGAGATCCAGAATCACTAATGTAAACAATATGTTCATGAAAGCCAAGTGAAGTAGAATCCAACAATAAAAACAAAGAATCATCAGTTTCCAGATAAAAGACAGCAAAGAAGCACACTAGAACACAAAAGCAGTAAAGAACATAAAAATTTCTTCTTTTCATTAACAAAGAGAGAAAAAGGGATTCTACAAGGAGGAGAAAGAGTTAGACTCCCAGCAAGGACCATACGTTCTTGCACAAGGACCATTTTCTTCTTTTCATTAAGATTTTATGTGCGTCATCGTTTCTCAAGGCCATCTTCTTCATATCTGCATGATTCAATTTTTTTCTGATGTCCCTGAAGGTACCCCCAGCAGGAACCACAAGAATGAAGACTGCAATTACTTGTTATAGTCTAAAGAATGATATAATGGAGTCCAGGCTCCAAATCATGTCAGTTCAATTTGCCATACCATTTATATTCCGCATGAGGGTTAAGAAGCTTTACAACTCATATAACATCTAGATTCTAGAACACAAGACCCAAATAACAACAAAAATCAGAAAGTGGAACCAATTTTCTATTGGATACTACTAATTCCTTTCGATGAAATGGCTAAAAGTAATCTGTGTGCAGTTATTTGATAAGACGCACTCTTAATATGTATTTTATATACCTCTACAATACATGCACAACCATAGGCAACGAGAGTGAAGAAAGTTAAAAGAGAGACAGTAATTCAGTTTATTCAAATCATTCAGAAAGAAAAACGCATATCAACAAAGAGAATCTCACTCATGATTTGAAACAAAAATAAAGCACCAAAAGAGTCTCATTCATATAGATCCAAGAGGTCAGGGGAAACAACTCTGATACTGCAGTTCAGTGAAAAAGGGGAAAAAAACAATAGATCACCTCTTATGAGGTTCTCCGCCCTTCATTCCAGAAGAGTTCTGATTATCACTACTAAAAGCTTTCTCATCTGCAACCCAAGAACAAGATTCAGATGTAGCCATGATGTCCTGCTCCAGGTCTCGAAACCTAGATCCATTAGCACGGGAAGGGACTTTTTCCTCCATATCCCTTCTAGACCTACTAAAGAAATTATCAAGCCAATCCAAATAAGATTCAAAATCATGATGACAAAAGTATTAGTAATGATTCCAATTGATTAACTCAGAGGATTAAAATAAATAAAAAATGATAGTAAGATAATAATCAAGGCATTGCTAGAGCTTTATTTCATAAAGAGAAAATTAATATGCATACAAAGGAACACTATTATGTCCGGAGTAAGGAAACATTGACCACAACAGGAAAAATATAGAAAGTATCAACCTCCGTATCTTTTGCACAATCTCCCTTTCTGGATCCTTGTAGCTTTCCCATCTTTCCTTCAACTTCTGCAAATAGCCTACCATACTGCAAGAATACAAACCCCAAAAAAATGAGTTATAGCATCATCTTTAGGATTTTCAAAAATCTCTTTTGCACAATTTATTTATAAAATGTTGACAATGCTCCACGTACTCAAAATGATATTTCTGCATTTCTGAGTAATATGCTTGTTTATCGCGCTTTAAGCATTGCTCTTTATGAATAACTGCATCAGGGTGAAGATTACCAGAACAAAGCGCTGTACCCCTGTAAGCATATCTTCTAGTCAGATTAAACCCTTCCAAGTTTTTGTTAGCGTCATCGACCAGTTGAAGATCGTGATCGTTAAAAGAAGAGATATACCAAAAGGAAGGAAGCCAAGTATCAAACAAAAAGAAAATAAGTGCCCTTTCACCATAAAACAGGCAAGAGAACGTGACTGGCAGTGTTAAGAGGTGGTCTCAAGTTAAAACCAAATATGATCTTTACAACATATAAAGCAAACTAATAAAAAAAACTACTTTCTTGCAACAAAGATACAGAATTCAACACAGGAACAAATGGGAAAATCATGAAAACATAAACATAAATCAACATAACGGACAAACACATGCACATAAACTCAGAGTTGCATTCAGAACCAATATTATTATCTTCCCATTTTTTTCTTAGTCACCATGTTCTTAAAGTAAATATTTAAGTGCATCTGTGATAAAACCAAGGTTCACATATCAAAACTTGCCATTTGAACATAGGGTTCCCAAAGTGAAAATTATCCCCGGCAAACAAAGCTTGCACAACTTGCTGCACATCTGTTCCTCTTGGAAGAAACTGTGATAGAAAAGCTCTTTCATCTTCTGATAAATAACTTTGCCAAGCCTGTGAGACAGATAAAAGCAAAAAACATAAGTCTCCTTCAAAATCGAAATTACTTTCAGCAAACGTGCTTGGAAAAGATGCCAGAGTTAAAGTCCAGTCACCTCATAAGAAAGCACCTCAGTCAAATTCCTCAAGTCAAATATTTCCATAGGAACTGAAAAAACATCTGCCAAAACATTCTGACAATGTGGAACAGTATCAATGAAAGGCCTCACATCCCTCCAACTAATGCCAATTTGCTCCCTTTTGGCAATGACCTTTTTTTGGTTTCTGTCCCACTCAAGAGAAATGTAAGATCTTGCGTTTAGATCATTTTTTGGTAAATCTAGTTTTTTCTTTTTTATTTTCTGTTTCTCCTTAGAACTGCAACCTGTAACGCTAGCACCATTTAATCGTTTTCTCCGCTGATCAGCAGCCATTTGTACAGAATATCAAAACAATCCCCAACAGAACATTATACCAGCTTAAAAGCAGATTTGTCTTGGTTACATCAATCAGCCACTAGCCTCCACATGCTAACTGAAAATCACCGTCGATAAACATATCGTGATTTCATTTAATTGCAAGCCGTCAATGACAGCAACTGAATAACCTAAAGATTAAAGAAGTGCCAGTTCAGCAATAAAAAGCTCATTATCAAAGCTTTTCATAATTTATCAGGAAAAGGAAAAAGCGTGTCAAAACAATCAGGAAACTACAAGTTGAACTAGTATCATGTCATGTACATGCAAACAAAAACACTTTTATAGATGTAGATAAAGAAATGGTTTTAGCCACTAATTATTGTAGCTTTCTATCATTATTGGGAAATGAGCATCACATTACATGGAAAATTAATGAATAAAAGCCGCCCATAACTTCATATATAAATAGGTAACAAAGAGAATGTTGCTCCTCACTGATAACACATCCATTACAGCTCGAGTATTGACACTGAATAGTTAAATTCCTTAACAACGTCAATAATTCTCCCGTCCAACTGAAAAATGACACGTTAAAAAAACACTCCGACACCTTAAACTGATAAAGGCCTTATGTGTGCATGTTTGACTAAACCATTATTACATCGGTGTCATGTATTGCAATAGACGTCACATAATGCAAGAGAATATATCCCCTTGCCTCCCTGACCCTCCTTTTCCCTCATCCCAAATCAACAATATTAACTATATTTGCTCTAAATTAAATAAAAAAATACTACCAAATATACAAAACCAAGCCAACCAAAAGCCAAAACGAGCCCAATGAATCCAAACAAAAACCCCAACTTCCTTCCAGGACATACAATATCAATAAGCACAATACTAATCCAACAGTCACCTACACCCCCCCCCCCCCCCAAAAAAAAACAACCCCAATTTTTAAACTCCAACTAAGATAAATGGAAAAGGAGATATACATACCATATCAATATACCAACCCCCCATATCAAAAGAGATATACATACCATATCAATACACCAACCTCCCATCCCAGCTAGCTCAATAACCAAAAAAAAAAATATATTATAAAGTACCGTAAACAATAAAAAAAGCATAAGACAAAGTTCCAACGTAATCAAAACGACGGTATAATGATAACTTCTTTCAAATTTAAACACCCAAAGACCAAAAATAAAAGAAAAAAAAAAGAAAAAACCCTAGAAATCGACGCGAAAGAGCAAATAAACCGTACCTGTAATCCAGTCAATTCTCGGCTCCGAGTCTTGAAAACCCCCAAAAAAAATTAGAAAAAAGACCCAAGAATTCGGAAACAACAAAAAAAACTAGAGATTTCACGCGATAAGAGAGAGAAAGAGAGAGACGAAGAAAGGGTTTCGCGTTCTATCCTGTTTGGCTCACGCGAGAGATATAGAAATAGAGAGAGAAAGAGAGCGAGACAAAGAGACAGGTACCATACATACAAAACGCAAATACATCACGATAGAAGGATAGAGGATGTGAGAGAGAGAGAGATCAGACGAGTGTGGTTTCTCCTCCTCGGAACCGTTAAGTGAACATTGAATGGTTCATTCGCGCGTTTGAGAGCGTGGCTTGGCTCCAGCCATGAGTCGGTGACTGGATTCTACTCCTCCTCTGATTGGCCTACGTTGTTCTGAATTCCGTTTGGTCCACAATCTCAGGCATACACTCAATCATCTCTTTTTTCTTTTCTTTTTCTTTTTCTTTTTTTTTTCTAACAATCTATCATAATAACCTAAATAATAATGAACACTTAAAAGCACCTTTTTATATAAATTTTCATATATTTTATTTTTTAATTACTTTTTTTCTTTTCGAGTAAAATTTTGATATTTCGTCCGCTTTTACGAAGATCGTTACAAATTATTTATATCTTTTAATTTAAATATCAACATAAATAGATATCTTTCTATTATATGATATTTTATATTAAAAATAATTAATACTAGATGTATATTAATGATTATTATCTATAAAAATTAAATATTGTTTTTATAGTTATCGAATTTTTATTAATTTTTTATTTTAATTAAATTTATTATTAAAACATTTCATGTTATATTTATATTATTATAATTTTTAATAATTGTAAGAGACAATGGGTATGTTTTTTTTTTGTTTGTTTTATCTTGATTTAAACATCATCTCCTACTTTCAATTTAATTAAAATTAAATAGAATTATATTTTATTTTAGTTTATATTTTTTTGTACGTAATTATGAGTTTTTTTTTTATTTTTAGTTTTTAAATAACATTTTGACTCTTTGGAAATTCTTTACAACATAATTTTGGGTTAAAAATGAGGATGTAATATATTACATATATAATACGTGATATATAATTAAGATTAAATGTGAAACACGTTGGGAATTGGAGCTCGGCTCGGCTCGGCTCGGCTCGGTAATTTTGGTTTGTTAAGGAGGGCAAGTCTTTTGGGTCGCGTAGACTTTGAAGTTGGAAAGTAAACGTTTTATCCTTTTCTTCTTTCTCTCTCCTCCCTCTGTGTAAAAACAAACCAATTCACATTTTTCTCGTTTTTGGTCTTTATAATAATATTTATTATTTAAAAATAATATTAATTTCAATTCAATTTTTTTTAATAAATTTTAACTGATATATTTAAATATATATATATATCTTATAAACCATTAAAATAAAAATATACAATGAGAGTAAATAATAAAAATTATATCGAATAGCATATTGGAAAAACAATAGACCACTCAATTATTAATTATATTGGCAGATATTTCAACTTATAAAAGAATTAATTATTATTTAAGAAATAATTTAATCATATCAATTTCTGGGTATCAACAAGTACTAATTTTTATAAACAATGAATTCAAAGCATATGAATATAAAAGATATATGCATACACACACACACACACATATATATATATATATAGTCGTTTAATCTGGGCCATTCAATTGGTTTACTACATTCACAAGGTGGACCGTGTCACGGACGTGGCCTCTGCACCGCTCAAAAACCTCAATCCTCCATCATCCTTCCTCTCTGCAACTCGCACGAAAATGGCAACAAAACTGTTATCCCCACCACACCCACACCCTTACCCTTTCTCTTTATATTCTCTTCCTTCAAAACTGAGCTTCAGAGACTCGACCCAACACCGACCATGGCTGCGGCGAGTTCGAGTTCCGGGAAGACCCCAGAGGATGTTTGTCGGCGCCTCTTTGCAGGATTCTATATTATCTTCTTCATCATATGCTCTGGTGGAGCATCTGCAACATCATTTCGGTCAAAACCCAGACTCCATTTTCTTGCTGGCGGAGAGCGTGGGGTATTCATTAGCTAGCTACTATACTTCTCTGGGTCTCTTCGTTATCTCTGTGCCCGGTCTCTGGTCCCTTATTAAACGCTCTGTTAAATCCAAGGTGCTTTACCGACTTTTCGTTTCCTTTATAATCATCCTTCACTATCCTCTAGGTGTTACTTGGAATTTGGAGATTTAGTTGAAAATTTATGCTTGTTTTTTCTGCTTCGATATGGTATGATTTAGATAGTTACTTCTGTACTTTTTGAAGCTTGTTAAAGAGTGTTGTTTGATTTCTGGAGCTAATACATGGATGGAGTAGAGTCTCAGATTGTGCAGAAGGCATTCATAGGCGAAGGAGATGAGAAGAAGGCACCCAATCAGGTTGCAGGAGAAATCTTATCTTTTTTCACCCGCAACAATTTTACCGTCATCGATAGAGGAGAGACAGTCACGTAAGGCTAACCCTCTGCATTGGATAGTGTTTACTGAATGATACAGTGCCTGTCTGGTATGTGCTTACTGAATGATAGGATATGTGTTTCATTTGATTTGAAGGTTTGAGGGGATGATGGTTCCTAGCAGGGGCCAAGCAGCATTGCTCACATTCTGCACCTGCATTAGCTTGGCTAGCGTTGGTCTTGTGCTCACCATAACTTTCCCGGATGTGGGTAACAATTGGTTCTGGATCACAATTCTTAGTCCCTTGGCGTAAGACCCTGATTTTTCTTTTTGTGTAATGAAATGTTTCTTAGTTATTGACTGTCAAGGACAACGAAAAATAATGCTGGTTTGATGGAATACAGAGGGTTATATTACTGGAAACGAGCATCAAGAAAGGAACAGATCAAGGTCAAGATGATGGTTGCAGAAGACGGGACCCTGTCCGAGATCATTGTTCAAGGGGATGACCAGCAAGTTGAGCAAATGAGGAAGGAGCTTCAGCTTAGTGAAAAAGGAATGGTCTATGTCAAGGGCATCTTTGAAAGATCATGAAGATCACAAGAGAGTCGACCAGTAGCCATAGGAGGCTAGGAAATGACACGGTTTTCCTCTGTATGCCACCAAATTTTGAGATGCAAAGCTATAGATATTCACAGTATAAACAGATGCCATGCCAGTATTATTCTCTAGTTCAAACTTAATCATCCATATTGTCAAGAATAGAAGCTCATGTCAAAATCTAGCTTCCCCAACTTATTTAGTTAAGTTTCAAGGTAGGTACAGAATAAGAGCAATGATTAGACTATGCTGCAATTTTTAAAGATCCTATTTCAGTTGAAAGGGAATGATTTTGTATATTGGAACTATGCCTCATAAATGCCATGGTGTACCGTCCTCACAGACACATGCCAGCATGACTATATTACAATATTTTACCAGAACACTGTAGAAATATTGAATAAAATTGTATGATAATAATGTCTGAGATAATCCAGCACCAAGTTTGTGCAAGCTCCAGAAAACGCTTGCCAACTTATTCAAACTTAAGAGCAGCACTGATCAGAACAAATTACAGTTTGAGGGTTACATATAGGTTCTAACCAACCCGAATGGGGAGCAATAAACAAAAGATATTTGACAAGTCTTCGACATTATCTGGGTAAGCAAAGAAACCTTAACATCCAAAGAAACAGGGACACTTTCCTTAACTTATCAACCAATCAGCAACTTGTTCTCATCCAAGAAGGAGTAAGTAGGTACCTCCAGATTGTAGGGTGCCGGCCCTTTTCTAATCCTGCCTGATATGTCATAATGAGATCCATGACATGGGCAAAACCAGCCTCCAAAATCACCAGCATTGGGCAAAGGGATGCAACCAAGATGTGTGCAGACCCCAACCACAACCAGCCATTCTGGATTCTTGACTCTCTCTTCATCTGGTTGTGGGTCGCGAAGAGATCCCAAATTAACACTGTTTGCCAACTTGATATCATCTTCAGTTCGGCGCCTGATGAAGACAGGCTTTCCACGCCACTTGACAGTCACAGTGGTGCCTGGCTCAATGCTGGAAAGATCAACCTCAATAGACGCCAGTGCAAGAACATCCTTACTGGCAGACATGCTCAATACAAGCTTGAGGATGAGAAGACGGATCAGTGAAGCATATACAAACCTACCTCCACTCAGAACAAAATATGCAAATGCTCGCTTGCTGGGGTCACCTGGAGGGTAACGCTCATGGTTGTACTCATCATAGACAATCTTTGGGCTGGGGTTCTGAACAGCAGCCACCGTCGGAGGAAGACCTATAGTCAGGCTATTTTCATTTCTTGGAGTAAGTGACTCGGAAGCAAAACCTGAAACAACCACCATGACAAAGGACATAACATCTTCACTGCATATTCCCAACACTCAAGCAGCCAAGAGAGATAGAAAAGTGTAATGCTGGAGAAAAGAACACACAAAGAACAGTATATACTCTCTTAAAAAACACTATGCACAATTGCAGTTAGACCAATTAATTGCACTTGAAACAGGGCACATGCTAACCCATAAGGGTTAATACAGTAATCTCAATCTTTGACAATCTGGATAATACTATGGGAGCAAAAAACTTGGTGCACTAAGCATTTTAGAAAGGTTTGCTTGAGAGGAAATTTAATCTCAAGCAAAAAACTAAAGAATCCTTGACCATCCTACCCCAAAAAAAAAAAACGGACTAAGACTAACACTAATAATAATCTTGCTAAATCTTTGAAGGGTAATAATCGGCTCAGAATGCCACTAAAATTCAGGGGATTGTTTCCTCAAAACTGAGGCAACACTGGCACGTCGTTCTAACCCGGAATCTTACTGAATGGGAGATCGAGGAAATTGCCAAAATAGGGCAAAATAGCTGACCTTGAATCTTCTTCGGAGAGTCAAAATACAAAGGATGAACCAGCATGGAATTTAACAAATTGGCAACTTCTCATTAAGATCTTACTACTTCTTGTAGCTCAAATAGGACAGAATCTTTGAGATGTTTCCCATGGAAACACATATAGGAAGGTAACCTCCCGCTCTGTGGCTTTCTTTGAGTGGGAGGCCTCTTGAGGTTTGCATTCTCAAAAGGGACAACTGCAAGAAAGAGAGATTGCATCCCAGAAACTAGTACCCGATTTTTGTGAAAGAAAAAACAAAGCCCCTTACCATTTTCTTTTAAGGTGCTTTGAGGGGAAAAGACTATGTGACAGCTATTAGTCAGTTGATTCTCAAGTGGATGAAGAGTGGGTCCATTCAAGATGAATGGTCTGGACATAGTCATGGCCACAAGTCGAAGAATAAGCTGTTCATGGACTATTTGTGGAGAGAGAGAGAGAAAGAGAAAGCGAAATAAGAGTAGCTCTAAGGATGTTGTTTCTAATTTTGGTTGCTTTAGAGATCAATGGTTCCTGCCCTTGAGAATTTTGTTTAGAGGTATCCTCTCTTCCATGGAGAAGACCTTGGGGATTGATATTTTGTACAATCATTTTCTGTAAACTCCTTCACATTGATATTTTGTATTATTATCTTTTGTAAATTCCTTCTTTTTAATAAATCCTTAGTGCCCTTCTAATAAATCTTTCGTATTTTTCTTTAAGAAAAGGCCAATATAAGTCAGTTCAGTTCAGAGTTTGTACTCTTGGTAAATTCAAAAGCACCTCTCTTCTCAATTTTTATGCTTTGTTAATATTTCCTTAGGGGGCAAAAGAATCCATGAAATAGACAAATCATGACATGCAAATCACATAATGCCAGCTTATCAATCCTAGAGAGTTATGTAGTTATAGTATAGGTGTGTCAACCTCCTCACATTAGTAATTCACCCAAGAATATGTTTTACCAATGATAACTTCATAAGTGACAACACAAATCGCTACAGAAAAGTGAATGAATGGCAACAAGGCAACTTAGCAACCTTTTCTATAGATATAAACAGCAAAAAGGCGCAACTTAAAGTTTGAATGGACGAGATTATCTAAAAATATTAAAGCTTCCTCCTCTAGTTCATACGCGTGACGAAATCAGTGTGCATTCGCCTTCCACCAGTTTGTCATTGATCCTACAGATTTATCAGCAAAACAAAATTCCTACCTAGCTAGATTATATAGTCAATAACCGATCGGTAAATTGTGAAATGAAAACACAAAAATAATCCGTAAATTGGTGAAACCAGCCCAAAACAGACATTAAATGATAAACACAACCCAACGACCACCATCTCCCAACCCCTGAATTTTGCTAGGATAATATGGAAAAAAAGATCAAAGCTTTTACAAGGTAGAAGCAATAAAGATCTATTTGCAGCAGCAAAAAGAAAATTTAGAAACAAAGAAGATGAAAATTAAGAAAAAAGAACCCTAACCTCTGCACGGAAGATGAAAGAGAAGAGAATTGGTGAAGCCACCCGTTGATCTAACATCATCAGCGGACGAATCACCGGTGGTAATCAGATTCCTGGAAACGAATCCTGAAAGGGCATGGTGGGGCTTCCAGGAGGATGACGGTGATGATGAAGCAAGACTGGAGAGCCGTCTAGCTGCTGCTCTTAACATCTCTTCTTCTTCTTCTTCTTCCACCAGCGGGATTTTCTCTTTCCTCTATCTGACTAGAAAACCAATTTTCTGGCCTCGGAGTTCGATATTCCCTTCCTCTAAAAAGTCTATTCCTTTGCAAACTATTTGGGAATCCCAGAAGATTAGCAGGAAGAGAAGGGGGAAGAAAACCGGTAACCATCTCAGGAGGTAGCGGCTCTAGTATCGACACGTCATTTTGTAAACGGCGACGTATTAAAATGTGCTTTGGGCAAAAATCGCCAATCGAAGCAGTAATGCGATGTTATAAAAACTATTGACACGATTCCCACAGCCGTCTTAGCTCAGCTGGTAGAGCGCATGGCTTTTAACCATGTGGTCGTGGGTTCGATTCCCACAGACGGCGATTTACTTTTAAAATTATAATTTTTTTATATTTTTTATTTTGTTTAAAACTATAATATATATACAAGTATTTGCAAATATAAAACTATGTTATAGTAATTAATTTGACTAATATTATATAATCCAGTAATCTAATTAAAATATATAAAATAGAAGAATGCTATTGCGATAATGTTAATTAACTTAAAATTTTAATTTAAACAAAATGCATAATAATATAAAATTTGACTTGAGTTTCCATAAAATCATACAAAGAAAAATGTAACTAATTTACAACCATGAAAAGGGGAATTAAAATCATTCTTCATCCCCGCAAAGAAACCCAGAAATCGACTGGACATCATCATCCCGGCGGTTACCATTAGCAGAGTCTCTTCATGGCAAGCCGGAGTGATGATGATGATCATCACCATAATTACTAGAAAGCAGCTGGGCATACTGTAAAAGATTTGGAAACGCCTTGTTTGATAAATGCGGCGATTGTGGGGAGTAATGGTGAGGAGCTTGGGATGATGAAGATGGTCGAGCACTAATGTCGAAGTTGAGCTTGGCTTTTTTTGCCTTTGAATTTAAAGGCAGCTGCGTCATAAGCAGCGGCGGCAGCTTCTGCAGTTTCAAAAGTCCCAAGCCAGACTCTCGCCGCCTTCTTTTGGGTCTCGGATTTCGGCTGCCCACTTTCCCCATGGCCTCTGCCTTACACCTCTGTATTGTCTTCTTGGCCGCACTTTATTTTCTCCTATATTTCATTTTCGGTCATTCCATCATCAACACACACACACACACATATATATACGTTTATTATGTTCAATCATCTCTTAGTGATAATAACCCAGTAAAGATTTTGTCATGATCAGGATACTATATGTATATAAATATATGTAGTTATACGCATGGAATGCTTTCTTATAGCATTGATGATCACAATCTGTGTTTAACTAGTTAAAGTTATTATAAAAAATTATACGTATATACATAGGAGAAACAAATTACCTTGATAATTATTAGGTTGAATATGATGCGGGTTATCTTCCACCACGGCTACTGGAGACTTCATTAATGGAAGTCGTAGTGGATTATTACTTTGGTCATAAGCCATGCCTGAGGCTGCTCCCAACAGAAAAAAGAGAGAAGATCTAAGCCTTTATCTGGTTCTATATATGTGTTTATATATGTGTATGTGTGACAGAAGATATCACAAGAACAAGGAAGGAATTGAAGCACTAGATCTCAGCTATATACATATACCAATATGCGTGCATGACTTTTTATGAGTAACATAAAAGCAGAAGATCAAGAAGAGAAGATGAAGAAAAGAACAGGAAAGAGAAGTAGACACAATGAATTGAAAAGGGTAGCAAAGGTTGGACATTATGGGCGTTCTTAAAGTTGCTAGCGTTCTAGTCAGTGTGTGTGTATGTGTGTGTTTATATATATATATATATATATATATATATATGATATAAACTAGTCTAATTTGTGGGTGCAGTTGATTGACATTCTCATCCCATAAAATCTCTTCCTTTTTTTTCCTACATGATTTTGTCAAGGAGAAATAATAATACGCATGCAGTTCAATTATTTGTTGGTCACTTTGATTTCCCAATATATATATATATATAGGTTCATTGTAAGCAATAATTTTTCGTTGAATTGATTTTTTATTTTATTTTATTTTATAATTACAATAAAATAATTATATTGAATAAAATAAAAACTATAAATCCTTCTGCCATGTAAAACACCCAATAAAAATAACAAAAATAAAGCCGACTTCTTTTTTCTTTTTTGTGGGCTTATAAAATATAAAAAATTAATTTTGGGCTAATTTTTTTCACATAGAGCCCAAATTTTCTGATATTTGCAGGCCGAGCCTGTCCATTGAACCCTACGACTGATTCTCGTACGTCCTCTTCTGTCATCTTCCCCCACGCGAGTTCTCTCTCTGCCTCGGAACTGAAAGCTCACCGCGACAGACGTCGAAACAGGCAGAGCGAGAAAGAGACGGAAATGGAAAGCAGCAGCCACGAAGAAGATAGTGAAGGAAAAGTAGAATTCGAAGCCTCGGAGGTAGAATATACCAGCTATGGCGGCGAGCATCACCTGCCGTTGATCATGGGTTTAGTCGACCAAGAACTCAGCGAACCCTACTCTATCTTCACCTATCGTTACTTCGTTTATCTCTGGCCTCAACTCTCCTTCCTTGTGAGTACTTTCACTCTCTGCTTTCTTCTTCCCTGATTATACCCCTCCTGATGTTTGATGCCCAAATTTACGTTATTTTCAAAGGCGTTTCACAGAGGTAGATGCGTGGGCACGGTCGTCTGCAAGATGGGGGAGCATCGAAACACTTTCAGAGGCTACATTGCTATGTTGGTTGTCATCAAGCCTTATCGAGGCAAAGGCATTGGTATTTTTCCTTCCATTTTTCTTGTACCCGATTATTTCTTTATTGAAATCTCGCTGGTCAACTTGGTTTCGTGGCTTCAATTTTGCCTTACCTTAGAATTCTGCCTTTGTTGGATAATGGCTTAATGTCTTTGAGTTTGAAGGTTTCAAATTCCAGTTTACAGTTAATTTCTAGGCAAAAAAAGAATCCCTTTTTTCGCCATACTTCACTACTTGTAGAATTTACAATTTTATGCCGCTTAGTGCATATTTAAACTTGGATTTTCGTGTTCTGCAGCTACAGAACTTGTTACCAGATCGATTAGAGTGATGATGGAATCTGGCTGCGAAGAGGTATGTCACCTGTTCATTTCTAATTTGGCTAATATGTTTTTGCTGCAGATAAGCTGAGATTATTGCTTATGAGCCCCTTTAGGGAAAAGTAATTTAACCATTGAACCTAGAGTTGGCTTGCTACTGAATTTATCCTTGTCTATGGATAATGACTAGAGCTATCGTGCTTTGTTTATTTGACCAGTTGAGTTTTTATTTAATTTTGATTTTACAGGGTTAAGTTCTTTACCTTCTAGTCACTCATTGATTAAATGCATCCATTCAATAGGTTTTGGCTTCAATAATTCTCTAGACTATGTTAGTTGTCGAAGTTACAATTTTCACTGCAAGGAGGAAAAGGAAAATGAATATAAGAAAGTTAATAAATCTTGCTTCAGATGGGGAATCAGAATTATGTGAAGATCCTCGATATTCCCAATCTTTTTATGTTCCAAAACTCTTTCTGCTAATGGAGCATCAAGTGAGTGTGAGAGTCGGAAACAACTTGATATTTATTAACCATAGCATATAAGATTGAAACAGCCGTGTGTCTATCCTGTTGGTTTGCTTGAAACTTGTCCTGTTCACGTGTTTTTACCTAGCCTCTGTTGATTATCAATGGACAATATAATCCTTCATTGGCCCTTTTCGTGTGAATCTATCACTTTCGAGAAATTGGTTACCTTGTGATATCGCTGCAAGCTGATCTTCGCCATTGGTTATATGGTCTTCCTAATGAATGATCACTGATTGCTACACTTGCTAAAATGGTTTCTTATGCTTGCAATTATTACTCTTCATACTTTGAAGTGTAAGGAGACCTATCAAGCTACTCGTATTAGGATTTGAAGCAGGACAGGAGAAAAACGCCTCTCTCTGGGAATGATGCAAAGTTTCTTTCGGCAACCTTTAATCTGATTAGTACGAAACTTTGTCCAAACAATCTCATATTTCACAATGTTGATGAGATTATAAAAACCCTGTAATTCTGCCCATTTAAATTTACAAATTTTCTCTGGTTTTTCTTGCCCGTAGCAATTTTATATCTTCTTTATGTTTGCTGGAGGTACATGAATGTCAAGGTCATCAGATTCTAACTTTAATCTGTATCCAAAGGTTACACTGGAAGCAGAAGTCACAAACAAAGGAGCACTTGCACTTTATGGCCGACTAGGATTTATTAGAGCTAAAAGACTCTTCCGTTACTATCTGAATGGTGTTGATGCCTTTCGTTTGAAGTTGTTATTTCCCCGTCCGGAGTTGCACCCATCTCTGCTGATGATGGCAAATGAGGAAAGTCACCAGCTTGATGATCACATGCCACCTGGGGAATTTCCACAGCTTCACCAAGGGTTATAATTCTGATTAGCAGTTATGGATGAATTGTTTTATCCACCATAAACCTTGTTTGTAAGAAATTCTAAAAGTAATTGTAATTTAAAAGCAGGGTCCTTGCAGATATATGAAATTCTTTCAATTTCATGAAATCGCCTACTACACACATCTGAGACATTGTGGAATATCTCATGCTGCACTGACTCTGTGAGATTCTTTTTCTAAAAGCTTGCTTAAAATGATGAAGCGTAAGTGCTTACGAAAACTACTAAACTTGCCTATTAAATCTCTCCCTTCGTGCCGTTGTTATGAGAAGTCTTTTTTGATAACATAAGTAAAGATATAATTCAAACTTGAGCCGAACAACTCCAATATATGAATATTATATCATATAATTCGCATGTTATTAACTCATTGTATGAAATTTTTTTTTAGTAACTTGCAAAAGTATATTTAGATTAATATTTACTCCAGCATAAAACCTACGAATAGAATGTAATAATTAGAAATGACAATTTCTTTATTGTAAAAATAATGTAATTCGTTTTCTTTGGTATTTTAAGCAGCTAAATGGTAATTGTTTTCAAAATAAAAACCTCTAACTTATGGTTATATTAGATATTAAGAAAATAATACAACTAACAATTAATTTAGTATTGAAAATTGACAATTGTTATATAATTTATATAATAATATATTCCATAAATGAAATGAATTATGTTTATTTAGGAATGATGATATATCAAATTTATTTGATCTCGATCTTATTTAAAATTATAATTTACGTATTTGAATACAATTAAAAAAGGAATCTAATAAAAATACTATCCTTATTTGAGTTTGTTCATATATTTAAAATACTTGACAAAAAACTCATTTATTCTAAGTTGAATACATGTAAAAATTACAAATTACAAATTAGACATATAGAAGTGTGAAATATATACATGAATCAAATACATACGTTGACTCGATTATTGAATTAACATATATGAAACGAGCCTAATTTGACTGTATGATTTTTTTAAGTAAATTTAAAATAATTAAAATTTTAAATAAAACGTGTCATATTAAGTAAAACGAATTGCATATTTGATTGCCATTTAAGGTTAATATTGTGAATTGCATATTAGATTGCCATTTTTATGCATTTGAGGCCTTTTTATTGTGTTCACTTGCATACAGAATTTATTAAATATCTAAATAATAATAATAATAAATTAAAAAAAACCTTATACATATAATTACTTTGATTATACAAAAAATATTTACTCTAATTTATTTATAGAAGATAAAATTTAATGACAATTAAAAAAAAAAAACATCAAAGGAAACTTTCAAATAAAAATTTTCTCTCTGAGGAAACTCTTCTCATTCTCAGTCTGAGTCTCGCAACAATTGGGAGGAAGAAGAAACCGCGGGGAGATTAAATTAGCCGAAGAGCGAGCGTTCAAATACATTCCCCCTCAGAAGAAAAAAAATGCTTCTCCCGCATTTTAATATATAAAACAATCCTCCTTTTCCCTCTCTCCCTGACTCCTCTTTCTCTCTCCCTTTCTTCCCCTTGTGACCCTCACTCTCTCCAATGTCGCTTCCTCTTCCTCTTTAATCCCTACTCCTTTCTCCATCTCTAGAAATCTTTTCTCCTGCCATCTCATAATCTACAGCTTTGCTTCCCTCTCCGAAGTCTCCTCTCTTCTATCACGTCTCCTCTTGTTGTTGGGACTTTTGGTCTGTTTTTCAACAAGATAATGGTGGCTCGCTCGCTGCGTTCCCGGGATTCCCCTCAGAATTCTTTGCCGGACACTGGAAATCACCTTTTAAATGCTTCTCGAGCTGAGACGCTTGCTTCGGAAGAGAAAGGGATGGAAAACGGGAAGAGTGAGGGTTTGCCGGGGAGGCGAACGAGTCGGAGGATACAAGACAAGCAGAGAGCGGAGAAGCAGCTGGTTCAGAAACGAGTCCAGGTTGTGGGCGATGATGGTGGGAGTAAGAAGAAGAGAGCCACTGAGAGGAGTAGGGGGAAACAAAGTCCGAAAAAGGATGATGCTGCGATCGGACTAGCGGGTTCGGAGGTTTTGGAATCACGTGACAGGGAAGAGAGTGAGGAGGGTGGATCGCTGAAAGCGGAATCTAGTGGAGGTGAAAATAGAGTAGTCGAGCAGGGCAATGCAGCTAATTTGGTGGAGACTGGCCCGCATGCTAAAGTGAAAAAAACCCTCAGGCTGTTCAACAAATATTATCTGCATTTGATTCAGGTGTGTCCTACGCTGGGTTGTTCTTTATCAGAATTTCTATTATTTCTACGTTTTGTAATTTCAGACTGATCACTTTACTTGTAAACTGTAGTCTCCAGTAAAGAGCATAGTATTCTATGTATTATTTTGGATTAAGTTCTTATTTAATCCCATTTTTTTGAGCCGCTTAACTGCTAAAGTGAATTTGCATTTATGTGTTTTTGTTACACAGGACGAGGAAATGAGATGTAAAAAGGCCGAAGCTGATAAGAAAAGCAAGACCAAAGCTAAGAAAAGAAAATCCAAGGTACTTATACTGGTTTTGTTTCAGTTCGTACCTACTAATTGAGAAGATTTCATCTCCAAGCTTGCATGTTATTGTCGTAGACATGTTTTGCACAGAGTTATTCTAAGTGTTGTAAACGACTCTCTTCTCTGCTCCCCCCTACCTTTAACCTGACGGCCTGACCTTGTACAATCAGAAACAAAAGACAGTCAGCATTTATATTTTCTTATCGAGGTTTTTAATATTAAAAATAGTCGTTTACAAAATTATTGTGGAAAGGACTATGTTGATAAATTCTTTTGCTCTTCTGATCATTAAAGGTAACTCAAGATATTCCAACAACAAGGGAATGTCTGTGGTCACTGGTCACGAATATAAACTGAAGAGACTTTGAGATCTTAGTACGAGGTCTATATTTTGGTTAAGTTTGATATGCATTGTTTTCTTTTTAAAAAGATAACTGTTAAGTCAATCTGCAAGTACGCTGAGCTATGATAATGACAAGTGATTATCTGTGCGCCAGTGTTATATGGCTTTATTCCTCAAGTTTGCCAAGCCCTTTGTTTCAGGAAAACCAATAAAAAGCTTCAAGTAATAATAGGGCAGATTTCTCTGTCTCTTTCTCTCTTTGAATCTTTGTCCAAATGTTTTTTCTTATTGGTTATTGATACTCAGATTTATGTAGGATAAGGTTGTGGCTGAAGATATTGTCAAGGCAAAGGCAAAGCGACCTGATTTGAAGGCAATATCTAAGGCAAGTGAAGCTATCTGTTTAACCTCTTTATTCTCTAACTGATTGAGAGTTCATTATATGGGCTAGTGGATGCTGTATCCTCTAGATTGCTTCACATCATCGTGTCTTTTTTTTTTTTGTGGATCTTAATAGGATGTCAAGGAAAATTGATTTCTCTTTCAATTAATATGTTTTGATGTGGAACTTGATTAGCTATTAAATTGTAGTATTGATTTTTTTTTTTAAATAAAAAATGTAAGACGTGTATTAAGTAAATGGCACCAAGGGAGTGTCATCCATGTACAAAAATTTAGATGTCAATAAGTATATTAACAACTACCTCAAAATCTTCCAAACTATAGAGATTTTGTCCCAACATAACAGAACCAAAATAATGAAACCACCTATCTTTAATATTCACAAAAATATCTTCCTTCCCCTCAAAAATATCTTCCTTCCAAATAACCCAAAAGATGGACAAATAATTTGTTGCTAGTAAGGCCCTCCCATGCAAATAATTTGTTGTTCACCGAACCCGCCATTACCCAATTGATTCCCATAAGACTGTAAACAAGTGTCCAAAGGATGTAGGAGAAAAGGCACCAAAGCAGTAGGTGATTGTAGGACTCGGTAGTGCACTTGCAAAGGAAGCATCTGTTCATCATAATTTTTCCTCTTTTCATCAGTTAGCAATAGTCAAAATACGCTCTTTAGCTGCCTCCCATGCAAAAGAAGATATTCTTGGGGGGCATGCACCTTCCAAATGGTCTTATATGGGAGCATCACGCCCCTCGCTTCTCTACATCTAACTAATTGTCTATAAAATGAGCTGACCAGGAAGCTGCCATTTTCTTTCTGGTTTCAACACAACCTGTCTCTCCTGCTGTTAAGGCGGACAGTGGCCATTAGTTGTAAAAAGTTCTCATATTCAGCCACCTCCCAGTCTTGCATATTTCTATTAACCACCACTACACGTACCCGATTATCGGAATCCTTGAAAGCTTCCCCAACAAATAAATGTTTATCCTGTGCAATAGCATAAATCATGGGGAATATGGACATGAGGCTTTCCTCCCCGCACCATTTCTCCTGCCAAAATCTAACTCTGTCGCCTCTCCCAACATCCCAGCAAGTGTACTCAATCCATTTTTTCTGTATTAAATTATATCTTTCTATAGACTCATGCCATGAGGTCTATTTGCTAAAGTGAAGCTGCCATCACTGCGCCCCCTCATTCATTTAATATCAATGATCCTCTTCCAAAGACTGTTTTCGTCATTGAAGTACCTCCAAACCCATTTCATGAAGTGCTTTGTTCAAAACAGTGATCGTTCTTAGTCTCAACCCACCCAATTTGATAGGGCACTTCACCTCCTTCCATTTCACAAGATGATACCCTCTTTTGCCATCGACATCTTCCCACAAGAATCTGTTTTGAATAGGAACATACTTTTGATGAACATATAGTAAATGGGGAGGTTTGAGAACATACTTTTGATGAGTGTCTATCTACCTTATTTTGAAGGGATTTTCTCTTCCAACCTGCAAGTCTTTTATCAACCAAGTCGACAACCGAATCCCAACCTCTCCTGTCTTTAAACTCAACGCCCAGAGGGAGGTCAAGATATTTAATGGGGAACTATTTCTCATTGCGGTTTAGAACTTTGGCAAGGAGCTTTCCGGAACTGCCCATCTCAATACCACCAAATTCATATTTGCCAAAGTTGATTTTGAGCCCAGAAACAGCCTGAAAACATAGGAGAATATATCTCAAATTAAGTAGCATATCAGCTTTTGGTTTGCAGAAGACTAGTGAATCATCAGCAAAAAAGAGGTGTGACTTCAATTTGATCCCTACTTTTTCCCATGCTAATATTCTCCACTAGCTTTAAATCTCTAGCCCTTTCGAAAAGTTTATTTAATGCTTTCAAGACAATAATAATTAATAAAAGGGAAAGTGTGTCATCTTATCTCAAACCCCTAGATGCTTGAAAAAAAGTTGAGGGACTACCGTTCACCATAACCACAAAGCTAGGGGTGGTGATACACGATGTTATCCATTTTCTCCATTTCTACTCATGACCGTGTCTTTCAAGCATGTAATCCACAAAATTTCAGTGGACATGATCAAAAACTTTTTCCATATCTAGTCTATGAAGCACCCTAAACCTTTTGTTATTGACAAGCTTGTTTACCACCTCATTGGGAATTATAAATGCATTAGTAATCTGCCTACTAGTCACGAATGCATTTTGGCTCTCCCCAACAAAAGTGGAGTTCAAAGATTTAACAGATTTGTGGAGCTCGCTTAAAATATCGATCACATCTTCTTTAATCAATGGCCAAAAGACTTCCAAGAACTTTAGGTTAAAACCCTTCGTGCTTGGCGTCTTGTCGCCATTGCAGTCTCAGAGCCCAACGAGTATCTCCTCCTCGGTAAAGTTTATTTCTAATCAATTACTGCTGAGTTCACCAAGTCTCCCAAATTGAAGATTTTCGAGTTTGGGTCTTTGGTAGAACTCTTTCTTATATAGGTTTTGGTAGAAGACTTTCACACCTTCTCTTATAGCTTCATTGCCCAAGATGGTCTTACCATCAATAAGTATCTCTTCGACATAATTAATTCTTCTTATGTGATTAACAAGACAGTTGAAGTATTTGGCATTTTTATCCCCGTCTTTTAGTCATATTTTTCTCGATTTTTACTTCCACGAAACTACTTCTATATAAAGTCTATTGGCCAAATCAAGCCTCAAAACATTTCTTCTTGCCCTCTCCTCCATATTGAGATTCGATTCCCCCTCTTGTTTATCCAGTTCATTTAGCTCCAGCATGATTTCATTGATGTTCCCTCCTCCTTAAGCCCCACTTTTTAATATCAGATTTTAGTTTTTTAAATTTGAAGACGATTATGTAACTTGCAGTACCAGCCACACTGGTGTTTTTCCACACATCTCTAACCAAATCTTTGAAACTTTCTAATTTCAACCATTTATTGTCAAATGGGAAGGGAACAGGGCCCTAAATAATACCATCAGTGACCAATAAAATAGGAAAATAATCATTAATGGGTCTAGACAATATTTTTTATTTAGGTTGGGTATTTGAGGAGGAATTCAGGGGCAATTAAGAAGTGATCAATTTTGGAGAAGGAAGGGTTGTCTCTTTGATTACTCCACGTCCATGTGCCTCCCTTGAGTAGTATATCTAGAAGATTGAGTTGCTCAATGTTTTCTCTAAATTCCTGAGGATAAGAAACAAAAAAATGCTTCTTGAACCTTTCATTTCGTCTCAAATTCATATTGAAGTCTCTCCCTACCACATCCATTCTCCCTTACATTCTTTAGCAGTTAGTCAATTTGCTCCTTAACAATGAACGATCTTCAGCATTGCCCCTACAGTAAACACCCAAAAAGAACCAATCACCTCCACACACTGGCAAAAAGACATGAAATTGTAGTCTCACCAATTATTGTATCCTTGCAGTCCACTTTTTCCTTGTTCCACATCAACAGTATACCGCCATCAGTGTCTCGGGCCGAAAGGGATTGCCATCCCACTTCATCCAGCTGCTAAAGGCTTCTGATGATTCTATCACTGACAGCCTCAAGCTTGGCCTCTTGAAATCATACTATTGACAGCTTCCATCTGCTTAAGCAACCCTTAATAATGTTCCTCCTTCTTGAGTCATTTAGCCCCTGCACATTTTAAGAGAGTGTTCTTTCTAACATTTATAACAAACTTAACTCTCCCCCAAACTTCTTGTTCTTCTTTTTCCTGCCATCATAATTAATGGAATACTGAAGTCTTTTTAATTCCTTTATCCCCCTCACTTTGTCTTTCCCTTGCTCTTCTAGTGGTTTCCTCGTTTTTCTTCTTCTCCCTCATTCTCTTTTTCAGTTCAGCGAACAAAATCATGACTTGATGTTGGAAGTGTAACAACCCAGAAGTTAAAAGGAAATCACTTATAAATTGAAAGCAGAAGTGAAATAATAAAGTTAGGGTTAGACATTTCTTACACAATAATTTAGAATATCCAATAGGGTTATGAGATTGTAAAAGAACAAACGAAAAATTAAAGAAATAAATAGAAAATAAACAATTGTGCATCCTATTCGCAATTCTCTTATGGATCGGGATCTGGATCTTGGTCTTGTTGATCTGAAATGGTTAATGAAAAAGTGAGGTACACTAACTCAGTAAAAATGTCATACTACTCACTGATACAGAAATGAAGGTTGGTAAAAATTATAAAAACAGCAAATGAATCTCTTATTTTAAATAAATTTATTTATCATAAATAAAATCATTTATTACATATTTACCGTAGCGAGATTTTCAAAACCGACCTATAGAGGTCATAACACAAACAACATCATAATTTCATATTCAATTAACCAGAACAACTTTTCCTTTTTTTATCTGCCTACTAGTATTTATGAGGGTTCATAGAGATGTTTCCACTACGTGTGAGCTCTTATTTAACATTGTCAACTAACCGGCCGTCTCCATTTCCTGTTCGGTATGAACGCTAAAATATCAATTCTGAATACCCCGTCCGGTATGGGACAACGTTCACGGTAGGGTTCCCTAAGTACTCGATTCGTCCACCATCTCTCAGAATATCCAGTGAGACTACCATTCATTCATTCACTTAATCAAGTAATTCCTAATTTACATTTAATTTTTAATTTCACAATTTAACTGTAAATCACGCAAAACAAGCAATACATGCATTAAAAAAATACAACTGAATCATCTCACCAACTTTAGCGTATTATTATGCATTTAAAACTGTAAAATCAATCAATCAGTTAAAATAAGATAAATAGTGATAAATAACCGGTTCCACCTCCATTAGTAACTTATAATTAATTATCGAGATTTTCTAAATTACGCAAAATGCCGTATTATTTATAATCAAACTTCAATTCCATAATAGAGAATAAGGTGAGAGATTCTTACCCAAATCGGTATCCAAAACACTTAACTTTCAGCTGCGCTTACTAGCGGTTTTCGGATTTTTTGAATTTTATTTTGGGAATTAAAATACGCTTAAAGTACTTAAAAATACATCAAAAAATGTAAAATCGGTGTTAAAAACTTTTTTCGGCCAATTTCGGAATTCCAACACGGCGACACCGCTGCCCATGGAGGCGGTTTGCCTCAAACTGGGCGTTTTCAGCTGATTTTATACTCATCTCTGTGAGAAAACAAGTTAACAAGTCTCGTTTGGTCGAAAAAGTCGAAAAATAGAAAGTTACCAGCGGCAGGATTTTTCAGTGTAGTAGCTCCGCCAGCTCACCTTTGCGGTTGGGCGTTTTTCTTTGGTCAACCTGTAGGAAACAGAATGATGAATACAATGGTAGAAAAATCGCACAAAACGGAAATCGGGAAGGGGATCATCGAAGGCGATTTTTGGCTTTTTCTGCAGGCCGCCGTCGGGCTTTACTCGCGGTTTTTGGCTCATCCGCTGGTCATTTTGCTCTGATTTGGCCATAAGATTGTTCAAAATCAATTTTCAAGCGAATGAAAATTTTTTTATTTTTTTTGACGGTCGAAGGTGGCTTCAGTGCGGTGGTGGGCGGCAATTAGCTTCCTTCTCTGGCGACTGGTTCTTCTCCGGCGGGGGGCTGGCGATTAGGGTTAGGGTTCGGTGTGAAGTGAGATATTTATACCTGTTTCTCTTTAATCTGGGTCGTTCATCACGTTTGATCTCGACCGTCCGATTATGTTTAAAGAGAAAATGAATCTAAACCGTTCATCGCGATTTGATCTTAACCGTATGATCGGGTTTAAAGAGGGAACGAATTTGGGCCGTTATTCGCTTTTAATTGTGACTGTCCGATCGCACCTGAGGAGGGAGCGGATTCCGATCGTCTACACGTGCGGGAACAAATCCGGACTGTCCGATTGTGGGCATGCGGATTGCCAGCGGGGTCTCCCACGTGGCACCGAGTCAGTGTGCCTTGTAACGCGACGTGCTCTGGTTTGTCGGGGCTGCTGACTGACCGTCCTACGTGACACATTTCTTCTAAATTGTATTTTGACCCCTAGTTTTTGATTTTTCTTCCAAAAATACCTTTCGAACCCAAATTTTCACATCTTTTTTTCAAAATTGTTTTTAATTTCATCATTCACTTATTTTTTTCAAATTTTTACATTAAATAAAAATTTATAAATTTAAAAATTATATTTTTATATATTAATTTTAATTTTTAAAATTAATCTCAGGTTAAATTTCGGGTCCCGGTATTACAGGAAGCCTTTGAAAAAGAACCCCAAGAATTTACTGATATGCTGGATGTTCCTCAGAACCTATGTGGAATATAGTTATGCTTCACTTTCTGCTTCGACAAAAGCGCGTTGATCTGTAGTCGCGGGTTTACTAACTAGAAGGCCCCCTGAGATAATCTCGCCGTACTTTGCCTCCAACACTAACATTATTTGCAGACCTAAAGATAGAATAATGGTTTGAGACACACCTTCATTCTCGACCAAAAACTCCTATTCCCCTGTGCTTTCACACAGAACGAGAGCCAATGAAGCTTCTTCCCCCTGCTTCTCTCCATCAACATCTTCATCCTTCCCTGGTTCGCTGTTGAGTCACCGCCGGAGTGACCTCTTCATTCCTTATCTCGATATTACTTCTCGAAGCTTCCACTTTACTCATTGGAGCCCCACATCCGACGGTGATAGTAGGATTTACTTGTTGAGTTGGGTTTTTCTTCTTGGGCTGCTAGAGTTACTTGACTTTTGTGCTCCTTTTATTCCTGACCTCCTTACTTGTCCCAATGTGCTCAACCCATTTTGCCTTTTTCTTCCCTTGTGTTCCTGGGCTTCCAACCGGGTCCATATTTCTGAATTGCCTGTGAACAAATGACCTATGCCTAGATCAGACTTTCTATTACTAGCCTTTTCATTTTGTCCATTTAAAACTGTGTCGGTATGAATTTCAAAAGCTGCCCAGGTTGGAATTTGATCAGGTTACTTCTTCCCTACCCAATTATCAATCATATATGACCAATTATAGCACTTATGCAAACGATTTCCCTTCTTCCGGTACCGCCTCAATTCTAAAACCTTGTTTGCAATCGGGGCAACAGAACATTGCTGGATCAAAGGGGAAGCGTCTTGCCATTCTTCAAGTCATTCGATTGGTTAGGGATTGATTGCTTGGCTCTTTTTTGGGTGAACCAGAGGAATGTTGGTGAGCTCAAATATAGATTTCATCATTCCCTTCCATCCTCTTGCCTCAATTCCTTTAGGTATAAAACTGCATTTTCACGCCTCATCTTTTTTACTTAGACATGACCAAAAATCTCCGCTTCTATTCTATTCCAGAGTGATCCACAACTTACACTTTCTGCCCTTTGGTCTTTTTTTTTGAGATAAAAATGTATAGTATATATTGACAAGGTACCAAAAAAGGGGTACTGCCCATTTACAAAAGATTTACAATTATGTTAGCATGCCAATGACATTCTCAAAATCTACAATCTGCCCTTTCTGTTCTTTCTCCAAGTTTTTCCCCTTTGTACCAGTAGAAGTTGCTTGGTGCATCAGTGAGCCGGTTCACTTCCTCCTTGTCCAAAGTTATCGAGACCGTGAATCCTTTGTCATTTTCGCTTATTCATAAACCATTAAGGTTTTTCCCTTCGCTCACGACATCAAAAGACTTCCTGTCTATAAGTTTTCTGTTTTGATCCAATGACATCGTATTTCCAAGTTTGGTCGGCCTCACAGCCAACCCCTAACTGTTCCATTCGTCTTTGGCTTTCTCATGTGGTACCTCTCTATCCTTCCTTGGCACCAACCACCCCTTACTGCCGCTCTCAATCGTCAGCTTTCTCTAGTTTCTCTCTCTAACTGTAACATGTGCAAAGCCAGTTGGTAAAGGTGGAATAACTATGAAATAAACTTGTTTTAATTTGAAACCCCTTCTTTACAACATACAAAGGTTCATTTGTAGTATTGATTTTGATGCTAAAAGTATTTCCCTTTTCTGCATTGTTTCTAAATATAAAAGTTATGTTCATATTAACAACACGTAAATTTACTGTTAAGATGTATCATTGCCGCTTTGCTATTCATGCCCTTTTTTTCTCAAGATGGTAAGTTTTGGCAGATGCTGGAGGCTGGGGAAATATTGCATCCTAAAAAAATGATAGGAAATCTTCCAGGTTGGTGGTGTAGTTTTGTTATTTTGCGACCTTTTCTGTTATTTAACTATAGTCTGTATTCTATATATTATGAAATTTATATTCCTCTGGCCTTTTTGCTCGTGATGACAGGTATTGAAGTTGGGCATCAGTTTTATTCACGAGCTGAAATGGTTGCTGTTGGTTTCCATAGTCATTGGCTTAATGGAATTGACTATATGGGCCAATCTTACAAGAAACAGGTAATGATTTCTTTTGTGCTTGAGATATTTCAGAAAGGGAATTAAAGTAATGATTACCATTTTAAATGCATATGATGGTTGAAAAGAAGGATGTTTTATTAAACTAATCACTATTTTTACATCTTTGGAAGGTTGTTTTGTCCATATTGGTTGTTGCTTTGTTTTTAGATGGAGGCATGAAATTGTCTATGCTTACACCTAAGATCTAGATCTGTGCGAATCTAATCTAATAGCAAGTTGCATGGTTCTAGGAAGGCCTTACTATATTTGTTGGCATGTTGGAGTTTGAAAACAAAGATATTTCCTTAAAACAAAAATATAATTTCATAAACATAATAATATGTTAATTTAATATTTATTATAGTATAATATCTTTTCATTTTTTTCATCCACTCCCAGTAAAGAGTAGAAGAATGAGATTTATTATGAGACATATGATGCACTACATACCTATGAGTATTATGCTTCAATCGGGTTATTCTATTCAATCTCTTAGAAAGAAAAGGACTTAAGTAAGAATACTTATTAGTATGACAATATATTTATATAAAACTTTTACTCTGAGCACGCGTAGTATAGCCATAGACAAATGGAATCCAATCCACAAAATAATTTGATCTATGAACAATATCGTTGTGTTAGAGGTCGTAATGCCAGAGCAATCATGACCACAACCTTTTGTTGTTAAATCCTAACTTTAGGCATGTGTTTGTGAGTTGAGAAGGTACTAGGGGGTTTCCAACTCCTTTCTTTGGTTGAAGAGAGTAATTACTAATGTGATAAGAATTTTCTTGAAAAGAGTAACTGTTGCATGTGGTAATAAAATATGAAGCCATTCAATTTTATCTGAGCTTTTAGGATTTTAAATTTATAAGCTCTTTAATAGTGTATAAGCCTTATCTCAAAAAAAAAAATAGTGTATAAGCCGATAATATATTTTTTAAAATAAAATGTTGAAATATTTGGGTGACATGATTTTATAATTTTTATTTATTTGTTTAAGTGTTTGGTTAAGATATGATTCATAAGATGTCAATTATGTTAAAATAACAAAAATGGGCAACTTTATCATTTTTGGTAAATACAAATAGTGTAAATTTTTTTTTGGAAATTTTATTATTTATATTTTTAGACAAATTAGTATAAATGAGAGTAAAATATTAAGTTTTGAATAATTTTTTTACTTCTTTTGGGTTAAAACTTAATCGTACTTTATAATTTTACTGATAATAGTTTGAAAAACTTATTTTATTTGATATTATAAAATTCCATAAATATCAATTGTTATTTATTAAATGATTCTTTAATGTTCTTATTCACAAAATGCTTTGTTGTAATATTAGTATTAATTTTTTTATAATGTGTAATCAGCTATGTTTCCATTTTCTTTCTTAAAAAACAATCAACAATACCTTGTCAGCTACATTTCTGTCCCAACCCAGCGTATCTATGTTGAGGGAACTTGTTTTTCCAAGGATGTCAAATACAGCTTCTAAAATCAGCAAAGTGTAATTTTGTATTTTTATTAGTCAACAACAAAGGCTTTTAGAGAGATTATGAGCTATCTAAAATATTACTGACCCCTGATGATTTCAAGATGTTGTTCCAATGATGTATAAGCTATCAAACTTAAAAGCCCTTGGTTTATGAAACATTTTAAAAAAATTTAGAACACTGTTAGAAAATTTGTAAGTTTCTGTTCACATAAGAAAAGCTAAGCCAAACATCCATATAATATTATGCTTGAAATAATTCTTTTGTTTTCTTATACTTGTTATTTAAAAAATAATTCGTTTTTTTCCTCTTATGTATATATGTTTCAATTTGCAGTACAGTAGCCATACGTTTCCAGTTGCAGTTTCCATAGTTTTGTCTGGCATGTATGAAGATGATTTGGATAATGCTGATGAGGTTGTGTATACTGGCCAAGGTGGACATAACTTAACAGGTGATAAACGTCAAGTCCGTGATCAAGAATTGAGTCGTGGCAATATGGCATTGAAGGTAGTGTGCGCTTGGTATGGAGAATATTTTTCCCTCTTTATTTTCATTATCTTGTTTCCGTTTCTTCTATAATAAGTAAAT
This sequence comes from Carica papaya, assembly GCF_054855325.1. NCBI lineage: Eukaryota > Viridiplantae > Streptophyta > Magnoliopsida > Brassicales > Caricaceae > Carica > Carica papaya. Next base: position 5,191,572 of record NC_142309.1, on the reverse strand, counting down.
TAGGAAAGTATGTTTGCTTCAGCTTTTCTAAAGAATAAAAAACTATGAGGAAATATATCTACACATGTATATAACAGGGTAAAAATGAAGTTTTTTATCTTTTCTTGTTTGGAAAACTGTGTTTCCTAGAAAAGAAGAAGTATAAATAATCACATGAGTGTTCTTTCTTGAACGTACTTGTCGATGCAAAATAAAAAATAAGTAAAAATGGGTCATCTGTTTTGAGAAAAAAAGGACTTTTGATGGGGTTAATGATGTGAATGGTTTTGATTTACTCAAGAATAAATGATTTCAGACCCTGAAGTTTTTGCTGCTAGGTCCTCTTCATTCAATAGAAGATTTATGGAACTTTATTGACATTTTGATTGAATTGTAAATTTTTGTACATGGACGGGCACCACCTTGGTATCATTATCAATATTTTTTTAAAAAACGTAAACAAGTGAGGTATATATTAACATGGTACCAAAAATAGGGGGTACCACCCATGGACAATTTACATAAGTGTTAGTGTGTGTATGACATTCTCAAAATCTTTATCACTAATAATGTCGTGTCCTAACAAAATAGTTCCAAAAAAAATGAATCCACGTATCCCTTATTTTGTACATACTACTCCCAATACCCTCAAAAGCATTAGAATTCTTTTCTTTCCAAATAGTCCAGAAAACAGTCAAAGGAATTAGGTTAGCAATATTGCCCTTTACATATACACCATCCCAAGCCCATATTTCTATACTAACCGACCCAGCCACCACCCACTCAATCCCTAAAAGCCTATACACCATACACCATAGATTGTAAGCTATAATCATCCCTAAAAGATGATTACACGTCTCCTCCATTTAAAGGCAGCCATATAGCACCCATTAACCAAATGCAGTCCCCTCGTGAGTTTATCAATGGTTAAGATCTTCACTAAAGATACTTCCCAAGCAAAAAAGCAATATTTGGAGGAGCTTTGGTTTTCCATATTTGCACAGGCGGGAAAACAGAACTGCTATTACTCACCCAAGAACACAGAAATCTGTAATAAAACGAAACATAAAACTCTCCTCTCTTTTACCATTTCCAAACAGCCTGATCACTGCCAGCATTCAACTGTTGTGCCTCAAGAGTCTTCAATAACTCTTCATACTCACCAATCTCCCAATCATTCAAGTTTCTGAAGACCTCAACCACCCAAACAGTTGCCCCATTGATGAGACGGTAAGCCTCCTCAACTGTCATGTTTTTTCTTTGAGCAATAGAGTATATTCTGGTGTACCGCTCCATGAGGTTTCCATCACCTATCCAAACATCCGACCAAAACTTTATCTTGTTACATCTACCAAGATCCTACTTTTAGGCAATGCTGGAAATTAGGCTACTGCATTAGTATATTCCTCCATAATCCTCTTCCATGGGGAATCCAAATTCTGCCTTCCTGATTTTTAGCCATATGATTATCCCATTGGGAGCAAATAATTTTCCTCCATAATCTATTCTCTTCCCCTAAGAGTCTCCATAACCATTTCCCTTTTAGCGCCTCATTCATTGTAACCATAGATTTAATTCTAAGCCCACCAAGTTCAATCAGTTTTTTAATGTCATTCCAATTTACCAAATGGAATTTGCGACCATCCTCTTCGTCACCCCAATGGAACCTATTTTGCAAGGCTTCAAGCCTCTTGGCCACACTTACCGGAATTGTGATAGTCGATAGATAATAAATTGGGAGATTAGCCAAGGTACTTTTAATTAAAGTATACCTGCCCCCTTTTGACAGAAAGTTTCTCTTCCATCTGGCAAGCCGCTTTTCGAACAAGTCAACCACCGGATCCCAAGACATTTTATCCTTGTATTTTGCACCCAATGGTACTCCAAGATATTTTGTTAGGTCTTCACCCTCTTTATTTAAAAGAAAATGGGTATCTCTTTTGAGAAAATTCTTATATGACTTTGATGAGATTCAAGTGGAGGGTTATGCTAGTTATAGGGTTGCAAAGACAATTGCTTCAATTAAAGATAGACTCAAGATATGGAGTAACAAAGTGGTGGGAGCTGATTATCTGAGGAGGAATGCTCTATCCTCTAGAGGCTCTTGATGGGTTGGAGGGGGAGAGAAGGCTCTCAACAAAGGAAAGTGGGGATGGGTAGCGAGTTAAAGTTGAGTTGGTCGGTTTATTGTTGAGGGGTAAAGTGGCCTGGAACAATGATCAAGAAGGTGGATTAAGGATGGGGGTAAGAATACTATATTCTTCCATTCTCTAGTGAGTCATCATAGAAGATGAAATTATATTAAGGAACTTGATTTTTTTTTAAAATAGCAACACATAATTGTATCATTAAGTATAGGCATGAAAGGGTACAAACTTGCATTCAAAATTATTTATAAACCAGTAATTATATCGTGAAATTCTCCTAAATCTTCCATGTAATACAATGGTTGACGCAGAAACAAAAAATTAAAAGTTTGAAACCATCTCTCTCGAATTTTGTCAATACCCTCATCCACTCCATAATCCTTTTATTTCTTTCTTTCTGCTATATTCTAAATATTTTTTGAAACACACAATCCTCAAAATATTGCTATTGGAATAAGTCCCAAACAAATTTTCTCCTTTACTAAGCCCATCCAAGCCCATAGTTCATCATTCACTCTGCTTGCCATGACCCAATTAATGCCTAACAAACTATAGGCAAAGACCACAAGCTGCGCGCAGTGGGCACCAAAGAAGTAAGTGATTACGTGCCTCCTCCGCTTTCTCACACAAGAAACACCAATTCACCAGTATCTTGCCCATCCTTTTTAGCTTGTAGGTAGTCAGAGTGCACTCCCTGCTTGCCTCTCATGTGAAAAAGCTACCCTAGAAGGTGCTTTCACCTTTCATATATGTCAATAGGGGAACTTGCTTTCCATTGGCTCTTTCTTAGTCAGATATCTGTAGAAAGATCCAACAGTGTGTTGCCTGGACTTATTGAGTGTCCAAACCGGTTGATGAAAATCCTCATTCAAAAGAGACCAACCCGGCACTCTTTATACTCGTTAATTTCCTATCATTAAGATTGTGCGCGACCTCAACATACCACTTCCTGCTGCTTTGACCCTCATAAAAGACTTCTTTGACAGATGTCCTTATGACGAGATATAGCATAAATCTGCAGGAACATATTTTGCAATGCTAAGCCTTCCATCCATCAGTCTGACCAGAAACCAATTCTAGTCCAATTTCCAATTTTCCATTTCACGCACTTTTGAAAGCTGTCTTTATCCGTATGCAATCTTTTCCATAGTCCTCTACCATGCAGTGAGGCACTTGAGATCAATGATGAAGTGGTGAAAGGTAATGTGGGTCTAAGGGAGAGGGTAAAGGTCGTCTATAAGGAATTATACTGAAAGCACACCTGGGAGACGATCCTGGATGGGATTGATTTCTGTAGGTTGTTTGAACATGATAACTTACTCCTAGATCAACCTTTCACTAAGGAGGAGATTAATGCAGAGCTTATGAGTTGCAAGGGGGATAAAGCCCCATGACTTGACGATTTTAATGGGTAAAAAATTGTATAACATTTATAATACTGCTCGACATGGATAAAAAATAAGGGGGAGTGAACATGAGAAAGAATGTAGGAGGAGAAGAGACAAGAGAGTCCTTATAAAATAGTGATTTTAGAATTTCAAACTTGCCGATACTTATTTAATTGAAAAATAAGGAAAATGATTAACATTTGATTTAATGAAAGAAGGGGAACAAAACCCTTTTTTGTTTTCTATACAAACGTTTCTTTGGTAAAACTCAGTTTTCTGCAACACTATTTTTTCTTCAATTTTTAGTAGTTGCAAATTATTCTCGAAAGCTCTACATATCTTTCCATAACTGAATGCAACATAAAAATTTTCTGCTGATTACAAAAATCTTTTCCATCTTTAAAAGTCTTACATTGTTAATTTATTTTTGATCTCTAGCTTTTCCCGGTCTTTGTATCGTATTGACCACATGCATTTGTATTGTTTTGCACGGATGTACTATGACATTTGTTTTTGAATTCTTCTCAATGTGTTAACTTGCAGAATTCTATGGAGCAAGATGTTCCTGTTAGAGTAACTCGTGGTCATGAATCTTCTAGCAGTTATAGTGGCAAGGTTTACACTTATGACGGCTTATACAAGGTGATTTCTTGAGCACTTTTTGTTTTATTTATTTATTTTTTGGAAGAGCAATGGAATGTTTACAATGTTGCAAGGGAATGACTGGTGTGTTTGAGATTTCGATGGGTAATGTGAAACAGTATTTTGGAAATAAAATAGAATATGATAGAGTAAAGTAGCGGTTTTAATCAATCCATAGAGCTAATTATAGCAATATAAAAGTAGGTTTTGGATCCCTTTTTTTTGGTTGAAGAGAGTGGAGTCAATTAGGGGTTTCTCAGTTACTATGTTTTCCTAGACCTAAAAAAGTTAGGGTGACCATCATGTGTCCCAAATCCCTGAATCTGGTTATAGGTCTTTGTAGATTTAAAGTGGGCAAAGAACATGTTTCTCTGATTTTCTCTTTAAAATGCCCTTATTTTTTGAAATCAAAGAGAAGTATTATTATGCACAAGGTATCAAGAAAGTACCGCCCAAATACAAAGTAGTTACATATTAATTAAGTGGTCAATGACAGCACCACAGTCCCATATGTCATTGATGTCATGACCCATCAAAATAAATCCAAAAGCATAAATCCATCTATCTTTAATTGTTGTAAAGTTAGTCTCTATACCCTCAAAAGCTCTACCATTCCTTTCCTTCCACACAACACAAAGAATTGTAATTGGAATAAGGAGCAAATGATGTTTCTTTTTACAAATACCCACCCACGCCCACAGCTCGTTCTTCACACACCCAGCCATGACCCAATTTAACCTAACAGCCCCAAAATAGCGGTCAAAATGCTGTAGGTCACAGGGCAAAATAATAATAGGTGGTTGCACATTTCCTCAGCAGCATGGCATAAATAGCATCTGTTGACCAGCACATTCCCCTTCCTTTTAAGCATATCCAAGGTCAAAATACATTCATTAGTTGTCTCCCATGCGAAAAAAGTCATTCTAGGAGGGACTTTGGATTTTCATATTTGTTTTTACAGAGCAGGCATGTTGTAGCTATTGTCCTTCTTTGTCAAACATCTGTATAAAGATTTCACCGAAAAGTCTTTCTTCTCATCAGGCTTCCATATTTGTTTTTACAGAGCAGGCATGTTGTAGCTATTGTCCTTCTTTGTCAAACATCTGTATAAAGATTTCACCGAAAAGTCTTTCTTCTCATCAGGCTTCCATATTCTTTTATCACACTCTATGTTCAAATTTGCTTTTGTCAGAGACAAAAGCAATCTGCTGTACTCATCAATTTCTCAGTCATGTAATCTTCTCTTCACCTTCACATCCCACTCCCTAACCTCCCCCATAAACTCACACATCTCCTCCACCTTAGCATCCTTATTACAAGCAATGTAAAAAAAAAATTTAAATCTGTTTTTTAAGCAGAAATTCCCCATCCATTCATCATGCCAGAATCTAGCTTCATCACCCCTACCAACTTTCCAACCCACACAACCCTTGATGTACTGGCTGTCCTCCCTAATCTTCCTCCAAAGGCTCATCCCGTGAGCCGTAAATTTACTCCTTCTCCCACTCTCCTCCTCCCAATCACGCCACCAAGCCTGAACTACCTTCCACCACATTTTCCCCTTCTCCTAAAAAGATCTCTACAACCACTTTTCATGAAAAGCTTGATTTAACTCCACTATAGACTTCAAACCAAGGCCACCCTCTCAAACCGATTTTTTAACCTCCTCCCATCTAACCAAATGATATTTCTTGTTGCTATCCTCATCTCCCCAAAGGAATCTACATTGAATATTTTCAAGTCTTCTTGCTATGTTAATCGGAATTGTTAAAATGGATAGATAGTATATTGGTAAGTTAACAAGTGTGCTCTCAATCGAAGTGAGTCTCCCCCCTTTAGAAAGGAAATTCTTCTTCCAATCCGGTAGTCTCCTACCAACCATGTCAATAATGGGTTCCTAAGTTCTTACATCTTTATATTTTGCCTCAAGTGGGAGACCAAGGTCCTTGATAGGCAAATTAGTGACTTTACAACCCAAAATCCTGGCCAAGCTAGCTTCTTCCTTTTTATCACCAATTCGAACCATTTCCGTCTTATTCAAGTTGATTTTTAGGCCGGAAATCATTTGGAAGCAAAGTAATAAACATCTCAAATGCAGAATGGTACTAACACTAGGTTCACAAAAGATTAAGGCATCATCCGCAAAGAATAAGTGAGATATGCACAATTTATCCCTACCTTTCCCGACCTCCACTCCTTTCACCAAATTCAGCTCCCCCGCTCTTTCCATCAATCTACTAAACGCCTCCATAACAATAAGAAAAATAAGAGGAGACAAAGGATCACCTTGACGCAAGCCTCTTGATACTTTGAAAAAGGTAGATGGATCCCCATTAACAATGACCACAAACGATGTGGACGAAATGCATTTTCCAATCCACTTCCGCCATTTACTTCTAAAGCCCATTCTACCAAAGCATATAGTCTACAAAGTTCCAACACACATGATCATAGGCCTTCTCCATGTCAATTTTATAAATAAGCCCTTGTTTTTTCTGCCCAACTAATTCCTCCACCACTTCATTGGCAATCATCACTCGTCGGGAATTTGTTGCCCTTCAACAAAAGTATTTTGATTTTCTCCAATCACTTCCCTGAGGACTCTAGATAATCTTCTTGCAAGTACTTTCGAAATCAATTTGTAGATACATCCCACCAAACTAGTAGATTTAAAGTCCTTGAACTCCTTGGCATCCACCACCTTAGGAATAAGCACAAGGAAGGTTGAGTTGATTGAGTTCACAAAGGTACCGGTCCTATGGAAGTCTTGGAAAACAGCCAGCACCTCATTTTTTATCACCTCCCAAAACACCTGAAAGAATTTCATATTGAAACCATCTGGCCCCGGAGCCTTATCCCCATTACATACATCCAGACAAGTTTTAATCTCCTCTACGGTGAAAGGCCTCTCCAGCCTATCCCTACTTCCGTCACTTAACTTCTTGAAATTTAAATTATCAAGATTTGACCTTTGAAACATGTCCTCCGTATACAGCTTTTGAAAAACCAGCATGACCTTCTCTCTTATCTCTTCATTACCACTTATGAATCCCTATTCCAGCTCAGCCTCTCTACATAATTGTTTTTCCTTCTGAAATTAGCAAGACATTGGAAATATCTAGTGTTTCTATCTCCCTTTTTCAACCATTTCTCTCTAGTTTTTTGTTTCCAAGAGATCACCTCCAGGTTCATAATGGAGGCCATCTCCTTGTTGTCTAAATCATCTCCACAAAATACTCCTTGATAACCCTCTCCATTCTGCCCTCCTCCTGCTTGGCCCAACACTTGATGGCATTCTTCAATATTTCAATTTACAGGCAAAGTTAAAACTAGTAGTTCGCTCAACGGCAGCCTCATTCCAACATTTTTCCACCAAAGGTCTGAAACCCGCCACCTTCAACTATTTGTTCTCAAGCGTAAATGGGGTGGGGCCCCAAATGATGCCTTCAGGCATAAGGCAAATAGGGAAATGGTCTGAAATTGGCCGGGACAACACTTTTTGCCTCAAATCTGCAAGCTGCAACAACCCGTTAGAGATAAAAAACTGGTCAATTCTTGACCATGATGGGTTTATCCTCGAGTTAGACCACGTCCGCTCTTCTCCCCCAAACGGAAGATCCACCACCTCCAAGTAATCCACCGTGTCCCTAAACCTCTCTACTACTGGTGCCCTCTCCCGATCTCTCATGCATGTAGAGGACCATGTTGAAAGCACCCCCAATCACCCAGTTCTCACCCCATCTAATTTTACAGCTACTCAGTTCCTCCCTCAGCTTCTCCCTTTCCTCTCTGTTACCTCTATAATATACTCCAGAAAAAGCCCATTTCTTCCCATCCCCCATTCCTCAAACAAAATCGACAGAGAGACTTTACCTTTCTCCACCCCTCTGCGTACTAGGATACCTCCTGCAACCCCATTTGCAGGGGTATAAACCCAATCCACCTTACTGCCATACCACATATTGCGAACAACTTGCAACCAATCCACTCTTTAAAATACCCTTATGCCTTGACCTAGGGAGAGATTGAATATTATTACCTATCCCAAAAGAGCAAGAGAGGGAAGAAGTTTGCCCTAAAAATTTTGGTGTTTCTCTCCAAAAAATGCTATGTAGTGAAATACTATTTAGTGGAATAGCCATGTATTAGAAGTTTCATGAACTCCTAGCCCACTTCATAAATAAATATTTTGCTTGTTTTCGTGTGAATTTGTGCTTCACCCTTATTTAGTGGAGTTTTATTTATCAAAAATTTCTATTGAGTCAGAAATGATGAGATTGGTTGGCGAGGGAGTTGGATTGTAGAATTGTTAATTTGCCGACCAAATATTTGGGATTACGTTTTGGTGCAAATTTTAAAGAGGCAAGGATGTGGGAGCTGATGGTGGACAGGTTTAAGAAGAGGTTGACAGTATGGAAGAGAATCATCTAGTCAAAAGGGGAGAGACTCGTGCTGATTAAGAGTACATTGGGTAACCTATCTATCTATTATATGTCCATGCTGACCATTCCAGGTGTACCCAAGAAGTTGGAAGCCATTCAAAATCAGTTCCTAGAGAGCAACATGGGCGGAAGACAGAGGTATCATTTGGTGGATGGAGTGAACTTAAAAAACCACTATATCTAGGTGGTTTCGGATTGTGGTCATTGATGGAGATGAATGGGGCTTTGTAGGATAAACGGTTATGAAGATTTATAATGGACAAAGATGTATTGTGGAGAAGAACTATAATAGCAAAATATGGCATGGACGATAGAGGATGGTTTAACTGTAAACTCAAACCTAAGCCCTACTTGAACTTGATTTTACCTATAAAGTATATAGGTATACAAGCCCTACTCAGATCCTTCGTCTGTTTTACATAGGAGTTGGGATGTCATGGTTATGTGATATGTTGTTGGTTTTTTTTTCTTTTGATTTGTTTTACTTTGTTGGTCCACGACTCTTTCATTGTTTCCTCGATTGGATAACTTATCCACTTGTCTCTTTATAATGTCGCTTCTCTCATGAATAATACTTCTTTGTTTATAAAAAAAAGAAAGAAAATTCAGTTGAATAACTATTCCACCAAGCACTCTAACAGTCTTTCTATGGTAATAGCTATTGCATTTATCCTTAATTCATGGTATATTAAGCCAATCCAAGGATGACACTTGTTGGGAACTGATTGTTGAAATGTTCCACAACAGATTAGCAAGCTGGAAAATGAAATTTTTGTGTAAAGGAGGGAGACTAACCCTCATCAAAAGCACCCTTTCCAATTTACCCATTTATTATCTGTATGTACTCACCATTCCAGCCAAAATTGCTAAGAAAATTGAATCAATTCAATGCTGGTTTCTCTAAGGAGATGTAGATAGCAACAAAAAATTTCATCTGGTTAAATGGGAGGAAGTGAAAACGTCACTCACTGCTGGCGGGTTAGGACTAAGATTGTTGACTACTCTCAATAAAGCCCTGCATGGAAAATGGATATGGAGATTCCGGAACGAAAGTAAAAGCCTGTGGAAAAAGATAATTGTTAGGAAATGGTTTGGAAATAATCCCCATGATCTGACTCTGCTCGAAAAGAGTAAATATGGTTTGAGTCTATGGAAGAGTATCATGCATAATTACAAGGCAGTCCTCAAATGCTCTACCTGGATTGTTGGCAAAGGTAACAAGGTGCGGCTTTGGCATGATGTGTGGCATGAAAATGGGATTTTCAAGTCCCATTTTTCCTTTATTTATGCTATTGCTAGAGATAAAGATATGAGTATCGAAAGGCGTTTGACAATGATAGCTCTCCTGCTTGGGAAGTGGTGGTTAACAAAATCTTCATGATTGGGAAACTGAGGAGTATGAGAAAATGCTCCAGGTTCTGGCCAATAATCATCCCAGCAGCACAGAAGATAAATTAAGTTGGAAACAGGGTGAAAGAAATGTGTTTTCTGTCAAATCGTTCTACAGATAGCTTGAGGGTTCTGCTGTGGTCTCTTTCCCCTCCAAGTTGATTTGGAGATCACACGCGTGCCAAAAGTCTCTTTTTGTGCATGGGAGGCTGCAAAAGGGTGCATTTTGACATTAGATAATCTCATGAAATGTGGTGTGGTTTTAGCTAACAGATGTTATTTATGCAAAGCGAGTTCAGAAACTTGCAACCATTTGTTACTTTGGTGTCTTGTATCCCATAAGCTCTGGTTTATGATCTTCAATCTCATGGGTATACACCGGGCAATTTCTGGTTCAGTTAAAGATGAAATGATTGCTTGGGAAGGATTCCGATGGAGAAACAAACATCACAAACTTATACCCTTAACTATTTTTTGGGTTATTTGGAAGGAAAGAAACTATAGGTGTTTTGAGGATACAGAGACTGATTTTGACACTATCAAGGATAGATGGTTACATTATTTTACATCTATTGTATTAAGTCACAATCTTAACAATTTTGATGATTTTGGTTCCATTGTAGATATACTTACAGATCTTAAATTCTTTGCTTGTACATGTGCAGTGTTCCGTTGGCACCAATGCATGTATACACTTTCATTCTTTCATCTCAAAAAAAAAAAAAAACAGCCAATCCAACTTGTCAGTGGTTGTTAATTTTCAGGATACTCCTGGATTCATGGCTTTTTGGATCAATTACCAATTATTTGTTGATAATCTTTCCTTTATTTTTTCAGGTTGTTCAGTATTGGGCAGAGAAGGGTATTTCTGGATATACTGTTTTTAAATACCGGCTAAGACGGCTTGAAGGACAGCCACTGTTGACTACTAACCAGGTTCTTCCTTTGTATAACTCGTGGATCCCAAATTAGTTTTCTTTGGCAATGTGACATCTGTTTCCGTTGCAGTTTCAACTTGTCAGGATCTTCTGAAAATATTTTCATTAGCTTTCTTTGGAAAACTAGATCTATCAACCCTGGGAAAAATAGGAGATGATAGTCTATTGCAAGTTCTAATAATTGTGTAAAAGTTGTAATAAATGTGCAGATAGTGATGCTAATACAGAATTGGAAATTACATTAGTATTCATCAGAAATGAAGTATTTAAATTGGGCTGTTACAATCAGTCATATTAACTTCTGAATAATGTATTTTTCTCAAGGATTCCTCTTGCAGCATCCTACTATGTTAGGTCACAAGTGGAAAAGTAACACCTGTTGATAAGGTGTGGCAAAGAAGGAAGAAGAAATTACGTAATTAGTATATAGGCACATTTGCTGCATTGTGCGTGGTCTTTTATGTGTTTCTGTGTTTCAGATGAATAGTTATGCTCGTTCTGAAATAACTTCCAGAATAACTGCTCCTCCTTCCCCTTGTGTTAAAACTATGCTCTCTGTTAACAGTTTATGTATTGAAAATTTTATTCACAAGTTGAGTACTTTTATACTCAGAAGATTATAGGATTCTCTTTTAACGAGCCTTTAGAACCAGATTGATGATAGGTAAGGAGCGAAAAACTCAAAAGCACCAAAAAGATGCTACTAATTTCTATGTTCAAAGACCCATAACCATATCTATTACTAGGGATCCCTTTTATTGGCATGTTGTCTATCACAACTACACCTGTGTTATACTTTTGGAAGTTGTAATTATTATTTGTTAAAACTTCACATTATATATTCTGTATTATATGGTTTCTTATTATGTTGGATTTTTAGGTAATATGTGATCATATAGTAGTGGGTTTTTCTTATTTTAGATTTTGAAATATATTTTTTCTGTGACCTATGACAGGTCCATTTTGCTCATGGACGTGTTCCTCAGTCTATTTCAGAAATACGCGGGTATCTTAAGGACAAATTATTTAAATTAAATTCTTTAATCCATTGGATAACAGTTCAAAAGGCATTAATATTTTTCATTTTACTGGTTAAAGGTTGGTATGTAAGGACATTACTGGTGGTCAAGAGGATATTGCCATTCCAGCTACCAACTTGGTTGATGATCCACCCGTGGCACCCACAGGCAAGCTAAAATATAAGATCTTCCACCTTTCCGCTCATTCACTAAGCATGGCTAAAAGACTCCTTAGTTATATATGCATCTGAATATTTAATAAATTGTCAAATGTTCTGTAAGTGGCCTTCTAATAACTCAGTTACATGTCTTTAAAACAATATGTGAAACTAGGTTAGGCATTTTAAAAAAGAAGGCAATAGCTTCATTGTATGGCCAACCATCAAAGGAAAAACAATTATGTGGAGTCAATGGAGATTGATTGTAGAGTAGTGATGGGTAACGAGCAGTTAAGGAATGAGACTAGTGGGTACTTTTATAGGTTATACAAAGAAGAGGTGAGTTGGAGACCAAATATAGATGGTATTGATTTTAGGGCCTTGAATGAATTTAGTAGAATTGAGCTGGAGAGAGTGTTCTTAGAAGATCTTTGAAGGTCTCAAGTCGTGCAAAAGAGACAAGATACCTGATCCAGATAGCTTTAACACGGGTTTCATTCAGGAGTTCTAGCATATAATAAAGGACATAGTAGCTCGTTTTCAGAAGTTGCATGAAGCCAAGTCGTTCGTGAAATCTCTTAACTCCTTTTTGGTGTTCATAGCCAAGATTGATGAAGCTCATAATGTCAATGATTTTAGATCTGTTAGCTTAGTTAGTTGTATCTATAAGTTAATTGCAAAGGTGCTTACAAGAAGAATGGTGAAGGTTCTAGATAAGATAATCGACAATTGTTAATATGCTTTTGTGGGTGGTAGGCAAATCCTTGATGCTACTTTCATTGCCAACAAAGTGGTAGATTAACTAACATATAGGAAGAGGAAAAGGGTGCTATGTAAGCTCAATATGGAAAAGAACTATGATCATGTGAGCTAGAGCTCTGTGTATTAAATGCTCAGGAGGATGGGTTTCAGGGAAAAATGGAGGTGTTGGATAAAGGCCTAGACACTTCTTCCTTTCTCCAAGCTTCTCGAGGAACTTTATGGTCACAGAAGCTTTAAATAGAATGTTTATTAGAGCAAGAGAATGTGATTTATTTACTGGTTTAAAGGTGGGTATGGGGGATCATGCTGAAGAAAGCACCGACCTATTTTTTGCTAAGGATGCTTTGCTTTTCTGTGAATTGGAGATGAGAGATATGTTAAATATCAGATGTGTTTTGATGAGTTCTCAAGCGGTGTTAGGGCTCAACATTAATCTTGTTAAGTCAGAAGTGGTAAGATTGGGTTCTTTGAGAGATTTGGAGGATTTGGCGAAGGCTTTGGGTTGCAGTATGGTTAATCTGGGACTACCCCTTGGTGCAAACTTTAAAGAAGTAGGGATGTGGGAGCTGGCGGTGGATAGGTTTAAGCAAAGGCTGACAGGATGGAATAGAGCCTTACTATCAAATGAAGGAGACTCAGGCTCATCAAGAGTACTTTGAGTAATTTACCTATTTATTAGATGTCCCTGATGATCATTTTGAGAAGCGTGGCCAAGAAGCTGGAAGCCATTCAGAGCGAGTTTCTGTTGGGTGACATGGAGAGTAGACAGAGGTATCATCTAGTTGCATAAAGTGAGTTCAAAAAACCGCTATCTCTATGTTGTTTGAGATTGTGGTAGTTGGTGGAGATGAATGGGGCTTTTTAGGATAAGTGGTTATAGAGGTTTCTGATGAGGAAGATGCATTTATGGCGAAGAACTATAATAGAAAAATATAGCATGGATGAGAAAGGTTGGTTCACTAGAGTGGGATCTAGACTGCATAGGGAAGACTTGTGAAAAAAGATTGGCTGAGGTCGGGACAACTTTCAGATGCACATTAGATGGAAGGTTGGTAAGGGGGACATGGTCAAACTATGGGAGGACCAATGGATGGAAGGTGGTACTCTTAGAGAATAACATCCTCATATTTATGCCATAGCTCAGTAGCAAGATATCAAGATCTATGACTTTTTTTGGAGGTTTGTGGTGGAGAGAAGGAACGACATGTTCTTATGTTGAGAAATTTCAATAATTGGGAAATTGGTGAATATAAGGATTTATTGAGCATTCTCTCCCTTGTGAATTTGGATGGAAGCAATAACAATCCATAGTGGCATCTTGCAGCGAATGAGTCATTTACAGTTAAGTCTTTTTACAAGCAGTTGTTTAAGCATGAAAAGAATGGGTATACATTCTTGCTTAAACAGACTTGACAAGTTAGGGTCCATCCTTGTTCTTCTTTCAGTATTTTAACTTTTAACAAACTGAGGAGACAGGACAAGATCTTGGTCAACACTTGTTCTATTTGTAAGAGGGTAGACAAGACTTGTAACAGTGTACTACTATGATGTACTGTGGTTTTTATGCTCTGGACAATGGTTTACAGCTTGTTAGACATCAATTGGGTGATGGCAGGACCGATGAAAGATGAATTCTGGGCATGGAAGGGCTTTAGTGGCTGGAGGAAACTTGTGAACCTAATATCGGTCTTACTATTTTTTGGGTTTTGCGGAAGGAGAGGAATAGAAGAACTTTTGTTGGGATTGAGAATGTGGATGGTGTTGATTTACTTAAAGAAAGATAGTTGCAGACCATTGTTTTTTTGTTATGGGGTCAAACCTTCTTATTTAATGAAGGATATAGTAAATCTTGTTGGTTTGTTGATTGACATGTAAATTTTTGTAAATAGGTGGCTCCCCTTGGTGCTGATATCAATATATTTTTATGTCATATTTCAAAAAAAAAAAGAAAAAAAGGCAATAATTTAGTGTTATTTCTATGCTTATCTAGTTTTTCTTTTTTTTTTGGGTACTTCAGGTTTCACGTATTCCAAGTATATCACACTTGGACAAAATGTGAACCTTCCAACCAATGCTGGTGGGTGCACATGTGAAGGAGAGTGCATAGATCCCCGGATTTGTGCATGTGCTAAGCTTAATGGCTCAGATTTTCCTTATGTGCATCGTGATGGCGGCAGGTGAACTTTTTATAGCAACTTTATTTTCAGCTATATTTTTATTTGTTTAGTGTCTTGATTGAAACTACTTGCAGATTGATTGAAGCCAAAGATGTCATATTTGAGTGTGGCCCAGGATGTAAATGTGAACCTGGTTGTGTAAACCGGACATCTCAAAGAGGAATTAAGTATCGCCTTGAGGTTTTTTTTTTTCCATAACCTATTACTTAGAGCATGAGCTATGTTTCTTTTACTATGTAAATAGTCCTTTTTTGTTTGCCATATAGTTATTCAGATAAAAGGTTCTGATTGTGACAGGTTTTTCGTACTCCTAAAAAGGGATGGGCTGTTAGGTCGTGGGATTTCATACCTTCTGGAGCGCCTGTCTGTGAATATGTTGGAGTGCTTATGAGGACCGAAGATCTAGACAATGTTTCTGAGAATGATTATATTTTTGAGATTGATTGCTTACAGACTATGAGTGGACTTGGTGGCAGAGAGGTATTTTTGAAGCATTTTGAATGCAACTTTGTTTTTACATTCATCTTCTCTTAAATTAGAGTTGTTAGTTAGTTGTTTTAGATCACAATTTTTTTTTCTTTTATCTATATTTCTAGCTAGTTTGATCTATGATAATACAAACCATAAATCCTTTTGCAAAGGTTGCAGAGCTCATCTACCACTGAAGAAGCATCATAGTTCTCATAGATTTGGTGCCAAATATTTGATTAAACTTTTCTGACTCTTTATGTTATCTTTTAAGTTATTTAGCAAAAAAATGATAAAAATTCTGTTGAGATTGTGAACCTTTTACTTGCTTAACCAATTTATAGTTTTACTCTTCTATCAAATGTAGTTGCTGCATCCTATTGCCCTTCTTTGATTTTATGAAAATCTTATTGTTTATGTCTGTTAGTGTGAATTGCAATATTCTGTATAGCCTTCGGTTAGATATTTTCTTCCGCTTGCAGAAACAATAATGCCACTTTTGGTTCATTTCAAATTCAATTCTTAACTAATTCCTAGATTTAATTCTATTGTTAGTTAAAATATGCATAATTTGGACATGATTTTTTGTATTGGAGTTATCACCATTCCCATCTTAAATTGTCTGTAATGGAAATTCAACCCCCATTATAAGTTATTTGACGATAAGAACTTAATTTTAACATGAAAAATACGAATTGTATACCACCATAAAGAGTTCAAGATGGGGGTGGTGATTCAAACACAATAAAATATGTTGTAATTCTGTATCTTGTGAATAATATGAAAATTAGAACTAGGAATAATTAGGAATTGAATTTGAAATTACCCAAAATCAATGTACTGGTTCCTTCATTTCTGGTTCAGTCTTAATTCTAACCTTTAGAGTAGTCTTAATATGTATGATCTGTTATGATTTAGTTACTCCTTCCCACTTTGAATTCCTTGTGAGTGAGAATTCAATTTCCGCTTCTAAAACGGGATATATTTAATTTCCTGCCTTCAGATTTAAGGTGAGGATGGAGTAACTAAATAAAACATTCTATATTGTATTATATATACAGAAGCTAATATGAAAATTGAAATTGTGAATTGGCAAGGAATTGAATGAGAAATCAACCAAAAATGACCAGAAATTTTTGTGGTTTTTCTTCTCTTACTAAGTTTGATATCATTATCCAAGTTGAAAGATTCAGACATATCCACTCCTGTCAGATTGTTTGTACATGTGCATCATGCTAATTGCATTGGGAAACTTTTCTAGAGTAAATTTGACAAGAGTACATTGGCAACATTCATGAGTTCTCTAAATATCGTGTATCTAGATGAAGTAGTAAATAAGCTAACGATCTTGATGTTGTAAATTTGGTTAAAGTAAAGTTTGTTTATGGTATTTGTAAGCTTCCATGGAAGGTTGAACATCTTTTTCATGTTAAAGTTCTTTGTCTTGCAGAGAAGACAACAGTCTGTATCAATACCAATGCTTAATAATGTTGAAAAACTTGATGACCAGAAACCTGAGAGTGGGCCAGAGTTTTGCATTGATGCAGGTTCAATTGGAAATATTGCAAGGTTCATTAATCATAGTTGTGAACCTAATCTTTTCGTGCAATGTGTAGTGAGCTCACACCATGACCTAAAACTAGCTAGGGTGATGCTTTTTGCTGCAGACAATATACCGCCTATGCAGGTCTATCACTTTTCTCACAATTTCTTTCTTTTACTTATTTATGATAAACCATATATAATTTTTAGGGATGAAAATATCAAAAGATCAAAATTGGCATTGTCCTGGGATAGAATATTTCTGTTTGTGAATTTATGATTGCACAACTTGATGTGCATGCTACGTTTTTTAGTTATTCAGCTTCTTCATCCCTTAACTCTTCTTTGTGCCTTTACTTCAGGAACTCACATACGACTATGGTTATGCCCTTGATAGCGTGCATGGTCCTGATGGAAAAGTAAAGCGAGTACCATGCTTTTGTGGTGCAGGGGATTGCAGGAAGCGTTTGTACTAAATGTTGAATTATATTGGATGATATATATTTCTAAATCTTTTTCGCCAAATGCTGGAGCGATTTTTAGTTCCATCTCCAATTTGTACGTGAACTGTCCTTCCTTGTAGAACTATGGCTACTTGTGCTGATCTTCACTTTTAGGAAAAATGGTAAACAAGATGAGGATAATGATAGTAGTTATTTTCTTGTTGGAAGTCAGCAAGTTATGTAAATGTTGCTGTAAGGCTCTTGCGGAGTCTCACAACTTGTGGTTAGTTTGGAAGTCCTTGACTATTAATCAATACATCGGATTAGTTATTAAACTGCATTCAGTTTATTTTGACAAAATTAAGATGTTCATAATTGTTTATTACGCATACATGGATTGAATTTATGAGGCGGCAATCCTAAGCTATCATTCATCCTACTTTCTCTGTGTTTTTGTAAATTGAGAAATTAGCATTTGCTTTTAAGCTGTACACCTTTCTATAATATTAAATGTTAAGTACATGTTATTTTGCCATCCATATTTCGAGAATCTTGGCACATATATTGGAGTTAAAGCAATGGATTGTTTGCAAATGTTTGTGTTACGTTCTCGTTTTAATGGAATTAGAATTTGAAGGAAACTTAATGTTGATACAAAATGTTTTTGCTTTGAAAGTGGAGATTAATTCAGTGATTTTATCTAGAGACACTCGTAAATGAAACACTGCAGTTTGGAAATCTCACCTTTCAATGGAATTGTGATAATGAATTTGTTGGAAGAACAACTATTGTAGTTCAAACAGAAAATTCTACTATGGAGGATCCTAATGTAGAATGATATAAAATAGCTACTTCGGCCATAATTTTTCTTTTGCTTTTGGCCTAAAAAAGTGCTTTTTTTTTTAACAAAAAGAAAATGTCATTATAATATGAAATACCATAACATGCACCCAACACAATATGGTATTACACAACAGGAAAATATAAATATCGAATCATAGAAATTTCAAGTAAAACTGAGATAATACTTCTTAAATCCTATTAATTCTAAGAAAACTTAAAATAAATTGTTTTAACTTAATTTAAAATTTTAATTTTTTAGTATCATTTTGATGAACTTTTCTAGTTAAATTAACTATAGTTATACAAATAATTCCATAACGAAGTTCATATGTTTCAAAAACAACCTAGAGAACAACTCTCGGGGCTTTCCCTCTTCTTTGGTATGCTGAACCATCTAGACTATGATACATGAAATACATATATATATATATATGCTACCTTCTACCAAAAGGTGAACAAATATAGAAAAACAAATCCTAACAAAGTTCGGGGTCATTGTCAAATGAGAAACGGATGGCACAAAACTACTATTTCAGGATATTAATTACTGATCAACTTAAAGATTCATCTGGGTCCGACCTTGCTTTCATCCTATACTTACGGCCTGATTTCTGTAAGGCACTTCTATCAGGAGCTATATCTGCTTCATCTTCCTCCATTGCACAAACTTCATCACCAGTAACACTGGCTGCAATACCTACAGGGAGACCTTTGCTATGTACTGATTCTTTGCCAGCATCATCCTGAGTTTGTTTTGATATAGTAGAGTTTTCCTGAACTGTAATTTCATCTGTCTTCCTTTTTGGGATAAAGGTGACCGATTTTGGAAGTTGAACAGGTGCATCATCTGACTGTGACTCACCTTTTCGTCTCTTCAGTAGATTAAGGAAGTCCATATATGCTTGCTTATTAGATGCTTCATCCATGTCGCTTGAGTCAAAAGTATAATGTGTATATTTTGAAGGATTCCTCAAATAATCTGGAACTCCAGAAGGATAGGCTGGATGCAGCTTCAATTCTTCACTTGTGAGAGTGATGTTTTCGGTGGAAAAGGTTTCTGTCATAATATCTTCTACTCTTTCAGATCCTTTTTCAGAATCAGTTTTACATTCAGAATCGAAACGTACACGTTTTTGTGACCTAGTATCTGCCTGAGTATCCTTCCTTTTCAGAATTGATTTCAGAGTAACATCCTCAGAGGAGTTAATTTGACACTCAACCGCAGCAGGTGCATCATTCTCAGAGACCCGCAAAGAATCAATTCTCTTGGCAGCTTCAGCATCCTCTTTGAGTCTAATTTTTGCTGCAATATGATTGGCACGGGGATCTCTACTGATATCAGTAAATGAGTCAGGAATTGTGTTGGAATCACCTGATTCTATCTCATAGTCATTTATATCCTTCATGTACAAACGATCTCCTTTCTTTTCCTTGCCGACAGCCACTTTATCATATTCATCTTCTTCCTCCTGCAACAATTTCCAAATTTGTGAAAAATCAATGCCAAATGGTCACACAACAAACTTTAACTTCAACAAGTAAAAATTAATCACACCATAAGAAGACCACCAAACAAGCAAAGGAATCACATTCATTTCTGACCATGATATAATGTGTATTACAGTTTCAAAAATATCTCCTCCCAACAGAAAGAAAATTAACACAACAATTGCGGATCCAATAAATATTCAGCACTTCATGGAGCTAAATTTACCAAACATCATGCACTTCATTGAACTATATATGAAACAAGTGCCTAAACCAGACGTTAGAAAATACTTTATGAGCACCTTTCAAGATAATCAGATTGAGGTATCTTAGAAAACCAGTAATGTCCATCAAACACCACAAAAGTCCTACTAACCTCTTCTTCCATCTCTGAACCAGACTATCAACATACAGTTTAGAACTTTCCATAGGAATACCCACCATTTACCATACTTCAGAGACAAACTTAAAAGACCATAGATAAAATTTTTTGTTCTAGCTCCTTTAACGGACAAACCCAAAATCCTAAAGCAAGCCAACTTACCGTTTCCACCTCTGCTTACTTAACGTACATAAACATTTCCAGTCCCCACGTCGCAGAAATCACATAAGTTAACCACAGGTTTAATCAATTATCAAAAAAATTATCAATTATAAAACCCTGTGTTCCGAGCAAGGTGGTATACAAAAAGCATGAAGCTTAACAAAAATACACAGTACAACATATATATGGAAGAAACATACATGTAAAACAAACCAGAGAAATTCATACCTCGTAATCAAGAGTGCAGTCCAAGCCAATAGAGGATTTAATTTCCCACTCTTCGTCGTTATAATCGTCCGGCCGCGAACGCCGACTCGACGAGACACTCAGTTGTTGCTCCTCCTCCGAAACATCAGCGTCGTCGTCATCATCTAGGTCGTCAAGGTCTTTCTCGAGATCCATGCGGTAATTCCCAAGTTTCTTGTTCTCTGCGGCGGAAGGGTACCGAGGGAGGCAGGCAGCAGATCGAGGCTCCAGGATGTCCTTGTCTCTGTTCCATTCTTTTCTCTCGATTTCGTCATCAGTGAGGCACCAAAGAGAACTTAGAGATGAAGATGATGTCTTCTGCGATGACGAGGACGAGGAAAGGGAGGAGAGAGAACCAAAAGCTTTATCGACTCTCACTCTGAAACTATCTTCCATTGCGGGTTTGGTACTTTGGATTGACTGGGTGGATGGTTGAAGATATTTGTGGTAAAGTAGTTCTGAATTTTGTCCCGGATTAAGACAATGATACCTTCATAACCAAACATACCTGTATCTTATTGGGCCACTCGATGGGCCCAGCGACCCACATCCTTGGGCCCATTAGGGTTTGTTTCTTGTAAGAGTGAGAAAATGGATAAGCATTTTAAAAATAAAGAAAAATGATCTGAAAGTAATAAGCTTTATCCAAAAGAATAAACAAAAATATCATGAAAATCGCAGCAGACAAAAATTTGAAAGAACAAAATCGAAATAATTTAAAATTCAACTGCTAATTTCATGAGGAGAGCAGAAAAAGACAGACTTCTCTTGTTTCCACACACGCCCCTTCAGACACAAGCAAGCTGTGGAGAGTGGACCTCGTGGGTTGCTTTACCCAAAAGACATAATTGAAGAGAAACATTGAAGACAATTTATTTTTTCGGAGAATCATTGAAGACCCAATTTTTATTAACCATCATTATCTCGTTCCAGCCATAAAAATGTCAAGTTCCCTGCTTCTGCAACTCTCGATATAACTCCGCCACTCTCACGGCTGTCAGTCAAGCAACAGCCATGGCGATCGCCGCCTTCTTTGCGGTCTTTTTGGTGGCTATTCTTATTCCTTGCGCCGAGCCGGAGTACATATCGTATAATACGACTCAGAGGATCGTGCCCGGAAAGGTCAATGTTCACTTGGTTCCTCACTCTCACGACGATGTTGGTTGGTTGAAGACCGTTGATCAGTACTACGTTGGTGCCAACAATTCAATTCGGGTACCATTTTCTGCACTGTCAAATACTTCCAGTGTCTCCTTTTTACGATATGTGACTATAAAGAAAATTTTCTTTTCGGAAAAATGAACTTGTTGAGTTAATGAAAGGATAATTCCTAGTGATCTTTGAGCTTAATTGAGGGATTCTTCACTTATTAGCCGCTGATTTTGGTGAATAGGGAGCGTGTGTGCAGAATGTGTTGGATTCTGTGATTGCAGCCTTGTTGGATGATAAGAATCGGAAGTTCATATATGTGGAGATGGTAGGGTCAAAATTTTAGAGTTTCTTTCTTGGTTTTTGTGATCATTTTCTTTGTTTTTTTTTCTTCGTAACATAAAATTGTTTAATCCTTTTGCGATTCACTAGAAATAGTTTATAAATTATATTTCTTTCTTCGCCATTATAGGCATTCTTCCAGAGATGGTGGAGGCAGCAAAGCCCTGCAATGAAGGTTAAAGTAAAAGAGCTTGTCAACTCGGGTCAGCTCGAGTTCATGTACATGTCACCAACTTTACTTTCATTGATCTCCTAGTTTCTAATTTTAACCAAGAATTAGTGAGGCAGTCGTTGGTTGTAAAGCTGATTTGATTGTTTATTTATTTATTGGCTTTCGGCCTGCTATGCAGAAATGGAGGTATGTGTATGCATGATGAGGCAACCCCGCATTACATTGATTTGATTGATCAGACAACCTTAGGGCATTGGTTTATCAAAAAAGAATTTGGTCAGATTCCTAGAGTTGGTTGGCAAATCGATCCCTTTGGTCATTCTGCAGTTCAAGCATACCTGCTTGGTGCAGAGGTATATTTCCCAATCTGGTTCTGATCCAGCTGTTCTTCAAAAGACTTTTTCTTTCCCCTTTTCTGGCACCGTTATTTGTTAATGATTTCTTAAATAAAAAGTTGGCAATTCCCTGAATTTGTTTTGACTTTATATAATGGTTCAAGGAGTCCTTCCGGGTTGATATTTAGTTCAGTTAATACTAATTGCCTATTGATCCTTGACCTTTTGATGCTTCAATTGATTTGTAGTTGGGATTTGATTCTCTATTTTTTGCTCGAATTGATTACCAAGATCGAGCTAAGCGATTGAAAGAGAAGACTTTGGAGGTTGTTTGGCAAGGTTCCAAGTCCCTTGGTTCATCTTCACAGGTTAGGTGTCGATGGCTGTATTTTCTTTTCCTTTCTTCCTTTCTGACTGCATAATAGATTATCATTATGTTTTCTATGTTAAGTTATTCTATGCATGGATAGTTATTAAGTTTATTGTCCTCTCTGTTTTGGACATTAAAAGCCGTTATCAATCTTGTTATTCTTTTCTCATTTCCTTTCCTAAATACGAACTTCCAAAACTTGATAATCTCAGATCTCAATAATCAAAACAATAGATCAATATTTGAATAATAATCATGAATGATCTACCTAATGAGTGAGTTAGAATACCTTATTTATATACACTAAAATACAAGCAAGGTAGAAAATCTAGAAAATAAGAAAATAAACTAAATAATTGACTAACTTATAATAGAAAAATAACTAAATAGCATTTTAATCAAATATGAAATAATAAACCCAAATTAATAATCAGCCTATAATTAATAATTCCTAAGTAAACTAATTACCTTAATAATATATTACAATTACATAAATATCTCTTATTATTGGAACAAGCCCACTTTCTGTTCTTCCTATTCTGCACTAATCTGACCTTGTTTTCTTACTTTCCCTTGCAGATATTCACTGGTATATTCCCCAGACATTATGATCCTCCTGATGGTTTTGTATTTGAAATAAATGATGTCTCCCCTCCTATTCAGGTAACACCAGAAAGGATATTTCGACATTTGATTTTGATGTTGGTTCTCTTATTCATACATGAAATTTCATACTGAAGGACGACATCCTCTTATTTGACTATAATGTGCAAGAGCGGGTCAATGACTTTGTAGCTGCTGCCATGGCACAGGTAAAACCTAGAATGGTTATTTTATCAATTGAATCTTGTGTTGCTCTCCAACTACTGGTTGTTAGGAAACAGAAGAAAAAATAGAGAGAGGCAGAATCATATCATAAGTTGATTTATGAAATGAAGACTCATGTGGTTTATAAGAATTGTTTATCTTACATGTGCAAATGATAAATACCCTACATATTAATCTGTAAATATTAGGCATGGATAACTTTTAGCTTTGACGCGTATCTTTGTAGCATCATGAGGTAGAGTTTTACTTGCGTCATCTTTTTATTGTGTTTTCCAATTTGTTCACAATAAACAAATTTCTTTTCCAGCTGAGATTCAGATGTTGAACTGTCTTTTCTTTTTTTAAGGCTAATGTTACCAGGACAAATCATATCATGTGGACCATGGGGACAGACTTTCGTTATCAATATGCAAATTCTTGGTTCAGACAGATGGACAAATTTATTCACTATGTCAATCAGGTAATCATATTTTTGTAATTTCTCCTTTCTGCTATGAGCTTGGAAGAAGTCTGATTTACATATTTTATTTTATTATTTTATTATAGTACTTTAGAACTCTAATTGAATTCTGAAGTTACTAATATTGATTTATGTGAACTCATAGGATGGACGCGTGAATGCTCTATATTCAACACCATCAATTTATACTGATGCAAAATATGCAATGAATGAACATTGGCCCCTCAAGACTGATGATTTTTTTCCGTGAGTTTAAAGATGAAGTGTGATTCTCTACTTGTGAATATTTTAACCTCGAATATCCATTTTAAAAAATTTAAACCTTGGTTGTAATTGTTATGTGATGTTCAGGTATGCAGATAAACCAAATGCATACTGGACAGGATATTTCTCAAGCCGGCCAGCCTTCAAAAGATATGTAAGAATGCTGAGTGGTTACTATCTGGTAAGATCCTAAAATTTTGGTGTTCGTTTTTTCCTATCATTCTTTACAAATTGACTTGAGAAAAAAATTTGTTAAGCTTTTTCACTGCTTGTTCTGTTCCTTGCTTTATTTCGAACAGGCAGCTAGGCAATTAGAATTCTTTAGAGGCAAGAATAATTCAGGATTCAAACTTGATGCACTAGCTGATGCTTTGGCAATTGCTCAACATCATGATGCAGTTAGTGGTACACAGAGGCAACATGTTGCTGCTGACTATGCTTTGCGATTGTCTATAGGTTATATGGAGGTGCTTATCCTTTATACGTCCAGCAATGTTCTTGCAGGACTTGGTTCCAAGTCTGTTATCATTTCCTTACGTTTCTTTTTAGGCTGAGAAGTTGGTTGCATCTTCACTTGCTTTCCTATCAGAATCAAGATCAAGTGCTGGGCAGGGGAACCCAATAACAAACTTTCAGCAGGTAATATATGTTGTTAGTCATTTACTGCTCCTGTTATGGTTGTTAGCTTCAATCGCTGTAATCTGGTGCTATTGCAAGAATACCCTCTTAAGAAAAAAAAAATTGGTGAATGGTCATACAGAGCTATACTTGAGCTAATTTTTGGTCCTGATAAATCTAAATTGTTTCTTTTGTGAACTATGTTGGTAGTGTCCTCTGCTGAATATAAGTTTCTGTCCTCCATCGGAATCTTTATCTAGTGGAAAAAGCTTGGTAAGGATATAACATGTAATTTATCTACTTTTTGTTGTTTAAAGACGGAAGCTGGCCGTTTGCTATGAGTTCACCTTTTTTAATTGTCTCTGCTGTAGGTTATAGTTGTCTATAATCCTCTTGGATGGAAGAGGGAAGAAGTAGTGCAAATTCCTGTAAGTTCTTCCATCTTGTGCCTTTTGGTTTTACATGTGTGACCTTCTAAGTCTCTCTAACACTCCGATAGAAAGTCTATACTAATTAAAATTTATTAATTGAAGCAAAATCATCATCATGATTGCTTAGGCTCTATAAGTTCATGAGTTTTTTAAGATGCCTGCAGTTATAGAGCAGAATGTCTTTAGCTCCGTGAATGTGGTTCATATGGGTTAAAAAATAGACCATTTGGTTCTGTTGTTCAAATTTCACATGCAGAGATCTCAATCTTTTTTATTCAAAGAGACTATAAATCTCTCTTGGGGTTTTCATGTGGTACTTTTTCATCAGTGAATATCTCCTTACAAATTAAATCTTACTGTAAACTTAAGCTGACTGGAAGGGGTCCAACTTATTTATTACCAGTCTTTTCATGGCCATGTGGGATATGATGCTTGGCACATTAACACAAACTCAAACAAGTTAAAATCAACTATAGTTTAACTGTTTTGCATAAAGATCCAAATATTGGCAATAAATGGCAAATAATAAAAGGAAAGAGAACTTTTTTAAAGTTTGAATGAGGTCCTCTTTCTTCTATACACTGTGAATAAATAAATACATAAAATTGAGTGATCAACCGTTGAAATACTTTAAGTTCAATTTTGTTATTTCATATTCTAACGCTTATAAAATCTATATGACTATCAAGGAAAATGGCCAGCTGGTTCTGGGTGAGCTGTATTTCTAGATGTTCTTTATAATGACTTACTTTTTACATATATTGCAAATACAAGTAGTATAGAAACAAAATTTATTTATAGGTGAAAGTACAGATAACATCAAACGTCAGGCTATAAAATTCATGGCTGGTCATATTTCATAAACCTTGATTTTCCATGTACTCAGGTCTCCAGTGAAAAAGTAATTGTGAAGGATTTTGGAGGGAAAGAGATTGAATCTCAGCTTTTACCTCCATCAAATGCTTCCTTGAGAATAAAAAATTATTATGTCAGGGCATATTTGGGTAGCTCCCCCGGCAAAAAATTCAAATACTGGCTTGCATTTTCAGCTTCTGTACCACCTCTTGGCTTCAGCACTTATATTGTCTCAATTGCTGAACAGACAGGTTATCCATTCTTATGTTTGATGCATGTACTTTTTCTGTAAGTAACGCAACCTTCTCACCCTCGACTCCCACCCAAAGAGAAAAAGCTCTAATTTCTTATTTGGTAGATCCCCATGTTTAAAGTTACTGGATGTGTCTATTTTGTATTTTGATATTATTAATCAAACAGGTCCAAGTTCCACTGTATCAACCATCTATACATCAGGCGGTGTGGGTAACAACATAGAAATCGGCCAAGGAAATTTAAAGCTGCTTTATTCCGCAGATGAAGGAAAACTGACCCAGTATGTTAATAGCAATAATAAGGTATTCTCTGTTGTCACTGCTTTCATCACTGTTTTGATATATTAATTTGGTATTAACCATGCAATTTGAATTTCTTTCTTTCCACTACACATTTCAAGTTGAATTCCCCATCCTGGTTTATTCATTGATTACTCTTGTAGTTGTGTACATCGTTTTTCATCTCCTTTCCTTATAATTGAAGGTTACAGCGTTCCCTAGACAATCATACAGTTATTACTCAGGAAATGATGGAACTGATAAGGATCCTCAGGTAGCCTGATATCTATTTACGAGTACTTCACCTATCTGCGAATCTCTTTCCTATGTTATTATGTGTTTCTTATTAAGTTGCTATTAGAAAAGAAAGAATGGTGTCTTGAGAGTGGTTGTGTAATGAACCTTCTGATACTTTTTTGAAGGCTTCTGGGGCATATGTTTTCCGGCCAAATGAGACATTTCCTATAAAATCAGAAAGCCAGGTTATGTACATGATTTTCTGTCCAAAAATAATAGAAAGAGACAAATAAATATCATGTGATTTGATTCCTTACGCAAATATGAGAATTTAAAGAAAATGGAAATTTATGTTTGATTCAGCGGCAGTTAACTGTTCTACGGGGTCCACTGTTGGATGAAGTACATCAGCAGTTCAATTCATGGATATCTCAGGTGAATCCTGCCAAATGATTATCAGTTCTATTTGATCTACAAATGTCTATCATAAAACATTTCTCTTTTCATTTGAAGATGGTGTCATATAATTTTATTATCAAGAAAATATTGTTCACAAATCAAAATTATAAAATACATTTAGGACCAATGCTAATGCGAATGATTTTTCAAATAGCGGTTAACTAAGGGCTTTTTTTTAAACAAGTGGTTAATTAAGAGCTTTTACATGTCAATTTCTATAAAGAGTTAGCTTCAAATACTATATTTCGATCATTCAATTTTGCGCAAAAAGATCTGGGATGTTCTTTTTCTCAAATGTTTGGTTTATTTAATTGTAAATGAAAAAATAGTTTGGAGCATTTATCGGTAGAACAGGTTTGGTGCTCTGTGGAACTCGTTGAGAGGATGGTATTAAATGTTGCAATTGAGATGTGTTCTGATTTCGTGTTTCCTAGATTTCTAGCTTATATAAGAACAAGGAGCTTGGGCTTGGTTTCTAATAGATTTTGTGCCTTTTTCTTCAAGTAATAAATTGCTACGTGTGCAGATTACCAGGGTGTACAAGGGAAAGGACCATGCTGAAGTTGAGTTCACTGTAAGTAGTCTCTTGGAAAATTTTGTATTATTTAAACATGATGAAGACAATTGTGTTTTGATTTGTTGAATTCGTTTAGATTGGGCCTATACCTGTTGATGATGGGATTGGAAAAGAAATCACGACTAAAATTACAACCGACATAAAGACTAATAGAACGTTCTATACGGATTCCAATGGACGTGACTTTATCAAACGGGTATGTTGACACTTGCAACCTGCTCTTTTATGGAATATTAAATTGAAAAAATTCACTTGTCACATTATTTTACATTAATGTCAATGCAAAATTGCAAACTCTTAACTACACTGTTTTTCATTTTACATGGGATCTTATATCTACAAATGGATAAAATTTGTAATGAATACAAACTATGACATAAACGAGAAAATTGATTTGAAAAATTGAAAGTTTAGCTATAGAATTTATAAAAATAAGCATTTTCTTCAATGGCTGTTAAATCAGCATCTAAATATTTGCAGATTCTAGATTTTAGAGCAGACTGGGATCTGCAAGTGAACCAACCAGTTGCTGGGAACTATTACCCTGTATGTTTTACCATCTTGTTTCAGCTCTTTCTGCATCATAAAGTGGTCTTGGAGAATAATTGCGTCCAAAGTTCTGAATTTGATCTCTCTTTCTCTCTTGGTGAGAAAGTGAATCATTCATCTAAATCATTTCTTCGCTCAAATCTGAAACTTTTACTCTTCAGATTAATCTTGGAGTTTATGTACAAGATGATAGCACAGAACTCTCGGTGTTGGTAGATCGCTCAGTGGCTGGATCCAGCCTAGTGGATGGTCAAATTGAACTGATGCTCCACAGGTTTTTTACATCATTAACTGGTTTAGTATAATTAGATTGATTATTATGCTCAGTACATATTTTATGTGTTTAACAGGAGGTTGATTCATGACGATGTCAGGGGCGTTGGTGAGGTTCTCAATGAAACAGTCTGTACCCTCGATGGATGTGAAGGTTTAACTGTAAGCATAAATTTCCAATTCATGTTGTCCATCAGCTTAGTCCGAGCTTGTTGCTTTCTGGATATTGTGAGGAACATTGTTTCCTATCTATTATCTTGTTCAAAGCCACAATTTATTCATGGATCACAAGATTTTCTGTTAATCACATTTTGATTTTTCTAGACCAAAGATTATGGTAATTGCACGGTTGTGTAATGCAAAATTCAAACTAGAACAAATTGAAGAATAACTGGGATGTAATCTTACTCTAACAATTTTGCAGATCCAAGGAAAATTTTACTTCCGGATTGATCATGTTGGAGCAGGTGCTAAGTGGCGCCGCACCATTGGTCAAGAGATATATTCTCCATTTATTTTGGCCTTTGCAGAACAGGTAAATACAAGTTTGAAGTGTAACTTATTGTAATGCTAGCGTACTGCTTGCATGATTGATTTTCACTTTTGCAGGATGGAGATAATTGGAGGAATTCATATGTACCCACATTTTCAGGAATTGATCCCTCCTACTCTTTACCCAATAATGTTGCATTGATAACTCTCCAGGTAAGTGCGAAAAGTCTTTGCAAAATTTGTTGGAATTTGATCTGTGTTTCCTTTTGGATTGTTCGGTCTGGTTAAAATATCTTTTTGTCATTTTGAACATTTCAGGAACTTGAAAATGGAAAGATTCTCCTTCGGTTGGCACACCTATATGAGGTCTCTTATGCACATTGTCTTTACTAGAAGCACCCTATTAGTTCCAAAGCACAGTTTTTTCTGCCTTTTCCGATTTATTACTTTTTTCTTTCACCAATTGACACTGATTGAATTACTTGAATTCCAAAATAAAAGATAGCCTGATTTCTTCCTTTTCTTGATGATCATGTGAAGATTGGAGAGGACAAAGACTACTCTGTCATGGCTAGGGTGGAATTGAAGAAGCTGTTTCCAAACAAGAAAGTATGAGCACTAGGAACTTGATTTCCAAATGCTCTACAAAATACTAAAAAGGCCAAAAAATTTAATTATACTGCTCTATTTTGTACAGATAAGTAAAGTAACAGAGATGAGCTTGTCTGCAAATCAAGAAAGAACCCAAATGGAGAGAAAAAGGCTAGTCTGGGAAGTCGAAGGATCTGCTGGATATGAACCCAAGGTGACCCGAGGAGGACATGTTGATCCTGTGAAACTGGTAGTGGAACTTGCTCCAATGGAAATCCGCACTTTATTCATCAACTTTGATCACATCCAAATGTATGGTTCCAGGAAGGAAAGTGCTTGAGTATAAGACATGGAATAGAATCTTGATTATGCATCTCCTGAGATTCATTCCAAGTATGTGCTTTTGTAACACGGCTGAAAGACATGCTGTATGCTACCAAAAGAAATCCAATCAATTAAAAAAGAAAAAAAAAAGGACTGGAAATATAGTGGATTTCCATAATTTGTGAAATTGAAACATAGGCTACTCTTCCTTTTTATGCTTTTTATACTGGGGGATATCATAGAATCAAGGAGATCAACGGTGGTTATTGCCAAGTTAGAAGTTAGATTTCAAAATATTAGTTTGTATTGTCTAGGAAGCTGTCTTTTTTTATTTGCAAACTTTGTCATTTGTGTTAGGGATCAAGAACACACAGTAATAGTTAGCAATCTTGCAAGGCATCCACATTGTACAGTACTATTTCTAGCAAACAAGAGTTCTAGCCAATGAGAAGCCACTAGCTTACGGCAAGAAATGGAACACTGAAAAGCCATTCACTTTCCAGCTTGTCCATCTCTACATGGTCTCCATGTAAAGCTACCGCCTTTAGCAAGGCTCAGTTGAAGGTCTATTTTCATGGATTCACTTTCAAAGCATTCGGCTCTTTAGCAGCGATATGTCCCCTTACAATTCTCCTGGATTTTCTGCTCTGAGTTTCTGTTTTCTGGGAACTTAGCTGCCTTACTACTTCTGGAGCATACTCTTCGTTACCTCCCCCAATTGATCACTTCATTTTTTCCAATTGTCAGCAATTGCGTTGCTTGAATTCAAAAATGGCAAATACCCTGATTTCTTCCTTTTCTGGTATTGATAACATGTGAAGTCCAGAGAGGACAAGGACTATTCCACAATGTGTGGATTTAAGAAAGCCATTTCCGACAAGAAGATATGAGAAATAGGCCCTTGATTGGAAAACGCTCAAACCAGCAATGAAAATGCTGAATCTTTCTTTTACTGCTCTAGTTCATACAGATAAGTAACAGAGATGCGCTTCACTGCTAAACAAGAAAGAACCAAAACGGAGAGGAAAAGACTAGTCCGGGAAGTAGAAAGTGATGCAAGAACACACATTACTACTAAACGGTCTTACAATGCAAACGAAAAGCCACTTTCTGTAACAATGAAAAGCAAGCCCCGTGCTTTCCACTTTGTCTTTCATGAGAAACATCAGTTCAATGTAAAACAACTGCAACAAAAATGGCAGTCAACAAAATTGTATGAACCAAGAATGATTGAACCAAAGATTTATGGGATTGGAGTCACTTATCATTGACATAGCATGAAACTTAACAAAATACAACAAGTAATACTTAAAACAAACCAATGAGTTTTGATTAAGTAATTATCCACATTCTCCATTAAATTAGAAATTTCAGTTTCAACTGTTATATAACATAAAAAATATATATATGTATTACGTTGTAAAAAAAAAAGACAAATGGTCTTATACGTCTTATATTTCTATTAGCGAGTTCAGATTTTTTTGTATTCGTTAGAAATTATCACGGACAACTAGATGCCTTTTCCCTGACCATCTCCATTGTTGAAGGTTATGATGCAATACAGTAGGAGATATTTTGCTCATTCTCTTGAGACAGAATAATGAAATGTATTATCCAAGCAAGAAATGGATAGCTTTGCGCGCCTGGTAAGCAATATTCAATACTCATCTGACCCCACCCAGTATATTTTATCATTTCGTATCTTCTATACAATTAAAAGCATATCTCAATATATATATATGTATATATTTGTATGTGTGTGTATATATATATATATATATTCAAACACAATAAAAAGCCAAGCCAGTCATGGATCACTATCACTTCTGCACTTGTTTTTTTATATCAAATACACATTAATTATTCAAATAAAATACATATGAAATATTCATCATTCAGTGTTCAGTTAATAATATTTTTCTCACAATGATGATGTCCTGTATATTTGATTGAAAAAATAGTGTTAATTTAACATAATGATGAATATATATGATGTGTATTTAATTTTTTTATAAAAAGTATGAAAAGCACTTGCTTACTTAATCCTTGATATTATATTCAAAGACAGACGTGGAAATTACCCTTCTAAAATATAAAAGTCACCCCCCATTGATACTTGAGAACCTGCTCCCATCTGCAAAGTCACAACTCGTTCCTTAATTCATTCTCGTCTGAGTCAAACAAGGCCAAAAACTTTTGGAAGTCCTAAAGTTAAATGCTTTTTATCCATAGTTTTAAAAATTTTTTTAATGAGTTGTCTCTAGGTTGCTCTTCACCGAACTGAAAGTCTGAAACTGCCGTTTCTTAGAGCCAGTTTCTCGTGCGCCCGGAGCTTTGAACTGGGAATAGAGTTGTTTGCAAAATGAGGATCCTGTCTCTCTGCTGTTTAGTTTTCTTGCTGCTGAGTTTATGTGCGGAATCGAGGTTCATGGTTTACAATACTTCACAGAGTATAGTTCCTGGGAAGCTCAATGTTCACTTGGTTCCTCACACCCATGACGATGTGGGTTGGTTAAAGACCGTCGATCAGTACTATGTTGGCTCAAACAACTCTATCCAGGTTTCTCTACTCTTCTTTCTCGATATCTCTTTCTGTACCAGCCTCACACAGAAGAGAAATTGGATTATTTCTTTTGGTAGAGTAAGTTTTGTTTTGGTTTTATGGTGTAGGGTGCTTGTGTGCAAAATGTGTTGGATTCACTTGTTCCTGCGCTGCTTGCTGACAAGAATAGGAAATTCGTTTATGTTGAAATGGCAAGTGTTCTAATCTTCACCTTTTTCTTTTAATTTTTATAATTATTAGTTCGTTGAACACCTCCCCCCCCCCCCAAACAAAAACAAAACTTGGCTGGTTGCTGGAAGTGAAGGGTATATATTTATATAGATGGAATCTCATAGATGATCTGGTAGTTTGATGGTGAAGAAATGAGAATTGAAATTGAACCAAAAGTGTCATAATTTCTTAATGACCGGAATGAGAAAGTTCAAACTCGAAGGACAGAGAGATATCTTCTTTTCTTCATCAAAATTCCAACATTCTTATTCCAATTCATTCTCTATGTTGCTCCTTTATAATGGTTACTGTTTGAATCCTCACCTTTTACTGTCATTTACTCTATAAATTTTGGCAAGAGCTGTTGGACGAGATGCTATTTGTTGGTGTTCTAAGATTTGTGTTATGTCAAGCATAATCGTTTTTTCAATAAAATGGTTTCTACTTGATAAATATGGAATTCTGGTGCCAATAAACTGGTATGATGAATAGATATGAGAGAGCTGACCTTAATAGATAAAAGCATCCCATCTCTTGACCTAAAACTTTAGAGTGGACTCTTTTTTATGGCAGATTGCTTCCTTTCAATTGCACGTGCATATGTTGTTTAAGAGTGAGCTGCTAAAGAGGGGTTAGCTTTTCTTAGGAGTACATGATTGATAGCTTTTAGTTGACAGGGCTCAACGCATGTGAAACTTTCAATTCAAAACTTCTCCTGTTTTGTTGTTATAAATCCAAGCTTTTGCTACCGCGATGCAGTCATATTCTAAGATTCTAAATCAATTGGCCATTACATGAGCTGACAGATTATTCTTAGCCTGACCATCTATAACTATTCATTTCCAGAAAATGTGTCTCTAACTTTTGGTCTTCCTTTATTAATGTAGGCATTTTTCCAGAGATGGTGGAGAGATCAGAGTGAAACAGTCCAGCGCATTGCGAAGGAGCTTGTCCGTTCAGGTCAACTAGAGCTCATGTAATGTGTTATATTTTACATATGTCTGAATTTTTCCCATCTCGCCCACAAATTTATGCATTGGGCTTCCTAAAATAATTTCGTTGTCTACTTGATGCACCTTTAAAATTAACCCATCTCCAGTAGCCTTGTTGCATAAGACATTCCTTCAATTTTAAGTTTGACTCTCTTTCTGCTCGCAGAAATGGTGGCATTTGCATGCATGATGAGGCAGTGCCACATTACATTGACATGATTGATCAGACAACTCTCGGACATCGATTTATTAAAACAGAGTTTGATGTGACTCCAAGAATTGGTTGGCAAATTGATCCTTTTGGACATTCTGCAGTGCAGGCTTACTTGTTAGGAGCAGAAGTAAACCCACTTTACCTTTAAATTCAAAACATCTCTTTCTTGAAATTCCTCTTTCCTTGTCCAACAATGAACTTTATTAAAGGACATGGGGTTCATCTTGTTGTAGGTTGGCTTTGACGCTTTCTTCTTTGGTCGGATAGATTACCAAGACAGAGAAAAGCGTAAGAGAGAGAAGAGCCTTGAAGTTGTCTGGCAGGGATCTAGGAGCCTCAGGTCCTCTGCACAGGTTAATGCGACAGATTATATTATTATACTTGGATGTTTTTATTTTGCGCATACACTTCATGTCAGTTGTTGCATTTAATGCATAATATCTTATATTCCTTATTAGCATTATCAATGGAGAAAATTTTTCTATTCTGAATAATTCTTAGCTTTGAGTTTTTTGTTACAGATTTTTGCGGGTGCCTTTCCTGCAAATTATGAACCTCCACCGGGTTTCTACTTTGAAGTTAATGATGCTTCCCCAATTGTGCAAGTAATCCGATGAAAGATTATCAATTTGGCTTCAGTATCCTGGGTGTGTCCTTTTTCATGTGATTAACTGGTTTCTTTCTTTATGAAGGATAATCCTGATTTGTTTGATTACAATGTCCATGACCGAGTTAATGATTTTGTTGCCGCGGCGCTGTCTCAGGTGAATGGAAAACAACTCATACAATGAATTTTTAGAAATTATTTTACGCATTTTATATCTACTGTTAAGATTGTTTATTTCCCGTCAAATAATTTTCAGATCTTTATTTTGTTGGAGAACTTCTGCTGCACTCAGGTCTACATGTTATTCTTTTTAAGAAATTTTATTGAGATGAGAGAAAAAAAAGTACAAATAAGGAGAATAAGTACCTTCCTCAAAGAATAAATCTGAGTACAAACATAGCAACAAAATAAATGAAAAAGTGGGCCTCTTAATGGCTAGGAATAATGATCTCCCAAGTTTGATGTAGGTTGGAAACCACAATATTAGAGTGCCTCCCGTGGGCTTTAGTCCATAAGGTGGCCAAAAAATCATTATATCAGTCATCGAATATCCTACAATTCCGACGAGCCATTTACTGCATAGACTTGAGAAAATTTCCCTTTGCTATATAGGTTTTGCTCTCTTTCTCCTCCCCCTGGATGGATGAGAGTAAGAAGCTTTCTACTGCTGGAGAAGCAACTGGATTCAGACCAAATAAGTTGAATCTTCTAATCTGTCTCGCAATAAACAAATATAGGGGAATGTGTTTCATCTGCTCTAAAGCACATGATACAAATATCTGTAGATAAGCACGGTGGGGGTGAGAAACTTGTAACATATTATTAGTATTGAGCCTTTGGTGCATGGCTGTTTATGAAACACCTTAACCTTCAAAGGAGCTTGAGCTTTTCCAAAATGCTTTGGCAATATGAAAGCGGCTAAAGAGAGGTTCTCTATGAGGTGATCAAAACAAAAATTTCCAAGAGTATAAGCCCAAGGGTTCCAATAACCAACAGCTAGTATCGGGTTGAGGTGATAGGATAATCGGTTCCAACAAACTAAGTAAATTTTTCATTTCAAGAGTCTTCCTATCGGATAGGGTAAGGGTAAACTGGCAGTTCAAAGTCAATATGTCCTTTGTGATCAAAATGAAACTTGAAACTGGGAGTTGTCTTGAGATGATAGGTTAAACAGCTGAGGAATCAGGTGGTAAATGATTGATCCCTATCCAAGTATCTTCTCAAAACTTCACTCTAACTCCATCTCCCACGTGAAGCGGGATACAAAAGAAAAAATAGATGGACTTGAGAGATTAATGTGCAGATACTTCAGTGAGAAATGGATCTTCCTGATAGAGCATCTGATTCGTCCCTACCACTCCTGTGGATACCGTTGACCACTCTATGCCACAAAGAGTTTGGTTTCATGGGAAGTGCTAAAATCATTTAGCCAATAAGGATAAGTCTTTGATCTAAGATTCCCAACACTCTCCTCCTATGAACTCTCGCATTGACAACACACCTCTCAACTACTAGATGGTCCTAGTCTCCTTCCTCTTACTCAAGAATTCTCCTCATTCGATCATCTAGTCTCTTCGCCATGAGTATCCTAAACAAGGACAAGAAGTAGAATAGAATACCGAAGAGGCAAACTTAGATAAAGGTATCCTTACCATCTCTCTTTCTGTCTCTAACTCTCAAGGCGTTTGGTCACTTGTTCTCCGCCGCCTCCCAAAAAGATCTACTTCTTGGGTTTCTACCAAGGGAACGTGTAGGTAAATCAGTGGCCAAGTTAACCTAGTACATCCTATGGACTCTACGAGTTACTTTGTAGTTTCCTCCTCATTAATTCCTATGACTACACTCTTAGCCAAATTTATTTTTAGTTTTGAGACATGTTCAAATGCTTAAATAATGATGAGCACATTCATGATTGGCCTATCATCATATTGCATATATGAAATTGTGTCAGACATCTATCCAATCCTTCCTATCACTAACCCCTTAACCATGTCTTCTTCATTGCTCCACTCAACATTCTACTCAAAATATCGACTACAAGAGAAAATACAAAAGGAGATAAGGGATCCCCCTGCCTAGTCCACTTAATGCCTGAAACATTTCCTGAGGTTTTCCATTCGTAATTGCCACAAACAAGAAAAGGATAGACACCCTTGTGTCCACCTTCTACATTTTGTCTTAAGTTCTTTACTCTTCATGACTCCATCTAAGAATCTCGAATAAGCCTTATTGTTGGCTTTCTTGAAATCCAACTTAAGGATCAATACTTTTACCTTAGACCTATGAATAGAGTTCATTACCTTGTTTTTAATTAGGGAGAGGCTTCTAGAATTTGTCTCTCTCCTATTAAAGCACTTTGGCTTAGTAAAATTGCATCATTCAATATGTCACTAAATCTTAAAGACAGTACCTTAGTGATAATTTATACGCACTTGCAATAAACTAAATAGGCGATAGTCGGAGACCTTTATAGACTTATCTTTTTTGGGGATTAAAGTAATGAATGCGGGTTCATACTCTTGCCTGCGTTGGCATTTAGATATACCTCCTCAAGCACTCTAATCAAGTCAGTTCTAGTAGTGTCCCGAGAACTCTTGAAGGGCCCTATGAAAAACCTATCTAACCTGGTAGCTTTATCACTATCTAAATCCCACAGGACCCTCACCTTTTTTCCTCCTCCTCAAAGGGTCTTTCTGACCACTCAGCCTCATTTCTACTAGTTGATGCCCACTCAATCCTTTCAAGGAATGACCTCTGAACCACCTTTTCTGAATACAACTTCCCATAGTATTGAGTGATCTCTCTAACTATGATATCTCCTATCCTTTCCAATACCTTAGATTCAAGTTCTAGTTCTTTGATCACACTCTTCCTTCTTTTTCTATTGACCACTCTATGATATAAGTGTGTATTGGTGACCCTCTCTTTAGCCTATTTAATCTTTACTTTGGTCTCCAACTTTTCTTTTTCATCAATAAAACTTCTTGTAGTTCGTCTTTTTAGATCAACTAGATGTTCCTTTTTCTTTTTAAAGATAGTGCACTCAACTACCATTATATCTAACTCCTTTATTTCCTCAAAAAAAAATTTCTTTTCTAAAACCCACATTCTCAACCACCCCCTTATTCCATGTTTTCAGTTGCTCCTTCAAGGACTTCAATTTTTGCATACATTTGTGACTCTCCCACCTACCTTCTATACCTTCTCACCACAACTCCTTCTCATCCCAAATTCCAGATGTTAGAGCAACATGCTCAAACTAGAAAAGGATGGACCCCATATAATACACTAGGATTCTAGAAAAATGTAGAATTGATCAGATATAGGCTGTGGACGATTTCCTATACCAGAGTAAGGAAGCTATTCCCGCAGCGCATAGAGATTAAAAACCAGCCTAGGCATGAGGAGACAGCTCCTTTCTATCTGTTGACCATGTAATTGACTATTTGCTAGTAGGACATCTCTCAACTCACATCATCTTAAAAAGCATTGAATGTTTCATCGATGTGGCCATCCAATTCCCCTCTAATTTCTCATGTTGAAACCTACATGCATTGTAATTGCCCTTCCCCAACCCAAAGACAACAAAAAGGGCTGGACAAGTTTGACAGGAAAGGAAGTTTATCCCAAAGCTAGGTTCTAAGCCTCCAACTAGCTGGCTCATACACATTAGCAATCCATCAACACTCCTCTTTTACATTGAGAAGCATTGACAATGAGAAAATTCATGCATCACCAGAACATCTTTTGGGATCATAGTGAATGAAGATCCCTCTTTTTAGTTTAAGGCATCTAGATGTCTTCAATAAGGAGACCTGTTATCTCCACTGTTATTTATTATTGCTACGAAAGTTTTGAAAAAATTATTGTTGAGAGATAGGGAGGTGGGTTTGTTCAAAGGACTTAAGGCAGGAGAAGGAGAGCTAACTGAGGAGGTTACCCATTTATTTTTCACAGATAACACCTTAGTGCTTTGTGAAGCTGACGAAGGTACACTACTTAACCTAAGATGTGTTTTACGTTGCTTTCAAGCACTTTCTAGTCTTAAGATCAACCTCACTAAATCTGAGCTGGTAAGACTAGGTGATGGGGGAACTTTTATGAGATTGGCAAAAGTTTTGGGATGTAAGGTGGTGAAACTTCATATTAACTACTATATGCCTTTGGGAGCAAAATACAAAGATACAAGAATGTGGAACTCTATTTTGGTAAGGTTTGAGAGGAGATTTGCTGAGTGGAAGAGAAATTTATAATCTAAATGTGGGTGTCTAACTCTCATTAAAAGTACGCTATCATGCCTTTCTTTATACTTTATGTCCCTTTTAACAACTTCTGTAAGTATTGCAAAGAAATCAAAAGCAATTCAATGCAAATTTCTAGAGTGATTCTGAGGAGAGAAGAAGATGTCATTTAGGGGGTGAGAAATGTTGAAAGATCTTTGCATCAGGCAGTTTGGGGTTAAGATGTGTAGTAGAAAAGAATCAGAGACTTCAAGTTAAGTGGATTAAAGGTTTATGGAAGAAAGCAAAATCCTATGGCGGATGGTTATTGAGGGAAATTTTGGTACAATTGATGGAGAGCTTATATTCCAAAGCGGTGACAAGACCGCATGGGACGGGGGTGTCAAAACATTATGCATTGGAGGGGATAGTTTTCATAAATGCATATAGTGGAGAGTTGATAATCGGGAGAGAACCAGTTTTTGGATATATCCTTGGCTCAGGGAGGAAGCCTAGGAGCCAAATTTTTGCGGATTTTTGCGACTGAACAATACAAAGATATTTTAGTCAAGGAGTCATATAGAGAATTTGGGGAAGCAAAGGAGTGGCATGGAGAGGTACTGAGAAATCCTAACAATTGAGAAATAAATGATTATGAATCTCTCTTGAGGTAACCATCTTCATATCTTTCAATGAGAGTGATGATTAACCTATTTGGATCCTCAACCCAATAGGAACGTTTACAGTTGGGTCCTATAAATATTTGGTTAAGAATGACTCGTTGGAAAGTGAATGAAGTTCCCTTTTTCAGTAAATTTGAAAAGTGAAAGCTCCTTCCAGGATTGCTTTCTTCGTTTGTGAAGTAGGACGTGAATGTCTTTTTACCATTGACAAGTGGATGAGAAAGGAAAAAATTTAGGTGAAGAGGGTGGAGGAGACTTTTGACCATATTTTACTATAATATCCCCCAACGTATGATTTATAGTGTATAACGTATGGGTTGTTGGGAATTATCTAGGTAATGGCGAGTATATAAGAGAGTAGATATGGACATGGAAAGTGTCAGTGGTCGAGAGAAACATTTGGGTCACATTGTCCTTGTAATCTTTTGGGTGGTGTGGAGAAAAAGTGGAAGAGGATTTCGATAGGTTTAAAGTTAGATGGTTTCAAACCCTAAGTGTTTTCTTCATGAGTAACCTTTTTTACTCTATGGAAGATTCAAAAAACCTTATTAATATCTTGTTGACAAGTAAATATTTTTTGTATATTGGTTAACCCCTTGGTCTTGTAATTAACGATACATTCTGTATTTTTTATTTAAGAAAAAATTGATAATGAGAAAACCCCTCTACTATATCCATTCGAGTTACAAGTCGAGTGTCTCGTTGATTAACATTCCCCTCGATGCCCCTACTAATGGGAGGACTGCCCATTCTTTAAATCAGCACTCTCATACGGTATGAACTAGCAAGCAATTGACCTCTTTTTTATCATTTCCTGTAACAACACTATGTCCGGAGTTACCCTCAAAATAATCTCTTTTATCTATTTTCTTTTCAATGCATTGCCTATGCTATTAACATTCGAGCTAACCAGTCTCATGTATAACCAGTTCACAACCTTTTTTTCCTTAATCCAAACATCTCCTCTTTATGCTATTTTCCTAATCTCTAGTACCACCTGTTTTTCCTGTGGACATATGCCTTAGGCGGTACCGTCACCCTCACTTCCTTTCCCATATCACCCATAAAGCTAAAGTACAATTTGTTCATGTGGTTGTTTGGATTTTCCTGATCAAGGTTGTTTGGGTTCATGACATTACTGTATTCTCTTGATTTACAGGTTGAAAACCATATTCATGTTTGCTTGGGGATCGGGTAATATACCTTTGCCTATTAGTTCCATACTCTCATCGGTTTTTATAAGTGAATATAAAAAAAGGTAAGTTAGGAGAAAGTATGAAGGTAGAACAGTTACCAGGAGACTCTAGGTCTCAAGTATCCATTCGAGCATTTATCTAACTCACCATTTATCTCCAGCTTAGCACTCTGAGAATACTGTTCATCTATGCCCTTACCTTGCCACATCTCTGATTTATTATCTGTAAACATATACTTTTGGTCTTTATTATCTGATCTTTTATAGATTCCTTCTAATGGATGGTCCCTTGGTGCTTTTAAATATTACACTTTTGTCACCTCGAAAAGAAAATCCTGTGGTTAAAGCAAGAAAGGACATGATTCTTTTTATATATAGGAACACATGTTAATAGAACTGTTAGAATACCCATGGAGCAAAAGCTTTCAGGAAACTAGTAATGAATTTGATCTCATTTAGTTGTTTTTGAATCACGAATAGTTAGTGTTGTGCTCAAATTCTTCCACTCGATAAATGTTGCCCTCCTTTTGGACTTCATGGGAAGAACCATGCCATGATCACTTGTGCTTCATTATGGCGTATCACAATCTTCATGAATATGTTCCTCATGTATCAA
Source organism: Carica papaya (assembly GCF_054855325.1). Taxonomy (NCBI): domain Eukaryota; kingdom Viridiplantae; phylum Streptophyta; class Magnoliopsida; order Brassicales; family Caricaceae; genus Carica; species Carica papaya. The sequence goes on along the minus strand of NC_142309.1, from coordinate 5,149,798 downwards.
ATCTAAAGTCCACCCTGATCTCAGAAATTTGTTAAAGTTTCAACTGATATAACAACCACATGTTATTCTGGATTTCATTGTTGCTTTTTTTGATTAAATTTTTTATATTGGTTATAGAAGCCAGCATTACTTTTTTCTTACAGAAGACCTCTTTTAGGGTTGCTAATATGAATTGGTTTGTTCACAGGGCAACATTACTAGAACCAATCACATAATGTGGACGATGGGAACAGATTTTAAGTATCAATATGCACATACATGGTTCAGAAATATGGACAAGCTCATTCATTACGTGAACCTGGTAATTTTGCTCAAACCAGTGTGCATTTTTCTTGTGCTGGTTTTAAACATGATTACCATACCAACAGCGTTTAAAGTCCAGGAATTCCTTAAAAAAATTAAGTTTTTTGACAGTTTGAAGGCTGAGCAGGAAATTTCTATCACCAACGGAGATTATATCGTCAAGGTTGACTAATGAGTATATCCACATATTTGTCGTGAAATTGTCACTAAAAGTTGATTGTGATAAGATAGAGGTGTTTTGAGGGTTGAGGTGGTTCAACTAGATTTTTATTTTCAGTTTGGACTTCATTGTCACTTCTGTCAATGCATTCTTCTATACATGATGTGGTTAAATTGGATTTGATTGTATATTTTCTCACGACATGACCCATTCCTCTACCCATAATGGTATCTAAGTGGCGTCTTTTCTGAATGATTTTCATTTTTATGCTTTTAGGATGGACGTGTCAATGCCCTTTACTCCACTCCTTCCATATATACTGATGCAAAATATGCTGAAACAAAATCTTGGCCCCTCAAGACTGATGACTTCTTCCCGTAAGTTCAATTTCTTACTGCTTCACATTTTGTTTGCTTTTTTTTATCTCAGCTCAGAAATTGACACAGTTGTGATTACAGTTATGCAGATCGTGCAAATGCATACTGGACCGGATACTTTACAAGCAGGCCAGCTATTAAAGGCTATGTCCGTACACTGAGCAGCTATTACTTGGTATTATTCTTCAAACATTTTAAGTGTATATGTATAATCAAACAATCAAAGTCTAACGGCAGTTTTTGGTTATAGTAACTGTGTTCACAATTCATGTGCATTGTGCGCATGTTGATTTATATGCATGTATTTTTTACATGGTTAGGCAGCAAGACAACTGGAATTTTTCAGAGGGAGAAGTGAAACTGGTCCTAATACAGATTCACTGGCAGATGCTTTAGCAATTGCTCAACATCATGATGCAGTGACTGGCACGGAAAAGCAACATGTGGCTAATGATTATGCAAAAAGACTATCAATAGGCTATGTGGAGGTACATATTAAGTTCTTAAGATTTGTTTTCTTTGTTTATGTTAGGATATAAATAATAGAGTTGAAGGTCTTTTTCCAGCTTAAATCTTTGGGAGTGATTGGTCACTTAACTAAATTATTTCGTATCTTATCAAATTAAGGAGTCCTGGGTATACCATCTGAACGCTTATCCGATTCTATTATCATTCACCTATTTGTTGCACACAATTGAACATTTGTGCATGATCGAGACTCATGGTCAGCTATAAACACTGATATTGGATTTTTCTATTAGTTTAAGCTTTGAGGAGAATTAGCTAGCTGACCAAATTATTTCACTATTTTAATTTTATTCATTTTTTTTATTCTTTGTGCAGGCAGAAAAAGTAGTTTCATCTTCACTTGCCTGCTTGGGTAATTCTGTGCCGCCTACTGGCTGTGAGGAACCAACTACAAATCTTCAACAGGCAAGACTATGTGTTTACTTAATTTTGCAACTCGATTTGCTTTTTTGCTTTAATAGCTTCAAGTTTATGCAATCCTTACAATGGATGAACATGTCAGCTGCAGCATCCTTATCAGTAATAGCCATTAACCATCTTCTGAACACTTTATAGAGTGGATGGCTCTTGCCTTTCATTATATTGTCCGTTCTCTGCATTAATCTAGTTTTAGTATTCTGAATCTGAACTTCAGGTTTTTACATGCATGCTTTTTATGTTAATTTATGAATGATTATACTTAAACTTTCTAGAGATCTGTCTTAAGAGTCTACTAGAAACTTTAGAGCAATAAGATTGTTAAATTGGAAGTTCATGATTTTAACAGCTTATAATACCTACAATTTTTATACATATCTTGTATCCAGTTTTTCTTAATCTTTCCCCTCTACATCGAGTTTTACTTAACAGAATATTGAATTAATGCAATATTTCAATATCAGAAGGGAAAAAATTTGCCTGAACTGTCTACCTCAGTTCATGTGATGTCCCTATGTGGGCCTTCATGGTAGATGTTAGACAACTTGTTTGCCAAATTACAAGGCCGTATTACTATTCACCTTGCGAATAAAAGGAGAGAAAAAAAAATTGACCGAAACATTGCTTTTTTCTATTGAGAGTTGCACTTTTGCCATTCTGGACCTATTTTACTGCCGAAATTGTTTAATTTTTTTATAATGAAATTGTCAAAATGAAAAAGGCATGGGTAGGTTGTGCTATTCTGAAACTTTACAGGTTTGAGATTGTTAAATTGGAAGTTTTTGTGATTTCACAGCTTACAATGCCAACAAATCATCATTTACAGATGTCTCTTATCTAGTTATTGTTAATCTATTTCTCCTTTATGTCAGTATTGTATACACCAGAATATCTGGTTATTCTTAATCTAACTTAATGTTAGGAGTTAGACTCCTTGTTAACAAAACTATAATGCCCCATTTTTCTCGGCCGTACACAAAAAGTGAATGGAAAAAAATCAACTGAATTTTCCTTTCTGGACCTATTTTGTTATCCTAAATTATTTACTTTTTGGAGAATTTCTTGTCAAAGTGCAATGACATAGATAGGTTGTGCTATTCTAAAACTTTTTCTTATGATGTTATTCTCAATGTTATTGGTGATAACAAAAAGACTTAACCAATTTATGAATTTGGCTTGCAAGAGATATATTAGAGGTTTCCTTCTCGATTTTCATATGAATTTCAAGGTAAAAGGAAGTGTGACTGAACAGTTTTTCTTTCTTTTCTCAGTGCCCGCTTCTGAATATAACTTACTGTCCTGCATCAGAAATTGACTTGTCTCAAGGGAAAAACTTGGTAAAGATTGTTAACAAAAAATAATAGATTATATCAATTCCTATAAGCTTAAACTTTTGAGATAATGGGTTCTATTGAAAACTTTGTCCTTTTGGGATAATCAGTTCAATATATTTTATATAGATTGAACCGATTATCCCGAAAACTTAAGCTTATAGGAATCAGACAATCTCTTATTTATATGTTAACAAGGATGATACTTCCTGTACTTGTTTTTTTAGCTTGTGCCTAGATATAAGCTTCCCATCTGTGTAATTTGTAACTTTTTGGCTTCTTCTTTGTAGATTATCTTGGTCTATAATTCTCTGGGATGGAAGAGAAAGGATGTGGTTCGCATTCCTGTGAGTTACCTCTCTTCTATACTCTTCAACCACTTTGTTTTGCATGTAGAAAGACATTATATGTTAATCTTTAATAAAACATTTTAATCTTTGTAGTCGCTTGGTATTGTAATTATCATGTGCATACAACTCATTTAGCTCTCAATAACAAAATGATGATGCTGAATTTGTTCGTGCATTGTAACATGACCATGGAAATAGATTCAACTGCTCAGTTTTGATATATATGCTCCCTCATAACATTTTGTAGGTTGTCAATGAAGATGTTACAGTTCATGATTCTAAGGGAAGACAAGTTGAGTCACAGCTTATTCCAGTTGCTGATGCCTATGCAGGCTTAAGGAGCTTTTATATTAAGGCATACTTAGATAGAACACCAGCTAGTCTACCTAAATATTGGCTTGCATTTTCGGTCTCTGTACCACCTCTTGGCTTCAGCACTTATACCATATCAAGTGCTAAAAGGGCAGGTTTGCTCCTCATGTTCTGTACTTACCGACCTCAATAATTTTGTCAGTAACAAATAAGTATTTCATTTCTTAACCTATAATAAGTTTGTCATTCCTGTGTTTACCTTCTGATTATAGGTGTTCCTTCAGTTAAATCATCTGTATACAGATCCCGAAGGGGTGGAAAATCAATTGAAGTTGGTCATGGAAATTTAAAACTCACTCTTTCAACAGAGCAAGGAGAAGCTATCAACTATGTCAATAATAGAAGCTTGGTATGTTATGCATTATCAAATATGTCAATAACAGAAGCTTGGTATGTAATCCACCTTACTGTTGAAATGCTACTGTCTGCATTATGCTTTTTTCCTTGACCATCAATTGCAATGTGAGACTTCAACCATTATTATATCAGTTGTGCTAACTTTTAGTAATATTTTTCTTTGCTATAAAACCTCCATATTGAATGACAATAATACTAATAAATAGATGTGGAGAAATTGACAGCAGAGCTAATGCATTTTGTTAAACTTTTGAAGGTCAAGGACTCAGTCAAACTATCATACAATTTTTACCGTGGATATAAAGGAAGTCAAAATGATACTCAGGTAGACAGAGAATTTTCTTATTCTCTTACGTGTATTGCAGATGAATTTTCGTTATTCTAAACTTGTGAAAATGACTAGATATTATGCTTTATTTAAAAGTTTCTAACTGGTTACGAATTTTTATAATTCCAAATTTTGTAAAATAACCCTTTCCTGAGTCCTCTGTATTTTTTGGGTATTTTTTCTAGAACTCAGGGGCATATATTTTCCGACCAAATGGAAGTGTTGTCATAAATCGAGATGAACAGGTGAGTAATGATTCCTATTTAGCAACAACTCTGACATAGATATAAGTATTGCAGTTGCATTTTTAAAATTTTATTTTAAATCTCAGATTCCGTTGACTATTGTCCGTGGGCAACTAATAGATGAGGTGCATCAACGGATCAATCCTTGGATATTTCAGGTGCCTTACTCGTCATGTGGTAGTTAGAAGTATATTGTGGTTTCCATGTCATGCAGACTTCTTTATTCTGTTCACTAAAAAGCAACTTCATTTAAACACACAAATTCAATTTAGAAATAAGTTCTGTTAACATCTTTCGAGGAATGTGTTTGCAGTGCATTTGTATGGTTATCTTTGGGACTTAGAGACCTGAAATTAAATAGAAGTTCTAAAATGAAATGGCTTTCTTTATTTCAAAAAAAATGAAATTTTTTACTGGTCTCTTTTTATTACTTCCAGAAATGATAAGAAAAGGTATCAATGAACAATCATACAGAGACTTTTATGATATTGTTGTTAAGAAAGCAGGAAAAGAACAAAAGACAAGAAGTACCATGTTCAAATTTGCACTAGAGATTCATCGTTTACTGATGCCAATAATGTGAGATGAAATGCATGCAGATATGGAGGCTTTACAAGGAGAGAGAGCATGTTGAAATGGAGTTTATTGTAAGCTTGCCCACTAGCTGCTTGAAAGCTATCCATACCTTAGTTTGATTACTAGTTATGCTTTTTCAACATAAGAAGTTTCTACTCTTTTTGACTGCTTGTATATATCAGGTTGGGCCCATACCAATTGAAGATGGCATTGGTAAGGAAGTTGCCACTCAAATTACAAGTTCTATTAAAAACAACAAAACATTCTACACAGATTCTAATGGACGCGATTTTATCAAAAGGGTATGTAATATATGTAACACATTTCAAATTATGAAGTCTGATAGTTTTGGATCCTGAATCCCTGATATGTTATATTGATGTATCAATAAGTTGTATCTATCTTCTTCATGTTACCAGAAGCAAAAACAAACAATCTTCACTGGAAGTCATGAATTAGCAGGAAATAAAATTTTCTATCTAGAAGTTGTTCTTTATTGGTATTGAGTACGAGACATTTGGTTAGACGTTTTTCTGGGTATAAGCTGGTTTGACCAGAAAATAAATCATGGAGGTGTTTTTTTTTTTGGAAAAATTGATGAGCTTATAAGTAAAGAAAAAAATGTTCCTGAGAGGAGATTGTATAAAAACCTGATTCTTTGAGTTGATGTTTATTTTTGAAATGTTATTTTACCCAAAAGCAGAATATTCTTTTATACAAGGCACAAGTGGGTGTCATTTATGAAGAAGACTTAGAGATGTATCCAATTAACAATTTATCTTTTTTGCAGATTCGTGACTATAGACAGGATTGGAAACTTGAAGTCAACGAACCAGTTGCTGGAAATTATTACCCTGTATGTTTTTCCCCCTCCACTTTCTTGTATCTGTTGTCCAAGTAGAGAATATGAGAAAGAGTTGCTGATTTCCTTACAGCTAATTCTATGAGAAAGAGTTCTCTTGGTGAACTATAGATTACCGTTGCAATATAGTGGTCTATGACTATGACATTGAAGGGATAGACTTGAATTTGTTAGGGGAAAAGTTTGTGTTTCTTGTCATGAATCCATTCTGTATTTCAAAAGCTGAACCTCCATGTTCTGCATATAAGTTGATGGATGTTGATTGTCTGCTGCCATTATTTAAGGTGATAAAATTGACAGCTAAAGGAGAATTGTGATTATTCTGTTGTAAGATTTTGTTGCTTTTGGTTTCCTGTTCATGCTTTCCTAATTGGATATGGCATTTTCAAATATTAGTTAATAAATTTTCATTTGAATATCAATGAGAATACCCCACCACTGGCTTCACTTATATTATCATATTGTTTACTCAGATTAATCTCGGAATATATATGCAAGATGGTAGTAAAGAATTTTCAATTTTGGTGGATCGGGCAGTTGGAGGAACCAGCATAGTCGATGGTCAAATAGAGCTCATGCTCCACAGGTAACCTTTTTAATTTACCTTCTATCTTGAACTCTCACGCAACTGCTTTTAGAGTAGCCGTAATAACTTAATATGATGAAGCTCATAAGTTTCATATAGGAAGATGTTTGTCCTTATAGCATAACAATGATGTTAATGATTTAAACCACTAGTTGTCTTGATTGTAACTGAGGTTCTTTCGGTCATATAGGAGGTTGCTTCTTGATGATTCTCGAGGTGTTGCAGAGGCTCTAAATGAAACAGTCTGTGTCCTTGTCGATTGCAAAGGACTAACAGTAAGTAGATCTCACCTCTACTTCAAAAGCTGTTCAGTATAGACGAGATTTTCTTTTTCTCCTTTTCTTTCTGGATCATATTGGGAAGTTTTCTTCCAGCTCCTCATTGTAGTTCAGTAGGTTAATTTCCTTGGTTTCTTACAAATACATAGCAGGTATCACTGATCATCAGTGTCTTAGCAGATGCCATAGTTTCATCCCTTATAGGCTTCTAAATGTCAGATGTCTTTTTTTTTTAATTTTTTGTTTTGATCAATTGAAAGCGGAGGCTTCAGGAGCTAAAGCTACATAAATAGAAAATCTGCAATTGCTGCTTTTAAGTTCTTAAAGTTATCTCTTGCCTACAAGTCATGACTGAAATCTACTCTGGCACGAAAAATATCATAACGTGTTAATATAGATCTTTTGAGTCTGAGGCTGTTAGTATCTTCTATATATCCAAAAGCAAAAAGGTTGACATGTCTTCCTAACATACTGGAACTTCTACAGATCCAAGGAAAATACTACTTCAGAATTGATGCCCTGGGAGAAGGTGCTAAGTGGCGTCGTTCCTTTGGCCAAGAGATATATTCACCCCTTCTGTTGGCCATTGCTGAACAGGTGGTAGAATTTTGGGAAAAGAAAAACAACCAACAAGTGTGTTTACTTTAGCCATGTTATTGGCTACTTAACGGGAAATTTCTTGTTCCAGGATGCTGATAATTGGATGAAGTCTCATGTTGCCACTTTCTCGGGAATTGATTCATCCTATAGTTTACCTGATAATGTTGCTATTATTACTCTCCAGGTACTGTTTTAGGCATTGCCATATTCTCTTTCCAATCATACGTTCAAATTAATTACATATGGTCTTCTGGGTGAGATTATAGACAGGAATGACAAGGAATCTTTTGAAATCTCAAACCTCGTAGAAATGTTGCCAAAACATAACTTACCAGCTTCTGAAAATTACCTTCTTTTTTCTCTTATAATGTTTCTTGCCTTTTTTTGAATTATGCAGAAACTTGATGATGGAAAAGTCCTCCTCCGGTTGGCACATCTATACGAGGTGCCTTTTTTCTTTTACTATATTAAATCATTTAAAGTGCATCTTTTTGTAAGCTTCAAGTACGTTGTTTATTATCTCCATAATACTTTACTAACAGTTCTGAATTTGTCTCCCTCACCATATAGTCCACCATTAACATCCTCAATGTACTTGGTTGCATGAGAATTAATTGCTGGGAAAAATACTGCTGTTAGTTTGCTGATATTTTGAAGTAGTCCTCACTCCTCTTCTCTCTTCCTTCTCTGTTTCAGAGCTTCTAATCGTTTTTCTGTTTGAATTCTTGGAATTATGCAAAGGTTGGAGAAGACAAGGATCTTTCTGAAATAACAAAGGTAGAACTAAAGAAGCTATTCCCAGGCAAGAAGGTAGAAGAAGCTGAGTTTGAGACAACAAATTGAATCTTTCTAAATGACCTCTCCATTTGGTTACCTTAAATGATTCATGGCCTTGTTGTTGTGTGTCCCAGATAGATGAAGTGAAAGAGATGAGCTTATCTGCCAACCAAGAAAGGGTGGAAATGGAGAAGAAGAGACTTGTTTGGGAAGTTGAAGGCTCATCCACAGAGGAATCCAAGGTGGTGCGAGGTGGACCTATTGATCCAGAAAAACTGGTCGTAGAACTTGCCCCAATGGAAATCCGAACCTTCATCATTGATTTTGATGAAGATGCATACAATCAGCAGATAGCCGATGCATGAAGTTCGATTTGATTCTTGCTTATTTTAGGAGGCATAAGCTTGAGCTCACTAGTGCTCCACTGCTCTGCCTTCAATTATGGATCATTCTTGTATATAGTCTTGGAACTCAGTCCTCAAACTAATACTTGAGTTGAGTAAAATACAATAATAATAATAAGTTGGAACTTTTTTAATTCCCTTAAATTTTTGAAATAATTGATTATTTACTTTATATTGTATAAATAGTATATCAATATACGGAAGATAATTAATTTATAAATTTTGCATAATATCAAAAGTTAACAAGCATTTTCTCTCAACTCGTACTGTAAGCAAAACTCTCTGAATCTTTCTCGGATGCTTCGTTTTGGTTATTTATAAGTCGAAGAGAAAATTTAAAAATAAATAATTCATGAATTGAACAGTACGATTCTATTTTCGATACTTATGTCGGTTTTATTTCTTTTATTTGCCGGAACCATAGGGAATTTTTTTCAATTAAGAAAGATTAAAATTTTGATATATTATCAAACTTTTTACATCAAAATTCAAATGATTTTGTAGATTGGTATGAATTTTTTAAAAATGCAACCTTTTCAGTCAGTATAGCTTTTTTCGGAATATTTATAGCATTTTTTTTATTTAAGCCTTCTTATTTATTTTTTCAGAATTTAAAATTATCTAATTTTGTAATTGAATAAAAAAATATAAAAATATTTTCTGATAATTTTATTATAATAGATCGGAGATATATACACAAATAGAAGGATATATATATATAAAGTAAGTAACATAAATTTACTTATCAATCTGCTACGTCAATATATATATATATATATATATAGAAAGTTAATTATCTATAATTATACTATTATACAAAAAATATATATATGTTGTAACCCCGTAAAGAATTCATTTACAAAAAAGAATCGTAAGAGAATTCTGTTATAATAATTATTTTATTTTATTTATTTTTTATTTTTTATAGAATTAAATTTTAATAAATTTAATATACTTATTCCATTTAAATAAAATAGAAAACACTTGCAATAATCCTTTTCGATGTTTTTTTTTTATTTTTTATTTTTAATTTTCAATTTTAATTAGATAAAATAATTTAATTTCTAAAAATAAGAATAAGAAGTCTCGTTGGAACATGTGGCAGAAGGAGACGGTGTCGTATGGTGGTGACCGGTGGGAAGACCAACTGAACCGGAGAGCGTATATTTAATTAAATATCGAACTGCGATTTTGTTCGAGGCTGAACGCGAACACAACCAACTCCCTCTCACTTCAGGAATTTTCATGTCCATCTTGCCCTCTCGTACCCAACTCCCCACTTCGTCTTCTTCCTCTGCTGATCTCTCTAAAAATCCCCATCCTGCTAATGGAAACGACCATTTTCTATCTCCTCCCTCCACCCCTCTCTCCCCTAACCACCGCCGCGATATCTCTTTCGGATCGCTTCACATCGCCAACCCTCCATCTTCAACCTCCCTTTCAATTGCCGCACAGATTCCAGGTGATTTCTTTCTTTCTCTCTCTAGGGTTTTCTTATGTTTCTGATTCTTCGCGATAGATTTGGTAACTTTGTCATTATTACTTTCTAATGAGTGTATCTTTAGTTTCTTTTTCTTTTTTTTTTTTTTTGCAATTGTTTGTTCCAACTGTGTGTAACTTAGTCCAAGATTTACGAAATAAACTAGCAGAGCAAAGACAGGTGAATTTGAATAAATTGCTAGTTCATTTATTTGATGAATCATTAAACATATATGATTCTTGATAATCTTTGGTTCTTTTTGCAAGATTTTGTGCTGGAAGCTTGATTTCTTTTTTCCTTGAGTTGTACGGATGGAGTTTGTTGTTAAGAGCATTTTTCCTATTGGGTTTTTTTAATAGTATTAGTGAAGATATTATTTTTTTTCTGACTTTGTTGTACTTAGTCTTTGATTGAGTGTGTTGTCCATGCTGCAGGCCCGTTGGCTCCAGCTGCAGAAGGTTTCAGTCCATCTTCCAAAGAGGTAATAGTACTGATAGTTAAAGGTATAGTTTGTATAAGGTTATAGTAGATGAGACTTAGTTTACATATATATAGATATATATATATTGTATGGAAAAAAGGACTTACTAAATTTTAAGAAACAAGAAGAATCATCAGAACCTTGTTGCTTCATTTTGTTTTTCTATGGTTGCTTATGCTAATTCTCATTGTTTTCTGAACCTGGTAACATACTTGGCTGTGTATATTCACTTTTAACCTTCCCATATTTCATCGTAGGTGACTGAATCGGGGACTCCAGATGGTATAAAATCTTCACCTCACATAGATGCAGGGAGCCATTCTCAGTCCCGCTCAGGTGGGCAACGGGCTCAATCCAAAGGGAAAATATCAGGAGGCACTGTTTCCCTTCGAGACAGGCAGAGTACAGGGCCTAATTCTCAGGGAAGCATGGCACATTCACATTCAGCAGGAAGAAGAGCCCATATGATTAGTGGTAATCATCTACTGAATTTTCATTATAATCCCATTGCTCGACCTCAATCAAGGGCTCCTCCTCCTGCTCCTCCAAGACGTCAATATAAGATAAAGCCCTACAACAAAGATTTGTTCCTTCAGGCAAATTTCAAGTTTATTGTGTTGGACACAGGGAACTATGCTCCTGAATCAATGGATCCTGACAAAAGGTTGCAATGGGAAGACATTATTTGCGTGAGATACTCCACTCCACATCAAGTGCAGTGTCCAATTTGTTTGGAAGATCCATTATGTCCGCAAATAACTTCATGTGGACATATTTTCTGTTTTCCGTGTATCCTACAGTACCTTTTGATGGGTGAGGAGGATCACAAAGGTGATTGCTTTAAGAGATGCCCCCTATGTTTTGTGATGGTGTCTCTAAAGGATCTATACACCATCTATATAGAGAATGTCAAGCAGTACCGTGTTGGTGATAATATAGAATTTATGCTTTTGACTCGACTAAAGGATTCATTCACTCTATCTCGAAAAAATGATCAAGAGATTGGTACCGCACTGTGCTCCAAAGATGAAATATATGACCCCTTTGCGAAGTTTACATTCACATCAGACATTGATCTTTCTGTCAGACAAGCAATATCAGATCTAGATAGCTGGTTGGTCAAAGCAGACTCTGGGCTTGTCGATGATATAGAAAAGCTTCCCTATGTATGTGCTGCCATGGAACAATTAGAACAGAGGAAAAAGCGTTGGAAGGAACATTGGTATTATGAAAACAATATATCTGTCAGAGACAATGATCCTCAGATGGGACCAATATCATGTGCAAATGCTACAAATACTGATCATGATACATGTATCTATGGGCAGAGACCGCAACATACCGATTCTAAAAGTGAACACAAGTGGCCTGGTAACTTATTTCTGGACAAGTCACTTGGAGAGACTAGTTCGAACAAAAGCAGTGACGAGGATCAGTCTTTGGAAGGCCAAAACCCAGTTCTATCTACCTCTTACGATGAAAGCAAGGTTTCACAGAGGCAATCAAATGGCTCCGAAGATATGAAGGACAAGGACTCATATAATTTCTACCAGGTAAACACAAATTGATTGCAGTTTTTGTTTTCTCCGTATACTTTCCCCCTTTTTATAATTTTATTTTCCTGGTACAAGCACATTCATCCTCAGAAAGGACTCTTAGGCAAGATGACTATTATCAATGTCTATTTTTCTAACAGTGCAGCTATTGTAGAAGTGTTACAGAAGAAACATAATGCATCTGTAATACTTTTCCTTTTCCAGTGGATCATTTATACATCCTTATAAAGTGTCTAGTCAATTAGGGAGAATACACCTCCCATCTTTTCCACCTATTTATAATTTATTTTCCAGGTGTAAGCACATGATTTTTATCATCAGCCAGATAAGGTTGTTATGCAGGATGACATGATAATTTCCAATGTCTATTTTTCTAATAGTGCAGCTATGCAGGGAATATCACCGACGAAACATAATGGATCTGTAAATCTTCCCTTTTTATTGGATTTTTCATACTTTCATCAGGCAAATCTCTGTAAAACTGAATAAGTGTCCCTTATAAGATGTTGCTGATGAGTCTTATTAAGCATGCATTATGTTGTTTATAAAGCTGAAGACAGAAGCATGTGCAATGCTCATTAAAAGTTGCTTCTTTACTTTTAAAAATTCTGTTATGCTGCGACTATAATTGATGTTGTTTCTGTCTCCAATCCAAATGCTACATATCAAAACGTTTACTGATAATGTTAAAGATTTAGAGAAGCAAGAGAGGGACAGTGGACCAGAATCCACTCTTTTTCTTGGGTTGTTCTTGTGTGTTTAAGATTTTTCCAGCAACCAAGGAAAATTTTGTTTTACTTTCATTTCTCTTTTTAGATGGAAGGTGTTGAAGAACTTTCAATTCAGGCCAAATCTTTCAAGGTCTCTGTTGAAGGAAGAGGTAGTCTCTTTAGGCTTAGCATCATTGAATTCACTAGAGGAAAGAGATTCAGAATTCTCTTAGGTATAGAGGGAGTGCAGTGGTTGTTAACCAATGCCCGAATTTTGAGAAACCAGCAGACTGTACATAGTCCAAGGGGGAGGAAAATAAGCACTTCCTGATGGCAGGAAGGAGAAATCTCAGGGTCATTTTTTGGGTAATAACAGAATAGTTTTATCTCTCTAGGTGATGAGAATGTTGGTTGGAGGAGATTGGGTCTGGTTGTTGAGAGTCTATCCTCCTTTGTTATGAAAATGTCCATAAAAAACACCAAATTGAAAAAACAGTTGTTAGATGTTGAATAAAATAAAATCGGACTACTAATAAAGTCCCAATCTTTTCCTTATGATTAATAATTAATGGATTAACTAAAAATAAAATTCCTTTCTATTTAAAAGATCTAATTCAAAACCTTTCTGCATTATTTCTTTTCCAAATCTTGAAGGCTTTATTATTTCTTCTATTCATGGTGTTGGGAGAAAGAAAGAGGATTATCTTTTTTAGAGGGGGATTCTCTTTTCTGATTTACGAGTAACTGTGGCTGGAGAGGAATGCAAGATCTTCTTTCTTCAAGGATTGTTTCTCCTTTTCTGCTTCTCTGAGATAGACTGACTCTTTTTTTAGTCTCTTTGGGCTAAGACGCATGGTCTCTATAAAGATTTTTCTTTTATCTACTTTGCATAAAGATTGACTTGTTATTTTCACTGAGTTGTTTTTGTATTCCAGGCCTCTGTTCTTTTCTGTTTAGTTCTTTTTTGGGTGGTCAACTAGTGCTCTGCCTCCTATTTCCATATAATAATACTTTTCAGGAGTGGGATATGATGATGTTGCTAGTATTAAATATTCCACTTTCGTGCCTATTTCAGGCAGTTGATGGCCAGCACATCATTCTTCATCCTCTGAACATGAAATGTCTTCTACAACATTATGGGTCCTATGATGCGCTTCCACACAGGTATGACTAAGAACTATAACCTGTCTATGTCACACGCTATTGAGGAAAGACCATTAAAAGGAGATGAAAACTCTTCCTTTCTTAATTGGTCAAGGAGATCTTGCATTTATGATCTATAGGTGATTGTATTCTCCACTACTAGCTGTGCCACTGTGTTCATTTCAGTCGATCTATGTGCATTATGTTTAGTACTGCTTGTGGTTATTTTTCTCAAGGTTTTCACTAAAGTGTATTAACTGCAGAATAAGTGGAAGGATTTTGCAGTTTGAAACTGTTACTCAGTCAGAGGCAATGAGGAAACGTTATCGTTATCTAAGTCATTTTTCTTTAACCACAGTATTTCAGGTACCTTCTTATTGTCTTTTTTGCATTACTTATAGTTTGCTTATTATTTCTGACTTCTCTAATTATCAGCTTTGTGAAATTGATTTGAATGAGTTACTACCTCCCGATGCTTTGTTACCATTCATGGACGAAATCACAAAGCGTGCGAAGCAGAGGAAGCAACTTGCAAAGAAGGTGGTGGTGTTTATTCTGATATTTTTTCCTTAAAATTTTCCTGCTAATTTTCTTAGCTCAGTATGAACCAGGTTTTCTGGAATAATTTTCCGTGTATCTACCAAGTTTCCATGAATTAATTTAATTAGGATTTAAAGGCATTAAGTTGAGAAAACTAAGGCTAAATATTTTTCACAATGGAAAAACTTATAAGATTTCATGTATTCTGAGAACCTCAATGTAGGTCAGTGTTAGCTTTCCAGTTCTTACAAAGTTTGTTTCTGGCCATGCCTATAATCCCTGCCCTACTTGTCCCAGAGTAAAAAGGTTCTGATGCAGACATTGTTATAGACAGTCTCTGATAAAGAGATTAGATATTTCTTTTTTCTGTGTTCTTTCGTTTTTTGTATGCAAAAGCATAATTTGAGTCTGTTCGTGCTTGTAAAATTATATGCTATGATTATTTTAGGAGTTGAAGGAGAAAATAAAGGCTGAAGCTGCTGCTACTGCACAGTTTGTGCCTCAAGCATCCAGTCTTGGGCAGTCCTCTCGTGGAGATTCTCCAGCATTTTCCATGGATGATTTTGAAGGTATACATGATGTTGACCAAAATCTGTAGACATGATATTTTAAAACTGTGTAAACTTGAAAATCGTTGTCTGGTGATTGCGTTCCGTGCAACTGGTATTCAATTTGTTTTCTGGAATAAATCTCTTATCCATGAGTTTGGCCTTTTCTTGTCATATTTATTTATAAGAGTCAGGCAAACTTTTTGGCTAGTATTTCTTTCAAATAATAATTTCTAATGCCATATTACTCTGGATTAGCACTGGGAAGCTCCACCATGGTATCATCGAGCCCTCCAATTGCTGCACAGAGGAAGCTGTTTTCTAGTGTGACAAAGCTTGGTTTTGCTGCTGGCCATGATTCTCCAGGCTTGAAAATCGAGGAAACTACTGCTCTTCATAATAATGGAGTGACAAATGATTCCACAGGTTTTACTGATGCTGCTTGTCCCTTGCTTAAGTTCTATTTACTGATGTCGATGCACACTTTAACACCAAGGAGCACGATCTGTCAGACTATATGGTTAAGAGTGTGGCTGTGTGTATAAATATTCCTTTGTATGTAATATTAAGGTTACTGAATCTTTTTATTTTTCTGTAGGATCAAGAAATTCAGGTCCACCCTCATTTGCCAACGTAATATCTAGAGAAAAATCTGTTGAGAATTTGGATACACGAAAGATTAACGAAACGGGAAAGAAAGGAAAGAAACATAGCCATGTCCTTCTATCAACATCTGGTGCTCGGAGATATTGAAATGTTGGGACTATATGTCTCAGCTTCTTTTGTCGTATCTTTATTTTAAGGAAATGAATTCGCTGTGGATCAAGTATTGGTAAATAAAAGAGAGAAGTAATAGTGAAAGTGTCCTTTTTTTTATACATATATGGCCTTGCCCTTGGTATAACAACGTGATGGCATTTGTTTTGAAGTGCTCTCCTACAAGTTTTTGGGTTCCTCTCCATGTTGACAATCATTTTGGATGGTTATCCACCTTGACACACGTTATTGGAGGGTTGAGTTTTTTGTTTTTTGCAGGTCCATTCTCTTCTTGATTTATTTTCTTTTTGGCACCAGAGTGACAGTTGCCAGACTTGTGATAAAAAAGATGATAGAGACTTAAAAGAGTGTCACCAGCATCCATCAAGGTAAACTAGTTGTGTTGACTGGTGTTGGAACTTATTGCACGGTGCTGGAGTTTATGGTGTCTTGATTGATTTATACAATTTAGTTGGTTTAAGGAGATTATAGCAAGGTTATGTGTAAGTTTGATTACATGTTTCACCCATATCCCATTGTCAGGTTAGTTGGCCAGGCCTGGATGGAGAGGTTTGTTTAACAGAGAAAAATAGGACCAGAAATGCTTACACAGAAAAATAGATTTGGAAATTGAAATAACTCTTTGCCCGTTGCAGAAGTTTCTCTTCTTCACCCTTGCATCTTCAAGATAAAGATGTGAGAGATGGCCACTCAACACTGGTTTCAATTTTGATTTTAACTTGAAGCTCCATACATGATGGTATTTCTAAGTTTTGGTGTATTATTTTAGATTGTATGGAATTTTGCTTGTGTACAATTGTAGGGTTTTAATTTTTGATTTTGAGTCAGGACAGTTATACTAATATTATTCTTTTAGAAATTAAATGTATAAAGATTTATTGATGAAAATAACGAAAAAGAATTATCTATATTATTCTTCAAATGACAATTGTTTAAAGTAATATTGGACAACTGAATATTTTTAAAAAAAATAAATAAATTATGTATAAATTTAAATTAATTAAATTCATATTTTAAATTTTAAAATATTAAAACAGATATTAAGTAATAATAAAACAAAACACGATACTAAATAATTTAATTGTAATTAAAAAATTTAAGGAAAAAGAAATTACTAGCGATGCGTTGCCTCTGTTTTACCGCCATGGATATATATCCGGAAAAGAAAACGCGTCCGTGTACAAAGATTTGGCTTCAGCGTAAAAGCTGCAACGATGTCGTTTTTCTCAGCCTCAAGCTGCTCTGGTTTTACAATCGATTTTAGATCCCGCAAGAAGAATTGGTAGTGATCACTGATCTCTCTCTCTCTCTGTGGAGTGGGATTTTTGAATGGTGAAAAATGAGGTCCCAGAGTGGGAACCGTAGGCCAACACTTCTACATCTGGTGTGCGCGGTGGCCCTATTCTCTGTTTTTGTTTTCAGTCTACAATCGTCTTTCTTTGCAGGTATTAATGGCTATTCGCTATATCAGTTAGTTTACCTTCTCAAAGAATTGGAAAGAAATTTTAAAAAGAATGCTCATCTCTCTTTACTTATTCAGTCTACATAATTTTTTTCATTTTTTTCATATCTCAGTAAAAGAAAAAGGAAATGGCGGTATTTTGCAGGTGGTGATAGAAAATCCTTTCTCAGTCGGGAGGAAGTAAATATTTTATCTGATTTCCAATCTAGCGTTCAACAATGCGTGGTTAGTTTATCTTTTTTTGTTTCTTTTCTTGGTTTGTTACTGGTGAACTTCCATGTTGCGTTTTCTTTATTAATTACTTCATCCGGAGCTTTACTTAAATTATTTTGAGCTTTGGTGTTAGATCTGCTTGCACTTTCTTGATTGAATCTATTTAGTTCGGGTTATTTTGGTTGAATCTACTTTAGTTCAAGTATTAATACTGCCATCTATTTGCAAGTGTCGCTGATCCCTCTATAGTCTATTCTTTGTTGAATTGGAACTGTAGTAAGCTTCAGTAGCTAGTTGTATTCAGTTTACGATATAGGTTTTTCTAATTTATTAGGGTTTTATGCTTTGTTTGTGGGAGCATCGAGGAACCAAGTTCTGTGTTATTAACCTTTTCTGGCTATAAGATTATCCATGGAAGTATTCTTATTAGTAGTAGTAACTTTGTTGTCGTTAAGTATAAGCTGCTAGTCTGCTAATATTTTACCATAATTCCATAGGCAAGAAGAGGGCTTGGACTTACTGCACATATTGTTGACCATTGCAAATTGATTCTTAAGTTCCCTGAAGGCACTAACAGCACATGGGTCTGTTTCTTTCTCATTCTATATTTACGATTACATTTATTTTTTCTCTTCATCAGCATTGATTTTCTTGCCCTTGATTCCAGTACAATGCACAGTTTAAGATTTATGAACCATTGGAGTATAATTATGATGTCTGTGAAGCAATTCTATTGTGGGAACAGGTTAGTGACAACCCATTCTTTTTGGTAATTATCATTAAGATGATTAGCACTCTGATTTTCCTATGAATGCAGTACCGGAATATGACTACTGTGCTGACAAGAGAATATCTTGATGCACGGCCTGATGGATGGTTGGATTATGCTGCAATGAGAATTGCACAATTGTATGGCCCTGAAATATCTTCTATCACAGTTCATTTGTGCTGTTTCACAACTTATGTTATTTGAACCAGTAGCATGTGTGCTTTTGAGAATTGAAAGCTTCTTTTCATTTATCTTTGCTGTTGCAGGGGAGCTGATAAATGTTACAATCGGTCACTATGTGAGGAACACCTTAATTTGCTTCTACCAGCAAAGCCGCCCTTCCACCCCCGTCAATTTCGCACATGTGCTGTTGTTGGAAATTCAGGAGATCTCTTAAAGACGGAGTTCGGAGAGGAGATTGATAGTCACGATGCTGTTATACGAGACAATGAGGCTCCTGTTAATCGGGTAATTTTGTCCATTATATATAAGTGTTTTATGATAGTGGAGCATTTCATTCTTCAGTATTTTGCATTGCCAACAATAAATCTGTGCTTCAAGTTTCTTAGAACTTTTCTTATGTGAACAATTCTTTTGTTAGTCATTTCCTTTTTTTAAGGAATTTTGTTAGTAATTTCTAGCAAAATATTTTTTGTCTGATTTCACAATTATTCATGTAATAAGCACATAACTTAATGCAACTTATTAGTTTAATACATGCAACTGATATTTTTTGCCGTTTTCTTATCCACTATGATTTTGATGCTCTTGGATGGCTTCTACTTTTAGTAGGTAAGAATTAAGTAATTTATGATTTCTTGTCTTCCATTTATACATGAGCAGAAATATGCTAAGCATGTTGGCCTGAAGAGGGACTTCCGCCTTGTAGTTCGAGGTGCCGCTCGCAATATGGTCAAAATTTTGAACGGGTCTGGTGAGTGTTAACCTTCATTTAGGATTTAGATGAGGCAGTTAAGTAACTATTCCAGGGAATTTTATGCAGTTCATCTATTGATCCAAGTTCTGGGATCTAGACAGTTTAGGTGCATTGAACTTCAAGTTTCCTGTTTCTATTTTCATCACTTTCTGGTTTGCCATATTTGTTTACAATAACTTTAAGGTCCATTTTTTTAAGATACATTATTACTTCTTACATTCTTTGTTACATTATGCTGTGTCAATTGTTCCTTAACATACTTTGTTATTTTTCCTTAATTTACTCAGGGATAATACAACATTTTAGGGTAGAGGATTAAAATCAACTGATCTTTCTTATTTTCTTGTCTAGCTTTTTCTGTACCCTATATATGATATTTTTATCATTGCTCAGAAAAAGGTGCTTAGTTCCATTGATATGATGATCTCTCTTTTAAAGAGCTGCAGCATTTATAGTGGTTCTCTTGTGCAGATGACGAAGTGCTTATAATTAAAAGTGTGACCCATAGAGACTTCAATGACATGATAAAGGTGAG
This sequence comes from Carica papaya, assembly GCF_054855325.1. Taxonomy (NCBI): domain Eukaryota; kingdom Viridiplantae; phylum Streptophyta; class Magnoliopsida; order Brassicales; family Caricaceae; genus Carica; species Carica papaya. The sequence goes on along the minus strand of NC_142309.1, from coordinate 5,129,796 downwards.
AACATGTCTGCAAAGTCAATATTTCTTATCCTCTAGCCAAATAATTCAGTGCGAGAATGGTGTGAGAATGTGGTTATAATATGAAATTGTGTTATAATTTTAAATATCAAGACAAATCTTGTAATTGGGTGTCAGAATTAGACAAGAGTAAACTGAGAACTGAACCAAATGAGAGACTTGATAATATATGTCAGAGAAATGAAAGGAAATGAATTCAACATCATTTATTGGTCAAATGAATGAGCTGCAGGAGTTCTAAACTGCTGCCTTCATGTCTTTGGGTTTTTTTCAACATATGTTCAAGTTTACCTGTTAGAATTTTCCCACTTGATTCCTTTGATTGTTTTCTGGGTTCTTTGGAAAGAAAGAAATGTTAGAGTTTTTTAGGAGAAAAAATTATATTTGTATAAATTAAGAGATAGGGAGATTAATTATTTTGGAACTAGTTTGCTGGGTCATGATATTATTAGGGATGAGGATTTTGGAGATATCATTGACATACTAATTACTTTGTAAATCTCTATACTTACGGGTTGGTACCCCCTCTTTCAGTACCTTGTTAATATTGCATGTTACATTTTTTTTTTTAAGAAAAAAAAAGAATTTGCCCTTTTGATAAAAATACGAGGAGTTAACTATTATTGGTCACGCAATTTGATGCCAAAGTACTTTATTTGAAAGGATTATTAAAACATTTTGCATATTGGCAATCGCAGAGCATTCCAAATCCTGTTTATCTCTTCCAAGGAATTGTGCTGCGCAGAGGTGCCAAAGGAACTGGAATGAAGTCTATAGAACTGGCATTGTCCATGTGTGATATTGTTGATATATATGGGTTTACAGTTGATCCTGGCTACACTGAATGGTAAGTTTATTTCCATTGTCACCAACTCGTGGTGAGTTCTTAGTTATTGTTTCTGAATCTATTGTTTTTATGTAGTAAGACTTGTTACTTGTGTTCTGTACCCTACAAAAACCTGCTGATAGGCAGATTGTCTCAGATACATTATTGCTAATTAATATTTTAGGAAATGGCTTCTTTTTTGCCTTGTTTACATTTTTCCTTCATTTTTCACATTAATTTTCATTGCTGTTCTTAGTCCTATTGTGGTTTTGGTATATCAAGAGGAGCAATTACTGCTGCTTTACAGTTGATGATTTTAAATGTGAATACTTTTTGTAGAGTTTGCAATTTTACAATTATCACCTTATCTTTTCCGCTTTATTACTGATTACATATTTCTTATTCATACTGCATTGCGTGTTGGTTTTACCCCTCAATTTATTATTAACTTTCTTGCAGGACACGATATTTCTCCACGCCAAGGAAAGGCCACAATCCACTCCAAGGAAGAGCTTACTACCAACTGCTTGAGTGCCTTGGTGTATGATATTCTCTTTTTTTCCAGCGATAACATTCTTATATACTTCATTTCTCAAATTTAGATAGCCATATTGGACCTAACTATTTGTTGTCATTTGTTATGCATACTAGGTTATCAGAATCCATTCCCCAATGAGAGCCAAAAGGAAACAAGACTGGTCTGATGTGCCAAGCCCAGAGTATATTAAGAGAGCTCATGAAGTTGCCTTGCACTTAAAGAGGGCTCAAGCTGGTAAGGCTGGTGAATCTGGACAATTTGGCAATTGCAAGGTTTGGGGCAACGCAGATCCTGACAGTGGACCAATATCAGGATCTCCAGACATGAGTGAAATTCGGAAAAATTCAAATTACAAGAAATGGGAGATTATGCCTTTTGAGAGTCTCAGGAAGGAAGCAAGGGATCACTATGTTCAAATGGAAAGTGTATCTTTGTACAAAATGGATGGTAATAAATTGGATGATCTTGTGTGCGTGAGACATACTTCAAAATCGAACTTGTAATTTCTGCAGACACATGATTCTTGCTTTACTAGCCATTTGAAGAAAGGAGTCAGTTTTTTTATTGAGAAGATTACCGGAAGATGTAGCTCAATTCAATGTAGGAGGTGACACAGCTATAGATTTTGTTGTTAGGTTTTTGTTTATTGTTTGAAATGTAAAATGCAACAATATATAGCTTGCATTCTTTTTTAAACTTTGTGAGGCCAGGTGATATTGAATGTAATGCCCTGTGCAGGGTTTTTGGGTCACTGTCACCATTTGCAGTTCTTGAAAAGCTTGAAATTCTTTGGGGGGTGAAATACGTTTAAGTGAATATTTTATACAGAACAAAACTCTGATAATACAGCATTTCACTTTTGTCTCTATAAAACCCTAATTTGGTAAAAAGACTAATGTGATTTGAGTGAATAATTATAATGTGTAACACTTGAAATATATTTTTTTTTTATAATTTAAGATTTTATTTTAAATGTAATAAAATAATTTTTTATTTTTTATTTTTAATTTTAATTTAAAGTAAAAAATAAAATAAAATTGATAGATGATGAAATTGAAAGCAATTTTGGGAAAAATATGTAAAAAATTAGGTTTTTAGGGTATTTTTGAAAGAAAAATCGAAAATCATAAATCAAAACGCAATTTAGAAAAAAAAATTATCACGTAGAATGTCTGGTTAGCAGTCCCGACGAACCAGGACGCGCCACGTGGCAACAGACGCTGATGCGGTGCCACGCGGGCGATCTGCATACCTGCAATCGAATGGTTCAGGTCCGTTCTCACGCGCACAGATGGCCTGGATGCGCTCCCTCCCAAACGCGATCGAACGACCAGATTTAAACGCGATCAGACAGTTCAGATTAGATCACGATGGACAGTCCAGATTAGATCGCAATGAACAGTTCATATTCACTTTTTATTTAATTGCGGTTAGAGGGTGCAGATCAAACGCGATAGACGATTCAAATCAAAACGGACGGATATAAATAACTCTCATTTGCACCAAACTTTAACCCTAGCCGATAGAGCCCCTCGCCGGAGAAAAAGACCTGTCCGCCGGGAAGTAGACCACCGCCACCCGTAGCCGCACCGGAACCCTTTTCGACCACCAAAAATGGTAAAAACTTTTCTTTTTACTCAGAATTCAATTTTAAATAGACTCATGGTCAAATCAGAGCAAAATGACTGGTCAATTAGCCGGAAAACGCGGGAGAAGTCCGGTGACACCGCCGCAGAAAATTTCACAAAACACCTCCGATGAGACCCTTTCCAATTCCTGTTATGTGTAATTTTCTACCGTTATGATTACTGTGTCCTTCTCTACAGGTTGACCGGAGCAAAACACCCAACCATAACGTGAGCTAGAGGAGCCGCCGCACCGAAGAGCCCCGCCGCCGGTGAATTTTAATTTTTTGTGTTTTTTCGACCAACTGAGTCCCTTTAACGTGTTTTCTCGCAGGGATCGATGCAAAATCAGCCGAATTCGACTGAAAATAACCGACCCGAGGTGGACCACCGATGAAGCACGGCAGAGCCGCCGTGTCAGAATTCCGAAATTGGTCAAGTGGGTCCCGGGATTGATTTTGTGTTTGTTTGGGACATTTGTAGGTACTATTAGCGCGTTTTAATTTCCGAAGAAAAATTCTGGGAACCCGAGAATCGCCCGTATGCGCAGTCGAACAGCTTAACTTTTCGGACATCAAATCGAATAAGGATCTCTCACCTCATTCCCTATCATAAAATTGAAATTTAAATAATAATAATATGGTATTTTGTGTGAATTTAATAAATGTGCATAATTAATTACGGATTGCCAAAACTGAAAATTGTTCTCTGTTGATTTCTATTTATTTATTTTACAGTTTAAAAGTATGATAGTATCTAATTTATCAATTTTATGGTTTGAATGCATGTATTGTTGCCTCACGTGATCATCATTTAGTTAGAAAATTGAGATATGATTGTATTCTTTGATGCATGTTTGTTTGCTTATGTGACTATGGTTGATTTAGAAAATGGAGACTAACGGAAAACAAAAAAGTTTTGTGGGAAAATGAATAAATGAAAACGGCAACCTTACTGGATATCTTGGGAGATGGTGGACGGATTGGGTATATAGGGAACCCTACCATGAACGTTGTCTCATACCGAACGGGAAATGGAAACATGATAATTTGGCGCTCATACCGAACAGGGTATGGGGACGGCCTACTCTACTCTCATACCAAACGGGGTATTAAGCTTTAATAATTTGGCACTCATACTGAACGGGATATGGGAATAGCCCATAATTGAGATTGTTAAATAAAAAGGTTCGCGTGTAGCGGGGACATCCCTATGAACCCCCATATATACTAGTAGGCTGGTAAAAAAAGTGACAGTTATTGTTTGATTTATTAACGATATATATAGACTTGTGATATGTGTTATGTTACTGATTTTACATGAAACTATGATCTATATAATATTAATTGTTTGCATAGGTTATTTTTATAAATCTCATTACGGTAAGTGAACGGTAAATTATTTTATTTATGATAAATGAATTTATTTAAATTAAGTGTTCCATTAGTATTTTGATTTTATACCAACATTTACTTCTGTGTCGGTGATATAGTGTAATATCCTTACTGGACTAGTGTAACTCATCTTTTATTTAACTATTTCAAATTAAGAGAACCAGGTTCTAGAGTCCAATCCGCAGGAGGATTGCGAGTAGATGCTAAATTTCTTTATTTCTCGTTTATTTCCTTATTCTTATGTTTCTTTCAAAAGAGTGAATTTTGTAACGTTGTTTGTTACCTTAACTTATTTATGTAAGGAATGTAAACGCTGAATATTTATTACGCTTCTGTATTTTAATTATCTTTTATTTCTTTTGTATATTTTTGGGATCTTTACAGTAGATTGCGAGTAGATGTTAGATTTCTTTATTTTTCGTTTATTTTCTTATTCTTGTGTTTTTTTTTAAAGAGTGAATTTCGTAACGTTGTTTGGTATTTTAAGTTATTTGTGTAAGAAATATAAATCTTGAATATTTATTACACTTCTGTATTTTAATTATCTTTTATTTTCTTTGGATATGTACAGAATTTTTACAATTATAATGTGAAATATCCGGCAAAAAGATAGGTTTATAGAGATATTTTCCCTAATAATTGTATGTATATATATATATATATATATTTCCAGCATGACGGGATCCTGCAAGGTTTCTCAATCTCTTAATTTTCTTGATTCTCAATCTCTTAATTTTCTTGAAAGAGAAAGGCAACCTTATCCATTCAATGACCATAAAATATCTTCCCATAACCATTCTGCTATAAATTGTATCTATCACCCTGTAAAAGAAAAACTCAAACTTACTACTTCACTACTAAACCTAGCCAAGAATCATCAAAATGCAGTCTGCTTTGTTCATTTCCCCGCCTACTCTCCCCTTAACACCTTCAAAAAACTTCTCCCAACAGACAATCTCCCCTCCAAGGCTATCTGGATCCGTTGCTTCTCGTCGCTTTTCAACAAAGGCTACCACACCCTGTGAAACCTCAACAGTCGATTACAGCTCTGCGATCTCGTGAGTAAACTTTCTTTTTTCTCTTATGTTTCTCTTATTCATAGTCCGAGAACAACTAAAGAACAATCTTGTCAAAGTTGCAGTCCAGATCTTATCTTCAGCTTCGATTAATATAAAGCCTCAGTTTTTACTAAATACAGTATTCTTCAGTGTGTTTCCAGCCGAGGCATGTGAAACAATTGGTGGAGATGCATGTTTGGCAGACATATTCCCTGAAGTTAAGCTCAACCCAGAAGCCAGTTCAAAGAGAATTGCTTCAGAGCCCTTTGACAGAGACTATCTTGAGTACAACGATCCAAAAACGTATTAACTAATCTCAATTATTCTCATATGTGCATGAATGATGTGCAAGGTTCTATAGATTTACAGATGGTTTCACAGACTAATTATAAAATATGTATACTACAGGGTTTTCCGAGGAGAAGCATGCGATGATCTTGGAGGAGAATTCTGCAGCCCTGACTATGAGAGAGGAGCCTAGTTGGAGGAACCAATTCATGTTAGAAGTTACTGAACTTGTTAATGTATAAGCAATAGAAGTGTGGTGGATGTATATATTCATACCCCATGGCCTGTATTTATATAACTATCAGAGTTCTCTTAATTACAATAGTAAACTTCTGGGAATTTTGTGGGGATACTAAATCAAAACCCTCTTTGCCAACATGTGGCTCCAAAAGTATCAAAATGTTCTAAGAATTTTCGTTAAGTTTTCCGAACGAGAAAGATCAAAGTAGAGATTATAAGCCCGAAAGAGAACATATGAATTACGAATTGTTTCTTCTCTGGGTATAATAAGATTGTTTTTCCAGAAAAAGGGTTCGCATGAATTTGAAATATGTGTCTCCAAATGCTAACTATAAGAATTGAATCTGATGAATAGTCAGAAGTAAGAGTATTAACCCATTACTGGATTAACCATTATTGATGATATATTCTAGACCCATCAAATAAAAAAGTAAAGTGTAAATAAATTGTTCACAAATTTCATTGGTAACTACATAACATAATAAAACTTCAAAGAAAAATGACAGTTTAATTTCAAATCAATTACGTACCCATTACGTTCATAAAATTGAAAATAAAATATAAATTGATTAAATTATATATTAAAGTTTGTTATGTGTCTTCTCGCCAAGAGATTGTATTATATAGCATGTATGTGCGACTTGATCAATGAAATGTTCAAATTTCTTGTAGAAAATAGAAAACAGCAATGCTTGTCATAAGCTAATGTGTTAAATCCCAGTATTTACTTTGATCTGAACCAGTTAAAAACAGAGCTGAGACCAACTCAGAAACCTCCTGATGCACCCAATTCATAAATTTCTCACCTTTCATATTTTACGCGCGCGTTCCTACTTCTATGAGACCATGTTACAGAGCCAATGCACTCAAAAACCTTACTTCTCTCAAAAACCTTCACCCAAATGTTCAGACCACAGTCGACGCCCGAATCATCAAAACGGGTTTCGATCCCAGCACCTGCCGCTCCAATTTCATGGTCGAGAACTTCCTCAGAGAAGGTAAACTCTCTCAGGCACGCCAACTGTTTGATCAAATGCCTCACAAGAACACAATCTCCAGAAACATGATGCTCTCGGGCTACGTGAAATCAGGGAATCTCGTTGCTGCCAGGGAGTTGTTTGATACCATGTCTGATCGAACTGCGGTTACATGGACGATTTTGATTGGTGCCTATGCGCAGACTAATCAGATTTCTGATGGGTTTAAGGTTTTTGGTGAAATGTATAGGTGGGGAACAGTGCCGGATGATGTGACTTTTGCAACTCTTTTATCTGGGTGCAATGATCCCGATGTGGTCAATGAGTTAGTTCAAGTTCATGCTCATGTTGTTAAGTTAGGATATGATTCATCTCTCATTGTCTGCAATTCTTTGGTTGATTCTTATTGCAAGATTTATGATCTTGACTCGGGTAGTTTGCTCTTTAAGGAAATGGCTGAGAGGGATTCTGTAACTTTTAATGCACTGATAACAGGGTACTCAAAACATGGGTTGAATGAAGAAGCTATCAGCGTTTTCTTGGAAATGCAGAGGTTGGGTTTCAAGCCTTCAGATTTTACATTTGCAGCAATTCTTTGCGCTGTGGTTGGGTTAGGTGACTTACCCCTGGGGCAGCAAGTTCATGGTTTTGTGGTGAAGATGAACTATGTTTGCAATGTGTTTGTGGGAAATGCATTGCTCGATTTCTACTCAAAACATGATTGTGTTGTTGAAGCTAGGAAGCTTTTTGATGAGATGCCAGAGGTAGATGGTGTTTCTTATAATGTGATCATCACGGGTTATTCACGGATAGAGCAATATCAAGAGTCCCTTAAGTTCTTCCAAGAATTACAGTGTGCTGGATTTGATCGGAGCAACTACCCATTTGCAACGCTGTTGAGCATAGCATCTAATTTGTCAAACCTGCAAATTGGTCGACAAATTCATTCCCATGTTGTTATGACAGCAGCTGATTCAGAACTCCTGGTTGGGAATGCTTTGGTTGACATGTATGCCAAATGTGACAGATTTAATGAAGCTGAAAAGATATTCATGAATCTGGCCCACAGAAGCACAGTTTCTTGGACAGCCCTGATTTCAGCTTATGTTCAGAAAGGACGTCACGAAGAAGGCCTAAAGCTGTTCAATGAGATGCAAAGAACTGGTGTAGCAGTAGACCAGGCTACCTGTGCCAGCATCTTGAGAGCGTCTGCAAGTTTGGCTTCAATGTCACTGGGAAGACAACTCCACTCATTTATAATCAGATCAGGCTTCATGTCAAATGTTTTCTCGGGAAGTGCACTTGTTGACATGTATGCAAAATGTGGTTCCATTAAAGATGCAGTTCAAATCTTTCAGGAGATGCCTGAAAGGAACTATGTTTCTTGGAATGCATTGATCTCAGCCTTCGCACAAAATGGAGATGGTGAAGCTACCTTCAATGCATTTGAAGAGATGATTCAGTCAGGTTTCCAGCCAGATTCAGTTAGCTTCCTCAGCCTTTTAACTGCTTGCAGCCACTGCGGGCTTGTCGAAAAAGGATTGCAACATTTCGAGTCCATGACTGAAATCTATGGACTTGTTCCAAAAAGAGAGCATTATGCATCCATGGTAGATATGCTGTGCCGAAATGCAAGATTTGTCGAGGCAGAGGAGCTAATAGCCAAAATGCCATTCAACCCTGATGAAATAATGTGGTCATCAGTCTTAAACTCTTGTAGAATTCATAAAAACAAACAACTAGCAGAGAAAGCAGCAGAACAGCTTTTCAGTATGACAAAGCTTAGAGATGCGGCTGCTTATGTCGGTTTGTCTAATATCTATGCAGCCTCAGGTCAATGGGAGAGCGTTGGAAAGGTGAAAAAGGCCATGCGAGAACGTGGAATCAAGAAGGTTCCAGCTTATAGCTGGGTAGAAATCAAGCACAAGATTCATGTATTCTCAGCCGGGGATAAGCTGCATCCACGGAAGGAGGAAATTATGAAAAAGATTGATGAGCTGACAAATCAGATGGAGAAAGAGGGATACAAGCCTGATACAAGCTGTGCCCTCCAAGATGTGGATGAGGAGATCAAAATAGAATCCCTTAAGTATCACAGTGAACGCTTAGCAATTGCTTTTGCACTTATCAGTACACCAGAAAAGACACCAATTCTGGTGATGAAGAACCTAAGAGCTTGTACAGATTGCCATGCCGCAATCAAGGTGATCTCGAAGATTGTAAAAAGGAAAATTACCGTGAGAGATTCAAGCAGATTCCATCATTTCAGGGATGGATTCTGCTCTTGCAAGGATTTCTGGTGAGGTTTGTGTTAAACTCCAAAAGGGAAGATTTGATGAATTCATATAGCTGAGAAATAGCCAGACTAGAAATTTTGTCAGAGAAATTGATTTACTTATTCACTTGTATAAACTGTGGGTCCATAACTCCATCACACAACAATTTTTCCAGTTTATTTTCCTATTACTCAACTAGAACATGTACCCTTGATATCAAAATCTACATAAATTTTTATAGCAATAATAGCTCTTTTGCCGTTGGTGGATAATTCAGCAGTAAAAATACTTTCAGATTAACTCTCACCTATTGGTGAAATTCTTTCCTTACACAATCATATAGATACATTCTCTCACATTAATGTTAATATGTTCAAAACTTTTTCAAATTCATAACTCTCAGCCTGAGATGATTCCAAGTAAAAGCTGGGCAAAAGCAATACTCATAAAATTTCATACATTCGCAATTTTCATTATACAACGGGCTTCCGGTAGATTATTCATGGGAAACAACCTCAATTAAGATTAGAAGACACGACAACATGCTCTAGATTTTCTCCTATTAGAAAAAGATACTATTAATTATAGATAATTTCCTTGGAAAAAAAAAAGCTAAATAAAGTGAACTGAAACAAAGCTCAGTGGCTACAACACTTATTGGAGGGAAAGATTGTTTGCCTAACTAAATTTAAAAAGCAATATAAGATTTGAATAAATAACTACTATTACACCCAAATACGCAAGATTGACAGGGGAAGCAAAAACCTCCATCAACACAGATTTTATTCATGATGATGCCAAGCCGTTTGCAGATTCAGCTTCCATATCTAGTTCGGGAAGATCAGATTCGAAGAATGTTGAGTGCAGAGCTCTGACACACTGCTCTGCTTCATTGTCGTTTACAATCAGTGAGATATTGACCTGATCAGTCAAACAGAAACTGCAAAGTCAGACATTTATTGTAATGATGTCACTCCAAATTCTCAACAAAAAAAAAAAGTAGAAGACCTCCATAAGCAACAAATGTGGTGAATATAAGATCAGAATCCAAGCTTCATCCCACCAATTTTAATGGAAAGCCATTTTGTGTTTAACATATTATATTGCACAATACGTCAATGCGAGCAATGATCCCCAAAGGTGACCATTTAAAGTTACTGGATAAGGAAATTTCAAATCATATTCAAATTTTGCAAGATTTCAGAAGTAGTGTTTAGGAAGCCCATGCTATGGTTAGTAGTAAATCCTAAGATAATAGATGTAAAAACAAAAGTAATCAAAGTAGAGTTATGGAGAGACCTTACGTGCACCCTGTGAGATCATCTGAACATAAGCCCATGTTACCGTGAGTAATAAACCCAAAGATAGTAGATGTATAAACAAAAATGAATGATGTAGAGTTATGAAGGAGAGACCTTAGATGCACCCTGTGAGATCATCTGAACGTTGACTCCATTGGTTCGAAGAACATGAAATGCCTACCATAAGAAACACCGAAAACCAATATCACAAGACAGAAATATATGTATTTATGCATATACAGAGAAGATTGTTTGAGACACTAAGCAACATGTAGTACCATATAAACATCAAGACCAAGTAAAGCAGGGAGAACAGTTTAGCTTCATATAGAAACAGTTCTAGCACAGAAAATCACCAAACCCGACTCCCATTTAAAGTTCATCAAGGGAACATCAGATCACATGCCTGTCCAACAGTGAATGTCCAGAAATTTAATAACACAATAAAATCATTTAGTTTGTCCAGCATGACCATTCAGGACGGTCTAAAGACTGAAGGTATTAACACCCGTTCTTCCTCCATTCACAGTAGAAAGAAGAAACAAGGGTCCAGCCATGTGATTAAGAAGTAAATAATATTTCTTCTTTTTTAATCAAAACCTCCAAGCATTTAGAAACTTTTAGGGAACAAAAGAAGAGAAAGAACTGCTAAAAGACCTTTAAAGGAGAGAAAGAGAAAAGGAAATTCCAGAACATATTTTAGCCATAGAATTGAGTCTACTTCCACACAGCAAGTTGTTTCAAGTGAATGTCAGCCAGCCTCACTGCTAAGTGGCAAAGGTGTACCTTCTCCAGTATCAGTGAGGATCTTTGAACATTTCCAATGAGGGAAATGATTGATCTGTGCTGAAGGAGATTAACAACAGCAATCTTCTCAAGTTCTTCCACGACATGATCAAGTTCCTGTCAAAAACAGAAAAATAAGCAGATGAAAATGATTTAAACACTGATCAAGAATATATATTATTCCACAGAATAAGCAAGTTGGCAGAAAACAGGGCTACCATAGCTGCTGTAAATAAAATGCTCAGTTATAGCATATGAAGAACGAAGTCATACGCTTGCCTGCTGAATTAGTTCTCGGCTCCAAAGTTTTGATGGATCCAAGGTCAAGGAAATACTAACTTCACTAGTGGCAACAACATCCACTGATATGCCTAAATCTTCAAAAATTGAAAACACCTGCAAGAGAAAAATCAGGCACACTAGATGAGATACAAGCCAATCATAGAAACAAACAACACAGAACTCAGTCAGATGGTAGCTTCATACCTTAGCAAGGAAACCATATTGACCAAGCATCCGTGTGCTAACAATATCCAACATGGTAACATTACGTTTCAAAACAATGCTTGTTAATACAGCCTATATTCACGAAGATGAACATCAATGGCATTAAGCTATCCTTAAAAATATTTTTTTCGTTCAACAATTTATCACTACAAACCTTACTCATATCTCTTGCGCGGGTGATGAGAGTTCCTGGAGCATTAGGATTATAAGAATTCTTAACCCTAACAGGAATATCACCTTCTCTTGCTGGTCTCATTGACTGTGGATGCAGGACCTAAAAAAGGATAACAACATCAAGGTTATGAATGTCATAAATGTCCTTAATACAAAACCATACATTATTTACAGCCATGTGTTAAGCCTAATCTTGCTTCTATATGTTAACTGCCAAGCCCCAAGCTTGGGGCACTAAACAGCAATTTCTTTTGGGGAGGGGGGGGAGAGGGGTGGTGTAGAGGAGTAAAACATTAAACAAGGTTGAAAATTTTTCTTGAAGTTGCCATTGCTCAAGGGAGAAAACAACATAAAAGATATTGTAAACCACAATGCTATTAGAAGAAATAAGTACCCATTTTACAAATCCCAAAGAGTTGACATGTTGTATAAGTGCTTGGCAGGGGAAGATGATACCTGAGCACCAAAGTAAGCAAGTTCAGCTGCCTCGTCGAATGTCAAGTATGGGACAGGTTCAGCACGTGGATATATGTTAGGATCGCATGTTAAAACACCATCAACATCTTTCCACACCTGTAATGCATCAAATACTTCTCCTTACTTTTATTCTTCGACCACGACTCAATATAAATAACTTCTAACATCCAATACAACAACAATTTCGCTAAAACTAAATTTAATTAAACATCAAATGTTTACATGGTTTAAATAGATTGATTTTGTTGTTCGCATTCCTGTATACACATATGTTCAAAAAATTTCCTCAATCTTGAAAAACTGGTGCCTATGGCAGGGTCTACACTGACCTGAATCTCTCGCAATCCCAATGCTTTTCCAATTGTTGTAGCTGTTAAATCACTACCACCTCTACCCAAAGTAGTAATGGCACAAGATCTCCAGCCCTATAATCAATAAACTCACAAAATAAAGCACATCCTTATGGTACGTTGAGAATAGTTCTGACTCAAAGACAATAACTACTTGAACCATTTCAAAGAGATTAGACTTGCAGATAGCAGGAAGAGAGACCTTTCCGAGGAAGCCAGTAACAATTGGAATTGCAGGATCACTTATCCAATCACCAAATAATCTCTTTGCAAGAGCTGGATATGTTGCTTCAAGGATATCCGCATTTGTGAAGTCATCAGTGGTTATAAAACCAATATCAAAGGCATCATACTGCAAAAGAAGCCAAAGATAGAATATTATTATAGGGAAGAATGAGAGACAGGGATTGGATGCACCAAATCAAATATGAATTTTAACTAAGCCAAAAAGACAACATGAGGACTGAACATATTACCACAGCAGAAATAAATTTTACATCCTAATTTCCAGCTCATTGCTCACAGAAGTACCCATCAATTCCAAGTTTCCAGTGCAGAAGCATATAACAACGCAAATCCTATCTCTTGACTATATTCAATATTTACACTGTCAGTTTGAATATGATGCTTAAAATAAAATATCCAAAGACCTAGTAGCATTATCATCTTGATCTTGGTCCTCTTATCTCTTTTCTCCCTTCTCAATGTAGGCCTACATCATCCACTGATCAAAGTTGAACAGCAGAGCCTTTAACAACTGAATTCATTTGCCTAAAGCATTTAACTCGAGTTTGGATGAGCAAAAAATTTTCCTTAAGGATGTTAGCAGATATTTGTTATTGACAATAATAAACAGGGTCTTAGATCTGTACAAGCAATGAAATCGATAACTCAACTTTTCCAATGAGTTTAAACATCAATCTTATGTTGATGGGAGAACTACCTGTCGGGCTTTCGCACCAATTTTATTCAAATACGTGGCAAAAATCCTTGTGGACATGCACTCTCCAAATGAAACGAGATAGTCTCTTGTACGTGGAGTTAACTCTTTCATCATAGCAATTCCTTTTAGAAGCTGTTCCAGTTCTTCTAGGTGTTCTGCAAAATGATTTACCATGAAAAATATTACATGCAAAACCCAGACTTTATGACTCATATTTCCTGAAAGCTAACTGAGGATATACGCTCATAAAAGACACAAACTCACTGGCAATTATCGATATTTCTACTCCAAGCTCCTTGACAGTCCTGGATAAAACAGTCCAATGTCCATCAAGAATAAATTCATATCACAGTTTCAATTATTGCTAATATTATTCTAAAAATGAAAAATCCAATGCTCTTACCCATGATGCAGTTCCTTTATAAAGTTTAACTCGTCAATGCTGTCTACATTGGCAACACCACAACTAACAGCCTTCTCTCCAGCCTAACAGGCAAAAGAAAAAGTTCACAGTAGATTCCCCACCACTATCAATAAAGAAAGAAGAGAAGTACATGCATTGAACGCCATAACAATTAGTACCAGCAAAAGCTTATTTGTCGTTTTTCCCATTGCAGAGAGAACAACTACTGGCCTCTCGTTTGGGAAGCTAAGAATAAGGTCGGCAATCTCTCTCATCCTGTCTGCTGACGCCACTGATGAGCCACCAAACTTCATAACACAAGTCAACTGCTCATTTGCTTCCCCAAGAGTTCCAATCTCAGTCTGGCTCCTTTCGATCACATCAACATTCCTTCCTTCACAACTAACTCTCAAAGCTCTACTTTTACAAGAATTTCTAGCACTTGAACCAAACCCAGAAGTAAAATCCAGAGACCTAGCAATATTAAGCTGCTGCAAGCACAAAGCTTGTTGGTGCAAAGATCTCCTCATAAAGGCAGGGTTCGGAGATTTAACTCCACAAAATTGCAATGAAGTTGCCATACTTGACGAGCTTTACAAAAGGCTTACAAACCCAAAGTTCCAAGTATGGCAATAACGGATCCCGCAGGTAGCACAACACAGGTTATTTCGACAGATGCTTAAAAATGCTACTAATCACTGCATTTATATTGTCAATGAAAGAAAACAATAAACAGTTCAGCTTTTCGTACTGAATCGTATTCAAACAGCACAATAAAATATGACACAATCTATAATAACTCTACAGTCATCCGTACCAAGAGGCTAGAGTAAAAACCAGAAGATTGAACGTTAATTTTGCTCTGAATCATATCAAGAAAACTAAATAGAGAGAAAATCATCATAATACAATGCGAAGAACGATAATTTTGCACTGAATCGTATCAGGATAACTAAATAGATAGAAAATCATCACAATACAGTACGAAAACCAAAAGTTTTTACCCTCGTAATTGGGCTGCGTATAAGACACAAAAGAAAAATGCATTTACTCATTTCATTAGACCGCGGCGAAATACATCGTTTTTACCCGTATCAGAGCCAAAATCATTTGTAAACGAAAAAGTAATAAGAGTAGAAAAGGAAAGAAAACAAAAAGCAAAACACAAAAGCAGACAGCAAAGGAATTTGATAGAGATCAAAAAAGAAAATGAACACGAAGAGCTACAAGAACGAGAAATTACCAATAAGAAATAAGAAGGCAAATGTGGGATCTGTTATCTTCAAAAAAAAATAGGAATAATAGTAATCCTCTTGATTCCTTCAGAGTAAACAGGAAGCTACTCTAGCTTCGAAACTCTGAAGGAACCGCGAGAGAGAGAGCGAGGAGGAGGAGGAAAAATATGAACCTTTCAGAGCAAGAGAGAAAAAGAAGACGAAGGCGCCGCCTGCTGTTAAAACAACATAGCCCGTTGGGGAAAGAGAATACTTTCCTGTTGTTTTCTTGTTGAATTTACTGTTTTGCCCTTGAGAAACAGTAAGCTGTAGTTTAATCGTGGTTAAGGGGGTTAATTAGCGAATATTAGTGCATAAAAAATATTAATAATTTTGACACTTGGTTGGACTTTCCTATTTATGAGCTTTGAAGTTTGACCATCCAGAGTCCAACTTGCATTTCCATCGCTCTATTACTAAACGCGCCCGTGTGCGGAAGCGCGTGGGTCGTGTCTACGGGCACCGCCGCCGTGTGGCCGGCTTGTGTGCAAAATTTAGACGCGCCAACCTCAGGTGTTTGATAATAAGCCATGGTAATTGACAAAGAGGTAATTATAATATTAACCATTAACCCAATTTTAATTATACAAAATTAAATATAGGTATTGAGTAAATTATACATCCGAAAATTAAATTATTTTTTCTAATCAATTATTATAATTAATATATTTAATAAATCGGTCTAGTCCAACTAAATAATAATAATTTTAAAAAAAATAAAATAAAATATTTAAAATTTAAGATAAAATGATTAACAGTTTCAATTCCGCGTCAAATTCACGGTCGATATCATTATTATCGTAGGGAAAATATATATTTACTTGAAAAAGTTTTCAAGTAATTATGGGATATTGCTATATCATAATTTCATCCATTGAAAAAAAAAATCGATGTCATTATGAACCGAGCGAAATGCGTAACGTTCAAAAAGTAATTTTTAAGTTCTAGTAAAAATTAATTAAAATTTTAACTTCTACTTTTTTCTTCACATGATTGAAATTTTTTGTAATTATATTTATCAAAAACTAAATAGTATTAATTAAAAACATTTTAATAAATATAATTATTGTAATAATATTTTTAAAACTTATAGTTACAAATTAAAAATATTTAAAGACTTAATTGACTTGTGAAAATTTTTAATTCATAATAATGAAATAAAGAGTTTCAAGGTATGCTTGTGTGGGGACCACAGGGAAAAGATTCTTCATATTTAAAAAATAATAATAAACACGTTGTTAAGGTGATGATAAAATAAACTTCTCTTGAAGACTCTGAAGGTGGTGTTGGTTGAAGCCTAATGTTGTTGGCATGCAAATCTTTGTCGTCTAGTCCTCCCACTCTCCCTGATCCTTGGCCTCAAGTCTCATCTATTTTGGTTTGCCCCCGTTACATATAATATAATCTTTGGAATTATATAAAATATTTTATAAATATCATTTTGTATAAACAAAGTTATTATATATGTTATTATTTTAAAAAATTATACATATCAAATTCCAATATTCTTTGTATATTAGGATTTCTTGTAATAAGTTTTTGATATTCAGCAACCTCTGTTAAAAAATAATCACAAAAATTCAAGCATTTCTCTATTCCTCCGATACGAAAATAATTATGCATCATTGACAAACTGGACTCCTTAAACCAAATGGGTCAAACTAGATCTGTTCGGTGTAACAAGCCAGGTCCAGAGCCAGCTTGTCATGGGTTGGCCAACGAGCCAGGCAGTTCTTGGTCCAGACTCTTACCCTTGTCCGGTCTTGATCCAGTCCAATCCAGTTCTAAACCGACGACCACCTATAATTCTGATATAAATGATCTACCTTTTCAATCCGAAAATTAATTGAAATGCAAGTAAACCAGTCTGGATTACCACTGGTTACCTCATTCTATTTTGATTTCACATCATAGATCTTTCTTAACCAGCTGCTCCTGAAGGGCTTGGGAAGAGCTTAAAAGCATGCCAGGCAGCTCTTTGCATAATCCAAACAAGCTGAAAGAGAGTCGAGTGGGATGGATTGGCCGAAAGAAGCAAACGTTATTTTATTTCGAAAAGCTGAAATTACTGAAGACAACATCTCAAGTTTCCTGCACTGTGTTGAAGTTTGTTTAAGAAAGCACTTTTGCTAGATATGATTTTATCCGTCCTAAAATCTCAACAACAACAACCATTTGAACTTGCTCTGACCAATTGAAACAGCTAATGAGACGCAATTGCATTTACAAGCTAACTGGTCAGCAGAACTACAGTCAATGCCTCCCTTTGCGAGATGGGTTTGCATGTATAAACTGTGAAATTACACCGCACCAGAGGTACCGGCTGTATCCAGAAGTACTGCTTTGATTTGCTCTGGTAAGACATCCTGACCTTCCCGGCATTGCTGAACCAAAAGAAGGAACACAAAATTAGTCTTCTGATCACGAGGAAACAAAATCCTTATATTAATCTAAGGGAAATCCTGTGAGATTTTTTTGGAAAACAGGACCAAGTAATAAGAGCCCATTTGATATTGCTTTACTGGAAGTGAATAGAACCTGGCTCCTGGTATAAGCACAGAACAAGCACAAACTTTCCATTTGACATGCAACTCGACTGATTTTACTACATGTCATACGCTAAAAATAGAAGAAAGATGTGTACCTCAGCTCGAAAAACATCCAAGGCAAACCCATTGAAACAGCTGATGACAGCCTGCTGAATGTCCAATCCAAGGTTGTCGAGAGCCTTCATGGTGGAGAGCAAGAGACCCGGTTTACGGGCACAAAACATGTGGATGTTGACAGCCCGCCCTTCTCTCAATCTGACCTCCACCTATAGAACCAGAAAAGAAGAAAGGAGCATTAGGTAAGAGTTTCATTTGGCTACTCCATGAGATGATAACTCAAATACATATAACTATTTGCAGTCATGTCATATGGATTTCAATTTCATGTCGGAGAAGAGTTTGTCCAAGAGTTTTCCATTCTTAATGCTTATATCAGTATGGATGATGACCACTTCCTAATTAGCAATGTCCATAACATGAAATGGTATACAGCATCTTCCACCAATACACAGAAAAACAAATTTCAGAGGCATCCATATTTCAGTAACAAATTTCAGATTAATTTATGAAGAGCGAGTGATTAACAAAAGTGACTGATTATTGCACCACAAGGCTTACAGTAAGATCATATATCTTTTGCACATAAAGATAAATTAGATGAACCTATGAACTCCATCAACAAAAGGTCTGGCCTCAATTATCTATCGTATTTATCTTGTAGGAGTTATAATTAACAGGTAACCTGATCGCCAAGCTGAACTTTCATGATGTGACCATTCACTTGATTAGTCTAACTGATGAGCACACAAATCCAGAAGTTATAACGAAAACCCATCCTTTGAGCAAGTAACAAGTAGAAGAGCTCGTGAAAATGGAGGTATAACAAGGCATTGCTTATGTGTCCAGTGACCTATTTTAGTTTTTAGATCAACCAAAGGTCTTGAGTTCACAGCCGAATTTGAAAAGATTTACAAACACAAGCAATATTCTTTTTCCAAACATATTTAACAGGTTGAGGATACAAATACCATGCATATTTAACAAAAGTGTAGTCACAGACAACCCATGATTTCATTTTTCTGCTTTCAGGTTAACCCAAAAGGTGGCCAATTTCCTCATTCAGTAAGGCTAGTCCGAACCTCAAAGAAATATACTGACGACTTTAATTAGCCTCAAGAAAACATAATGAAACTTCAGATAGTAAGTTGTATATAAACCCAGGCATTTGTGATTCTAGTATAGTACTTGTGTAGCATCAAGCTTACCCGAGCAGGTTGGCCTTTAGGGCTTGGGAATGAACTTGGACACAACTCTTCCTTTACACGAGAAGGAAGTGTTTGAGGGGTGGGCGTCAATGGGTGGAAATTTGCAGACTGTGTCAGCAAGCCAGGTGGGGTTGTCTCTAACTCATTATGAAGATCACTGATCCTTTGCAAAAGCTCCTTTAAGTAGTCAATGGCATCCCCAAGTATTGAAGCTCGATCCATCTGCAAATAACAAGAAGCCTAAACAGGGTCTGCTATATCCAACAAAGTAGTAATAGATTTCCAGAACAATCAAAGGCATCCCCTTAAAAATTAACAAAAAGTGAATTTTTTTGTTTTTTTGGAGAAAAGAGAAAAGGCACTAGATTTAACATATTAGTTAAGCTGGCCCGATTGAAAATCACGCAATGATGGTGGTGCCAATTGAAAAATTAAGCAAGCAATCCATACAAATATGACCATGCAAATGTTCTATTCTCTGTGCTTATAAGAACCAAAACCCAATTCAAGAATATAAAAACTAAACCCTTAATTCCAGTGAACGTAGCTCTAACTCCAGCCTGCATGCTAACTTGAATTTTGATACCCAAAAGAAAATGAAGACAATAATGGAAATTTTATAAATTACGCGACAGGGAAATATAGATATTAGCCAACAAATATATAAACAATGATGAACACTCAACATCAAGATACGCGATCTAAAGCATGAACTAGTAAAAAATTTATAATTAAAAATGAAAGCTAATTAAAGTAGAATGGATAAGGGAAGTTCAAACTTCATACCTTGCTAATCTTGGGGACAACTGATCTAAGCATGTAAAGCCTGTCATTAAGCTTCTTTCTCCTCCTTCTCTCCGCCATCAAATTCTTCGCCGGTAGCCCCTTCTTCTTTCCCTTCTGGTCACCGCCGGCTATAGCACTATTCGCATTTGAATTGGATCCACCATTCCTCGCATTCTCCTCCAGCTTGCTGCTCTCATTGAGCTCATCAGAATCATAATTCAAACCCGAAGCATCGAAGCTACCTTCCTCAATCTCACCCTCACTGCTCCTCTTCCGCTTCCTATCTACCTCAGGTTCGCCCCTCCCCCAATTTCCTCCAATCCCAGTTGCCACATCCCCAAATCTCAACCCAGAAACCTCCAAATTCTCCAATTTTCCATCAGAGTTTTGCCGCATGGCAGCTCGTTTTTGAAACAGAGTTGGTTGTGCACCAGTTGACGGGAAAACTTCAAGAGGTCTTAAAACCTTGCCCCTGTTCATGAACAGAGCATTATTTGAACTATCAAAGCCTTCAAAACCAGTGGGACTGAACCCACTGCTCCCACCTAATGTACCGCCGTTTTCTGTTAATGGAAGCAACCTGGTGGCTTGAAGGTCTGAGTTCGGACTCAGTTCCGGAGTACCCATCTGGGTCTGTGAACTCAGTCCTGCAAAGCCTACCAAATTGGGGGACTGGTTCCCATGGAACTGGCCGAGAAACCCTGATTCCGAACCGAAATCAAAGCCATTTTCAAAAGGGTTGTTGCAGAAGACGTTTATGAGGGAAGAGAGGCAGGGCTTGGAAGGCAAAACCGGCTGTGACTGCAACGGGTCAAGAGTAAACGCCTGTGACGGAGAGCAGGAAGAAGATGAGTCAATAGGCTGTTGAAGAAGGAGATTATCGGCAGGGTTTGAGCAGAAACCACCAAGTTCTCTTATCTCTGGGTGATTTTGCAGGCCATGGAGATCTTCCTGGTGAGGTGGGTTCATGTACCAGTCACCGTCAAGCATGGATTTGAAGGTGGCGACACCACCACCCATGGCCATATCGTCTTCTCTGTGCTCCTCCCCGTTATTATTATTATTATGGTTGTTGTTGCAGCTGTTATTTTCATTTCTGGTCCAAGAAACAGCGTCGTCTTCCGGGTGGTCACCATCTTCAACCCAAACAACGCCGTTGGCTGTTCCCAAAACCATCTCTTCCCTGCTTTTGCTTTCACAGAGAGAGAGAGAGAGAGAGAGAGAAAAAGATGGTTGGAAAGAAAAAAAAAGAAAAAGGAACAGAGAGAGAATGAGTTTTTTCTGTGATTGGGAGAGAAGAAAACGAACAAGTAAAATGGAGTTTGAACGTTATGCATGTATTTATGCGTAGAGAAAATGAATGGAGTCTGCTCTGCGGATTTATCTTATGTGTATCCTCTGCTGTTTCTGGGTTTTCTCATTTTTTGTCCTAATACACATAATTAGTTGCCCTTCAAATTGTTCCCTTTTTAATTTTGATTACCCAAAAATAATAATAATAATAATTTTTACAAAAACTTGAATTTTTTAAATATTTATTTATATATTTTCTTCATTTTAGTGAATATTAAAATTGTATTTAAATAATTTTTCATAAAATAAATTTAAATTTTTTTAAAAATATATATTTTAAATATTTAATGATTACCGGACCAAATTCTATAACCATGTATTTAGAATCAGTGTATAAAAAAAATAAATAAATAATTTTAAAATTTTTATATTTCTATACAGATAAATAATATATTTATTATTATAGTAAAATTGTCGTAATATAATATATAAATTTAACTTTAAAATATTTTATTTATTTAGAGTAGAAGATTGATTGATAATTTATCATCAAGAATACGTTATAAAAAAAATAAATCTTTTATCGGTTATCTTGTGATAAAAAAATGTATAACTCTAACTCCAATTCTTATAATCAAATAAATTGATGAAAATACTCATAATTCAACTAATTGATCATTCGTTATAAGAAGAAGTTTATATATATTTATGCTACTTATTTTCTGTTCAAATTCTTAATAAATTTCAATTTTAATATGCATATTAATATCAATCTTGACTTTTAAATAATTTATTTTAATTTAATTATAATTAATAAGCCAAAAAAAATATTGATTTTGAAATTTATTTAATATAATTTATTATTAATAAATCTTACTAACTATAGTATGTTAAAATCTTATTTAACATATTATAGTATTATTAGGATTCATGATAAATGAAATATATTAAATTTTTATTAAAAATATATTTTTTTTCTATTATATATTGTGTTGTGTCAATTTACATAATAATTTTTATATAGAAATTTACCAAACTACAAATTTGTATTATATTAAATTAAGTTTATTTTGTCTCCCGCCAAACTACATGACCGACTTACATGCAATATAACCATAGATTTAAAGTGGGGGAGTGTGGGCCAATTGAAAATATTGAAAATAATATTTAATATTTAAAATAAAAGCCCGTTAATTTTTTAATATATTTTGAAATATAAACATTAAATTATAGCCGACCATTTTTTTAAATTGCACATTTAATAAATAATAAAACAAATTTTAAATAAAATAAGAAGTATATTATTTATTTTAAACTATGTACTCTTGGCCCGAATAATAACATATTTAATGCAATGATTAATTAATAAAAATGTATATCATACTTATTTTATGAATTATTAAACATGTATATGATTGAATTGATAAGACTTCCCTTGTTCGTACATTGTCCAATTTGGACCACACCACAAAATTGACACCTAAAAAAAGTGCAACTATAAGCTCGCCATTAATTCAACATGTCCTAATTAAATATACATAATTAATTAATTAATCAATACAATATTAGATTTGTTTCAATTAATTAAGCATTTGAGTAATTAAATTTTAAGCTCGTGATTATTCAACATATCCTAATTAAATATACATAACTAATTAATTTAATTAATTAATACAATATTAGATTTGCTCAATTAATTAAGCATGTGGGTATTATTACATTTTAAGACCATAGACATGGAACAAAATTAATTGAAGCAAAAGGGTTGCAAAATTTGAGACCCCTTTAATGAAATCACATACGATACATGCTATATGTAATCTTATATATATATATATATATATCTGTTTTCTTCTTATACATGGAAAATATATTAATAATATTCCATTAAAGAAGATTTCTGACATGTGCATATATTGAATTATTCATGAGAGAGAAACAATATGTATACATAGAAAGATAAATATATGTATATAGGAAAGGGGACCAGCAAGGAGAAGTGAAGATAAGAAATAGTTGGGTTTGAAAATCCACCACACACAATGTAACCAAAATGCAGTTGTTGCTGTTGCTTATAGCGGACAAAAATAAACCATTAGAGGTTGCATGTGGTCACCATTGAATTGAATTGTGATAACAATTTTGATTTTTGTTTTTTTTTTTAAATAAAAAAATTATTAGTTCAAAATTTTAATCCGTTATAATTATTATAACTAAAAAAATTTAAACATACCAAATACTAAAATTTTCTTGAATCACTTATCATCGTCCGTTTACTTAGTTTTATAATTCTCACTCAAACTCTAAACGTTTTATTTTTACTTACATTTTTATGTTGTATCTAAACAAAATTAATTTTTTTTAGTCACGAAGTATTTTAAAAATTTAAATTGTTATTGAATTTAAAATATATATTAATCTTGTTTATTAATTTAATTTATGCTAGGATATAAAGAGTTAAAATGACAAAAATGATTACGTATAAGATCTCGTTTTAAATGTAAAAATTTATTATCAATTCTATTAAATTAGATAAAATTTTAATTCAACGAAGAATTCTAAAATTTTCTATAATTATTTTAAATATAATATTATGATGAATTTTATTTATGTATACTATTTCCATTTACATATGAAAAAATGAAAAAAAAAAATACTCATATTATATTCATAAATATATTAGAAAACAACATTTAATATACATACACATACTAAAATATATGTACATACAAATTTTCTAGACCCAATTTATTTAAACCCACGAACAGAAATTTCAAAGAAACCTATGTGTGTGTGTGTGTGTATATAATATATAATATAAACTACTTGGTTGGCATAGGGTGGATGGAAATCCAAGATTTAAAATTATTATGAGGAATAAATTTTGGAGATAAAACCCCAAGAATCTCGTGATAACACCGCACCTACTACCCAATCAAACCCATCTTCTTTTATTTTTATTTTTACTCTTCAATTTCCTGTCTCTTAAAACAATCTCCTCCGCTATCAAACACTTGTTACGCACACTTGTCCCTCTCTAACCCCCGTATTCACAAACCTTAAAAGCTACCTTTAACTCCCTCCATTATTAGTTCAAATACAATATCATATATAACATGCGTGTATGTATATGATATTCTAAGAACCCTACTAAAATTTGTAATCGTGATTAAATCTTTCTCTCATTTTTTAATTTAAAAAAAAAAAAAAAAATTTAGTTATGTTTTGAATTTAAATTTTTTTCATACCCTTTTCATTAATGAACTCCTAATGTATACAAAGATACACAATTGGTTTGAATTTTTTGTGCATGGTAATTTTATTATAAACTTTATACTAAAATATCTTAGTATTATAAGGTGTTTTAGGATATGTAAATATCGTAGTAAATATACCCAAAATCACAATTTGATTTATTTTTTAATAAATTATTAATTCCAATAATTTTTAATACATAAGGGTTATACGTATACCAAAACTGAGTGCGCGAACTCTCTCTCTTTGTTTGTGTGGGCGGCCTAAATTTCTGGTTCCATGTTTGACCCAACATTTATAGGCTGCTCATCGGTTTCAATAATATTCTACACCATCACCAAGTTACGCCTCTTCCTCCCTCTCTCTTCACGTGAGATTTACATACACTAGCTAGCTGCTACTACTACTACATGTTTATATATATATATATATATATATGGAGTGTGGATAACGGATCTACATGTTTATATGTAAGCATACATATATATATATATATATATAGAGGTAACTTCAGGATATTTTCTAAATTTGGCTAAATATACTTCTCCATGTGTATTTTTATATATGCAAATCAGTTTACCAATTTTGTCTAGACATATATATATATATAAAATATAAATTAATGTCTCCGGATGTTTTTAAAAATTAATTAGCGGAATAAAAAAGCTGATTAAATTATTGAAGGGGAAATTAAAATGGACACGTGGAAAACATGCAACTAAAAAGAGAAAAAGAAAAAAGGTGTGTAATAAATACTATTAGTTCAATAATTTTTTGGATATAATTAATTAATTTTTAAAATTTTAAATTTAATCAATATTACAATTTAAACACTTACAAAATTTAAGACTATACCATTTTGGGTCTAAATTATTATTTTTTTAAAAAAATTAAAATATTAATATTATTTAATTTAAATTTTCACGAGAAATTTAATAATTATGTATATTTTTGTTATAAGATTATAATATTACAGTAAAAAATAATATATTTATTTACCAGAAAAAAATAGAATATTGTGGTATAATTATTTTAAACTGATTTGGCAGTGGTTATGGTATAGAGCATATAAAAGTGGGTAAGGACATTAAATTTGTATTGCAATTCTCGTGATATAAATAAATAAAACATAGAGAATTAATATATATATATATATATACATTTTTTTCGAGAACAATATATATTATATTTTAGTTTACTGCATATAAATTATTAAATTCATGTACCTTCAGTGCATTAAATGAAAAAAAGAAATTGAAATTAAATTCAAGTATTATATATATATACATACACGTATGTATGTACACAATGTGAAAATTTTCAAATTATTTATATTTTTGTTTTCTTAAAAATTTATGGGTAATAAATATTATTTTCAGAAATAATCTTTATTCGGAGTTTTATAATGGGTATGATTATTAATTTAAAAATAGTATATATATATATATGTATGTATTAAAGGAAAAAAATAATTATTACTCTCGAATCTCAAAATTCCATCAAAATAATTAAAAAAAGTTAATTTATTTATTGATTAAATATTTTGATGAGAGGGAAGGGCAAGATTTTTGTAGCAAGTGAAGCCACCATCAACCACCAAGTTATGGCCTGTGACATACTTGGCCTCGTCAGAAGCCAAATACAGAGCCGCCCTGGCAACATCTACTCCTTCACATTTTGCACCTTTCAGCTCCCCCAACCCACTCACCATTTCAACTATATCCTCCTCCCTTACCCCTGGGTATATCTTAGCAATCTGTCCCACCGAAGTTCTCGTCGGAATCGGAGCCGGCGATATGCAATTTATCCTTACTCCACTTCTACACAATTCACTCGCCACGGACTTGACAATTCCGGGTATCGTGAATTTGGACACTGCGTATGGGTGCGGGCCGAGTCCACCCATGAGCCCACTAATGCTAGACGTACAAAGAATCGAGCCCGAACCAGTTGGGACCATCACACGTGCTGCGTGCTTGATCCCGGCTATCATCCCCCGAACATTGACTCGCATGACCTCGTCGAAGTCATCGAGGTTAAGATCGACAATGCTCGGGGGAATTATGGGACCAGTAATGCCAGCGTTGTTGAACATTATGTCAAGCTTCCCGTGTTGGTGCACCGCGGCGTCTACGGCGTTTGCTACTTGGGCCTCAATGGCTACGTCGCAGTGGATGAATTGGGCATTTGGGCCGAGTTCTTGGGCTACTTTTGGGCCTAATTGGGTGTTGATGTCGGCAAGGATGACTCGGGCGCCTTGATGGATGAATTCTTGGGCTGTGGCCTTGCCAAGACCACTTGCGCCGCCTGTTATTACGGCCACTCTGTCTTGGAGTCTGCTTTTTTCGGAAAAGCAGAAGATTTTTGAAAACAACACGTTAGATCTATGATTTCTTTTGAAAATTATGCACCGAGATACCAAATGTGTCATTTTCTTTGAATTTTTTTTTTCCAAAAAAGAAGGTGGAAATAGACATCGAGAATTAAATAAAAGAAAAGAAAAGAAAAACTTTACTTAATTACAAAAAATATTTTTTAAAAAAATTTATTATAAAATTTAATCAGATTTATAAATTATTATTAATCATCAACATATTATTTTCTTTCTCAATTTAGTTTTTTCCTAACCAATAGTAAAAAATTTTATAGAGTAATAAATAATGGGTATTTTTCAAAAACATTATAAATTAAGGACCAGTGGATGAATTTCTGGGATATATTGATAAATAATGTTGTATAAATAAATAAATAAAAATTAGAATCTGTTAAAAGGGTATCTCGTGTGTGTGTGTGTGTGTGTATACATATGCATTTTTTAATGTGATGGGCACAATATAATATTGTAAATTTATAAGTTTTGCAGTTACATGCAAGAATACACGCATTTTGGTTGGGGGGGGTAACGCCCCATGAATTATGAAATCATAAATTTTGTTTTAACATCAAATTATATATATATTATATTAAAACTAAATAATTTAAATAAGAAATCCAAGACCCAATTAGATTTCAATAAAAGAAACGAAGCATAATAATTAGTCGGGGGGGGGAAGAAAATGGAAATGGAAAAGATGCATGGATCATGGAATGGTCATCTTCAAGATATTAATTATTAGAAAAGGAAAAAGAGTTGCAAGGCTGGCATGAATGATGAACCACCAAACAGTATTTACCTCTTAATTAATTGTCTCTGAAATGACAAGTTTGTCTCAATCAATGTGTGTGTATACACATTAAAGTTTCTGAAAGTTGACGAATATTTGCATTTTATTATATAAAAATTATCTTTTTTTTTTTTAAAATCGATTTAAAATCAATTAATATTTAATTATCTTTCCAAATCTCAACTATATATATTATTTAATGGAAAAAAAATTGTGGCTACATCTATGAAGTGAAAATAATTACGTAGGGTTTGTATATGTGGGATAATAATAATGAATTAATGATGAACTTTACCTCCCAGTTCCAGCTGCTCCAGATATTGAAGAAAAGCTTGCAGGCTTTGTCAACAAATCATTACCAATCAACTTAAACCCCCTGCCAAAACAGTAAATGAAAAAGAATACAATATGTTAATATATATATATACATACATGTATGGAAACTGCTGGATCAAGACACTGATAAATGATAATCAAGAAGATGAAAGAACCCAGTTGGCTATTACCTAAATAGGGATATATGTATATGTATATATGAGAGAAGAGAGAGAGAGAGAGAGAGACCTTGCCAAAGATCTGAGCATATTGATGATGGAGAAGAAGATGATGGGTATATATATATGTGTGTGTGTGGAGTGGAGTTTATATATATGGTATGGTAAAGTCAGAGAGAGAGATGAGATCTCTCTGGGTTTTTGTTGTGCGAAGAAGAAAGGTGAAGCAAATTTATATTGAAGAAGTAAAGAAGAGAATGGAGCTAACAAGAGTTTTATGGCGTGGGATAATTAGACACATATCTCCATGCATATATATATATATATATATATATATATAGAGAGAGAGAGAGAGAGAGAGAGAGAGAGAGAAGGAGATGAAGATGGCAGATGAGCACTTATGGCCTCTCCTAATTAATGATCCTTAACTAAGTGACTCCCATACATATACATATATATATATAATTAAAATAAAATCAGCTCACACCATATATGTTAATTGGTCAATTAAAAAATTAAAAGATATATGTGATGTACATATATTTATTATAATATAATAAAAATAATTGTCGAATAATGACAAACGCATAAGGTTCAATTGAATTTATAATTTTGTATAAACTAATCAACGTTACAATCATTAAATTAAGTACTACTTTATAAATAATATATACTTATAATTATTTTTATACACACACGAAATTTATCTTTGAAAACATGATTGTAAAAAAGAAATGCAAAACAAAAAAGAAAAAAAGTAGAAATGAAATTCTCTGTATGGATAGGGTTTGGATATTATCTGTAAATAAAAATCTATACATTTTATTAATTACATAATATATACACACATATATATATATATATATATGTGCTCGTACAATTTGAATCTATGAGCTTTTATTGAAAGAATAAAAGGAAAACCATAAAACCAAAACAAATGTTAAAGTAGTTTTACCTTTTCTTTTTGGTTTTGCTTTTTCATGCATGGGACCAGATCACCAATATATGTATATATATATATATGTAAATATATACATACACACACACACACACACACACATATATATATATATATATTCAACGCATTCGTTATAGCTACACTTTTTCTTTTGCTTCTTTTTTGATAATTATTCTTTTTAGACTTTCTCATGTAAACACACCTATTTAGATATGATTAAAACAGATAACCTAATTAACTACTAATTTCAATCTAATCATTATATAATTAATTAGGGGTTTATAATTATTACTGTTAATTTATTTACTGGGTTACTTTTAATCCAATTTTTATTTTTTAATATCAAATTTTTTATTTAATTACGTTAAATTAATTTGCTAATTATTCTTCATTTTTTTTTTAATTTTTATTAAAATTTTCTATAAATTTACCTTCAACTGGATCGTAAATATATATATATATATATGTATGTATGTATAATTAATGTGTATATAGATCCCTACGATAGCATTAGGTGTTGCAACATTTTCATAATCATACAATTTAAAAAGGGAAAAAAGGAAGATTTTATTTCCAAAAACAAGGAAAGGGAAAGCCAGCTGTTTATAGTATAATTATATTATTATAGATTTGTCTAACTATATGCATACATACATACATACATACATATATATATATATATATAAACTTAGTGTTTAAGAGAGTATCGGTATAAAAGATTTGGATTCTCACGCAAGGGCATATTTATTTATTTATTTTAGTATACTCAGTTGGACCAAAATTGACCGATAAATAATTAAATATTTTTCAAAAAGACTACCCTATTAACACTGTGTTGTAATAGTCATGTAAATTTAATTTAATTTTTTTTTCATTTTGAGATTTCTCCTTTGAATTAATTTAATTTTATATATGTATACGTATGGGGAATTAAATAATTAATAATCATAGATATATAAATAGTTATTATAAAAACTTAAATGGTACAATCAAAATGTTTATTTTATTATCTTATATTGTACTTACACACACACATATATAAATATAATCACTTCTTAATTATAATTAAGGAATTAATTTAAAAGCATAATAACAATTTTGTCAATACTCGAATTACCTCCACATGATGACGGTACGTACAGCTAAGGAATGCTCATTTTGTCTGAAAAATCGATACATATATGTGTTTGTATGTGACGAAAGTCAACTCTATGTGCCATATATATATATATACACACACACACACACACATATATTATCTTTCAATGTCATAGCCACATATATAAAAGTGTGTATCTAATTCAAGCTAATTATAACATGATTGTAAAGGCAACTATTTTTACATATTGATTAATAATTTACAAAAATAATTACTATAATAATGTTAATAAATAAATAAAAGTAAGGTTAAAAGAAACGAGAGGAAATTAAATATAATATATATATAAAATTTACTGAGGAATAATAAAGTTGGCATCTTACTGAATTGGTGGAGACAGTCAGTAGACAACTTAGTGATCCCATGAGCCCGATTATTGCCTACTTGTCTCCCAATATATAGAAATTAAGTATACGTATGTACTGTGTGTATCAGCTTTAATTAATTAATTAATTAGTTTTAATTATCATTTATATTAATTTAAATATGCATGACTACATGGTGATTGTTATTTAATTGTTTTTTGTTTTTATAAAAAAGAAATAATTAATTAATTAATAAAGGAATTGTCGCGTAGAGTATGGAAATTAGCATGCGTGCAACCAGGCGTCTTAATCTGTTAGTTCCTCGTGGAACCATGTGCTCCTCCACATCCTGCTTCCGCTCCCCATAATCCCATCATATCAATATACATACATACATACATACATAAGGTTTATTATTATGAACATCATAAATTATTCAATTAGTTATTAAATTATAATAAATTTGACATTCTAAAAATTATAAAAATTCTTATTGTTTAGGCTGAATGGGTTCTTGTATGGGCCTATTTGGGTTTAATGGGCTTGAGTTGGCTCTATCGGTTTTGATGGGCCTTTAATTTTATTGGGCCCATTTTAGTTTTTTTAAAATTTATTTTCTGGGCTTTTTTTTTAAAAAAAAAGCTCTAATGATAATAATAAAAATAAAATAAAATATATTTTATAGTAACGTAATAAAATCAATAGATTCATCGTTCCCAAACGCTGTATATAATTCTCCATCGGTTGTGCTGCACTCTCTTAAATATACTTATTTCCTCCTTATTTCTTTTCACGTATTTGTGAAATAACTCCGATAAGAAGAGAAGAGAGGATGCTAAGAGACTCTCCGAACTCAACCCTAAACACTTTTTAAAAATATTTTTTTTCAAACGTGCTCCCGTGAGTCTTCGAAATGGCTCGTGGGTTTTCAAATGGGCTAGGGCAATTTCCATTATGGGCACTTATGGTCAGTGGCTTTACTTGTCATTCTAATCACCAACTGTGGACCAATAGAGAAAAGGGCCAGAAATAATGATCAAAGGAAGCCCACATACATACTTACTTTGAGAAATGGGTGAAAAAGGTATTAATGGAATGGTAAAAATTATTTTCAGTTTGTGTAAATGAAAAGTGAAAGGTCTGGATTGAAGTTGAGAGTAGTACTCCTCCTCCTCCTCCTCCTCCTCATCTAGGTTCACTGCCAACATAGATTTGGTCCCAATCTCCAACTGCATAAAATGACAAAAGAAAACCGCGATTAGATCTAATAGCTTATAGCCCACCTGCATCTCATCTTCAGATCTCTCTCTTTTACCATTTTCTACTTATTAAAAAATAAAAAATAAAAAAAGAAAAAGCTAAAAAAATAAGATAAGCGCTTTTCAATCCAATGCAGAACAAGCTGCAATTTTCACTTCCAGCTTATTCAATCCACTCTCCCCAATACAATGCCTTCTCTGACTAAAGATCAAAACTTAACCCGATCGGATTGAATCAGGAAATGGGCTCCAGCCAGTCCGTGCAAGTAGTTGAAGAAGACGAAGAAGAGAGTGAGGAGGACGAAGAGGAGGAGGAAGACGATGAGGGAAATGGGGAATCGAATACTAGACAAATGGGGAATCATTTGGTGAAGAAGGTTCTCCAGCAGGAGCCGGAGATGTTACCCTGCTACGCGTCAGCATCGCCTCTTTCCCCGCAGTTATCTTCGTTAGGGACGCCGCGGCTGGGGCCTTCAATCAAGGTGTGGGATCCTTACAACGTTCTGGCTCCGCCCCCTCCGCTGCCGCCGCCTCCGGTTTTCTCGCGGCTCGGTGGGGGAGCTTCGTCTATCGGCGGCGCGATCGATGATGATCGGGCGGTCATGGAGGTGTTCCTGATCAGTCACGGGGAGTGCGAGCTCAACCTGAGGCCAGATTTGGTGGGCGGGAGGTGCCACGAGGCGGCCTTGACGCCTAACGGGAAGCGCCAAGCCAGAGCCTTAGCCGTGTTCTTGAACTCCCAAGGGGTTCGCTTCAACGCTGTTTATTCCTCGCCGTTAGATCGGGCAAGATCCATGGCAGTCTCCGTTTGTCAGGTAACCCTCGAGTTTGATTCTGGTTTTTCCCATGTTCATTCAGAATTAAAATGAACAAGTTAAGTTCGAGAAACTGGAGATTTGGCCCGTAGTGGCTCATGGTTACTTAATGCTGTTAATCTTTTCTTATTGGTTATAAGCAATTATTCTCCTGTCATTATTTTAGTTAATTATAATGAGATCATAATTTGCTGATTGTAGTTTCTATAAATCTTTGTGTTTCATTCAATTCTTATTTTAGCATGTTTAGTTAACTAGAATAAGATCCTAATTCTCAGTTTTGGCTTATATAGAAGGTAGAACTTTATCTAAATAATCGAGATAAGAATAAAAGTGATTCGAAGAATAAAAGTGATTCGAAATCGCAATCTTATTCTCCGAGACTGAGTCAAATATATTATAGGAATTGCATAAAACCAATAGAATGCGAGTTGAACAAAACATTCGAATCTTTCACCGTGAGATAATATTACTAAAGCTTGAGTTCATGATATTAATTGTGAAAATTAACTTTTTAACGATTGTAATATCAGTTTCTAGAAATTATGATTCTAATGCTTATGATAAAAACCTTGTCTTTGGTTTACCCTTTCGGTGGCCTACTATGGTTTATAAGAAATTATTGTGGCTAGGACTTACATTCCTTATTTTCTCTTCTACCTATTTAGTTATTTTTCTTTATCTGAATTTATCGTGTTGTATATTTAGATGGATCCTGCCTCCTGGTAAGGGTCATATAATTGACAAACCTATATGCTTAAAATGTCTAGAAGGAGGGTTAGGTCATTTAGCTTCGGATGGTGGTGAGTAACAAATTCACGGAGAGTCTAGCAGTTTTTTGAGGAATGTTGCATTGATGGAAGGTGGATTAGAAAAGTTGAGATTCAAGGAAATTGGTGGGAAAGGGGAAATTGTCTTTGGTTTTGATGGTCCATGGCAACTGAAATAGAATGCATCATGCTACTCTGCAGACTGCTAATATTCTTGGAATTAGGACTTGATTGAGGAAGTTGATCAAATCAGCTAGGTCCCAAGCTAGCTTGGCTTGGTGATATATAGTCT
Organism: Carica papaya; assembly: GCF_054855325.1. NCBI lineage: Eukaryota > Viridiplantae > Streptophyta > Magnoliopsida > Brassicales > Caricaceae > Carica > Carica papaya. The sequence continues at coordinate 5,095,977 of NC_142309.1, read as the reverse complement.
TCTTGTGTGAGTTTTACATCATAAAGCAAATAAGCTTTACTTTCCTTTAGTTATACTTAAAAAGAAAAAACAAAACCGTAATATACTATTTGGTTCGAGTTTATTTTATTGTCATTTAATTCAGAAATCTTAATCATTTAATATGTAGAATTTAGTTATGATTTATATGTTTGATGGATAACTGATCCAACTCGATTTATATGTTTAATTCCAAAATATAATATTTGTATTCCTACTTTTCAAGAGATGGGTCACAAAAAGCAATTTAAATTGGATATAGAATTAACTTAGAAGTTAAATGCTATTTTCTTTCAGATATTTTCTCATTGTATTGCGTTCTCATTTTTTGTTTAATAGACTAGAAATTTGAACCAAACCAAGCATTTGATCTAATTGGTTTTTTTCTTGTTTAGCTGACATAAGGCTAGATAAATGCAATTTTTCTTATAGTTTATTAAACAAATTTTAAACTGAAAAATCATACAGGAAATGAACTTTGCAGAGGAACGAATACATTCCTCGGATGAACTTGCAGAGATGAGTATGGGTCATTGGGAAGGCTGCCATCGGACAGAAACATATACCCCTGAAATATTGAACTTAATTGAAAGATGCCAGCCTGATTTTTCTGCCCCATCTGGAGAGTCACTCAGGCAAGTGGAATTTCGGATGGTTCAGTTCTTAAATGAAACAATACTTGGACTTCCTGGGAAACTGAGATCAGATTTCACTTCGCCCCATCAGAATGAGACCCAAGGGTTTTCACAGACTTCCCATTCTTTGACCAACCCAATTAATGACCGAGATGGGCACTCTCTTCCTGCACCACACTGGGAATTTCTTCAGAGGCAACGCCACGGGCTGTCAAGGAAGAAGTCTGGTAAGAGCAGGCTACAATTTGTGACTACTACTGGTGATCATGAGGCTGACGATGAGATGTTCCGTAGGGAAGCTAACAGCCAAAATGACCTCCATGACTTGAATGTCAGAGGCTGCTCCTCCTCGATCTCATCTTGTGTTGGTATTTTCACCCATTCAGTGCCTATTAAGTGTCTTATGACCGGCCTCCTTGGCTGCAGCCCGGTAATGTCACACAAAATCTGCATCGAAGATTCCTCTGTGACTGTGCTACAGCATTCATGGAAAACAGGTTGGCAGATAAAACGGTTGAATGACACCTCCCATCTTAGGCTTCTATAATTTGGGAAATGTGAAATTCTATATCTGCCTTCTAAGTCCATTGCTGGTAAACGAGCTGATGATTATTGACTCGAAACTGGAATCTTAATCATTCATGGACCGATCTCATATATCACAAAATTCACAATTCCTCACGAACTGGTAATACTTGTTTCATCTTGTTGTAGCCTTCGATATATTTATTTCCACCTCCGAAGAAGAAAAAATTTCTTTGGAGATTGGATCTTTGTATTGGGTGATTCTTTTGATTTGTAGTGCCTACAACAGTTGTTTTATACAGTTAATTGTAATGTATTTCCTGTATTAGGGAAACATGTTTTTTTGGATTCAAAGATTATAACTGAGTTTTATATTTGTTCTGCTTTGCATAGTTCAAAAGAAGCTCTCCTCAAGGCATGCTCTGCAATTTTTCAATTCCAGCTACAGCCAATGACATTTAAAAGTTCTTATCTCTTCATTTTTGAGACGGAATGAGAAATAGAATTCGAAATCAGAGTAAATGAAAACGGTATAGTTATTATCTAAAAGTGGGTATCATTACAAATCTGTTAAAATATAGGGGTAAATATATTTTCTTAGGGATGATTCTTGAAAGTTTATGAAAATTGAATATAAAGTGGCCCAGATGAAAATATCTTGCTAGGACACTGTGCCTGGTGTATACCACTTTCTTTTAGTTTCATTTGTTTCAATGATTAAGTGAAAATGGTAAACAAACTTTAATTAGAAATGTCAAAAGGCTATATTTGATTAAAGTCTCAATTGTCTTTGAATCTTGGGTAAAAGGAACTCATAGGTAACATGAATTGAGGAAGAAAACAAAATGGTGTAGACCCACTTCTCCAAATATTCCAAACCTTTACCATGTGAAGAAAGAAACTTTCTTTTTGTTTACAGCAATTATTGTCAGAAAATATGAAATAAAACAAAACCCAGTTAGGAACTGTACAAAACCCTGCCTTTACAGTGAATTTTGTAACATATTTCTACCGTAATATATGTTAATATTACTCTAGATCAAAAGTCAAATTTTGGATATTTGTCTTAAAGATAACTACAGGACCAAAACCCTATCTATTATTACAATCTTAATTATAAACTTTAAAAAGACAATATTGTACTGTGAAAATTCCATAAAAGCCTGCACATAGAAAAAGGAATCTAACTACTTGTACTCGGTACTCAACTCACTATTACTTTACACCAAAGAGATGAATGGAAACAAACCCTCAATAAATATTCATGCAAAAGACCAGACAGATTATTCGAGACGCACTGTCCATCCCGTGATCTACAGCAACCAAACCACCCCACCACCTTACCACCTTATCCTCCATTGATGAAACTTAGCTGCTGAAAGCTACCCATCACTCTATATCTACGCCTCTCTCTCTCTCTCTCTCTCTGTGTCCATCTCTAACAATACTATATACAGAGTTCTGTCTTTTATGTATATATATTCATGGCGACAATTCCAAGGTTCTTTCTTGTGATCATACCCGTTGTCACCTTCGTCGGTTTGCATGTGGGTGTCGCCGGTGAGCCTGATATCTCGGCTTCGCCGGCGGATTTGCCTTATGTAAACGCGCCCAATATGTCTTCGTTTTTCCCTTCAAATGAATTGCCTCTGAGCTCGGCGGCGGCTCCTTCAATTTCTGGTGATCTAGCGCCTGTGCCAGCGTCCGGTGAGTTTGTGGGGAAGATCAGTTCATACAGTAGGCCTCAGATAAGTTCAGTGGCGGTGGCATTTTCTTGCTTGTTGGGTTTTGCAGTTTCTATGTAAAAATTCATAATAAAATTTAACTTATTTCTGTTCAAAGAATATTTGCATACTACTTATGTCCAACAACATGTAATTTGAAGTTTATATGTTGATTAAATGGACGATGCGCCCTGTTTACAGCCTTGATTGGCATAGACTGATGAATTTTCGCAGAGTACTTATTGTGATTTAGAATCAGAATATGCAATGTTATGTACTTTTGTTAAAGAGATTTTGTTATAATTAGTGTGTACAATTTCACATGATATGATCAGTCATAAAAAAATATGCTCTCAATCTTATTTGTTAGAACAGTATAAAGTACTCCCTTAAGAAATGTAAAAGAATTTACAACAAATTAAAAATTATATATAGTTTATAATATTTAATTATTTTACTAACGTATTATTAGTATTATGAAAATTAAGTTAAATTGAATTTCAATAATTTTATTACATTTTTTTATAAAACAATATTATATAATTGGATTAAAAATTAAATATAATTTTTTTATAAAAAAAAATAAAATTGAACGCAGCCGAACACTCTCTAAATCTTGTGGATTGTCGTGCTAACACTCTCAATCATCCTCGTTGACCCCAAAAATTGGAACCGGATACCAGGATGAAGACTCTAAGCACTAAGCCTGCTTTAATCATAATTCATTGTAAAATCCACAGACGCCATTATTCCACCAACCAAAACCTGACAACCTGGTTTAACCAGTACGTAGATAAGACCAATGTCTTCTCCTGGAACTCTGTCATCGCCGACCTGGCTCGCAGCGGCGACTCCATCGAAGCTCTTCGTGCTTTCTCTTCAATGCGCAAGCTTTCCCTCAACCCAAATCGCTCCACTTTCCCTTGTGCCATCAAAGCATGCTCTGCTCTCCACGATATTCTCTCCGGCAAGCAAGCCCACCAACAGGCTTTCATCTTTGGCTATCAATTTGATCTCTTTGTCTCATCAGCTTTAATCGATATGTACTCTAAGTGTGGCCACTTGGCAGATGCACGGACATTGTTCGACGAAATTCCTCAACGAAATATTGTCTCTTGGACATCGATGATTACTGGGTATGTCCAAAATGATAATCCTCATCAAGCCTTATCTCTTTTCAAGGAGTTGGTCGCGGAAGAAAGCGAGGCTGGTGGAGATGGGGAGGTATTTACGGATCCGGTGGCTATGGTTTCGGTTCTTTCAGCTTGTTCTCGCGTACCAGAGAAGGGAGTCACTGAAGGTGTTCATGGGTTCGTGGTAAAGCGGGGTCTTGACGGTCATGTGGGTGTTGGGAATACTCTGTTGGACGCTTATGCCAAGTGCGGCGAGGCGGGTGTTCGTGTGGCGAGAAAAGTGTTTGATGGGATGGTTGATAAGGATGATGTTTCATGGAATTCAATGATTGCTGTGTATGCACAAAATGGATTCTCCACAGAAGCTTTGGAAGCTTTCTACAGAATGGTAAATGATGGTGATGATGTGAGCTTCAACGCCATTACCTTATCCGCAGTGTTGCTGGCTTGTTCTCATTCAGGGTCTCTGCGAGAAGGGAAGTGCATACATGATCAGGTACTAGAATTATCTATGCCGCAGTGGAAGCTCGCTGGTGGGTCTGAGTGATAGGATTTTGTATTTCAGAAGGTTAGTGTTCTGATGCAAGATGTTTGTCAATTTATGCAGGTTATAAAGATGAATTTGGAGGATAATGTAATCGTGGGCACCTCAATAATTGACATGTACTGCAAATGTGGGAGAGTTGAAATGGCGAGGAAGGCATTTAACCGTCTGAAGGAGAAGAATGTGAGGTCATGGACTGCCATGGTTGCTGGTTATGGAATGCATGGTAGAGCTAGAGAAGCTCTGAAAATCTTCTACAGCATGGTCCGGGCTCAGGTCAGGCCTAATTACATAACTTTTGTGTCGGTTCTAGCTGCTTGTAGCCATGCTGGCTTCGTTGAGGAAGCTTGGCATTGGTTTCACGCAATGAAGGATGAATTCAATATTAAGCCTGGAGTTGAGCACTATGGGTGCATGGTTGATCTTCTAGGGCGAGCTGGACATCTCAACAGAGCTTATGATTTGATAAAGGGAATGAAGGTGAAGCCTGACTTTGTAGTCTGGGGCTCACTTCTTGGGGCTTGTAGGATTCATAAGAACGTGGAGCTTGCTGAGATCTCTGCAAAGGAATTGTTTGAATTAGATCCTACTAACTGTGGATACTATGTTTTACTTTCAAACATATATGCTGATGCTGGAAGGTGGGAAGATGTTGAGAAGATGAGAATAGTTATGAAGAACTGTGGACTGGTTAAACCACCTGGATTCAGTTTGGTTGAACTGAAAGGTAAGGTTCATGTATTCTTGGTTGGAGACAAAGAACATCCTCAGCACGAGAAGATATACGCGTACTTGGAGGAACTTAGTGTGAAACTACAGGAAGTTGGTTATGTCCCCAATAAGACATCAGTTCTTCATGATGTTGATGAAGAAGAGAAGGAGATGACTTTACGAGTTCACAGTGAGAAACTCGCTGTTGCTTTTGGAATCATGAATTCTTTTCCTGGTTCAACTATCCAGATCATCAAGAACCTTAGGGTCTGCAGTGATTGCCATACTGTAATTAAATTAATCTCGAAGGTCACTAATCGCGAAATTCTTGTCAGGGATTCAAAAAGATTCCATCATTTTAAGGATGGATTGTGTTCATGTGGAGGTCATTGGTGATATACCCGTTTAGGAAATGGAAAATTGTAAGAGGTGCCTAATGCAAGAATTTTTGTGCTGGATGGTATCACTTCTACAAGCTATTTTGGTATAAATTTGACTAGGAAGCGTGAAGAAAAAGCAATTTGGGTGCTTAATCAGAAGAGTTGGATCGTCTTCTCATGGGTTTGGATTACAATGCAAACTGTGAACAATAATATTAAACTAGTTCAAAGTGATTCATCATTGTCCTTGCACCACAATACAAGCCAAGAATATTTAGACTGGGACAATTGGGCAACCTGTGAATTTATTAAAATGGTTTACTCTACAGAAGTGAAAAGGGATAAGTCCATTTGCAATAGACGGAAAATACATCCATGAGGTAGGATTGAGCTTTGACGTTGAAGATTGGACTTCACTTAAATCTGTTCCGGTTTTTCTTGGTGAAAAGAACAGTTGTAAAACTCCTAGTTGCAGCCAATTGCATTTCAAATGAGAGCACTACCTTCTGAAGAAACTCCCAGAAAGTATCCTTCTGAACAATGATGTCTGAAATTTTTTGCCCTTGGTGTCATCGATTGAGCATTCAAGGCAGCTTCGGAGGACTGCATTCTCACCCTTTAAGCGTTCCAACTGTAGCCGGAGTCCCTTAATGGCTGCTCTCTTTTCATCATTCCTGCTTAGCAACTCTCTCTGCTGCCTCAGGTTCTCTTCTATAAGGTCTATGACTTGAAACTTGAGTTCAGACCATGTAGTCTCTGACTTGTTAGCTGGAAGGAAATCTCCTGTTCCACCATGATCTATAATTTGCATCTCCCTTATTTCAGAGTCTTCTCTGATGTTCGTGTTACGGGGTTCAGTTGGCAGCAGGTCATCTGGTAGATTGTTCAGATGTTCAAAGCCAGCAATAACACATGCAGGGTCAGGATCTTCAGCGACAGATTCTGGACGGGAAACTGAAACTTCTCGGTTAGGATCTTCGGACTTAGAATGTAGAGCATGATTGGATTGAGACCTTAAGTGATCATATTCTTCTGCCAAGGAATGGTAACATTGGCTTAACTGTTCAAGCATTTGAATGAATTCTGGTTTCCTGTCGCGGTAAATTTGAGTTGTGTTGTTAGTCCAAGAGCTGCTATCTTCTTCCAAGAGTGTTATCATGGCCTTGGTTTTCTTATCAAAGCCTGCAAAACAGCAAAACCTGCGAAAGTAAGCTACAAACTAATTCTAAATGCGGGTTATACAAACGGATTTATTCAACTCTTAATGCCTCTTACACTATACCAGTTGCAGGAACAATACAAATCTTTGAAAAGTACAGAAGCGGATATTGAGCAATGAAATTTTTGCAAGGCTCAATAGCCCAATAACAGTCAAGATAAAGGTAAGTTCTTCAACTTAGACTCGGGATATATTAGACTCTGGTGCCATATCATAAAAGCTTAAGCTGATTTATGTTCTAACATTAACATTGATGGAGGTGGGCCTATTAACCTCTGTTCTTCCATGTGAGCAAACCACTCACTCTCATATATTTATATATGTGCTACATGTAATGCTGTATGTGTGTGTGTATATAATAGAGAGAGAGAGAGAGAGAGAGAGAGAGAGAGAGAGTAACCTAAAAGAGTTGTCTTCAGCCATGGAGATTGCTGGTGGGTACCATTATTATGACTAACAGAACCTGATAAAAAAGAAGAAGCCATGTTATTGTTGTTGTGCTCTTTTTTTTTTATCATGTAAATCAATTGAACCGAAGATAGAAGATGAAATATATAGCAGCGAAGGAAGAGATTCTTTCTCCAATTCAAAACGCAAAGCTTTAATTAGGTGAAGTTATTGCTCATAATATTCCCGTTAGTATTCAACCCTGATTTCCTCCTCATCCTCTCTGCTCCTTGCCCTCATATAATACATACAAAAATAATTTGAACTCTTAAATTTTTATAAAAATAAATACATATTAACCATTTTATTAAAAAAATTATTGATTATAATTATATTTTTTTAAATATCATCATTACAATTTTAGGAATAATTGAATTTGTCAAAGAAAAGTTTTTACATTTATTTGAAAAATTAAATTGATTCCAAATAATACGTTTATGGAATATGCCGAAGTGCCCCCTTGGGCTGGTCTATTTAGTACAAAGGCCAGAGCGTTAAACAAATGCCCTTGCTTTTCCATGTATTTACAGTTCGCCCACAACCTACCAATTCGGCAGGGAAAAATTATTATTATTTTAATTTTAAAATTTAGTATATTATTGTGAAATGATGGTTAGTCATCACTGGAATAAAAAAAAAGCCGCTGTTGGTGACAAACTGTCATTATAACAAATTCTGAAATATTAATTAATAATTAAATATTTAGAATTTAAAAAACTAAATAGCAAAATATATACTTAGTTTGCAATACAAAACGGTTCGCCCCAATATGAATACGAACGGTTGTGTTGATTAGGTGGTCTACGGAAAAGGTGGAGTGTCATTTTCGTAATTAATCAGAAAGAACGACCCATTTATTGGCCACCCCAATCTCGTATAAATAACGCGAGGGTTTTGGCCAATATTGACCCGGAGTTCCCCCCACGCCTTTTGACATCGCATTTGGCAGCGAGAGATTGGCAAGCAAGGCGCAAATCCTATACATTTTCATTTCTCCCTTCCTTGCCTCTCTTCCTCCTCTGTCTCTCTCGCCAGACAACAATGGATTCCTCTAGGCAGTCTCTCATCCCCGACTTCCTCTACTCCTCTTCCTCACCGAGATCCCTGTCGCTGTTTCAAATGCTCAGCGCTAACCCTAACGCTGCTTTCGCATCATCAAACGCGGAATCAGCCGCGAAATCGCCGGCTCCGGCTTCATCCGCGGTGTTCCAGAGGAAAACCTTCGTGATTGCCTCTCCCAGCGAGCCTGGGAAGAGGATCGAGATGTACTCGCCAGCATTCTATGCCGCGTGTACCGCTGGTGGAATCCTCAGCTGCGGTCTTACTCACATGGCCGTCACTCCCCTTGACCTTGTCAAGTGTAATATGCAGGTCTTCCATCTCTCTTTGTTCATCTATATTTCTTCATACGTAGATATCTATCAATGGATCCGATGCTTATTTTTTTCCAATTCCTATTTCCGTGTTTTGTTTTGTGTTATAATGCTCCAGAAGTTAGATCTGTGCTTTGTCTTTCAGTGTGTTTAGCTTCTGTTGGCTTTAGTGCCTCATGCTTGTTTTTTAACCGATCTTTATTTGTACGTTTTTCTTTGAATAAAATAGGGTTTGTTGAGTTATTTTGCTCGAGGTTGGATCTTCGTCTGTACAAATCTGTCATACTCTGTCATGGTTGCTGAAGTTTGATATGTCATTTCTGTGTGTTTTTAATGCTTTGATGTTAGATGCGAATAGAATTTGGGTCTGTGGCTCTTTTTCCTGTCTGCCTCACTTGCAGACCTTAAAATCGTTCTTCCTCAGCTTCTCATAGATCTGCGATTTTATAGCGAAACTCATTTTTCGATTTAGTTTTTCTTCCTAGAGTGTAATCAATATTCATTTTGATATTTCTTCTGTAGCATATTTTAGTCGGGAACCATTCCTCAGAGTTTGATGGCTTTGATAAATTTCTAAGGAAATTGCAATTAAAGTAAAATTTCTCTTTCCCCCGAAACTGATGGTAATACCTTGCTGGGTTGGAAAACTATGTACTCTCAGTATTTTCTCGAGATATTGATTTCCATCATTGATGAGCGTTCTTCTTGAACTCTATCAATAACTGGATTTCTGCATCTGTATTTATTGCCCAAAAACAGAAGTCTAACTGAATGTTAAAAAACAGAAACACCTTATAAAAAGCATAACATGTTTTTGAGTTTTGATAAATGGAAAATAAAAAGCCGAAAGTAGATATTTGCTAAGAGAATAAAAATGAGTATATTATTTATTTTAAGTTTATTAATATACTAATTCATATTTGTTTTACATTAATTAAATAATTTTTGTTAATAGAATAGTAATAATTTACATTTAATATTTATATTGATAAAATAGAAATATTTTAATTAAAATAAGATTTTAAAAATATTAATTATTAGAATAATTTATAAAAAATGATATTATTTGAATAAATATAATAATTATGTTTTATTATTATGCAAAATTTTATATTTTAATAGTTATTGTTGATTTTAATAAATATACTAATTGTGGTTTATTATCATGCAATACTTTAATTATTTAGATATTATTATTGATTTTATAATTAATTAATTAAACATAATATTACATTATGCCGTTTTCACTTTAGAGTTGTTTTTACTAAAAGTTATTTTTACAATACTTTTAGTAGCTCATAGAGGCGACCACCATGTCTAAACATGTCATTTTCTATTTAACAGTAGAAAGGACAGTGAATATTGATTGGGATCATTGATTTTTCAGATTGACCCTTCGAAGTACAAGAGTATCTCATCTGGGTTTGGAGTTCTTCTCAAGGAACAGGGATTTAGAGGTTTCTTCCGTGGTTGGGTACCTACTCTATTGGGTTACAGTGCCCAGGGTGCTTGCAAGTTCGGATTCTATGAGTTTTTCAAGAAGTACTATTCTGACCTGGCTGGCCCCGAGTATTTTGCTAAGTACAAGACATTGATCTATCTTGCTGGCTCTGCATCTGCTGAGGTGATTGCTGATGTTGCACTTTGCCCCTTTGAAGCAGTGAAGGTCCGTGTTCAAACGCAGCCTGGTTTTGCTAGAGGGATGTCTGATGGATTTCCCAAGTTTGTCAAATCTGAAGGAGTTTCTGGGTATGCTATGATTTGAATTTTACTTATGTGTTTCAACGATTTAATAAAACTGCCTGCTAGGATCTCTCAATAACAATTCTAACTGCAGGTTGTACAAGGGGATTGTTCCACTGTGGGGACGTCAAATACCATGTAAGTTGGTTTTCTACTCAATTAATAACCTTTAAGTACTATTTGTTCATGTTATACAGTATATGCACTTGGAATTTTGCTATACGTGTGTTGTCTTAAAGCATATAACATTTTTATATTGTCATATAGATACAATCTTGATAGTTTTAGTAATGCTGTAAGAAACTTTAGGTTGTAAGACTGTAATGTTGTAACACCTATCAAGGATTCCCACGAAAACTAGATATAATTGATAATTGATTGGAACAGATGCATCCCTGTCTTTACTGATATGCTTTCTTAAAAGATGGATTGCCTAATATCAAATAATTTTATTTCATTGTTTGTTTAATTTCTCCTTTGCCTTGGGTAAGGCCTGGTTGCTGCCAATAATTTTATATGAATAACATGATATTTTGGTGCAGATACAATGATGAAGTTTGCGTCTTTTGAGACCATAGTCGAGATGATCTATAAGTATGCCATTCCAACCCCGAAGGACCAGTGCAGCAAATCTTTGCAGCTTGGGATCAGTTTTGCTGGCGGTTACGTTGCTGGTGTTTTCTGTGCTATTGTTTCTCACCCTGCTGATAATCTTGTCTCTTTCCTCAACAATGCAAAAGGGGCAACTGTTGGCGATGTAAGTAGTACACCTTAGGAAGAAGTAGAACCGAAGAGAATTGTTTTACTTGCATTCTTTACTTGATTTCTTACCTGTTTTTTCTTGGTGTGTAGGCTGTGAAGAAGCTTGGTTTGTGGGGACTGTTCACCCGTGGACTTCCACTCCGAATTGTCATGATTGGAACATTAACTGGGGCTCAATGGGGAATTTATGATGCATTCAAAGTTTTTGTTGGACTGTAAGTTCATTCCCTTTTGTTTGCTACAAGTTGAAACGAAACTTTTTCCTGAGTTGCTAATAGAGTTTTCGCACTATCTTCAGGCCAACCACCGGAGGTGTTGCCCCTGCTGCCCCTGCTGCAACAGTGATAGCAAAGGCATAGAACTTCTGATGATCAATCTACAGAGTATTGGCTATTTTTGGGAGCTGGAGAAAGATGTGATAGGGATTAATAAACATAGGATTGCTTTCTGGTGCTGGATGGTTTTCTACATCCAGTAAAGATTTATTATTGTTATTATTATTATTTGTTCTTCCTACTTTCAAGAAAGGAAGGATCGTTCTGTCATTTTGACTATTTTGGCGGGAAGGATGGTTTTGTTCTCATCCTTCTTATATGTGGAAACATTTTGTAGTTAGATTGTGTTTTTGATATGTTTCATTTTCGATTTAAACTCAGGATATATTATGCCCCTTGGAGTAGAAATAGGCAACAGAAAAATAATGGGGGAATACACTTCAGTTCTGGTCCACAATTTTCGATTTACTTTGTTGACTGTGCCAAGGGCGTGGAAATACTGTTGTTCCTGCATATTGTTCGCAACTTTTGTTTTTCTGGAGGTACTTAAAATGACTTTTGATCCTTTTGTTGTGTCTAATTATTTTGTTTGTATTTGTCATGTGAAGTTTCTCTCTTTTTCTTTCCTTGGCATTATATCGGTTATTGAATTCTTTTTTTGAAAAATATTTCGGTTACAACAACATATCAAATATGGATTTTTGAGTTCACTGAATCCTTTGACATGTTGTCAACTTGCCTCACCATTATTTACATTCGACTAATTTTATAAAAGTATAACTTCATATTGGGATCATAGGAAAACATAGTTCGTTTTTTCATCTACATTTAGCATTTGCTTTGTGGAAGCAAGAATGTTAAAGAGCAAATTTAACATCCAGTGGAAATAGAAAGGAATAAGAACTAATTAAACAGCTATTCTTTTAACTTTTTTGAAGGCAAAAAGATAAATAAAGTAGAGAAGGAACTCCAAGCACCAAAAAGTGTAAGGGAAAACGCTAGCCAGAGAAGAAACGACAACATGAGTAACAAACGTAGGGCAAGCAATAAACCAGCAAGTAAACAACAGAGAAGGGAATTGCAAATCGAAAAACAAGAGCCTAAGCAACAACCGGATCCTCAGAAGTAGTCCAAAAGCTGTTGTTAATGAGAGGCACTCTAAATACGGCTCATGAGGAGCTGTAGATAAAGCTCATCACGAGACAGCCAGAATATTCTAAAAACAGGGGGAGAGAAATCTAACCTTTTAAAAAAGTGTCTGAAAATTACTGGCTCATGTTGAAAAAGCACAAAGTAGTTGTTCATTTGATATGATTCGATGCTATTACGTTTTCATTTTTCCAAGAAAAAAAAATGTGAAATTCATTCCATCTGAAAAGATTTTCAATGTAATTTTGCAAAATTTAACCTGAAAACGTAGGATAACAGTTTAGCCTGACATAAAAGCTAGATTTAAAGGCAAGTAAGGATCTGTCCCTTCTTTAGGTAGAGAGAATCAGACAAATGCGAAGGGAGTGAAAACATTCAAAGCACGAAAATCCAAACAACCAGGTGTCTGACCATCAAATTCTGCAGTTCTTTTTATTACATGGAAAAGAAGGCATCCAAGAACTGCTTTCCACACTGAACGTTCAGAACTCAAATCTCAATAAATATATCTTTCAGTCGCAGATCATTCTAAATAAACATTAAAGTACACCTAGACACGCAGTGAAGTCGCTCTTGTTAAATGACAGAATTAAAAACCTCATAAACCAAATCTTGGGACTACCACGCCTCCCATTGACTTCAATTGTTCTGTATTACAAAAACCTAGCTGGAACTCCCCATGCCAACATCAAAAATAAACAACAGAAAGAATCAAGATTCTTCTCAGGCTAATATACAGTGTCTCCCATCCCTAGCCGGAATTATTGCTGTGTGAACCAATTCTTGGAATTTTGAAGCAAACAAAGAAATGAGTCTATGCGTTGCTCAAACGAGATTGATTGTGAAGGAGACATAAGGATGGGCATCAACCTCCCCTCCTAACCCGGCCATTCCTCCCACTTCATCGTCGGTTTTCCAGTATGTGCTGGTATTTTAAATTAAATATCAATGTTAGAAAAGAAGAAGATTAGAATATAATCATTTAAACAATCAAAGAGTGAAGGTGCATCGATCAACAGATCATAAAATTTTCATCAGGAAAATGCAAGTTGGATGAGAATAGAGAATTCGTGCTGCCAAAGCAATTAGTTACATGCAGTGTAAAAAGGCCTCAAGAAATTTCGACCATGATCCTGCAATCCATTTGTAGCTGCAATCCATTTTATATTACTCTTACTTAACATAACCATTCCAGCCACCCTGGGGTTTTACGAGCTACAAAGTTGAACAAAGAATTTCCACACTTTACAACTTACTGAACAATTTACCCCATACTTTTTAAATTTAATTGTTAAATCTAACTCTTTTCATTTAAAGTAATTGTTAAATCTAACTTTGTCATTAAATTTACCATAATATGGTACTTTATTTAAAATTATAAAACCATATAAATATGTATTAAATTAATTACTTAGTAAGTAATATTAATATTATAATAATTGAATTATTAAATAGAAGGCTATTATAGTAAGTCTAGGCACATTACTATCAATTATCAATTAGTTAATTTTATTTAATAATTTTTTAGTAATATTATTTGTTAAAAAATACTGATTAATTATGTATATTAATTTAATAATTTTATCTAGTTTCATAATTTTAAATAAATTGTGGGTAATTTTATTATTAAGTAAAATTACAATACAGTAATTTTAGAAAAAGTTATTATTAATTATTAATTAATTAATTATATTCAATAATTTTATAGAGAATTTATTTAATAAATCAATTACTAACTAATCACTTTACTTATTTACATATATTTAAATTAAATAATTTATCTATATAGTCTTAATCATTTAAATAAAATATTTAAGAATATTGTGGTAATTTATTATAAGTATAAAGGTATTATGGTAAATTAGTATCATAGCTAGATTTAACAGGTAAAGATGATTGAGGGGGAAAGCTGGATTAGTGAGGTTCACTAGTGGTAGGACTAGGAAGTTGAATTTCCATCATCAATGAATGTAAGGTGGATATGTGGCAACTCATACACAATAAATTATTTCTAATCATTTATATAAAACTAATATGAAATTGAGGGTAGCAATATGGTCATAACAAGGGGCTGGTTTTCATTTATAGCAAGCTAACCGCTTCCTGATGGCCTGCGGACAGTTAAGGTTATACTCTTTCCAGAAGAGGTTATAATCTTTCCTACCAAGCCAAAGAATTCCCCTTACTGACCACATTCAGAGGACCTATGGACAAAACCTTTCTACCAAGCCTCTGCCTTTTGAAGAGAGGAGTGAAAAGAAAGGACTGAATCAGTGAATTGCCAAACAATCAAACTGATGATACTCTCAATTTAAAATAGAGGAATAAAGAGCTAAGAGGCAAAACTATAAGAAAGTCCAAGAGAGGTTGAATGGGAAATGAACCAAAGAACACGAATCTAGCAAAGAGGAGGGTGACATAAAATGAGATCAGCTGTTTTTTTCACAGAATTGGGTTTCCATGAGTAAAAAAAGTGAGAAAGCTTGCTTACCTATTTGCAGAATCGCACAACTTTTCAAGGATTGAACGAACTTTCTTTTCACCCTTGACAGATGGAGCTAAAACGCAGGCCTGAAACCAAGTCAAAAGAATGCTGTCACAAACAAATGCTCACTCATAAATCAGTAAGGACAGAAACAGCTCATTTACCAGGAAAGATGGTGGTAAACCATATCTTAGAATACTCTCTGTGAATACGCGAACAGCACAGAAGTGCATCCAAGAACTAAAAACCTGCAGGTTAAATAATCTCTATAAGAAAAAAAGAAGGCATAATTTTCAGCTAATTGAAGGAATCAAAACCCAGTAATTGATTGTGATGATTAAAATCTCGGGCAATGATCATGATACAATAAAACCTACATCTTAACAGAGCAATTTCTCTCTATTTTGTGGAATCATCTAAGGTGAAGATTACTCACCACATTCAAGTAACTTTGGAAACTGAACAAAGAATGTGTAACAGGAATGTAGTTAACTTTGGTTGATCGTTCTTTCTAATCATTATTGTCATTGTTATAGATTTGACTAGCATTTATGATCATTCATTTATATCTCACAGAAGGGAAAGATTACCTCCCCATAACTGGCATAGCACCATTGCAAAAGTGAGTTTCTCAGGCTTTCTTGGTCTTGAACCAATTTTTCTAACTCCTGCTTCCTACTCTCTTGTGCTTCTGGACTATACTCAAAATCACGGATCTATATAAAGAGAAAACAGTTGAAGGAAATGCATGAGTTACATATCCCTCATCAAAAGAAGATACTGCAAAGAAGTGAACTACTCACTTGGAAGCCTTTTTCACGGGCACTAGCTCTGAAATTGTCTGCAACACGCCGAAAGAGAGTGACGGTGTAAAGGGCATACTCATTATCCTCATACAACTTCTTGGAGGACCTAGGGACCTGAAAAAAGTTAGTTAAATCTTATTCAGATTGAATGTCAAGAAACAGTTGACAGAAAAAGAAATTGAATGAAAACAAAAAAAGTAGTCAACTGTTCCATTGTCAATGAACCTTCACAACAAGGCCAGACAGCTAGCTCCTAAATCACTACCCCAAGAGGAAATATTCCCTTACTGATGCAATAGCATGAGATACAACAAAGTAACACAATAATCTTACCACATAGCTAGTCAAGGTTTCGTAGCTTGATAACCAATCCTTCTGTGAATACTTGGATACAACTGCAAGGAGAGTTACTAGGTTCTCCGAGCTGATAATATCTTCAGGTTTTACTAGGTTAGAGAGATCACGAACAGCTAAGCTGAATAGGCAGAAGGATAGATCGGCTAAGAAACAAGAATTTTAATTTAACTAAAGAAGTCTTTTCTAATGACATCATCGAAAGCGCTTCTACCTTCCACTTTGCTTTCGATTTATGGCATTCAGTTGACTGCGAATGTTGTTATACTCAGCAACACGAACCTGACATAAAAACCAACTTGTAAGAACCCAAATATTAAGCAAACTACACGATGCATATAAAACAACTATGAAGTAAACAGCAGAGTATTCTTCGGGAAAAATGCACAAAATTATATATAAATAGATATGAATGTGCCAACAGCCTCTCAAATTAGAGGAATAAATAAATGCATGTTTCAGCAGATAACAATACAAATCGCATTTTGCGAACGATTGAAGCTAACTCATACAAGTTGAAGGAAGCTAGGATTGGGGAAAAAAAAAAGAATAAGATATGATAACTAGGAAATTGTAGATAAAAGAACAAAAATAAAGACAAGAGTACAGAGGCTACACACAAACACAAAACAAAGAAATAGACAGACAAGAGAACAGAGAAAAAAACAACATTGTTCCAACCAACCAAGCTCGTTTGAAGTTAGTTCGTTTTAATGAAATAGTAGCCATTCAAAGACCTCAATAAATAGGCAGAGAATTGAATCCTGAAATCAGAATAAAATACAATAGGAAAAAGTAAATTGCATCTTCCCCATCATGCTGTGTTGGATTTCATTAAGCTTCCTATCTATCAAGGAGGTTTTGGGTTGAAATGCTTGATGGAGTTTAACAAGGTTCTAGCTGCTAAGAGGCTTCCAAGAGGTGAAGAGTAGTGGCAGAAAGTCATGTTGCATAATTGTTGGCTACAGACACAGCAGGTTGGACTTCTGAAGAGACGGTACATATGGCAGGGGTGTGGAAATGGATTAGCAGGGCTGAGCAGACTTTGGACAGAAACACATTTTTGAGGTAGTGATAAGGTTACCTATTTCGATAGGAAATTTGGTGGCTAATACAGTTTTGGGAATCAATTTCCAGTTTTATTTGGCAGCCGCTTGGTGGCTTCTATGACATCTCAGGAAAAAAGGTAGATCATAGATGTCCATGTTCCCTATAGCAAAAGCCAAAATCTTCTTTTTTCTTGTACAGGAAAAATCTAGCTTATTGAGGCCCTCAGATAGAGCCCTCCATAATTTAACATCAATCAACTGCTCCTCAAAAATTCACTTAAGTAGCAATTCTTGGTTTCTAAATATTAAGTTCAACTCATATTCATACATTTAGAATTGAAACATTTCATTGTGCTTCTACTCCTTGATTGAGAAGACATACCTGGTACAATACAGTAAACAATTTCTATATCCAAAACTTTACGGGAAACAAGAAAAAAACTATTGGATCCATAGATTCAACATTCATTAACTCTACCATGCCAGTCAAACTTGGTCATTAATCTCCGGATTTTATAGTCAATCATGAAGTTTTCCTTAGCATAATAGTTTTTGGTTTTCTAATATTTCCTTGATTGAGACTGGACACCTCATCTAGACCATCCAACCAGTTACAGGAGGATAATAGCATTAAAATCATTAAGAACAACCAAAAACCTCAAGTTAATGATTAGGAATGAGAAGTTAACTTGCATGCACAGGAAACTTTCCCATCTTAAGGTAGACGGTTCAAAGTTCAGATACACTAGACTCCATATCTTTGCAAATGCTAATTTGCAAGTTTATAAGAGAAGACAATACAACTGTTTATTTTTCCAAGTGACCAAAATATTAAGCTAAAAACCAAAACAGCAGAAACTTATGAAAGCAAACATTACCTTGAGATCATCCTCAATCTTTGCCACTTGCCCTTGAATGCCATCAATAATCTCCCGCAAGGGTGACATAGTTGGGTATCTGGCTTCCTCCCAAACGAACCTTCAATGAGAAACACCATAAGTCAGCTAATAGCCTAATATCAAATGCATCACTCATAAAATCCATACTACAAAATAATGATTGCCACTTTAACAAATTGGCATTTACCTGGTAAGATACGAATCAACTGGCACTCCATCTACTGTAAGAGAACTGCTCTCAACACCTGAAACCTTCTCCAATTCTTCAATCTGCCGCCTGATCTTGTGAGATACTCCTTCAACAAAGCTGTTTGACTGCACGTTCCATTATAGTACATGCCAAGTTTCTTAGAATGTAAAACAGAACTACGATGAGCAGCAAGGAAATGACAAATAGAATTGAAATAGAACCTAGCGAAGACCCATCTGGAAATTTTTTTTTTTTTAAAAATCAAACATATTTGCAACAAGAAAAAAGAAGAGGTAAACAAAGGCAAAAATTCTGATCCAACATTTTGAATGCTCTTGCAATTGCCAGCATAAAAAAATATACAAATCTCGTACTCTTGAAAATTTTTGACCGGACAAGGCACCGCAAGACAAAATCAAGCATTTGACTTGAAAGAAAAAAGAAATCCCCAATAAAAGCGAGAATGTCATGTCAAAATTGGATAGAAAGGGAGAAAACAGACCTTCAATAGATCATCGCTGAGGGCGAGGAGAGAGTCTAGGGTCCCTACACGGAGATTAGGTATATTGAACTGCAAAATCAAATCCAGATCAAATTAATGAGAATCAGATCTCGAATGATGTCAAGTTTAACAAAAAGAAACAAGCGGAAACGAAAAGGAAGTACTCTGTAGAGAGGTGTGTCAAAGGAGTGCTTGGAAATCTCCTCTTGCAAACGATTCCAGATAGAAGTTGCGGAGTTTTGAACTGGAAGAGAGACAATCCAGTATCTGGACGCCATCTTTTGCCCTGAAGAAGCTTCGTCCTCGTGCGGGAGAGAGCTAGAGAGGAGAGTGTGTAATTAAAACACAGGTGTCGTCTCGTGCCTGTTGTCTCCAGCGCTGGAAGACCGCAGATATCAAACGTCGGTTATGATCAACTGCGTTTCACCGCAGAGTAAGAATCTATTGGTCACAGTTATTTGACCAATTAAGACGTGCCACGTCGTCCCGAATAAAATACTAAAATCCTAAAATACGTGTTCTCAACCAAGATTCCAGAAGCGAGAAATTGAAAAACAAGCACCCAGCTGGGAGCTCGTACCCAGAACCATGAGGTTTAAAGCCCTATGCTTCACCAAGTAAGCTGGATAGACGTTTTGTAGTTTTGCAGAAAGAAAAACTACGCAATGCAAAGTATAACAACAAATACAGTAGCTAATACATTTTTTTTATAAAAAATTACGAAGTTAAATCATAATAAGTATTATTTTATCGATAAAAAATTTTAATTAGAATTAAATTATATTTTTATTTAAAAATTATTTTTTAATGTTATAATTAATGTGTATTTATCATCTATTATATGGATGATAAAGTGCATGGACATCGATATATTACATAGATGCAAGATGAGAGCATGGGCATTGATATATAACATAGACGCATTAATATCCTTATTCCTTTTACATTAATACACACACATTTGATTAATTTCCTGGTACATACACATATATCTATATGTCCCAAAAGAACCCTAAACAAAAAAAAAAAAAAAGAAAAAAAAAACATCACACTGCTCTCGAAATCAGCATCAAAATGCAGTAGTAGCACTACCCTTGCCATCCTTCTAATTTCCAGACTTGAAGAAGCACCACCATTATTATCATCATCATTATTATTATTGCTTTTAATCAGTAAGCTTGATGATCATCATGATTCTCTTTTTTGTTTTAATTTTAATAGAAATCATCGAGGGATAAGTTCTCGACAGAGCCAAAGTTGTCAAGAGATCCGATCCGGGAGTAGCTTGTGGCAGTGGTGGAAGATGATCCGCATAAAAAATCAAGGGGAGAGTCGTCGGAGAAGGTTGTGTCGTAGACAAAGGACATGCCGGAATCATGAAGATGATCCATTGTTGGGTAATATAAGGTTGATTTTATAGGCTCGTAATCTTGAAGGACGAGTTCATTTGCTGCTGCTGAATTCTTGGTTAAGTCAATATTACTATTTACATGATCTTGATGATCATCAGAAGCCTTTTTAGCCTGAATTACCTGAAAAACATGAGAATCATGAGTACATTATATATATATATATATATATGTATGTATGTATGTGTAATGTGGAAGAAGAGGTAGGATGACTTACATAATGCTGATTTTGATTATCTTGGTAGACCATGATAAAGTCTCCAAGTTGTAAGCCGTGAGTGTTAACAAATTCCCCTGATTCATTAAAGAAATTTTCAAGCATGCATGGATTGGGTAGTTACAATTATACATATATATATACATATATACGTGTATAGATATAGAGGAGGAAACTGAAAGAAGAGGATAATAGGGAAGTTAACGTTTGAGGAAAAAAGGTACGGTAAGCTTTGTACCTGTATTTTCAAGTACATACATTCGGCTATTGTTATTAGGCCAAAACCTGCTTAATATTTGAGAAAAATATGTATAAAAATATATTATTTATTTTTAGGAAGTAAGAGTTGAAAGAGTAGGTATAGATGGATTATGAACCTGTACTTGAAGCTCCAGGTATGCAGCCCATCCAAATCATCCATGCTGATAGGAATTCCTTCTTTGGATTCAAGAACTGGGAGGTAAGTCTCTGCAGCTTTCTGCTCAAACCACCCAGATGTAAATTATCAAAACATGTATTAATTTAGATTTTAAATCCAATATATATTCAATATCATGATTGATAAGATCCACCAATTCCGAAGATTCTTAGTTAGACAGGACGAGTAAAACCGAACTGATCAAACCTAATTTGGAGGTTCGAGATTATTTGTATTGCATTATGTTTAAACTATATGTATTCAATGTATAAATTTATCAAGAAAAAAAAAAAAAAACAAATTAAAGTTGACAGAGGTTACCTTTGGAAGTATCATCCTTCTTAAGGAGCCTACATCGCTGTTCCTAAGTTCCTTTTGGAAGAGAAATGTGAGTCTTCTTGGATCAATCACCTAATTAACCAAATAATCCTTCTTTAATTACATTAATTAATTATGGAAAAAAGTAAATGTACTCTTCTTATGTGTGTGTGTATACATTACGTACCCATGACAGATTATATTAATCAATTACTTAAAGAGGGGGGGGAGGGGGAAAAAAAAGACATGAAGCCTGGACTCAAGGAACTGAATTTTGGGCTAAAATAACGTGAAAAAACAACAACATGACACTACTCATAAAGTCAGAATTATTACATCAATAATCCCTCTAAAAAACAAAAAAAAAAAGAACAGATAATAAATACATGTAAAAAATATATATAAGAAAAAAACAAACAAGAAGCAAAACGAAAATCATACTCTTCCTAATTCCAGACCAGTAATAATATTACTTTTAAGAAACAATTAATTATATAAATAATTAAAAAGCAACGAATTAGAGCTCACACGTGCAGGAAGGGGAGGAGGAGGAGGAGGAGGAGGCGGAGGAGGAGGGGGAGACACGTCCGGAGGAGGGGGAGAGGAAGGCTGGAAAGCGAGCAGGAGTTTGATAGTCGAAGATGATGATCTTCTCTGCCTCGCCATTCTTTTCTTCCTGTTCACAACGGCACCCAAACTCGGCACAGCACCGACAAGATCCCGGTTCGAACCGATCCGAAAAACCGCCTCCACGGCATCCTTGAATCGGATCTTCTTGTCTCCTTCCTTATTGCCACCTGCTGCCACTAAAGCACAGGCCTCGGTTTTCTCCCCAAGTGGGAGACGATGATGAGCAGCAGTAGTAGCAGAACTACGAGTAGGAGTAGTAGTAGTAGTCGCAGCTGGTGCTCCTTTGTTCATCATTGTTAGGGTTTAATTTTATCGGGGCCCCGGCCAGAAAGCTTTCTGCAATTGGCGTGTGGGTTTGTGCACAGAGATGGGGTTTTTGAAATGGACGCTGGGCAATCAGGAAATGGGTTTGTTTGGATTAAAGAGAAAATAAAAGGGAAAGAGAAAAAAGGGAAGAGCAGAGTAGCACTCTTTTGTTTTTGCTATTTTTGGCAAGCTTTTTGGGCGATTACAGAGCCTGGTTCTTCATGACATTTGTGCACCTTGCATTTGCATTTTCCACATCTTTTGGTCTCATTATAAAACACAAACAAACAGCAGCAATTACAATAATAACAAATATTAAAAGCTGGGCGGAGGGGGATTCATAATGGAAGGGAAGGGGGAGTGAAGGGATCTGATCCGGGATTTGGCTGTGTGGTGGTGGTGATAATCATGCAACAATGGAGTCGCCTAGGGTTAGGGTTTTTACGACAGATGTTGAATGTGGATTCACGAATGCTCTGAGATTTCTCTTTCTTTTTTCTTTTTTTTCGCTTCCTCTCTAGTTTTGGTTTAACCAGGGTTTGGTGAGGAACAAAAAAAGGAGAGTTAAAGTAATGGGTAAGAGAGGTGGCCAAGGGATGGGTGACGAATGGAAGGGGGAAGATGAACAGGTGTTGGAAAAGTTCTGAGCTTCTGCTACGGAAATCAATGGCGGTTTTTTGGCTTTGAGCTCCCATTTTCATCCACTTAATTCCCTCTCTCTCTCTCTCTCTCTCTCTCTCTCTCTCTCTCTCTCTCTTTCTCTCTCTCTCTCTCTCCCTGTTTTGTTTTACGCATAAGGGTGGTTTTTGAATTTGAAACTGGGGAACAAATACTGCTTCCCGTTTTTTCTCTCTCGCTCGGCTGGGGCTGGAAAAATACTACAAAGTTATTTACGTGGAAGAAGGGAGAGTGTCTTGCGTGTTGTACGGACACCGGGGAGAATATATGTGAGCGGAAGGATATGACAGTTTTGATGAGCTAATCGCCTTTAAATGGACGGATAGGATGAAATCTCAGATATCGCCGAATAGGAGCTTCGGTTTGGAATTATTATTGATTTATTTTCTGTGCGAGCCCAAATTTTTTTTTTTAATTTTAATTTACTTTTTATTATATGAAATATAATTAATAATGACTATTTTTATAACAGTCTTATTTTTAATTTTATTGTAGTGTTATATACCCCATGAACCGTTACACTCAAATTTAAGTGGATTTTAGAAAATCTCCCATCATTACAACATAGATTGGGGTGGATTTTAGGATCATGACAACATCAACATTATTTTTCACAAATTTTTATTTTTAAATAAAGCTATGGTTGTGAATTAGCACTTTTTTTTTTTATTTCTCTTTTTAAATAATTTAAAAAATTTACATCAATATTTTATTTGGTTAGTCATTTAATTATTTGATGAATAAAGAAATATGAATTTTAGAAATTAACATGATAAAATGTTGTTATGTACCAAACACGGCTATGATTCTTAAATCAAAAATATTTTTAGTTTTTATTATTTAAAATAATTGTGAAGTATTATTAAAAAAATTTTAGTATTTTAGAAAAAAACTATTATATATTTTAGTGTTTGATTCTCACACAAACACACCCCTATTACATATTTATATATATATATTATTTAAAAAAAATTAATTTAGAGATTTATAATTTTTAAACATGTTTGTATATAATAATTATTGGTAAAGAAGAGTATAAGAGAAGTGTCAATAGCAGTCCTCTTAAATTAATTTAGTATCTATCCCCTTTGTTTCTTAAATGCACCAACTAGATTTAGGGTTTCAAATTTGAGGATCCATAGCCACGTGCTCGCCATGCAAAGGAACTTAATCAGTATCATTAATTCAAAACTAAATGCCTTTCTGTTTTCTTTTAAATAATTAAAAAAAAAAGTCAGATTTTTAAGTGATAATGAATATTCTGATTTAAAAAAAAAAATTATGTTAATATATTGATTAAATTGTTATTAGTGTACAAATATTACTTAATTATTAAAGTATACAATTTGTACTCAAAGTTGTAACTCAATTTTATTATATTATTCTTCATGCGAGTAGATGGAATTGTTAAAGATTCATGCATTTTTTTATTATTATGTCGTGTTTATTTTAAATTTATTATTATTATTTAATTTTAAAATTCTAAAATATTAATTATTTGTAATCGGAATGCTTAGTTATTTATAAACACCTAACAAACAGAACCAAACATGCCCTTAAGATCGACATATCAGGATTTCAATTCAATACCCCACTATTCATCCTCCCCTATCCCATTCTATAGTTGCAGAAAGAAATCAATAATCCTTAGAAGCAGCAGTATACCAAAATCTATAACAGATATGCCTATCATTTATGATATTAGCAAACATATCTTAAATAGCACTTGATAAGCAGCTTTTGCTTAATTACAATATCAGACCGACAAACTTAAACAGTACGCCCAAAACTATTTATAAATACCTAATAGACAAAGCCAAACATCCCCTTAAAATAAGACAATATTTAATGATCCGAATTCAATTCCAAAGAAAGTAATCACCCAATATTCGTCTACCAATTCAGTCTACAGTTACAGAAATCAATTCCTATAGGTAGCAGTACACTCACAGTTATTCTTCCAATGAAAGGCTATAACAGAAACCCATATAATTTATGGCCAGTACAAAAATGAAGACAACATCCACACAGGCCAAAATTCCAATCTCAAAATGGTCACCTCTGACTAACAACTAGCTATGTACACATCATGAGAAAACAAAAAGACAACTTAAACAAGCACAAGCAAGATGACATTAGCCCCAGCAATGAACGTTCTGATGGTTTTTCACCCGGTATACACAAAGGAGTAGAGGGGCAGTCATAAATCCAGTTAATGAAGGTACAAACCTCTTCA
This sequence comes from Carica papaya, assembly GCF_054855325.1. Lineage (NCBI taxonomy): Eukaryota > Viridiplantae > Streptophyta > Magnoliopsida > Brassicales > Caricaceae > Carica > Carica papaya. The sequence continues at coordinate 5,070,842 of NC_142309.1, read as the reverse complement.
CAGAGACCGCAATGAATTATACAGTTAAGGCACATAAAAGAATCCCCCAGCTACGATTGCATCTTCTCCTGTTGCCACTAGCAGTTGCTTAATTCCAATTGTTTCTCTCTATTCCAACTTCATCCTTTCCTCTTGTTGCTGCTTCTCTGGCTCAGCAGGGAAGTATTTTATGCCTACAAGATCACCAACTGTACTGATAACCTGAAAAGGAAGACAGCACAAATTAGGAATTGGTGTAATATTTAACTGTGGACAAAAGAACCATACAAAAAAGGGAGTATAGAATTGTCTCAGAATTTACCTCCAAGGCTTTGATTAGGTCTTCCTTGGAATGAGAAGCAGATATGCATATGCGTGCCCGTGCCAGCAGTAGAGGTGTTGCTGGGAAAGCCACTGTTACCACAGCCACCTGTGGGAGTACATTTATTAGTTTCTTTGACTCAATTTTAGAGGGAAAAAAAGAACTGGGTAATATGATTATCATGCTTCGGACTTACGTTGTGCTTAAGGCACTCCCGTGAGAAAGCAGGGATTTTGGCAGGATTGTAAAGCATAATAGGCATTACTGGGGAATCATTATCCCCAAGAACTTCAAATCCCATTTTCTGCAATTCCGACCGAAAAAAGTTGCTGTTTTCTCGTATTCTAGCAAGTTTCTGGGCACCTATATGGAAACAGAAGCATTTAAACTACAGCAGGAGTGAAGCTACAGAGATCTTAAGAATTCAAACTTAAAGTTAAACACGGTAGGAAAAGTATCAACTCAGACCTCTACTAGAACCATCCTCCCCAAGGATGACCTTTATGGCAGATATAATTTGTTCTGCAGACGGTGGTGATATTGAAGTTGCATAAAGATGCGCAGGGCAAGTATACTTCAAGTATTGAATAAGTTCCTGAAAATTAAACAAAAGTTTCAACCACATCTAAATATTCATCAGACTTGACACATAGTCACTAGGTACAAGTGCCTTAATATGCAATAGAAGGAAAAATCTTCATACTAGCTGCTGGAAATCTTTTTAGAAACTTAATGAGCTTAATTTTCCTTAAATGCCTATGGCCAAATACAGAAACTTAAGTGTCATTTGCCCCCGGAGATGATACAGGACATTTCTTTTCTGTGTTGTCAAGTAGACAGTTAATGTGGCATATTTAGAAGAACAAATCTCTTATAGGCTGAAGTCTTCAGAATAAATTTGAACTGGGTGACGCTGCATTTAAGATGAGCAACTTCTTCTCCCTATCATCAAATTGCTAACTAATCTCCTAATGATTTTTTCATAATGAAGCAAATTTTAGTGCACCAAATTACTGGAGAAGTGCTTTTTTTTCCCCTTTTCCAATTTTTGGCTTGGATGGGACAATGGATGACTCTCTGCATGTGCTCCAGACAGATTTTGCCAAAATCAAAATTCTTGCTGCTCAATAAATTAATCGTATCATTCAGAGTGTTTCAAAAGCAGACCTTAGACCCTGCAATATAGCCTCCACAGGATCCAAATGATTTCGTAAAAGTTCCCATCATAATATCCACGTCGGCAGTATCCACTCCTAAGAGTTCACAAACACCTCTCCCTGTTTTCCCTACTGCTCCAATGCTGTGGGCCTCATCCAAGTACGTATATGCCTGTTAAAGAATAAAAATTCATGAGAAAAGGATGAAATAGATTTATCACTCCAATTCAAGTTGTTGTAGATTCTGATAACCTTGTACTTTTTGCAGATTGCTATAATTTCAGGAAGTTTGCAAAGCTCCCCTTCCATGCTGTATATTCCCTCCACAATAACAATAATCTTCTTCCAAGGTCTGTGTGTCCTTGGTTGCCCTTCTGCAATTTGTTCTCTCAAGACTTCCTCCAGGTGAGAGGGTGCTGTAAACAAAATGTTTAAAAAAAAATCATAAGAAATACTCCAGTTTACATACAGAAAATAAAAGTTAAATCTAAAATAAAAAGATCAATCTGAAATTTATATTAATAAGTAAAATAACTGGAAAGACAGTAGATAAATGATTTGTCACTAATGGGCAGGGATCTGGTGAAACTCCATGTGCCATTACTATTAGGTGGTCCCAGATGTAACCTTTTTTCACTTACCTCACTCATTCTTATATGACAAGAGGGGAGGTCCCTCACTGTTTCACCAATTCTAATTTTTAGGTACGCTAAGAAGTTATCACGTATCACCACATAAATTCCAAAATTGCATTTTAACAAAAAAAATCATAAAATTTTACTGACAACTTCCACACCTAACAACCAAATTGAGTTTGAATGATATTAAAATGGAAGACATAGACTTACTATTGTGTTGGAAAACACGAACAGTTGCTCCAGATCCTCGTGCACCATTGACAATAGAATTGTGGTTCAAAGAATCACTAATAATCAAGCCTCCCTGGAAGGAAATGGACAAGTAATAAAACTTTATTGCAAATAAATGAGTCATTTAAAGCAGCATACTCTTGTTAGCTAAAACTACACCAACCTTTCCAATCAGGACAGGAAGAATAGCAGAGTTTGTCACATAACCCATGCCAAAAACAATAGCAGCTGGCTTTCCAACAAATCTTGCAACACAATCCTCCAATTCATTGTGCAACACCGTTGTGCCTGGTGAGAAAACTGTATTAGAAAACACCTCAAGTACAATAAAATTTATCCTTGGGGTAGGGAGGGAAAAAATAGTGTGGAGTATTTACACAAATCCTACAAAGTGATAGACTCACCACCATCCACCCTGGCGCTACAAGTACTGGGTGAATATTTCTTTAGTGACTCAATTACTCGAGGGGTGCAATACTCGTCTGCTGCAGCAAAACCAAGGTAGTTGTAGGATCCCAAGTTAAGACATCTACTTGTTTTTGTGGTTCGCCTGGACCAAAATCAATTAGCCATATAAATTCCAAATGCATTTGCTTCGCTAACAGGAAAATGGGTAGATAATCACTTAGATTTCGTTGTTTGAATCTTACTTTAGTGTCTTATTGTTGTCATTGGAGTAACGTTCAACAACGTCAAACCAAGCATCCGGAGCACTAGCTATTGGTCGTCCAAAACAATCCTGTGAGAGTAAAAAGATTGAGAACATTCATGTAGTGGAAAATCTCAATCCCAAAGGTAATTTTAGTTAAAACTGCAAGTACAAATATGGATAAATTTCAGGGTATATTCCATTTGCCTAAAGAAACAATTAGTGGATTGTAACAGATGATATAATGATAAACTCATGTCAATCCACATTAGAAAAAAAAAAAGAAGACGAGATTAAGACTACTGTTTGAAGAAGAATATCAGACTGGTTCAGAAACTTCTGGTGAATAGAACCAAAAACTGGAAAAACAAAATTTAAAAAAAAAAGCCTAAAAAGTCAAAAAGAAAACTCTCCTTTATACTGCATGTATACTGCCCTGAATCCTGTTCTACAGTTGTCCTCGCATAATAAGATTATAAGACGTTCCCTTTCTTTCTCATACATTCTACTTAAACATGTATTTCATTTCAAAATTCAATCGGATCAGCATGAAAATATGAACAGCGAAATATATTAATTTCAGCATAAAACCCATGAGAACAACATCAAGTTACCTGAATACGGAGATATAAACGGCGGATATAGAAATCTTCAAGTCCTAAGCAGATTGGAGGATACCCCTGCTTCACCCACAATATATATAATATTCATATACAAAATTTCGCAAAACACAAAGAAATAAACAACAGCAACAAATAACAAATGAAAGGAAAATCGATAATGAAAATGAACCTGAAGATTATTGTTCGAGCTCCAATCTATAATTTTCCGGAAGAAATCCCTGATTTGGCCAAAAGCAAACAGCAATCCATAACTATAGTATGTCGTTAAAGCAGTTAGATACGGGATTGCCAACATCTTTTTTCAACTTTTCTGCAACTTTTTCTGCAGAAATGGCGAATATCCCCCAAATTCTATGAGAAGAAAAAACAAAAAGTTTTGGGACAAGCAGAGAGCAGATCTGGATTGGAAAAATATGTGAATGTCAAGCTGGGGTTGGATTTGAGAAAGAGAGAGACGTTGGAGTTGAATCGGAGCGAGCAGATCCGTGTGGGTAGAGCCGGAGAGGTAGAAGGATCCGACTCGGATTCCGGTACGACCCGTTAACGAGGAGAGGCTGGATTGGCCAATCCTCTTACGTCCGCTTTTCGTACCCGGGATTCGATAACGAGTCAATTACCCGGCTGGAGGAAACTGAAGCTGGCGTTGGCGGAAATTTCTTTGGCCAACTGGATTTGCTTTTATAATTTTTTATTTTTTTAAAAAAAGAAAATTAATAATAAACATTAATTAATATTAAAATATTGTAGAATTCACAAAAAATATATATACATAATATATAATGTCTTGTTCTTTTTACCGCTTAAATAAAGAAAAAGGATGACACCTTTAAATTTAAGAAGACTTGTGTAACCTATTTTTACTATAATGATTATAATTAATAAATTTTTTATTCGTAAAATAAAATTTTATATTATTTATAAAAAATTAATAATTATAGCAAAAATTTAAGAGATATAAAATGTTAAAAAAGTGAATTTTTTTTTAGAAATTAAATTAATAATTTGATATAAAAGTTATTATATATCACCTTTAGATCTAGTTTATTATTTTTCGTATAAAAATTAAAAAACTTCATATATTGTTATTAATTTACTTATTTAATTTAAATGTAATTTATTTAATAAAAAATTTATAAAACTACATAATAAACAATAAAGAAAACCTTTTTATTTTTTACTTCTCATTTTTTTAGAGTGGTAAAGTGAAAATAATCATTTTGTTTTCCTCAATAGTAAAAATAATTGTAATATCTGAGTCCGAAATTTGGCACAATATATAAAAAAAAATTAAATACTTATTTTTAAATTAATTTAAACTTAATTTGATTAATTAATTGAAAAAAATATATTAGAGATGTAATTGAAAGCAATTTTGAAAGAAATGTGTAAAAATTTGAATTCGATTGGTATTTTCGAATGAAAAATTAGAAATAAAGAGTCAAAGTATAAATAGAGAAAGTTTGGTCACGTAGAACCGTGCAGTCGGCAATTCCGACGAATCAGAGCACATCGTATGGCAAGGCACACTGACATCGGTGCCACACGAGAGGCCACGCGGGCGATCCGCGTGCCTCGCAATCGGACAGTCCAGGATCGATCCTGCACATGTGGACGACTTATATTTGTTTTTTTCTTAGGCGTGATCAGACAGCCGAGATAAATCGCGATGGACGGTCCAAATTTGTGTTCTCCTTATGTGCGATCGGACAGATGAGATCAATCGCGATAGACGGTCCAGATCAACGTGAGATGGGTATAAATATTTCGCAACGTATAGGAACCTAAACCTTAGCTGCCAGGCCCCGCCGGAAAAGAAGAAACAGGCGCCGGAGAAAGAGGTCGACCATCAATCGCCGTCACATCAGAGCCACCACCGACTGCCAAAAAAAGTAAAAATTTCTCATGCCAGCTCAGAATTCGATTTTGAGCATTCATGTGACCAAATCAGAGCAAGAAGGATGGCATGTGAGCAAAAACTGCAAGTAAAGCCTGGCGGAGCCGCTGCGGCCAAAATTTCAAAATCCCTCCAACAAGCCTCTTCCCCATTCCCGTTTCACATGATTTTTTTTTACTATTGTATTCACCGTCTTTTTCTGTGCAGGTTAGCTGAAGAAGGAACCCCATTTGTGAAGGAGGATAAGCGGGCCGCGGCACTTGTTGACCCCCTACCAGTAGGTTTGGTGTTTTTGGTAATTTTTTTGCCAACTGAGACCTCCTAACATGTTCGCAGGGGTACATGTAAAGCTGAACAAAATCGGCCTAGACGAGATGGACCGCCGCCATGCCGGAACTCTAAATTTGGTCTCATAAAGAATTTTAGACACCGATTTTAGATTTTTAGGATATTTTTTATGTATGTAACGAGTGTTTTGAATTTTGCAAAAAAAATTAGGGAACATGGTACCCATTAGGAAGTGTGGTAAATAGTGCGACATCTCAAAACACCGATCCTGGTAAGGATCCCTTACCATATTCTCCGTTACGGTAAATTGAAACTTAATGATGTATAATTTCATTTTTTTTATGAAAAAATAAAAAAATCCTAAAAATAATTACAGGTTACTAGTGGAGACAGAACTAATTAGTTCACAATTGTCTTGATTTCTTGTTTATTTTGTTGTAATGTCTTATTTGTTTGATTTTCATATAGTACATGTTCTTAATTTGTAGTTCAATGGTCTTATCGATTTATCTAGTTTCAGTTATCTGGTTACTTGATCCCTTATTATGATAAGTTATATCGACTGCATAAATATTGTTTAATTAACCTGTAAATATAATATAAGATATTGATATGCATTTATTGGTTATTTGTTGATAAAAATTTGAATGTGAAAGACTTTCTAGATACCTATGGAAATAGTGGACAAGTCCGGTACATATAGAATCCCACTGTGAACGTTACCTCAGTTAGACGGAGTTGGAAAGTCCCTTACCAAAAATGTTTGAGAGATATGATTCACCTTCATACTGGACGAGATATCGAGACGATTGAATGTTTGACGTCTATTATTGGACAGGATATATGGACGGTCGGTTAATTATCAAATTGAATATTGGGTTCACAAGTTGGGACATCCCTATGTACCCCCAGAGGTACCAGTAAATAGGTAAGAAAGAAAAGTTATTGTCTCTTATTTTCTTATACATAAAAGTGAAAAAATGGTGTGGATATGAGTTTTCATAGGTTATTTTAAAAAACCTCATTATAGTAAGTATCAAACAAACGTCTTCAAGTTTAAAGGTATTTAAATAAAATAAGGGCTTCATTAGTTGTTTTCCTGATTTTTACCAATCTTCAGTTTTTCGTATATGTGATTGGTGTGATATTCTTACTGGACTAATGTAGCTCACCATTTCATTAACCATTTCAGATCAAGAGGACCAAAATTCAGATCCCGATCAACAAGAGAGTTGTGAGTAGTTCATCACTCGAACTCCCTTCAAGTGCTAATGAATGTTGTCCTAGGGTACTTTTGTATTCGTTTTTCTTTTCGTTTTTTTAATTACCGTTTGTTTTATAGAAGGGACATTCTGTAACTCTATTGAGCATTTTAAATTATTATATAAAGAATGTAAATCCTAATTCTATTAATCGCTTCCACATTTAATTTTATGAATTCATTTCCCTTTAAAATTTCGACCCTTTACAATAATATTTTTTTAGTTTAAAAAAAGTGAAAATAATAATTGTGGTGCTCATAAATACATAATTGATTAAAATATTGTGATAATAATTGAGTTGAAATATATTTTATAAATAATAATGAATAAAATATAAATACAATCGTGAGATTATAACCTTTTTCCATAATAAATCTAAAAAATTTGATGTGTTTTCATTATTGGTTAAATATTTATAATTTAAAATTTAAATATTTATAATTTTTTTCAATTGATATTTTAATTTGATCGTAAATAAATTTTTTTTATTTTAAATTTATCTGCAAACTTTTATCACATTCTTAGATGCATAGCGAGAGTGAATGGTTTCAAAAATTAATAGTATGTGCCATCCACTTATTCTTCACATACTCAGCAAAAATTCATTCGTTTACCTAATCATAAGAATTTATCTATAAATAAATTAAAAAGTAAGAAAATTTTAAATATAAAAATATGGGTATTTTAACACATTTAACATAAACTTTTTATTGTCATAATCAATGCTTATGTTGATTAGTTATTTGTTTAATTAAATGACGCTATTAATCGAATAATATTATTGTCATTATAACATTTAGGCCCGAAAATTTAGTCCTAGATAACTTTAGAATTAATAAAATAATATATTAAAATAATTTAATTTTTATTCTATTTTAATTTTGTGAAATTTTTTAGAAAAATATATTTAAGGATAAAATTGAAAATAATTTAAAAAAAATTGAGAAACTGTGAATAATGGGAGTGCTTTTGAAAGAAAAATTTTAAATAGGGGGTAAAATAAAAAAAAAATTCAGTCACATGGGACGGCCATGTCAGCAACAACAGCGAGTCACAACGCGCCGCGTGGTGAACACGCTGACATCAGTTCCATGCGAGAGACCACACGAGCGATTTGCGTGCCTAGACGATCCAATGGTCCAGATCGCATCCCGCATGCACGAATGACCGAAATCTATTTCCTCTTCAATGCGACCGGACGAATGAGATTGATTGTGATGGACGGTCTTGATTCGCACACGTAATCAGCCTAAATAGGCAACGATCGGGCAGTTCTCCTCGCTCCACGTCGACTCGAATAGATGATCTGAATCGAATGGAGATGAGTATTTAAACTCCTATTTGCAAGGAACTAAAACCCTACCTAATAGAGGGGTGACCAGAGAAGAAGAATAAGGGTGGTCGAAAAGTGAACTAGACGCCGGTGAAGGAGGCTGACCACCATTGCCGCTATATCAGAGCCACCACTGTAACAACCCCAAAAATGTGATAAATTATAAATTTAGTGTGGAAGCAAAATAATAAATTAGGGTTTACATTCTTTACACAATAACTGAAAGTACCAAATAGGAGTTATGAGAATAACCCTTCTAAAAGAACAACTAATAACCAAATGAATAAATTAAAAGTAAACAAACTGAACATCCTACTTATAACCTTCTTGTGGATCGGGCTTTGAATCCTGGTCCTCTTGATCTAAAATGGTTAATGAAAGAGTGAGCTACACTACCCCAATAAGAATATCACGCTACTTACCGATACAGGAATGAAGATTGGTAGAAATCATAAAAACAACTAATGGAGTTCTTAATTTAAATAAATTCATTTGTCATAAATAAAATCATTTACCGTATACTTACCGTAACGAGATTACCAAAAATAACCTATAGAGTCAATAACATAACACTTACAATAATTTTATATATGATCAGTTAAAACAATGACCTTCCCTTTTATCAGTCTACTAGTATTCATGGGGGTTCATAGGGATGTCCCCACTATGTGTGAACCCTCTTTATTCATTTTCAATTAACAAGTCGTCCCTATATCCCATTTGGTATGAGTGCTAAAAGATATCATCCCTCAATACTCCGTCCGATATGAAGGTAAAACGGGTCGTCTCCATACCCCATCCAGTATGAGGCAATGTTCACGGTAGGGTTCCCTACGTACCCGGTCCGTCCACCATCTCATGATATCCAATAAGATTGTCGTTTCATCCATCCACTTAATCAAATAATTTTCTGTTTACTTTTAATTTTCAGTTTTTCGATTCAACTATAATAACATAAAACAAGCAAAACATGGATCAAAGGAATACAATCGCATCATCATACCAATTTCAGTGTATTATCATACATTAGAAAACTGTAAAATCAGACAATCGGTTAAACATAGCAAACAATAATAAATAACTGGTTTCGACTCCAGTAGTAACCTGTAATGAATTATGAATATTTTTTAAGTTTCACAGAATACCATATTATTTAAAATTAAACTTCAATTCTATAACAGGAAATAAGGTAAGGGATTCTAACTCAAATTGATGTCCGAAATGCTAAACTTTTGACTACGCTTACTGGCGGTCCTCGGGTTCTCTGAATTTTCTTTTATTGATTAAAACGTGCTTCAAGTACCTAGAAATATCCCAAAAAATTCAAAATTACTGTTAGCAACCCTTTTTGACCAATTCTGGAATTCCGGCACGGCGGCTCCACCGTGCTCCAGCGACGGCACCACCGCTCACAGTGGCAGTTTGCCTCGAGTCAGCTGTTTTCGGTCGGTTTTATACCAATCCCTACGAGAAAATACATTAAGGGGCCTCGGTTGGGCGAAAAAAGTCGAAAAACCAAAACTTACTGGCAGTGGAGTTCTCTGGTGAGACGCTCTGCCAGCTCACCTTCACATTTGGGTGTTTTGCTTCAGTCAACCTGTAGAGAAGGAAATAATGATTACAATGATGGAACAATTATGCATAACGAGAATCGAGAAGGGCATCATCGGAAGTGATTTTTGTATTTTTTTTGTGGTAGTGCCACCGAGCTTTACGTGCGATTTTTAGCCAATTCGCCGATCCTTTTGCTTCGATTACCCATGGGGGTGTTTAAAATTAAATTTTGACAAAGAGGAAACTTTTTACCTCTTTTGGTGGTCGAAAGTAGCTGCGGTGCGGCGGGGACGGCAGTCGGGTTCCTTCTGAGCGATTTGGTCTTCTTCTCCGTTGGGGGGGGGGGGGGGGGGCGGGGGAGGGGGGTCTGGCGGCTAGGGTTGAGGTTTAATATGAAGAGAGTTATTTATACATGTCCCCTTTTAATCTAGGACGTCCATTGCATTTGATCGGGACTATCTTATCGTAATTAAATAAGGAGTGAATCTGGATTGTCCAATCGCGTTTAAATAGGAAGTGGATCTGTACCGTTCATCGTGTTTAAATCTGACTGTCCGATCGCATCTGGGGAGGGAACAGATTCGGGCCGTCTGTGCGCGTGGGAACGAATCTTGATCGTTCGATCGCGAACATGCGAAGCACCATCATAGCCTCCCGCGTATCACCGCGTCCGCTCCAGTTCGTTGGGGCTATTGACTGGGCGTCCTACGTGGCACAATTTTTTTAAATTATGTTTTGATCCCCAGTTTCTTATTTTTTAAAAAAAATACTCACAGAACCCAAATTTTTACCTCTTTTTCCAAAATTATTTTCAATTTCATCCTCCATTTTATTTACTTCATTTTTACATTAAATAAGAATTAAAAAATAAAAAAAAATTACATTTATTGTAATTAAAATTAATTAGGGCATTACAATCACCGACGCTGAAAAGTTAAGATTGTCCTCTCCTCCACTCGGAATTTAATCTTGAATCTCTCTATGCTCATATCAGAGCTAAAAGGTCAACATGTGAGCCAAATCTCAACCGAGCCATCGCAGCCGAAATCCAAAACTCCATCCAATGAGACTTTCTCGTTTTCTGCTTTTCACGATTTTTTGACCGTTGTGTTCCTTGTTTTGTTCTGATACAGGTTTGCTGAAGAAAACTTTGACCGCAGAGGAACAGCAGAGCCGTTGCACCCAGAAACCCTTTCACCATTAGAGTTTTAGTTTTCACATTTTCTGGCCAACAAAGGTCCCCTAACTTGATTTTTTTCCAGTTTCCATGCAGTACCAGCCTAAACTGGCCAGGCCGAGAGGAACCACCAGCACTAGAGCACGGCGACTTCGCCATGCCAGAACCCTAAATTGGCTAAAAAAGTTTAAAAACACCTATTTTGGCTTTTTAAGGTATTTTGGATACGTGATGGGTATTTTAATTTCTGTAAAAAAAAATCCAAAAAACTCGGGGATTGCCAGGAGATGCAGTGAAAAGTACGGTATTTCGAATACCAATCCGGGGTAAGAATCTCTCACCCTTTTTTCTATTATGGTAAATTGAAGTTTAATAATCAATAACGTTATGTTTTATAAAAATTAGAAAACCTTAAAATTAATTACAAATCACTAGTGGAGCCAGAATTGGTCAGTGTATAATTGCCCTATCTTGTTGTTTATTTTCTCTTATACTGCCTAAAATGCTTATTATTACATCGCATATTTTAAATTATTAATTTTAATTACTTTCTTAGTTATTTAGTTTATCTACCCGTGTTGTCCTCATCTATTGATTTGTTTACAAAAAATGTTCTAATCATGTTTTTTTTATTTACATGTTGTCTATTTGCGTAACTTACTATTGATTAATAAAAATGTGACGTTGGTATATGATTTAGTGACTGGTTGATGATGGAAATCTATGTATAATAGACTTATAGGGTACATAAGAAAAATCCTACCAGGGCATTATCTCAGTCGAATAGGATTGAAAAGTTTTATATCCGAAGAGGTTAGAAGATATAATTCACCCTCATACCGGATGGGGTATTGAGGCAATAGTATGTTTGGCACCCATTACCGGACGGATATGGGGACGGCCGGTTAATCGGTAACTTGGATATTGGGTCCACGCGTAGGGGGGATCCTTATGGAGTTCCAATAGTACTAGTAAGCATGTAAGAAGGTAAGTTGTTGTTATTGCTTATTTGAATATAAAATCACAATATTATTCGAATATTGTCTTTATAGGTCGTTTTTGGAAACTTGTAAGGGTAAATATGAGATAATAGTTTTTAAGTTAAATGAATTTATTTGAAAAGAAATAATAGCTTCATTGGTTGTTTTATAATTTTTTACCAACATTTGGTTTTCAATATCGGTGTTAAGTGTGATATTCTTACTGGGGTAATATAGTTTATTTCTCTATTTAACCATTTTAGATCAACAAGATCAAGATTCAGATCTTGAACAGCAAAAGAGTTGCGAATAGGGGTCACCTCCCGAACCCCATCAGAGTTGCCCAGCGGAGGTTAACTCCATAGGATTTTATTTCATTTTATTTAGCTATTTATTCCATTACTATAAACTAATATAAAGAGATATTTCTGTAACCCTATTGGGCATCTTGATTTATACTGTATAAGGAATATAAACCCTAAATTCTTAATTGCTTATGCCTATAACTAATATAATTTAATATTTCTATTTTCCTAAGCTTTGGGCTTTTATAGTTGGTATCAGAACTGCCTTCCTCAGAATTATTTCTTACACAGAGATTTAACACACTAAAATATAACCCGACACTCAACCTTTTTTGTGAAATACAGGTACAAAGATATGAGAAGAGGAAGAACCCACTAAACCAAACATGCTAGCATGGGTTGCTTCGAGAGGATGTTGATTAATTTTTTGAGATGATAGAGAGACTTATCTCCTCCCAGCATGCCCAGGAAGATAGGAGGGAGCTGTCTGACCCTATCTCACTGCCACAGTATGAGCCACCTCTACAACGAGAAGATCTAGTGCCACTCTGATACAGTCTTACTTCTCTACTATATCATCTGGCACTACCATAGTACAATCTGATGCCCCCACCATACAATTAAGTATTGCTACAGGGCTATCCGGTCCCTCCCCAACATAATTCAGTCCCTTTTTCATGAACTCAGTTCTATCCATGATGGATCCAGGCTATATTGAGATATTCAAGAGATTAAACTCAGCTATCTTTGCAGGGGCATCCTCTTACGAAGAGGCCAAATATTGGTTAGTCGAGACAAATAAGGTGTTTGTAACTCTTGAGGTGGTTCCCAAACAAAAGGTTGTACTTGTCACCTACATGCACATGGGTGAGGCAGGTTGCTGGTGACAGCTGAAGCAGACCATTTCAGTCACTTGAGAATAGTTCCTGGTAGCCTTTAATGCAGAGTACCTCCCAAAACATCTTCTGTAACGACCCCAAAAATTCAAAGAAAATATATAATAATTTAAGTACGGAAGCGAAATAAAAAGTTAAGATTTACATCCCTTACACAATAACTTAAAAGTACTAAACAAACATCATGAAATAAATTTTCTGAAAGAAACACAAGAAATGAGAAAAGTAAAGGAAAATATAAAGTATCTAGCATCTACTCGCAATCTTCTTGCGGATCAGGCTCGAAAACCAGGTCCTCTTGATCTGAAATGGTTAAATAAGGGATGAGGTACACTAGTCCACTAAGGACATCACACTATATCACCGACACAAAAGTAAAGGTTGGTAGAAAATAAAAAACAACCAATAGAGCACTAAATTTAAAATATGACATTTATTAAAAATAAAATCATTTACCTTTTTACTTACCATTGATGAATTTATGAAACAAATTATAGAAGCAATAATATCATACAGATTATAATTTCATGCACGATAAGTAACATAGAACATATTATAAATTCATATTTATTAATAATAAATTAAATCATAATCGTTTCTCGTTTCACTAGTCTACTAGTATCCATGGGGATCCATAAGGGTGTCCCCGCTACACGTGAATCCTTTCCCTTAACATTCTTAATTATATAGCCGACCACATACCCCATCCGGTATGAGCGCCAAGACATTAAAGCTCAACACCCCGTTCGGTATGAGGGTGAAGTGGGTCGTTCCCATACCTCGTCCGGTATGAGCGCCAAATTACCAAGCCTCCATACCCCATCCGATATGAGACAACGTTCACGGTAGGGTTCCCTATAAACTCGGTCCGTCCACCATCTTTCAGGATATCTAGTGAGGCTATCATCTTATCTGTTTATTAGATCACACTCCTTTCTTGTTTTCCCTTAGTCTCCATTACCAAATCAAACATAATTACATAAACAAATAAACAGGCATCCGGCAATGTAATCATATTCTTAAATCCCAAAATCAAATAGTGGTCAAGTAAGACAATAATACATGCATTTAAATAATAAAATAGATAAAACAGAAACCATCATGCTTTTTGACTGCAAGATCAATCAACAGAAATCAACAGAGAATAATTTTTGATTCGGGCTCCATTAGCAATCCGTAATTAATTATGCACATCTATTTAATTTGTACAAAATACAATATTATCATTTATTCAAACTTCAATTTTATGATAGGAAATAGGGTGAGAAGTCCTTACTTGATTTGATGCCGAAAAGCTAAATAATTTATGCGCTTATGTGCGGTCCCTGGGTTCCCTAAATTTTCGGAAACTAAAACGCACTTACGGTACCTACAAATGTCCTAAATAAACTCAAAAATCAGTGCCATGGCCTACTCGGCCAATTTTAAAAATCTGGCACGACCGCGATCCGCATCGAGTTGGCTGTTTGCGACCATTTTTTGCAAAATTCAGCCAAATTTACATCAATTATGGCGAGAAATCACACTTAGGGCCCTTGATTGGCTGAAAAATATAGAAAACCGAAACTCACAGGCAATGGGGCTCTCTGGTGCGGCAGCTCCTCCGGTTCACGTTGCGGTTGGATGTTTTGTTATGGTCAACCTGTAGAGAAGAAAACAGTGATCATAACGGTGAAAAAATGACGTAAAACGGGAATCGAGAAGGACCTCATCGGAGGTGGTTTGTGAAATTTCTTGCAGCACAACTGAGCTTCGGCGGTGTTTTCTGACCAATTAGCTGGTTCTTTCACTCTAATTTGACCATGAGTGGGTTTAAAATTAAATTTTGTGTAAGAGGGGAAATTTTTTCCTTTTTTGGCACTCAAAAAAGGTTCTGGTGCAGCGGCGGCGGGTGGCAGCAGTCGATTCCCTGGCGGCTGGGCTGTCTTCTTCGGCGAGATGTTTTGGCGGCTAGGGTTAGGGTTTGGGTGCGGATGGGGTTATTTATACCCATCTACTTTTGATCTGGGTCATCCATCGCTTTTGATCTGGACCTTCAATCGCAATTAAATAGGAAGTAAATCTAGACCATTCATCGCGATTCAATCTGGACCGTCCGTGCGCGATTCAATCTGGACCGTCCATGTGCGATTTCAATCTAGGTCGTCTGTGCGCGCGAGAACGGACCTCAATCGTTCAATCACAAGCACGCAGATCGCCCACGCGGCTCCCCCCGCGTGGCCTCCTGCATCATCGCCTCTGTCAATTGGCGCATCTTGGTTGGTCGGGGCTGTTGACCGGGCATCTGACGTGGCGCAATTTTTTTAAATTATATTTTGACCCCTGATTTCTGATTTTTCTTTCAAAAATACCCCTAGAACCCAAATTTTCACCACTTTTTTTCAAAATTATTTTCAATTTAATCCTTGACAAATTTTTACCTCTTTTTTTTCATTAAATTAAAATAAAATAAATTAAATAAATAAATAACTATATTTAAAAAAATAAAAAATAAAAATAAAAGCATATGTTGGGTGTTACAACTCTCCCCCCCTAAAAGAAATTTGGTCCTTCAAATTTGTCTCTCACTCTCAATCGAATAGCTGGGGATACTAGGCTCTAAAATCTGATTATAGCTCCCATATAGCCTCCCTCGGAGTAATCTACTCTTTTGATCCATAATGCCGACTTGTACTTCCTCATAGGATAAATCCTCCTGGAGTGGAAGAGGCTCGTGGGCCAAGACATGAGATTGGTTCGGGGTGTACTTACGTAACATAGACACATGAAACACATTTTGGACCTTAGAAAGTTCTGGAGGCAGTGCTAAGCTATAGGCGGCGGTACCAATTTTGTCTAATACTTCAAATGGTACAATAAATCGGGGGTTCAGTTTTCCCTTCCTGTCGAACCTACTGATTCCCTTAATAGCTGTTGTTGTAGGCGAATTCTATCAGGAGTAGATGGTCGTCCCAATGGCCCCCGGAGTCAAGGACACAAGTTCAGAGCATATCCTCAAGTGTACGGATTTTCCTTTCTAACTGTCCATCAGTCTGAGGGTTGAATGCAGTATTGAGGGACAACTTCATTCTCATGACTTGCTGAAAGCTACTCCAAAATCAAGAAGTGAACCTGGGGTCCCTGTCAGACACCACTATCACTGGGACTCCATGCAATCTGACTATTTTTCAGATATACATTCTTACTAACTTGTCCAAAGGATCAGTCATCCTGATGGCTAAGAAGTGGGAAGACTTGGTAAGCCGGTCGATAATGTCATCATGTCCTGAGCGTACCTTAGGTAATCCTGTCACGAATTCCATGGTGATATGTTCCCACTTCTATTATGGGATCGGTAATGGCTGAAGTAGTCCGCTTGGGCGTTGATGCTCTGTCTTGACCTGTTGACATACCAAACCGTTCAACCAAAATCGAGGTTGCATATTTTAGTATATTAGTGATTCTAGGATGCATGACAAATTTTGAGCTATGGGCCTATGTCATGATGTCTCTCTTTAACTCATTATCACCTAGAACATACACCTTATCCTAGAATCGAAGCAACCCATCGGCGATTAGGGCAAGATCGACTGACTGAGTTTCCCTTATTCTCTGAATTAACTCAGGATGAACGGTCAGATAACCCAAGCATGTGACTCTCCTCAAGTCCTGAAGTCGAACCTGTTATGTGGCCCCCATATGCCTGCATTCTAAAACCATCAAATGGGCTAATATACCTGCATGTTTTCTGTTGAGTGCATCGGCTATCACGTTGCCCTTACCTGAATGATATAAGATGTCACAATCATAGTCCTTAAGAAGTTTTATCCACCTTCTCTGATGCATGTTGAGATCTTTTTGAGTGAATAGGTATTTCAGACTCTTGTGATCAATATAGATCTGAAAAGTCTCTCCATATAAATAATGGTGTCAAGTCTTCAAGACGTGTATGATTACGGCAAGCTCTAAGTCATGAGTGGGATAGTTTCTTTCATGACTCTTTAACTGTCTAGACCTATAGGCTATGACATTCCCGTGCCCAGATAGGAGGCATCACTGTAAACTGTATATCCCCCCGATCTGCTCGGTAAGGCCAGCACAGGTGCAGTAGTCAACCACTTTTTTAGTTCTGAAAAACTTCTTTCACATTCCTCATCCCACTCAAACTTGACATTCTTCTTTGTGAGCCGGGTCAGGGGAGCAGCTAGACTAGAAAATCCTTCAACAAACCTGCAATAATAGCCCACCATTCCCAGAAAGCTACGAATCTATTTAACTGATGTCAATTTCTCCAAATCAAGCACCGCTTCAACCTTTTTAAAGTTTACTGATACTCCATCTTTTGATATCATGCATTACAGGAAGGTGGTCTGCTCAAGCCAAAATTCAGACTTACGCAACTTTGCATACAGCTTCTTTCTTCTAAGAACTTGCAAAACTTGAGCTAAATGGTGAACATGTTCTTCTCTACTTTTTGAATAAACCAGGATGTCATCGATGAACACAATAACAAATTGATCTAAGAATTATCTAAAGACCCTATTCATCAGATCCATGAAGATGGTTGGGGCGTCGGTTAGCCCAAATGGCATGACCATGAACTCATAGTTTTCATACCTTGTTCGAAAAGCTGTCTTGGGGATGTTTTCTGTTCTGATTTTCACCTGATGGTAACCTGAACGCAGGTCTATTTTAGAGAAGACTTGTGCACCCTGTAACTGATCGAAGAGGTCATCAATCCTGGGAAGGGGATATTTATTCTTGATTGTGACTCTGTTCAATCCTCTGTAATCAATACATAGCATCAACGTTTTATTTCCCTTTCTGGCAAAAGTGACTCCGGCACCCCAAGAGGACATACTATGTATGATAAAACCACTGTCATGCAATTTAGTGATCTATTTCCTCAATTCCTGCATCTCAATGCGGCTCATGCAGTAAAGAGCAACCGAAATAGGCTGGGTGTCTGGCTGTAGGTTTATGGTGAATTCGACTTTCCTGTCGACTGGTAGTCCGGGTAGTTTATCCGGAAACACATCTGAGAATTTTTGGACTACTAGAATCTCTTAAACATCATTCTCTTTCTTGGATTTACCTAGTTAAAGAAAACAGTAGGGTTAAAGTACTCGACGAATAAGAAAACTTGTCATCAAGGAATAAGTACTAAATGATTTTATTAATTGGTAAATGGCTTCTCATTAGAAAGATTGAATACAACCTTTTTGCTAAAACAATTTATGGTGGCATGATACGCCACTAGCCAATTCATTCCTAAAATTATATCAAAATTTTCCGTGTCTAATTATATTAGGTCCACACTCAATTTTTTATCTGTTATCTCTACGACACAAGCCGTATAGATGACTTCTCCCAATAGTGTCATACTCCAAGCAGTAGACACAAACAACATAGAATCAAGTTTATCAAGTAATACATTAAATTTTGTTGCAAAAATAGGTAAAACAAATAAATGCGATGCACCACTGTCAATCAAAATATGTGCAAGATAGTTGTAGATAGTGTACATACCCTATACCACATTCATGTTGGCTTTAGCATCCTGCTGGGTGAGGTTGTAAGTCCTGCCCTAGATAGGAGGTCTGCCCTAATTCTGGTTCCTTGAGCACTCTCTCGCATAATGTTGGACACTACCACATATGCGACAGGTGTTGTTGAGGCAGTAGCAGGGCCGGTCCCCATGATCCCTACCGCAATGCTGACAGATCTTACCACGTCATGGCACTGGAGCCTGAGGGGGGAGCCTGGATCACTGGCCTGGGCCTTTTGTTATGTTGGACAGACGCAGTAGGTACTGGTTTATGGGGTAGAGTTGAGGGTCTGAGGTTCCCTGCTGCCTGAGGGAGGGTGTGGAAGCTCCTCTCCACCAACTGTGCCTTGGCCAGAACGACCGAATAAGTCCTGAGTTTTAGTACGAACAAATGTTGCCTGATCTCTGGACAGAGGCCCCACTGGAACCTCTTAGCCTTCCTGCCTTCATCCAACAATGCCTCAGGGGAGTATCGGCCCAACTCCAAGAACTTACGAGTATATTCTGACACAATCATATTCCATTGGACCAACTAGACGAACTCCATCTCCTTCAGATGTCAGAGATGCTTTGGGAGGTACTCTGCATGAAAGGATGCTAGAAACTGTTCCCAAGTAACTAGAATAGGCAGGGTGGTCGTTTGAGTTCCCACCAGTGGTCTGTTTCTCCCACTAGCATATAAGTAGCAAGGGTGACCTTCTACTCAGAAGTCACCCCTAGGGTCTTGAAGGCCTTCTCTATCTCTGCCAACCAATACTCGACATCTTCAAAAGAGGATCCCCCTACAAAAGTAGATGAGTTTAGTCTCTTGTACCTCTCTATATAACTTGGGTCAATCGTGGGAGGAACTGGGTCCTATGAAAAAGAGGTTGGGCTAGGTTGAGGATAAACTGGGGGGCCTTGTGGTGCTACTTGCTGATACAGTGGGGGCACCGGATTGTACTGTGGCGATGTCGGGAGGTACTGTGGTTGGGGCACCAGATCATATTGCTGTGCTGACGGGTGGTACTGTGGAGGAGCAAGGTCGTACCGGGGTGACTCAGGATCCTCTAGCTGCAGTGGTGGCTCAACCTGTGGCAGCGGAGGAGGGTCAGGTAGCTCCCTCCTCTCCTCTCAGCCCTGCTGGGCAGCAATGAGTCTCTTCAACATCTCAAATATCCTATCAACATCTTCCCTAAGAGAACCATTCCGAGTTGCTCAGTTTAGTGGGGGTCTTCCTCTCCTTATCTCTCTGCATGCATTTCACAATGAAGGGTTGAGTGATAATTCATTGGTTTGGCATTTCTCTAAGTATTATTGTGTAAGGGACAGGTCCAAGGAACCTGACTCTGATACAAACTATAACGACCCTGAAAATCCAAAAAAAATATATAATAATTGAAGTGCGGAAGTGAAATAAAAGGTTAAAGTTTACATCCCTTACACAATAACTTAAAAGTACTAAATAAATATCACGAAATAAATTCTCTGAAAGAAACACGAGAAATGAGAAAAGTAAAGGAAAATATAAAGTATCTAGCATCTACTCGCAATTTTCTTGCGGATCGGGCTCGGGAACCAGGTCTTCTTAATATGAAATGGTTAAATAAGGGGTGAGTTACATTAGTGCAGTAAGGACATCACACTATATCACCGAAATAGAAGCAAAGGTTGGTAGAAAATTAAAAATAACTAATAGAGCATTAAATTTAAACCAATACATTTATTAAAAATAAAATCATTTACCTTTTTACTTACCATTGGAGAATTTATGAAACAAATTATAGAAGCAATAATATCATACAATTCATGCATGATCAGCAACATAGAATATATTATAAATTCATATTTATTAATAATAAATTAAATCATAACTATTTCTCGTTTCACTAGCCTACTAGTATCTATAGAGATCCATAAGTGTGTCCCCGTTACACGTGAACTATTTTTCTTAACAGTCTTAATTACATAGCCGACCCTATACCGCGTCCGGTATGAATGCCAAGACATTAAACCTCAATACCTCGTCCGGTATGAGGGTGAAGTGGATCGTCTCCATACTCCGTCCAGTATGAGCACCATAATTACCAAGTCTCCATACTCCGTCCAGTATGAGCACCATAATTGCCAAGTCTCCATACCCCGTCCGGTATGAGACAACTTTCACGGTAGGGTTCCCTATGAACCCGATCCATCCACCATCTTTCAAGATATCTAATGAGGTTGTCATCTTATCTGTTTATTAGATTACACTCCTTTCTTATTTTTCTTTAGTCTCTGTTATTAAATCAAACATAATTACATAAATAAATAAACATGCATCCAGCAATGCAATCATATTCTCATATCCCAAAATCAAACAGTGGTCAAGTAAGGCAATAATACATGTATTTAAACTATAAAATAAATAAACCAGAAACCATCATGCTTTTAGACTGCAAGATCAATCAACAGAAATCAATAGAGAACAATGTCCGATTCGGGCGCCATTAGCAATCTGTAATTAATTATGCACATCTATTTAATTTGTACAAAATACAGTATTATTATTTATTCAAACTTCAATTCCATGATAGGAAATAGGATTAGGGGTCCTTACTTGATTTGACACCGAAAAGCTAAATGGTTTACTGTGCCTACGGGCGGTCCCTGGGCTCTCTGAATTTTTCTTCAGGAATTGAGACGTGCTTACGATACCTATAAATATCCCAAATAAACCCAAAAATCAGTCCCAATGCCTACTCGGCCAATTTCGAATATCTAGCACGGCGACTCCGTCGTGTTTCGGCGATGACGTCGCCGCTTGCGGTGGTGATCCTCTTAGGATTGGCTGTTTTCGGCTAAATTCAGCGAAATTTGCATCAGTTCCATTAAGAAAACACACTTAGGGCCCTTGGTTGACCGAAAAAACGTATAAAACCGAAACTCACCAGCGATGGGACTCTCTGGTACGACGGCTCCTCCGGCTCACGTTGCAGTTGGGTGTTTTACTCCGATCAACCTGTAGAGAAGAAAACGGTGGTCACAACATTAAAAAAATTATGCGAAATGGGAATCGAGAAGGGCCTCATCGGAGGCAGTTTGTGAAATTTCCCGCGGTGGCGCCAAAGAGCTTTGGTGGTATTTTTTTGGCCAATTGGCTTGTTTTTTCACTCCAATTTTGCCATGAGTGAGTTTAAAATTGAATTTCGTGCAAGAAGGAAATTTTTTTCCTTTTTCAGTAGTCGAAAAAGGTTCCGGTGCAGCGCCGGGTGGCAGTGATCGGCTCCTCGGCGACTAGGCTGTCTTCTTCGGTGAGAGGTTCTGGCAGCTAGGGTTAGGGTTTAGGTGCGGAAGGGGTTATTTATACCCATTCGCTTTTGATCTGGGCCATCCATCACTTTTGATCTGAACCGTCCGATCGCAATTAAACAGGGAGTGAATCTGAACCGTCCATGCGCAATTCAATATGGATCGCCCGTGCACGATTCAATCTGGGTCATCCGTGCGCGATTTCAATCTGGGTCGTATGTGCGCGAGGGAATGGACCTCAGTCGTTCGATCGCGCGCACACAGATCACTCACGTGGCTCTCCCCCGCGTGGCCTCCAGTGTCAGCGTCTCTGCCACCTGGCGTGTCCTGGTTGGTCGTGGCTGCTGACCAGGCATCTAATGTGGTGCAATTTTTCTAAATTGCATTTTAACTCTCGGTGTTTGATTTTTCTTTTAAAAATACCCCCATAACCCAAATTTGCACCCCTTTTTTCCAAAATTATTTTCAATTTAATCCTTAACAAATTTTTACCCTTTTTTTCATTAAATTAAAATAAAATAAATTTAAATAAATAAATAAATAACTATATTTAAAAAATTAAAATAAAAATAAAAGCATATGTTGGGTGTTACATCTTCGACATTTGAAAGACATAGAGTTTGCACATCTAGTCCAAGGTGAGATGGTAGTGTTTGAGTATGCAATAAAGTTTCTAGAGTTGAATCAGTATTCTCTTTAGAGTATGATAGATGAAGGCAGAAAGGTAAAGAAGTTTGAGTGCGTTCTCCGTCCTGAGATCATGCAACAGTTGTACGTATTCGAGTTCAGTACCTACTCAGTAGCTCTAACCAAGACATAGTTAATAGAGAAGAACCTTTGCATTTTTCCTCTAACAGTGAAAAATTTCAAACCCCCGGTTCTACACCGCAGGCCAACACCTATGCCTCGACTCAGCAAAACAAGATATCGAGGCCTGTGACTCAAGCTCTTACTTAGCCTCTAGCAACAAGATGCGACAAGGCTTGCCAACATTATGGCAAGGATCATAAGGACAGACACTGCTATCGCCTCAACAATACCTGTCGCATATGTGAAAATGTCCAGCACTATATGAGAGAGTGCTCGTGAAACCAAATCAGGTCAGACCTCCCATGTAGGAAAGTGTTGAAGCCAGTCCAGACATGATACATGGTACATACACTATCTTTAATCACCTTACACATGTTTTGATTGATACTAGTACTTTTCATTCTTTTGTCTCACATACTTTTATAAAAAAATTGAATATGTTACTTGAAAATCTTGATTCTATATTATTTATGTCTACTCTGGGAATGAGAGACTACTAGACGAAGTCATATGCAAAAGTTGCATTGTAAAAATAACAGGTAGAAAATTGAGGGTAGACCTGATAGTAATAGACACGAGAGGATTTTGATGTAATTTTGAGAATAAATTGGTTAGCGGCATATTACACCACCGTTCATTACTTTTATAAGAAGTTTGTATTTAATCTTACTGATCAAGAGTCATTCACTAATTAATAAAAGTTTCAGATATTATTCCCTTATGGTAACTGCATTGTTTATATGATGTCTTAGCTCAGTTGTTATTTTCTACATTAGACATGCATAAAAAAAAAAATTGTATCAAAGAGATCCCTGTGATCCGAGAATTCTCATATGTATTTCCTGATGAACTAACCTGAATTGTCGATGGATAGAAAAATTGAGTTTACCATAGATCTTAAGCTTGAAACCCAACTCATTTCTATTGCCCCTTACCGTATGAGTTATATAGAGATGGAAGAACTTAGGAAATATATTGTAGAATTGCAAGATAGTAGGTTTATCTGATATAGTGTATCTCCTTGGGGTGCTCTAGTCATGTTTGTAAGGAAAATGGATGGGTCCCTGAGATTGTGTATTGACTACAAGAGATTTAACAAAGTCACAATCAAGAATAAGTACCATCTGATCAAGATCGATGATCTTTTCGATCAGTTATAGAGTACTCAATTTTTTTTCAAGATAGACTTGTATTTGGGTTATCATCAGGTAAAGATCGTGGCAAATAACATTCCTAAGATAACCTTCAGAACCGAGTACGGATACTACGAGTTCTTGCTCATGCTATTTGGGCTAACCAGTGTGTCAATCATTTTTATGAACTTGATGAATATGATTTTCAGGCAGTTTCTGAATCAGTTCGTCATAGTGTTTATTAATGATATCCTGGTATATTCGAAGAGTAGAGAGGAACACGTTCAACATCTGACTTAGGTTTTATAGGTTCTTAGAAAAAAGAAATTGTATACAAAATTGAGCAAGTGTGGGTTCTGTCTCAAGCATACTACCTTTTTAGAGAACATGATATCTAAAAATGGGGTATCAGTAAATCCCGAGAAGGTTGAGGCGGTATTCCATTGGGAGAAGTTGACTTTAGTTAAGTAGATTCGTAACTTTTTAGGAATGACAGATTATTACTGCAGATTTGTGTAAAGGTTTTCTAGTTTAACCACTCCCTTAACTCATTTATAAAGAATAATGTCAAGTTTGAGCGAAATGAGGATTATGAAATGAGATTTATGAAACTCAATAAGTGGTTGACTACCGCACCAGTTTTGGCTCTACCGAGTGGGAGAAGTGGATACACAATGTATAATGATATCTCATACTTGGGATTGAGTTGTGTTCTAATGCAGTATGGAAAAGTTGTAGCCTATGGGTCAAGGTAGTTGAAAAGTAAAGAAAAGAATTACCCTACCCACAACTTAGATTTTGGCGTTATTATCCATGCCTTAAAGACCTAACGCCACTATTTGTATGGGGAGACTTTTGATATTTATATGGACCATATGAGCTTGAAGCATATATTCACTCAGAAAGATCTCAATATGCATTAAAGGCGTTGGATACAGCTTCTCAAGGACTATAATCGTAAGATTTTGTATCACCCCCAGCAAGGGCAATGTGGTAACTGACACGCTCAGCAGAAAAAGTGCTGGTATGTTGACTCACTTAATTGTTTCTGAATGTAGGGTAATAGATGTTGCGCAACAGATATATTTTTAGAACTTGAAGAGGGTTACATGTCTGGCCCATCTAACTATCTAACCTGAGCTGATTCAGAGAATAAAGGATGTCTAATTGACTGATTCCACCCTAGCAGCTCTCAGGAATGATACAGAACATAGGGTAAATCTAGAATTCTTAGTCTCTATCGATGGGTTGTTCAGGTTTTAGGACAGGGTGTGTGTCTCATATGATAGTGAACTAAAAAGAGATATTATGATAGAGGCTCATATCTCAAAGTTCACCATGCACCCTAGAAGTATTAAGATGTATCAGAGTATGCGACTCCAATTTTTTTGGAGAGGGATGAAAAGAGAAATTGTTGATTTCATCTCCTAGTGTCTTATATGTCAATAGGTTAAGGTAGAGTATCAATGTCTAAGTGGGATACTTCAACCATTACTAATTCCATAGTGAAAATGAAAACATATCACCATGAATTTTGTAACATGGTTGCCTAAGGCATGCTCGAGACATAATGTCATTTGGGTCATTATTGATCGGCTCATCAAGTCTTCTCATTTCTTGATCATCAAAATGATCAACCACTTAGACAGTAGTATCCAACAAAGATTTTAGGTTTACTTTTCAGTTTTAGTCTAGTTTTCAGCAAGCAATGGGGGTAAAGCTGTCCCTCAGCACAACATTCCACCCTCAAATATATAGACAGTCAGAACAAACAATTCATACATTAGAGGATATGCTCAGAGCTTGTGTTCTGAACTTCAGATGACATTGGGATGATCATCTACCCCTGATAGAGTTTGCCTACAATAACAGTTACCAAGCAAGTATCGGCATGACCCCCCCCCCCCCGTATAAGACATTATATGGCCGACTCTGTAGATCGTCAATCTGTTAGGAAGAGATGGGTGATAGAAAATTATTTGGCCTAAATCTTGTAAAGGAGACCACAGCTAAGATAACTCATGAAGAACATTCAGATAGCTAAGAGTAGACATAAAAGTTATGTGAACACCTGAATAAGAGATTTATAATTTGAGAAGAGCAATCGGGTGTTTTTTAAGGTCACCCCATTCAAAGGTATCAGCAGGTTTTGTAAGAGGAAAAAACTAAATCCCTAGTTCATTAGACTGTTTGAGATATTGGACAGGATTAGTACATCCATCTATAAACTAGTACTACCTCCAGAGCTATCCAGAATCCATAACATGTTTCATGTGTCTATGTTACGTAAGTACAACTCAAACCCCTCGTATATCCTGTATCACGAGTCACTTTCACTCCAAGAGGATCTATCATATGAGGAAGTACTAGTAGGCATTTTGGATCAAAAGAGCAGAATGTTTCGCAAAAGAGAAATTCCCTTTGCCAATGTCTTATGACAGAATCACGCAAAGGATGAGTCCACTTGGGAGCTAAAATCGGATTTTAGAGCCCAGTACCCCCAACTTTTTAATTAGTGAGAGGGCGAAAAATTTGAGGGATCAAATTTCTTCTTAAGGGGGAGAGAGTTATAATACTCGGATTCAAAAATTTGGCCCGAGATAATTTTACAATTAATAAAATAATATATTAAAATAATTTAATTTTTATTCTATTTTAATTTTGTGAAATATTTTAGAAAAATACATTTAGAGATGTAATTGAAAATATTTTTTTAAAAAAAAGAGAAAATATGAATAAAGGGGGTATTTTTGAAAGAAATATTCAAAATAGGGGGTAAAATCGCAAATAAAAAAATCTAGCAGCGTGGGACAACCATGTTAATGGCAACGACGAGTCAGAACCCGCCGCATGACGAAAACATTGACATCGGTTTCACGTGGGCAATCCGCGTGCCTGGGCGATCTAATGGTCCAGATCATATCTCGCGCATACAAACGATCCGGATCTATTTCATCTTCAGACGCAATCGAATAGATGGGATTGATCGTGATGGACAGTCTTGATTAGCACACATGATCAACCTAAACAAACAACGATCGGATGGTTCTCCTCCCTCCACGTCGACTCGAACGGACGACCTAGATGGAATGGAGATGAGTATTTAAACTCATATTCACAGGGAACCAAAACCTTAGCCAATAGATGGGTGATTGGAGAAGAAGAAGAAGGGCGATCGGGAAGTGAACCAAACACTGGAGAAGGAGACCGACCACCGTCATTGCCACATTGAAGCCACTGTCGACACTGAAAAAGTAAGATTTTTCTCTCATCTGCTGAAAATTTAATCCTGAAACTCTCTATGTCCATATCGGAGCCAAAAGGCTGACGAGTGAGCCAAAAAATACGAGCAAAGCTTCACCGAGTCGCCGCAGTCGAAATCTAAAACCCCTTCCAATGAGTCCCTTCCCGTTTCTTGTTTCTCGTTTCTCATAATTTTTTGACCGTTGTGTTCTCGTTTTGTTCTGATGCAGGTTAGCTGAAGAAACATCTCAAACACAAAGGAGGAATGATGGAGCCACCGCACTCGGAGACCATTCCACCGGTAGGGTTTTGATTTTCACCTTTTTCGGCCAACAGAGGCCCCCTAACTTGCTTTTTCACAGGTTTTCATGTAAAATCGATCAAAATCGACATAAACTGGCTAAAAATAACCAGGTCAAGAGGAACCACTGCCACGAGTGACGGAGTTGGCTCTGGACCACCGTGCTGGGACCTTAAATTGGTCTAAAAAGTTTAAAAACACATATTTTGACTTTTTGGGGTATTTTTGGATATGCGGGTATTTTAATTTTCCAAAAAAAATTTTAGAAAAGTCAGGGACCGTTAGGAGACGCAATAAAAAGTATGGTATTTCGAACACCGATTCGGGATAAGAACCCCTCGTCATTTTCTCCGTTATAATAAATTGAAGTTTAATAATCAATAACATTATATTTTGTGAAAATTAGAAAGTTCTAAAATTAATTACAGATCACTAGTAGAAGCAGAATCGTTAAGTGTATAATTGTCATAGTTTATTGTTTATTTTCTCCTATACTACCTAAAATGCTTACTGTCATATCATATGCTTTAAATTATTAATTTTAATTGTTTTCTCAGTTATTTAGTTTATCTACCTGCGTTGTCCTCGTCTGTTAATTTCTTTACAAAAAATGTCCTAATAATATTTTGTTGAGTTATGTATTATCTATTTGCGTGACTTACTCTTGATTGATAAAAATGTGATGTTGGTATGTGATTTGGTGATAATTGATGATATAAATCTATATATGAAAGACTTATCGGGTACTCTAAGCAAGGGTGTACGAACCCGGTACATAAGAAAAACTCTACCTTGGGCATTACCGTAGTCGAACGGGGATGATAAGTCCCACACCAGAAGGGATTGAGAGGTATAATTTACTCTCATACTAGACGGGGTATTGAGGCAGTGATATGTTTGGCATTCATTACCGGATAGAGTATGGGGAAGACCAATTAATTGATAACTTAAACATTAGGTCCACGCATATGGGGGATCCCTGTGGACGCTCAAGGGTACTGGTAAGCAATTAAGGAGGTAAGTTATTGTTATCACTCATTTGAATATAAAATCACAATGTTATTTGGATATTATCTTCATAGGTCGATTTTGAAAACTCATAAAGGTAAGTATGAGATAACAGTTTTTAAGTTAAACTAGTTTATTTGAAAAGAAATAATGGCTTCATTGGTTGTTTTATGATTTTTTTTACCAACCTTTAGTTTTCCGCATCAATGTTAAATGTGATATTTTTATTGAGGTAGTGTAGCTAATTCTCCTATTTAATAATTTCATATTAATAAAACCAATATGCAGATCATGAACAGCAAGAGAGTTGCGAATAAAGGTCACCCCCCGGATCTCATCACAGTTGTCCAGCGGAGGTAACTCTATATGATTTTATTTTATTTTGTTTTAACCATTTATTCCATTATTATGAACTTGTTATAAATGGATATTTCTGTATCTCTATTTAATATAATGATTTACTGTACAAAGAATGTAAACTATAAATTCTTAATTACCTCTACATATAGCTAATATAATTCAATATTTTCATTTCCCTAAGTTTTGGACTTTTACTGTCATCATTTTAACAAATGCACATTTATTCAGTAATATTAGAAAATTAAAAAAAAATTAATTATCTATATAAATTTATGAATTTTAGTAGGATTTGCATCATATGTTTGTCTTTGTAGTGAAGTTGATTGTGTTATCGCCTTATTAAGAGGTTGATTATATTGTTGTATATGTTAATAATATTTAGTAATTGAAATGTATGTGATTTTTCTATTAAAATAATAAAAAGAACACATTATTCATACTAATAAATAATTATACACGTATTTATTATTTTTATATAATTAATGAATAATGATTACAAAATGCTTAATTGTTTTAGGGTTAATCATATGATTATTTATCGAATGATTGGTCCGGGTTGCATTATTAAAAAAATATTTTTCTAGTTGATACCTCTTGGTTCTCTTTAGAGCCTCATTCATATTTCTTTTCGTCTTTACATCTTGTTTAGTTTCTTAGTAAAAATTAATGACATTTTTGGGAGTTGATAAGTTGATATTTTTTCCTTCTTTTACAAATCTATTATGTATCATTATTCTTTCTTATTTTCTCAAACAATTTGCCCATTGAAAAGTATAAAATGTCTTACATTTTATTGATAATTTTCGACATAATAGACAAAAAAAATATTAATCAATATCAATACCTAAATACGCAACAATTGTTTTTTCAACATCTTGAATTGGAATCTTTAATTTTTTAAAGGTAATTCCCTCCATTCTCACATAATATGAAACTTGTGGTCGAGGAATCAAAAGACTCAAAGACAATGTTAAATTTACAATGGGTCGGGAGTTAACACTTTTATCTTTATCTAATTCAATTAGCTAGCATTCTTTCATCTCAATCACATATATCACACTTCTTTATATTCTCATCAATTATATCAAAACATATACACCAATTATTGAAACATTATCTCTTTATCATTTTCTCTCTTTAATAACCCACACTTATTGCTCTCTACTTCACTCTTTATCAAGTATCAAATTTTATGTCTTAGCCTCTATTATTTTATACAATTGTAAATCTCACAATCTCAAACATCAAATATCAAATTTTTGTATAGGCAGACTTAACATTAGAAGCATATCCTAATGATCAAGCTAAAACAAATATATTAATGATAAAGCATTGCCTGGATAACAAACATATGTATGAATTCAAGTTCAATTTTCAAGGTAGATGATAGTTTAATATATATTATACGCCAATAATGTGATTATAAGTAGTTCAAGAATAATAACATAACAATGGGTCCATTTAAAAATAAGACACAAATGTAAAATTTTATTTTATATAAAAATATATAGTTTAATTTACAAAATAGCTAATTTTTAATAACAAAAAAAAAATCATAATCATTAGATATAATTTATCATGTATTATTTATTATTCACTAACATTTTCTTGAAAAAAAAAACATATATTAATCAAATATATAACTCAATCATCATTGAGTAAAAATGTACCAATGCATAATTCATAAAAATTTAAAAATGTCACTCAATAATCAAATTTACCATTATTTACTAATTTACTTCATAATCGATTTAATCTTAGATGGTTTATATTTAATATAATATTTATAGACACAATTTTTTCATTTAGACCCAAATATAAACATTTTTTAGGTAGTATGAAAAGAAAAAAATACAAGAATTTTTTAGAGTATCGAAACTGATTTTATAAAAATTAAAGATAAATTAATATTTGATTATATTTTATTAAGTCATGATATAAAAAATTTGAAAAAAATTGAGATAATTATTGATCATTTAATTGACATATAATTATTTTATATATGTGCGGTATTTCCTTGACACATTTGCCTATAATAACATACTTATATTTTATTTTTTAAAAAGAAAGATTTGACCCGACCCGCTAATCATATTGAGTTGGTCATTTTCGAAATATCAAAACTCTAGGGGCACAGTAGAAAATTATAGGTCCCTAGCTGCAATAGATGTCAGGTTTTTCCGCGTCGTTCCCCTGAACTAGCAAACCCTAACAAGAATCAATTTTCTCTTTCAGTAAGAAGAAAACCCTAAAATAATTCGATCTTACACTTCAGTAGGATACATTTGAACGCCATTGTGGAATCGGCTGCATTCACTTTCCTCACAGTTGGAAGAAGATTAACAGATCAATGGCAGACATTGAGAACCAACCAGAAGTTACATTACCCGCCAAGCGTAAACCCGACATTTGCTGCCAAGGCCAAGAAAATCTCCCAACCAAAACCCAAAAGCTGCAGGCTTTCGGCAAAAATTCAACAGCTCCCGAAGAAAAGTGTGGTCTTAATGAAGAAGAAGAGAACGGGAACAAAATTCATATTGTAGATTCTTCTACTGAAGAGAAAATCGTAAATAATTCCGGGAATTCGGAGGAAAAAATCGATCAACCTAAAGAGGAAGCTGAAGAAGATGAGGAGGCTGATTATGAAGAAGAAGAAGAAGACGCGGGAGATGACGAGGATGACGACAGCGGCGATCAATCGAGCGAAGAAGCTGAAGTGGACAGGAAGGGCAAGGGGATTTTGCGAGACGATAAAGGAAAAGGGAAATTGATCGAAGAGGAAGATAGTGATGACTCTAGTGATGGCGGGAACGAATCAGAGGCCGATAGCGACTTATCTGATGATCCGCTGGCAGAGGTCGATTTGGATAACATTCTTCCGTCGAGGACCAGGCGGCGGGTGGTGCAGCCTGGGTTTTACATTGCTAATGATCCGGGTAACAATGGAGATGATGACAGTGATGACAGTGATGCTTGAAACGAGGAAGGTTAGTGGAATTAGCTATATTTTCACATGTTAGGTAGTAGCATTCTGATAAGATCAAGCTTAGCATAGTGTTTTTCTTTTCTTTTTCGTCGGGAACAGTTCGTAGTTACATTGTTGAGCTTATGCTGTACATCCAGTGAAATATCCTGGCTAGACATGCCATGTTATTTGAAAGTTCATGGTAATTCAGAATTGTGCGTGTGTGGGTCTGTGTTTCCTTTTCTTTCTTTTTTTTTTCTTTTTTGTTCTTTTAGTTATGGCTGCAATGCCTAACCTCTGACAATGTAAAGTCTGTTGCTGCTGTTTAGATTGCCTGTCAGAGAGGAGGAACAAGTGAGTTTTATGTGATGTATTTTGTACAAGAAATCCACTGTTGGAGCAGAATGAGTCGAAAGCATGCCATGAACTTAAAATGAGAATCTTCAGTATTTAAGGTTGTTGAGGCTTCTGAGACAAAGACAAGCAACTAATAACTTGTGCCTTAACTTTAGATGGAAATTCTTGACACAGTTGAAGTGTGAAGAAAAAAAATGGCACTATTAAGTTTGTTTTGGGTAATAACACTTAATACACACCATTTCAAGGATGTGTTCTATTGCAAACCTACTTCTGTTTGCAGTCTTCTTGTTTCGAATCTTAATAACGCACCTGTAATTTAGTCTTTTAGGAAAAGTGAGGGTAGGGTAAGGTGTATTTTGTTTCACTGTCTTATGCTGCAAAATCTGCCAAGTTTTCCTCTCTGAATAATTCTGGTTATATGCTACTGTGGTCTCATTGTATCGAACTTTTAATGGCATAACAATGGTTTCAGCTTTTGTAGGAATGACGCTGGACTGTACTTTAGTTGGGAAAGAGACTGAGCGAAAGGATAGTGCAGTTTTGTCCTAGACCAAGTAAAAGTATGACGAACATTCTAGCATGAGTAGTGGGGAAAGAGGCTGCAGCAAGGCAGTATGGTTTGAATCAAGTGTGCAAGTGTTGCAGATCGTTTAGGTCTGAAGTATTTTGCATACAATAACCGAGATTGGTACAATGATAAATACTGTCATTTAACAATGGGCTGTTGAGACAATGAGGGTTATGTTTAATTGTAATGTCTAACCTAGGTATGGTCTATGATCCCTATCTCAAATTCACTGTTGAAATCCTCATCCTGCCATTTAGCCTCTACAGATAGTCGTGTATGGATAGTTAAACAGAGCGGGTATCCTGACTTTGGTTGATCGGTCCAAGATGGCATTTCACATTTTTGGTAATTCACATACTTTTAGTAATGTGATCTTTAAACCTGTCCTCAGCTGTACTTTAGTTGGACTATTGATTCATTAATCTTTTTGCACATATGGGTCATAAATGACCTGTAATCTTAGCTCTACCTTAAAATGTTCTGTTGATAACTTTTAGTTTGGAAGTGCAGCTTTCTTATCTTTTATCAGGAACAAAAAGTTCTTGTAATTGACCCTCCTACTTCTGTATACCAGGCAATTCAAAGAGTTGCTGACATTAAAACTGGCCTACTTATTATGTTTTGGTAGGCAGGGCTTTTTCAGGATAACCTTGCCTTGAAAATACTCTGTGCCTTTCCTATCAGAACATCATGGGCTGCTCCCCGAAAATGTACACTAATGTGGCGATACATTTTCAAAATACCAGGTTATATCACCTTGTTTCCAAGTATCATAAATAATAATAGTTGTTTTCTAGCTGTTGACCAGTCGAGCCCCTAGGTTATTTGGTTAGCTGAAAATGGTGTCCCCCAGAGGAAGAGCTTGTGTATGTGTGATACTCTGGGACTTCTGGACACTTTTTGCTTGCACTACTTCCTTTGGACTTTAGGCTTGATGGAATCCCTCATTCATCTCCAAACTCAGACCTATAAGCGCAGATTTTTTGCGGAGTGGAAGATGTGCAGCTTGCTAAGTTTGTGTGAGACTGAAGTTCTTCTTGACTGTTTAATCTATTTTTATATGCTTTTTTGGATGGTTTTCATCTAATGTTTTATTTCGGAGACTTGTTGCTGGTGAACAAACTCTTCTGCAGGAGCAAGAGCTATCATGCCAGGCTCTCCGTAAGAATTC
This sequence comes from Carica papaya, assembly GCF_054855325.1. Lineage (NCBI taxonomy): Eukaryota > Viridiplantae > Streptophyta > Magnoliopsida > Brassicales > Caricaceae > Carica > Carica papaya. The sequence goes on along the minus strand of NC_142309.1, from coordinate 5,036,838 downwards.
TTGCTTGCCAGTAGATTACACTACTAACATGATATTTGCAGATGACTGTGGTTTTTCTCATCATATCAAAAATAGAATCTAGCGGAAGGGTGTGCTAGGTTTTTTCCAAGTTATATTTTGAAAAGGGTATGAAATTGTGTAGAATCTACTTGCCAAATTTTGTGGAATTTGATACATATTATTTTAACTTCATAGATAAATCTATATGAGCTCAAATTGTTAATTCTCATCCTAATGTGATTTGAACCCCAGCTTAAATATCAACTTCAGTGTCAAAACAGAGAATCAGTTAATATTTCTTACCATCCAATGTATCCTAAATTTGTAACTATTACACACATTATGATTAGAATAAATTCATGATTTCACATTTAATTTAATAATGGGATGTCGGCAAATTTTATTATGATTATAAAAAAAAAAAAAAAAAGAAATTGAATTTACGTGAAATTAGAATATTTACATTTAAGATGTTATAAAAATTGAAGAAATTTAAAAGATGCACTTTTTAACCATCTTCACTAAATAAATTTCATGTCATGCAAAATTCAGATTTATTTTATGTAAAAATTGTCAACTATTAGCTTGGGCCTCTGGCTTCATTTTTCAAAAGAATATTTCAGGCTCAAGACTTGGGCTCGATCCAACGACAAGCGAGCCCTTATCTAGTTTTGTGTATATGTCAGAACCAAGGGCCGGGATTAAATGCCTTCTCATCCAACGGACAATATGATTCTCACTGTTACTTCTATATATACTCCGTTTAGCTAGGGTTTTCTCGCATCTTGCTGCTCCTGCTCCACTCTGCTAGGGTTCTTGTGGTTTTCCTCGGTTCTTCTACTACGTCGGCAAGATGGTGAGTTCGAATCCGTCGCTGTCTGCTGCTCTCATCCGGACTTCTTTTGTAGATCTTGTTAATTGTTTTCTTCGAATCAATCATTCGTTAGACTCTTTTCTTTCGCTTGTTTCTTTCTAAGCTCTCTCTGCAAGACTCCGTCCTCGAAGTTTCTGCTGTCTGGTTACGGAGCACATACATATGGTGTTTCTCTTTTAGCTTTTTGGTTCTTGGTAAACCTCAGGGAAGTTGAATTAGACAATTATCGAAACGATGCATGTTGTTCTTGCCTGTTATTTTATTCAAGCTGATTGTTATTAAGCTTTCCTTTCGCCTGTATCTTCTAGTGCTCTCCGACCAAAACTGTATATTCTCATGATATTCTCTGCAGTTTGGCTGCTGAGAATATCAGACACATATGATCATTCATGTTTTTAGCTGCTTGGTTGTTTTTTAGCCTGAGGATAATTAAGGGAATCAATATTAAGCGTGCATACTTATTGTTCTTGTTAACCAACCGAGACTTGCTGTTGTTCCGTTATATTTTAAGTTAATAGTGCCGTTTGATTTTTTAAAGTAGTATTAAATATCTTTTCTTGTAATTGTTGAATTAGGTTCTTCAAAACGATATTGATTTGTTGAATCCTCCTGCGGAGCTTGAGAAGAAGAAGCACAAGCTCAAGCGACTTGTTCAGTCCCCCAATTCGTTCTTCATGGTAATACTAATAGCAGTTACTCGGTACCTGTTGATTGTCTCTTGTAGTAGTTTTGACCTTTTTTCCGGAATTTAGGCCTTTAAGTATCTCTTTACTTTGATAGTCAAATGCTTTGATTAGGTTTAGTTCTGTGTAATATGATCTCTAATCTCATCTGAATGTGTATCGTGGGTTTTTCAAGATGCTAGGTCTTTATTAATTATTTGTAGGCTTTGCATTGGACTAATTGGTTCTTTTTCTCTAATAAACTGTAGGATGTGAAATGCCAGGGCTGTTTCAACATGTAAGTGATTTTTTCTTTCCTGTTTTGATTTGGTCATCTAATATATTTAGTTGGTAGTTAAATTTTTGATTTGATTATTTAAAGTATTCGATTAATATTCATTTGTGCCGAAACAAATTGCAGAACAACTGTTTTCAGCCACTCTCAAACTGTTGTCGTGTGCGGCAACTGCCAGACCGTTCTGTGTCAACCAACTGGTGGCCGGGCCAGACTCACCGAAGGTTGCTCTTTCAGGAGAAAGAATGATTGATGTTACTCAACCTTTTCCACAAGTAGCCTGTCTCTGTCCTGGAAGTGGTTCATATATTTTAGTGCCTTAATGGTTTTTTGTTTTTGGTTATATGATGATATCTTAAGTTTGACACTGTTTTGAAAGACCCACCTAGCATTTTGATTTTAGGCCTCTACAATAGCAGATTTGGTGAATGATTTAAATATGTTTTTGAATTGCAGAAAGGTAATTCCTTTTTGATCTTAATGGATTATCTTTTTGAGTCTTGTAGCGATTGGTCATATTATCTTTTCTTCTTGAAGCCATTTAATACTTGTTTTCTTTTTCTGTGCACTGCTTTCTCTGTGTGGTTGGTGTATTTTGGTCAAATGGAATATCGTTTTGGGAACCAATTATTGACTTAGAGCATTCTGAGGGGCATTATTATTCATTGCGGTTGAAGAAGAATGATCATTTGTTTTTGTTATCGCTCCCAATTCATGTCCCTAGTGTTCTTGATTTTTGTATGAGTTACAAGTGCTTTGTTGTCATTGCAAATCTGGGGAATTTTTAGTTGTATTTTCTAAGTTGTGCATATGTATTGTGTTGAGAGCATCCACTTTTTTTGTTAAGGGTAAAATGAGACCATGTCTTTGGCAATAGCAGTGTTTCTTGGAATGATTCAATTCTTTGTAAGATCAAATTGTAGGTCGAACATCTATTGAAAAGAGTTCTCCATTAGTTATGTTAGCAGAGACTACTTGAGTATAGTACATGATAACTCCCTCTGATGTCAGATGAAAGCGTTGTCATTGTGATGCACGTTTCTTCTCACCATAATTTCCAGTCTCGACCTCAAAGCTCTCTCTGCATATGTGTTACTTGTCTTTCCTTGTGTTGTTCAATACAAGTGCTACTTGGAACCTGACTCCCTTGCCTGTGTCTAGTTCTTGAGGCATAATCACCACTTTTGTCTTCGAGTAATCTAGGTTTTATACAGTGTCTCTAGTATCTTTTGTTAATTGGTAAAAAAGGTTTCTCAAGAATCTACCACTTATTCGTACAGATCCAATGGATTTCTCCAAAGCAGCTATTGCCATTTCTTTGCTAGTAACATGGTAAACGCCTTCATTGATGTGTTCTGATAAAATAATGGACTGGCATTGTGAAATTTAAAAGAACAACAAGTAGTAATATGATAAGGGCAGTAGTGCCTTCCATTTTTTGTGTTTTGAGTAGTGAAAAGAGATAATTGGATTTTTAAATAAATGTAACAGATTATTGTAGTTTTGTTCAACTTAATAGAAAACTAAATTTGTTTTGTCTCATTGAATCTAAAGCTGTTAATGCATAATAAAATTCGCTAAAACTGTCACTGTAAATAATCAGTATCTTGAGGGACACGGGGGTTAGTAGGTCGTGGCTTTGAACCCCTCAACTTAATCTTTTCGTTCTGTTCTGTTGAAGTTGGGGCTTAGATGATGGTTCTTCGGGCAAATTTCCTTACGTTATTAACTTCTCTTGGTTTTATTCGTAGAGGGACAATGGGCTTTGATGAAATACATACAAATCTATTTCAATTTTGCCTCTTTTTTTTTTTAAGCTTATTTGGTAAAGACGAAGAGCTTATAAGAAGGTAAATAGTTTTGTATGTTTTTGTGATAATTTTAAGGATAAATAGAAGTAATCTACATTAGTGTAAAATGTAGTGTAAGGTTTAATTAATATGAATCTCTTTTTTTTTTTTTTTTGGTATTAATTGTAGTAACAAAATGCTTCATCTAAACTTCAAATGGTTTAGTTTTAACCATGTTAATGATCCCAAATTCTTTTTTTATTGATAGAATTATCAACAAATCACTAAACATTATGATTTTTTTTAAAAAAAATTATGTAGAAGTAAAACTAGTAGGATCAAACTTATTCTTGAAACGAACAATTCACACGCATTTCGTTTCCAAAAAAAAGATCAATAGACCGAGGATTGTAGTTAAATTTATTAGATTTGTTGCTAAAATATCGGTATGAAATCCGACGTTCCAGATGGATGGTCTTAGGTAAGTAAAGTGTAAAATGAACAACGAAAGAAAGTCCACGAGCAATACCTGAAATCAAAACCTAAACATGAGCACACAATGATGCAGTGAAGTGCTTACACAATTGGTCTTCAGTTTGAGTGGTGAATCTCCATATTTCGTTCAAAAGAATTAACATAATGATATTGTAAAAGTGGATATCCAGTGGGTTTGCCTTTTTTTTTTTCTTTCTTTCTTTTTCTTTATGAAAAGAGAGAAGCTGACGTCACCCAATCAAATTTTGTTTTGTTTTTTTTTTTTCTTTTCTTTTTTTAAAATATATTGTTAAAATTACTCCTCTTTGATAATTTTGAATTACTAACTCAATTTAAAATAATATAAACGGGATTAAAGATTCTATAAATAATATTTTTAATTAAATAATTAAAAATTCTTTATTAATTCACCTATAATTCTAAAACCACATAAATAAAGATTATATATATATATATATATAGTGAAGCCACAAGTAATGCTTAAATGGTATCATTTCTCTCATTATTTTTGGACCACTTTCTCCCTTCCCATGCGTTATCATGCCGCATGCTGTTTCGAATTTTTATCCTTAATTCCCTTTTTAAAATTTTTTAATTTTTTTTTTCTTGGAAATTCCATAAAGTATTAATTACCCGCACTTAGCGAAATTCAATTAATTAATTATTTTTTATTTTTAATTCAGTTCATAAGAAAAATATATATTTTTTTTTATAAAATATATTTATTTATCAAATAAAAAAATGTTAGTTCCATACACAAAAAATTTGACCCAAAACCGAAGTGATTAATTTAATCTAACAGTTTGAATTATAATAATACTCCATTAATTGGTATTTGCAACCATGTACCGGCTGTTTGCATGGGTAATAAAATTGTATTATATGGGTTTTAAGATCTTCTTGTACTTGTTCACATGGCTGCAATTCTGGCAAATGATAAGGCAGAGGGGGTACGTATACATTAATTATATTATAATTATATACTAATTAAGTGGATAACAATAATAATAATAATAATAATAAGATCTCAATACCCACTTTTGAAAGAATATAATCTTTTTGGGTGATCACTTATCACTTTCAATTATTATGTATGCTTGTCCTTACAATTATATACAAGTGGGTTTTTAATTATAATTATAATTTATAAATTGGATTAGTCACCCACCATTCCTCTCTTTCTATTGGATTATTTGCCACCCAATCCCTCCAATTATCAATAATCTCTTTTCAAACTTGTATACATATACACACACATACATATATATATATATACATAAAAGACAATATTCTACAATTTTTTTTTTCCCTAAAATATTACTCACAAAATCAAATCACTTAGAGAAAAAATTAAGAATATGATCGGAATATGGAGAATAGCACAAGAAATGCTGTGATGAAATAATCTTTTTGTTTGCTTCTTCAATGATTAGAAGGCAAGTCAACCATCATATTCGAGAATCACCAATCACAAAGTGCCGCCTATATATGAATATATATATATATATATACATAGATATATGAAAGTGAGTATAGGATTGTTTTTTAAATTATATTAAAATTATTTTGAGGTGATAAAGTAAGAATTTAGGGTCAAAAATTTTATAATATTTACATGATTTAACTTTTTAATAGTTTGAATTTAATAGTTGATAAAAATATATATATATATATATAGTTGAACGAAAAAATAATATCATCCTTTCAAAATATTTATTAAATAAAAATTCTATTCATTATTTAATCTAAATATAAAAATATTTTAATTTTTAAAAACTACAATTTAATTTTTATGTATATTTGAATTAAATTTATTCATCCTACTTTGAATTATTCGAATTACTACATAATAAAATGTAAATAAAAAATTACTTTAACAAAATCAAAAATTTAAAAGTTCTGAGTACCTTAAAGATGACTAAAAAATTACACTATCAAAATAATATTATGATATTTTTTTTAAATAAAGTTATTTTAATTTATTTTTTTGTTTATAAAAATAAAATAAGATAAATAAATTATTTTTATATGCCAAAAATGTTTTTCTTTTTTTTATATATAAAAAAATATTACTTTACAGAACCTATGGGCTTAGAGAATTGAATAAGGCAGGCCCAATTACAATGAGTATTAATAGAAGTGGCATTAGTTATTTTATTTGTACAGCTCTCGTGAGTTGTGACCCACGTTGTAAGTCATTGAATAATACATGTGGAGCTATCAAAAAAAGGGAGTGCCCCACCGTCACATGGCAAACTCATGCTCCATTTGGAAAATTGATGGCCCATTTTTTAATAATTAAATTAAATTTAATTAAAAATTATTAAAATTAAGTTGGTGAATTTTGGATAATTAAAAAGGTATTATACATCCAATTAATACCCTCCACGTAGCAAAGCCAATATGCAATTTAATATTTATTTTGGTGATAGAATAAAGTTTTAATATTTAATAAATAATAAATATTACAATAAAGTTTGAATTTATAATTTAATAATCGGTAAATTGTGTTGAGATTATTGACCAATACATTCTAAATTGATAAGAATAAATTATTTTAACTCCCGTTTAGAATTATGTATATTTTTGTTCTAACGATAATTTTTTTAATAGATCATTTTTTAAAAATATTTAACTTTATTTTAAATAATAAATTTTCACATATATAAAAAAAATATTTTTAAAAAAAATTTAAAATATTAGAACCCTCTTTTCTTTTACTTAATTCAAAAAAATAATATGATAAAAATACAAGCAATACCAGTTTATCATATTATATAAAGAGTATTGATATGTGAGGCCATTTTCATGCCATATAAAACCAAGAAATAGGACAAAAGACTTCATATTAACTTTAACTTTTAGTCTTTTTACTTTAAAATATTATTTTATTTATACGATAAATAAACTTTTTCTAATACATCTTAATATATATTTATTTTTACTATTGGATAATAGTCGAAGTTAAAATTTTTATCTTAAATTATAACTTAAATAATTATGGAATTTATAAATATAAAATTAAAACAACAATATAATTCGCTCATAATGTATTTTTATTTAAATTGAAAAAATGAACAACTATCATTAAACATCAAAATTAAACCATTTGGTTTATTATAAACAAGAAACAAACCATTGGAAATATAAAAATAAAAAAAAAATATATATATATATATATAATTTAATATTATTTTGTTTAAATTGGAAAACATTTGTTATGATAAAAAAAAATAAAAAAATAATAATTAATTATATAAGACAAATAAACCTTATATTTGTAATTGGGTTTTTCCTAATGGACACTAAACCCTTCTCCACAAAAAGAAGTGGAGACAGCTATTGATATTTTTTGACTGTCACCAAAAAAATCAACCAAGTGGGTGATTCAAACATTACCTACTACTCTCTTTCTCATTTTGACATTTTATTTTTTTCGTAAGCAAAATAAAATGTTTAGCTTTCAATGCTATTTTACCAACCTCAATGAGAAAAACTTAAATGTTCCAAAGAATCCAAAGTTTACCCAATCGCAGTACCTACTCCGCTCTCAATTAATCGATATATATATATATATATAAATTATAATATAATATATTAACGAGAATACATAATTTAACTTAAATTTATAATTTCATAAAAAATTAAAATACTAACTATTTAGTAAATAAATAATTTGTATATCAAATTATTATCTTAATTATAAAAGATTAATCACTAGGAGTATGTTTCTAATCTTATTTGGTTATTATTTATTATAATAATATAAATCTTGTTGACTGGCTTCATAAATATAATCAATTTCTATTAAATAATTAATTACATAAATAAAATTTAAATAGTATGAGTTATGTATTCATAAAATATGTTAATTTATTTGTATGCATATAATATTTAATTATTATTTTTTGACGGGTTAAAGAAATATATTTAAATTTATTAGGAATAAAATTAATTTTAATATACAGAAATTTATCTGTAACGTACCTATAGGTAAAAAGAAATTATTATGATTTTTTTTTTTAAATAATTTCATTATTCCCACACTTACAAAAGAAAATTACATAATAGTCTGGAGGTAATCCCAATATCAGCCTATATTGCAGTGCGGGTTCTTGTTCTTGTTCTTGTTCTTGTTCTTGTGTGATTTTGTTTTTGTTGGCTGTCTACACCACAATTCTGATCGCATACCAGATAGGTAGGGAATGGATATATATATATATATATATATATAGACACATGTATGTATGTATTCAGTCATGACTGTGACTCAGCCTTCTATATGTTTAAACAATGTCTACCACCAGAATAATAATACCAAATAACAAAGACAAAAAAGTATATATATGTATATGTATATGTATACACACACGTATATGAATTATTGAGGTAAAGCAAACTGGTTAGTTTCTAGATTGAGAACCCAGTAAAAAGAGGCCTTGTTTGGCTGAAAGGAAAATACATTTTTTTAAATCACAAGAAAATTTTTTAAAATAATAGTAATAGGATGAAAATTCTAAAGTTCTTTCTTTTTTCTTTGTGCAGATAAAAATTCTAAAGTTAGCTCGTGCTTTTGGCTCTTTGACTCAAACATTATGTAATAAATATATATACATAGATATTGAATATGATATGTGGGTGTGTATATATATATATATTGGAGGGAAAAAGAAAAGGTGAAGCATTGAGTGTTAGGTGTTTGGTCAAAGAGAAAAATGATTGGGGGAAAACACAAACCAATAAGCAATGGAAGTCGATCAAAGTCTTTGATTGAATTATGTCTAATTCATTAGATTCCCATAAACTTTCTCCTACTAACTATAGTGGAATACACTTTTTTTGTTATTGTAATTTTTTTGGGTTAACCAAAATATATATATCTTTCTATCTTCCTTTTTATTATATACACACACACACACACGATATATAAATATACCATGTTTTACTTTATGGGATAGTTTTTAAAATAATGTATACTTTGTAGAAATGGCTTTGACTATTTGAATATATATATATATATATATATCACTTTATTTTTGTCAACAACGAAAACTTATTTCTCAACTACTCTACTTTTGTTTTCTTTCTATTATTTTAGTGACAAGAATAAAATTTAATCTCAAATTTTCTATCATTCAGATTAAATTTTATCTAATCAAACTTTAAAGTAAGTTCCTCAATAAGCAAATTAGGGTTTTGTTTGAATTTTAAGTTTTACCACCTCGCAACTTTTTTAAAATATAATAAAATTTTATATGTAGTTATTATTTTTTTATAATTATAATAAATTTTATATAAATTTATAGTTAAACTAAATAAAAATTTATAATATTTTTTGGATTTGTAATTCCAAATGTAGACGCGGGGATACCTAAATTATTTTTTGAGATTTGAAAGAAAAAAAATTATATGCATAATAATGATCTGTTAATATAAATTAATAATTTTTTACCTCAATTTTTATATATATATAGAATTAGTAATAAAATAAAATACCATATTAACATATATAAAAAAATAATTAATGGCTTATCATACCATTAAATGATATAAACATAAATAGAAAATTGATTTGTTTAAATTGAAAAGATAAATCATAACTTGGAAAAATCCTTTGAATAATATAAAGTATTCATGGTTGGCTTCCTCTCTTTAACTCCTCTTTTGAAGTTTGAAACCAATGGATGGAGAAAGCAACTCCTCTTTGCTTTTATCTCCGTAATTAAGCAAATTTGGAAAGTGTTTCTCAATATAAGGGTAACTTATTTATTTATTTTTGTAATGAAAAAAAAAATAATAGATTAAATTTTAATATATTATAATTATTTAAATTAAAAAATATTTATATATATAAATATAATAAATTCGTTGAAATTTAACTTAATTTGATTATCGTAATTTTATTTATGTATTTGTAAACTAAGTTTTTGGATAAATTAATTTTAAAATTTACTCATTTCATATAGATTTTATGCATTTTAGGATTTTATTAATAAAAATTATTGTATGTAATAATCAAATTATGGGTTAAATTAATTATTATAAATTACATAGTTTTATTTTAAATTGAATTAAATTATGATATATTATACTTTAGTTTACATAATATACGGGTTAGTTATTTCATGAAGAAATTTTTTTATCATAATTTACACATTGAATGTATGTTATAATAGATAATTTTGTGTTAAAAAAATAAATAAATAAATAACATAATTTTTTTTTTTATAAAATTAAAATATTTAATTAAATAATATCATCATTATTTAAGTTAAATAAATAATTGATGATTCGTTAACCCATGAAGATACAAAGGACACGCATTTAAAGCAATCGTAGATTTTGTCAAAAAATCATTTTTTAATTATTTATTTATTTACTGAATTTCTTAATCATTAAAACCCAACCCTCATCATTTACTTATCCACTCCACGTATCTTTCTTACCCCCCCCCCCCCCCCAAAAGTAAATTTCTACAGTCATTTTAATTTCTTCACCCTCCCCCACCTCCGCCACTACCAAACTCTTCTACTCGCTCCATTTCACCCTTCCCTCCCCACGCAACCTACATCCACATGGCTGTGTCTCAGCAAGACGCCGCGAGTGTATGTACTCGCTCGAGTACCAACTCAAAAGGCCGTATCTTCCCGATGGCATTTTCTGTAATTTCGTGGAAAAACAGTGGCGTTTATCTGACAACTCTCTTTAGCAAATAGACTTTTGCACAGAGAGAGAAAGAGAGAGACAGGTCTCTTGGAAACCAGAGATAACGACACATGCATGCTACGCCACTCAACGGTCAAGATTCCCTCAACTCTTTCTCATCACGGCATTTCTGACCGTCGGATTCAAATGGAAGGGAAAATAGCAAAAACCAAAGAAACTAACCGCGGTTAAATAAAACACTTAACCATGGTTAATGTAGTTAGTTTAGCTAGCTGCTGCCTGAGCGAGCTGAGCTCAAACTCTCTTAACCCGATTTGTGTTGGGAGTCTTCTGTCTCTGTGCGTGTGTCTCCGTTGATTTCTTTCTCTGTTTGGTTTGATTTTCTTCTATCCTTCGTATTATTACTATCATTAGGTTTCGATTTTTCGTTGAGGAGTTTCTATTTATGGGAAATTTCAGATTCTCAGATCTATGAATTTTGATTTTCTTTTTGGGGGAAGGAGGGTTTTCTTTTGTGTTTTCTAATCATCATTATTTGATTTGAAGATGATCATGAGGAAAAGAAAACTCTTCCCTTCCTTTTTCTTTGGAAAATCTCGAGTTTTTCATTTTCTTCCTTGCTTGTTCTCTGTTGCTTCTTTGTCTGTAGATCTAATATTCTGAAGAGAAAACCATGTGAGTCTTAGATTTTTAATTTCTTGCTAACTACTCCTCAGATCTGTTGATTTCGAGAAGATCTCCTCGAACTTTCATTTTTTTTTTTAAAGCTCGAGATCTGGGTTTGTTCTACTTCCTCATTTCGCTTATGGGTTTAGTTTCAATTGTTTGATTTAGTTTAAAAAAAAACAGTCGTATCTTTTTACTTTCCATTTTCCGGGAAAGTTCTGTAATTTTTCCGGGAAAACGAAAATTCTCGTTCGACCTTTGAATAAACGAGATGAATTATTTCCCGGACGAAGTATTAGAGCACGTGTTCGATTTCATCACAGCGCACAGAGACCGGAACTCGGTATCTCTTGTCTGCAAATCATGGTACAAGATCGAGAGATATAGCCGGCAAAAGGTTTTCATAGGAAACTGCTATGCTATCAACCCGGAAAGGCTGATCCAGAGGTTTCCGGGTTTGAAATCCCTAACTTTAAAGGGGAAGCCCCATTTTGCAGACTTCAATTTGGTTCCCCATGACTGGGGCGGGTTCGTTTACCCGTGGATCGCAGCATTGGCTAGGAGTCGGGTCGGGTTGGAGGAGCTGAGGTTGAAGAGGATGGTGGTCACAGATGAAAGCCTGGAGCTGCTTTCACGAGCTTTCGCGAATTTCAAGTCTTTGGTCCTTGTTAGCTGTGAAGGGTTTACTACTGATGGCCTTGCTGCTATAGCCGCCAATTGCAGGTGAGACGTAGATACATACATATATCAAAGTTCTTGTTGCTTGGATATGTTGGTAGTTACTGGACTTTTTAACAGGTTTTCAGGTGGAATTATCTTAGTTACTATGCTCCTATGATGATGCTAAGCTGTATATTGTTAAAATCTTTTAGGGCCTGTTTGATTCAATCTTAATTCCATTTTTACCTTCTTTTTGCATGATTACTAGAATTACTTCTTAATTTTTACACTCAGATGTTTATCACAGTCTTCATTCAAGGTGAGTTTAAGTATGAAAATCTACTGGGCAAATTCTATATATGAAGATTGGTATAGTAATTAAGAGACAGGGAAAAGAATGAGATAATTAGATGAATGAATATTGAACTTGATTGCGTCCTGATGGAGTTGAAGTTAGAAAATTGATTTGTTTTTGTGTAGAGGCTATTGCCTTTGTTAAACCCTTGTGGTTTAATGAGCTTTTATGAGGCATAGTTGGCCGTTAATGGAGAGTTCAGGGGTTGTGTTTATCTTGGCATCGTGTGAAGTTATATTTTATTCATGACCCCGATACCCATCGGGGTATTATTGGTCATATCCAAGAGCTAAGTAATGACATCTGCAATGAACTGTAAAAACTGCAAAATGACTTTTTCTCCGACCCGGTTGTGCTGCTAAGGTTTTTGTTTCTGCGTTGTTGTCAAAGTATACTTTTTTTTTTTAAATTCCCAATTTTTTTTATTATAGGTTTCTTAAGGAGCTGGATTTGCAAGAGAATGAAGTCGAGGATCACTGTGGACAGTGGCTAAACTGCTTTCCCGACAGTTGTACTTCTCTTGTCTCCTTGAATTTTGCATGCCTTAAAGGGGATATAAATTTAACAGTTTTGGAGAGACTCGTGGCAAGGTCTCCAAACCTTAAGAGTCTGAGGCTAAGCCGTGCAGTTCCTCTTGATGTACTTCAAAGAATATTATTAAGAGCTCCTCAGCTAGTTGATTTAGGGACAGGATCATATGTTCACGATCCAACTTCTGAGGCCTTTACCAAAGTGAAGGCTGCCTTTCAGAAATGCGAGTCAATCAGGAGTTTGTCTGGGTTTTTGGAGGTCACTCCTCGCTGCCTATTGGCTGTTCATCCTATTTGCCCTAACCTGACCTCGTTAAATCTCAGCTATGCTCCGGGTATTCATGGCAATGACCTTATAAAGCTAATTCAACACTGTAAGAAACTTGAGCGATTGTGGGTATGATTCTGGCTTACTTGTGCAAAAATTTCATCTCTCTCCCTCGGAATAAAATGGATTGATGGTTTACTTAATTTTTGCAGATACTTGATTGCATTGGAGATGAAGGACTTAGTGTTGTTGCTTCAACTTGTAAAGAATTGCAGGAATTGAGGGTTTTTCCATCGGATCCATTCGGGGGAGGCAACGCATCGGTTACAGAGGAAGGTCTGGTTGCTATATCCGCTGGTTGTCCCAAGCTTCACTCGATACTCTACTTCTGCCAGCAAATGACCAATGCAGCACTCATTACTGTAGCCAAGAACTGCCCGAATTTTACGAGATTTAGGTTATGCATCCTTGAACCTACAAAACCTGATCATGTAACCTCACAGCCACTGGATGAAGGTTTTGGGGCAATTGTTCAGTCATGCAAAGGTCTCAGGCGATTGTCGATGTCTGGCCTTCTTACTGACAAGGTTTTCCTTTACATTGGAATGTATGCTGAGCAGCTCGAAATGCTTTCTATCGCATTTGCTGGGGACAGCGACAAGGGAATGCTCTATGTCTTGAATGGTTGTAAGAAACTTCGGAAACTTGAGATCAGGGACAGCCCGTTTGGTGATGCAGCGCTTCTAGAGGACGTGGGAAAGTATGAAACAATGCGATCCCTTTGGATGTCCTCCTGTGAAGTTACTCTTGGAGGCTGCAAAACACTTGCACGGAAGATGCCAAGGCTCAATGTTGAGATCATTAACGAAGGCGACCAAATGGAGTTTAACCCTGATGATAGACAGAAGGTAGATAGGATGTACTTATATCGAACCTTGGCCGGACCTAGGAAAGATGCACCGGAATTTGTCTGGATTTTGTAGGTGTGCATTGTTGGGTTCAACCATGAATTTCATATTATTTTAGCAGTCTATTTTGTTGAGACCAACTGATTTTTATGGAGAGTTCAAGAGTTGGTGATTTAGTTGTATGCTACTGTTGTTTGAAACAGAAGTTGATTTGCCATTTGTAATAGCAGTATTATAAATAGATGCCGTGTTAGCATATTAGCAAATCCACCAGAGTACATCAAGTATTGATTGATCAATTTAATGCATGTAGATGCGGCATTATCTCCTCTCTGAACGATCATATAAATTCATTTGCAGCCATTTTTCCTCTGTTTTCCTGAAATCTCGAATGAGATTCTGAAAACAACTAGGCTTCTACCACAAAAGAGGCAAAATGGATTTAGAAAAATTTCAAATCAGTTTTATGGAGAGAGACTGAGTACGAAGATTTGTGTTAATAAAAAATCCGAAGGGGGTTTATGGTCAAGGTAAAAATTTCCAGAGCAACGATTATTTTGGAATGTACCAGTTGTGCTTGAAAACAGTGTTAATAAGGAATTAACGGGTATGTTCAGATATATTACTCAAAAAAATTGACATAGTGTGCTCGGTCAAAATTGAAATTGAGGAAATTCTGTCCCTATTTCTACAAACATACAATTCACGAGGAGATAAAAAAAAAAAAGGATTGAATTGATTCAATTGTTGACAAATGTTTTTCTTGCCAAACTTTCGAAGCACTGGCCATGATGCTTACATTTTAGGTGAGCCTACATGAAAACTTAATTCAGACTGGGATTCATATCACCAAGATGAGAAGAGAATATGTATAGATTAAGAGCTAAAAAGCTAAAAATAATAGTGATAACTCTTATTATGAACTTATGGGAATAAAACAAATAATTAAGTGGGCGAGGTGCCCCATTAAAGCATACAAGAAAAAGCATTACCAGATCCCATGAACACCATTTTACAGTCAATCAGAAACAGCCGTGTAACATCACACATCATCAGCTAAATGTAGGAAAAGAACACTTAAGACAGTAATTTCTTACAACAACAATTACAGAAGAACTAGAAGCAGCATTCCTCTAAAATACAGCAGCAACAAAGCGCGGCCAAACTGCACATACGAAACAAACAAATAATCAGCACAACATCAAAGTACGGACTACGAGCAGGGGGAGGGAGAGGAGGGCAAAAAATGAGTGAGGTGAGGTTCTTAGTAAAGGTTCAGACATCATATCAGTAGGAATGAGTTATATACCAACATAATAAAAAATGTAAACCTATGAAATATGACAACATTTGAAGCGAACCTCACATGTAGTTGCATTGAGGGAACTCCAAGAAACTCAAAAACAGGAGATCAAAATGTATTTACGAGAAAAAAGGATCTCAAAAGAAAAACCATAAATTTCCCTCTATTAGGTCCTGAGCATTTTTAAAACAAAACCTGGTAAACCTCACAAATTCAGACAGTGAAATAAGAGAGACCCTCATATTCATGACAAAGATTTAGGAAGCAGAAGCCCCCGTCACCTCTCTGATTGAGATCACCAGAAACAATCCTAAGTCCATATGATGATAAGAAAAAAAAGAGAAGTGTCCCCTTCTAGCCAAGCCATTGAGAAGAAATCTCCTAAATAACCGTAACCTAGCTACTTTCTTGTCTACCCTTAAGACTAATCCACCAGCAACCAGCCATAGAGATCCTTATGGTGCCTCAAGCCCTCACCATCTTTCACATATATATATATATATATATATAGATTCCCATATATTAATTTAGTATTCTACATTTCTTGAGATAAACTATGTCCATACGAGGCCCATTTTTAGTAAGCTAAATTGCTAAAAAGATTCAAGTCGAGGAATTTTGGAAATCAGTGATTCATTTTGTTCTATTTGGAAATCATTGATTCATTTTGTTCTACTCAGATTCTACAATCTTGATTCAAAAACCATAGAAAGTTTTAGCTCTTAAGAATACACAGTTTTTGTTCTTACGCTACCGTAGGAAGTCCTAGTTCTTTAAAATTTTACACGGTTTGAAAAAGCAAGACCAATAACGCAGAACCACATAAACTCAAAACTTCAGCTTGGAAAGAAATTCTCAAGAAAAAAATAGCCAATGCAAAACAAAATTAAGGAAATTACAATACATATGAACCGAAAAACAGCAACATAGAATCTACCATATAAAATTCACAGCAACCTAATCCAAATTCATCCATAGAACAGATTTTAAACGAAAAAAAAAGGAAAGAACCCACAAAGAGAGAAACGGGCTAACGGGCATACCAGCCTCGTAAAAAGGAGAAACACCCTGGTTCATATTGATCTGAGCAATGATAATGCTCATGGTAGCAGTGCTGGTACTGCGGAGGACCTGGAGGTGGTGGTGGAGGAGGAGGATACCCTTCAGTGAAATAACCTTGGTACCCTTCATGCTGGTGACGCGGCGGCGGCGGGGGATACCCCGGATATCCCGTCGGCTGAGGCGGCGGAGGTGGGTAGGCCTCGTACGGAGGCGGCGGTGGCGCCGATGGATACCCCGGCGGAGGGTAAGGAGATGAATAACCTATTTAATCAACATTCGAGTTTTCAGAATAAGATATTGGAATTCCGAATAGAATCTGATAGCAGCAGAATATACAGATTTGAAAGCGGAAAATGGAAAATTGAAAAGGAAAATAAGAAAAAAAAATTGAAGAGCTAATTAATATTACCTGGAGGAGGGTAAGGATCTTGGGGAGGTCTCTGGTAACTCATGGTTCTGGGTTTTCTGTTCTCGTTCTCTTTGTTGGAAGATGGCTTAATCTAAAACCACCTGGTCAGTGGGTCCCGCTGTCATGATGCTTCAGTTGAGAAAAAAAAATCAAACGATAGAATTGGGCCGGGACGGTAGTACGCGTAAGATCGGGTCGGATCCTTACTGAAACGGATAAAAGATTATTTAATTACTTTAGTTTAAAGATTTTGTTATATTATTTATTAAATTAAACAAATACCACTCATTAGTTTATCTCCAAATTTCTTAATAATTTTAATTTTTAACAACAGAGTTTATAATTAAAATGATAGAAAATATTTATTTATCTGGCATTTTACATTTCTTTTACAAGATAATGATATTAAATATTTTTGTAAAAAAGTTACATTAGTTGCATAGCCTATTCAATGTACAGAATAAAAAAATTAATTATATTAATAATACGCAAACAAAAAATTATATAAAAGTGAAAAATAAAATAAAATTCTAATAGAAATGGGATTTAAGATTTTATATTAGATAATTAAAATTTCATAAGTGAATACAAATTAATAAATTTGAACAAAAATGCAAAGCTAACTATTAAAATAAAAAATTTCCCCCCAGTAAATTTATTTACGCACTGGCTTACACAAAACATAAGAAGTCATTCACATAGTTTGAATTTTGTGGATATCAAAAAAGTCAACGATTTATAATTTACTCTCATTAAAATTTCTATCCCTTCTGGTGCCATCGACCTTCCAACTACTACGTTGAAATTTATTAATGAAACCCACATATAACTTTTGTTAAAAATATTATTAACATTAATTTAAACCATTGAAACAATACATACATATATATATATGTATATTATCAGCCTGATTACTTCTAAATATAACTCTCGTTAATCAAATTTTTTTTTTTTTTAAAAAAAAAAACTAATTTTCAAAGTGTAGTTTCATTACTTAATGAAATTATATAAATAAAAATTAAGGAAGAGACGCGGCTAAGCAACTGTTTGACCGCGTTAAACCGTGTAAGCCAAAATAGAAAAAGTCAATTTTTTTGCATCCCAAGTCTCTCGTACCTGTCAACTCCCACAGATTAAATTTCTCATCTTGTCTGCTCCTATAAAAGAAAAAGTGTGCCTTTGAAGATTAACCAGACACGCTAAGTTAGCTTCCTATTTCCTTATCTATCTATTTTATTAAACACCAGTCTTCCTTGGCTATATAAGTAACGGTCTTCATCAAATACTACAACAAATCTCACCATTCCATTCCCAAAAACCAAAAGATACACACAACCCATACATAAATCTTATCATAATTTTCATCCTCTGTACCAAAAGATGAACGGCAATTCCTCCTACCCACAGCCCGTCTTGTCTTCCCCACCAGAAGCTCCACACCCACCACCACAACAAACAACCTTGCCATCTCCGGCATCTGCAACTCCAGGAATGGAAACTCACCAGTCTCCCTCAGCATCTACCCATGAGAATGCAGAGAAATGGGGGACACATATCATGGGTGCACCAGCAGTACCTACATGCCACCCAGACAACAAAAAAGCCGCCATGTGGGGAGATGGTGACCAGGCTCAGTATCATCATCACCATCCTTATATCTACTACTCTCCTACTGAAAAGTCAAGCAACAGTAGTCCCATGGAATCCATTCTCAACATGTTCAACTCATGGAGCAATAAAGCAGAGACCATGGCAAACAATATATGGCACAATTGTAAGTCTCATAATATTAATCTAATCCTATATACACATGCCTGGTTCTGTTTCGTATAAACATGTTGCGATCGCAAAACACTAGTCTAAAATGAACATGTTTTTTTGACGTGCCTTTCTTGCTCTGCTTTTACCAGTGAAGACAGGATCCTCTGTTTCTGGGGCTGCTTGGGGAAAGATGAACCTGACGGCCAAGGCAATTTCCAGCGGTGGGTTTGAGCAACTTTACAAGCAGGCATTCACGACTCATCCAAATGAGAAGCTAAAGAAGTCATTTGCTTGTTACCTCTCAACAACCACAGGACCAGTGGCTGGAACTATTTACCTTTCAAATTTTCATATAGCATTCTGCAGTGACCGTCCATTGTCCTTCACTGCACCTTCCGGCCAGCAGACTTG
This sequence comes from Carica papaya, assembly GCF_054855325.1. NCBI lineage: Eukaryota > Viridiplantae > Streptophyta > Magnoliopsida > Brassicales > Caricaceae > Carica > Carica papaya. The sequence continues at coordinate 5,017,723 of NC_142309.1, read as the reverse complement.
GAGCTACTACAAGGTAAAACTCAAACCAAAATCTCTCTAAACTAGAGCACGAAAAGAAATTTTATTAATCAAAAAACACATGTTCATAGCAAATCTATCTATATCTAACAATTGGCTGGAACAGGTCATGGTACCTCTGGGAAAGATCGGCACCATCAACCCAGTGGTTATGAGGGACAATCCATCAGAGAAGTACATCCAGATTGTCACGATTGACGGTCACGATTTCTGGTATATGGGATTTGTTAACTACGAGAAAGCATCCAAGCATATCACTGAAAGCCTTTCCAGTTTTGCAGTACCTGGAATAGCAGTCAACCCAGCGACTGCATGATAGAGCAGCGGCTAGTCTTGCGGTATTCTTCAGCTCACGGAGCTAGGTTTCTTTTTTAGTATGAGAGATTCTCATCTGTTTCAGCTGTTGTTTCTTTGATTTATTTGTTGTGTTGATGTATATTTAATGTTTAAATATGGTTAGCGTACCATGTACTTGTAGGACCCTCTCTTATTATTTGAAATAATAAAATATCAGTATTCCTATAAAGCTGCTAACTACTAAACGGGCCTATGCCAAGAAACATCAAAAGCCATTTAGATAATAAACTGAAACAAATTTCAATATAGAAGAGTAGTAATCTTCAACCTAAAAGTTGATGAGCACCAAATGTGAAATGTACAAATCTGATACAACAAATTCAGCACTTTGGCGAAGTAAGAATCAACTGGTTCACCTTTTGCTAACTGGTTAAAAGTCATCCAATTAAGAGTTTCCAACAACAAAAAGTTCTAAATTTTTTTTTGAAATAAACAAAAAGGTTCTAAATTTAAGAGGGAAAAAAACTACTTTCACTAGGAACAGGAAAGACATGCTCGTGCAACACGTAATATCCAGTGTGATACATACTGCTGGAATACTTTGCAGCTCTAATAATTTATCGCTTCTTCTTGCTTCCTTTTGCAGCACCAGATTTTGATGGTGAAGCAACCAAGAACACAAACAGAACGATGATAGAGATCACAGAGATGAGGGATCCGTATTTAGCCAGCAATCTCTGTAATTAGACAAAAGAAAACACATTTAAGATCTAAAAGAAAAATGTAAATAGATTCCTTACAAAATTCACAATTCCTGAAAGGAGAAACACAAATCATTTGAGGATATTAACCAGACTGTCCTTCTGTTTAAAAGATGCACCCATGAAAAAATGGTCCATTGGCAACCGAGGTGCCACTAGATCAAATTCAATTGCTACAAACATAAAGACCCAACCACAACCAGCGGAAAGGGATAATGTGGCCCTAACAGATAATAGCATAAGGTTCTCACTTAGGTAATTTTTTGTATATAAATGATATGCAGGCCTAACTTTCAGTGTACTCTTCATCCAAGTCGTTTGAGATCCATCCAAATTCAATGTATATATATGAAGAATTCAAAAGAAAAGGGGGGACAAAAAGGAGTCGTAATTTCCATTGGTCTCAAAGGCAGTCTAAATGCATGTTCTTTTCTAACAACTTTTCAAGGATGTTGAGGGTATTAGGAGAAGCATTCATACCTTAGCCTGCAAATATTTGGCCGCATCCAAGGAAAATCACATGAAACAAGGTAACAATGATTTAGTTAACAAAGATAAAAATATCCAAATGCAGCTTATTTGATATCTTGCTTAACCTAGGAGAAACTTACCCACTCAAACTTCTTCTCTGGGGTTCTGTCTGCAAGGACATCTAGAGGCAGTATAGGAGTTGAATATGATTCCTAGAAACATTAAACAATCATATGATTAGAACATAAAATTTTTTCCTTTATTTTTGGGCAGTAACTTTGTTTTTCACTTCAAAAGAAGTAAGGAATATTAGTGTAAATGATTAACCTGTAGAGCAGATTTTGTAGGTACACGGAAAGTGATCATAGCTGGTGCACCATAGAACATTCCTTTCACTTTGCCCTCCAGTTCAAAAGAGTGAGATAGAATACCTCCACTGCCAGTCAAAACGTTTTCCGATATGTTGACAAATTAGAAGGGAAAAATGAAAAAAGAACAAGGCTCTGCAACAAAGATAATCAACTACTGAGGGATGGAACTCACGCATCAAGCCTTTCCCATGACTGAGAAGCGTTACCACTGACAACATCAAATGCATCTTTGGGCCAGCTATCATCAACAAGTGTTACATCATATGCTGTCCTGGAAATTCACAAAAACAAAATTCAACACCTAATAGCTTGAATAACATGATATATGCAGACAACACATAGAAACAGACACAGTCTCCAAAACCAGTAGGACAAAAGAACTCAGTGAAGCATTGAGCTAACATTCAACAAGAACCAGACAATATCAAACGAGGAATGAACTTAAAGACAAAACATAGCAATTGATTGCTGAAATAACAGGTGTATGTACAGACTACACATACCCTTCCAAACAATTCTGAAACTACTCAAGCAGATAAATTGGGCAAAGAACTCATCATTGACATTCAAGTTTCGACCAGTGCCAATACCAAGAGATATCAAACATGCCATCAAGTGGAAGACAATCAACAACTGAGACCCCTATAAATCCTCCATTTATTTGTGTCCTCACAAACTGGAACTTTTGACAACCAATCCTCCTCTAGCCATGTTAGCAATTATCAAAGCAGCCAGCAAACTACCAGTCAAACTATGCACGACTCCACAAACCATAATCACTCATTTCACTCAGCCAAAAATACCCCATCTTGTTTCTTTTCAACCGGCTGCTAGGATTTGAGGCAAATCAAGAACTATGCAGTAACCAAAACCAAACCTGATCAACAAGTCGAACCCTAGGCTGTTAATTACTAGGTCCAAAAATATTAATACCCCAAAGTGCTCTTACATCAGTGAAAATAGGGCACGGAATTTACATTCCACAAGAAATCAATAGAAACTCAATAAAGTGTGAGCATGCAGAGAAATTAATCGAAGCGACACAACAAAATTCGAAGCTAGATCTGAATGTAAGAGACAGGAAACGAAAGGAAAATTATAAAGCAAAAGAGATTAAACTGACGAGGATCCTTGGTTGTAGATATCAATTGAGACGGAGACGCGTTCAGCGCCGGACTTGAGCCTGGTGAGAGCGGCCTTCTTGTGGGCCACTATGAAAGGAACGTCTGTGCTCGCGAACGACGTCGATATGAGTATCAGAGCTATCAGTGCAGAGATCAGAGACTTTGCGATTGGGATCTCCATTGACGGCGATATCGATGAGATGTATACGATTGGGATCAGAGCGCTTCCGCTGGATCGCAGTGTCGGAAAGGGAGAAAAGCCCTGTCGGGTCGAAGAAGAAACCGAAGATTTGATTTATTTTGCCAAGGATGAAATTGATTTGAAACCAGGCAAGTGGCTTTCGCAGCACCAAACGGTGTCGTTTTCGCTTTTCCTATTTAACACATAATTTTAGACCAACATAAATATTATTTTACATAAACAAACGTTTTATAAAAATAATTTTTTTAATAAAAATAAAAAATATTATTATACCTTATTTATATATTAAAAACTGCATGATAAATGAGGGGTAAGAAATAAATAAATAATTATGAATTATATAACATAATTTCTGAGCTTGTAATTAACTAAAAAGTAAAATAGATAATTATTGTATATACATGTAGTCAATTAAAAATTAAATTCTCTTTCTGTATAAAAAAATTAAGTAGATAATTATTACTTTCTTTATTTTATCAATTATTATATATATTGTTATTTTAGTTAAAAATTTATAGATAATTATCATATATTTAAATTAGAATATATGAATACCAGTGTAGAATTAATATTCTTTGTAGTTAACCAAAAAAATTATTTTAAAATATACATTATTATATTAATTTTACTTTAACAAATATTTTTTTAAGAAAAAAACATAAATAAATGCCTTGTGGCAAGGTAATAGATCATAATTATCTTCTAAATCATAATTGGTACTTATTAACTTAATGCTAATTACATAAACATTAGTTATTGGCTTGTTGGATTTATTTATTTGCATCAAGATTTATGGAAATGAAAACCGAAAACTATGAAGATTTGACTGACATTATTATATTGTTCACATAATTCAACAACAATTTTTTTTTTTGCTACAAGAGAGAAAAGAAAGGGAGAACTAAAGCTAGGTTAGTCAAGCAAAAATCATATTACAGTAATTTATTTAGGAGTATGACATAATGTTCTATGAGTTTTTGATCATTTTTATAAAATTTTCGAAAAGATGGTAGATTCGATAAGTCAAGTAGTAGTATGTACACATATTGCCTTCACAATAAATATGAAAATTTTAGACTTAATAATCATGAGAGAGAGAGAGAGAGAGAGAGTATCTAATGTAAAGATCAATGACTCTAGTTGGTAAGATATCTCATTTCATTACTGTAAAAGTTAAATCACAGATAAAAAGTCGAGTTTAGGAATCAACTTATTGATCCCAAAACTTTAAGGTAGTTCAAGTCATTTCAAGACTCCATTTAGCTTTACTAGCATTGAAGAGTAGGTGTTACACGTGAAACCTACCACTCGCCTCCCTTAATTGTCTTTGATCAAGCTTTCAAGAGAAGTGCCCCATGGGTCATCATAGGCTGATCAATCTATATGGAGCTTTTGTTATTTTATTAGAGGAGTTACTTAATTTACTCCCTATTTTTTGAAACTTTAGTACTAACCTTAACATTTTTTCACTAACAAGCTTGTTATGATCCTCTTCATCTCAGTAGATTGTTCATTCATTTCTAGATGAGCCAAATTGTGGTAGGAAAAATGGATCTCCAGCTTATAGTGTCATATATACTTACTTATTTGAGCAAGTTTCACTTGACAAAAAAAAAGAAAAAATGTATTAGTAAATTTATTATCAATTACATATTTATCTATATGTTTTAATATATAACAATATCCACTAACATGCAAAATATTCTCACTAGTCATGTGAGATTTAGGGCAAAAATCATCCTATTTGATGTGATAGTTCTTTATTCTTGCATTCATGAAAAAGTCCTTAAAAATTAGTGATCACACAAATTATTTTACTTTCTTATAAATTGAAATAAACCAAATTACTTATAATCAATATATACATGATGACTTCAAATTATGTTTTTGAATTTTTTTTTTATAAAATTATCTAAGTTTGAGTTTCTATTTATAATTTAAACTATAATCTCAAAAGAAATTGACATAATTTTTGGGGAGTTGATAATAATAATGCTAATGTAGAAACATTAATGTATATATTTTATAAAAAGTTTGGAACTTAAAAGAAAATAAAGTCATAAATTAAATGCGGAAGCGAAATAATAGAGTTTAGGATTTACATTCTTTAGAAAATAATTTAGAAAGCCCAATAGAGTTACGAGAATGTCAATTCTAAAAGAACAAACGAAAATTAAAGAAATAAAGAAAAGACAATATACTGAGCATTCTAGGATGACATTCACTAACTTTTGAAGGGAGTTCAGGTGGTGAACTATTCACAACCCTCTTGTTGATTAGGATCTGGGTCTTGATCCTCTTGATTTAAAATAATTAATAAAAGGGTGAGGTACACTACCCTAATAAGAATATCATACTGCTCATCCATACAGAAACTGAAGATTGGTAAAAATCATAAAAACAACCAATGGAGTTTTTGATTTAAGTAAATTCATTTATTATAAACAAAACCATTTATTAGATATATTTACCGTTGCAAGATTTTTAAAATCGACCTATAGAGACAATAACTCAAATAATATTTTAATCTCATATTCAAGTGAACAAAAACAACAACTTTTCCTTTTTATTTACTTACTAATATCTTTGGGAGTCCATAGGAATGTCTCACTACGCGTGAATCAATATCTAATATTATCAACTAACTGGTCATCTCCATATCTCGTCTGTTATGAACGCTAAAATATACTATCCATCGATACCCCGTCTGATGTGAGCGCCAAAAATATCATTTCTCGATACCCCGTCCGGATTGAGGCAACATTTACAGTAGAGTTTTCAATGTACCTGGTCTGTCTACCATCTCCCAGAATATATAGTAAAACTACCATTCATTAATTCACATGACCAAACAATTTTTCGTTTGCATAATAATTTTCAATTTCATAAATTAACTATAAATCATGCAAGACAATCAATAAATATACATTAAAGAAGCATAATAGAATCATTTAACCATTTCAATATATTCTCATGTGTTTGAAACTGTAAAAACAAATAATCAGTTACACAAGACAAACAAATAAATAACTAACCGGTTCTACCTTTATTAGTAACCTGTAATTATTCTCAAAGCTTTCTAAATTACACAAATACCATATTATCGATTATTAACCTTCAATTCTATAACAGAGAATAAGATGAAAGATTCTTACCCAAATTAGTATTCGAAATATCGAACTTTCTACTATACCTATTGACAATCCCCAAGTTTCTTGAATTTTTCTGTGGAGATTAAAATACGTTTTACGTACATAAAAATATTCAAAAATCCAAAATCAGTATTAAAAATTATTTTTCGGCCAATTTGGGGATTCCGGCATGATAGTACTGCCGCCCGTGGTGGCAGTTTGCCTCGGCTTAGCCGTTTTTGGCCAGTTTTGACTGGTTTCGGTCTATTTTACACTCATATGTGTGAGAAAATACGTTATGGGGCCTCGATTAGCTGAAAAAAGTCAAAAAATAGAAATCTACCGGTGGTAGGATTTTTTGATGATGCGGCTCTGCCGGCTCACCTTCGCGACTGAGTATTTTTCTTTAGTCAACCTATATAAAACATAACGGTGAACACAATGGTGAAAAAGTCGCACAAAACAAAAAACGGGAAGGGGCTCATCGGATGAGATTGCGGATTTTGTCCGCCGCATCACCGCCAGACTTTACCTGCAATTTCTGGCTCACCCGTCGTTCTTTTTGCTCCTATTCTACCATGGGAGTGCTTAGAATCAAATTTCGAGCGGATATAAGAATTTTTACATTTTTTAGCAGTCAAAGTTGGCTCCGGCGCAGCGGTGGGCGACTGTCGGCTCCCTTCTCCGGCGACTGGTTCTTCTTCTCCAACATGAGGCTAACATGTAGGGTTTGGATTATGTGTGATGCGAAATATTTATACCCATTTCGCATTAATCTGAGCCACTTATCACGTTTGATCTCGATCATCCGATCGCATTTAAAAGATGAAATAAATTTAGACCGTTCATCGCGATTTAATATCGATCGTCCAATCGCGTTTAAAGAGGGAGCGAATCTGAACAGTTCATTGCGTTTAATCGCAACCGTCCGATCACGCTTGAGGAGGGAACAGATCTGGACCGTCCACGAACGCAGAAATTCTTCCGAGTCATCCGATCGCGGGCATGTAAATCGGCAGCATGGTCTCCCGTGTGGCACAAAGTCAGTGTACCTTGCCACGCGGTGCGCTCTGAATCGTTGAAACTGCTGACTGTGTTGTCTTACGTAGTAAATTTTTTTTAATTGCGTTTTGACTCTCAATTTTTTATTTTTTTTTTCAAAAATATTATTCGAACACAAATTTTTATCCTTTTTTTTCAAAAATTATTTTTAATTTGATCATCAATTTATTTTGTCAACAATTCCATACTAAATTAAAATTTATTAATTTCTAAATTAAATTTTTATATATTTTTAATGTTAAAATTAATTTCGAGTTAAATTCTGGACCGGAATATTAATTTGTTGATATAGAAGGTGATATTTGGACTCATTATCACATTTATATTGACCAGCTAAGCTAGTTTATATAATGCATTTTTCAACGGCCACATATATACATACGCATATATGTATATATACATACACATATCAATATAAATACATAGTTGCTCTTATAAGAATATGCATGCATGAGATATATTATATTATTGTAGATAGTAAAAGAACTTGAACTGATCTATTATATACCTCACCGTTAAATAAAAAGGGGATTTGAGAGGGAAGAAGAGAAGGGCCTAACATGAGAGAGGAGAGCCTGTCAGCTTAGCCAAGTAGACTGCCTGAGAACACAAACAAGACGCCTCTCTCTCTCTCTCTCCTTCTTTAAGTATATGTATATATATATTCTCTCTCTCTCTCTATATATATATATGCATATTATGTATATGTATAACATCCATGAAAAACCTCATAGTTTGGGACGCAGGCAAGTCATCCTTGGCTACCAGACAAAGACTCTCACCTTCATGTAAGGCCTCCCTTCCTCAAATGAGCTAGCCCTTTATTAACTTATAAGCTCCATCAACATACATATATGTGTGTGTGTGTGTGTGTGTGTTTGTATGTGTCTTGTTCGGATAATGTAGATATATATATATATATACATATGTATATTATAATGAATATAGCATGAAGAAGAGAAGGCCTAACATGAAAGAAAAGAGCCTGTCAAGTTAGCCAAGATGACTGCCTGCCTGGATCTCAACAAGTAGTGCCGTGTTTGTTTTTGACAAATAAATGGAGTCAAAATATGTACACTTGAAAAGAGGCTGCAGGCAAGTCATTCTTGGCTACCAAACAAGACTCTTATCTTCATCTTAGACCCCTCTTCTTCTTCTTCTTCTTCTTCTTCTTCTTCATCTATCTATTGCTAGGCTAGAGGATGCCAACTCTATCTTCCAAGATCTCTATTTATAGTCCGCCAGAAAACAGAATACATACATTAGATTCCCATAATACAAGTAACCCAATATATAATTTTGGATAATTTATATATTTTCTTAATTTGAAAACTCATTGCACCTGGTCATGATGGATAATAATGTTTCTGCTTATCTTCTATAAATCAACAATTCAATGCTCATATTTGGGTCTTTGCCCATAATCGAATATATTCTCTTTTTTCAAAAATGAAGGGACCCCCATGATATCTCTTTGTATAATCATTATTCTTTTATATATAAATACATATATCTCTCTAAAAAAAGAATGTAAAATTGTGATAGTGATAGGTAGATATGTCCATGACCACTATAACTAATGGGTAAAGATAGTATTGCCATGTGTATAAATTAGAAGAAATTACAGGTATATTTAATTTATCTAAAGTTTTATTAAGGATTTAGAAAAAATAAAATTTAAAGTAAATAAATTATGTTTATAGAAATTTCTAATTCGTTCACCTATTATTATATTTGGTAAGGAATTGAAGCTGCAGCCAACTTGCATATCCTGATATGAATTATGATCAGGGATTCCATACCAAACAAGATAATATATGTATATATATATATATTATGCATGGCCTCTGATAATTTACCCATTTTCTGAATTTTCTTTTATGGGCACTGTCAAATAATAGAGAGCTGTAATTGGGCTGCTGACAAACTAATCAAAAGAAGTCTGAAAATGGATAGAAATAAATGGCATGGTAATTTGAATTCTTGTAATTTTACAATTTTATGTTTTGAAAAAAGAAAAATTTTATATCTTTTTTACTTAGTGTGAGATTTCATTTCTTAAAGATATATATATATATATGTTTATATATTTTATATCATTTTTTATAGTGACCTCTCTGACTTTTGTATGAGTTCTTTTTTTGGTCATAGGCTTTGACCTTACAACTAATAAAAAAGAGAAAAAAAAAAGAAGAAAAAAAAAGGCACAAAATCTTTTGTTTATTCTTCAATTCAAATTTATTCCAAAATTGGCATCATTTTTTAGATGCCCCTCCAATTAACAAAGTCAATGCCTTTTACTAATTCAAGATTTTCAAAATAAAGAAAACACTAAATGAGTTTTTATCCTCGTGATACATATAGGTTCCATTTGAGTTTTTATTCTCGTTATATATATAGATTTCGAACGAATAAAGATAAATTAGACGTGACAAATCTGTCTTTTAACAAAAAAAAAAATCATATCGAATCGAGTTACTATATTTTGGGTCAGATTGATTCATTTACGAAATTTTGTTCTTAATTATTTCACAACAGCATAATATTATGTCGTGATTTTTTTTTTAAAAATTAATTTTTAAATATTAGTTATTTAATGTATAGAACTTATTTATTATTTACACATTTTTATGTATATAATTGAATTAATTTGATTTATGTTCAATTTCACACTTATAAATTTTGGTTTCACCAATCAATCAGTAAATGAGTTACTAAAATACATAATGCCCACTAGACGAGCACTGAGGAAGTTTTTTTTGTGTATTTCTTCAATAAATACGAATTTTTAAGTTTTTTATTTTTTTTTTAATTTTTAATTCTTATTAGTCTAATTTAATCTATTTAACTGTCTTTTTTAAAATGTAAATACATTATATTACTTAATTAAATCATATGTATTGAATCTAAAAAATTAAAACTTGATATAAAATAATTAAATAATAATAATAATGTTATAATAAAATTAAAAATGAAATTAAAACAAAAAATAATAATAATTACCATTGGATATGGCACGAACCCGGCTCGACACGGAATAGAAAAACTAAAGAAATTTGTTAAGCTTCGGCCCAACATGATTAGTCCATTAAAGTTTCCGGCCCGGTTCAATGCGCTTATTTTTACATGTATAAGCTTTGCGCGGCCCAGTTAGGGTTTCCTGGTGTTATGACGAACTCTTTGAGAGAGGTATTTTCGTACTCTACAATTGCCTTCACAACTACGAGTCCTCACCCTAAAACCCTAACCTCCTGCGTGATAGAAGGAATTGGCGGCAGCCAGGTCGAGAGGCTATTGGGGAGGAGATTTGAAGAGGAGTAAAAACAGCTGGAAAAATGGTTACGTTTCTTCTTTTCTCTCTCACTCTTGCAACTTTTATCTGGATCTGAACATCTGATTTTCTTATTATTATCTTTTCATTTTATTTAGTTCTTGTTACTTCGTTGAATCGTTGGTTTTCTGAGGTTTCTCACGTAATTTGTTCATACGAGGACGAGATTTTCTTGTTTTCGCTTGATAGTTGATCTGGTTTTGATACAACTGGAATGTATCTATGGCGTCTAAGACGAACTGGGAAACTGAGACGCTATATCTTATTTGATAGTTTGCGTAAACCTCGAATGCAATAGTCCTTCCTACTTAATGTGTCATTAGTATCTCATGGACAACAGACATGGATCGGCATGCAATCAGTCTGATTTTCCTTGTTCTGAACTGTAATTAATTCATAATTTATCTAAGCAAACGTTTCTGATGAATCAGAGTACTGAGATATATATATAGACGGAGGTACAATTTTAATGAGAGTTGAAGATTGTTGACTTGCTATAAAAGTAATCATATATGTAAAATAGTTCCATGGCGTTATGTAGATGGCAAATGAAGAACATCTGATATTATTAGTGTGGTTTTATTTGTTTAAGAACTTTATTTTTTGAGCTGAGGATAATGTAGAAGTGGAAGGGCAGGTTTATGTTTTAGAACCTCAAAGGTTGTTTTAGGGTCTGTTTTCTTTGCTGCATAGAGAAATTTTGTTTCCTTTTCCTTTTATTTATTTAATTATTTGTTTATACTTCTGTTGGTTTTTGACCTATGTGTCTTTGGTCTGTTACAGGCGAGAGGGCTGAAGAAACATTTGAAGAGGCTTAATGCCCCAAAGCACTGGATGCTTGACAAGCTCGGTGGTGCATTTGTATGTAATCTCATTTCAATTTTTGTTCCTTCACAGTTTGTCTCATTGTTTTTTTTTAATCATTCTCATGCTATTATCACACTCCTGTCCAGGCACCCAAGCCATCATCTGGTCCACACAAGTCCAGAGAATGCCTTCCCTTGATTCTTATCCTGAGGAACAGGCTCAAATATGCACTTACTTACCGGGAAGTCATTGCTATCCTGATGCAACGACATGTTCTTGTTGATGGAAAAGTTAGGACTGATAAAACGTATCCTGCTGGTTTCATGGGTATGTTTGTGAAACTTTTTTAGTTTGCCCCATTCTTATGTTACTTGTGACTTCTTGCCCCGGAATGATCTCCATGGCATTTTACTTTCAGGGTTTATAGTGAAACCATGAAGTCCATCCGAAATTATTGAAATCATTTGTTATAGATACAAGTTAATTAATCTATTATGTCATTGAGGTAGATAATATGTTGAGGGCAAGTGGTCATGGCTAGATTAACAGTCAAGGTTTCAAGTCTGAGTTGCAGGACTATGACCTTTTTCTATTCTTATTCATGTCCGTGATGCATCTTTATGCCTTTTGTGGCCAGATGTTGTGTCAATTCCCAAGACAAATGAGAACTTCCGTCTCTTATATGATACCAAGGGACGCTTCCGTCTTCACACCATCAGAGATGAAGAGGCAAAGGTTGTCTATTATTAGCTGATTTTAATCAAGCATCGACTTTATTATTTTTTTCTGAGAATATGTATTTCCTCACTTGTTGAAGTTTATTTTCTGCAGTTCAAGCTTTGCAAGGTTCGATCGGTACAGTTTGGCCAGAAAGGTATCCCCTACCTCAACACCTATGATGGTCGTACCATCCGCTACCCTGACCCCCTTATCAAGGCCAATGATACTATTAAACTTGACTTGGAGACTAACAAGATTGTTGACTTCATCAAGTTTGATGTTGGGAATGTTGTGATGGTGACTGGCGGAAGGAACAGAGGGCGTGTTGGAGTCATCAAGAACAGAGAGAAACATAAGGGTAGCTTTGAGACCATCCATGTTCAAGATGCAGTTGGTCATGAGTTTGCCACGCGAATGGGTAATGTGTTTACAATTGGTAAAGGAGCAAAGCCATGGGTGTCCCTTCCAAAGGGCAAGGGTATAAAATTATCAATCATCGAGGAGTCTAGGAAGAGGCTTGCTGCTCAACAGGCTGCCTAATCTGATGATAAATTTTGAGCCCATGTTTTGAGGTACTTTCATTTTGTGGATTAATACCTGTTTGGATGCTTCCAATTTAAGCTGCGATTCGAGGATTTGTTTTGCTGTGATTTGAGTTATTGTTTTTAGGATAAAGATGGTTGGATGCTTTTTCATTTAGCTGCCTTTAAATTTATGTTAGAAAGACTTTATATACATCTAAATGTTGGTGATGTGATCTGAGTTACTTATATAGAGTTTCGATGCTAATTACAGTCTTTTGAAATTGTGCTAGTCCTTGAGTCATTTTTAAACCCCTCGCCACATTTTAGTTGTTAGAATCAGTATTTAACCTTTTGTATTATAAAATTTTGAAACTAGTACTATTTAAACATTGACATTCAATTGTTAAAAATTGTTATTCTCCTATCGGCTTGAGTATAATTAAAAGAATAACTTTTTATAAATGAAATCTTTTGTAAAATGATACATGCTGAACTTAGAGTTAGTTCATATTTCTCTGTGTTTATTTTTGATAATTATACAACAATTGTAGTTGCGTGCTTAATGTACATTAGAATATACAAATATATATATGTGCATTGGGCTACCTATACTGTTCCAATTCAGTTGACAAAATTGGTATTGGCAGTTGGCTAAATTTTATTTTAAGGTTGATGGGAATAATATTTGATTTAGTAGAAGTAAAAAATTTAGTTTATTAATGGGTTTGTGTCAGTTCAATTTTATACTTATAAAGAAGAAAAGCATAACAAAGGTCTATCTGTATCTACATGTGTATGTATTGGAAATATGTACGTATGCATTTGGATGAATTTAATTTTACGAGTAGTGTACTATGTGCTTGTGGATTCACTGGTAAAAGGTATGGTTAAAGTATTATGTATTAGGTTTTTAAGGATGGATTACAAATTTCTCTATCATTGTTTCAAACTTAATTAGTCTATACATAAACAAATATCTAAAGATTCACGTTTTGTGAATAGAAATAATTTAAAAAATGTATTTTTATTGAAAAAATTAAAAAAAAGTGTATCTAGTTTTATGGAAATATTAGATCATTATTTTTTAAAAAACTAAATATATTTTTTAATTTAAAGAAATTAAGTTGAATTTTCAATCTCTTGCGGTTATTTAATTAAAAAAAATGTAATCCTTATAGAATAATTTTTTTTCCCCCATAAATTCATTTGCTATAACAGTTGTATATATATAGATATATCATAATTTAATTGAACTCCACGCACACATATATATACGTATATATATATATTTGATTATCAAACCAAATAAGCTGGATTTGATTAATAATATTGTACACCTTAGAAGATAATTTTAAGTAATTAAGTAAATTAATAAAAATATTATGAGGCAATAATTTTAATTTTTCCTTTTAAAAGATTAAAAAAATAAATATTTCAAATAAATACAAAGTACAAAAAATTAAATTATTATTAAAAAAAATATTATGAACTAAATATAACAAGTTTTGATGACTAGTTTGCCAAATAGACAAAATTCAAACTTGTTACCAAAAGTGATAACGAGCAAATTGTAGATCAGTATGGTCATTTTTCCTTTTATTTTGAACGTCAAACATATTATTTGTGAATTTTAAAATTATTTAGTATTTGTGTCGTACTAAAAATTTTAAATTTCAAAAGGTGCTAGTAATCAGCAAATCAGAGTGGTGCAGCGGAAGCGTGGTGGGCCCATAACCCACAGGTCCCAGGATCGAAACCTGGCTCTGATAGATATGTTTTTGCCTTCCTATTATAGGAAGAAGAGTTTAGAAAACGACACCGTATAGAAATATTTGGGAAATTCTTTTATGAATGAATTTTAACACAACTTTTTATTTTCTTCTTCATATTTTAATTTAGGCTTTTTGTGAATAGCTTAGATCTTATGCCACTGAAAATTACCTAATTATAATATAAAATATGATTATAATACTTTATTATTAACTAAATATTTTTTTTTTCGTTTCTAGTAATTATTTCTTGAATTTATTTAAAATTTTATTTTTTGTCACTTTAAAAAGTTAAAAAATTATTTAATTTTTTATAGAAAATTTTAATAAAAAATCAAATTTATATGTAATAATTAATGGAGAGAGACAATTTGGATTGAGTTTTTAAAATATTAATTATATTACTTTTATAATTGTAATTAAAATTTTGAAATATAATGTTTTTGTATATATATTATATAAAGGTGAATCGGATTTGGATAAATTTTTACATACAAACTCGAATCTACTCTTACTTTGATATGATATTAATTAAAAATTATTGTAAGTATTCCTACAAAAATAAAATAAAATATTTATTTCAATTTATTAAAATTTAATTCAATTTAATTATTACAGTATTATTAATAAATTATTAAATTAAAATTTTAATTTTATTAAATAAAACATTATAAATCAATCACTTTACACTAATAACACACTAACAAAATAACACTTATAAATTTTAATTCAATTTACCCAAGTTGACTTAAACAAATATATAAATATATATAGATAGATATATATATATATATATATGTGTACGTGCATGTGTTAAATGTTTAGTTATTGTGAGTCGAAAATTAAAGAGACATACAGTACAATTGTCTTGTTGTTTTTGCCAAGTTGGATTTGCTCAAATGACCAGCCTGTATTCTGCCAATCAGTAACGTGCACTGGAATGGCTCCTAATTAAATGGTAATATTAATTTTATAAATAAATGCATCTAACTAAGGTGGATTTTGATGGCAGATCCATAGACAAGCACTGAATTAAGCTTCTGCTTCCACACTACAATTTTATGATTATCATCTTCATATATCATATATCATATATCATATATATAAATACACACTATATTCAAGAACTAAATGTCAGTATACTAATATTTCATGCCAAATTCTAAATTATTTCATGCAACAATCTAAAATTTTACATTTAAACTAAATGCAACCCAAAATCATAGATAGCTACAATCAAAAAAAGGGGCATTATATGTACACACATATATGTATATATCATATATAATTATGTAGGAGCTCTTTTATCAGTGTATATGTACGCGGAACATTTTGAGGAAACTCTTTTTATTAATATCGATAACAAGAAAGGAAGCTAAATTTTAAAGATAAAATAATAAATTAATTATCAAATTTTGGTATTTGATATGATTTAATTTTTAATATTTTATTTGTTATAAGTTAGTTATTTATGTTATATGTAGCGCCCGGAAAGGGTGGGAAAAAAAAAAAAGTCACGTCGGCAGCCACGTCAGCAGACCCAGTCAGCAGTCCTGGCCAACCGGGACCTGCCACGTGGCAAGACCACGTCGATTCGGGACGAGCCACGTTGGCGATCCGCGTATGCGCGATCGAACGACCAAGATCAAGCGTGTGATCGGACGACCCAGATTAAATCAAAATGGACGGCTGAGATCAAAAGGCAAAATGGTATAAATAGAACCCCCACACCAGACCACAAAACCCTAGCCGCCTGCCCTCGCCGGAGAAGACGAACCAGAAGCCGGTCGCCGCCACCCGCCGCCGCACCGGGGAGATTTCCGACCGCTGATCGAGGTAAATTTCATACTCCCGACTCGTTTTTCCACGCTGATTTCTCCTGTGGCCAAATCGGAGCCAAAATCCCAGCCAAACGGTCGAAAAACACGGCCGAAACCCAGCGGCGCTGCCACGCCCCTTCTCGGTTTTTGCCTCCGATGAGGCCCTTCCCGGCCTCCGTTTGATGCAATTTTTATATCACCGTGATCACCATTCTTTTCTCTACAGGTTGACCGGAGCCGAATCACCAAAACACGAACCTCGCCGGAGAGCCGCCGCACCCGAGAGCACCGCCGCCGGTAGGCTTCGATTTTCCGTAATTTTTTTGGCCCCCCGAGGGCCCTAGGGTTGTTTTATCGCAGGGACCAATGCGAGTGTGGCCGAATTCGGCCGGAAACGGTCGAAAACGACCAACCCGAGGTGAATCACCGCCGAAGCACGGCAGAGCCGCCGTGCCGGAATTACGATATTGGCCGAAAGGGGCTCGGGGCCTAATTTGGGATTTTTTGAAACACGTGCAGGTACCAGTAGTGCGTTTCAGTTCCCTAGGAAAAATTCAGGGAAAATTAGGGACAGCCCGTATGCGCACTGTGAAGCCGTGTTCGGACTCCGAAACGAGTAAGGACCCCTCACCCTATTTTCTATCACGGTATTAAAGTTCAATAATGATAAAACTGTATTTCTTGAATCAACGAATGTGTGAAATTGCTTAAGGTCGCTAATGGAGCCCGAGTCTAGTGTGTTTGTCGGTTAACTGTTATTTGGCCTATTTTACAGTTTTAAATGTAGTATGAGGTCTGATGTTTTCATTTCATAGTTTCGTGTGCATATTTTACTGTTTTATTGATTATGGGTTGAATGACTGAGCAACCGATACTGTATGTTGTCTTGTTTGACATAAATTACTGTTTTGCTTGTTTGTGTGTGAATTGATGATGCTGACTGAGGAAAAGGGGAATGAAAGGTTATGTAAATTGATAATTGTATAATGTGATCAGCCTGACTAGATATCTTGGGAGATGGTGGACGGACCGAGTCCGTAGGGAACCCTACCGGGATTGTGGTCTCCCATACCGGACGGGGTATGGAGATCTTATGTGTTTTGGCGCCCATACCGGATGGGGTATTGGGACGGCCCGTTTCACCCTCATACCGGACGGGGTAATGAAGTTTATAGTTTTGGCGCACATACCGGACGAGGTATGGGGACGGCCCTGCAATATGATTTCAAGTGTTAAGGGTTAACGGGTAGCGGGACCCCTATGGATCCCCATGGATACTAGTGGGCTGGTAAAAGAGGAAAAATATGTTGTGTAACGATTGAATTACAAAAGGCTTGATAAATATTATGTTATACAGTTTATATATGATTTCATGATGATGATAATGTTATTGCTTTCGTATACTGTTTTATGAATTTCACCGAGGTAAGTGGATGATGAAAGTTTTATTATTGATAAAAGAATTTGTTGTAAATTATGCTCCATTGGTCTTTTTGTGTTTTCTACCTACCTTTACCTCCGTGACGGTGAGATATCGTGATGTCTTTACTGGGCTAGTGTAGCTCATTCCTTATTTAATCATTTCATATCAGGAAGACATTATTCCCGAGCCGGTTCCACAGGAGGACGACGAAGGGGACGCCTAAAGACTCCATAGTCATATTCGTAGCTTTCACTTTCAAGTTTCTCCTTTAGGTAGTTTGATCTTTTATATTTTGTGAGCACGTTTTTGGTTTTAGTGTAAGGGATGTTAATCGAATTTTTGACTTCGCTTCCACATTGATATTTTTAATATACATTTCAATTTTAAATTTCCGGAGCCGTTACATTATATATATACTTTTTTGAATGTTTAATTTTTTTAATAAAAAAATTTAAATTATTAAACCATATTTTAACTACTTAAAAAATATATAAAAGATGAATTTGGTTAATTAATTAAATTAATATCTAAAGATAAGATAATAATTTTAGTTTTTTATTTAATTAAACATTTGAAACATTAAAAAATATATTAAATATTAAATTATAATAAATACCAAAATTTAAAAAACTAATATTTATCATTAGTTGTAATTTTTAATTGGTCGAATACCAAAAGCCGTAGGCACTCATTGTCAACGCCATCTTTGAGTACGTTGCATGTAACCTAATTAATTGATTAATTAATTAATTAATTAACAGTTAAATCAAGAAGAGTAGATTAATATTTAGCAAATCAAGGGCTAGGAACCTGCGATTCCCCTTTAACTCAAACGCCACGTGCTTTCTTTTTGAAATCAATAACATATTAATCACAATAAAAAAAAAAAGTAATTATTTTTTTAAAATATCATTATTTGATTAAAATTATATGATTAATTATAGTATATATACATTCATATCCATATATATATATATATATATGTAATCAAGTTTATTATTTTCTTTTAAAAATAATAAAATAAATTTCCATGTAAGATAATGTTTTCTTTCTCCCATTTGTTTTATTATCACATGATTAATGCATGTTATATATTTTAACTATTATTTAATTATCTATTAAAAATAATAAATTAAATTATAATTATATAAAATAAGAAAATTTTAATAAAATATAAAAAATATTTTTTATCTGGAAAAAAAAAAAATATCTGCTGAAGAAATGGTGAAAAAAAATTCCAGTTTCAACGATGACATCCTTTTAAAAATTGCAGAGACTTCCTACGTTTTCGTCCGCCATGTGAGGAACATGCCTCGCTCTCTGAAACTTCCTTCTTCTCTTTTATTAATTTAATTAATTATTTTTATAAATAATATCCATTAGATTTCCAATCCCCTCCTGCAACTTTCACTTTCACATCTCACTCTCCTTTCTTCCTCTCTGTAAACAGTGAGTCATTTTTCTTCCACCTAATTTAATACTTATCATTTCAGATATATATGTATTTATATATGTATACGTCTTCTACTCAATGCCTGCATATATGCTTTAGTATATGTTTATTTATTGAAGCCCATCTTGCTTCTTTAGCTGTCCACTGCCATCAAACTTCAATCTCCTTTAAGAAGATTGAGATGTCAGCAAGTCGATGATGATGATGATATACACTGTTTGGTGCAGGAAGTTATATATGATTTTTGACAGGAAATCTTGGACAGAAGGTCATCAATGGGGTGTGCTGCTTCTGTGTATGCAGTCGGGAGGAGGAAGACGAAGCTGAATATTCAAGAATCCGTGGTGTTTGTTCCGTCTTTGTGGATTCCAGTACATTCTGATCTTCAGAGGCCACTTCGAGGTTTAATTCCACAAGATCTTATCAATAGGTTGTCGTGTTTGAGGAACCAGATTGTGTTAGTGGCAGAAGATACTGGTGTGTTCTCTGTGTCTTTCTGTTCTGTTTACTGTTTGGACTGTGAGAAAATGTGTCCAAGACAAAGAAAGATATTGAAAGTTGTTGATTTTTATCCTTCTAAGAGGCAAACCCGTTCTTGCAGATGGATCTGCTATCACCGAGTTACACCAAGCACTAGAAGAATACTCTTGCCTTCTAATTGGCCTTACTAGGAAAGGTATTCGAACATCTATTTCTTTCCCTATTCCCGTTTCGAGTTTCTCTGTTTTACTGTTAAATATATTCGGATTCATGAGTAACATCATGATAAGAGTTAAAATGAATTAATTTGGATTGACAATTACAGAACAAGGTCTTGAAGACTTGGTGGAATTCAAATGGAAAATCCTAGAAGAAGGCCGGAGAGTAAGATCATCGATCATCTAATCTTTTTCTTTTTATGTGATGAAACAATTTTTTTCGAATCGGAAGCCTGCAGATTGAATCTAAAATTTAATGAGCAGGAAATATGTGTAGCAAACTCCTGGTTCGAGTTGCTATTTGTCGTATATATGATAGCTATATTGACATTCTCAGAAGCTAACTCACTGATGATCCCTAAGGATTATTCTGGTTCTGGTATAAGAGTTGTCTCTACAGGTAACCTTCTCATTCACATGGCTTTATCGATTTGATTCTGAATCCATAACAGAGCAAAATCAAGATGGGAAATTTCTGACGCGGGATTTTCCATGATGTTTACCCTCAGATTGTAAAAGGGATGCTGTCAATTTGCTGCTCAAGGCATCCGGATACTTACAACTCTGCATCCGGGAGATTCTCGTTCACATACCACCAGAAATAAGGTAGGCTAGAGAAGATATTATTCGTTCTAGACACTAATATTAACATTTTTCATCACTGAGAAATCCTATATACTCCCAGGATGAAGTTGCCGAAAGATTTGCAGGATGGTGTGCTCGAGGCTATGTCAATTCAGGCACTGGGTCAGGTATTTTTGTTGACTTCGTAAAAATAGTCAATAAAAATTGAATAGTTTGAATTTTCATATTGATTTCTCGGAAGCAGAATTGTTACAAATGGAAGAAATTGTGGTTGACTTTGCAGATACTACTGGATGCTAATAAAAAGTAATTTTAATTTTTAGGGAACTGAAATTCAGCTTGGTTTAGCTTCTGAGAGTCATAAGGCAACTTTATCAGTAAAGAGGAGGCTGGCATGTGAACAAGTGATCTATTTCAGTCAGGTCTGTAAATGTCAGTATACATATAAAAAAACTCTAGAACTGCTTGGTTTCTCACTAAGTAGCATCTTTCTACAATAACTACCAGGCTTATCAATGCTTGTCCGGATGTGATCTCAATCACAAAAATGGAAAAAAGCAACTCTGGTTCATTAAATGGAAATTCCTCGAAGCAAAGGTGGTGCAACTAATCTAAGCTCTTGTTAGAAATTAGGGATTCTGCATTTTGTAGAATTTTTCTCTCTGATATGAGTTACTATCCGTGACATCTTCAGGCTGCAGCTTACTACTACCATGGTCTAGTCCTTGACAAGGGTAATGAACCATCGTGTCATGTGAGTGCCGTGTGTTGTTTTCTAGCGGCGGAGGAGCTTTTAGCAGAGGGCAAGAAAGCCTGCCTAAGCTTCTGCCTAGTACCACCTGTGACCCGGTTGGCTTCAACCTAGTTTTCTATTCTCTCTTGAAAACACTTTTCTCATCCATTTTCTCTAATTTTTATTTTCTTGTTCTAACAATTCTTACTTCGGTGGCAAGGGCTCCTCCTCACTGGGGTGCCATGAAGCAATTACACCAGAAGATTCCAGAAGTTGCATTGAAGAAGTCACAGATGTATGGTTACCTATTAGAACAAGAGAAGTAAGGCTGTTTATCTGACCCTTTAGCTTTACTGACCAAAAGATGAAAGTTATAGAGATTTCTAAAAAAGATTATTTATGTTCATGATAAACAGCGCTCTTCAAATATTGCCTGACCTACCGGATTTCCAGCTGTCACTAAGACCAGATGACTGCGAATTGCCTGAAATTGATCCGGCATGGAATAGAGAAAAGTGGGAAAACCAGAGCCAAATGCTGAAAATGCACCTCAATGACAGTGAAGAGGAGGTTGATACCGAGTGACATAATCTCTTTTTGCTATCTGCAGTTAGATGCCTAATCTATTTTACTAAACTTTGTTACATTCCTATACAAGCTAAGCTAATATAGTAGTAATAGAAGACAACATCAACAAGCTTGACTTGGTTTGCCTTGTACTTTCTACTGTCTATGAATGACACTTTGATAAGATACAGTTAAAAATATAGTCTATCATTGAATGCAGTAGGTATTGTTGCTTGTGTAAAATAATTGATTGTAATAAATTTTTCTCCAAAAACTTACAAGCTAATGGGAAATGATCAAATGTATACTTTATTTTCTACCATATGCACCCTCATGCACAATCCCTCTAGGCTATATCAAGTACAGGTTCTCCCTATTATGCAGAAAAATTAACTAACAGAAATGAAACCACAGGAAAAAATTTAAATGCTAAATCTAATAAATAGTCATTTGTTATGTCAATAGTTTAAGCGAATAGAAAATGATTAAATGATTAAATTTATTATTTATATTCTAACAATTCCTATTACGGTTTACTTGAGGTTCTTTTCTTCTGTTTTTGTGTTGGTTAAGCAAATGTCCAAGAAAGCAAACAGAACCAACTTAAGGGTTAAGCTATCTACCAATGGTGTTGCTACACTAATAAGTTTCACTAATAGCTAGAAAGACAAAAAAACAGCGTAAGTTCAACTCGAACAACAGGTTTTATGCCATGGATACAGGGAGCCAAATCGATAATTGGAAGCTTGAAATCCTAGTATGAATAGCATAAAATGATATATAAGTAATCTCCTTTCTCTTACAAGATCTAACTTAAGAAGAAAGCAAGCCAATAAGCATAAAATGATCTCCATTTCTGATATGCCATGGGAGGAACTTGATGTTGATAATCAAAAGTTCAAAAATCGTAGCATATATAGCATAAAGTAATATATTAATTATCTGCGTTCTCTTACAAGATCTAACTTAAGACGAAAGAAAACAAGTAGAATCCTGCATTTCTACAAGGGGAAATTACTATCTTAAATTTGAACCTACCACACCCCCCCCCCACAGAGAAAAATATATTCAAGAGCAAAGCCTATGTTAGGTGGTAAATCCCTTTGGCCTTTACTCATCCACCTCTAACATTTCTGCAACTTGGTCCCTCAGTCAGTAGATTTAGCCATAAGTTTGGTAACAGCCATAATTGTGAGAGACAAGTAGGAAAAGAAAGTCAAGTAAGAAAACACAAGAGATAATAACATTTGATCGCAAAACTTGTTCACATGATCACAAACAGCCATCCAGCCAATCTTCTCTTCCCCATATTTGCTCACGTAACCAACTGCACTTGCAGCAACACACCCGGACATCATCAACAGCATCATCACCTGCAACAAACAATTTCTTCCCCGATTAACCAATTATTCCAAAACTTTAACATTATCAAAAAGTGACAAGTTTATTATTTGTAATCCAACTTAGAACCTCACATCAAAGGGAGATAATTAATGTTTGACAAGGGAAAGGGAATCCAAAGTAATCCACCAAGTAGAAATTAAAGATAGGAAATAAAAACAAGTGATGGGTCAATCAACCTTGCAAGGATATAAATTTTTTAATGAAGATGGAGGCAAAAATTTTGCAATTATTATTTTCTTTAGTTCAAAACGAAACTGGACCACAAAAAGAGATGACTTCCCAACTGCGAGTATATTAACCATAAGGGTCTGAAAATGAATCCTGTAATTCTGGATCTTGACATGATGCTCGAGCTGTTGGTGATAAATTCAAGCTTACATATTGCTGGCATCTTAAATTTATCCGATTCTAATCCATTTTAATATAGAAAAAATAAATGTGTTTGTATACAGATGTGTAACGTATACATGTATATATATATATATGTATGTATGTATGTATGTAGGCGGATAAGTATATGCGTACCAAATCATGCAAAAAGAGAAGAAAATAACTGGTCCTGTGATGTGAGTTTAAGTGTCTTAGAAGGCAAACCGAGATCAATGAGAGTATAGAGAAGCAACAAACTGCAACATCTGCACCCAGCAAGAACCTGTAACAAAACCCATAAATGGCATATAAATCATATACATATATGCATATGCGAATACATACATATTAATATAGAAAAGAATGAGATTTGGAATGGGTCCGTACAAAGAAACAGATAAACCCAGAAAGACCAGCAACAGAATCAATAAATGATTACAATGGAAGCAAAACAAGGCCCATATGCGTAATCAGATAAATTAAGCATATATACACACGCGAGTATATGTACATATTGTATATAAAAATAAGGAGATTTCTTAAACCGGTTCACCGACAGAGGAAAACCCAGAAACAATTTCAAAGAAAAGAAAACAGGGGCTCGCGTGCGTGTGTAAATAAACATACAGAGAAATGTGTGCGCGTATATAAATATTTATGTGTGTGTATATATATATATATATATATATATATAAAAGAAGCGACTCTGATTTTAAATGGTTAAATAGAAAAAGAAAAACCCAGTCCGGAGGTACCTGAGGGAAGAAGAGTAGCTGTAACGAGCAGTAAACCTAAACCCAAACAAATTAACAGATTCGGAGCTGGTGATCATGACTGAAATGGCGGCCAAGGTGAAGCCAACGGCGAGGACTCTGAGCAAGATTTGGCCCATGAAGGAACTTCTCTGTGTACCCGGGGTTGAGATTGGGAGGCCGCTTAGAGATTTGACTTGAAGCATAAAAAAGCCTTTACCATTAGCTTCATCAGACGCCATTACGGACGTAATATGCAGTACAGTGCATATACTCTGTAGCAGACAGAGGCGGAAAGTGAGGAGCAGCAGTAAATTTGGGGAAAAGTGGAAGAAGAATTAATAGGGACTTTAGAAGGAAAGAAGACGACGAAGATGAGAAGTAGCAGTTAGCAAGAGGAGAATATGATGTTGGATTTCTAGTGACGACAATTTACATATGCGCCAAATCTAGTAGTCACAATAGGAAAACCAGTGATGGCTGCTTGTTTCCTATTTTATTTTTTAATTATATTATTAATTTTTAAAAATATATTTTAATGATAATTATTTACCAATAACAATAACAGTACAAATGCTAATAATTATATTTTACAATATGTTTAAGATAATTAATTAAATTTTAAATTGAAGTGAATTTCAGAATTAAATTACTTATTACATACAAATGTCATGAAATTCTTTTTCTAAGGTAAGGATCTGTCTTTTCCATATAATTAAATTATTTATAAAAATTTAAATTTAAATTCTAAATAAACACAAGTCAAATTTGTGATGCTTAATTTCTTAGGGGAAATCAATTCAGAATTCTTTTAAGGCAGTGGAAATGGAAGTAGTGTGAGACGTCGTACCAAATTCATATAAACAGAAAATGGAAGTAGTGTGAATTAAACTTAGAAAGTAAAATGTCATTTTTCCAATTAACATATATATATATATATTAATATAATGCAAGAATTATTTTTTAAAAAACATAATGTAATAATAATCCACGTTAAATTCCAACATATCAAACCCAGATTATTTTACAACATCATTAGTTAAATTTCAATGAATTTAAATTATGATTAATTATCTTAATTAAAAATATGACATAAAATAATTTATTTGGTAACCGTCACCAACCACCAAGATCCTAAATATATATATACATATAAAAGATTTAATATTTTATAGGCATTAATTAATTTAGTTGTTATGTTGTGAATTATTAGTATTTTGGTGTCACTTTCAGTTATAAATTTATGAATTAATGTTAGATTCCACGTCTCATTATTTGATTACAAAGTCTTGATTTGACTTCTCATTTTAACTCACTCTCGTAATTTCCATTTTTGTTTAAGCATTTTCTCTTTTTTCCGTATTTTTTTTAATAAATAAAAAAATCAATTGAAACTTTTAAAATAATTAATAAATCTTTAATTATCTAGTTAGTACATTTCTATTTCTACACAAATTTATATTTCTTGTTAAAATATTATATTATGTTATAATAAATATATATATATCTATGGTGTCCGATTAATAAATATATGTATTATTACTTTTAATTTTTTAAAAGATTATACATATCACATTCATGTATTTGCTTCCCTCCCCTACTATACTATGAACAGCACCACATCATTACATTGCCAAAATTTATGATATGTCAAATGTCCATATTTGTTCTACATGAAAAAGACACGACAACCTACAATTCCTCCCTTCTTTCTTTCTCATCCATGGCAGCCTTGCTTTTTTTTTTATTTAAAAAATAAAGACTCTTAATTTATAACCTTAAAAAAAATAATAGAAAACTTATTAAGCATTTAAATCTTCATAATTTCCTTTGACTTTTCTTTTCAAATATCTTATTGGATTTGCATAATTTTCCTCAATAATTCATTCTTAAACAACATTTTTTATTGGGTTAATTGTAAGATACGATTCCTCTCGTTTATATTGATTAATTATATCATATATGATAAGTTTTTTTATTATATTAAAAATACTTCATTTTTTAATTTTAATTTTATTATATTAACAAAGTTAATTAATTTTACGAATTTATCTAATTTATTTGAACTCGTTTGATATGTATGTATATATTTTTAATTAAAATGTGAGTTTGAACTGATTAGAATTGATGGAAAAAGATGAGTAGGTTAGTACGAGTTATAATTTATACTTTATAATAAAAAACAAGTCGAGTTCTCATTCCTAAAATTTACAAGGCATTGGTAATAATCTTCTCGATTTCATTTTCGCACAAATTTTGGACCTTTAAAATGGGCTGGCTCAATGATTGGATTTTGGGTTTAATAGAACTAAATTAAATTGTGGACCTACTTTTAGACTTTAATTATATGTTTTTAATTTTTAATTTTTTATTATATTTAAAAAATATTTAAAAATCAAAATATTTTTTATATGACATAATAATTTGCTCAATAAATAATAATTAACTTTTCATTCATTATATAATAATAGTAGAATTTAACAAACATGATACTTATATTTTGAAATTAAATAAATTGAGAAAATAAAATGTTAGGACAAAGCCTAATTTAAATATTTTTAAATATTATAAATATTAATTTAATATTTATTTTGTTTTTTATATCTTAGTCTGGAGAGACGTTCTACCAAGCTAAAATGCTTTTTAGAATATGTACAGTGTGTATGGTGCATGTCGTTAAGACACGAGATCTTCGTTTTTTATGGTTTCTCTCTGTGTGTGTGCGTATATATATATATGTATGTATGTACACGTATAGATTACCAAGTTCCACCACGTATCTTCAAGCTCCCCTAATGACAACCTCAAACACATACTCTGCATGTCATATAAAATTTGCCCAAACGAACACCGCAGACAGAGACCTTTCCTCTCGTCTCTTCTTGCTAAACAGTCACGCCTTTTCATCTCCCATGGCAGCCAATGCATCTTGCCGTCTACGCGCCGGTTTATTGCCGATTATCCGCCGGAAAACCACGTCGAACACTCGAGATTCGAGACCGAAGCGAGTTTGCCTTTCCTCCTGGCGGTTGCTATCTGTCTCGGCGGCTGGTAGCACAGGCTCGAAGCTCCATTTATCTCGCTCCGATGCGAATGATCCGGAGGAAGCGTGTAGGAAGAGCTTGCAGGATTTCTTTGAGGAAGCTAATGATCTGATTAGATCGGACGGTGGTGGCGGTCCGCCTCGCTGGTTCTCTCCCTTGGAATGTGGGGCCCGCTCTGATGACTCTCCTCTGCTCCTCTTCTTGCCAGGTTAGGTTTCCTTATAGTTGCTCTGTTTCCCTCTCATTTTGGCGATTCCCGTTCGGTTCTTTTAAATTTTGGCGGGAAACTATTGGCCATAAATTTCTAACGAGTAATTAATCAGTTTTAAGCAACAATTAGTAAGTTTTTATTATACATTTTTGAAAATTAAAAGAAATTGAAGAAGTTAAAAACACATGGCCAACAGCAAATTAAGTCTCGCATTGTTTTGTCTCCTTAATTAATTTTGACCAGAAAAAAGTTTTTGTATCTTCCTTTTTATTTCCCATCGAATTTTCTGTTTTAAGTGGAAATAATGCATTGATTCTTCCCTCGACTTGCAGGGATTGATGGTGTTGGACTTGGACTGATAAGGCAGCACAATAAACTTGGAAAGTAAGCTTTTGTAATTGAATTGCAGAGAGTTAATCCATACAAGTGTATGCACCATCTACCGACTCATTTTTTGTTTAACTAATGCTTATC
The DNA here is from genome assembly GCF_054855325.1 of Carica papaya. Lineage (NCBI taxonomy): Eukaryota > Viridiplantae > Streptophyta > Magnoliopsida > Brassicales > Caricaceae > Carica > Carica papaya. The sequence continues at coordinate 4,989,602 of NC_142309.1, read as the reverse complement.
CTGTGTAATCCATTACATTTCTGTCCTTTTTACCTCGGGTAAAGGATTTTTGATATATGGTGCTTGCATATTCCAGTACACGATCGAACCACATTTACAGGTTTTCTCTCTTTCTTTTTCTCTTTCATTTTCAGCTCAAATTACTAGATACTTGTTTTGACGGTAGAATGAATGTTTAAAGAAGTTGAAGTTCATTGTGATGCAGTACTTGATCTCTCTATCTCTCTCTCTCTCTCTCTCTCTCCGATAGAATAATAATCTAACGCTTACAGATCTAGTGAAATTGGTTGAAAGAGCTGTAAGGTCTGAAAATTTTCGTTCACCCGGTCGGCCTATATATATTGTTGGAGAATCTCTTGGGGGATGCATTGCGCTAGCTGTTGCAGCTCGTAACCCTGATATTGATCTTGTATTAATTTTGGCAAACCCAGGTGAACTTTTTTATTTTTTTTTGTGAATTTTTTATTCACTGGAAGTCAGCATATTGTTATTCCTATATGGAAGTTTTGGATATTCAAGTAAAACCAACAGTCATTGGTTGACTTCAAACGTCAAAAGTATGGATCTGCAAGTTTTCATGTCTTGTGAAAAAAGACCAATAAGAATTTGGATAAATAGATTTTTAGAAGTGATTTTGGTTAGTCATTTGGGTCTTAGATAGTCGACCATTCAACCATTATTTTACATAGAATTGGAGTTCGTAGAAGTTCTTGATTTCAGATGTGGCAATCTCGTCCTTGTTTCTTCTATTACTCATTTTTCATTTATTTATTGAAAAACCTTCATGTTAACCTTGGACCTGATTTTATAGCTGAAAATTTAAGGATTCATCAGATCAGATGCGTTGAGAAGAAACAGGACCAAGAAAACTGACTACTATTCATATAAGAGTTCTCATAAATATGTAGGGACATGAATTGCTTCATAGAATCGTAAATTGTGTTCTTCTTGCAGCTACATCATTTGGCAGTTCAGTACTGCAAGCTCTTTCAGCTCTATCAAAAGGCATTCCAGACCTACTAAACTTTTCCATTCCTTATATGCTCAGTTCAATCACAGGTTTGTTTTCTTTGTTCTATTGCTTCTAGTTCTGTCCCGCTAAGTTGTGTATATAATGAAAACATATCTTCTTCGTCATTATTAACATCCAGCTCTAAATCATTTTTACTGCCTTCCTATTATTCATTGATTAGTTTCTTTTTTTTGCTTTGGAGGAAGCATCTCGAGGTTTACTCTTCTAACTTTTATTATATTGAGAAAATTATTGTTACGTTATTATATGGGCCAGGATTATGCCTAAGAAGGTTGGCCTGTACACTTTAATTGATCTAAATAAAATTTTATCTGAAAAATTATTAAATATATGATTATTAAATTCTATACAAGTTTAAGTTATAAATTATCAATAATTTAAATATGAGATATTAAGAATGTAGTAATTTGGATCTAAAAAATTATTGAATTATTTGGATTGTAATTTATAATTGTGATATGTGATTTTGATGAGAACATTAAGAATCTAAAATAGAGATTATAATACTCCAATCTCATATCCAAAAATATGCAATCACTGAGTTTTATATAAGAGTTTGTTTGAATTTTTGAATGCCAGTGTTTAGTTCAAAAAGTTGTTGAACCAATAGTAATTGGGTACAGGACTTTACACTATACACATAATTTTTTGATAAAAATCTGATATAGGTCGATTAAATAGTCACCAGTCTACCATGTTACTGTGGATCAGATCCATTCAATAATTTCTGTATTAAAATATTTGGTCATATTGACATGCACTCTGGTGTTGAAATCTAAAAAAATGTGACATTGCAAAGTCCATGATGCTTTTTTATTCAGAAGAAAGATCTTTCGAGTTTTGAATTTGAAATAAGATTTTTACTTTTATGGCTAAATCATAATTGAAAACAGTATTACTAAGGAAAAACTGGTAAAATAAAATCCTCTTGTGAAACTTTTAACAGTCTAATACATGAGCATCTTGCAGATCGAAGTGCTAGGTATGAGGTAGTAACTGATTCATACAATATATTTAGGTGCTCCTTTGAAAATGGTGATGACTAGCTGGGTGAAGGGACTTCCTCTGAGGCAAACAATTGGAGAATTATTTGAGGATTTGGTAACAGTTTCATCATACTCTTCTGTAAGTTGCGATTATGAAACATGAATTTCTAGCAAGTAGCAATATCATAGGAATTTTCATTTTACTGTCTTTTATTTCCATTTTTTTAAAATGCTGCGATTTTGTTTAAAAGCTCAGAAGTTGGTGAAGCTTTAAAGAAGAAGGATTTTCTCTGTTGGGAGTTCAAGATGTTAAATGGGCTGGGGCGTGAGGTTTCGTCCAGCTTAACATGAACTGTGCCAGGCATATTCATGGTTCCAGTAATCAGACTCTGTTTGTCTTCCCACGAGTTAAAAATAATATTCTTAATTATTATTAGTTTAAAAATTAATATACTAAGTTAATATGACCGATTAAAGTAATACTTCTAGATTAATTATTAAATATGATAAGGAAACAAACTCTTTATAAGGAGGATTGTCAAAAAAAAAAAATCCTTGATAGAAATTAGGAAGGGAATTAAAAGGAAAAGATCTTTCTTAAAAATTAAAAAGAGATTTGTCAAAGTCAAATAGTTAATTCATGCATAAAATCGAGGACTCAATAATTAAAAACTTAATATTTTTTACTCTGTTTCCTGTATATATATGTGTATTGTATTTGAGTCCAAATTACAGAGAAAAATAAATTATTTATTGCCTGAGCCGCCAAATTCTGACAATGCCTTCATCCCAATTAATCCCATTTCACAATGTCATAGCATGACACGCAATTTAATCTTCACACAGAATTTGAATGATGGAACTCAGATTCAATCTCACGAGTTGACTCTCCTAAGTTGCTTCTTTTTTGTTCTCTCATCCTATGTTTGCATGATGCAATTAACAGGTTCTGTCTAATATTTTACCGGTAGAAACACTAGAATGGAAGCTACAGATGCTTAATTCGGCATCCATATTTGCCAATTCACAGCTTGATCGCGTGAAAGCACAGACATTGATACTTTCCAGGTTACTACTCTTTGGTACAATTGACTGCATGCATTTTAAGTTTTTGAAAAAGCCGAGTTTCACATCTTTCTTTCATCAAATTACTAAGCACGTCTTCATTGAAAGCCTATTTTACAATTCTAGGCATCCTCAACCTGTATGTACCTTTGTGGAGCTTTGTCTTCATGTAACTCTCGAATAGTGATGACAAGAATTTGCAGACAAAAAGATCCGTAGTTCCTTAGTAGTATGCAAGGCCAAGAAGCACCTCATGAAACAAGTAAAACTGTCAAAATGAGCAGATTTGATGCCCTTTACTGAAGTAAAGTATCATGGAAAGTTGCTATGAATAACTCTTGGAGTTTAGGTACATTTTACGCTGATCATATAAAGACACCATATGTAGGGCTCTGCTACTACCTTCCAAATACTTTCATCTTTGCCGTCTAGAGCTTGTGAAATAGAGTGTGAACACAGTATGGAATAGTCAAACATCACTCTGTATCAGAGATTTCCTTATTTGCGGTCTAGAGCTTGAATGATGAAATAGAGTGTGAACCAAGTGACGAATAGTCAAATATCACTTTGTGTCGGATATGTAGACAGTGAATGGAATTTAAATGACAGCTGTTTGTTGGCTTGAGTCATTCCATATCAATACTTTTATTATTACGTGATACTTATGTCTCGCATTGGGTTACAGCATATTTTGTTTAGTTTGTTATTCTTTCCAAATAAAGAGGCAGCTCACTCTATTCCTTTCTAGTGGAAATGATCAATTGCTACCCAATAAAGAGGAAGGAAAAAGGCTACGTCAAGTACTGGAAAAATGTGAGATCCGTAACTTCCGTGGTAGTGGTCATTTTCTCTTCTTGGTAGGACATGATGATCTCTCTTTGTACACATTATCTATCTCAAAAAAGTGTATGTCTGATACAGAATGTATTTGTTTCCATCCATGTCAGGAGGATGGTTTTGATTTGGTGAGTGTTCTCAAGGGTGCTTATTTTTACCGTCGTGGAACAAAATTTGATTATGTTTCAGATTTTATGCCAGTGACCCACTCTGAATTCAGTAAATTTTATGGGCGAACCAGGTAGTGGTATTCCCTTTAAAACTACGGCATGGTAGATTTTCTAATGTTATAATTAACACAGAACATATACTGGTTGCACGGTGAATAATGCCGAGCCAAATGTCCAGTTACTTGGGTCAAAGCAGTTCTTACATGAATTGATTAGATAGAGTTAAAATTATTAATGAGAAGGACTTCATATAGTAAAAAGAATACTTCTTATGCCTGTGGCTTAAGGGATTTGATCAGTTAATCTTAGTGGACAAACTTAAAGAATGCACATCCTTTTGATAGATAGTCTACACTCCTAACCTGAAAGTTTCCGAAATGATACTTTGCCATCAGATTCATATAAATTACAGCTGCAGACTTGATTTGTTTTAAATATCTAATCTCAAATGTTTCCCAGATTGCTTGAGATTCTTACCGGATCAGTGATGTTCTCAACTTCAGAAGATGGGAAGATTATGAAGGGTCTTAATGGAATCCCCTCAGAAGGACCCGTCCTAATTGTTGGACATCATATGTTACTGGGATTTGACTTGGTTTCCTTGCCTGATCGGTTTTTTGCTGAAAGAAATATTATTCTGAGAGGAATGGGACATCCCTTTATGTTTACAAGACTGAAAGATGGACTGTTACCTGATATATCAAGATTGGATTCACGGAGGATGCAAGGTGGAGTTCCTGTATCAGCATATAACCTCCATAAACTTCTGTCATCCAATTCACATGTCCTGCTCTATCCAGGAGGCATTCGTGAGGCCATGCATAGGAAGGTAATATACACACTGCCTAGTATGTTTAATTTTTATTTCATTTCTAGATATTTCTTTACTTATTACAAGACTAAGCTTAATATATAGAATTACAACATAAAACGTTTATGCATGAACCACCTCCTGATACATCTTGAAGTACTTGAGGAACCAACAGAGACCTTATAAATCATATTGCCTTGCAAATGCAATGACTAAAAGCAGTTCATTGATGTTTCCTTTCCTAATTGAAGCCATGATCAGAGTAATTACTTTCACACCAGATAATATGGTGGCTTTATTGAGAAACGATCTCCGTGTTTGTACCGAAAATTAGTTGCCTTCTTTTATTACAAGATTCTCAATTAAACAAGGTCTGAGCCTTGAAGTCTAGAGTACATTCAATTTATTCCACAATTGTGATTTCCATACATTACAGGGTGAAGAGTACACGTTATTTTGGCCCAAAAATCCTGAGTTTGTAAGGATTGCAGCTAAATTTGGCGCCACGATAATACCATTTGGAGTTGTGGGAGCAGATGATGTTGCCCAAGTAAGCTAAATAACCTTTTCCCTAAAATTGTTTAAGATATTAGTTAGTTTCTGAGTGTAGGTATAATTTCTACTTTCAGTTGAGTTGCATATCTTTGAAATAATACTTACTGAGTCATGCTTACCACCACAAAGATGGTGATTGAGTTCGGTCGGAGTCAGTCCTTCAAGTAGGAGGTCAACCTTTAGAAAACTAACTTTCAAAGGGTTTTGTTTATTTTTGGTTAACCTTTTATATTTTCAAATAAGATCATTTTTAAAGAATTCTTGAATCTCCTAGAGCTTGCTCTCCAAGCAATAATTGTTCTCAAATAGAATATCTCATAAAAGAGAGATAATTATACTAATGCCTGTTGTTTCTCCTTTTTCTTAGAAAAAAAAACCTGAATTAATAACTGCCTCCGTTATTTAGAATAATGATGGATCCAGCCATGAGAGTATACATGCATGTTCTATGTTCGTGTATGTTCAGGTGATGGGCGAACACAAAGTGATTACAGCTCAATCACTCTTATCAAGTACAGGAAAATACACTCAATACTTTTCTGTCTTTTATCTATTTTGAGGACTTACCTCTAGTTGATTTCTGCTCTTTAATGACAATTTTGTTCACCAAATTATTCTCGGGCACAGGTATTTTTTGATTACAATGACCAAATGAAGATTCCTTTTTTTAGATCTCTAATAGAAAGTCTAACAAGTGAGGCAGTCAAATTGAGGTATAGTTAGTTATGCCTTCTAACTTTTCAATCTTTGCAGTCTCGTCTTTGGTTTCTTTGTTATTCTATCCTTCTTGTTATGTCTTTAAAAATTTTGTCTTGTAATAATAACAGGGCTGATGCTGATGGAGAAATAGCTAATCAAGATCTGAATATACCTCTATTTTTTCCAAAGATTCCTGGCAGATTTTACTATTACTTTGGGACACCAATTAAGACCAAAGGTAGTTTTTTGATAAGTAGGAAATCAAAAAGTTGCTCTTAAACAAGCAAAATATGATATAATTTTATATATTAAGAATAATCTAGTGGTTAAATTGAGAAATATGGTAGAATTTGAAGGAGAAGTAGATTAAGCTATAATGCTAGGAAAAGTTATTAGGCAAAGGCAGAAGCCTTGACACACTGGCCTAAACCAGTCTTACAAGGCATGATCGTTAGTGATGATCACTGCTATGCTCTTTTTCATATTTGTAATAAAAGAAGAGAAGATTACATGGATACCGTCAGTACCAAGTTGTATGATTATCTACATGCAGAAGTTCATCAAGCCTACCGGGGGCAGATTGAAGTCTAGTAGTCCCCGGGGTTACAGCATGCATGAGTTTAGCTAGAAATTCCGTGCAAACATTCTTGTCCTCAGCTTGTGTTGAAGCTGTCCATGCAGTTTTGATTCTCAACAGAATTCTACAAAAATTCTTGATTAGTTCAAAATATAGCCTTTTTGTTTCAAATACCATAACTTCTGTTTCAAACATCATGATTCATTTGTAGATGAGGTCGTTGATCATACCAGTAGAAAATGAAATGAAATTCAAATATATATATATATATATATATATATTTCTAAATAAAGCTTTTGTAGTTTAAGTTGATTGGTCCAAATTTACTTGGTAAAGAATCCTTGTTGAATTTCAATCTTGGACGTACTGACCTCGTACTTTTACACTGACTGATCAAATTTTATGTGTAGGGAGAATGACCGAATTGAAAGACAAGGAGAAATCTGGTGAACTGTATGCACAAGTCAAGAATGAGGTAGAAAGGTGCATAGCTTTTTTGAAGGAGAAAAGAGAATATGATCCTTACAGGGGTTTATTATCTCGCCTAAAATATCAAGTCAGTCATGGCTTTGGATCTGAAGTTCCCACATTTGACATTTGAGTCACACACTTACAATGAAGTTGTATTATAATTTGGTCCTTTCAAATTAGAGTTGATGAAACCATTTTTAGATTAACTCCAAATTCATAATCTTCAGTTTTCCACTTTAAATTAAGAAGTTTGGTATAGATTTCTTATGATAGAAATTTAGTAGCATGTAAAAATTCAATATTTTCATTCCAATGCTTTATTTGTTCAATGGAAACAATATGCTTTAGGTAAATGTAATCGAGTCCTTTTACAATTATTATGTATAAATATCTTTTAACCACAATATATTCATTTGAGAATATCAAATAATGAAGGAGAGAGTTGTCAATTTCATACATAGATAACAAGAATTACTAACTTGTTTAATAGAAACTTAAACTAATCACAACCCTTAAACTTGGTGAAAACCATGATTAGAGAGAGCTAAGAACATGATTTTTGAATAAAATGACAATTCATTTGATGTGCTTTATATTTCCTGAACAAAAAGATTATCTAAAAAAACAATTGTAATGCACAAAATTTTCTACCACCTCAAACGATGTGGGAATAGGAGATAGTAATAGTGGAAAATGACGAACTGAGGGAGATATATATATATATATATATATATATATATATTTGTGTCATAATACCTCTTTGTCATCTCCAATCAATAAATTGCACGTTCAATTTTGGAAGTATATGGAAGTTGTAAATGGAACTGAGTACAGGGCAAGTCAGTGATCAACCAAAAAATATTCTTGAAGAAGAAACAGTAAACCTTGATGTGTTTTTTTTGGCTTATCACCGATTGAACTGTACTCTTCACCAATTTGTAATATTTTATTTGAATGTATAATGTAATTGTATTTATAGTGTTTGTAAAGAATCTTCGTAATTAATAATATATCAAATTATACTTATATTTAAAATATAATCTACTAATAAAAAATAGTCTAATTAATATTATTAAATTTTAAAATTCAAATATTCTCAAAAGAAATCATACTCATCTTGATTACAAAAATTTTTGTATCATAATGTAATTGGCTATAATATCTGATTTTTTTTTTCCTATCTTACAAGTTTACCTAGTATAGTAGTATGACAATTAAGCATATACATGATCATATTTGTTTTAAGTCACATATATGTTTACGTTTTGGGCATATATTTATATTTTGATCGAATAATTTATAAGTAATTTATAGAATATTGTTATTTGAATATTTTCAATATAACCAAGTTTGGAATTTAATAATAAGTAATCTCTGACGATATAACACAATTATAATTGAACTAATTTTGTTAAATTAATATTGACGTGTCTGATTCGTATCTTTAATATTTTATTAATCTAAATATTAATAATGATATTTCACTCTAATTAATTTTATGCTTTGAATCAGTAGTTATTATTAATTTATGGAAATATTATTTGCAAAATATGGAGTTAATGATTATTCTTATTATTGAAATTTAGTTTTCATTCCAATGCTTTATTTGTTCAACGGGAAACAATATGGTTTAGGTAAATGTATATATATATATATATATATATCTTAATCAAAATATATTTATTTGAGAATATTTTTATATACAATAATATCTATTAGATTTTTAATAAAATAATCATTCTTTGAAAAATAAAATAATAAATATTTCAAAATTCTTTAATGATACTATTTTATTTTGCGGTGGTTAAGACTAAAAGTGTGAAAACCTTTTATGAGTTAGTGGTGTTTCTTTAAAGCCTTTAAGTCAAAAAGTTTTTATCGGCTGTTTCTAACTGCTGCATTATGCCTTCCTAATGCTTCTTTTATACAACATTTATAGAACCAATACATATATATATATATGTGTGTGTGTGTAAAATTAAGTAGGAAAACTGTAAACTCGTAAGAAATTAATGGAAAGCTAAAATATGAGATTTGAAAGATAAGAAAAAAAAATGTTTTTGTGAAGATTAAAAGATTAGAGAGGAAATTTTATAAATTGAGACAATTAAGAGAATGAAAATGAGATATATGGTCGAGTAGAAAATCGATGAACAACTACAAAAATTAGAAGAAAAAAAAAATCTCTTTAAAAGCAATAGAATTGTATTCAAAGAAAAACGAGAAAAAAAATAAGAACAAAAACATATATGACTAAAATAAACCGGAATCGAAGTAAATACATATATTAGCAGAAAAGTCTGGGAAATATTAGAATTTATCTACAATTTTAAGAAAGTAAAATAAGAAAGTTGGTATTTATATTAAATGATATGCTATGGTTTGAAGCAATCGTGATATTTAATATACCAATAGTATTGTAAGTTACTTTTATAGTTGGAAATTTTATCCGAAATATTTGTCAAGTATTTAACTCTGCAAAATTATGTTTGATGATATCTAGTATCGAAAGGCTAGTTCTTATTAAGATAGAAATGTAGAAAAATCGGTCCTCTAATACTTTAAAGCATGTTATCCTCAAATTTTATTTATTCTTATATTTTATATGAATAATAAAGACAAAGAACGTCAATATTAGTATCAAATAAGTAATAACAAGCTCCATAACTTTTTAAACGGGGTCCATAAACTAGGCAACAATATGGCTTTTGCATGGTTGAACGTGGTTGATTACTTTTAATAAAACTCTTAGAATTATACTTTCGAATTATTTATCAGGTTAACAAAATCTTCCTTCTCCCTTTATCTTATAAGAGATGTCGAACGTTACAAAGATGATAATTAATTTTTTAGGAAGATTGCAATATCATTATAAATTATTAATAAAAAATTTACTAACTTATATTCTTATTTAATTATGATAAGTATATATATATAATACAAGAAGAATGATAGCTTTGGGATGATCTATAATCTCCTATATGATATTCTACCTTATCTCTCATATGTTCCTGTAATATATTCTATATTAAAATGTACCTATATACAATTAGTTAACAATCTTGCACAACCAAAGTAATGTCTTATCCTCCATCAAGCACTCAAACTTGTTCAGTAGAGAATAAAACTGGTCATAACCTAAAACTTTGATAAAGTTGTTTAATAGTTGAAGAGACATAGGCCATGCAACCTTATAGTAAGACTATAAACATTCTCAAAGAAAATAATAACGGGTTTAATGTTCTTTTATGTTTATGATGCATGCAGTTTAGAACAACAATGTAGGGTAGCTTCATATTATTGTAGATAGCTTAACATCTTAAACATGGTATATGTTGTGGTAGTAGGGTAGAGAGGTGAAGGTGGGAGTTGTCAATTTCATGCATGGATATCAAGAATGACCAACTTGTTCAATAAAAAATTAAACTTATTACAACACAAAGCTTGGTAAAGACTATGATTAAAGAGAGGTATGAACATGGGAAATAACATGATTCTTGAATAAAATGAAAATTAATTTCACGGGCTTTATACGTTCATGAATAACAAGATTATCAAAAGAAACTTTGTAATACATATGCTCTCTCAATTGTAGTGTGGGAACGGGAGATGGTAGTCGGGTAATGTGGCAAAAGAATGGAGATATATCTTTTGTGCCATAGCTCCTTCATTGTCATCCCTAATTAATAAACTGTATGTTTAATTTTATAATTATATGAAAATTATATATGGAACTGAGCATTGGTCGACTCAGTAATTAACCAAAAAACACTCTTAAAGAAGAAACGATACTTTCGTATATTTTTTGGTTAATTCCTGATCGATTTATACTCTTCACCAATTAGTAATTACATGAAAATTTTATATAGAACTGAACACTGGTCGACTTAGTAATTAACCAAATAACTCTCTTGAAAAAGAAACAACATCTTCATATATTTCTTGGTTGATTACTAATCGATATGTATTCTTCATTCGTTAGTAAATATGTGAGAATTGTATGCGGAACTGAGCACTGGTCGAATAAGTAATTAACCAAAAAATACTCGTGAAAAAAGAAATGAGACTTTTATATATTTCTTGGTTAATTACTGATCGACCTGTACTCTTCACCACTTCATAATATTTTATTTGAACATGTAACATAACCTTAAAAATATTTATAATGCTTGTAAAGAGCTTTCATAATTGGAAGTATAACAAATTATATCTAGATTTGAGAAGTAATCTATTAATAAACAGTAATCTAATTAATATTCTTGATTTTTAGAATCCAATTTTCTCAAAATGAATCATATTTATCACGGTTAGAAATTTTTTTATATCATAACATAATTGACAATATATCAAATTATATCTAGATTTGAGATGTAATCTACTAATAAAAGGTAATCTAATTAATATTCTTTATTTTTAGAATTCAATTTTCTTAAAATAAATCATATTTATCATGGTTAGAAAATTGTTTATACCATAACATAATTGACAATATATCAAATTATATCTAGATTTGAAATGCAATCTACTAATAAAAGGTAATATAATTAATATTTTGGATTTTTAGAATCCAATTTTTTCAAAATGAATCATATTATCGTGGTTAGAAATTTTTTTATATCATAACATAATTGACAATATATCAAATTATATCTAGATTTGAAATATAATATACTAATAAAAGGGAATCTAATTAATATTCTTGATTTTTCGAATCCAATTTTCTAAAAATGAATCATATTTATCACAGTTAGAGAAATTTTTATATCATAGCATAATTGCCAATATGTCAAATTATATCTAAATTTGAAATGTAATATACTAATAAAAGGTAATCTAATTAATATTTTTTATTTTTAAAATCTAATTTTCTCAAAATGAATTATATTTATCACGGTTAGAAAAAATTTTATATCATAACATAATTGACAATATATCAAATTATATCTAGATTTGAAATATAATCTATTAATAAAAGGTAATTTAATTAATATTATTTATTTTTAGAATTTAATTTTTTTAAAATAAATCATATTTATCACGGTTAGAAAAAATTTTATATCATAATATAATTGACAATATATCAAATTATATCTACATTTAAAATATAATCTACTAATAAAAGGTAATCTAATTAATATTTTTGATTTTCAAAATCCAATTTTCTCAAAATGAATCATATTTATCACGGTTAGAAAAAGTTTTATATCATAACATAATTGACAATATATCAAATTATATATATTTGAAATATAATCTACTAATAAAAGGTAATTTAATTAATATTCTCTATTTTTAGAATTTAATTTTCTTAAAATAAATCATATTCATCACGGTTAGAAATTTTTTTATATCATAATATAATTAGCAATATATCAAATTATATTTAGGTTTGAAATGTAACATACTAATAAAAAGTAATCTAATTAATATTTTTGATTTTTAGAATCCAATTTTCTCAAAATGAATCATATTTATCAAGGTTAGAAAAATTTTTATATCATAACATAATTGACAATTTATCAAATTATATCTTGATTTGGGATGTAATCTACTAATAAAAGATAATCTAATTAATATTCTTTATTTTTAGAATTCAATTTTCTTAAAATAAATCATATTTATTACGGTTAGAAAATTTTTTATATCATAACATAATTGACAATATATTAAATTATATCTAGATTTGAAATGTAACATACTAATAAAAAGTAATATAATTATTATTCTTGATTTTTATAATTTAATTTTCTCAAAATGAATCATATTATCACGGTTAGAAAATTTTTTATATCATAACATAATTGACAATATATCAAATTATATTTAGATTTGAAATGTAATATACTAATAAAAGGAAATCTAATTAATATTCTTGATTTTTAGAATCTAATTTTCTAAAAAAATGAATTATATTTATCACGGTTAGAGAAATTTTTATATCATAACATAATTATCAATATATCAAATTATATGTAGATTTGAAATGTAATCTACTAATAAAAGGTAATCTAATTAATATTTTTTATTTTTAGAATCCAGTTTTCTAAAAATAAATCATATTTATCACGGGTAAAAAAATTTTTATATCATAACATAATTGACAATATATCAAATTATATATAGATTTTAAATATAATTTACTAATAAATGATAATCTAATTAATATTCTTTATTTTTAGAATTTATTTTTCTTAAAATAAATCATATTTATCATGGTTAGACAATTTTTTTAATCATAACATAATTGGCAATATATCAAATTATATCTAGATTTGCAATGTAACATACTAATAAAAAGTAATCTAAGTTGTAACATCCAAATTTATTTCAATATAATTTGAATTAAATTGTAGATATAATTTTGTAGTTTTTTTTTTAATTTTAATTTAATGAAAAAATGGAGTAAAATTGATGGAAGATTAAATTGAAAATAATTTTGAGAAAAAGGGGTGAAAAATTGGGTTCTGAGAGTATTTTTGATAGAAAAATCAGAAACTAAAGATTAAAACGCAATTTAAAAAAAATTACCACGTTAAACGCCCGGTCGGCAGCTCTAACTAATCAAGACATGTCAAGTGGCAGGGACGCTCTCGCGATTGAACGACTGAGGTCCGTTCCCGCGCGCACGGATGACCTGGATGTGCTCCCTCCCAAATGCGATTAAACTACCAGATTCAAATGTGATTAAACAGCTCAGATTGAATCGTAATGGACGGCCTAGATTGGATCGCGATGAACGGTACAGATTCACTTCCTATTTAATCGAGATCGAACGGTCCAGATCAAACGCGATGGACGGTCCAAGTTAAAAGCGGATGGATATAAATAACTCTCATCCGCACCAAACCATAATCCTAGCTGCCAGAACCCCTCGTCGGAGAAGACGACCCAGCCGTCGGGGAGCTGACCGCCGCCACCCGTCGTCGCACTAGAACCCTTTCCGACCGTCAAAAAAGGTAAAAACTTATTTTTTTGCACGAAATTTAATTTTAAACTCACCCATGGTCAAATCGGAGTGAAAAGATCGGCCAATTGGCTGAAAAATACCAGCAAAGCTCGGTGGCGCTGCCGCGGAAAATTTCACAAAACGTCTCCGATGAGGCCCTTCTCGATTCCCATTCGACGTAATTTTTTTATCATTGTGATCACAGTTTTTTTATCTACAGGTTGACTGGAGCAAAACACCCAACCGCAACGTGAGCCGGAGGAGTCACCGCACCAGAATGCCCTGCCGCCGGTGAGTTTTAGTTTTATATTTTTTTTGCCAACCGAGGCCCCTAAGTGTGTTTTCTCACATGAATTGATGCAAAATCGACTGAATTCGGCCAAAAACGACCGAAAACAGCCAATCCGAGGCAGATCGTCGTCACCGGAACACGGTAGAGCCGTCATGTCGGATTTTTGAAATTGGTTGAATGAGCCATGAGACTGATTTTGGGTTTATTTGAAATATTTGTAGGTACTATTAGCGTATTTCTGTTCCCGAAAAAAAATTTAGGAAACCTAAGGACCGCCCCTAGGTGCAGTAAACAGTTTGAAATTTCAAGTGTTAAATCGAGTAAGGATCTCGCACCCTATTCTCTATCATAGAACTGAAGTTTAAATAAATAATAATGTGGTATTTTGTGCGATTTTAGTAAACACGCATAATCAATTACGGATTGTTAATGGAGCCGGAATCGGAAATTATCTACTGCTGTTTGTTGATTGATTTTACAGTTTATATGCATGATGGTCTCTGACTTATTTTATGGTCTTGAACACATGTATGGTTTAATTGATGTGTTTAAAGTTGAATCGGAAAAAAGAGAATGTTAAACAGTAAAAAAATTATGTAATTTAAATGAATAGATAAAATGACAGTCTTACTGGATATCCTGGGAGATGATGGACGGACTGGGTATATAGAGAAGCCTATCGTGAACGTTGTCTCATACCAGACGGGGTACGGAGACTTGATAATTTTGCGCCCATACTGGATGGGGTATGGGGACGACCCACTTCACCCTCATACCGGATGATGTATTAAGGTTTAATGATTTGACGCTCATACCAGACGAGGTATGGGAATAGCCATGTAATTGAGATTATTAAAGGAAATTGTTCACGTGTAGCGGGGACATTCTTATGAACCCCCATGGATACTAGTAGACTGGTGAAAAGAGAAACAGTTGTGGTTTGGTTTATTGTTAATGGATATGGATTTATAATATGTTTTATATTGCTGATTGTTCATGAAATTATTAGTCTGTATGGTATTATTGTTTTTATATGTTGTTTTCATAAATTTAACTTTGGTAAGTGAACGAGAAATGATTTTATGATTGATAAATAAATTTACTAAATTTAATGCTCCATTAGTGGTTTTCGATTTTATACCAACATTTACTTCTGTGCCGGTGATATAGTGTGATATCCTTACTGAGCTAGTGTAGCTCGTTATTTATTTAACTATTTCAGATCAAGAGAACCAGGTTTCAGAGCCCGATCCGCAAGAAGATTGCGAGTGGATGATATATACTTTCTATGTTCTATTTGTTTCCTTATTTCTCGTGTTTCTTTCAAATAATTAATTCCGTAATGTTGTTAAGTACTTTCAAATTATTGTGTAAGGAATGTAAATCTTAACTTTTTATTTTGCTTCCGCACTTAAATTATTATATATTTCCTTTTGGATTTCCAGAGTTGTTACATAATTAATATTTTTGATTTTTAGAATCTAAATTTCTCAAAATGAATCATATTATCACGGTTAGAAATTTTTTTATATCATAACATAATTGACAATATATCAAATTATATCTAGATGTGAAATGTAATATACTAATAAAAGAAAATCTAATTAATATTCTTGATTTTTAGAATCTAATTTTCTAAAAATGAATCATATTTATCACGGTTATAGAAATTTTTATATCATAATATAATTAACAATATATCAAATTATATCGAGATTTGAAATATAATCTAATAATAAAAGATAATCTAATTAATATTCTTGATTTTTAGAATCTAATTTTTTAAAAATAAATCATATTTATCACGATTAGAAAAAGTTTCATTTTATAACATAATTGATAATATATCAAATTATATATAGATTTGAAATACACTAATAAAAGGTAAACTAATTAATATTCTTTATTTTTAGAATTCAATTTTCTTAAAATAAATCATATTTATCACGGTTAGAAATTTTTTTATATCATAATATAATTGACAATATATCAAATTATATTTAGATTTGAAATGTAATCTACTAATAAAAGGTAATCTAATTAATATTTTTGATTTTTAAAATCAAATTTTCTTAAGATAAATGATATTTATCACTGTTAGAAAATTTTTTATATCATAACATAATTGACAATATATCAAATTATATCTAAATTTGGAACGTAATATACTAATAAAAGATAAGTTAATTAATATTTTTAATTTTTAGAATCCAATTTTCTCAAATGAATCATATTTATCACGGTTAGAAAAAGTTTTATATCATAACATAATTTACAATATATCAAATTATATATAGATTTAAAATATAATCTACTAATAAAAGGTAATCTAATCAATATTCTTTATTTTTAGAATTCAATTTTCTTAAAATAAATTATATTTATCAAGGTTAGAAAATTTTTTAGATCATAATATAATTGATAAAATATCAAATTATATCTAGATTTGAAATGTAATCTACTAATAAAAGGTAATCTAATTAATATTTTTGATTTTTAGAATCCAGTTTTCTTAAAATGAATCATATTTATCACGGTTAGAAATTTTTTTATATCATAGCATAATTGATAATATATCAAATTATATCTAGATTTTAAATATAATCTACTAACAAATGGTAGTTTAATTAATATTCTTTATTTTTAGAATTCTATTTTCTCAAGATGAATTATTTTTATCATGGTTAGAAAATTTTTTTATATCATAATATAATTAACAATATATCAAATTATATCTAGATTTGAAATGTAATATACTAATAAAAGGTAATCTAATTAATATTCTTGATTTTTAGAATCCAATTTTCTCAAAATGAATTATTTTTATCACGGTTAAATTTTTTTTATATGATAATATAATTGACAATATATCAAATTATATCTAAATTTTAAATGTAATCTACTAATAAAATGTAATCTAATTAATATTCTTGATTTTTAATGTAATATTCAAGCTCAAAAATTTGTCAAGGATAATTTAAATTTCATTTATAAAATATATAAGTAATTAAAATTTTTTATTTTGATTTAAATTTTATTAAATTTTTGAGAAAAATGAATTAAGGACGAAATTAAAATTAATTTTAAAAAAATGGGTGAAAATTTGAATTCGGAAGGTGTTTTTAAAGAAAATTTAAAAACAAGAGTTAAAATGGCAAAAAAAAAAAAATCGACCATGTGGGACGGCCAAGTCAGCAGCTCGGGCGAACCAGAGCACGCCGCATGGCAACCCCGCTGACATCGGCACCACGCAGGAGGCCACGCAAGTGATCCATGTACCTGGTGATCTGACGGTTCAGATCTCATCCTATGCGCGTGAACGACCCAAATGCATCCCTCTCTAGATGTGATTAAACGATCAGATTCAATCTAATCGTGCGGCTTACATTTATTCTCCAAATAAGATAGATCCAACGGATGAGAGAGAGTCACGTATTCCCGAACGAACAGCCCAGATCGACATGAGGAGGGTATTTAAGCATCACATTCTAAGAAACCAGCCCTCGCTAGAGAAGAAGAACCAGATGTTGGAGAAGGAGGCTGACCACCGCCGCCGTCGTACCAGAGCCAACAACGACTGCTGAAAAAGGTAAAATTTTCCCCTTCCTACTTGGAATTTAATTCTGAGCCTCCCTGTGGCCATATCGGAGAAAAAGGGACGGGGGGTGAGCCAGAAACTGCGGATAAAGTTCGTGTAATATTTGGGTTGGGAATTTGGCACGGGATTAATTTTAAATTTAAAAAAAAATATATATATAATTTTAAAATTAATAAATTTTTATTTAATGTGAAATTAGAAAAAAAATTTGGTTGAGGATAAAATTAAAAATAATTTTGGGATAAATGGGTGAAATTTTGGGTTCGGATGGTGTTTTTGAAAAAAAAATCAGAAACTGAGGGCTAAAACATAATTAAAGAAAATTACACCACGTATGACCACCAAGTCAGCAGCCTCGACGAACCAGAGCGCGCACGTGAACAGTCCGGATCAGTTTCCTCCTCATGCGTGATCGGACAGTCTCGATTAAATGAGATAAACGATCTAGATTCGTTCCTTCTTTAAACGCGATCAGGTGGTCGAGATCAAATCAGGATGAATGGTTCAAATTTATTTTCTCTTTAAACGCGATCAGACGGTCAAGATCAAACACGATGAACAGTTCAGATTTAAGTGAGATGGGTACAAATATCTTGTATCACACTGAACCCAACCCCCCGCCGAATAAGAAGAACCAGTTGCCAGAGAAGGGAGCCGACCACCACCCGTCGCGCACCGGAGCCACCTCTGACTGCCAAAATAAGGTAAAAATTCTCTTATTCACTCGGAATTTGATTCTGAGAACCTCAATGGCAAAATCAGAGCAAAAAAAAATGGCAGATGAGCTGGAAACCGCTGGCAAAGCCCAGTGGCGCTGCCGTAGGTAAAACTCAAAATCGCCTTCGATGAACCCCTTCCCCTTTCTCGTTTTGTGCTATTTTTTCACCATTGTGTTCACTGTTTTATTTTCTACAAGTTCACCGAAAAAAAAATGTCTAGTCACGTAGGTGAGCCAGCGGAGCCGTCACACCAAAAAATTCTGCAGCATGTAGGTTTTTATTTTTTGACTTTTTCGGTCAACCGAGGTCTTTTAACGTGTTTTCTCGCAGGGATGTGTATAAAACCAGCTAAAACTGGCCAAAATTGGCCAAAAATGGTCAGCTCAAAGCAAACTGCTGCTGCAGGTGGCAATGCCATCGCTAAAGCACGACGGTGCCGTTGTGTCGGAATTTTGAAATTGGACAAAAAATATTTTCAACACCGATTTTGAATTTTTTGGGGTATTTTTAGGTACGTGAAGTGTGTTTTAATCTCTGTAGGAAAATTAAGAATCCGGGGATTGTCAGTAGGTGCAGTAGAAAGTTTGATATTTCAGACACCGATTTGGGTAAGAATCCTTCAACTTATTCTCTGTTACAGAATTGAAACTTAATAATCAGTAATATGGTATTTTATATAATTTAAATTTTTTTGAGAATAATTATAAGTTACCAATGGAGTCGAAAATCAATTAGTCATTTATTTGTTGTTCTGTTTAACTGATGGTTGAATTTACAGCTTTAAATACATGATCATATATTGTAATGGTTAATTGATTCAATTGTGCTTTCTTAATATATATATTGCTTGTCTTACGTGATTTATGGTTAATTTATGAAATTGGTAATTAATATGCAAACGAAAAATTGATTGATCATGTGAATTAATAAATAGTAGCCTCATTGGATATTCTGAGAGATAGTGGACGGACCGAGTACATAGAAAACCCTACTATGAACGTTGCCTCATACCGAACGAGGTATCAAGAATTGATATTTTTAGCACTCATACCGGACGACGTATAGGACGGCCCGATTCACTCTCATACCGGACGAGATATTGGGGATGTCTTCTGCTCTTACCTTTACCTGATGGTAACCTGATCGTAGATCTATTTTAGAAAAGACCCGTGCTGTAACAGCCCCGTAAATATTAAAAAGAAATGAGTATTTAAATATATCGAATGCGGAAGCGAGATCAAAATTTTAGTTAACATCCCTTACACGAAAAACCAAAAAACGTACTTAAAATATAAAAGATTAAACTAACTAAGAAAGAAACTCGAAAATAAAACTATGCGTATGACTACAGAGTCTCTAGGCATCCCCTTCGTCGTCCTCCTGCGGAACGGGCTCGGGAACCATGTCTTCCTGATCTGAAATGGTTAATTAAGGAGTGAGCTACACTAGCCCAGTAAGAACATCACGATATCTCACCGTCACGGAGATAAAGGTGGGTAGAAAATAAAAATGACCAATGGAGCAAAATTTACAACGAACTCGTTTATTAACATGAAAACCTTTACCATCCACTTACCTCGGTGGAATTTATGAAAACAATATAAGAAAAACAATAACATTATCATAATCATTGAATAATATAAGCTGTAAAACATAACACTTATCACGCCTCTTGAAATTCAATCATTGTACAACATATCTTTTTCTCATTTACCAGCCTACTAGTATCCGTGGGGGTCCATAGGGGTTCCGCTACCCGTTAACCTTTAACATTCATAATCAGTTTCCAGGGCCGTCCCCATACCCCGTCCGGTATGGGCGCCAAAACCATGAACCTCAATACCCCGTCCGGTATGAGGGTGAAACGGGCCGTCCCCATACCCCGTCCGGTATGGGCGCCAAAACCATAAACCTCAATACCCCGTCCGATATGAGGGTGAAACGGGCCGTCCCCATACCCCGTCCGGTATGGGCGCCAAAACCATAAGATCTCCATACCCCGTCCGGCATGTGAGACCACAATCCCGGTAGGGTCCCCTACGGACCCGGTCCGTCCACCATCTCCCAGGATATCTAGTCAGGCTGACCCCCAATATACAATCATCAGTCTACACAATCTTTCATTCTCCTTTTCCTCAATCAGCATCATCAATTCACATTTAAACAAGCAAACAGTAATTCATGCCAAACAGACAACATACAATATCAGTTTTTCAGTCATTCAACCCATAATTAATAAAAACGTAGTATATGCACACAAATCTGTAAAATGAACACATCAAACCCCATAATGCATTTAAAGCTGTAAAACAGTGTAAAACAGGCCAAATAACAGTAAATCATCAATCACACTAGACTCGGGCTCCATTAGCAACCTTAAGCAATTTCACACATGCGTTAATTCAAGAAATACCGTTTTATCATTTTGAACTTTAATACCGTGATAGGAAATAGGGTGAGGGGTCCTTACTTGTTTTCGAGATCCGAATACGATTCACAGTGCGCCTGCAGGCTGTCCCTAATTTTCCCTGAATTTTTCTCGGGGAACTGAAACACACTAACAGTACCTGCACGTGTTCCAAAAAAATTCCAAATTAGGCCCAGGGCCTCTTTCGGCCCAAATCGCAACTCCGGCACGGCGGCTCCGCCGTGCTCCGGCGACGGCGCCGCCGCTGGCGGCGGCGAGTCACCTCGGGTTGACTGTTTTCGGCCGTTTTCGGCCGAATTCGGCCACACTCGCATTGGTCCTTGTCAGAAAACAACCCTAGGGCCCTCGGGGGGCCAAAAAATCACGGAAAAACGGAGCTTACCGGTGGCGGCGCTCTCGGGTGCAGCGGCTCTCCGGCGAGGTTCGTGTTTTGGTGATTCGGCTCCGGTCAACCTGTAGAGAAAAGAATGGTGATCACGGTGATATAAAAATTGCATCGAACGGAGGCCGGGAAGGGCCTCGTCGGAGGCAAAAACCGAGAGGGGGCGCGGCGGCGCCGCTGGGCTTCGGCCGCGTATTCCGGCCGTTTGGCCGGGATTTCGGCTTCGATTTGGCCATAGGAGGAATCAGTGGGGAAAAACGAGTCGGGGGTATGAAATTTACCTCGATCGGCGGTCGGAAATTTCCCCGGTGCGGCGGCGAGCGGCGGCGGGTGGCGGCGGTCGGCCTCTGGTTCGTCTTCTCCGGCGAGCGGCTGGCGGCTAGGGTTTGTGGTCTGGTGTGGGGGTTCTATTTATAACCCCTTGCCTTTTGATCACAGCCGTTCATTTTGTTTTAATCTGGGCCGTTCGTTTTTGATTGAATCTGGGCCGTCCGTGCGATTGAATCTGGGCCGTCCGATCGCGTGATTGATCTGGGCCGTCGGATCGCACCCACGCGGATCGCCAACGTGGCTCCTTTCGGAGTGACGCGATCTTGCCACGTGGCAGGCCCTGGTTGGCCGGGACTGCTGACGTGGCTGCTGACGCGGCTGCTGACGTGGCCCCCCCCTTTTTTTTTTTTTTTTTTTTTTTTTTCTTCCCCTTTCCGGGTGCTACAACTCTCCCCCCCATAAAGAAATTTGGTCCCCAAATTTGCCTCATTACTCTTGATCAAACAGATGAGGATATTGGGCCCTAAATTCTGATTCCAGCTCCCAAGTCGCCTCCCTAGGTGTGTGGTTCTGCCACAAGACTTTTACAAATGATATTTCCCGGTTACGGAGTATTCTGCTTTCTCGGTCTGTGATACTGACCGGTACTTCTTCATAAGACAAGTCCTCTCGGAGTGAAAGCGGTTCATGAGCCACGACATGAGAAGGGTCCGGATTGTACTTGCGCAGCATGGATACATGAAACACATTGTGAACCCGGGAGAGCTCAGGGGGCAGTGCAAGTCTGTAGGCAGTGGTACCAATCTTGTCTAAGATTTCAAAGGGTCCAATGTATCTGGGGTTTAATTTTCCCCTTCTGCCGAACCTACTAATTCCCTTGAAGGGGGTGACTTTAAGAAACACACGGTCACCTTTCTCAAAGGCCAGGTCTCTCCTCCGGGTATCAGCATAGCTCTTTTGCCTACTCTGAGCTGTCTGGATGTTCTTCTTGATCTTAACTATCTTGGACGTGGTTTCTTCCACCAAATCCGGGCCAAACAATCTTCTATCGCCCACTTCCTCCCAACAAATCGGTGACCTGCACGGACGCCCGTATAGCGCCTCGTATGGGGCCATGCCGATGCTTGCTTGGTAACTGTTGTTGTAGGCAAAATCTATCAGGGGTAGGTGGTCGTCCCAATGGCCTCCGGAGTCAAGGACACAAGCTCGGAGCATATCCTCCAGCGTACGGATTGTCCTCTCTGATTGTCCATCGGTTTGGGGGTGGAAGGCAGTACTAAGGGACAGCTTTGTTCCCATAGCTTGCTGGAAACTATTCCAGAACCGAGAAGTGAATCTGGGATCCCTGTCGGACACCACTGTTACTGGGACCCCATGCAGTCTGACTATTTCCCGGACATACATTCTTGCCAACTTGTCCAACGAATCAGTCATTCTGATGGCCAGGAAGTGGGAAGACTTAGTGAGTCGATCTACAATTACCCATATGGCATCGTGTCCCGATCGTGCCTTGGGTAGTCCCGATACGAAGTCCATGGTGATGTGTTCCCACTTCCATTCTGGAATCGGTAAAGGCTGAAGCAACCCCCCTGGGCGTTGATGTTCTGCCTTGACCTGCTGACATACCAAGCACTTAGATACAAAGTCGGCTATATCTCTCTTCATCCCATTCCACCAGAATCGGGGTCGCATAGTTTGGTACATTTTTGTACTTCCTGGATGCATGGCGAACCTTGAACTATGGGACTCTGTCATGATGTCTCTTTTTAATTCATTGTCGTCTGGGACACACATTCTGTCCTTGAAACGAATCAATCCGTCGGCAGAGATCTGAAATTCTGAGTTTACTCCTTGTTCTGCATCCTTCTTGCGGTTTACTAGGGCGGGGTCGACTGACTGGGCTTCCTTTATTCTTTGGATTAACTCGGGTTGGACTGCTAGGTGGCTCAAACATGTGGCCCTCTTCAGATCTTGCAGTCGAACCTGCTGCGTAGCCCCAATGGACCTGCATTCCGAAACCATCAGATGGGCTAGGGTGCTTGCACTCTTCCTACTGAGGGCATCGGCTACTACGTTGCCCTTACCTGGATGGTATAGGATGTCACAATCATAGTCCTTGAGGAGTCCCATCCACCTTCTCTGACGCATGTTGAGATCCTTCTGAGTGAAGATGTGCTTCAAGCTCTTATGATCGGTGTAGATCTGAAAGGTCTCTCCATACAAATAATGGCGCCAGATTTTCAAGGCGTGTATGATTGCGGCAAGCTCCAAGTCATGGGTAGGATAGTTCTTCTCATGATTCTTTAGCTGTCTAGACCCATATGCTATAACCTTTCCATGCTGCATCAGGACACAACCCAGGCCCAGATAGGAGGCATCACTATAGACTGTATACCCTCCTGATCCGCTCGGTAGAGCCAGCACGGGTGCAGTAGTCAGTCGCTTCTTCAATTCTGAAAAACTCCTTTCGCAGTTCTCATTCCAATCAAACTTTGCATTCTTCTTTGTGAGTCGGGTTAGAGGGGCCGCTAGACTGGAGAACCCTTCGACAAACCGGCGGTAATAACCCGCCATCCCTAGGAAACTGCGAATTTCCTTAACTGTTGTCAGCCTTTTCCAACCAAGTACCGCTTCAACCTTTTCGGGGTTCACCGACACCCCTTCCTTCGATATAACATGTCCTAGGAAGGCGGTTTGCTCGAGCCAAAATCCACATTTGCTCAACTTTGCATACAACTTCTTTTCCCTGAGTACCTGGAGGACTTGGGCAAGATGATGAGCATGTTCTTCTCTACTTTTTGAGTAGACTAAGATATCATCGATGAACACGATGACAAATTTATCCAGAAACTCTCTGAAGATTCTGTTCATTAGATCCATAAAGATGGCCGGGGCGTTGGTTAGCCCAAACGGCATAACTAGGAACTCATAGTGTCCGTACCTGGTTCGGAATGCCGTCTTGGGGATGTCTTCTGCTCTCACTTTTACCTGATGGTAACCTGACCGTAGATCTATTTTAGAAAAGACCTGTGCACCCTGCAACTGATCGAAAAGGTCATCAATCCGGGGGAGAGGATACTTGTTTTTAATTGTTACCTTGTTTATCCTTCTATAATCAATACACAGCCTCAACGTTCCATCTCCTTTCCTTGCAAAAGTAACCCCGGCACCCCATGGGGAAATGCTGTGTCTAATGAAGCCACTGTTTTATAGCTCAGTGATTTGTTTCCTTAGCTCTTCCATTTCGATGCGGCTCATTCGGTAAGGAGCTACCGAAATGGGTTGGGTTCCTGGCTGTAAGTCTATGGTGAACTCGACCTCTCTGTCCCCTGGTAGACCGGGCAGTTCATCCGGAAATACGTCTGGAAAGTCTCGGACTACTGGAATCTCTTGGATACAAACTTCCTTCTTGGGTTTACCTAGTTAGGGAAAATACAATATTAAGGCACTGGGAATTAAGAAGAAAAGAATTTGTCATTAGGGAAAATCAGTACCGAATAATTTTATTAACTTGTAAATGGCTCCTCGTTGGGAGGATTAAATACAATCTTTTTGTTAAAGCAATCTATAGTGGCGTGATACACCGCTAGCCAATCCATTCCTAGGATTACATCAAAATCCCATGTGTCTAACCCTATCAGGTCTACCCTCAATTTCCTATCTGCTATCTCCACGGCACATGCCCTGTAGACAACCTCTCCTAGCAATGTCTCCCCTACTAGCATGTAGGAGGCAATGGCAGCCCTCTGCTCAGGAACTACTCCCAAGGTCTCGAAAGCTCTTTCAGTCTCTGCCAGCTAGTATTGGGCCTCTTCAAAAGAGGATCCCCCTGCAAAAGTAGAAGGGTTCAGTCTTCTGTACCTCTCTATGAAGCCGGGGTCGATCAAGGAAGTAGCGGGGTCCCGAGGTAGAGGAACTTGGGCCGGCTGAGGGTTAACTGGGGGACCCTGTGGTGGCACCTGCTGATGTGGTGGGGGTACTGGAATGTGCTGTGGCGGCGCCTGCTGGTACCGTGGCTGTGGTACAGGGTCGTACCGCGGCTGTGGCGCCGGGTGGTACTGTGGAGGAACAGGCTCCTGCCGGGGTGGCTCGAGATCAGCCTACTGTAGCGGGGGCTCAACCTGCGCTAGCGGAGGAGGTCCGGGTAACTCCCTTCTCTCCTCTTGCCTTCGCTGAGCAGCTACGAGAGCTTCCACCATCTCATATAATCTGTCTAAATCCTCCCGAAGCGAATTATCTTGGGCCGCTCGGTTTAGTGGGGGCCTTCCTCTCCTCATTTCTGTGTACCTGCATTTACAAGGAACGGTTGAGTAACGACCAATCGGTGAGTATTTCCTTAAAGGACTATAGTGTAAGGGATGGGTCCGAGGAAATGCGGCTCTGATACCAACTGTAACAGCCCCGTAAATATTAAAAAGAAATGAGTATTTAAATATATCGAATGCGGAAGCGAGATCAAAATTTTAGTTAACATCCCTTACACGAAAAACCAAAAAACGTACTTAAAATATAAAAGATTAAACTAACTAAGAAAGAAACTCGAAAATAAAACTATGCGTATGACTACAGAGTCTCTAGGCATCCCCTTCGTCGTCCTCCTGCGGAACGGGCTCGGGAACCATGTCTTCCTGATCTGAAATGGTTAATTAAGGAGTGAGCTACACTAGCCCAGTAAGAACATCACGATATCTCACCGTCACGGAGATAAAGGTGGGTAGAAAATAAAAATGACCAATGGAGCAAAATTTACAACGAACTCGTTTATTAACATGAAAACCTTTACCATCCACTTACCTCGGTGGAATTTATGAAAACAATATAAGAAAAACAATAACATTATCATAATCATTGAATAATATAAGCTGTAAAACATAACACTTATCACGCCTCTTGAAATTCAATCATTGTACAACATATCTTTTTCTCATTTACCAGCCTACTAGTATCCGTGGGGGTCCATAGGGGTTCCGCTACCCGTTAACCTTTAACATTCATAATCAGTTTCCAGGGCCGTCCCCATACCCCGTCCGGTATGGGCGCCAAAACCATGAACCTCAATACCCCGTCCGGTATGAGGGTGAAACGGGCCGTCCCCATACCCCGTCCGGTATGGGCGCCAAAACCATAAACCTCAATACCCCGTCCGATATGAGGGTGAAACGGGCCGTCCCCATACCCCGTCCGGTATGGGCGCCAAAACCATAAGATCTCCATACCCCGTCCGGCATGTGAGACCACAATCCCGGTAGGGTCCCCTACGGACCCGGTCCGTCCACCATCTCCCAGGATATCTAGTCAGGCTGACCCCCAATATACAATCATCAGTCTACACAATCTTTCATTCTCCTTTTCCTCAATCAGCATCATCAATTCACATTTAAACAAGCAAACAGTAATTCATGCCAAACAGACAACATACAATATCAGTTTTTCAGTCATTCAACCCATAATTAATAAAAACGTAGTATATGCACACAAATCTGTAAAATGAACACATCAAACCCCATAATGCATTTAAAGCTGTAAAACAGTGTAAAACAGGCCAAATAACAGTAAATCATCAATCACACTAGACTCGGGCTCCATTAGCAACCTTAAGCAATTTCACACATGCGTTAATTCAAGAAATACCGTTTTATCATTTTGAACTTTAATACCGTGATAGGAAATAGGGTGAGGGGTCCTTACTTGTTTTCGAGATCCGAATACGATTCACAGTGCGCCTGCAGGCTGTCCCTAATTTTCCCTGAATTTTTCTCGGGGAACTGAAACACACTAACAGTACCTGCACGTGTTCCAAAAAAATTCCAAATTAGGCCCAGGGCCTCTTTCGGCCCAAATCGCAACTCCGGCACGGCGGCTCCGCCGTGCTCCGGCGACGGCGCCGCCGCTGGCGGCGGCGAGTCACCTCGGGTTGACTGTTTTCGGCCGTTTTCGGCCGAATTCGGCCACACTCGCATTGGTCCTTGTCAGAAAACAACCCTAGGGCCCTCGGGGGGCCAAAAAATCACGGAAAAACGGAGCTTACCGGTGGCGGCGCTCTCGGGTGCAGCGGCTCTCCGGCGAGGTTCGTGTTTTGGTGATTCGGCTCCGGTCAACCTGTAGAGAAAAGAATGGTGATCACGGTGATATAAAAATTGCATCGAACGGAGGCCGGGAAGGGCCTCGTCGGAGGCAAAAACCGAGAGGGGGCGCGGCGGCGCCGCTGGGCTTCGGCCGCGTATTCCGGCCGTTTGGCCGGGATTTCGGCTTCGATTTGGCCATAGGAGGAATCAGTGGGGAAAAACGAGTCGGGGGTATGAAATTTACCTCGATCGGCGGTCGGAAATTTCCCCGGTGCGGCGGCGAGCGGCGGCGGGTGGCGGCGGTCGGCCTCTGGTTCGTCTTCTCCGGCGAGCGGCTGGCGGCTAGGGTTTGTGGTCTGGTGTGGGGGTTCTATTTATAACCCCTTGCCTTTTGATCACAGCCGTTCATTTTGTTTTAATCTGGGCCGTTCGTTTTTGATTGAATCTGGGCCGTCCGTGCGATTGAATCTGGGCCGTCCGATCGCGTGATTGATCTGGGCCGTCGGATCGCACCCACGCGGATCGCCAACGTGGCTCCTTTCGGAGTGACGCGATCTTGCCACGTGGCAGG
Organism: Carica papaya; assembly: GCF_054855325.1. Taxonomy (NCBI): domain Eukaryota; kingdom Viridiplantae; phylum Streptophyta; class Magnoliopsida; order Brassicales; family Caricaceae; genus Carica; species Carica papaya. The sequence goes on along the minus strand of NC_142309.1, from coordinate 4,961,127 downwards.
CCCTGGTTGGCCGGGACTGCTGACGTGGCTGCTGACGCGGCTGCTGACGTGGCCCCCCCCTCTTTTTTTTTTTTTTTTTTTTTTTTTTTTTTTTTCCTCCTCCTTTCCGGGTGCTACACGTGCACCATGCAACTGATCGAAAAGGTCATCAATCCGGGGAAGAGGATATTTGTTCTTAATTGTTACCTTGTTTATCCTTCTGTAATCAATGCACAGTCTCAACGTTCCATCTCCCTTCCTTGCAAAAATAACCTCGACACCCCATGGGGAAACGCTGTGTCTAATGAAACCACTGTCTTGTAGCTCAGTGATCTGTTTCCTTAGTTCTTCCATCTCGATGCGGCTCATTCGGTAAGGAGCAACCGAGATGGGCTGGGTACCTGGCTGTAAGTCTATGGTGAACTCGACCTCTCTGTCCGCTGGTAGACCGGGCAGTTCATCCGAAAATACGTCTGAAAAGTATCGGACTATTGGAATCTCTTGGATACAAACTTCTTTCTTGGGTTTACCTAATTAGAGAAAATACAAGATTAAGGCATTGGGAATTAAGAAAACTTGCCATTAGGGGAAATCAGTACTGAATAATTTTATTAACTTGTAAATGGCTCCTCCTTGGGAGGATTAAATACAATCTTTTTGTTAAAGCAATCTATGGTAGCGTGATACGCCGCTAGCCAATCCATTCCTAGGATTACATCAAAATCCCCCGTGTCTAACCCTATCAGGTCTACTCTCAATTTTCTATCTGCTATCTCCACGGCACATGCCCTGTAGACAACCTCTCCTAGCAATGTCTCCCCCTCAGCGGTAGATACAAGCAATAATGAATCAAGTCTATCAGGTGATACACAAATTTTGGAAGCAAGAACATGTGAAATAAAAGAATGTGATGCACCAGTATCAAACAAAACATGAGCGATGTGGCCAGAGATAGTATACATACCATGTACCACGTCCGGGTCTGCGTCGGCATCTTTCTGGGTAAGGTTGTAAACTCTGCCCTGGATTGGAGGCCTTCTTTGATTCTGGTTCCTAGGGCATTCCCTTGCATAGTGCTGGGCACTGCCGCATATGCGACAGGTGTTGTTGAGGCGGTAGCAGGGTCGGTCCCCGTGATCCCTGCCGCAGTACTGGCAGATCTTCCCACGTGTTGCCCCCGTAGCCTGAGGAGGGGCCTGGACGGTGGGTCTGGGCCTCTTACTGGGTTGGACAGGCATGGTAGGTGCTGGCCTGCGGAGCGGGGCTGAGGGTCGGGAATTTCCCGCTAGCCGAGGGCGGGTGTCGAAGCTCCTTTCTATGATCTGCGCCTTTGCCAGGACTGCCGAATATGTCTCGAGCTCCATCACCAGTAAGTGCTGTCTGATCTCCGGGCGGAGACCCCACTGGAATTTCCTGGCTTTTCGGCCCTCATCCATCAATGTCTCCGAGGCATGTCAGCCCAGCTCCAGGAACTTACGGGCATACTCCGACACTGTCATGTTTCCCTGGACCAATTGAGCAAACTCCATTTCCTTTAGGTGTTGGATGTGTTTAGGGAGATACTCCGCGTGGAAGGCCGCTAGGAACTGCTCCCAAGTAGCTGGTGTAGGCAGGGTGGTCCGCTTGAGCTCCCACCAGCGTACTGCTTCCTCTACCAGTATGTAGGAGGCAATGGCAGCCCTCTGCTCAGGAACTACTCCCAAGGTCTCGAAAGCTCTCTCAGTCTCTGCCAGCCAGTATTGGGCCTCTTCAAAAGAGGATCCCCCTGCAAAAGTAGAAGGGTTCAGTCTTCTGTACCTCTCTATGAAGCCAGGGTCGATCAAGGAAGGAGCGGGGTCCCGAGGTAGAGGGACTGGGGCCGGCTGAGGGTGAACTGGGGGACCCTGTGGTGGCACCTGCTAATGTGGTGGGGGTACTGGAATGTGCTGTGGCGGCGCCTGCTGGTACCGTGGCTGTGGTACCGGGTCGTACCGTGGCTGTGGTGCCGGGTGGTACTGTGGAGGAACAGGCTCCTGTTGGGGTGGCTCGGGATCAGCCTGCTGTAGCGGGGGCTCAACCTGCGCTAGCGGAGGAGGTCCGGATAACTCCCTTCTCTCCTCTTGCCTTTGCTGGGCAGCTACGAGAGCCTCCACCATCTCAAATAGTCTGTCTAAATCCTCCCGAAGCGAATTATCCTGGGCCGCTCGGTTTAGTGGGGGCCTTCCTCTCCTCATTCCCGTGTACCTGCATTCACAAGGAATGATTAAGTAACGATATATCGATGAGTATTTCTCTAAGGCACATTAGTGTAAGGGATGGGTCCGAGGAAATGCGGCTCTGATACCAACTGTAACGGCCCCGGAAATTTAAAATGAAAAGTGTATTAAAAATATCAAGTGCGGAAGCGAAGTCAAAATTTCGATTAACATCCCTTACACTAAAACTAAAAACGTGCTCACAAAATATAAAAGATCAAACTAACTAAAGGAGAAACTCGAAAGTAAAAGCTATGAATATGACTATGGAGTCTTTAGGCGTCCCCTTCGTCGTCCTCCTGCAGAACGGGCTCGGGAACAATATCTTCCTGATCTGAAATGATTAAATAAGGAATGAGCTACACTAGCCCAGTAAAGACATCACGATATCTCACCGTCACGGAGGTAAGGGTGGGTAGAAAACACAAAAAGACCAATGGAGCATAATTTACAACAAATCTTTTTATCAATAATAAATCCTTTACCATCCACTTATCTCGGTGAAATTCATAAAACAATATACGAAAGCAATAACATTATCATCATCATAAAATTATATAAACTGTATAACATAATACTTATCACGCCTTTTGTAATTCAATCATTACACAACATATTTTCCTCATTTACCAGCCCACTAGTATCCATGGGGATCCATAGGGGTCCCGCTACCCGTTAACCCTTAACACTTGAAATCAGATTCCAGGGCCGTCCCCATACCCCGTCCAGTATGGGCGCCAAAACTATAAACCTCATTACCCCGTCCGGTATAAGGGTGAAACGGGCCGTCCCCATACCCCATTCGGTATGGGCGGCAAAACACATAAGGTCTCCATATGAGAGACCACAATCCTGGTAGGGTTCCCTACGGACCCGGTCCGTCCACCATCTCCCAGGATATCTAGTCAGGCTGACCACCTTATACAATTATCAATTTACATAATCTTTCATTCTCCTTTTCCTCAGTCAGCATCATCAATTTACATACAAGCAAGCAAACAGTAATTTATGCCAAACAAGACAACATACAGCATCGGTTTCTCAGTCATTCAACCCATAATCAATAAAACAGTAAAATATGCACGCGAAACAATGAAATGAAAACATCAGACCTCATACTGCATTTAAAACTATAAAATATGCTAAATAACAGTTAACCGACAAACACACTAGACTCAGGCTCCATTAGTGACCTTAAGCAATTTCACACATTCGTTGATCCAAGAAATACCGTTTTATCATTATTGAACTTTAATACCGTGATAGCAAATAGGGTGAGGGGTCCTTACTCATTTCGGGGTCCGAACACGGCTTCACAGTGCGCCTACAGGCTGTCCCTAATTTTTTCTGAATTTTTTCCGAGGAACTGAAACGCACTACTGGTACCTGCACGTATTTCAAAAAATCCCAAATTAGGCCCAGGGCCCCTTTTTGGCCAATATCACAATTCCGGCACGGCGACTCCGCCGTGCTCTGGCGACGGCATCGCCGCAAGCGGCGGCGATTCGCCTCGGTTTGGCCATTTTTGGCTGTTTTCGGCCGAATTCGGCCACACTTGCATTGGTCCTTGCAATAAAACAACCCTAGGGCCCTCGGGGGGCCAAAAAATTACGAAAAACCGAAGCTTACCGGCGACGGTGCTCTCGGGTACGGCGGCTCTCCGGTGAGGTTCGTGTTTTGGTGATTCGGCTCCGATCAACCTGTAGAGAAAAGAATGGTGATCACGGTGATATAAAAATTGTATCAAATGGAGGCCGGGGAGGGCCTCATCGGAGGCAAAAACCGAGGAGGGACGCGGCGGCGCCGCTGGGTTTCGGCAGTGTTTTTCGACCGTTTGGCCGGGATTTTGGCTCTGATTTGGCCACAGGGGAAATCAGCGTGGAAAAACGAGTCGGGAGTATGAAATTTACCTCGATCGGCGGTCGAAAATCTCCCCGATGCGACGGCAGGTGGCGGCGGCCGGCTTCTCCGGCGTCTGGTTCGTCTTCTCCGGCGAGGGCAGGCGGCTAGGATTTTTGTGGTCAGGTGTGGGGGTTCTATTTATACCCTTTTGCCTTTTGATCTCAGCCGTCCATTTTGATTTAATCTGGGTCGTCCGTTTTTGATTGAATCTGGGCCGTCCGTGCGCATGCTTGATCTGGGCCGTCCGTTCGCGCGTACGCGGATCGCCAACGTGGCCTGTCCCCGGTCGACGTAGTTTTTCCACGTGGCAGGTCTTGGTTGGCCAGGACTGCTGACTGGGTCTGCTGACGTGGCTGCTGACGTGACGCTCTTTTTTTTTTTTTTAAAAAAAAAACCTAATAAAAATATTTAATAATAAAATAAATTTTTCCACATCTTCCGGGTGTTACACACTATTTCTTTAACTATTTTAGATTAAGAGGACTAAGACCCAGATTCCGATCAACAAGAAAGTTGTGAATAGTTCACCAACCGGACTCCTTTCAGAAGCTAGTGAAGATCATCCTATAATGCTCAGCATATTGCCTTTTATTTATTTTCTTGATTTTATTTGTTCTTTTAAAAAGGTCATTCCCGTAACTCTATTGGACATTTTAAATTATTGTGTAAGGAATGTAAACCCTAAACTCTATTGTTTCGCTTCCGCATTTAATTCCTGACTTTATTTTCTTTTAAGTTACGAGCCTCTACAGCTCGGTTGAGCCACCGTGGCCAAAACTCAAAACCCTTTCCGATGATCCCCTTCCCATTTTTTGTTTCGCGCGATTCTTTGACCATTGTGTTCACCGTCTCTTTCTAGTGCAGGTCAGCTGAAGAAAAATCCTGACCACGAAGGAGGACCGGCAGAGCCAGCGCCAGAGTACGGTGGCGGCACCATGCTAGAACCCTAAAATTTGGCAGAAAGGTTTTTCAACATCGATTTTGGCTTTTGGGGTATTTCTGGGTACGTGACAAGTATTTTAATTTTCGCAAAAAAAATTCAGGAAATTCGAAATACCGATCCGGGTAAGAATCCCTCACCCTATTATCTGTTACAGTAAATTGAGGCTTAATAATCGAATATGTTATATTTGGTGAAAAATTAGAAAAATCCTAAAAATAATTGTAAGTCACTAGTGGAGATGGAACTAGTCAATTCATATTTGCCTTGATTCACTGTTTATTTTTCTGTACTACTTGAGTTGCCTACTATTATATTGTGCGTATTTAATTGGTGGTTTTGATTATTTTCTTAGTTGTTTTGTTTACCTCACTACATGTAACGACCTCAGGAATTTAAATGAAAATGTATGTATTAAAAATTTTAAGTGCGGAAGCGAAATAAAAATTCTGATTAACATTCCTTATACAATAACAAAAAACGTATTCAACGTATGAAAGAATAAGCTAATTAAAAGAAATACTCGAAATAAAAACTATAAATAGAACTATAAAATCTTTAGGCGTCTAACTTGCCGTCTTCCAGCGGAACAGGCTCGGGAACCACATCTTCCTGATCTAAAATGGTTAAGTAAGGAATGAGCTACACTAGCCCAGTAAAGATATCACACTATCTCATTGCCACAGAAGTAAATGTTGGTAGAAAACAAAAAACCACCAATGGAGCATAAGTTATAACAAACTCATTTATTAATGATAAAAAACATTTACTGTCCACTTACCTCGGTGAGATTCATGAAAATAACATATAAAAATAATAACATTATAACCATAATAAAATTATATACACTTTGTAACATAACACATGTTATACTTTTGCACTTCAATAATCAGACAACAATTCTCCTCTTTTACCACCCTACTAGTATCCATGGAGATCCCCGCTATACGTGAACCATTAACATTAATAACTTGATTCCATGGCCGTCCCCATACCCCGTCTGGTATGGGCACTAAAACCATAAACCTCAATACCCCATCCGGTATGAGGGTAAAACGGACCGTCCCCATACCCCGTCTGGTATAGGCCCCAAAACACATAAGGTCTCTATACCCCGTCCGATATGAGAGACCACGTTCCCGGTAGGGTTCCCTACAGATCCGGTCCGTCCACCATCTCTCAAAATATCTAGTCAGGCTGTCCACATTATCCATTTATCAATTCACATAACTTTTTTTCTATTTTTCTTGGTCTCAGTTATCAAATCAAATATAAATACGTAAACTAGTAATGAACACCAAACAAACAACACAACATCGGGTTCACCATAATTCAAACCATAATAAATAAAACCATGATTCATGCATACAAAACCATAAAATAAACACATCAGATACCATACTGCATTTAAAACTATAAAATAGATCAAACAACACCTGACCAAAAATATATCAAATTCGGGCTTCATTGACAACCTTAATCAATTATACATATCTATTAAGTCATAAAATACCGTTTTATCATTTATTAGGCTTTAATGCCGTGATAGAAAATAGGGTGAGAGATCCTTACTTGTTTTGGGGTCTGAAATCGGCTCTACAGTGTGCCTACGGACTATCCCTAAATTCCCTGAATTTTTTCTGGGAAACTGAAACGCACTACCGGTACCTGCACGTATCCCAAAAATTTCTAAATCAGACCTAGGGTCCCTTTTCAGCCAATATCAGAATTCTGACACGGCGGCTTCGCCATGCTCCGGCGATGGCACCGCCGCCCGGGGCAGTGATCCGCCTTGGGTTGGCCGTTTTCGACCGTTTTCGGCCGAATTCGGCCAAACCTGCATTGGTTCTTGTGATAAAACAACCCTAGGCCCCTCGGTGGGCCAAAAAATTACGAAAAATCAAGACTTACCGGCGGCAAAGCTCTCGAGTGCGGCGGCTTCTCCGGCGCGAATTGCAGTTTGATGTTTTGCTCCGGTCAACCTGTAGAGAAAAGGACGGTAATAACAGTGGTGTAAAAATTGCATCGAACGGGAACCGGAAAGGGCCTCATCAGAGGCAAAAATCGAGAGAAGCCGCGGCGGCGCCGCTGGACTTCGGAGGTATTTTTCGGCCGATTGGCCGGTGGTTTGGCTCCGATTTGGCCATAGGCGGATTCAAGATCGAAAAACGAATCAAGGGGAGAAAATTTACCTCGTTTGGCGGTCGAAAATTCCTCCGGTGAGGTGGCGGGTGGCGGCGGCCGGCTCCTCCGGCGACTGGTTCTTCTTCTCCGGCAAGGGTACTGGCGGCTATGGTTTGGGGTTGGGTGTGGGTGAGGTTATTTATAACCTTCCCCTTTTAATCTCAGCCGTCCATCACAATTTAATTTGGACCGTCCGATCACGATTAAAATGGGAATAAATTTGGGCCGTCCATCGCGATGCGATCTAGGCCGTCCGTGTGTGATTCAATCTGGGCCATCCGCACGCGTGAGATCTGGGCCGTCCGTGCGCGTGAGATCTGGGCCATCCGCACGCGTGAGATATGGACTGTTTGATCGCGTGCACGCGGATCGCTCACGTGGCTCCATCCCGCATGGTCTCCCGCGTCAGCTTCCTTGCCAAGCGGCGTGTTCTAGTTGGCCGGGGCTGCTGACTGGGCTGCTGACTGGGCTGCTGACGTAGCATAACTTTCTTAAATTGCGTTTTGACCTCCGATTTCCGATTTTCTTTACAAAAATACCTCCAGAATCCAAAATTTCACCCCTTTTTTCCAAAATCAATTTCAAATAAATCCAAAAATAATTTTGCCATATTTTATCATTATTATTATTATTATTTTTATTAAATTAAATTAAAACCGTATAAATTAAATATTGAAAAATTAAACTAAAATTCTAATATAAATTAAAATAAATTAAAAAATAAAAATAATAAAATTTGGGTGTTACACTGCATATTCCCGTGTTGGTGTGTTCTGAAATAAAATATCTCAATTATGTTCTTAATGTACATATCGCCTGTTTGCTGAACCTACTGTTGATTTGTGAATACAAAAGGTTAGTATGAAATTGACGATTGATTGATGATATAGATACATGTATGAAAGGCTTACTGGGTTGTAATACTCGAGCTTAGAATTTTGCCCCATATCAAATTTTGGTATCCAAAAAATAAATAAAAAATTATTTTTAAATTAATTTAAACTTAATTTTATTAATTAATTGAAAAAATAGGTTAGGAATATAATTGAAAGCAATTTTTGAAGAAAGGGTTAAAAATTTAAATTTGGAGGTTATTTTGAAAGAAAAATTTAAAATATAGGGTCAAAGTACAAATAGAAAAAGTTGGGCCACTTAGGACCGCCAGTCAACAGCCCCGACGAACTGCATTAAGTCGCATTGCAAGGCATTCTGATGTTGGTGCCATACGTGAGGCCACGCATGCGATCCACGTGCCCCTCAATCAAACGACCCAGGATCAATCCTACTCCCGTGGATGGCCCGAATTTGTTTCCCACTTAAGTGCGATTGGACGGCCGAGATCAATCGTGATGGATGACCCATATTCATTTCCTCCTTAAGCGCGATCGGACGGACGTGATCAATCACGATGGACGACCCAGATCAACGTAAGATGGGTATAAATACTTTGCATAGCATGGGAACCCAAACCCTATCTACCAGCTCCTGCCGGAGAAGAAGAACCAGGCACTGGAGAAAGAGGCCGATTACCAACTGTCGCCGCATCAGAGCCACTGTCGATCGCCAAAAATGGTAAAATTTCTCTCTACCCTTTCAGAATTCAATTTCGAGCACCCTTGTGGCCAAATCAGAGTAAGAGAGATAGCGGGTGAGCCAGAAACCGCAGGCAAAATCCAGCGGACCGCAGCCAAAACACAAAAATCCCTTCGATGAGCCCTTCCTGATTCCCGTTTCACGTAATTTTTCAATCATTGTGTTCACTATTCTTTTCTATATAGGTTAGCTGAATAAAGAACCCTAGCCGTGAAGGAGGACGAGTGGAGCCGTCACCCCCGGTGACTCCCGCCAGTTGGTTCGGTGTTTTTGGTAATTTTCTAGCTAATTGAGACCCCATAACATATTTTTTCACAGGGATACGTGTAAAGTCGGTCAAAACTGGCCAAAACCAGCCTGTCCAAGGCGAATCGCCGCCATGGGTGGTGGAGCTGATGCCAGAGCACGACAGTATCGTCGTACTGAAACCCCAAATTTGGTCAGAAAGAGTTTTGGACACCAATTTTAGATTTTTGGAGTATTTTTAGCTATGTAACGAGTGTTTTCAATTTCGCAGGAAAAATTCAGAAAATTCGATATCCGTTATGAGGCGCGGTAGAGAACCGACACCTCGAAATACCGATCTAGGTAAGGATCCCTCATCTTATTCTCCGTTATGGTAAATTAGGGCTTAATAATATATAATTTTGTGTTTTGTGAAAAGCTAGAAAATTTTAAAAATAATTACAGGTTACTAGTGGAGCTGGAACCTGTTAGTTCATAATTGTCTTGATTTTCTATTTGTTTTCCTGTACTATCTTACTTGCTTCATTTTCATATAGTACATATTCTTAATTTATAGTTCAATGGTTCTATCAACTTATATGATTATTTTAGTTATATACCGTCAGTATGAATGTAGTTTAATTGATTTGTAAATATGATATGAGATATTGGTATACGTTTGTTGATTGTTTGTTGATGAAAATCTGTATGTGAAAAACTTGTTGGTTACCCATGGAAAGGGCGGACGAACCCTAACGTGAATGTTACCTCAGTCAGACGGGGTTGAGAAGTCCCTTACCCAAAAGATTTAGGAGATATAGTTCAACCTCATACTGTATGGAGTATCGAGGTAATATAATGTTTGGCGTCCATTACCAGACGGGGTATGAGGACGACTAGTTAATTATAAAATTTGATATTGATTTCACGAGTAGTGGGGACATCCCTATGGACCTCCAGGAGTACCAATAAGCAGGTAAGAAATAAAAGTTATCGTCTCTTATTCTCCTATGCGTGAAAGTAAAAAGTGGTATAGATATGAGTCTTCATAAGTTATTTTTAAAAAACTCGTTACGGTTAGTATCAAACGAACATCTTCAAGGTTAAAGATATTTAAATAAAGTAAGGGCTCAATTAGTTATTTTTTTTATTTTTATCAATTTTCAATTTTTTGTATATGTGATTAGTGTGATATTCTTACTGGGGTAATGTAGCTCACCATTTCATTAACCATTTCAGATCAAGAGGATTAGGATCTAGATCTCGATCAGCAAGAGGGTTGTGACTAGTTCACTACTCAAACTCCCTTTAAGTGATAGTGAAAGTTGTCTTAGGATACTTTTGTATTCGCTCTTCTTTTCATTTCTTTAATTATTGTTTATCTTTCAGAATGGACATTCCCGTAGCCCTATTGGACATTCTAAATTATGGGGTAAAGAATGTAAACCCTAACTCTATTAATAGTTTCTGCATTTAATTTTATGAATTCATTTCCTTTTAAGGTTTCGGGTCATTATAGTTGGTATCATAGTTACGTTTCTCAGAACCATTCATTGCACAAAGATTTGAAATATTTAAATAAAACCCGACTCTTAACCCTTCGTTGTGAAAAATAAATATAAGGACATGAGGAGAGGAGAGCCCCTACTAAATAGGGCAGCCCGAGATGGGTTGCTTCGAGAGGATATCGATCGGCTCTTCGAGATGTTAGAGAGACTCATATCTGCTCAGCAGACTAGGAAAGATAGGATGGAGCTGTCTGACCCTCAACCACTGCCATAGTATGAGCCACCCCTACAAAGAGAGGATCTAGTGCCATCTTGATACAACCATCCATTGTATCATCCAACACTGTCACAGTATAATCTGGTACCCCACCATACAACTAGGTGCCACCCTAAGGTCACCCAATCCCTCCCCAATATAATCTAGCTATTCTTCAACAGTACTTGCAAGCACCGCAATAAGGACTATGGGCACTTATCTTACTATCACCTCAACAACACCTGCTGCATTTGCAAAAGTGTCCAATATTACGAGAAAGAGTATCTAAAATTAGGTCAGACCTCCAGTCTAGGGCATAGTTTATACTCTCACCTGACAGGATACTAAAGCTAACTCAGAAATGATATAGGGTAAGCGTAAGAAAGAAATTTGCATTCAAGAGATTCCTATAGTCTACGATTCTTCGGACATGTTCCCTGATGAAATATGAGGACTACTAGTGAATAAAAAAGTTAAATTTATCATAAATCTTCAACCCGATACCCAGTCAATCGTAGTCGCCCCTTACCGCATGAGTCGTGTAGAGGTGGAGGAACTGAGGAAACATATCAAAGAGTTGTAGGATAGTGGGTTCATTTAACACAGTATATCTTCTTAGGGTGCTGAAGTCACGAAAAATGGATGAGTCCCTAAGGTTGTATATTGACTACAGGGGATTGAATAGAGTCACAGTCAAGACCAAGCACCCCCTCTAGGATTGATGATCTTTTCAATTAATTACAAAGTGCTCAAGTTTTCTCCAAGATAGACTTGTATTCAGGTGACCATCAGATAAAGATCAGAGCAGAGGACATTCCTAAGACAACTTTCAGAACAAGGTATGGACATTATGAGTTTCTGGTCATACCATTTAGACTAATCAATACACCAACTATTTTTATGAACTTGATGAACAGAGTTTTTAGATAATTCATGAATCAGCTCGTCATTGTGCTTATTGATGATATCTTGATTTATTCAAAGAGTAGAGAGAAACACTCTCATCACATGACTTAAATCTTGCAGGTTCTAAGAGAAAAGAAATTGTATGCAAAATTGAGCAAGTGTAGGTTTTGTCTCGAACAGACTACCTTCCTAGGGCACATCATATCAAGAGATGGAGTATCAATAAACTCTAAAAAAGTTGAGACAATACTCAGTTGGGAGAAATTATCATGGGTTAAGGAGATTCATAACTTTCTAGGAATGACAGATTATTACCGCAGATTTGTAAAAGAAGTTTTCAGCCTAGTCGTTCCTTTGACCCAGCTAACAAAGAAGAACATTAAGCTTGGATGGAATAAAAACTGTGAAAGAAGCTTTACAAAACTCATGGTTGATTACTGCATCCATGTTGACTTTATCGAGTGGGACAAGTGGATACGCAATGTACATTGATGTCTCCTACTTGGGGTTGGGTTGTGTTCTAATGCAGTATGACAAGGTCATAGGTTATGTAGGTCTAGGTAGTTGAAGAGGCGTGAGAAAAATTACTCCACCCACGACTTAGAACTTGTCACCATTATCCACGCCTTGAAGACCTGGCGCCACTACCTATATGGGGAGACTTTTGAGATTTTTACTGATCATAAGAGCTTGAAGCACATATTCACTCAGAAGGATCTGAACATGCTTCAGAGGCGTTCGATAGAACTCCTCAATGATTATAATTGTAATATCTTGTATTACCCAAGCAATGGCAACGTAGTAGCTGACGCGCTCAACAGAAAAAATGCTGGTATGTTAGCTCACACAATGGTTTCTAAATGCAGGGTCATAAGGGTTGCACAACATATACGACTTCAGGACTTGAAGAGAGTTATATGTTTGACCCACTTGACCGTTGAACTTGAATTGATTTAGAGAATAAAAGAAGGCCAATTAACCAATTCCACCATACTTGCTCTCAAGAAATATGCAAAAGATTGAGTACATCCAGAATTTCGATCTGCCGATGGATTGCTCAGGTTTTAGGATAGAGTGTGTGTTCTAGATGACAGTGAATTAAAAAAGGGATATCATGATAGAGGCTCACAGCTCCAAGTTCGTCATACATCCCGAAAGTACTAAAATACATCAAAGTATGCGACCCCAGTTTTGGTGGAGCGGGATGAAAAGAGAGATAGCAGACTTTGTCTCCAAATGTTTGATATGTCAAAAAATTAAGGCTGAGCATCAATGACCAGACAGGTTACTTCAGTCATTACTAATCCCGGAGTGGAAGTTGAAGCATATCATAATGAACTTCGTGACAGAATTACCTAACACTCTGTTTGGATCGTAGTAAACGATATGATTTTAATGTATGGTATTCCACGGGTGTTAGAAAATTATATTTGTTTTAACTTCCAATAGTAATAAACAGTATCTGACTGGCAAGTTTAGGATGAATTTTAAAACCACCGAATCGGTGGTATGTAAATGATATGTTACTTTTTTTTCCTTTATACCCCCATATAATAAACTTAATTCTATTTTTATTCTCACAATTTATTATTTATTTTATTAAATATAAAAATTTAATTTATAATAATTATTTATTTAAATACAAATGTAATTATATTGGTAAACAATTTAATTTTTTTATTATATATTTTTTATATACTACTTACTATTACATAAATAGGTAGGGATAAATTAATAATTTGATTAAAAATACAATCATACCATCCTATCATCCAAACAAAAATATGTCATTAACATACATTAATATATAATCATCCAAATATAAAAAAAATTTGTCATCCTCATCCTATGACATTGTCATCTAATTACTGTTATTACCATACATTAATTAACAATCACTAAAATTTATCCAAACAAAGTATAAGGGTCTGATTAGATTACTTATGTGATGGTTCATTAATGTTAGATACAATTGGATATGTGCAAAATTCATTAATATTCAAATTTAACCATATTTGGATGATAGTTTATTAATGTGTGATAGTGGGAGTTATTTTTGTTTGGATTGACAAGATAATATGGTTGTATATTTGAGCAAATTTTCTAATTTGTCACTACTTTATTATATATAGTAATAAATAAAAAATAAAAAGAAAAAAAATTAAAAAAATAATATTAGATATAGAGATATATAAATATATATAATTAAATATATACATATAATATATATATATAATTAAAGATATATATACAATTAAATATATTATGTACATATATATATAACTAAAATATTATATACATGTATAATATATAAGTAAAAACATAAATACGTATATATATGATAATATATATATATATCTAAATATATTATATACATGTATTTATATATAATTAAATATATAAATTCATATATACATATATAAAGTTATGTATATATGTACTAAAATATATATAATTAAATATTTAAATATATAGATAATTAAATATATAAATATATGTATATATAAAATCGATATAATTAAATATATTATATACATGTATATATAATTAAAAATATAAATACATGAATTTAATTGAATATATAAATACATGTTTATATATATAATTATATATATATATATATATGATATTTTGAAAAGAAGAAAAAGAATATAAGAAGTGTTGGGTGGAAAAAATTAAAGATAATGGTAATGTTGTAAATAATAAAAATATTAAGGGTATAAAAGGAGAAAATTATCAAATTATCATAAAACTACTGAATTGATGGTTTAAAAAAATGAGAAAAATCATAGTTATGAGACCTGTGACTCAACTACAAAAAAACTGTAACATGTGTTTGTAAATGCAAACAAACAGAAAAAAATTATGAAAAAACCATACCATCATTATTGAACCATCATCCAAATAAGGCTTAAGGCACGCACGAGACATGATGCTATCTAGGTGATTATCGACTGGCTCACCAAGTCCTCTCACTTCTTGGCTATTAAGATGACCGACCCTTTGGACAAGCTAATAAGAACGTATATTTGGGAGATAGTCAGACTACATGGAGTTTCAGTGATAGTGGTATCCGACAGGAACCTCAGATTCACTTCTCGATTTTGCTCTAGTTTTCAGTAAGTCATAGAAATGAAGTTGTCCCTTAGTACCGCATTCCACCCTCAAACCGATGGACAATCAGAAATGATGTAGCACCCGGAAAGGAGGAAAAAAAAAAAAAAGGGCCACGTCAACAGCCACGTCAGCAGGCCCGGTCAGCAGTCCCGGCCAACCAGGGCCTGCCACGTGGCAAGACCGCGTCACTCCGAAAGGAGCCACGTTGGCGATCCGCGTGGGTGCGATCCGATGGCCCAGATCAATCGCGCGATCGGACGGCCCAGATTCAATCGCACGGACGGCCCAGATTCAATCAAAAACGAACGGTCCAGATTAAAACGAAATGAACGGCTGAGATCAAAAGGCAAGGGGTTATAAATAGAACCCCCACACCAGACCACAAACCCTAGCCGCCCGCCGCTCGCCGGAGAAGACGAACCAGAGGCCGACCGCCGCCACCCGCCGCCGCACCGGGGAAATTTCCGACCGCCGATCGAGGTAAATTTCATACCCCCGACTCGTTTTTCCCCGCTGATTCCTCCTATGGCCAAATCGAGGCCGAAATCCCGGCCAAACGGCCGGAATACGCGGCCGAAGCCCAGCGGCGCCGCCGCGCCCCCTCTCGGTTTTTGCCTCTGACGAGGCCCTTCCCGGCCTCCGTTCGATGCAATTTTTATATCACCGTGATCGCCATTCTTTTCTCTACAGGTTGACCGGAGCCGAATCACCAAAACACGAACCTCGCCGGAGAGCCGCCGCACCCGAGAGCGCCGCCGCCGGTAAGCTCCGTTTTTCCGTGATTTTTTGGCCCCCCGAGGGCCCTAGGGTTGTTTTCTGACAAGGACCAATGCGAGTGTGGCCGAATTCGGCCGAAAACGGTCGAAAACAGCCAACCCGAGGCGACTCGCCGCCGCCAGCGGCGGCACCGTCGCCGGAGCACGGCGGAGCCGCCGTGCCGGAGTTGCGATTTGGGCCGAAAGAGGCCCTGGGCCTAATTTGGGTTTTTTTTGGAACACGTGCAGGTACTGTTAGTGTGTTTCAGTTCCCCGGAAAAAAATTCAGGGGAAAATTAGGGACGGCCTGCAGGCGCACTGTGAATCGTATTCGGATCCCGAAAACAAGTAAGGACCCCTCACCCTATTTCCTATCACGGTATTAAAGTTCAAAATGATAAAACGGTATTTCTTGAATTAACGAATGTGTGAAATTGCTTAAGGTGGCTAATGGAGCCCGAGTCTAGTGTGATTGGTGATTTACTGTTATTTGGCCTGTTTACAGCTTTAAATGCAAAATGAGGTTTGATGTGTTCATTTTACAGATTTGTGTGCATATACTACGTCTTTATTAATTATGGGTTGAATGACTGAAAAACTGATACTGTATGTTGTCTGTTTGGCATGAATTACGATTTGCTTGTTTAAATGTGAATTGATGATGCTGACTGAGGAAAAGGAAAATGAAAGATTGTGTAGACTGATAATTGTATTATGGGGGTCAGCCTGACTAGATATCCTGGGAGATGGTGGACGGACCGGGTCCGTAGGGAACCCTACCGGGATTGTGGTCTCACATGCCGGACGGGGTATGGAGATCTTATGGTTTTGGCGCCCATACCGGACGGGGTATGGGGACGGCCCGTTTCACCCTCATACCGGAGGGGGTATTGAGGTTTATGGTTTTGGCGCCCATACCGGACGGGGTATGGGGACGGCCCTGGAAACTGATTGTGAATGTTAAAGGTTAACGGGTAGCGGGACCCCTATGGACCCCCACGGATACTAGTAGGCTGGTAAATGAGAAAAAGATATGTTGTATAATGATTGAATTACAAGAGGCGTGATAAGTGTTATGTTTTACAGCTTATATTATTCAATGATTATGATAATGTTATTGTTTTTCTTATATTGTTTTCATAAATTCCACCGAGGTAAGTGGATGGTAAAGGTTTTCATGTTAATAAACGAGTTTGTTGTAAATTATGCTCCATTGGTCTTTTTGTGTTTTCTACCCACCTTTACCTCCGTGACGGTGAGATATCGTGATGTTCTTACTGGGCTAGTGTAGCTCACTCCTTATTTAACCATTTCAGATCAGGAAGACATGGTTCCCGAGCCCGTTCCGCAGGAGGACGACGAAAGGGATGCCTAGAGACTCTGTAGTCATGCTCATAGCTTTGTTTTCGAGTTTCTCTTTTAGTTAGTTTAACCTTTTATAATTTAAGTACGTTTTTGGTTTTCGTGTAAGGGATGTTAACTGAAATTTTGATCTCGCTTCCACATTTGATATATTTAAATACTCATTTCATTTTAATATTTTCGGGGCCGCTACAAATGATGATCCGCACACTGGAGGATATGCTCTGAGCTTGTGTTCTAAACTTTGGGGAACATTGGGATGATCACCTATCTTTGATAGAGTTCACCTACAATAACATCTACCAAGTAAGCATCGGCATGACCCTATATGAGGCATTGTATGGCTGCCCCTGCAGGTCGCCAATCTATTAGAAAGAGATGGGTGATAAAAAATTATTTGACCTCAATCTTGTGGAGAAGACTACAGTCAAGATAGTTAAGATCATGAAGAACATCCAGACAGCTCAAAGTAGGCAAAAGAGTTATGTAGACACTCGGAGGAGAGATTTGAAATTTGAGAAAGGTGATCACTAATTCCTCAAGGTCACCTCTTTCAAGGGAATCAATAGGTTTGGCAAGAGGGAGAAATTAAATCCTCGGTTCATTTGGTCATTTGAGATTTTAGACAGGATCGTACGATCGCTTATAGACTGACACTACCTCCAGAGCTATTTAGGGTTCATAATATGTTTTATATGTTCATGTTATGCAAGTACAACTCGGACACCTCATACATCTTATCCCACGAGCCCCCTTCACTCTAGGACAATCTATCCTATGAGGAGGTACCAGTGGGCATTATAAACCGAGAAAACAAAGTACTTCACAACAGAAAAATTTCATTCGTCAAGTTCCTATAGCAGAATCACACACAAAAAGATGTCACATGGGAGCTAGAATCGGACTTCAGAGCTCAGTATCTCCAATTGTTTGACTACTTATAGGGTGATAAATTTGAGGAACCAAATTTCTTCTTAAGGGAGAGAGTTATAATACTCATACTCAAAATTTAGCCCGGTATCAAATTTTGGTATAAAAAAAATAAAAAATTATTTTTAAATTAATTTAAACTTAATTTTATTAATTAATTGAAAAATAGGTTAGAGATATAATTAAAAGTAATTTTGGAAGAAAAGGGTGAAAATTTGAATTCGGATGATGTTTTTAAAAGAAAAATTAGAAATAGGGGGTCAAAGTGCAGATAAGAAATGTTCGGTCACGTAAGACTGCCTAGTCAGCAGTCTTGACAAATTAGAGCATGCCACATGGCAAGGCACATTGACGTTGGTGCTACGCGGGCGATCCTTGTGCCCCACGATCTGACGGCCCAGGGTCGATCTTGTGCGCGTGGACGGTCCGAATTTATTTTTTCCTTAAGCACGATCGGACGGCCGAGATCAATTGCGATGGACGGTCCAGATTTATTTTTTCGTTAGGCGCGATAGGATGGACGAGATCAATCGCAATGGACGACTCAAATCAACGCAGGATGGGTATAAATACTTCGCATTGCATGGGAACCCAAACTCTAGCCGCCAGGCCCCCTCCCCCCCGGAGAAGAAGAACTAGGAGCCAGAGAAGGAGGTCGATCACAACTGCCGCTGCACCAGAGCCACCACCGACTGCCGTTACATCGAAGCCACCGCCGGCCACCAAAAAATGTAAAAATTCTCCCTACCCGCTCGAAATTTAATTATGACAATCCATGTGGCCAAATCGGAGCAAGAGGGACGACAGTGAGTCGAAAATCACGGGCAAAGCTTGATAGAGCTGCTGCGGCCAAAACCAAAATCCCTGCAATGAGCCCATTCTCGATTTGTGTTTCACGTAATTTCTTGATCATTGTGTTCACCATCTTTTTCTGTGCAGATTAGTCGAAAAAGAAACTCCAGCCACAAAGGAGGACTGGCGGAGCCGCCGTACCCAGTGACTCCCCGCTGGTAGGTTCGGTGTTTTTAATGATTTTCGGGCCAATTGAGACCCCCTAACATATTTTTCTGCATTGATACATATAAAGTCAGCCAAAACTAGCATGGTCGAGGTGGATCGCCACCATGGGCAGTGGAGCTCGTGCCAGAGCACGACATCACCGGCATGTCGGAATCCTAAGTTTGGCCGAAAAGAGTTTTGGACACCGATTTTAGATTTTTGAGATGTTTGTAGGTACGTGACGAGTGTTTTGAATTTCGTATGAAAAATTCAGGGAGCTCGGTACCCGTTCGGAGGTGTGGTAAACAACGCGACGTCTTAAAACACCAATTCAGGTAAGGATCCGTCACCCTATTCTCCGTTACGGTAAATTAGAGCTTAACAATGTATAATTTTATATTTTGTGAAAAATTAAAAAATCATAAAAATAGTTACAGGTTACTAGTAAAGTCAGAACCGGTTAGTTCATAATTGTCTTAATTTCCTGTTTATTTTCTTATATTGTCCTTGTAACACCCAAATGAAAATAAATATTTTATTTATTTATTTTCATTTTTTTTTATTTATTTAGATTTTTATTTAATTTAATTTAATTTAATTCAATGACAATAAAAATCATTATAATGATAAAATTGGGTAAAAATATTATTTGGATTTAATTGAAATTGATTTTGGGAAAAATGGGTGAAAATTTGGATTCTGGGGGTATTTTTGAAAAAAAAAATCAGAAACCGGGGGTCAAAACGTAATTTAGAAAAGTTGTGCCACGTTAGCAGCCACGTCAGCGGTCCGGTCAGCAGCCCCGGCCAACCAGAACGCGCCGCGTGGAAAGGACACGCTGACCAAGGGACGGGCCATGGGGGCGATCCGCGTGCGCGCGATCGGACAGCCCAGATCCGTTCCCCCGCGCACGGACGGCCCAGATTCACGTGCACGGACGGCCCAGATTCAATCAGGCACGGACGGCCCAGATTGCATCGCGATGAACGGCCCAGATTTAATCCCAATTAAATCGTGATCGAACGACTCAGATTCAATCTTGATGGACGGTCAAGATTAAAAGGCAAAGGGATAAATACCCCCACCCACACCTGACCAAAGAAACCCTAGCCACCAGTGCTCACCGGAGAAGAAGAACCAGACGCCGGAGGAGCCAGCCGCCGCCACCCGCCGCGCACTGGGGAAGTTTTCGACCGCTGATAGAGGTAATTTTTCTCCCCCTTGCTCGTTTTTCGACGCTGAGTCCGCCTATGGCCAAACTGGAGCCAAACCACCAGCCAAATGGCCGAAAAACTCAGCCGAAACCCAGCGGGGACGCTGCGCCCCTCCTCGATTTTTGCCTCCGATGAGGCCATTCCCGGCCTCCGTTTGATGCAAATTTTATACCACTGTGATCACTGTTCTTTTCTCTACAGGTTGATCGGAGCCAAACATCAAAACGCGACTCACGCCGGAGGAGCTGCCGTACCCGAGAGCAACGTCGCCGGTAAGTTTCGGTTTTTCATAATTTTTTGGCCCACCGAGGGCCCTAGGGTTGTTCTATCGCAGGGACCGATGCAAGCGTGGCTGAATTCGGCCGAAAACGGCCAACCCGAGGCGAATCACCGTCGCAAGCGGCGGCGCCGTCGCCAGAGCACGGTGGAGCCGCCGTGCCGGAATTGTGATATTGGCCGAAAGGGGCCCTAGGTCTAATTTGGGATTTTTTGGGACACGTGCAGGGACTAGTAGTGCATTTTAGCTCCCCGAAAAAAATTCAGGGAAAATTAGCGACAGCCTGTAGGCGCACTGTAGAGCTGTATTCAGACCCCGAAACAAGTAAGGACCCCTCACTCTATTTCCTATCACGGTATTAAAGTTCAATAAATGATAAAACGATATTTCATGAATCAATAGATGTGTGAAATTGTTTAAGGTCGCTAATGGAGCCCGAGTCTGGTGTATTTATCGGTCAGTTGTTGTTTGTTCTATTTCACAGTTCTAAATGCAGTATGATGTATGGTATTTTCATTTCATAGTTTCATGTGCATATATCACTGTTCTATTGACTATGGGTTGAATGACTGAGAACCTGATGTTGTATGTTGTTTTGTTTGGCATAAATTACTGGTTTACATGTTGTGTGTGTTTGGTTGATTGAGACCAAGAAAAAGGTCAAAAAGGTTATGTGAATTGATAGTGGATAATGTGGATAACCTGACTAGATATCTTGGGAGATGGTGGACGGACCGGGTCCGTGGGGAACCCTACCGGGAATGTAGCCTCTCATACCGGACGGGGTATGGAGACCCTATGTGTTTCGGCGCCCATACCGGACGGGGTATTGAGGTTCGTGGTTTTGGCGCTCATACCGGACAGGGTATGGGGACGGCCCTGGAATCAGGTTGTGAATGTTAAGGGTTCACGGGTAGCGGGACCCCTATGGATCCCCATGGATACTAGTAGGCTGGTAAATGAGGAAAATATGTTGTGTAATGATTGAAATTCAAAGGTGTGGTAAGTATTATGTTATACAGTTCATATGATTTCATGATGATGATAATGTTATTGCTTTCGTATGTTGTTTTATGGATCTCACCGAGGTAAGTGGACAGTAAAGGATTTTATTATTGATAAAAGAATTTGTTATAAATTATACTCAATTGGTCTTTTTGTGTTTTCTACCCACCTTTACCTCCGTGGCGGTGAGATAGTGTGATGTCTTTACTGGGCTGGTGTAGCTCATTCCTTATTTAACCATTTCAGATCAGGAAGACATTGTTCCCGAGCCCGTTCCGCAGGAAGACGGCGAAGGGGACGCCTAAAGACTCCGTAGTTATATTTATAGTTTTTGTTTTCGAGTTTCTCTTTTAGTCAGTTTGTTCTTTTATACTTTGAGCACGTTTTTGGTTTTAGTGTTAGGGATGTTAATCAAAATTTTTATTACGCTTCCGCATTTGACATTTTTAATACACATATTTCATTCTAAATTTCCGGGGCCGTTACAGTCTTACTTGCTTGATTTTCGTATAGTACATGTTTTTAATTTATAGTTCAATAGTCTTTTTAACTTATCTGGTTATTTTGGTTATATACCGTCAACATGAATGTAGTTTAATTAATTCGTGAATGTGATATGAGATATTGGTATGCGTTTGTTGGTTATTTGTTGATAAAAATCTGTATGTGAAAGACTTGTTGGTTACCCAGGGAAAGGGCGGACATGTCCGGTACATAGGAAATCCTACTGTGAATGTTACCTCAGTTGGACAAGGTTGGGAAGTCCCTTACTGGAAAGGTTTGAGAGACATGGTTTACCCTCATATCGGATGGAATATCGAGGCGATGGAATATTTGACGCCCATTATTGGACGGGGTATGAGGATGACCGGTCAATTATAAAATTAGATATTGGGTTCATGAGTAGGGGGACATCCCCATAGACTCCCAGGGGTACCAGTAAGTAGGTAAGAAAGAAAAGTTATTCTCTTATTCTTCTATGAGTGAAAGTAAAAAGTTGTATGAATATGGATCTTCATAGATTGTTTTTGAAAAACTTGTTACGGTTAGTATCAAACAAATGTTTTCAAATTTAAAGGTATTTAAATAAAGTAAAGGCTCCATTAGTTATTATTATTATTTTTTTACCAATCTTCAGTTTTTCGTATCTGTGATTAGTGTGATATGCTTACTGGGTTTGTGTAGTTCACCCTTTCATTAACCATTTTAGATCAAGAGGAATAGAATCCAGATCCTGACGAACAAGAGAGTTGTAAGTAGTTCACCACCCGAACTTCCTTCAAGTGTTACTGAAGGTTGTCTTAAGGTACTTTTGTATTCACTCTTCTTTTTATTTCTTTAATTATCGTTTGTCTTTCAGAAGGGACATTTCTGTAAGACTATTGGAAATTCTAAATTATGGTGTAAGGAATATAAACTTTAACTCTATTAATTATTTTTGCATTTAATTTTATGAATTCATTTTCTTTTAAGATTTCGGTTCACTATATGGGTACCCTGGAAAAGAGTGGACAGACCTGGTACATAAGAAACTCTATTGTAGACATTACCTCAGTCGGACGGGACTGAGAAGTCCCATACCGAAAAGGTTTGAAAGACATGTTTCACCCTCATACCGGACGAGATATCGAGGCGATGGTGTGTTTGGCGCCTATTACTAGAGGGGATATGGGGATGGTCGAGATAACTGACAAATCTAGATATTGAGTTCACGAGTAGGAGAATATCCCTATGGACCTCCAGGGGTTCCAATAAGTAGGTTAAAAGGAGAATTGCTAATCTTGTTCACTTATACATGAAATTATAATGTTATTTGAGTATTTGTCTTTATAGGTTGATTTTGAAAAACTCGCAACAGTAAGTATGGAATAAATGGTTTTCTTTATGTTAGACGAATTTACTTAAATAAAGGGCTCCATTAGTTGTTTTATGATTTTTACCAACCTTCAATTTTCCATATCAGTAATTAGCGTGATATTCTTACTGAACTAATATAGCTCACCATTTTATTAACCATTTCAAATCAAAAAAATCAATATCTAAATCCTGATCAGCAGGAGGGTTACGAGTAAATTACTTCCTGGACCCCATCAAGTGCTAGTGGAGATTAACCCCTATGATATTTATTTACTTGTTTTAATCATTTATTCGTTTCTTTACGGATCGCTGTAGAATGAACATTTTTGAAATCCTATTAGGTGTTCTAATTTATTGTGTAAAGAATATAAACCATAATATTATTGTTTGCTTTCACATTTAAAATACAAATTTATTTCTTTTAAGTTCTGGATATTTACATTTAGAATCTAATTTTTTCAAAATGAATCATATTTATCACAGTTAGAAATTTTTTTATGTCATAACATAATTGATAATATATCAAACTATATCTAGATTTAAAATGTAATCTAATTAATATTATTGACTTTTAGAATTCAAATGTTCTTAAAATGATTCATATTTATCACGAGTAAGAAATTTTTTATATTATAATATAATTGACTATAATATTTGATTTTTTTTCCTTTTATTATGCCAATGAAGCCTATATTTATTTTTGTCTTATAAGTAAAACAGCATTTTACATTTTTTTATGACTCTTCTATCATTTTCACTATTGTTCCTCATGTTACTAGTTAACTTACATGATTTTGTTAATAAAACTGTAAAGATTTTAGAAATAAAAATACAAAAAATTAAATGTACGAGGCAAATTGCCTTAGTTTTTCTTAAGAATAATAGCTTGTATTATTATTATTTATTTAAATTTATTAATAATCAATCATCTTTAACTATTTCAGTTATAGAAATAATGAACTATAAACTTATGAAGAACCCTTAAAGTAATTGCCATATATGTTTGTTCAAATTTGTAATAGAATAGAATTTTCAATATTGGATTTCTATAATCCTTAATTTCATTTAAAGCAAGTGTATATACATCAAAAAACTTCTTGCATTATTTCAACATTGACAAAATTTCACATCATATACTATTTCAGTATTTGTATTATAATTTTTGTAAAATGTTGGTAGAAATGATTGTTTAGTGAATTTGGGTATCAATGAATACATACACCTAACATGTAAATATAATGGTTTGAATAAAAACAAACTCAATGGGCGAATTATTGTAACGACCCCGGAAATTAAATGAAGATGTATGTATTAAAAATCTTAAATGCGGAAGTGTAATAAAAATTTTGATTAACATCTCTTACACAATAACCAAAAACGTACTCAAAACATGAAAGAATAAGCTAATTAAAAGAGATACTCGAAATAAAAACTATAAATAGAACTATAAAGTCTTTAGGCGTCTAACTCGCCGTCTTCCTGCGGAACGGGCTCGGGAATCCCGTCTTCCTGATCTGAAATGGTTAAGTAAGGAATGAGCTATACTAGCCCAGTAAAGACATCACACTATCTCACTGCCACAGAAGTAAAGGTCGGTAGAAAATAAAAACGACTAATAGAGCATAATTTATAACAAACTTATTTATTAACATAAAAACCTTTACTGTCCACTTACCTCGGTGAGATTCATGAAAATAACATATGAAAACAATAACATTATAACCATTATAGAATCATATCGACTTTGTAACAGAACACATGTCATACTTTTGCACTTCAATAATCAGACAACAAATTTCCTCTTTTACTAGCCTACTAGTATCCATGGGGATCCATAGGGGGTCCCCGCTACACGTGAATCATTAACATTAATAACCTGATTCCAGGGCCGTCTCCATACCCCGTCCGGTATGGGCATCAAAACCATAAACCTCAATACCCCGTCCGATATGAGGGTGAAACGAGCCGTCCCCATACCCCGTCCGGTATGGGTGCCAAAACGCACAAGGTCTCCATACCCCGTCAGGTATGAGAGACCACGTTCCCGATAGAGTTCCCTACCGATCCGGTCCGTCCACCATCTCACAAGATATCTAGTTAGGCTATCCACATTATCCATTTATCAATTTACATAACCTTTTTGCCCTTTTCCTTGGTCTCAATCATCCAATCATACACAAACATGTAAACTAGTAATTGACACCAAATAAGACAACACAGAATCGGGTTCACCATAATACAAACCATAATAAAAGAAACCATGATTCATGCATACGAGACCATAAAATAATTACATCAAATATCATACTGTATTTAATACTAAAAAATAGATTAAACAACAACTGACCAACAATGTATCAGATTCGGGCTCCATTGGCAACCTCAATCAATTATACATATCTATAAAGTCACAAAATACCGTTTAATTATTTATTAAGCTTTAATACCGTGATAGGAGGTAGGGTGAGAGATCCTTACTTGTTTCGGGGTCTGAAATCGGCTCTACAGTGCGCCTACGGGCTGTCCCTAAATTCCCTGAATTTTTTTCGAAAAATTGAAACGCACTACCGGTACCTGTACGTGTCTTAAAAAATCCCAGATCAGACCTAAGGCCCCTTTCGGCTAATATCGAAATTCTGGCACGGCGGCTCTGCTGTGCTCCGGCGACGGCACCGCCGCCTGCAGCGGCGATCTGCCTCGAGTTGGCCATTTTTTTGCCATTTTTAGCCAAATTCGACCAAACTTGCATTGGTCCCTGCGATAAAACAACCCTAGGGCCCTCAGTGGGCCAAAAAATCACGAAAAATCGAGACTTACCGGCGACGGTGCTCTCAGGTGCGACGGCTTCTCCGGCACGAGTCGCGTTTTGATGTTTTGCTCCAGTCAGCCTGTAGAGAAAAGGACGGTGATCACAGTGGTATAAAAATTGTATCAAATGGAGACTGGGAAGGGCCTCATCGGAGGCAAAAACATATGGAAGTCGCAACGGCGCTGCTGGACTTCAGCAGTGTTTTCTGGCCGATTGGCCGGTAGTTTGGCTCCGATTTGGCCATAGGCGGATTCAGTATCGAAAAACGAGCCAAGGGGGGAAATTTATCTCGTTTGGCGGTCGAAAAATTTTCTGGTGCGGCAGCTGGTGGCGGCGGCCGGCTCCTCCGGCATCTGGTTCTTCTTCTCCGGGGAGGCACTGGCGGCTAGGGTTTGTGGTCGGGTGTGGGTGAGGTTATTTATACCATTCCCCTTTTAATCTCAACCGTCCATCAAGATTTAATATGGACCGTCCGATCACAATTTATTTGGGATTAAATCTGGGCCGTCCATCGCAATGTGATATGGGCCGTCCGTGCCTGATTGAATATGGGCCGTCCGTGCTCGCGTGAACGGATCTGGGCCATCCGATCGCGCGCACATGGATCGCCCACGTGGCCCCATCCCGCGTCAACGTTCCTTGCCACGTGGCGTGTCCTGGTTGGCCGGGACTGCTGACGTGGCTGCTGACGTGGCACAACTTTTTTAAACCCCCGGTTTCTGATTTTCTTTTCAAAAATACCCTCAGAATTCAAATTTTCATCCCTTTTCCCCAAAATCAATTTCAATTAAATCCAAAAATAATTTTATCCTATTTTATCATTATCATTATTTTTATTTTCATTAAATTAAATTAAAACCTTATAAATTAAATATATACAAAATTAAACTAAAATTCTAATATAAATTAAAATAAATTAAAAAATAATAATAATAATTTTTTGGGTGTTACAATTATAGTTTGAAAGAAATTAATGGAAAAAAGCTAAAATATGATATTTGAATGAAAAGAAATATAAATGTATTTAAGGAAGATGAAATAAAAAAAAATAAACAAGAATGAAACGGATTATAAGATTAAAGGGGAAATTTTATAAACTGAGAAAATTAAGAGAAAATACCGGTAAATTTTTTTTAAAAAAAAAAACAGTAATGTTATATTTAAGAAAGAATAGAAAGAAAAGGAAATATATGGTCGAATAGAAAATCGATAAACAACTAAAGAAATTATAAAAAGATCTCTTTATTCAAAGGAAAAAGAGGAAAAAAAGAATAAGAACAAAAACATATGTGATTAAAATAAACCGGAATCAAGTAAATACATGTATTAAAAATGAAAGTGTGGGAGAGACTGAAACTCATTCACAATTTTGAAAAATAGAAAAAAAAAATTTGTATTTACATCAAACGATGTTAGGGTTTGAAACAGAGGAAGAGCAATCTTGATATTTAATTTTTGTAAGTTACTTTCATGATTAGGAATTTTACCTGAAATATTTGTGCTTATTTGTCAAGTATTTAATTTCTTTACATAATTATGTTTGATAATATCTAGTACCAAGAGCATAGTGCTTATTAAGAAAGAAATGTAGAAAGAACTGGTCCTCTAATACCGTAAAACATGTTATTCTTAACTCCTATTCATTCTCATACTCTTTACAAATAATACAGACAAATGATGTCAATTCACATGGTTGGACGTGGTTGATTACTTTTGATAAAGCTCTTAGAATTACACTTTCAAATTATTTATTAGCTTAACAAAATATTGATTCTTCCTTTATCTTATAAAAGATGTTGAACGTTACAAAGTTGATAGTTAGTTTTTTAGGAAGAATGCAATATCATTATAAATCATCAATAAAAATTTTCCAACTTATATTCTTATTTAATCACAATATATATATATATATATAGTATAAGAAGAATGATAGCTTTTTGATGCCTTGCAATCTCCTATCATATATTTGACTGTATCTCTTATATATATCAGTCATATATTCTATATTAAATGTACTTATATGTAATTAGCTTACATTCTTGCGCAGCTAAAATAATGTCTTATTCTCCATCAAGCACCCAACTTGTTCAATAGAGAATGAAATTGGTCATAACCTAAAACTTTAATAAAATTATTTAGTAGTTGAAGAGTCGTAAGTCATGCAACGTTATACTAAGACTATAAACATTCTTAAAGAAAATGATAACTAGTTTAATGCACTTTTATGTTTATGATGCGTAGGCTTCATAACAACAATGTAGCGTAGCCTTGTATAATTGTAGAGAGCTTAACATCTCATGTAAGGTATACGGTTGGTTAGTAGGGTGGAAAGATGATGGTTAGAGTTGTCAGTTTCATGCATGGATATCAAGAATGACCAACTTGTTTAATAAAAAATTAAATTTATCACAACCCAAATCTTGGTAAAGACCAAGATGAGAGAGAGGTAGGAACATGAGAAATAGTATGATTCTTGAATAAAATGATAATTAATTTCATGTGTTTTATATGTTCATAAACGATGAGATTATCAAAAGAATCTTTGTAATATATAAACTATCTCAATTATGGTGTGGGAATGGGAGATGATAGTAGGGTAAAGGGGTAAAAGAATGAAGAGATATCTTTATTGCTATAGCCATTTTATTGTCATCCTTAATTAATAAATTGCATGTTTAATTTGGTAATTATATGAAAATTTTATATGAAACTGAGCACTAGTCGATCCAGTAACTAAAAAAAAATTCTTGAAGTAGAAACGAAACATTCATATATTTTTTAGTTGGTTACTGATCAACATGTACTCTTTACGAATTAGTAATTACATAAAAATTGTATATGGAATTGAACATTGGTCAACTCATTAATTAACCAAAAAAACTCTTGAAGAAGAAATGACACCTTCATATATTTATTAATTAATTATTGATCGACCTATACTCTTCACCAGCTAATAATTACATAAAAATTATACATAGAACTAAGTACTGGCTGAATCAGTAATTTACCAAAAAAAACTCTTGAAGAAGAAAAGACACATTCATATATTTCTTGGTTAATTGTCGGTCTGTATTCTTCACCAATTAGTAATTATATAAAAATTATATATGGAACTGAGTACTGGTTGAATAAGTAATTTAGTAAAAAAATTCTTGAAGTAGAAACGATACCTTCATATATTTCTTGGTTAATTACTAATCGACATGTATTCTTCGCAAATTAATAATTATATGAAAATTATATATAGAACTAAGTATTGGTCGAATCAGTAATTTACCAAAAAACACTCTTGAAGAATAAATGATACCTTCGTACATTTCTTGGTTAATTACTATCGACCTGTACTTTTTACCATTTAGCTATATTTTGTTTGAATATAAAATGTAATCTTAAGAGTATTTATAGTGCTTGTAAAGATCCTTCATAACTGATAATATATCAAACTGTATTGAGATTTGAAATATAATCTACTAATAAAAGGTAATCTAATTTATATTTTTTATTTTTAGAATTCAAATATTCTCAAATGAACCATATCTATCATGATTAGTAAAATTTTTTATATCATAATATAATGGGCTATAATATTTAATTTTTTTCCGTCTTGTAAGTTGACCTAATATTACACCGATTAAGCATATATTTTATTTTGTCTTATAAGTAAAACAGTATTTTACAATTTTACGACTCTTATGATCATTGAACCTCAAGAAAGTAATTGCCATATATTTGTTCAAAATTTGTGTGGAATTGAATTTTCAATATTGGATTTCTTGCAATATACTTAATTTCTTTCCAAACTGCCTGCATTATTTCAATATTGACAATTTCAGGTCATATATTATTTCAGTGTTTTATTATAATTTTGGTAAAATGTTGGTAGAAATGATTGTTTGTGAATTTGGGTATCAATAAATACATGTAAATATAATGGTTTGAATAAAAACAAACTCAATGGGCGAAAATTATAATTTGAAGGTAACAGCTTATAACGTAACTGAAAATCTAGAATTTATTTTTTAGTTGACGGACAGTTGATCGGCTTGTAATGTTTGATCAAGTGCAATTAAGAATTTAATTTATTAATCTGTTGATATGATTGTGATAACCAAAAATAATTAAAAATTTTTTAATTAAAATAGTTTTAATAATCAAAATTTTGATATAACCTTTTTTTTTAATTAAAAACAAAAACAAAAACAAACACAAACAAAGTAAGCACCTCAATAGAGGGGCTAGAAAGTGACTGCTCAAATCACATAAATTAAGTCATTCATGTGGATTTTATAATCTTAGTAGGATTCAGAAATTCTACCAATTACTAGGTGAAAATAATTTTGTCGTTTTTAATAAATATTAATATTATTTAGACTCTAAAATTAAATTTAATTATTTATAAACCAAATCCTCTAAAACTTATTATTTTTTAAAAAATAATATCAACTAATTATTATAATTTTGAAAATATATAGAAAATAAACTATTTAATTTCTGTCATTTTCTTAAACAATTACAATTATATAAAAAATTATTAATTGAAGAAATTTTATAAATTCAAAAACTTAATTAAAAAATTGAATTTAATTCATTTCTTGAAAATTTTAAATATTATTATTTATTTTAAATTAGATTATACAAATTTTAATTCATTAATTTATGTCGAATTTAGATCATCATCATCGACTGGTTGATTAATATTGGGGCACATGGGAACTTGTGCAGCTGCCTAGTATGGAATAAAAATTTCCCCTTTCCTATTTTAAGGAAAACAAACATGACCAGCAGCAGTCAGCCGTTGGTCCGCTTTCCTATTTTCTCTTTTTATTATTTATTTTGTTTTGTATTATATGAAGATTTTTTCTTTATTTTAATTTTTTATTAATTTCCTTTTTATTTTCTTACGACTGCGTAAGGATCAGTAACCAGACGAGACGCCTTGAATCTCTCTCGAAGGAGCCAGTGAAGGCGAAGCTTCTTACAGTGACTTGTATAGTAGTGTATTATTATATATGGCAAATTATCATGTGTAATAACATGTATATGCATGTATATATATAGACTCCTTAGCTGTGTTCTGCAGAAGTGTATATTATTATATATGGCAAATTATTTTGTGTAATGAAGTCATATCATATATATATATGTATGACTCCTTAGCTGTTTTCTGCAGACGTTACCTGTTTGACTTCGTTCGGGTAGAGAGAAGCTCTCAGATTCGATGGCGGCAGTTGGAGGATCAGCTTCACTTATCGGTTTCCTGTCTGCCTTTCGGCCGGACTTAACGACTTCATCTCAAGCAAGAGCTGGACAGAACCCGATTCAGTCGAGATGGACTCGCCGGTCGACGGTGACCTCGTGCGTTCAGGTGTCGACGACGAGTAAGGCGGAGGCAAGGTTCGATGAGAACGGGATGTTCAGGAGGAAGGAGAAGGGAAACGAAGAGGCTGCGAATTTGTACGCGACTGTGTTGACGGAGTCGGAGGAGAAGATGAACCGTGGAGAGAGCTTGAAGGATTATTTTGAGAAGTCAATGGATTTGATTAGATCGGACGGTGGGGGTGGGCCTCGCTGGTTCTCTCCATTGGAGTGTGGGGCACGCGCTCCAGATTCTCCTGTCCTCCTCTTTTTGCCCGGTTGGTTATTGATTTGTTTTATGTGCAATTATTAGTTCTTGTTTAAATTTAAAAAGGGAAATCAATGGTTAAAAGAATTTTTTGAACAAACTATTTCTTCAAAAGCTAGCTGAAATGTACTTTTTGGAGCGTAGGAAATGCAATAATGAGCTTTTTGATTAAAAAAAAAACTCTAATCAACTAGTATAATGATATTTAACCTTCAAGTCCCCTTCAACAAAAATGAATATGAAAATACTTGCAAATTGAAAATGGAGGAACCTTGTCTTTATTACAATCCAAAAGTAATGTAACAGAGTGTTCTTTTCTGTGGCAAACAAAAACAACTAATTGGGTCTCATTAGATCTATTTGAATTTCCCTTTCCAGTTTATTGGTAACAGATGAAATTTTGCAGGGATTGATGGAACGGGACTTGGACTTATAAGGCATCATAAAAAACTAGGGAAGTACGTGTTAATCTTTAAAAGGCTTATACTCTCACTAATCTATCCAGTTTTGAGAAGTTTGTATTTCTGTGGAATTTGTAATGATTTTTTCCTTCGGTTATTTGAGTATCTGGTATCTGGCAACTTGTGAGGATTTTTTTATTTTTTTTTGCGAATTAATGTTCTATCATGGGTTAAGCTTTTTCTGACTTGTTATTGGTTTTGACTGAAGGATTTTTGACATATGGTGCTTGCATATTCCGGTTATGGATCGTTCCCCATATACAGGTGCCTTCTTGTTGATTATTGTGCAGACGAAACTATATACCTGTAAATTGAAATTAATGTCTTCTTCTCATTGTTAATGATTCAGAGCTAGTGAAACTTGTAGAGCGAAGGGTAAGATCAGAGAATTATCACTCTCCAAACAGATCCATATATCTTGTTGGAGAATCTCTTGGCGGGTGCATTGCACTAGATGTTGCTGCACGAAACCCTGATATTGATCTTGTACTAATTTTGGCAAACCCAGGTGAGAAATGAGTTTCCTTTTCTTGATTTTACTATTTGTATTACGATCTGCATGCCATGGGAAGCATTAGCCAATACTTCTCATTTTGTGATACATACGTTGCACGATCATAAAGCATTTGAAATAAGGGAATGATGTAGGAGGTACCATGTATTTGGTGAATGGAAGTGCCACTTGTCAAGCAGAGGTCTTATTAAGATGAAAGAAAAACCTTGCCTTCCCATACTCGTAATAAATGAATTATATTGCTAATTCCAGATGCTCTTTCTGCAGCTACATCTTTTGGAAAGTCAACATTTAAACATCTAAAACCTTTGTTGGAAATCATGCCGGAGCAACTCCCAACCAGCCTCCCATATATGCTAAGCTTAATAACAGGTCTGATTTCTTATATCTTCAGAGTTTGAAGCTTTTAGTAACAAAAAGTTAGGAACTTGCTTCCACTTATAGTAGTGTATCAGGCTGCATATAAACTCCACTGTCATTCTTCTCAAAATATGAGAAGGATTAGTATTTAAGTACCTACAGGTTAAAATATGAACACAAACTGTGTGTACCTTGAGAAGTTTGGAATTCTTTCTAGAATTAGCTAAAGAGGCGGTGGATCTTAAAATTGCCAGCTTTTTAGTCATCAATTATATCCCTTATTATCAAAAGAAAATGTCATTTTCGGTTTCCTTTTGTGAACTTTCTGCAGTTGAATGATCATCAAAGTGCTTGATTATTTGAGTTTGAAGATGAAAAGGGATTACTGAAATAAATTGGGCACTTGGATCCCATATATTCTAAAATTGTTGATCATATTCACGGGTTCAGAGGCTTTTGTTTCTTAATTATACCCAAAATCATCAATGGTAGGCGTGTTTAAGATTTCAAATAAAGATGCTCTTACAGAGTCACCATATGATCTCTCAAGCAGGAAATAAAAGAAAATACTATAGGAAACTAGACTCTAAATATAATGGGATAATGAAAGTCTTAACCGTGATAAAGTTCCTACTGTTGCATAATTTTTTAATTAATCAAGTTTCTGATGTTTCTCTAGTAAGAAATGAAAATACTTGAGTAATTATTTTGCAATCTTCTGCAATATCAGCTTGGATTTTAGTTTCTCTATGACTTACAATTCTGCATAACTTCTGCTTTGAATAATTTGGCACTTTCTTCTGAGCGACAGAGTATCATTATTCTTTCATCTTCCACACTTAAATGGCAATGTAAGTGAATTTAGTGCAAGTGTTTGGGCTGTCAACTTTATTAGTGGCAGTGTCAGGATTTGGTTTGGAGCGGATGTAATAGTCTTAATGAAATAGAATATAGTTGTGGGGGCTTTGGCTTCACAGTGCATTAGATCTTACTTACGTTTTTCTTTGTTTTATCTAGAATACAAAATATTATATATTTTGATCCTATTATTCGTTCTCCTATGTTTGCATCTTACAACTTTTCCTTGCTTCTTTATTTTATTTATAAATAAAATTCAAAACATTTCTTTTGTTATTACAAAAGAAAAATAAAGGAAAAGTACACTATGATATTCAAATAATTTACGTACATAAAATATTGTATAAACAAACATTTAGAAAGGTTTATAATTAAGTGGAGGGGGGATGGAATTGCCACCCTCTCCCTTTGCCACTGAACATGTACTCCTATATCTTCCCAGTACAACACTGCTATGTTAATGCTAAATGACATGCATGGGGGGGATGACTAGTTATTGTTGCTCTCGATTAGCTCTCTATAAATGGGTTCTGGTATTCTCTTTTCATTGTTACTAATTTCCTCAAATAATGTGGAAATGCAGCTTTTGATAGCCACTTAGTAATTCCTCCTGATATCAGCAATTGTATGGATTACATTTAGGTGATCCTTTGAGGATAGTGATGGATAATATGGTGAAAGGACTTTCTGTTCGACAAACAGTTGGAGATCTGTCACAAAACCTTGTTGGAATTTCATCTTACCTCTTTGTAAGTCTTCAAATGTAGAATGTGGGTGAATAACTATTTATGGATGACAATTTACTCAAAATCAAGTCATATAGTCAAAAATCTTCAAGTTTACTGAGCTAGCATATACAGATAGTAGCCACTTATTAGTAGTTACTATTTCTTGTCAAAGTACTTCATAATCATATCGTATTTGACTTGCCGGTAAAGAAAGAATTTATAAGTTACATCACAGGTTCTGGATGGTATATTACCTAGAGAAACACTTCTCTGGAAGCTGCAGATGCTTGAATATGCTTCTTTATCTGCAAATTCGCATCTCCATGCTATAAAAGCTCAAACGCTGATACTTTCCAGGTGCTTCAACATCTGTTTTTTGATGTGATTATTAATCTTACTGATAGCACATTTAGTTTTGGCTGTTACTTTTGCACCTTGATGATTGCTTCTGCAGTAGTAAACACTAGAATCCTGGTGAATATAATTCACATCACAGTAAGTGTTCCTCTACTAGTTGAAATTATAGCAATGGACTCTTTGGTCATTCTGCTTGCATCAATAAAACAAGAGAGAGGGTACTTCTGATCGATATCTATCTGTCTCAAATCACTGATCCAGAACAAATAAATTAATAATCAAGTGATATTATCTTCCCTGATCATGCAGTTCTCGTTCTATAGAGTTGTTGATGGAATTAATTTAATATATTTATGAGGTTTTCCTCATTATCCTTCTTTTCCTCTTCTTCTCTATCGCTAAATTGAAGTTTAGGGCTTTAACAGAAACACTATGTATAAACCGTTCATTAGTGTTACTGTTATCACTAATTAATAAAAACTTTTTCTTTAAGCTCCTTAATCACTCTGTGAAAACCCTGTATTTCATATGTTATGTAGTCCTGCTACTCCATTTATTCCTTATTTTTTTATTAGAATGATCAGTTGAATTTAGTGTTTGTATCTCTCTAGTGGAAAGGATCAGTGGCTGCCAAGTCAGGAAGAAGGGGACAGACTTTCTCGTGTATTGCCTAGATGTGAGATTAGGAGGTTCAATGAAAATGGGCATTTTCTCTTCTTGGTAGGATAATATCTCTCTCCTATCCCAATCTCAGGGGACTTCCTTAAATTTAAATATCCATTCCATGTATTTTCATGTGCATGCACCGATGTGTGATGCTGAATGCATGTGTGCTTGCTGCCTTACCTCCAACTGGTTCAGTGAACAAATAGTTCTTTTTCCTCATTTAATAATTCATTAAATTAAACAACATAGCATGGCGAAAAGGATCTCAAGAAAGAAAAGCAGATAAATAAAATGATAGAGTTAAATATACAGTCTTGTTAAACTTTTGTTATGAGTTCATCTGATGGAGGAAGAAATTTCAGCTGTACGTAGATATATTATTTGCTCAAAATTTCAGCTGTATTGTTGCTCTTGTATCTTAAGAATGTAATAAGATGGTACTTTTCTCTTCTATGGCAGGAGGATGACTTTGATTTGTTAACCATCATCAAGGCTGCTAGCTTTTATCGCCGTGGGAAGTACCATGATTATGTTTCAGATTACATGCCTCCAACCCCTTCTGAATTCAAAAAAATATATGATTCAAACAGGTAACCATCACGCTGGACAATAAACAGATAATATGAATACATATATTGTTGGTAGAGTGTACAACTCTGTGGGGGAAAGGTCATCAGAAATTTGTTTTGGCTCCCATTTGGGCAAAGTTTTATAAGTTCTGTGCCGATAAGTAGAATCACGTTGTACTGAAGTGTTATTGTCTCACATTTGTCATGCTATAGATGGCTGTTTGTTGCTACTAGCCCGGTGATGCTCTCAACTTCGGAGGATGGTGAGGTGGTAAGGGGCCTTGCTGGGATTCCTTCAGAAGGACCAGTGTTATATGTTGGCTATCACATGTTACTTGGACTTGAGTTGGTTCCACTGGTTTCCCAAATTTTGATCGAGAGGAATATCCTTCTGCGAGGCATAGCACATCAACTGATGTTTAAACATACGAAACCTGGAGTTTTACCTGATTTACAATCATATGACAGCTTCAGGTTAATGGGTGCATCTCCCGTGTCTCCTACCACCCTCTACAAATTATTATCATCAAAGTCTCATGTACTTCTCTATCCTGGAGGTGCACGGGAAGCCTTACACAGAAAGGTAACTTCTGTGGAGAATCTGATTCAGATACGCTCACTTATCAAAGATTTGCATTCATTTTTATTTCGGATAAATTTTCGATCGTATAACATTTTATTTTGAAGTTCACGCAATCTGTTCTTGACATTTTATAATGCATGACAAAAACATCCGATCTTCTCAAAATATTGGCACAATTTTGTAAGACATGATTCTATGTACTTTTCAGGGTGAAGAATACAAACTGTTCTGGCCAGAGCAATCTGAGTTTGTTAGGATGGCAGCTAGATTTGGAGCTAAAATTGTACCATTTGGTGTTGTCGGAGAAGATGATTTTGGTGAAGTAAGCAAAACATCCTTTTTATATTTCCCTCCCCTCCCCAGAGATATTTTTTACTTCAGAGCACAGTGTACAAGTATGAATGCAAATGGACAAACATAATCCATAGGTATATATTAGACATATATGCAACATCTATTATAGGAGGGTGGGTGGGAGAACTTTTAACTCTCAAATCCAGAATACAAGAAATTTTACTTTGTCATTAGACTCTGTCTGGCAACTTTTTTCATAATTACATTATTTCATTGCTCATTAGTTTTCAACAGCGTAGATTCTCCTGTTTTGCAGGTAGTTTTTGATTATGACGATCAAATAAAGATTCCCTTCTTGAAGGCTATGATAGAGGAAACAACAAAGGCGGCATCGCACTTGAGGTATTCTTTGAAAGTTTTTATCGAGATCTAATGGATATTCCGCCACATATTTGTCTTAGTAATTTTTGTGCCTATCTATATAGGAAAAATCAAGATTTCTCTACAATACATTGCCATATCCCCTTTATACTTCAAAGTTTATATTTGCCATGATATTCTGATGATAGGACTAATGAAAGGGGTGAAGTAAGAAATCAAGACTTGCACCTTCCGTGGATTCTACCAAAATTTCCAGGCCGGCTTTATTATTATTTTGGGAAAACAATTGAAACAGCAGGTATGATATGGTAATTCAATGGGGCTTATCTTTGACTTAATTTGAAGTGATAACATAGCTGCTATATAAAATAAAATATGTGTTTGCTAACCTGTTTGTTTCCTACTAGTCCTTTCGCTTCCTGCAATTTTATTAGGAGGGAGTCAAATTGAAATTAAGCTATATGTAAACTTGGATCGGAATCGAATAAGTGTTCTAATTTTTGTGTTAGGTCATTACTAGGTATTACTAATTGCATTTATGATTCCAAAGTTCGGTTGAATAGCTCTTTACATACTGAACTGTGCTACAATTAGCTCGAAAGTATGGATTAAGCATAGATCTTCCATATTTTATATTAAAGTGGAAGAAGTGAGAATAAAATACTACACTTGATTCTAACGAGAGATTAGATTATTGACTATATTCTATATTAAAGTTGCTGTAAATGGAGTAACTGCTGTTTAATGTGTGAAGGGAGAAAGCATGAATTGACAGACAGGGAAAAAGCTCAAGAACTGTATTTACAAGTGAAGTCGGAGGTTGAAAATTGTATGGCTTATTTGAAGGAGAAAAGAAGAAGTGATCCGTATAGGAACATATTGCCTCGGTTATTGTATCAGACGACACATGGACTTGCGTCGCAAGTTCCCACCTTCGAGGTTTAATATTTCTCCATGTTCAAATACTTTTATCTCACTCGCAAGAATATCCGGATACAGAAACAGATACAGGGATGTGAAAGACGAAAGGATCATCAGTTGGTAGTTGGTTTACTTAGCTCTACAATACTCAGCTTTGATTGATTGACGCTGCAGATTTTCTAGCATGCAGCAATTGATAGGAGGAACACCATGGTTGATTCTCTGTGAATTATAAGGTATTTATTTTTTATTTTAAAAAAAGTTTTCATTTTTTGGAGCAAATAAAGGCAGGGGGAAACAATCAAATCCCATTTGTATAAGATATTTGATGATTTATAGTGCTTCCTTTATTCATAAATAAGAAATTTAAGTGGCTAAACACTGAAATCAAATCAACAATGTATTACTCTAAATTGTGATGGTGAATATTTTAATCATAAATTTTATAAGTTGATTAATTATACATTGGATATAATGGCTAATAATTATCTCCAATATAAGATGTGTGTGTGTGTATATGTATATTATATAAATACGCCCAAAAAAGCAGGATGTTGGCATGAAAAAATTCGGGTTTATATGAAATGAACTGCCAGTGATCAGCCTCGTTCTTTTCTGTTAAAACGAAGAAAAAGTTCATTCTTTTTGTCTTATTATAGTACCAACAAAAACCTTGCCAAAATCTACCTTC
The DNA here is from genome assembly GCF_054855325.1 of Carica papaya. NCBI lineage: Eukaryota > Viridiplantae > Streptophyta > Magnoliopsida > Brassicales > Caricaceae > Carica > Carica papaya. Next base: position 4,922,069 of record NC_142309.1, on the reverse strand, counting down.
CAGCTGGCAGACAATATATATACACAAATATATATATATAATTACTTTGTAAGCATAAACTAATAAATCAAGAAAAAAAACTTAAACCAAAAGAGAAAAAGGCTTCCAAAATTTCTTACAATAAAAAAAGTGGCAAATGCCTCTGAACGTATATTATTAATAACATTAATTTTTTGCTCTATGATCTTAAATATATATATTGTATGTGTTGTGTGTGTGTGTGTGTGTGTGTATCAAAGTTTTTACAGGAGCCATAATAATTTGTTTAATATTATTAATTAATAAGAGAGGTTATTAAATAAGTCTAGAATTAACTAAGTATTATATATTTGATGAACATATATATATATATGTATCAAAAATATAGATATATGTGTATATATTATAGCATATAGACGTCAGCAGTACTAACAATAAAAGAAGGGAGCGAAAGAGATCAGAGCTGATACAACGAGCTGCATGCATCAACAAAGTCCCTCACCTAATATGTAGGCAGTAGGCTGTACATACCTACTATCTACAAACTATAACTTCATCAACATGATCAGATCCATTCATATATAAACTTCCAACACCATCTACATATATATATATAGATATTGAAGCTTTCAACACCATCTAATTATTATCGTGCATGCTACTCATCTCAATCTCCCATAACAAGCTTATATATACATATCTGGAAACTCAGACCAAAAAAAAAAAAAAAAGAGAACCAAGAACAAGAATAAACTGGAAAATAGAGATCTGGAAAATAAAGATCATTAACATGTACTCATTTCCATAGCTAAAAAGCTCAAGAGATTGCATATTATATTTATATATATATATATGTTATCTGATATATATTATACTAAACAGCTCTAAAACTTAGAAACCCAAACAAGAAAACATTGTAAAACCCTAAAAACTGACTTTCAAGCTCTCATCAACCAGACCCAAATGGTCTCTCTTCTTTTTCTACTTCTACTCCCAAATAGTCATGACCTATATTCCCTTAGAACTCTGAAACAAAAACAAAAACAGAAGATGATAAAAGGAAATTAGAAGGACCAAAAACTCTTGATCATAAACGGAGAGTGAGGTCAACATCAAGACATTCATCTGCAGAAGTAGCAACAAAATCAGATGAAGATAGAGTTTGATGATCATGATCAGGACGAGCAATGGGCCCCACCACTCCATGATGATGAGCATGATGATCACCACCAACAAAACCAAATGGAACCGACCCAGATAGTACTGGAGCTGTGAAGTGCTGCTGATGATGGTGATGATGATGATGATGATGACCGTGACCACCAGCAGCTACCTGATTTGGCTCGAGCCATGTTTCAAGAAAAGGTCCACCCTGGTGCTGCCGCTGCAACTCAAGGCTCACATGGGACGTCGTCGTTTCCACCTCTAACCCTGCCGGTTGCAGAGGATGAGCCGGACGATAATGGTGAGCAAATTGGTTCATGTGGTCAGACAGTGTTGTGGAGCTCGGAGGAATGTTAATGTTCCGGCGAGCGGCGGCTCGCTCCCGCTTATGAGCGTTTTGGTGGCCGCCGAGAGCTTGAGATGTATAAAACTTCCGGGGACAGTAGAGACACTGAAAGAGCCGGTGATGAGTAGACGACGTCGTCGACGACGGCGGACCCATTTGGGATTGTCTTTTTCCTGCTGTGGGGTTGGAAGAGGTGGTGGGTTTGGAACCGGAGTGGTTATGTGCGAGAAAGTTGTACATGGAAGGATCCGCCATTGACGAAGAAAACTAAAGCTTTTTTTGTTGTTTGGAGTAGTCTGCAACGGAATGGGGGAAGAGAAGGAAGAAGCTGAGGAGGTGGAGCAGAGCAGTGAGGGTTTATATGAGGGTTTAAGGTTGTTTTGTTTGTACGTGGAGTCGAGAGTTGCAGGAATATGATTGGTTGAGTGTGAAAAGACTAAAATACCCTCCTCCTTTCCGTTAAGCTAAATGGATATGTTTACATGTGTGTACGGACAGATATGTTTCTTTAAATAAAGAAAAAAAAATCCTTCAATTCTCTTTTTATTTCTAAATATTAATTATTTTCTCGTCATTTATTTATAATTATATATATATATATTTAATTTTCACTTAATATAAAGAAAATTATAAAAATTGCTTTTTAGAAACACAAAAAAAAAAAAAAAAAAAAAAAAAAAATCTTAGTATCGTTTAAGTGAAAATTAATCCAGACATATTTTGAACATTTGAGTAAAAAAAAATATTTGTATAGAGTATAGAATCATCTCTATAAGGGGAAGCGGCCGTGCGAGTGGAGGTGGATGAAAGAATAAGCAAAAATAACATAAACATTGATGAGAATTAATAGAAGAAAAAAGCAAATACATGTCTTGTGTCTGCACGAGGAGTGAATGAACTTATTAACCCTTTGTGACACAAATTAAGGGTTTGTTACTTTCACATTATTGTACGCACTTGTTTTGTATATATTGGTGTATGTATGTATATGTTCTTTATTTGCTATGGATAAAGAGAAAAAGTGCGAGTTTAAGAGATGATGATGATCAAGTAGCTAGTAGTTGAGTGAAAGAGTAATAAGAGAAGAGAGAGATGTGACTTATGAGTAAAGAGTGAAGATTCCTCTAGCTAAGTTAAATATATATATATATACATAAACCAGCTTTAGAAGATACTTTTCCTTAAATGGGTTTACTTATGATGTGCTTTTTTATTTAATCACCTTTTAATTACCTCTAATCATTCCCACTAATAGAAAACAAGTATATATATATATATATATATATATATACACACACATATATAAAAAGAAAGAGAAGACAAGTAATGGAGAAGGTAAATAAACTAGAGATTTATATGTGATGTCATGAGTGGAAACAGAGACCGAAAGTAGTAATTAATTAAATTAAATTAAATAGTAATTAATTAATATTAATCAAAGGTGACGGATTGATTAGCTTCTCACTGCTAGTACGTAAAAGATTGGATTTATTAGCGTACTTTTGATTAGCGGACTAATGAGATCAATCAAGAATTTCAAATTCAAACCCCCCAAAAATTCTTAATTTACAAAAGTAGTCCAAATTATTTGGGTAATTTTTTAAAACCCATAAATTAATTTATTTCTCTTAATTCATTTAATTTATCGATAGAGTAATTTGTCAAACTTTTTTTTTTTTAATTTTTTTATAAATGGGCATGATAAAAATCAAGGTATAATGATTAATTCAGCAATTAATAAACATATATATGTAAATAATATATATTATTTTTAAATTTAAATATTTCTTTTATTTTAATAATTAATTAGTTTTTTTTTTTTGTATCAAGAAAAGACAAGGCTTTTAATACTTGGAAATGATATTAAAAAGAAAAGGTACTGGCGTATGGTAAGTTGGCTTGGTACTGGGATTTCTGGGTATGGCCCGGAATTGGAAGAATAATATTCAACAAACATTATATTATAAGTGTGTGTATATATATTAATTAATAATAATAAAAAAAGGGAAATAAATTAATTAAATAAATAAATAAATAAAAATTTTGATGAAGTGCTGCCGGATGGACGACGACAACAATAACAACTATGTACTGAAAGAGTGAAGGCCATCATCTTTTCATCTGTCCCCCTCCCCCCCGCGCTGTTAGTTACTTTGCCTTTCTTCTTATTATTCAATTCCAAATAATATTTAATTAAATAAATAGTTCAAAATTCTTTTTTTTTTAATTATTTTTAAAGAAATAAATTATTTTTATCTTTTTCCACACTTACAGGAAAGAGATGAGGGTATAGTGGTAAAAAAGGGAATATATATATATATATATATATATATGAGCTAAGTAATTAATTAATTAAAAAAAAAAAAAAAGTGAGAAGAGATGGAGAGGAGGAGGACACGCGCGCCGGTTGTTAACCCTCCCTCATCTCATGCGATTCCAATCGTCTTAGCGATTGACACGTAGCCCCTCTGATGCGTCATGCCTATACATTTTTATTTTCTTAAAAAAATTATTATCTTAGATTTTTTTTATTTAATTACGAATAAATAATAACTTTTTTTAAAAAAAAAATTCATTTATTTTTTTAAAACTCAAAATCTGTTTGTTGATTTTAATTATTGCGTCATATTTATAATTATTAACTGAATTTATTTTTAATAAAATTCAACTTATTTCGACATATAAATATACTCCCCAAAGAAATAAATGCAATTTGTTATGATGCTGGTGTGGTAAAATCTTCCATCCTCGTGTTACTCCTCTTCCTTTTTTCCAACTCTTTATCTCCCTCTATCCCTTTCCAACCTCTCATTTTCCTCACCTACAACACATACATTCTTATGTATATATACACAGACTTATGTATATATATAGAGAGAGAGTAATAAAAACCATATTCTTATATCATCAAATACAAAACTTCTAATTACTTTTTCCAATTATTTTTACCAAATATCAAACAATATTTAAATAAAAACATTGTTAGTCATTGTTTTAAAACCCTTTTTAAGATTCACAGCACAAATTACAACCTACCTAATCGACCACATAGTCCCAGTTGGAAACAGTTCCCAAACAAAAAGAAACAGTTCCAAAGCAAAAAGAAGAGCTCTTTCACTAGGGATTTTACTTGGAATGGTGTTTCTTTCCTCACCATTTGATAAAGAAAATGTACACTATCAGCTTCCATTGAAGGAAACGCCAAAAGCCCCCATGTCAAAACAATGTTTTAACCCATCAAATTATTTTTTCCAGAATCAAGTGGAAGTCTTTACAGACTGATTTGGGTTAGAGCCATTTCAAGATGAAATGACTGAAACATAAAAACATGTGATTGACTATGTACAGATTCAACAACAAAAGAGAAAGCAAAACAAAGCTTTCTTTCTTCTCAGTTGCCGACATCGAAATATCTTGGATCTTCCGGGTAATGGTATTCTACCTTCAACTGCCATGACAAAGGAAAAAAAAAAAAAGCTGTTATGGTCAAAACATCATAGAGGAGTGATTGTTTCAGAGTTCAAAAAGTTGGGCAAAGCCATGTGTTCATAGTGTGATGCTACTGATATAAACTGAAAAATGTACTGGAAATAGAATTGCATACCTTGCCCTCATCAGAATCTGAATGGCGTTGAGGAAATACAACTTTTAAGTCATTGTATAAGTAAAACCTCCGCTCCCCATCAACATTTAAGCCTGTTTTCTGGGTTGCAGACAGTGGATCAGACAAGAATTTCTGAATGGACCTAGAAGTTTTTTTCGGGGAAGGGCATAGAAAACGAAGATGAAGGGCGTAGCGTAAAGCACCAGAACCAGCACCATTTTTGTTCACTTTTGGACAATTATGACTGGTTTTCCTCTCAGCCTCATGGCACGGATCCATCCAGGTGTAATCCTTCCCACCAGTTCCCAGGCATTGATCATTGTTAAGCTTATTATCCAGCATAACAGAAGTAATGCCCACTCTTTGATCATTTTGAGATTGCTGGGACATATTTTCCATCTCTAATGAATCCACCATATCAAACCCTTCACTTCCTTTAACTTCAACACTCTGGTGAACAGAACATATATTGTTTACCATATCAACCCCATCTGGTCTACACTGTAAGGGACTGTTTTCTGTACTTTTAACATTTGTCCCCGAAAATGTATGCCCATGTTTAGATTCTGTAGAAAGTGGGACCGAAGAGGCTAGGGTAACCTTCTGACGCAAGAATGTCTACTTCGATTTGAATGAAGTAAGAAAAGTGAAAAGATATTTTCATCAGAAATATGTTAAACTGAAAGTTGCATGTTTATAATCACACATTCGGTACATGCAGATAGAAGATTGCAAAAATTTACTAAAGATTTCTAATCAATGGAAACAAAATTATTTCCAAAGTGCCAAACAAAAAATTATATATATCTAAAAGAAAAGGCAGAATAAAAGTAAATCTTAAAAATACTACTACTACTCATAAATAGAAATCGCAAACATACTCCATATTACCTTGGTACCAGCTGGCATGTCAGTTAGATCATAGTTGCAAAGGAAAGTGTGAAGAGGTGTCTTTTCTGGATTGCTGAGAACCTATGAAAACAAATTATAGTTCGACAATATCAGGAAAAGCCATCTGTAAATTTTCCTCAAAAGATCTCATTTACAAATTACAATCTATTGCTACATTCAGCCCAGAGGCTCTAAAACCAGAATGGAGGTTGAATCTTTTGCAAAAATGATTTAGAAAATTTACCTCACAAACCAGATTCCATAATCAAAGACAAATGCTGATTGTTCCCAAAAAAGTGCAAGGTGAAATTGAAAGAAACAGAATTAAAAGGAAACAACTTTTGTGCAGTAATCTCTATTGAAGACTATAGTACTTCAGATAAAACATAATATACAAAGAGAACAGATTGTCTGATCTGTCTACCGAAATTGCCATGTCCTTAACTAAGTATGAAAATATACCCAAACAGAAAAATTGTACAAAGTATAAGAGAAGTTACTAAGCATTAAAGATTGCTATCCTAGAATTTATGAAATTGCTTGTGATAAAGAGGCTAAGGTGAGGGATAGTTATGTTAAGGTGGGGGAGGGGTGGATTTGGAATGCGAAGCTTGTGAGAAATTTGTAGGATTGGGAAATTGATGAGTTTTGCAATCTGTTACAGTACTTTGACAGCAAAAAACTGAATGATACCAGAGATATGAGAGTGTAGAAACCAGATGAGAAGAAAGGCTTTTTCGTGAGGTCTATGTACAGAGTCCTGTGTAAGAGGGACAGCAGCAGTATTTGCAAAGGTGCCCTCTTTAAACAGATCTGGAAGAGTAGAGCTCCACCTAGGGTATCTGTTTTTACCTGGGAAGCTGCGAAAGAATGCATTTTGACTATAGATATGCTTAAAAGAAGAAGAATCACTATGGTAACAGATGTTATTTATGCAAATCTGATTAGGAAACTTGTAATCACTTACTTTTATGGTGCCCGAAGACTTATAGCTTATGGAATTCTGTTTTAGGGCTGTTGGGGCTGAATTGGGTTATGGCTGAAAATGTGAGTGGTGAATTGTGGGCCTGAGCGGATTTTTGTAAAAAAAAATAGGCACTTATTTCTTATTCCACTTACTACTTTTTGGATTGTGTGGAAGGAAAGAAACGCGAGAGCCTTTGACGATAATGAAACTAACCTTACATATGTTAGAGATAAATGAATACATACTTTTGGTTTTATTTTATTAGGTCATGACGTCAGTGATTGAGAGGATCTTGGGATGATCATGGACCACTTAATTGACTTGTAACTAATTTTTATACTTGGGCAATAACCTTTGAATATCTTTGTGAATAATATTTTTTCTCTTTTCTTCAAAAAAAAATAAATAAAGAAAGTTTGCCACTAGGACACCACAAATCTAGGAAAGTTTGCCACTAGGACTCCTGGGGGACATGTCCTGCTTGCAAGAGGGGTATTTAAGCCTCTCAAAACCCTAATTCTTCGAACCCGCCTCCCCTTTCATCTTCATTCGGTGAACCTAGGGTTTCTCTAGATCTCTTCAGCTTCCTTGGAGGGAAGATTGGTGATTTATGAAAATTGTTAATGCATTTTTTATGTATTTAAGCATCTCATTGTAAATCTCAAATGGAAAGAAGTCTTTCAAATGTATTTTCATACATTCTTCTCTCTCTCTCTCTCTCTCTCTCTCTCTCTCTCTCAAACACTGTTTCTCTTCCCGATCTAATTCCTTATCTTTCCCTCTGATTTTCTGAGTTACTGTGAGTATGTCATGGGTTCCTAACACATTGTCATGTAACTGAGGCTAAACAAGGTCCCATAATCCATTACTAAGCTAAGGAAGAAATGCCACAAGATTTTGAACAGAAGTGACCAGAACATGCTGCAAAAGTGGAAGCACAAACAACAACTAGTTTATTTATTAATAATAATTCCATTGACACTTCATACTGCACAATGTCATAAAACTCACTGCATTTTATCACAACACTCAAAACCAGATATCTGAAATTGACAAAAAAAGAAAAAGTGAAAGTACCAGTTGTATACGTCCTTTCACAGGAATCCTCAAGCGGCTCTTAGCATTTTGTGAATCCTCATCGCTAATTCCTCTTTTAAATTTTAAGCCCCGGTACTTTTTTGATGAACTGCCGGCAAGATCTATGGATGCATAATAAAGTAAAAAGCAATCACCATCCACACTGGTTACTGAAAATGGAATCTTTTGTGACTGTGGTGAGAAGTTCCCTCCAGTAATGCTTAGTACAGCTAGAAAACCATCAATCTACGCAGAGAGGCAAATGAAGATCAGATGTTGGTCCAAGAACAATATCATATAGTGGAGTAAGAATCATGCATGCCTATCTAACCTAACATTATTGCTAACCTGACTGCTTTGCCCAGACGACAACCTTCCAGAGAGTAAGGACTCTTCAAAAGAACCAACTAATGACCTCCTAATGGGAAGTCCACTCAAGCTTCGGACAAATCTTTTACATGGAGATGTTGGAGCCGATTCTTGACATAGAGACCAACTTATTCCAGCAGCACTTTCCAGGGAAGATGGACGAAAATCTTTGTGAAAAATATCCATGTCTTCAAATGACCTGCTCACAATCTTAAACTCCGGTTCTTCATGAGAAAAGGCGATTCTGGATTCTGATCCATCAAAGGATTGTTCTATCTTTAAGGTTGAAGACCAATGATCTCTTCCTTTCTTGGAATTCCTACTTCTCCCAACAGTTTTCATTCTTTCAGAAAACCTTGGACCAAGGGGTGACAAAGAAAGAGGAGGAGAGGTTGTCTTTCGTGGAGATATAGATATTGCCTCACTTCGGGTTGTTACCTTGCTTGATTCCCTAAAACTATCAAATGCAGGTGATTGTCGACAATCATTACAAGGCTCTGGCTCCTTGGTTTCCAACAAAGGGCCATCAGTGGAGAACAAAGATATCATTTTACAGCTATTAGATGGTACTTCCTTCTGGTCCAAGCAACTGGATAGCATCCAGGATGGCATGTTGAAGTGTATTTTACCACCAATATTTGCTTTCTTATGGTCTTGTGCTATAGAAACATTAAAGCCATCAGACCGAGGAGGGGAACCCGCTTGCAAACTGTTGCAGCCAATATCAAGAGGATTGCCATCGAATTGTCCTGGAAAAAGCATCCTATTTAAAGGTGATAATAGTCGCTTTCTGGCTAATGATGGCCCAGATGATTCTATTTCATTAACTGTGGGAGCACAAGAAGAACGGACACAAACAGCAGATCCTTCAAGTTCCATTCTTGGAGAACTAGTTCCACGTGATGCAAAACCCACTATCCTAGAAACAGGATCCTGGGAATTCCGTCCATTTTTAGGAGCAAACCACCCAGCTTTATCCACAGCAGCAATCTTCATACCATGAGAATCAGATGAGATACTCTTTGAACCTCCAAATCTAAATGAATCATCTGAAAACTCCGAAAGTTCCAAGGAAGTTTTTGTCTGGAAGTCTCCTATGGAGGAGCATAGAGTATCCCCAACTGTTCGACTCACACTTACTCCCTGCATGCCATCCAAATCACAGGTGCTGACACCAGAAAATCTAGGAGGGCTTTGAGGAAAGGTACCTGATGATGCTGCTGAAGCCTCCCCAAGACTCTCATACGACGAAACTTGTGGCAAACCCATTGCAAGGTTTGCCAATTTGAAGCAAGTTACGGAATGCAGCCTAATAGACTTATCTTTTCCTTTTGTTTTGTCAATTCAGCTTCCCACTTTTTCCCATAGTTCCACAAATTTTTTGCTCATCTTTGATAGCAAACTATCACTTTTTTCTAGTTCAATCAATTAAGACATAAACCTCCAGTTTCCTATTCCTGTTATGTCTCCAAAGAAAGCGGAAAAACCAGTATGATTGATAACTTCTGCAAAGAGTTAGAACAAAAATGACTTCCAGAAGAGAGAGACGATGAACACAATGCTACAAATCAACCAATGAGATCCACATTTCAACTGGCTTCTGAGAATGCACAGAAAAAGATAAACACGCACTATCTATCCAACAATTATGGGCAGCACGGATATTCTTACCACCATACCAGAATTCAACAAAGCAGGTGTTGATCATGGTTGGTAATAGAGGCAACACGTTCACCTGACACAAAACCATTAAGAAAAAGGAAATGAAAACAAAATCATTCAGAAAAGAAAGTGAAAACAAAACCATCAACTTTATAGAGCTAAAAAGATCAATGAGAACTTCTTGAACATTCACATCTTACTTCAATGTAACCTAACAAAAGATTTTAGACCCATTTAGTCTGTCACCAAGTTCTAATACTTACCACACACAGAAGCAACAAAATTTCACAAAGAAAGTCAATATTTACACTATAAGCTACTGATTTTCATGACATAAAAAATTCAGCACAATAGAAACAAGGAAATCTGGTAAGAAATCAATGAACAACTGCCAATGAACACTTAGGAAAAACAAACAAAAAGCAGAGCTAGAGCTCCCAATTCAATTTACAAAATGAACCAATGATACATCTTATTCAATTCTGGAATACTAGCAAATGCCAAAGAAGAACAAGCAAACAACCTAAGAAACAAGATAAAGCTGAATCCACCATGAAATCAAAGCAAAATTTTTTCACTTGTAAACCCAGAAATTGTTTTCAACATCAAAAACCAGCAAGGGGAAAAAGAACTAGCCACAAGATCGGCTGGGCTCGTTGAAACAATCAACAGGAGGAATATCAATTCGAGAAGAAAACCCAGAAAGCGATTGCTTAGACGGCACACATTCACCACAAACTCCCTTCCCTAAAACACGCTGGGTCATTATCATTCACTACAAGCAACATTTATTTATTTTTTCTTTCTTTCTAATGACAGCTTAAAACCACCTTTAAAATCTACAGGATAGCTTCACCATCGCAAAACCCAGAAAGATTTAAGCAAAACCCAGAACAGAATCACAGTTGATCATAGGAAAATTGTCACAAATTTGTAAGATTCTATTCTACAACTTCATACTTACCAGAAAAAGCAATTTACCCACCTCACAGGGACGCACCATCGGCGATGGAGCTAGTGACCAGAGAAGCAGGTGGATTAATCATCGCAATGATCTGCCATGAAAAAATTGGTACCTATTTTCTGATTATATTAAAAAAAAAATTATCTGGGCAACTCTTAAAAAGCCCAAAAAGAAAATATAGCTTTTGTTTAAAAAGAAGGTGATAGATATATTGATAATGTGAAAAAGTTTTCGTTTTTTTTCTTCTCCTCTACTCTGAGTTGGTCAGGAGAAGATGATGATGATGATGAAGAAGAAGAAGAAGAAGGCAGATGAGGAGGAGGCGTTTTGTTGGTGCTAGGGAAGAGATTAAGAGTGGCAGAAGCAATATGTCTAATGTCTATGTCTATACGTATATGTGTATGTTATGTCGCCATTCTCTCTCTCTATATAAACAAATCCCATCATCATCACCCAACTCTGAAAATTTCTCTCTTTCACGTTTTTTCTCCTTGGAAATTTCTTAGGTTGGCTGTAATTTTTTTTTTCAAGAATTAATCTCCTATGGTCTTATTATATATATATATATATATTTACAATCCATATTCATGATTTTTTTTTTCACTCTCTAATTATTTATTTTTTAATTACAAACTATAACATTTACGTAATTTATTTTAAAATAAATGTTTTCTTAGTTATTATAATAGTAGTATAAAAGTTAAATTTATTAATTAATTTCATTCCAAATCCTCTGATTGAATTCAATTTATAATTACTAATTAAAAAATAATAATTTTTTTTATTTGCAATTTGAATATGGATCCATCAATTGTGGGTTCTTTTTTCTTTTTGAATTATTTTCTTCATTTTTACCCTAATTTTTTAATATAACACAATTTCACTTTTTAATTAAAAAAAAAAACTAGTCTTATAATAATTAAAGCAAGCATATACTATATTATTTTTATTCTAAAAAATAAATATATACTATATGGTTTAATTTAACAGGATTAAAGTTCATGATTTTGATTTTCAAAGTCCAATAATGCAAATGGTTGGAACGCACAGAAGACCTATAAATCTGTGACTAGCATAATTAGATTTTGACACCTCCACCTAATTGTATATCTACGGCCTAACATTTTTATGGTTCCTTTTTATTTTTTACAATGAAATATTTAATTGTTAAATGGCGGACTTATAAATAAAAAAATATTAAATTATAACTCAAATTTAAGTTTTGATCTAATCAAAAAGTGAGTACAAATCTTTAATTTATTATAATTTAAAATTTATATTAATAAATTATAATGATTAAGTTAAAATCTATCATTATTAATAATTATGTATAATAGATAAAAAGATACGTACGTTATCTTAATTTAAATAATTATGAGGGATTAAAAAATAAAAACATATTTTTTAATTAAAAAACCATATTTTTTAATCAAAAAATTATAATTTTAAAATAAAATGTTAAATTAAATAAGGGAAGTCGAATCAACTTGAATGTTTCTCTTTCAAAAAAAAAAAAGAAAAAAACACCAACTTGATTATAATAATTGTAAAAAATAAAAATAAAAAGAGACACGTACAAGTCTAAACAGTGTCACTGAGTGACACGTGGCAGGAGATAAAGGCGAAACTGTAAGGTCCATGATACGCGGCGAAGCACAGGAGACATGTAAATGTGGACCCCAATTACCCAAACCCAATCCTCATCCACTTTTTTTTTTATTTATGTTTTCCTCTCCTTTTCAAGAAATAAGTTCTCCTGGTTGATGGAATTCTTTAGATCATTCTCAGATATCTAGAATGGACACGTGTATGGCCCTCATTAGTGGGCCTAGCCCACTTGTCTAGACCTGTTAACATGCAAGTAGACATGCAATCGAAGCCCGGCCATAAAGAATCATTAATTTTTATTTTATAAGTAAACACTAATTTTCTATTACCGTTTAATAAATTACCAATTTTCTCCAACCATTTATTGAAATGAACAAGCATTTAAAAATATAATAAATTTGTTAAAATTTAATTAAATTAAATTATTATAATTTTATTAATACTTATTATATTAATTTTAATTAAAAAAATTAAATATTATAAAATATTTTTTTACCTATAAATATAATAAATTCATTAAAATTTAACTTAAATTTAATTATTATAATTTTATCTGATATATTAATAAATTAAAATTTTAATTTTATTAAATAAGATATTATAAATTGATAATTATTAAATTATAGTATATTTAAAAAATAACAAATTTTATATTTTTTGTAAAATTTAAATTCATAATTTTTAAATAAAATATAAAAATTATAATTAGTAGACCTTTTATTAATATATAATGTAGTGCTAATTAAATGATAAAATTTTTACATTTTAGCATTTAATGATTAATATTAAAAGTAAATTTATCTGTAAATAAAGCCGTATATTATATCCAACATCTATATCCTATACATACATCTATGTATATATGTATAAACTAAAAATATATGTATTGTGTAAGCTCAATCACAAAATAGTAACAAAAGAATCAACCATGGCGTTCTTGACTCAGAGTTATAAAAAAAGGGTGGTTAAAAAAAAAGGGTGGTCATGCCTGTATGTGCATAACCTTTAAAAAATAAATTTATAATTTAAATGTAGATGCGAATAATAACGTTAGGGTTTATATTTTTTACACAGTCAATTGAATTGCTCAATAAAGTATGAGAATGTCTATTCTATATGGTTTATAAAAAATAAACGGTAATTTAAAAAAAAATGAATAAATAAGTATCTTAGGGCAGCATTTACTATCACTTAAAAAGAGTTCAGGATGTGAACTACTCACAACCATCTTACTGATCTAGATCTAGATCTTTGTCTAATTTGTAGCGCTCGGGGAAATTGAAGAAATTGAAAAAAAAAAAAAAAAAAAAAACGTGTGTGGCGTCAGCAGACCCAGTCAGCAGGCCTGGCCAACCAGGAACTGCCATGTGGCAAAACCACGTCGACTGGGACGGGCCACGTTGGTGATCCGTGTGCGCGCGATCGGACGGCCCAGATCAATCGCGCGCACGGACGGCCCAGATTTAATTAAAATGGACGGCTGAGATCAAAAGGCAAAAGGGTATAAATAAGACCCCCACACCAGACCCTAAACCCTAGCCGCCTGCCCTCGCCGGAGAAGACGAACCAGAAGCTGGCCGCCGCCACCCGCCGCCGCACTGGAGGGATTTCCTACCGCCGATCGAGGTAAATTTCATACCCCTGACTCGTTTTTCCACGCTGATTTCTCCAGTGGCCAAATCGGAGCCAAAATCTCGGCCAAACGGCCGGAAAACATGGCCGAAAGCTAGCGGCGCCGCCGCGCCCCTTCTCGATTTTTGCCTCCGATGAGGCCCTTCCCGGCCTCCGTGATCACCATTCTTTTCTCTACAGGTTGATCGGAGCCGAATCACCAAAACACGAACTTCACCGGAGAGCCGCCGCACCCGAGAGCACCGCCGCCGGTAAGCTTCGGTTTTCCGTAAATTTTCGGCCCCCCGAGGGTCGTAGGGTTGTTTTATCGCAGGAACCAATGCGAGTGTGGCCGAATTCGGCCGAAAACGGCCAACCCGAGGCAAACCGCCGCCGCAAGCGGTGGCGCCGTCGCCGGAGCACGGCGGAGCCGCCGTGTCGGAGTTGCGATATTGGCCGAAAGGGGCCCTGGGCCTAATTTGGGATTTTTTGGAACACGTGCAGGTACGAGTAGTGCGTTTCAGTTCCCCGAGAAAAATTCAGGGAAAATTAGGGACAGTCTGTAGGCACACTGTGAAGCTGTGTTCGGACCCCGAAACGTGTAAGAACCCCTCACCCTATTTCCTATCACGGTTTTAAAGTTCAATAAATGATAAAACGGTATTTCATGAATCAACGAATGTGTGAAATTGCTTAAGGTCGCTAATGGAGCCCGAGTCTAGTGTGTTTGTCGGTTAACTGTTATTTGGCCTGTTTTACAGTTTTAAATGCAGCATGAGGTTCGATGTTTTCATTTTATAGTTTCGTGTGCATATTTTACTATTTTATTGATTATGGATTGAATGACCGGGATATTGATGCTGTATGTTGTATGTTTGGCATAAATTATCGTTTTGCTTGTTTGTATGTGATTGATAATGCTGACTGAGGGAAAAGGAGAATGAAAGATTATGTAAATGGAAATTGTATAATGTGTTCAGCCTGACTAGATATCCTGGGAGATGGTGGACGGACCGGGTCCGTAGGGAACCCTACCGGGATTGTGGTCTCCCATACCGGACGGGGTATGGAGATCTTATGTGTTTTGGCGCCCATACCGGACGAGGTATGGGGACGGCCCGTTTCACCCTCATACCGGACGGGGTAATAAGGTCTATGGTTTGGCGCCCATACCGGACGGGGTATGGGGACGGCCCTGGAATGGATTTCAAGTGTTAAGGATTAACGGGTAGCGGGACCCCTATGGATCCCCATGGATACTAGTGGGCTGGTGAATTAAGAAAATATGTTGTGTAACGATGGAATTACAAAAAGTTTGATAGGTATTATGTTATACAGTTCATATATATGTTTTCATGATGATGATGATGTTATTGCTTTCGTATATTGTTCTATGAATTTCACCGAGGTAAGTGAATGTTAAAGGTTTTATTATTAATAAAAGGATTTGTTGTAAATTATGCTCCATTGGTCTTTTTGTGTTTTCTACCCACCTTTACCTCCGTGATGGTGAGATATCGTGATGTCTTTACTGGGGTAGTGTAGCTCATTCCTTATTTAATCATTTCAGATCAAGAGGACATCGTTCCCGAGCCGGTTCCGCAGGAGGACGACGAAGGGGACGCCTAAAGACTCCATAGTCACATTCGTAGTTTTTACTTTCAAGTTTCTCATTTAGGTAGTTTAATCTTTTATATTTTGTGAGCACGTTTTTGGTTTTAGTGTAAGGAATGTTATTCAAATTTTGACTTCGCTTCCGTATTTGATATTTATAATATAAATTCCATTATGAAATTCCGGGGCTGCTACAGTTGGTATCAGAGCCGCATTTCCTCGGACCCATCCCTTACACAATAGTGCCTTAGAGAAATACTCACCGATATATTGTTACTCAATCATTCCTTGTGAACGCAGGTACACGGGAATGAGGAGAGGAAGGCCCCCACTAAACCGAGCGGCCCTAGATAATTCACTTCGGGAGGATTTAGATAGACTATTCGAGATGGTAGAGGCTCTCGCAGCTGCCCAGCGAAGGCAAGAGGAGAGAATGGAGTTACCGGGACCTCCTCCGCTGGCGCAGGTTGAGCTCCCGCTATAGCAGGCTGATCCCGAGCCACCCTGGCAGGAGCCTGTTCCTCCACGGTACCACCCGGCACCACAGCCGCGGTACGATCCGGTACCACAGCCACAGTACCAACAGGTGCCGCCACAGCACATTCCAGTGCCCCCACCACATCAGCAGACGCCACCACAGGGTCCCCCAGTTCACCCTCAGTCGGCCCCAGTCCCTCTACCTCGGGACCCCACTCCCTCCTTGATCGACCCCGGCTTCATAGAGAGGTACAGGAGACTGAACCCTTCTACTTTTTCAGGGGGATTCTCTTTTGAAGAGGCCCAATACTGGCTGGCAGAGACTGAGAGAGCTTTTGAGACCTTGGGAGTAGTTCCTGAGCAGAGGGCTGCCATTGCCTCCTACATGCTGGTAGGGGAAGCAGTACGCTGGTGGGAGCTCAAGCGGGCCACCCTGCCTGTACTAGTTACTTGGGAGCAGTTCCTAGCGGCCTTCCATGCGGAGTATCTCCCTAAACACATCCAACATTTAAAGGAAATGGAATTTGCTCAATTGGTCTAGGGAAATATGACAGTGTCGGAGTATGCCCGCAAGTTCCTGGAGCTGGGCCGACATGCCCCGGAGACATTGTTGGATGAGGGCCGAAAGGCCAGGAAATTCCAGTGGGGTCTCCGCCCGGTGATCAGACAGCACTTATTGGTGATGGAGCTCGAGACATATTCGGCAGTCCTGGCAAAGGCGCAGATCATAGAAAGGAGCTTCGACACCCGCCCTCAGCTAGCGGGAAGTTCCCGACCCTCAGCCCCGCTCCGCAGGCCAGCGCCTACCATGCCTGTCCAACCCAGTAAGAGGCCCAGACCTGCCGTCCAGGCCCCTCCTCAGGCTATGGGGGCAGCACGTGGGAAGATCTGCCAGTACTGCGGCAGGGATCATGGGGACCGACCCTGCTACCGCCTTAACAACACCTGTCGCATATGCGGCAGTGCCCAGCACTATGCGAGGGAGTGCCCTAGGAACCAGAATCAAGGGAGGCCTCCAATCCAGGGCAGAGTTTACAACCTTACCCAGAAGGATGCCGACGCAGACCCGGACGTGGTACACGGTATGCATACTATCTCTGGCCACATTGCTCATGTTTTGTTTGATACTGGTGCATCACATTCTTTTATTTCACATGTTCTTGCTTCCAAAATTTGTGTATCACCTGACATACTTGATTCATTATTGCTTGTATCTACCGCTGGGGGGGAGACATTGCTAGGAGAGGTTGTCTACAGGGCATGTGCCGTGGAGATAGCAGATAGGAAATTAAGGGTAGACCTGATAGGGTTAGACACAGGGGATTTTAATGTAATCCTAGGAATGGATTGACTAGCGGCGTATCACGCCACCATAGACTGCTTTAACAAAAAGATTGTATTTAATCCTCCCAACGAGGAACCATTTACAAGTTAATAAAATTATTCGGTACTGATTTCCCCTAATGGCAAATTCTTTTCTTCTTAATTTCCAGTGCCTTAATATTGTATTTTCTCTAACTAGGTAAACCCAAGAAAGAAGTTTGTATCCAAGAGATTCCATTAGTCCGAGCTTTTCAGACGTATTTCCGGATGAACTGCCCGGTCTACCAGGGGACAGAGAGGTCGAGTTCACCATAGACTTACAGCCAGGAATCCAGCCCATCTCGGTAGCTCCTTACCGAATGAGCCGCATCGAGATGGAAGAGCTAAGGAAACAAATCACTGAGCTACAAAACAGTGGCTTCATTAGACACAGCATTTCCCCATGGGGTGCCGAGGTTACTTTTGCAAAGAAAGGGGATGGAACGTTGAGACTGTGCATTGATTATAGAAGGATAAACAAGGTAACAATTAAGAACAAGTACCCTCTTCCCCGGATTGATGACCTTTTCGATCAGTTGCAGGGTGCACAGGTCTTTTCCAAAATAGATCTATGATCAGGTTACCATCAGGTAAAAGTAAGAGCCGAAGACATCCTCAAGACGGCATTCCGAACCAGGTACGGACACTATGAGTTCCTAGTTATGAGTTTGGGCTAACCAACGCCCCGGCCATCTTTATGGATCTAATGAACAGAATCTTCAGAGAATTCTTGGATCAATTTATCATCGTGTTCATCGATGATATCTTAGTCTACTCAAAAAGTAGGGAAGAACATGCTCATCATCTTGCCCAAGTCTTGCAGGTACTCAGGGAAAAGAAGTTGTATGCGAAGTTGAGCAAGTGTGGATTTTGGCTCGAACAAACCGCCTTCCTAGGACATGTTATATCGAAGGAAGGGGTGTCGGTGAACCCCGAAAAGGTTGAAGCGGTACTTGGTTGGGAAAGGCTGACAACAGTTAAGGAAATTCGCAGTTTCCTAGGGATGGCAGGTTATTACCGCCGGTTTGTCGAAGGGTTCTCTAGTCTAGCAGCTCCTCTGACCCGACTCACAAAGAAGAATGCAAGGTTTGAATGGAATGAGAACTGCGAGAGGAGTTTTTCAGAGTTAAAGAAGTGACTGACTACTGCACCAGTGCTGGCTCTACCGAGTGGATCAGGAGGGTACACAGTTTATAGTGATGTCTCCTATCTGGGCCTGGGTTGTGTCCTAATGCAGCATGGAAAGGTTATAGCATATGGGTCTAGACAGCTAAAGAATCATGAGAAGAACTATCCTACCCATGACTTGGAGCTTGCCGCAATCATACACGCCTTGAAAACCTGGCGCCATTATTTGTATGGAGAGACCTTTCAGATCTACACCGATCATAAGAGTTTGAAGCATATCTTCACTCAGAAGGATCTCAACATGCGTCAGAGAAGGTGGATGGAACTCCTCAAGGACTATGATTGTGACATCCTATACCATCCAGGTAAGGACAACGTGGTGGCCGATGCCCTCAGCAGGAAAAGTGCAGGCACCCTAGCCCATCTGATGGTTTCAGAATGTAGGTCCATTGGGGCTACACAGCAGGTTCGCCTGCGAGACCTGAAGAGAGTCACATGTTTGGGCCACCTAGCAATCCAACCCGAGTTAATCCAAAGAATAAAGGAAGCCCAGTCAGTCGACCCCGCCCTAGTAACCCGCAAGAAGAATGCAGAACAGGGAGTGAGCTCAGAATTTCAGATCTCTGCCGACGGATTGATTCGTTTCAAGGACAGAGTGTGTGTCCCATACGACAGTGAGTTAAGAAGAGACATCATGACAGAGTCCCATAGTTCAAGGTTCGCTATGCATCCAGGAAGTACGAAAATGTACCAAACTATGCGACCTCGGTTCTGGTGGAATGGGATGAAGAGAGATATAGCCGACTTTGTATCTAAGTGCTTGGTATGTCAGCAGGTCAAAGCAGAACATCAATTCCCGGGCAGGTTACTTCAGCCTTTATCGATTCCAGAGTGGAAGTGGGAACATATCACCATGGACTTCGTATTGGGACTACCCAAGGCACGATCGGGACATGATGCTATATGGGTAATTGTTGACCGACTCACTAAGTCTTCCCACTTCCTGGCCATCAGAATGACTGATCCTTTGGACAAGTTGGCAAGAATGTATATCCGGGAGGTAGTCAGACTGCATGGAGTTCCAGTAACAGTGGTATCCGACAGGGATCCCAGATTCACTTCTCGGTTTTGGAATAGTTTCCAGCAAGCTATGGGAATAAAGCTGTTTCTTAGTACTGCTTTCCACCCCCAAACCGATGGACAATCAGAGAGGACAATTCATACGCTGGAGGATATGCTCCGAGCTTGTGTCCTTGACTCCGGGGGCCATTGGGACGACCACCTACCCCTGATAGAGTTTGCTTACAACAACCGTTACCAAGCAAGCATCGGCATGGCCCCATACGAGGCGCTATACGGGCGTCCGTGCAGGTCACCGATCTGTTGGGAAGAAGTGGGCGATAGAAGATTGTTTGGCCCAGATTTGGTAGAAGAAACCACGTCCAAGATAGTTAAGATCAAGAAGAACATCCAGACAGCTCAGAGTAGGCAGAAGAGTTATGCTGATACCCGGAGGAGAGACCTGACCTTTGAGAAAGGCGACCGGGTGTTTCTTAAAGTCACCCCCTTCAAGGGGATTAGTAGGTTCGGCAGGAGGGGAAAATTAAACCCCAGATATATTGGACCCTTTGAAATCTTAGACAAGATTGGTACCACTGCCTACAGACTTGCACTGCCTCCTGAGCTCTCCCGGGTTCATAATGTGTTTCACGTATCTATGCTACGTAAGTACAATCCGGACCCTTCTCATGTATTGGCTCATGAACCGCTTCCACTCCAAGAGGACTTGTCTTATGAAGAAGTACCGGTCGGTATCACGGACCGAGAGAGCAGAATACTCTGCAACCGGAAAATATCATTTGTAAAAGTCGTGTGGCAGAACCCCACGCCCAGGGAGGCCACCTGGGAACTGGAATCAGAATTTAGGGCCCAATATCCCCATTTGTTCGATCAAGAGCAACGAGGCAAATTTGGGGACCAAATTTCTTTAACGGGGGGAGAGTTGTAGCGCCCGGGGAAATTGAAGAAATTGAAGAAAAAAAAAACAACGTGCGTGCCACGTCAGCAGCCACGTCAGCAGACCCAGTCAGCAGGCTTGGCCAACCAGGACCTGCCACGTGGCAAAACCACGTCGACCGGGGACGGGCCACGTTGGCGATCCGCGTGCGCGCGATCGGACGGCCCAGATCAATCGCGCGCACGGACGGCCCAGATTTAATTAAAATGGACGGCTGAGATCAAAAGGCAAAAGGGTATAAATAAGACCCCCACACCAGACCCCAAACCCTAGCCGCCTGCCCTCGCCGGAAAAGACGAACCAGAAGCCGGCCGCCGCCACCCGCCGCCGCACTGGAGGGATTTCCGACCGCCGATCGAGGTAAATTTCATACCCCCGACTTGTTTTTCCATGCTGATTTCACTAGTGGCCAAATCAGAGCCAAAATCTCGGCCAAACGGCCGGAAAACACGGCCGAAAGCCAGCGGCGCCGCCGCGGCCCTTCTCGGTTTTTGCCTCCGATGAGGCCCTTCCCGGCCTCCGTTTAATGCAATTTTTATATCACCGTGATCACCATTCTTTTCTCTACAGGTTGATCGGAGCCGAATCACCAAAACACGAACTTCACCGGAGAGCTGCCGCACCCGAGAGCACCGCCGCCGGTAAGCTTCGGTTTTCCGTAAATTTTTGGCCCCCCGAGGGCCGTAGGGTTGTTTTATCGCAGGAACCAATGCGAGTGTGGCCGAATTCGGCCAAAAACGGCCAACCCGAGGCAAACTGCCACCGCAAGCGGTGGCGCCGTCGCCGGAGCACGGCGGAGCCGCCGTGCCGGAGTTGCGATATTGGCCGAAAGGGGCCCTGGGCCTAATTTGGGATTTTTTGGAACACGTGCAGGTACCAGTAGTGCGTTTCAGTTCCCCGAGAAAAATTCAGGGAAAATTAGGGACAGCCTGTAGGCGCACTGTGAAGCCGTGTTCGGACCCCGAAACGTGTAAGAACCCCTCACCCTATTTCCTATCATGGTTTTAAAGTTCAATAAATGATAAAACGGTATTTCATGAATCAACGAATGTGTGAAATTGCTTAAGGTTGCTAATGGAGCCCGAGTCTAGTGTGTTTGTCGGTTAACTGTTATTTGGCCTGTTTTACAGTTTTAAATGCAGCATGAGGTTCGATGTTTTCATTTTATAGTTTCGTGTGCATATTTTACTGTTTTATTGATTATGGATTGAATGACCAGGATATTGATGCTGTATGTTGTATGTTTGGCATAAATTATCGTTTTGCTTGTTTGTATGTGATTGATAATGCTGACTGAGAGAAAAGGAGAATGAAAGATTATGTAAATGGAAATTGTATAATGTGTTCAGCCTGACTAGATATCCTGGGAGATGGTGGACGGACCGGGTCTGTAGGGAACCCTACCGGGATTGTGGTCTCCCATACCGGACGGGGTATGGAGATCTTATGTGTTTTGGCGCCCATACCGGACGGGGTATGGGGACGGCCCGTTTCACCCTCATACCGGACGGGGTAATGAGGTCTATGGTTTGGCGCCCATACCAGACGAGGTATGGGGACGGCCCTGGAATGGATTTCAAGTGTTAAGGATTAACGGGTAGCGGGACCCCTATGGATCCCCATGGATACTAGTGGGTTGGTGAATTAGGAAAATATGTTGTGTAACGATGGAATTACGAAAAGTTTGATAGGTATTATGTTATAAAGTTCATATATATGTTTTCATGATGATGATGATGTTATTGCTTTCGTATATTGTTCTATGAATTTCACCGAGGTAAGTGAATGTTAAAGGTTTTATTATTAATAAAAGGATTTGTTGTAAATTATGCTCCATTGGTCTTTTTGTATTTTCTACCCACCTTTACCTCCGTGACGGTGAGATATCGTGATGTCTTTACTGGGCTAGTGTAGCTCATTCCTTATTTAATCATTTCAGATCAAGAGGACATCGTTCCCGAGCCGGTTCCGCAGGAAGACGACGAAGGGGACGCCTAAAGACTCCATAGTCACATTCGTAGTTTTTACTTTCAAGTTTCTCATTTAGGTAGTTTAATCTTTTATATTTTGTGAGCACGTTTTTGGTTTTAGTGTAAGGGATGTTATTCAAATTTTGACTTCGCTTCCGCATTTGATATTTATAATATAAATTCCATTATGAAATTCTGGGGCTGCTACATAATTGATCTTAAATAATCCGATAATGGGCATCAAATACACCATCGCCTCGATACCCCGTCCAGTATGAGGGTGAACCATATTTCGCAAAAAATTTTCGGTATGAGACTTCTTAGCCCCGTTCGATTGAGATAAAGTCCATAGTAGAGTTTCTTATGTACCGGGTCTGTCTACTTTTTCTCAGGATGCATAGTAAACTTTTATTTATTTAAAAATTTATCATCCAAATAACCACTAAAGCATACTAACATCTCATTTTATGTTTACATATTAATTCAAATGATACTTAAACAAACGATGTAGTTTAGTATAGCCAAATAACCAATAACCAAAATACTGAATAAATAATGCAGGAAGAACAAAATAACCAAATAATCGAGAATACCATAAAACCATCAATTCAATTACGCACAGTATAATAGTAAGCAAATAAAAACATTACAGAAAAATAATCAGGGAATCAGAACAAATATGAACTAACTAGTATTGTCTCCACTAGTGCACTACTTGTAATATTTTTAAGATTTTTTTAATTTTTCGCAAAACACAATTATCGATTATTGATATTTAATTTATGGTAACCGAGAATATGGTGAGGGATCCTTTTCTAGATCAGTATTTCAAAACACCGTGCTATCTCCTAACAGATCCTGAACTTCCTAAATGTTCTTGTGAGAATCTAAAATACTCGTCACACAATTAAAAATATCTCAAAAATTCTAAATCGGTATCGAAAACCCTTCACAGCCAATTTTAAGGTTCCGACACGACGTCACCGTCGACTCCGCTGCTCATGGCGGCGGTTCGCCTCAGCCTGGCTAATTTTGGCTGGTTTTACACGTATCACTGCAAAAAAATATGTTATAAGGTCTCGGTTGACCAGAAAATCACAAAAAAAATGAACCTACTAGCAGGAGAGTCTCTGGGTGCGGCGGCTCCATCAGTTTTCCTTCGTGACTAGGGTTTTTTCTTCTGCTAACTTGCACAGAAAAGGACGGTGAATACAATGGTCGAAAAATTTTGTGAAACAGGAAATGAGAAGAGGCTCATCGGAGGAGTTTTAGGATTTTGGCTGCGGTAGCTCCGCCGAAATTTACCCTCGATTTCTGGCTCACCTGTCGTCCCTTTTGCTCCGATATAATTATGGAGAGACTCAAAATTGAATTTTGAGCAGGTAGGGCAAAATTTTACCTTTTTTGGCAGTCAATGGTGGCTCCAGTTCGACGACGACCAATGGTCGGTCTCCTTCTCCAGCGGCTGGTCCTTCTCCGGTGAGGATAGGACAGCTAGGATTAGAGTTCTCCTGTGATACAATATTTATATACTCATCCCATGTCAATCTAAACCGTCCATTCGCGTCGATGTGAAGCGATGAGAGTCGTCCGATCGTTGCCTGTTTATGCTGATTGCATAGACAAATCTGAACCATTCATCGCGATTAATCTCGTTCGTCTGATTGCGCCTAAGAAGCAAATGCATCTGAAAAATTCATGCGCCCAGGATTCAATCTGGGTCGTCAGATTGTTGGGCATGCGAATTACCTATATGACCCCCCGCATGCCACCGACATCAATGTGTTTTGCTACACAGTGTGCTCTGATTCATTAGAACTGTTGATTGGATCGTTACACGTGACTAAATTTTCTCTTTTTGTATTTTGATATTCTGTTTCTAATTTTTCTTTAAAAAATATCTATGGAATTAAAATTTTTACCTATTTTTTTTTAAATTATTTTTAATTATGTCTCTATCATAATTTTTTTAAATAATTTAATAAAATTAAATTAAATTAATATTTTTAATTATTTTTAAAAAATGTGAAAATTGATTCTATATCAAATTTCGAATCCGAATAGATACGGAAAAAGCAGCAAAATCCAGGCACGTGTTACTTTGCTCTTGCTCCTCCATCACTATGGTCCACATGAATTCTGTACATATACGTACATGTTTTTATTATCAAAAATTTATATACAATTCTTCTTGAGCGGTGAATAAAATTTATTACCATAATAGCAATACGATAATATAACTATAATAGCTATATTTAAATATTATAAATTTAAATTTTATTCAAAATATAAATTTTACTACTTTAAAATTATATATTAAATAATAATTATTAATTTATAATATTCAGTTTAATAAAATTAATAATTTAATTCGTTAATATATATTAATAAAATTATAATAATCAAACTAAACTAAATTCTAAATAAAATATTATATTTTTAAACTAAAAAAACATTTTATTATAGTATTAGTTAATATAGGTACAACAGCTTAAAAACCTAATTTAATATAAATTTAATTAAATATAAACTAAAAGTCAATAATAATTTGTCATTTTAAGATAAATTTAATTAAAATCTCAAATATTTAAATTAAAATTACTCCTTAATTCAGGTGTTATATATATATATATCCTATCTACTTTTGAATCTTAGACTACCTTAAATTAAAAAATAAATATTACCAACACAAATGAATAAAATATAAGAACATGTGAACTAGATCTCTGAAAATGAGAAGTAGATTCCAAATGTACAATTAGATTTGGCTAATTATCCTGGGAAACTTTCATTCAAAAAAGAAAAGGTTATACCCAGAAAACTTAGAAGTAACCAATCATATATATATATATATATAGTATATATACATGGGAAGACACAAAAAGCTCACGTGAATAAAGTGTTAACAATATACATGCCTATTCCAGAATCATAGAAAAAATAACCACAATGCTTTTTACCATTACCCAACATTTTGTTTAACAGAGATAGCACTGATATTTGCTACTGGAAAGCTTTCTTGTTCCTGCAAATGATGAAGGTTAACAGTCTTGAGACTTTACACAAGATCCCAGTAAACATTATATGTAAATATACATAATTATGTATGTATTTATGCATTTCAAACTTGCATAGAATGTTGATTCATGTGGATTTTCTCAAAAGTTCAATAACATCTTCTACTTCTTTTGGGGTTAACTAGTGTAGGCTTCATAAATCCCAAGCACAAACTATAGAAATCCGGTGAAGGGAAGACTCTCTGCCTCTGCATAACAGAGGTGAGGGCCAGAATATTAGTTACTTAATAATAACCTTTAGAAGTTAAAAGATTCATTTTGTATAACGGTAACCGTACATTTAGCATACTGCATCTATTAATAGCTTAATGAAAATCTCATTGATCAACTCAGATTTTTGTCTACCTATTATTAAAACTGGATACAATGCCAGCATTTGTCAATTAGATAAATTTAAATACAAGTCATAATGAATGATGAGAGTATGTACTTGATTTGCCAGCTAAAAGGGTCTGGCAGCCGCTTCTATCATCTTCTTCACTCTTGTAAGCTTCTCTATCGCCTCGAGGACCTGTGAATTTATGATATAAAAAGTTACGAAAAATATCCACTTGTAACTGTGTGTCTGTGTGTATATATAAATTCAGCTTTGGTTATTAAGAAGTTCAAATGGCAAAATCTCGTTCCTCACCTCCATGGCCATATCTTCAGTGGTTACAGCATCCAAGTCGTCGTGACCCAATTGACAAGCAATATCTGCTATGAACAAGAAGCTCTTAGAACTAATCAGGAAGTATGGTTGCTAACATGAAACGAGCAAGCAAAATAATAGGGGTAGTAATACTTCGGAGGGAAATAGTTGCATCGGCTATTGAATATCCATCTCTTAATTTTTCATATCGAGCTGCTAGCTGAGCAAATGCCTGCTCACAAATTGCAAAACTTGCAGTTATTTACGTGATAACCACCATTTCTTGAAGCAAGAGAGAGGTGGAAAGTTTATATGATTTAAATTGTGAAGGAGAAGAATTTGGCCGTTTATAGAACTAAAATACAGATGAATGACAAAAACCTCTGAATGAGATCCTCTTGCTACTATTTCGAGGGGTACATCAATCCATATGGAGATTCCATGTCTTAGAAGTGCACTGTACGTTTTTAACAACAAAAAAAAGGATGAAATACATGCGAAACAATCCATTCAGGAAACACCATAATCAATATCCATACAGATTAGTTGAACTCTGAACTGCACCATCTCCAGCACAAACCACCAGCCGACCCATTGATGATAGTTGCTTCAATACTTCAGTCTATGGCAGAATGAAAATTCAAATGTAAGTTATCCCATCATTTTGTTGTTTTCGATTTGCCAAAGGTTCTTTTTTAAGATTATGATGGTCCAATGTAAGGCTAATCAGCAATTCAAGGTCCAAGAGACAAGCTTAAGCAACTGAATCTAAACAATTTACAAAATCCCATTGCTACCCATTTGCTTCCCAAATCAACAAAAGATAAAAGTCACCTCAGACTCCCGAAATCCCTTCTCATCGGTCTCTCGATAAGCTTTGGCATCAGATTCACCACCAGCAGCTTCCTCAACCAAACTATCACTGGACATAGAAGAAACCAAATTACAAATCTGATAAGTTGATACTGAGCTGTAGAATCTTCTGTTGATTTTTAGGTAACAGTAGCACATGCTTACCAATCAAAATAGTAATATCTTAACACATCTGCTAGAACCTTTCCCAAACTGCTTTTCAGGGGGTTGTTCATCCCTTCACCAGAGAGGGGCAGGGGGAATTAACTCACATGTCCAACAAATAAATGCCAGTAATTAAGGATAAACAAAGTTTGCATTTGAAAATGCATTTCTTAAATAATTCAATTCCTATTTCTTACCCACAAGAAATATGGAAGTTCCTTTCAGGTCGGGAGCTATATCCATTGCCTTCTTCTGAATGAAAACTGAACAGTTAAAACAAGCACTTCAAACAACAAGAAACTCCCTGGCTGAATATGTAAGACACTTCTCATTCTATGGTCATCATTGATGATTATGGAACTTACAAATGCATTAGATAGCATCATTTTGGTCTTTAAAAGCACCCAAGAATGAATAGAAAAAGCCTGGTTTTAACTACTCAAAAACAACAACTTTCTGAGCTTGAATCAGAAGCTAAAGTGATCTCACCTTCACTGCAAGTGAGGGATCTGCCACAGCAACATTTCTCCCTGAATCTTTAATGGGTCTCAGAATAAAATTCGCAACAAAACAAGGAACAAGTCAATCGTGGTATTGAGAAATATAATCTTGAACAATCATAAATAGTGCATCTTAGAACTGTCAAATAAACCACAAGAAATTGGAGAACAAACACGGATGTCATCACATCAAACAGACGTCAGTAACGCAATCTGTGAATATGAAAGAAGGTAGTTTCTGATCACGCAACCGTGATTTTTTTCTTTTTTTGATAGAATTAAGCAACCATAGTTAATTGCAAACTGGCACATAATTGAACAGGAAGAAAATATGTTGCTAAAGCACTAAAAACAGAATGTACCATTTGGCAGGCCTATCTAAATGAATTGATTTCATTAAAGCAAAACTGAAACTATCACCAGGAACATCTCATTACACGTGAGGAAAATTTTAAGTTGAGAAAATGAACATAACTCAGGGAAACAATAAACACCAGACTCGCTGTTTAAACCGGGAGCTCTAGCTCTAATACAAGTGAAATAATTAAACTAACTCAAGATTATCCAAAATTTAATATGAGAAGTAATACGATTCCATCTATTATTTTATATTATTTTCTTAACAGTTCCATTCAATTTTACTTTCCCACAACACAACATGTTATGTTGGAAAGCAAGCTCACAGTAGCCATTACAGTGTAAACAACGTACTACCATTTTCTCTGCTCACAGAGTATAATAATAGAACTGTAAAACAAAAATAATTTTCAAATTTCCATACAACTTCTTTTCTGAAACAACAAGATACTCAAATTTTGAACGAAAGACATTTCAATCAAGTTATTATATCTTCCAAATTCTAAGTAACGAATTTCTGCAGAGTAACCAAAATATCATTAAAAAAATTCTCTCTGTTCATGGTTCTGAAAGGAAGACTGGTTTAACTCACCGGAAAATTGAGTCTCGTCGGCGAGAGAGCGAACAGTGGGAATGGATTTCCGAGACGAGAGGCGAAATCGAGAACCCTTGAGTTTATTAGTAGAAGCAAGCAATCGGGGTTTAAGCGAGGAAAGGGAAAGATGAGAATGAAGCAATGGAATGTGAAAACGGAGGAGTTCAGTAGCGGTAGTGGTGGTTAACTCCATGGATGGATTTCCTCCTAGTCGTCCTCTCTCCCTCTCGCGTTGCTTCAGCCCCGCCTTGGTTTGAGCTTCTTCTGCCTGTGTCTGGCCTATCCCGCGTATTATCCCATATCCTCATCGCATTCTAGATTTTCTTTTAATAGAAAGTTTGAAATAGTTTTATGCACTGATTTTTTTAGTTTATAATTAAGTGTTACATAATATTCTTTTAATATATAAAATTTCTTGATTTAAATTTTTTTCAAACTATAGGATAAGAAATTAAATTGCCAATTTGTATAAATATTTCTAATTTAACAATCTAAATTGTCAAGATTAACATAATGTTCTCCTTAATTTAGTTTGAAAATTTTATTAATTAATTATAATTATTTTTAATTTTTTTAAATATTTAAATGTATTCAAATTTTTAATTAAAAAATAAAAATGAAATCAAACACTTAAAATAAAAAAATATATATATTAATAACTAAATTAGAATAAGTATTAACTTTTGAAACTAATTTAATAATTTATTTTTATTTCAAATATAAAATAATAAACATTACCTATACAATTGGTAATTTTTATTTCCCAAGACAATCAATTGTATATAATTTTCTAGTGTATCTTCATTCAGGTTTGATTAGTCAAAATCTTTAATCATAGATATTACTTTACAAAATTTTCTTTCAGAAGCATTTGGCAGTTAATCAAATTTAGACATTGGCTTCTGGGCAAAACCTCCTTCTTGAGGGGGTGAGAAGACTAGAGGCAGCTAAAAGATAAACAAAATTCCTCATTTGAAATGTACATGATGTTCTTCACTGATACAATTTTTTTCTCTGTAGTTCTTAAATTTAGAATCAGGTAATAAAACCATGAACAATGATTTCACATGAGAAACTAAAGAATACACAAAAAAAAAAAAAGAAAGAAAAACATCATCGTCATTATCATATTTACCAAATCTTTACCCGACACTCAGAAAACCAACCACATCTAAAATATTCTGTCGGGCCAAAAAGACAACATTCGCAGAATGTGAAATATCTGACTCGCTCCCACCTGCATTCGATGAAAATGCAGACAACAGATTAAATTTTAAGGTTTTGTTTTGACAAAGAACTAATATCTAAGCAGATATTTAACAAGAATATAAGAGGTGTGTATGGCAAATAAAAAAGGAAAAATTCTGCCATAGGATATCAACATCTTGGTGTAAAGTATCTCATATGGCTCCAACAGGAAAATATTATCATGTTGTGCAGAAAGTTAAAAAGCAAAAAAAAAAAAAAAATCATTATTAAAACAGGAGATAAAAAGATTGTGCTTGGTATAAAAGACCAATTTTTCGTTTTCATTTTACACATACTCAAGTAAATCCAAGATTACATTTGCATGAAAATATGTTTTACTTTTTATTATATTATACACACACACATTCAGACTCACATAATATATATGCATGAATGCAAATGAGATATGAAGTAAAGAAAGTAATCTTACCCACATTAAGATTATCAATATTTTTTGGTCAAAGCTCAAAGAGCAATTATATTATTCTGTTGTGTTTGCAAAAAGCAAAAGTATTCAATACTAAGATGAGCTGCACAAAAACATTAAACAAATTTCATTTTTTCAAATTCATACATATATATATGTGACAGACAAATAAATATACACGTCCACATAAATACATATGTATAAATGCACGTACATATGTATATGTTGATATTATACATATATGTGCAATTATGGACTATGATAAAGAGTAAATATAATTTTCAGAAAATACTTATAACTACCTCATATGATATTCAAAATCATGTTTTTTGTACCAAAAAGAGCTTTCATCTCTTTTCTCAACAATGAAAAAATAACACAAGAGCAATGTCCAACATTTTGCAGGATCTTAAAATATAAAGCAGTAGATCCTATAACATGTTATCAGATATGCATTATTTGTCAATAGGTTAGTTTCATAAGAACTAAAAAGATAACAAAAATGCTTGAGATGTTTAAATCATGCAGCTGCACTAACCATGAAATGCTGAAAAGAGGATAAAAATGGCAACTAGAAACAAGAGCAATGGACAGGAGTCCTACTCACCTATTAGTAACCATAATGAGCAGTCACTAAGAAAAATTCTGTACTTGCTTGACGTTTGCAAGGGAGATAGGGGTTAATGGAGGAGAAGCAACTTCTTCAGCCTTGTCTGGTGCTCGAGGAGACTCCAAAAACTTAGAAAGATGTGACGCCATAGCTCTTTGATTACTAGAGGGTATGGAGAAACTCCTGGGAACAATTAATGGAGGAACTGGAAGAGGAGATGCCACACTTGATGACACTGGTGCAATTTTATTTGTTGCATAATGATCTTGATTTCTTGATACCAACGGAGCAGAGTGACCAAGCAAACCAGGAGATTTTGCAGGCTTGGCAGCAGCAACACCTGGGGGCCTTGGAAGTTCATGAAGTTCACTTATTCTTGGGGAAGAAACAAGTGGAGGTGAAGCACCTGGGGATACTTTTGGAGATGATGAAGGATGAGGAAGTGGAAGACAAGAAAGTGTACCAGAAACTAATTGGGAAATTTCAGCGGAGGTACTGGGACCGGTTGCTGGCGAAACAGGGTTTGTTGATGAAGACTTACTCATTAATGGGCCAGAAAAAGCATGTCTTTTTATTTTTTTGCTATCGGATGCATTAGACATATCAAAATGTTGATTAGAAAATCCATCGGCCGAAGGCAGGGGTAACTGGGTGGAGGCATTGTTACCAGTGCTTTCTTTGATTAATGACTTTGCCTTCAAGGTGGCCATTTCTGACAACTGATTATCACCAGAATCTTTTTCAGACTTCTTCTGTTCTAATGGAGAAGAATGCCACAAATTGTGTGTTCGTCCAATACAATTTGTAGGCCTTGCATGTGTGGTTGGACTGACTGCTTTAAGAGAAACTGAGCCTTTGGAATCAACAGGCATAGGCAGCACGTATGTGTTAGTGTTCCGAACTGGAGATGGATGCATTTGCCTACTTTTCTCTGCTTGATGGAACTTCCTTTCAGCAAATAATGGGGCTGAATAGCTGCCTACTCTATGCTCTCGAATTGAGACCTGGGGTTCTTCAGTTTTATCTAGGTCTACCTACAGGCAGAAACATTGCGATATAAACCAGAAGAGCCATATTGACTACATCTAATTACCTCAAATATAGAACCTTTCAAGTCAATTAATAAACAGGCAAATGGTGTAACAAAATCACTAAGCTGAAAGTTCAAAAGTCACACCAGTAAATTTCGACATACAAGCATATATACAATCAATCAGCTTCTAACTTGAGATCCAGAAGAAAGTGGTGTTATACCTCTTCATTTTCTATCGTTGATGTGTTGTGAAATGAAATGACCGCTTCATCTACCTGGAGTTTTAAGCAAAATGAAAAGATAATGAACAAGTAACAATCTAAATGAAAAACAGAATATTCTTCCTATAAATGAGGTTTGATGGTTTACAATACCTGTAGAGACAAATTTAAAAACAATAATTACTTGAAAGAAACACTGGAAATCTTTCTTGAAACTTATTCACAAAACTTTGCATTACCATTTAGACACAAGCTAGGTAGAAACGAACTCACAAACGGACAATTATAAAATACATTTTTTTAAGATAGACCTTCTTTATTTCAAGTTTCAATAATAAAATATCATATAAGAGAGCATCCTAGAGAGCTACAGTAGAATCGCCAAGTGCAAACTAAGCCATAGCAGCTTTTCCTTCACAAAGCAAACTTCCAATAATGGTAAATCCTCACCTCCATTGAGTCTCTTGACACTGAAACCACATCAATCCCTTCCTTATTTACTCTATAATCGAAACTCAGTTCCCTATCTTCATTCGTATCATAGCCATTCACCCCATCGTCCTCACCATCTTCCCCATCATCTTCAAGTCCAGCAAACTGATAGTCAATATGTTGCTGTTCTGTTACCATTCTAACATGTGGCTCAACTGCCTCAAGTGATTTGAGTCCCTTACGAAAGAAATTCAACTGCATTAAAAGAACAATCGGAACAAGTATCAACATCCAATAAAAAGGCATGAAAAAAAGGCCTCTACATTAGAAACTTTAGGATAGACAAGGAAGACCTGAGCTGCATGGTGACGTGCTGCTTGTGTAAGAAGACTTCGAGACTGTCCTTGCTTTAGAGATTTCAACCGAAAAACACAGAGTGTTGCCTCTTCATAATATTCACTTTGAGCTGTTTGCAACTGCTGCAGAGTGAAAGTCTCACCCTTCCCACCTTTTGACTTTCTTTTTTCTTTCTGTTGTGCCATCATGTATTCATATACATTTCTGAAGATCAATCACTGCATTCAGAAACTTACTTTCCGAAATTGAAGAAATGACAGGTATCTAGAGAAAAGAATGGACCTTTTTTCATCGCATTGTCGTTTCATATCCTGCACCAGCAAACAAGACGAAATGCCAGTAAGCATGATTCTTGCATCATATTCTACCAAAGGATAACATATGACACATTTTTTTTAAATAAAATAAAGTATGGCACATGTAAAAAACAGAAATACTGAAAGCTTCCCTCTGTAAAAGTTATTTTTATATAAACAAATAGACCCCACAAAGGCAAGAGTGCTAAAAAAATGGAGCACACAAGAAGAAAGGAACAGAGAAAAAATTCTTTAGATAACACAAAAAAATCCACATAAACAGACCTCAACAGTCCTCAGCTCGTTAAGAAGTGACTCTGATGGCTTTGTAATCGTCAGGACTACATGAGAGCGCTTATATTTGAAATTAAAAAAAAAGTTAATAACAAGCTGAAAATCAAGGCACTACCAGAGTTATAATGGAAACTGACAGTAAATTAAATAAACAATAACCACTTACATAGCGATCTACAAGTTTTTGAAGCTCAAACTGAACTTTCCCCAGCATCAACAACACTCTACCTGCAAATAAATGCAGCTGAGTTAAGCGGATTGCTCTAACCAAAAACAACTTTTTGAACCCGTAGGCTACAATCATTTACGCATAAGCTCATGTTACAACTGATTAGTTCGAAAAAGGGGGAGACTTATACTCTTATTCCTATGTCCATATTTTCGGTCATTTCTAAAGAAAGAAACAAAAGAGTTTTTGAGTGCATTTTCTCTCCTTCTGCTAAAACTAGAAATACTTGACTTCATTCCCCGCGTATTTTATCAACACAGCATTCTATCATTTACGGGAAGGATCCTGCAACCTGATTGATTTTTTTACTTCTGATATTTTCTAAGCATACTAGGTATCCAGTTGATGCTTCTTAATGATACTTCTTTCTTCCAAAAAAGTTCCTGCAATGCAACTAGCAAGCCTACACTATTGACAGTTACTACAAAGAAAGCAACTGCTTGAGGAGGAAGAACAAATGAAAATTTTAATAGACTTACCACTTTCTTCATCATCATTTAAGGCTGTTTTCTCCAGCAGACAGGAACCCATTTCCCGCAGTGACTCTGAGAACTCTGAAAATACAGATGGAGTTGAGCGGTAGATCTCCAAATTAATTTTAGGGGAAAGAGATAATAACCTTTTTTCATGTTTTCATTCAACTAGCCATATGTATATTCAACTTGAAACATTAAAAATTAAGAATTTAGTAACCAAACTGCAGTATGCAATCAGCAGACTCTAACAGTAACTATCACTAATTCTCTCAAAAAAAGAAAAAAAGAAAAACCATCCCTGAACATCAATGAAACACATAAATGATCCTGCCACATTCTAAACTCTTTTGCCTAACGAAGATCAATAGCATCATTAGGCACAGATCTTAAGTGCAGACAATGTCATCAGTGGGACCATCCATAAACCTAGTCATACAAAAGAAGCAACAGATACAACAAATCTAACAGATGTTTATCTTACGCCGTTTATATAACCCTTGTGTAGTAATTACTTCAAGTATTACCTATTTTTCGGAATAGGAAACAGTATTCAAAATGCTTTTGGTACTGAAAAGGAAAAATATGAAAATAAAACTAAATCCAGAAGTTGACATGTAATAACAATATTAGGAAAATAAACACTTACCATAAGCACTGTTTGCTGCTGCTGCAGCTGCAGAAAGTAAGCTGTCGTAGCAATCTCTCATGTCTTGCATGTCCTGTATAAGAGCATTCAATTTTGGAAGTCCTTCAAGAATACAATTCATATATATAATAAAAATAATGTGTCCCACTGCCATATGTAGGAAACTGATTTCTAGGCATTAACTACTTTCCATTAGGTCAAATCTAAGACAAGAGAGAAAAGATATTTGTGATGCCCATACATTTCCTTTTTCCTTCTGTAGAAGCTAAGAGGAACAATTTCCTGTGTCTATAAAACACAGGTCTCCAACAGCAAAGAACTGGTTACATGGAACACCTTTTCCAGTTTTTCACTCTCAGAAAATAGTCTTCCAATTCCATGAAGGAAAGAAAACACAGATGTGAACTATTTTGAGAGCATAGGAATAAGGGAAAATATTTTCTTGAACTGACAGCAACCTTTAAGTTCTCCAGTCAGCAAAATTACGAGGAAAACAAAGTGGACTGAACTTAGATTACTAGGAATTAAAAGAAGAAACAACAAGAAAATTGTGAGCTTTTACAACTTCCAAATCCGAAACTAATGCATTCAGTTTAAAATGCAACTAGACAATTAATTCTTCCCCTCTAAGATAACCTGAAACTAACATCTCAACATCATTGATGCATTTCCATAGACATACATTTAAAGCATTTCAATTCTTCCAAAGAAGACCAATGTCCTAGCTTTTACGTCCATATACATTTTAACCATTTCAGTTCTTCCAAAAGAAGATAAAAGTCCTAGTTTGGACATCGATAAACTAATTCAACTTCCATTGAGAGTAGTATCTCCATGGTATCAATTTATATTTTTCCATTTCCATCAATCAGACAGTAAATTCTCTACAATGGCAGCACCAAAAAGATATGTCTGAATATCCATTGGCCTCACTCTTCCTAGTGTTGGAACAAAAATATCATAATAACAAAGTTGCACCGCCTATTTTAAATTATCTAACATTAAGAACAGGAAAGGAAAAGGAAAGAAAATTTCCTCACATCATTGGAGTGTATGACAAATAAAACAAAAATTTTCGCTGTTTCATTTCAATTACTGGATAGCGAGGTCTTGAAGGCAAAACTTCCATGAACAAGAACCTCCAATTATCACCAAGAAGTGTTCGGGCACTCCAAAAAACTTCCACTTCACAATTTATAATCATCTTATTCTCTTAAGAATTTTGCAAAACTGAGAACGATTTTATCAATTTTCAAAACCTTTAAAACCCTACTTAAATCTTACCTTTAAAAAAAAAAAAAAAAACTCTCACCATCCAGAAAATTTCAGATTGTTCAAAAGGAAGTTCCAACGACGAAATAATCAATTAATTAACTAACTAACCCTTGAATAAAAAAAACAAAGTACCTGAGCAGCTTGAGCCAGTTCATCCGCCTGAGCCGAAGGTGAAAGTTCTCTTTTGTCCTTGCCCTCGTTCTTGTTCAGTGAAAACCTTCGCAACTTGCCAAGCGAAGATTTCATTTCCCCCTTTCCTCCTCCCAAAACCCGAATTAAGAATAAAAGAAAAAGGAAATTACCAAACCTAAACCCTAATCAGACGCGAGAAACACAGAGAGGAAATAGAAAACCGAGGGTTGTCTGTTTGTTTGCTGGGAATCCGAATTCAGGGAAAATATAAGAAACTCTTTGGAATTCCAAATCTAAAAACTGAGAGAGAAGTTAAAGAGATTCGATTGAATCCTTCTTTAAGATAAATAATTTATATTTCAACGACATTCAATATTGAATATATGTATATGAAGATAATGAGAAAAAGCGCTGGTATTCTTGGTCAAAAAAACGACTCG
The DNA here is from genome assembly GCF_054855325.1 of Carica papaya. NCBI lineage: Eukaryota > Viridiplantae > Streptophyta > Magnoliopsida > Brassicales > Caricaceae > Carica > Carica papaya. The sequence continues at coordinate 4,884,966 of NC_142309.1, read as the reverse complement.
TTACAGATCAAGAGAGAGTAGGAGTAAGAAAAAAAAAAAAAAAAGGCAGAGAGAGAGAGAGAGAGACGATACGATTTTAAGAAAATAAAGAAATTATTCGATATAGCAAAAATCTTAAATTACAATTTTTATATAAATCTTTGTTCCAATTTAAGATAATCGTGTTTTGAATTATTTTTTATATAAATTTTTATTTAAAAAATAAATAGCTATATATTTAAATAAAATGTTAATATAAAAGTAAGCTAGTTTTTAAAATTAATATATATTATAAATACTTTATAATTTATATTACTGTATTTATTATTTAATCCAAATGAATATAAATATAATAGACAAATAAACTTATTACATTAAAAAATAAAGATTAAATTTTATCACATTAGTCTTCAAAATTTTATATTTATTACATATTTAATTATTGATATTTTTATTACTATCTCAGTGTTTTATTTGTTGAGTTCTGTTTTTTTATTTTTAAATAAAAAAATATATATAATTAGATTATATTTAAATATTTTAAAATTAATTTTAATTAATTAGTTAATTATTTTAAAAATATCAAAATATATTTTAATTATTTTAGTTTTTTTTATTATAAAAAGAAAACTCAGCGACTAATACAAAGAAAAAATGTTAAAGGACTTTTTATATTAAATTGTAATAAATGTTTTATCTTTAAAAAATTAATTTAATAATTTACTCAAAAATAAAAATTAAAATTAAAAAATATTTAAGTAAATACGAGAGAGAGAGAGAGAGAGGATACTGCTAACGTCATTCGTCAAAGTGAAAAAGTGCTAACTTTTGTGGTGACACGTCTCTTTTAGGGGGCATTTTGGTAACTTCACACCAGAAACAGGTTCTTGGATTCCCAGGAGAATGATCGAACGGTCTTCCATTTGACACGTCATGTCACAGGGTTGTTGACCGTTGTGGCCCCCTCGTACATCACCGTAAATTTTAATTTTATTCAATAAAAATATTTAAAATTTTGTTGTTTAAAAACTTTTTGTAAATAAATAACTCGTGCAGGACAGAATTATCATAAATATTATAATTATATAAATTAATTATGATAAAAAATTATAATTATTTTATAATATAAAAAATATATAATTAAAATAGTAACCAATTTATTATGTTATGATATCTTTTTCTTTTTTCTATCTTATGAATATTCAGAAATTATAATCAGGTTATTTAGTAATTTGTTAAAAATACTTTACAATTATTTAAATATTCAAACTATAATATAATATTTAAATTAGTTATAACCATTTTATGAATTATTTAAAAATTATAATCGTGTTGTATAATATTTGAATTAGTCACGATTATTTTTTTATTATGGATATTCAAATTTTATAATAGGATTATTTACAAGCTTGCTAAACAAGTTTTACAATTACCCAATTGAAATTTAAGTGTATTGGAGTCTTCTGTTTTATTGACTTTCCCATTTGAGGAAGATAAGTGTGAGTGATTTAGTAAAGTTTTAAACGAAATATTAGTTAAAGAAAATTATAAATTAATATATCAAATATCAAGTTAGAAAAAATATGTATTTCTTTTTGAAAAATGGAATAAAAATATAATATATATATATATATATATATAACTTGAATTTGGAGTGGACGGTTGAGATTGACACGTAAGCAATGAACAGGTGGAATGACAGTTGTGCACGTAAAGTCAAAGTTTGCTGACGAGGGGGAAAGCAAATTCCAGAAATGTAAACCACCATCTTTGACCTTCCACGTCACCTCTTTAAATTATACGTTACACAACATTAATTAGTTATTAAATTTTTATAACATTAACAACTGATTAAATTTTTATTTGCAATATCAAAATTTAGTACAAACCCTCCAAATTTTTGATAAAATCTAATGTTTGTAACATATTGGGTGAATGGGATAATTAAACAAATAAAAATACATAACAAACACAAAATTAATTGAGAATGAAAAAGAAATAATTATAATATTTTAATAAATTAAACTTTTAAATTTTAAAATTTAAATATATAACAAAATTATTCAAATCTGTTATTAATATTCTAATAAATTTCAAGTCTAAATTTGAAAAATTCCCAACTGTCTAATGCATGTGAATTTAATTTTACATGGATCTATCAATGAACTTCCTTGTATTTAATTAGTCCAACAAGTGTGGTATTTTCCCACTAATGAGAAAAAGGTTCTTTTGGAGAAATTAACAATCCATTCACACATCAATATGCACATCATGTGTGTATATATGTATGTATATTAATTGTGTTGTTTACAAGCATGTTTTTTTCTTTTTCTTTTATGGGATGCACCCGACATATCAAAATGTGGATTAGAAAATCCATCTGTCGAAGGTAGGGATAACTCGTGGAGGCATTATTACTAGTGGTTTCTTTTATTAATGACTTTACCTTCAAGGTGTTCATCTCTAACAACTGATCATGCACGAATGCCACAAATGACATAACAAGGTCACTACAGCTAAAAGTTCAAAAGTTACAACAGTATATTTCAACATACAAGTATATTTACAAACGAATAGTTTCTTTCTTGAATACCTACTTCATCTATCTGGATTATCAAGCAAAATGAAAAGATAATGAACAACAAATAACACTCTAAATAAAAAAAACAAAATATTCTTTCCTCTTGAATAAGATTTAATAGTTTACATTACATTTAGACACAAACTTAAAAATAATATTTACTTCAAGAAAACACCACAAAATCTTTCTTGAATACTTTGCATTACCATTTGGACATACACTAGGTAGATATGCTCGCAAACAGATAATTATAAAAATATATTTTTTTAAGATAGACCTTGATTTCAAGTTTCAACAATAAACTATCATATGAGAGAAATCCTAGAGAAGTACAACAGGATCACCATAGCATGATCGGTAAAAAAGGAGTTAATAGATTGGGAGAGGCTTTATTAGAAGAATAGACCCTTTCACCTTATTTCTTTATCTATTTTTTGAATTATTTGAAAAGAGAGAAACAGTAGGGCCTCCGGTGAGAGGGAATAACAGAAAAATTAGAAACAGATGATTTGATTGTTTTAGTTTCATGGTTTTTGGACATGACCTTAACAAGATTGATGATTTTGGGTCATTTTAGATATGCTTTCAGCTATATAATTTTTTTGTAAAATAGGTGGCACCCCTTGGTGCGGTTTACTTAATATAATTCTTACACTTTTTATTCCAAAAAGAAATAGCAGCTTTTCCTTTACAAAACAAACCTACAGTACTGGTAAATCCTCACCTCCATTCGAGTTTCTTAACATTCAAACCACATTAATCGCTTCCTTATTTAGGCCATAGTCAGAAGTCAGTTCCCTATCTTCCTTCGTGTCATGGCCATTCTCACATTGTCCTCACCGTCTTCCCCGTGATCTTCGAGTCCAGCAAACTGGTAGTCAATATGTTGTTGTCCTGTTATCATTCTAAAATGTGGCTCAACTGCCTCAAGTGATTTGAATCCCTTACGAAAGAAATTCAACTACATTTGCAAAGAACCAGAATGAGTATCAACATCCAATACAAAGTCACAAAAGAGAGGCCTTTACATTAGAAAGTTTAGGATAGACAAGTCCTGAGCTGCATGGTGGCTTGCTGCTTGTGTAAGAAGACTTTGAGACTGTCCTTGCTTCAGAGATTTCAACCGAAAAACACAGTGTTGCCTCTTCATCATATTCACTTTGAGCTGTTTGCACTTGCTGGAAGTAACGGTCACCCTTCCAACGTTTTATCTTTCTTTTTTCTTTCTCTTGACCCATCATGTATTCATATACATTTCTGAAGATCAATCACTGCATTCAGAAACTTACTTTCTGAAATTGAAGAAATGACAGGTATCTAGAGAAAAGAATGGACCTTTTATAATCACATTGTTGTCTCATATCCTGCACCAGCAAACAACACAAAATGCCAGTGAGCATGATTCTTGAATCATACTCTACCTAAGGATAACATATGGCAGATGTAAAAAACAGAAATACTGGAAGCTCCTCTCTGTAAAAGTTATTTTTATAAACACAAATGGACCCTACAAAAGCAGGAGTGCTTAAAAATGGAGCACATGAGAAGAAAGGAATAGAGAAAAAATTCTTTAGATAGCACAAAAAAATCCACAGAAACAGACCTCAACAGTCCTCAGCTTGTTAAGAAGTGACTCTGATGGATTCATAATCGTCAAGACTACATGAGAGTGCTTATATTTTATTTTTAAAAAGAAAAAAAGTTAATAACAAGCTGAAAATCAAGGCATTACAAGAGTTATAACAAAAAAGTAAATTAAATAAACAATAACCACTTACATACTGATCTACAAGTTTTTGAAGCTCAAACTGAACATTCCCCAGCATCAACAACACTCTACCTGCAAATAAATGCAGCTAAGTTCAGCAGAGGGCTCTAATCAAAAACAACTTTCTGAATGCTTAGTCTGTAATCATTTAGTCTTAATCTCACGATACAACTTATTGGTTTGAAAACGGAGAGACTTATTGTAGCGCCCGGGAAATTGAAGAAGGGAAAAAAAAAAGGCCACGTCAGCAGCCACATCAGCAGACCCAGTCAGTTGTCCCGGCCAACCGGGACCTGCCACGTGGCAAGACCACGTCGATCCAGGACGGGCCACGTTGGCGATCCGCGTATCGGACGGCCCAGATCAAGCGTGCGATCGGACGGCCCAGATTAAATCAAAATGGACGGCTGAGATCAAAAGGCAAATGGGTATAAATAGAACCCCCACACCAGACCACAAAACCCTAGCCGCCTGCCCTCGCCGGAGTAGACGAACCAGAAGCCGGCCGCCGCCACCCGCCACCGCACCGGGGAGATTTCCGACCGCCGATCGAGGTAAATTTCATACCCTCGACTCGTTTTTCCACGCTGATTTCCTCTGTGGCCAAATCGGAGCCAAAATCCCGGCCAAACGGCCGGAAAACACGGCCAAAACCCAGCGGCGCCGCCGCGCCCCTCCTCGATTTTTGCCTCCGATGAGGCCCTTCCCGGCCTCCGTTTAATGCAATTTTTATATCACTGTGATCACCATTCTTTTCTCTACAGGTTGATCGGAGCCGAATCACCAAAACACGAACTTCACCGGAGAGCCGCCGCACCCGAGTGCACCGCCGCCGGTAAGCTTCGGTTTTTCGTAATTATTTGGCCCCCCGAGGGCCCTAGGGTTGTTTAATCGCAAGGATCGATGCAAGTGTGGCCGAATTCGGTCAGAAACGGCCGAAAACAGCCAAACTGAGGCGAATCGCCGCCGTGCCGGAATTGCGATATTGGCCAAAAAAGGGCCCTGGGCCTAATTTGGAATTTTTTGGAACACGTGCAGGTACCAGTAGTGCGTTTCAGTTCCCTGAGAAAAATTCAGGAAAAATTAGGGACAGCCTGTAGGCGCACTGTGAAGCCGTGTTCGGACCCCGAAACGAGTAAGGACCCCTCACCCTATTTCCTATCACGGTATTAAAGTTCAATAAATGATAAAACGGTATTTCATGAATCAACAAATGTGTGAAATTGCTTAAGGTCGCTAATGGAGCCCGAGTATAGTGTGGTTGTCGGTTAACTGTTATTTGCCATGTTTTACAGTTTTAAAAGCAGTATGAGGTTTGATGTTTTCATTTTATAGTTTCGTGTGCATATTTTACTATTTTACCGATTATGGATTGAATGACTGGGATATTGATGCTGTATGTTGTCTGTTTGGCATAAATTACTGTTTTGCTTGTTTATATGTGGATTGATGATGCTGACTGAGGGAAAAGAGAATGATAGATTATGTAAATGGGTAATTGTATAATGTGGTCAGCCTGACTAGATATCCTGGGAGATGGTGGACGGACCGGGTCCGTAGGGAACCCTACCGGGATTGTGGTCTCCCATACCGGACGGGGTATAGAGATCTTATGTGTTTTGGCACCCATACCGGACGGGGTATGGGGACGGCCCGTTTCACCTTCATACCAGACGGGGTAATGAGGTTTATAGCTTTGGCGCCCATATCGGACGGGGTATGGGGACGGCCCTGGAATATGATTTCAAGTGTTAAGGGTTAACGGGTAGCGGGACCTCTATGGATCCCCATGGATACTAGTGGGCTGGTAAAAGAGGAAAAATATGTTGTGTAACGATTGAATTACAAAAGGCTTGATAAGTATTATGTTATACAGTTTATATATGATTTCATGATGATGATAATGTTATTGCTTTCGTACACTGTTTTATCAATTCCACCGAGGTAGGTGGATGGTGAAAGATTTATTATTGATAAAAGAATTTGTTGTAAATTATGCTCCATTGGTCTTTTTGTGTTTTCTACCCACCTTTACCTCCGTGACGGTGAGATATCGTGATGTCTTTACTGGGCTAGTGTAGCTCATTCCTTATTTAATCATTTCAGATCAGGAAAACATTGTTCCCGAGCCGGTTCTGCAGGAGGACAACGAAGGGGACACCTAAAGACTCCATAGTCATATTCGTAGCTTTTACTTTCAAGTTTCTCCTTTAGGTAGTTGATCTTTTATATTTTGTAAGCACGTTTTTGGTTTTAGTGTAAGGGATGTTAATCTAATTTTTGACTTCGCTTCCGCATTTGATATTTTTAATATATATTTTATTTTAAAATTCCGGGGCCGTTACACTTATACTCTTATTCCTATGTCCGTATTTTTGGTCATTTCTAAAGAAATGAATAAAAGAGTTTTTGAGTGCAGTGTCTCTCCTTCTGCTAGACTAGGAATACTTGATCTTATTTCCTAACTATTTTATCAACAGGGCATCCTATCATTCACAGCAGGGATATTTGAACCTGAATTATCTTTTTTACTTCTGATGTTTTCTAACATACTAAGTACACAATTGATGCTTTTGAATGATACTTGTTTTGTAGAGGTCCGGAACTTAAAGAGAAATAAATTTATAAATTAAATGCGAAAGCGATTAATAGAATTAGGATTCACATTTCTTACACAATAATTTTGAATGCTCAATAGGCTTACGAGAATGTCCCTTATAAAAAGCAAACGAAAATTAAAGAAATAAAATGAAAAGCGAATATCTAATTATCCTAAGACAACTTTTACTAGCATTTGAAGGGAGTCTAGATAATGAACTACTTACAACTTTCTTATTGATCGGAATCTGAATTTTGATATTGTTAATCTGAAATAATTAATGAAATGGTGAGTTACACAACTACAGTAAGAATATCACACTAATCAAATATACAAAAAACTGAAAATTGATAAAAAAAATAATAAAAACAACTAATTGAGTATTTGCTATATTTAAATACAATTGAAACTTGAAAATATTTGTTTAATACTTACCATAACGAGTTTTCCAAAAACAACCTATGAACACTCATCTCCATATCATTTTTTATTTTCACACATAAGAGAACGAAAAATAATAACTTTCCTTTCTTACATGTTTACTAGTACCCCTGGGGGTCCATAGAGGTGTCCCCCTTACTCGTGAACCCAATATTCAATTTTACAATTGACAGACTGTCCCCATACCCCGTCCGGTAATAGGTGTCAAACATTCCATCACCTCGATGCTCCGTCCGGTATGAAGGTGAACTATATCTCTCAAACCTTTCCGATAAGGGACTTCTAAGCCTCGTCCGACTGAGATAATGTCCACGGTAGGGTTTTTTATATAACGGACCCGTCTGCCCTGTCCCTAGGTAACCAACAAGTCTTTCACATACAGATTTTCATCAACAAACAACTAACAAACTCATACCAAGATCTCATATCACATTTATATATAAATTAAAGTACATTCATACTGACGGTATATAATCAAAATAACTAGATACGTTGATAACACTATTGAACTATAAATTAAGAACATGTATTATACGAAAATCAAGTAAGTAAGATAGTACAGGAAAATAAATAGAAAATCAGGACAATTATGAACTAACTGATTCCAACTCGATTAAACTTATAATTATTTTTAGGATTTTTTAATTTTTCATAAAAATATAAAATTATACATCGTTAAGTCTCAATTTACCGTAAGGAAGAATAAAGTGAGGAATTTTTACCTAGATTGGTGTTTCAAGACATCAAATTATTTACTACGCCTCCTAACGGGTACCGGGTTTCTAAAATTTTTTCTATGAAATTCAAAACACTCATCACATACCTAAAAATATCCAAAAGAATCCAAAATCAGTATCAAAAACTCATTCCGGCCAATTTTGGGGTTCTGGAACGGCACCACCGTCATGCTCCAGCGCCGATTCCGCCGCTCATGGCGGCGATTCGCCTCGACCTGGTCTGTTTTGGCTGATTTTGGCCATATCTCTGCAAAAAAAATACGTTAAAGGTCTCAGTTGACCGAAAAATTACAAAAAACCGAACCTACTAGCAAGGGGGACCTTTGTATACAGTGGCTTCACCGGTCCTCCTTCACAGTTGAGGTTCTTTCTTCGGCTACCCTGCATAAAAAAGAATAGTGAACATAATGATCAAAAAATCACGTGAAATGGGAATCAAAAAGGGGCTCATCAGAGAAATTTTGGAGTTTTGGCTGCGGCGGCTCCCCCGGACTTTACCTGCAGTTTCTGACTCATTTGCTGTCTTTCTTGCTTCAATTTGGCCACAAGAGTACTCGGAATCGAATTCCGAGCGGGTAAGGAGAATTTTTACATTTTTTGGTAGTCAATGGTGGCTCCGTGCGGCGACGATCAATGGTTGGTGATCGGCCTCCTTCTCTAATGTCTGGTTCTTCTTCTCCAGTGGGGCCTGATGGCTAGGGTTAAAGTTCCTGTGTAATGCAAAATATTTATAATCATCCTGCATTGATCTTGGCCGTCCATCGCAATCGATCTTGTCCGTCTGATCGCGTGTAAAAAGAAAATGAATCTAAATCGTTTATCGCGATTGATCTCTACCATCTGATCATGCATAAGGAGAAAACAAATCTAGGTCGTCCACGCGCGAGGGATCGATACTGGGTCGTCTGATCGTGGGGTATGCGGATCGCGAACGTGGCCTCTCACGTGGCACCGATGTCAGCGCGCCTTGTCACGCGATGCGCTCTGGTTCGTTGAGACTGCTGAATAGATGATCCTACATGGCTGAACTTTCTCTATTACTACTTTGACCCTCTATTTTTAATTTTTTTTTTCAAAAATATCTACAGAACTCAAATTTTCACAATTTTTTTCAAAATTATTTTCAATCTCATCTCTAATTTATTTTTTTTTAAATTTTACTTAAATAAAAATAAAATAAATAAATTAATTATTTTAAATTAATAATTAAAGAATAAAAAATTTATCTCAGATCATTTTTCAGGCCCAGATTATACATGTTTCTCCCTATTTAAAAACAATCCTGCATCACAACTAGATAGCCTACACTATTGATGGTTATTACAAAGAAAGCAACTGCTTAAGGAGGAAGAACAAATGAAAATTTTAAGACTTACCACTTTCTTCATCATCGTGTAAGGCTACCTTCTCCAGCAGACAGGAACCCATCGCCCGCAGTGACTCTGAGAACTTTGAAAGCATAGATGGAGCTGAGTGGTATATCTCCATATTAATTTTAAGGGAAAAGATATAATAACCTTTTTTCATGTATTTCATTCAAATTAGATATGCTTATTGATATATAAATTTTATAAATATGATTGGTGTCCCCTTGTCACCGATACTCAGTACACTTATTACACTTTTATTTTAAAAGAAAAAAGTATTTCATTCAAATTGCCACATTTATATTCAACTTGAAACATTAAAATTAAAGATTTAGTAACCAAACTGTAATCTACAGTCGGCGGCCCATAACCTCCGTAACTATATAGATAAATCTCTCCAAAAAAAAAAAACCATCCCTAAACGTCAACAAAACACATAAATGATCCTGCCACATTCTAAACTCTTTTGCCTAATGGAGGTCAATAACATCATTAGGCAGAGATCTTAAGTGCAGACAACGTCACTAGTGGCGTCATCCATAAACCTAGTCATACAAAAGAAGCAATAGATGTGACAAATCTAATAGATATTTATCTTACGCGGTTTATATAATCCTTATGATAGTAACTACTTCAAGTATTAACTATCTTTTAGGAATAGGAAACAATATTCAAAATATTTTTGGTATTGAAAAGGCTTAATGTGAATATAAAATTAAACCAAAAGTTAACATGTAATAATAATATTAGGAATGAAAACACTTACCATAAGCACTGTTTGTTGCTGCTGCTGCTGCAGAAAGTAAGCTGTCGTAGCAATCTCTCATGTCTTGCATGTCTTGTATAAGAGCATTCAAATTTTAGAAGTCCTTTAAGAATATAATTCATATATATATGGTAAAAACAACTTGTCTAATTGTTATATGTAGGAAACTGATTTCTAGGCATTAACTACTTTCCATTAGGCCAATTCTAAGACAAAAAGAAAAGATATATATGATTCCCATATATTTCTTTTTTCTTTTTGTAGAAGCTAAGAGGAACAATTTCCCACGTCAATGAAACACGAGTCTCCAAAGCAAAGAGTAGGTTACGTCAAACATGTAACAACTCTGAATATAAAAAGAAATAAAATCATAAATTGAATGCGAAAGCGAAATAATAGAGTTAGGGTTTACATTTCTTACACAATAATTTAAAATACCAAATAGGGTTACGTAAATATTCCTTCTAAAAGAACAAGCAAAAATCAAAGAAATAAACGAAAAGTAAACAACTGAGCATTTTAAGACGACTTTCACTAGCTTTTGAAGGAGTCCGGGTGGTGAACTATTCACAACTCCTTTGTTGATCGGGATCTGAATCTTGGTTCTCTTGATCTAAAATATTTAATGAGGGGTGAGCTACACTAACCCAGTAAGAATATCACACTACTCATCGATACAGAAACTGAAGATTGGTAAAAATCATAAAAACAACCAATAGAGCTTTTGATTTAAATAAATTTATTTATTATAAGTAAAATCATTTATTACATACTTACAATTGCAAGATTTCTAAAACTGACCTATAGAGACAATAACTCAATAACATCATAATCTTATATTCAAGTAAGTAAAAATAACAACATTCTCTTTTTATTTGCCTACTAATATCCATGGGGGTTCATAGGAATGTCCCCCTATGTGTGAACCAATATCCAACCTTGTCAACTAACTTATCGTCCCTATACCCCATCCGGTATGGGCACTAAAAATATCATCCATCAATACTTCGTCTGGTATAAAGGTGAAACGGGTCGTTCCCATATCCCGTCCGATATGAACGCCAAAAATACCAATCCTCAATACCTCGTCTGGTATAAGGGTGAAATGGGTCGTTCCCATACCACGTTTAGTATGAGCGCCAAAAATATCAATTCTCGATACCCCGTCCGGTATTAGTCAACGTTCACAGTAGTGCGTTTTAGTTCCTCGGAAAAAATTCAGGGAAAATTAGGGACAGCCTGTAGGCGCACTGTGAAGCCGTGTTCGGACCCCGAAACGAGTAAGGACCCCTCACCCTATTTCCTATCACGGTATTAAAGTTCAATAATGATAAAACGGTATTTCTTGAATCAACGAATGTGTGAAATTGCTTAAGATCGCTAATGGAGCCCGAGTCTAGTGTGTTTGTCGGTTAACTGTTATTTGGCATATTTTACAGTTTTAAATGCAGTATGAGGTCTGATGTTTTTATTTCATTGTTTCGCGTGCATATTTTACTGTTTTGTTGATTATGGGTTGAATGACTGAGAAACCGATGCTGTATGTTGTCTTGTTTGGCATAAATTATTATTTGCTTGTTTGTATGTAAATTGATGATGCTGACTGAGGAAAAGGAGAATGAAAGATTATGTAAATTGATAATTGTATAATGTGGTCAGCCTGACTAGATATCCTGGGAGATGGTGGACGGACCGGGTCCGTAGGGAACCCTACCGGGATTGTGGTCTCTCATACCGGACGGGGTATGGAGACCTTATGTGTTTTGGCGCCCATACCGGACAGGGTATGGGGACGGCCCTGGAATCTGATTTTAAGTGTTAAGGGTTAACGGGTAGCGGGACCCTTATGGATCCCCATGGATACTAGTGGGCTGGTAAATGAGAAAAATATGTTGTGTAATGATTGAATTACAAAAGGCGTGATAAGTATTATGTTATACAGTTTATATGATTTCATGATGATGATAATGTTATTGCTTTCGTATATTGTTTTATGAATTTCACCGAGGTAAGTGGATGGTAAAGGATTTATTATTGATAAAAGGATTTGTTGTAAATTATGCTTCATTGGTCTTTTTGTGTTTTCTACCCACCTTTACCTCCGTGACGGTGAGATATCGTGATGTCTTTACTGGGCTAGTGTAGCTCATTCCTTATTTAATTATTTCAGATCAGGAAGACATTGTTCCCGAGCCCGTTCCGCAGGAGGACGACGAAGGGGACGCCTAAAGACTCCATAGTCATATTCATAGCTTTTACTTTCGAGTTTCTTCTTTAGTTAGTTTGATCTTTTATATTTTGTGAGCACGTTTTTGGTTTTAGTGTAAGGGATGTTAATCGAAATTTTGACTTCGCTTCCGCATTTGATATTTTTAATACACATTTCATTTTAAATTTCCGGGGCCGTTACACTTATAATTCCCCATATCCATCAATCACACAGTAAATCCTCTGCAACGACAACACCAAAAGGATATGTCCGAATATCCATTGGCCTCACTCTTCCTAGTGTTGGGACAAAAGTATCATAGTAGCAAAGTTGCACAGCCTATTTGAAATTACCTAACATTAAAAACATGAAAGGAAAAGGAAAAAAAGGATTTCTTCACATCATCGCAGTTTATGATAAATAAAACAAAATTTTCGCTTCTTCAATTTAGTTACTGGATAGACGAGGGCTTGAACGCAAAACTTCCATGAACAAAAACCTCCAATTATCACCAAGATGCATTCGAGCACTCCAAAAACCTTCCACTTCACACTTCATAATTGTAACGCCCCGAGTTTAGCCTCAGCGGCATTACGACGACCTTGTTAGCATACGTAGCATAACATATATCATTTTGTAACCAATCAGTCATACCACATAGAAAAGGTTCAAATCAAATCATTCAAATTTCTAAAGTTACTTCATTGTATATTCATTAATTGTAGATTACAATTTCACAATTTCTCATTTCAACAGAAGCTGCTTTCTACTAACTATATGAGTATTCTGTTTCATTATCCATACTCCTTGTTCCATCTTCTCTATACGCTAAGATCGGAAGAACACAACTGTGGTCCAGTTTTCGGTGCTACATCATCTATAAATGATAGTTAATGATTATACACAAGCTCAATAAAGTAAATTCAAATAATAAATATAACATAAAAATTCAGTTGAATACCTGCTCTCCTAGGTCCCCACTTCTATTAGTCACGCCATCCCTCCTACCCACACTTTTCTCCTCTTACTCACCTACCCCTTGTTATAATTACAATATCTCATCGAAGAAAAATTGTCAACCATTCCCACGTCTTACCATGTGAAGTTACCATAATAAGCCACCCCAACATTTTCCCACATACCTGACGTACCTGTCCACTCGACCCTAACCCCGCCACACACCCACACTGTTACTCCCAGATCAAACCCCCAACCATCACCAATATCGGCGACTCTCTTTCTTTTTTGTTACTACTTGATCCCAACTGACTACCCACTCACACCGTTACCTATTCCTTCCATCACCAATATCGGTGACTCAACTCATCCCCACCTCCACCAAGTCTCAATCATAAACTGGCCACACACTCACACCGTTACCCTTCTGATAACCCTTTAACCGTCACCAACATCGGCGACTCCACTCCTCTCCCAGACCAACAACTATCAATAACCAATATCGGCGTATCCAACCATGACAATACTACAAGTATGGTTATATAATTTCCACAATCAGAGTCAATCATCACATATGCATGCATATTCAGTAAACACACGGAATAGTTCATACAGAAACATATTCAATAAATACATAAACCAGTTCATTTCACTGTCCACATGCATGTTCAACCAACAAAACTCCTACACATACTCATTACGGTTTTCTCACAATGCACACACACACTGTTAATGCACGTTTTCACCACGACCTCACTCACTGTTTTTATCCGTTTTTCATTTTTATCTCTCCCTCTCATCTCACCTGACAGTACCTCATCAGACCACTCCCTCTCACTTGTATCTCTTTCTCTCATCTTCCTCAAGTGTCCCTCTCAGGCCACTCCCTCTCACTAGTAACTCTCTCTCTCATCTTCCTCATCCCTCGCAAACCGCTTCCACTGTCACAATCTCGTTTACAAATCCCTTCACAGCCTAACCTCAACGGCCTCTAAGCTTCCCATCTTTTTGGCGACTGTCCGGTATGCCCTACACATTTATATATTTTTTTGCATAATTCCTACATCCTTCGGACTTCCTCTCCCGTTGATAATATTCTGATATATATATATATATACCGATACAGAGTTATACAATTATTTCCTTCGCAATTCCCATTCGTACCTCCTGCATAATACTCTCCCGCTTTCGCCTACCAGACTTCCCACTCCCTATTCACTTCCCGACCTACTCTCCTAGAAGAGTCATTTCTCTTTTATGGCTCCCTATCCTCTCTGTGATCCAATCCCTCTCATCTAACACACAAGTATGCATTTCCATGATTGAAATTTAACTACAATTTCCATTTCAATGTTTGAAATTCAAATTTACCATACCTCCTGTCTCCATCATCCTCAACACAGCCCCAACTCACTTAATCCTTAATCTTCTCCTCCTTTTCTGCCTTTCTCTCAAGTCCTCGGTCGACTGTCTCCTCTTCTCTCTTCTTGTCTCCTCCTTCTTCGGCTTTCTCTCAAATCCTCGATCGACTACCTCCTCTTCTCTTTTCTCTCACTCTTTTCTTTTTCCTTTTTTTTTTCATCCTAATTATTCCTACTCCTTTTAAATCATCCCAACCGTCCATTCCTATTCCTTAATCTGAACCATCCCTTCTCACTCTTCCCCTCTTCTATATATATATATAATTACTATTATTATTTATTTATTTATTTTTCCTATAATAATTCAGCTATTACAATAATAATCTTATTCTCTCCAGAATTTTGCAAAACTGAGAATGATTTTAATTTTCAAAACCTTTAAAACCCTACTTAAATCTTACCTAAAAGAAAAAAAAAAAGAAACTCTCACCATTCAGAAATTTTTAGATTGTTCAAAAGGAAGTTCCGGCGATGAAATTATCAAATAATTAACTAACCCTTAAAAAAACAAAAAAACAAAAAAACAAAGTACCTTAGCAGCTTGAGCGAGTTCATCCGCCAGAGCAGATGTAAGGACTAGAAAGAAAAGAAAAAAAAATAATAAAAAAATAATAAATAAATAAATAAATAAATTTCTAATAGGTAGGAAATGACGTCGTTTTAAAGAGGGAAAAAACGACATCGTTTTGAAAGAAAAAAAAACGACGTCGTTTTGGGTAGGCAAGCAGGGTATAAAGGGAGGTCAGGAAAGGGAGAAGGAAAGGAAAAAAAAAAGGAAAAAGAGAGAAAAGAGAGAAAAGGAGGGAAAGAGGGGAGCAGAGAATAAGAGGGAAGGAAAGTTCCAGAAGGAGAGAGGAGAAAGTCAGAGCGGAGGGGAGCGAGAAGGGAGAGGGAAAGAGGCCGTGGACGGATGACGCGACCGGCAGGAAGAAGGAAGATGGAAACGGGAGGTACGGTGAAAATTTGAGTTGTTTGGTGTGGTGTGTGTGTGGTGAGTTTCGTTTGTAGGTTGCGGCGTCGGCAATGGCGCGACGGAGTTGAGCGGTGAAGGTAGGCCGTAAAGCGTGGGGTTATTCCGCACGCTCACAGAGGAGACCGAGGGAGGAAATGGAAGTGTGGTGGTGTTGGAGGCGAGCGGGGAGCCGTGGGGAAGGATGGGGGTGGTGCGGGTAGAACAGAGTGAGGAAGATATGAGAGGACAAGCTAGGGAGCGCGAGGGGTAGAAAAACCCAAGAGGACGGAAAGAGGTGTGTGCGTGGGGTGTGCGTGGGTGGAGGCATGGAGGGAGTCGCTAATAAGAGGCGACGTATTTTCCCGAAGCACACGGTGGTGAGGGTGTGTGTGTGGAGTGAGGTGCAAGCTGAGAGGTTAACCGCCCTAGGTAGGCAACAGTGTAGAGGAGACGGGAGGAGGCAGAAGGATAGTGGGGTGGTAAGTAGGGGACGGTAGGAGAGGGAATGGGGGCTGGAAGGTACGGTAGAGGGGACTAGGAATCAGGATTTGAGGGGGTTCGGATGAGAGAAGAGGAGTAATATGAACAGTGTAGGAGTTAGTAAGTTAGAGAAAAGGGGGGGGGGGGGGGAATAGTGTAGAGTACTTGGGATTAGCATGGTGTAAGGGTAGATGGGAGCGTGCGGTTTGGGATGGGAGATTTGGAGCCCGTTGGTGGGGGTGGTTTGAGCCGCCGATGTTGGTGGCGTGAGGAGGTGGTATGTGTGTGTGTGTGGCCTAACAAGGTCGAGAGGTGTAGGAGAGTGTATGAGTCACGGGTGTTGGTGACGGGAGGTGGAAACGCTTGTGTGTGTGCGTGGCCCACGAGGTCGAGAGTTGGAGGAGTGAGTATGAGTCACCGATGTTGGTGACGCGAGATGATGGTGTTTGTGTGTGTGTGTGGCCTTTCTAGGTTGAGAGTTGGAGGAGTGAGTATGAGTCGCCGATGTTGGTGACGCGAGATGATGGTGTTTGTGTGTGTGTGTGGCCTCTCTAGGTCGAGAGTTTGAGGAGTGAGTATGAGTCGCCGATGTTGGTGACGCGAGAGTATGGTACTGGTGTGTGTGTGTGGCCTATTTAGGTCGAGAGGTAGAGGAGTGGATATGAGTCGCCGATATTGGTGACGTGGAATGAAGGTGCTTGTGTGTGTGTGTGGCCTCATGAGGTCGGGAGATGGGGGAGAGAGTATGAGTCGCCGATGTAGGTGACGTGAGTTAATGGATGGTTATTGGGTGGGTGTGGTTGCTTGGTCGTACTGTTTCCTTGGAATAGGACCTTGACGATTAGTGTAGGGGGGGGGGGGGGGGGCGGGTGGTTATGAGTTGTTTTGGTTTGGGTAGGATAAATGCATATAGACATTTCTGGAAATTCTTGTCACTGCATACTGCACTTACAACTTGGTTTTTATCGTATTGAGTTATGTGAACTCACTTCTCATCATTCACAAGTGGAGTAAGAACGGAGTCGGGATCCGAGCGGCTGGTAACGGAGCCCCGTCGGTAGTGCCATAGGGCACAAGTTTTGTTTGTGATTTAAAGTTGTTTTGAAAGGGTGTTTTAGTTTGGGTATTGAACTTCTAGAAATGTTTAATAATGTGTTACTATGTGTTGTAGAGGTGGATATGTATGTACAATTGATTTGGAGCAATGAATGTGGACAAGTTTCTCTTATGCATGGTTGGAATGATATGGGATTTGTGTGTTGAGTCGTATGAGTGCTTTATCTTATACCGTTAGAAAAAAAAAAAAACGGGGTGTTACAGCAGATGGTGAAAATTCTCTTTTGTCCTTGCCATCGTTCTTGTTGAGCGACCTTGACAGCTTGCCGAGCGAAGATTCCATTTCCCCCTTTCCTCCTTCCAAAGCCCGAACTGACAAAAAAAACGAAAAAGAAAAACTACCAAGGGTTGTCTGAAAATGTTGATTACAAAAAAGTAGTTATCTAAAATAATATATATTTGTTACAATTATTGTATAATTTATATTATTGTGTTTATTATTAATTCAAATGAATATAAATGCAATAGATAAATAAATTCGTTAGATAAAAGATAAAATATAAGTTAACAAATTAATCTCTTAAATATGTATTTTTTAGTTTTTAGTATTTTTTTAATTTTTAATATTTCTATTTGTCTTGTTCAATTTTTTGTATTTTTAATAAAAAATTAAAATAATTAAATTATTATTTGAATATTTAGAAAATTAAATTAAAAATTAATTTTAATTAATTAATAATACTAGAAATAAAGTAATAGTATTATTAATTTATTAATATATTAATTTAATTAATTCATTAATGTTATTTTCTTAAATTATTTTTTAAATTATTTAAACATACTCTAAATATTTTAATTTTTTTGTTCTAAAACAAAAGACCTGAATATTAAAATAAACAAAAAAATTTAAAACTAAATTATAATAAAAAAATATTTAAAATAAAATTATAATGGATGTTAAATTATAAAAACTAATTTAATAATTTACTTAAAAATAAAAACTAAAATATTAAGAAAATAAATGAGTAAATAAGAGAGATTGGATGTTGCTAACGTCATTCGTCAAAGTGAAAAAGCTGCTAAATTCTGTGGTGACACGTCTCTTTTAGGGGCTATTTTGGTAATTTCATCATAAAAGGGGTCCTTGGATTCTCTGGAGAATGATCGAACGGCCTTCCATTTGACACGTCATGATCACAGGGGCCGTTGACGGTTGTGACCCCCCTCGCATATCACCATAAATTTTAATTTTACTCAATAAAAATATTGTATTAACAACTACTGTTTTAATTTTTTTCCCCTCAAAACAAACGTGAGTAATTCAATAATTTTTAAACAATATATTATTTAAAGAACACTATAAATTAATATATAAAATATATATTTTTTTTTTGAAAATTTGAGTAAAATATTAATATATATATGTATATGTATACTTGAACTTGGAATGAACGGTTCAGAAAAAACAGTTGGAGTGACAGTTGGGCAATGTAAAGTCAAAGTTTGCTGACGAGGGAGAAAGCAAATTCCAGAAATGTAAACTACCATCTTTAACTTTCCACGTCACCTCTTTAAATTATACGTTACATAACATTAATTAGTTATTAAATCTTTATAACATTAACTACCGATTAAATTCTTATTTACAACATCAAAATTCGGTACAAACCCACCAAATTTCTTATAAAACTTAATGTTTTAACATATTGGGTTAACGAAAAAATTGAACTGACATAAAATTAATTTAGAATGAATTATCAAAAAAGAAATAATTATAATATTCTTATAAATTAAAGTTTAAAGTTTAAATTTTAAATATATAACAAAATTATTCAAATCTGATATTAATATTCTAATAAATTTCAGGTCTAAATTTGAAAAATTCTCAATTGTCTGGTGCATGTGAATTTGATTTTACATTGATCTATCAATCAACTTCTTTGTATTTAATTAGTCCAATAAGTGTGGTGTTCTCCCGCTAATGCCGAAAAAGGTTCTTCTTTTGGAGAAACTAACAATCCATTCACACATCAATATACACATCATGTGTAACATCCCACATTTTCTATAAGACTCAAGGTCACTAAAGTATTTATTTATTTATTCTACATTGACGATTTACACCTTAACACAACTAAGAGTTCACTTGAGACAACACTCATTACAAGTACGTAGAATATCATATCTATTCTTTCAAATATCTATCATCCCATCAGTGTACATCATTCTGTCCCCACTATTTCGTAAACATATTAGGCTATATTCTCTACTCAACTATAGTACAAAAAAAGGACTTCCATAGCCGTGTCTAATATCACCTGACAAGCAGTAAATACAATAAACTAACAGAAATGATAATATTAATTATTAATCCACCAAAATTTAATAATAGTTCTGCTTACATTCCAGCGCATGGCTACGCTTTGGAGGTTATTAAATTTCTTCCCCTTTAACCATTTATGTAATATAATAAAGGAATGAGTTACATAGTTGAGTAAAATCAATTTAAACTTAAATCAACAGAATTGAAATAGATGTAAATAAATTTTTCATTTTTCTTCAACGACTTCCCTCACCCAAATCATTCTCAGGTCTACATAATACTCAACTCATCACTTATCCATCTCTCTAACTTGGTACCCTTGTATCATGAAGATTTTATAACAGCAACTCCCTTCTTCCACTCTAATCTGCAACTTTTTGATTTTGATTTTTTTCTCTCTCGTAAATTCCCTCTATTTTTTTTTCAGCCACTTTCGAGCTATTTCAATCTCCATAACAGATTATGCAAATTAAACAAAATGACTCACATTTAGCTTACTTACATTTTCACCCATTTTGCAGAACCATACTACTTATTTGCATTATCCTTTCTCATCCAATATGGAGTTTATATATATATATGCATAAATAGTATATACAAATAAAAAAGATCACTCAACACAGCTGCTTAATTCACCTAATTATATCTTTGCTTTTTTTTTTTTCATCATTACACCCTTTCTCTCTATTATCCTTTAACTTTACTTCCACTAGATTTCATTATAGGCTCCACTGGCCCCATCTCTCTATCTGTATTGGTCACACCAGAATATAACGCACGCACACTGACCACGAGGTCCACACACATAAACACACGCAGCTTGCACTTAGCATACTCGACACGACCCTTCTGGGCCTTCCTTTATTGGCCACACCTCTGGCCTCATATACCGCACACATCCAGGACATTTACTCCCTTTCGGACCCTCTATTATTCGGTCCACTCCACTAACTAATCATTAGTCAGCTGATACACATCACCACAACCAATGCAGGCCACACTCACACCACACGAAAGGAATAACATACAAAAAGATGTAGATTAATCTCAGTTTAGTCTTATTTAATATTTACTCTCTAGTTTTTGTTATTTGTTGTTCTCAACATACCACACTACTACCCAGTCCATTTACGACTGTATATTCAACTCTTTTCATGCCCGTTCATCATTATTGTTATTATGTTATTACCTTCATTTACTAATTTGGCCACTTAATGATATGGGTCACCTGAAAATTCCTCAGTTCATCTATGAGTAATAAGCATGCAAAATCACTGTTAAACTCGTACTATAATCACTTCCATATTGGGTGAATGGAAAAATTAAACAAATATAAATACATAACAAATATAAAATTAATTTAGAATGAATTATCGCAAAAAAATAATTATAATATTCTAATAAATTAAATTTTAAAATTTTCAACATATAACAAAATCATTCAAATATGTCATTAATATTCTAATAAATTTCAAGTCTAAATTTGAAAAATTCCCAACTTCCTTGTGTATGTGAATTCAATTTTCCATTAATCTATCAATCAACTTAATTGTCTTTAATTAGTCCAACAAGTGTGGTGTTCTCCCACTAATGCGGAAAAAGGTGCTTCTTTTGGAGAAATTCACACATCAATATGTACATGATGTGTGTATATATGTACATATATTCTTTAAAACATGGTATGCTTATATATGTATATCTTTTAGTACATGGAGTTCATGCTTTATGTAGATTGTGGGTTGATAGGAACGGAGGGATAAATGGGAAGAGTTATTATTGTGTTTTGAATAAGAACTTTATATAATTGGTCAAAAAAGGACAGGTTCCTTGAAGCTTAAGGCATATAAAGAAAAAAAGAACACCCACCTTGAGAATCAATATATGCACATATGTATATAAACATTTATGTATATATATATATGTATATGTATATATATACATGAATGATAAAAGAGTAGCAATCTATAGATATAATCTAAGAAAAATAAAAAGAAAAAAGAAAGCCTTTGTTTATAATTATAGTATTTGACTGCGTTTTAGTTGAGATTCGTTAAGAAGTATTCTTAGTTTATAAATGAATTTATGAACAATTATTAAATTAATTTTTGAAGTTTTATATTTATTATAATTTGGCCACCAATATTTTTTATTATAACTTATCTTGATATTTCCTGTTTATTTTAAATATTTAGTTTTTTATATTTTATGTAATAGCCGGAATTAATTTTAAAAATTTAAAATTAATGTATAAAATATAATTTTTAAATTTAAAAATTTTTATTTTATATAAAAATTAGAAAAAAATATGTGAAGGATAAAATTAAAAATAATTTTAAGAAAAATGAGTGAAATACAATTTTAAAAAAAATGTGTCACGTAAGACCGCTCAATCAGTAGCCCTGACGAACTGGAGCACGCTGTGTAGCAAAGCACGCTGACGCGGTGCCACATAGGAGGCCACGCTAGCAATCTGCGTACTCGCAATCGGACGGTCCGGATTTGTTTCTACGCATATGGACGGTCCGAATATGTTCCCTTTTGAAACGTGATCATATGGTCCAGATCAAATTGCAATGAACGGTTCAAATTCATTTTCTTTTTAAACGCGATCGTACGGTTCAGATTAAATCACGACGAATGGTCCAGATTTATTTTTTAAAACACGATCGGACGATCGACATCAAATGCAATGGATGGCACAAATTACAAAGAGATATATATAAATACCTCACTTCACATCGAACTCTAACCCTAGTCGTCAACCCCTCGTCAGAAAAGGGAGCCGACTTCCGCCCGCAGTCGTGCCAGAGCCACCTCCGACCGCTAAAAAAAGGTAAAAAAATTTTAATTCACTCGAAAATTGATTTTAAACACCCTCATAACCAAATCGGAGCAAAATGACCAGCAGATGAGCCGAAAACTGCGGGTAAAGTCGAGCATTGCCGCTGCAAAAAAAAATAAAAAATTACCTTCGATGAACCCCTTCCCAATTCCCGTTTCATGCTATTTTTTTACCATTGTAATCACCATTTTATTTTCTATAGGTTGACCGAAGAAAAATGCCCAACCGCGAAGGTGAGCCGGCGAAGCCTCCGTGTCGAAAAATTCCGTCGCCAGTGAGTTTTTATTTTTTGACTTTTTTTGGTTAATTGAGACCCTTTAACGTGTTTTCTCGCAGGGATGAGTATAAAACAGGCCGAAAATGGCCAGTCCGAGGCAAACTGCCGCCAGGGCTGGTGGTGTCGTTGCCGGAGCACGGCAGTGATACCGTACCGAAATTCTGAAATTGGTCAAAAAAATATTTTTAATACCGATTTTGGATTTTTTGGAGTATTTTAAGTACTTGAAGCGTGTTTTAACATCCGAAGAAAAATTCAGAAAACCTGAGGACCGCCAATAAGTGCAACTGAAAGCTTAGTGTTTCGAATATCAATTTGAGTAAGAATCTATCACCTTATTCTCTGTTATGAAATTGAAGTTTAATTATAAATAATACAGTATTTTGCGTAATTTAAAAAATATCAATAATTAATTACAGGTTACTAATGGAGTCGAAACTAGTTATTTATTATTATTTGTAATGTTTTAGCTGATTGTTTGATTTTACAGTTTCGAATGCATGATAATACATTGGAATTGATAAGATGATTCAGTTGTGTTTCTTTGATGCAAGTATTGCTTGTTTTGCGTGATTTATAGTTAAATTGTGAAACTGGAAATTAAATATAAACGAAAAATTGCTTACTTAAGTGAATGGATGAATGGTAGCCTTATTAGATATCTTGAGAGATGGTGACTGTGTATATAGGGAACCCTACCGTGAACGTTGTCTCAGACCGGATGGGGTATTAATGATTAGTATTTTGATGCTCATACCGGACGGGGTATGGGGACAGTTCGTTTCACCCTCATACCGGACATGGTATTGATGGATGGTATTTTTGACGCTTATACCGAACGAGGTATGAGGACGGCCCGTTTCACTCTCATATTGGATGGGGTATTAAGGGATAGTAGTTTTGGCGCTCATACCGGACAGGATATGGGGACGGCCGGTTAGTTGACAATGTTGAACAAGAGTTCACGCGTAGTGAGAACATCCTTATGAACCCTCATGGATACCAATAGGCAAATAAGAAAGAAACATTGTTGTTCTGCCTAATTGAAAATGAGATTATGATATTGTATATGTTATTGCCTCTATAGGTCGGTATTTGGAAATCTCGTTACGGTAAGTATGTAATATGTAACGGCCCCAGAAATTTAAAATGAAATGTATATTAAAAATATCAAATGCGGAAGCGAAGTCAAAAATTCGATTAACATCCCTTACACTAAAACCACAAACGTGCTCACAAAATATAAAAGATCAAACTACCTAAAGGAGAAACTTGAAAGTAAAAGCTACGAATATGACTATGGAGTCTTTAGGCGTCCCCTTCGTCGTCCTCCTGCGGAACCGGCTCGGGAACAATGTCTTCTTGATCTGAAATGATTAAATAAGGAATGAGCTACATTATTCCAGTAAAGACATCACGATATCTCACCGTCACGGAGGTAAATGTGGGTAGAAAACACAAAAAGACCAATGGAGCATAATTTACAACAAATTCTTTTATCAATAATAAATCCTTCACCATCCACTTACCTCGGTGAAATTCATAAAACAGTATACGAAAGCAATAACATTATCATCATCATGGAATCATATATAAACTGTATAAAATATTACTTATCAAGCCTTTTATAATTCAATCGTTACACAACATATTTTCCTCATTTACCAGCCCACTAGTATCCATGGGGATCCATAGGGGTCCCGCTACCCGTTAACCCTTAACACTTGAAATCAGGTTCCAAGGCCGTCCCCATACCCCGTCCGGTATGGGCGCCAAAACTATAAACCTCATTACCCCATTTGGTATGAGGGTGAAACGGGTCGTTCCCATACCCCGTCCGGTATGGGAGACCACAATCCCGGTAGGGTTCCCTACAGACCCGGTCTGTCCACCATCTCTCAAGATATCTAGTCAGGCTGACCACATTATACAATTACCAATTTACATAATCTTTCATTCTCTTTTTCCTCAGTCAGCATCATTAATCCACATACAAACAAGCAAAACGGTAATTTATGCCAAACAGACAACATACAGCATCAATATCCCAGTCATTCAATTCATAATCAATAAAACAGTAAAATATGCACACGAAACTATAAAATGAAAACATCAAACCCCATACTGCATTTTAAACTGTAAAATAGGCCAAATAACAGTTAACCGACAAACACACTAAACTCGGGCTCCATTAGCGACCTTAAGCAATTTAACACATTCGTTGATTCAAGAAATACCGTTTTATCATTATTAAACTTTAATACCGTGATAGGAAATAGGGTGAGGGGTCCTTACTCGTTTCGGGGTCCGAACACGGCTTCACAGTGCGCCTACAGGCTGTCCCTAATTTTCTCTGAATTTTTTTTCGGGGAACTGAAACGCACTACTGGTACCTGCACGTGTTCCAAAAAATCCCAAATTAGGCCCAGGTCCCCTTTTTGGCCAATATCGCAATTCCGGCACGGCGGCGATTCGCCTCAGTTCGACCGTTTCCGGACGAATTTGGCCACACTTGCATCGGTCCTTGCGATAAAACAACCCTAGGGCCCTCGGGGGGCCAAAAAAATTACGGAAAATCGAAGCTTACCGGCGGCGGTGCTCTCGGGTGCGGCAGCTCTCCAGTGAGGTTCGTGTTTTGGTGATTCAGCTCCGATCAACCTGTAGAGAAGAGAATGGTGATCACGGTGATATAAAAATTGCATCAAACGGAGGCCGGGAAGGGCCTCATCGGAGGCAAAAACCGAGGAGGGGCGCGGCGGCGCCGCTGGGTTTCGGCCGTGTTTTTCGGCCGTTTGGCCGGGATTTTCGCTCCGATTTGGCCACAGGGGAAATCAGCGTGGAAAAACGAGTCGGGGGTATGAAATTTACCTCGATCGGCGGTCGGAAATCTCCTCGGTGCGGCGGCGGGTGGCGGCGGCGGGCGTCTCCGGCGTCTGGTTCGTCTTCTTCGGCGAGGGCAGGCGGCTAGGGTTTTTGTGGTCAGGTGTGGGGGTTCTATTTATACCCTTTTGCCTTTTGATCTCAGCCGTCCATTTTGTTTTAATCTGGGCCGTCCGTTTTTGATTGAATCTGAGCCGTCCGTGCAATTGCATCTGGGCCGTCCGTGCAATTGCATCTGGGCCGTCCGTACGCACGTTTGATCTGTGTCGTCCGATCGCGCGTACGCGGATCGCCAACGTGGCTCGTCCCCGGTCGACGTGGTTTTGCCATGTGGCAGGTCCTGGTTGGCCGGGACTGATGACTGGGTCTGCTGACGTGGCTGCTGACGTTGCGTTTTTTTTTATAAAAAAAACCTAATTAAAATAATTAATAATAAATTAATAAATTAAATTTTTTTTTTCAAATTTTCGGGCGTTACATAATAAATAATTTTATTTATGATAAATGAATTTAGCTAAATTAAGATCTCAATTAGTTATTTTAATGATTCCAACTTTTATTTCTATACCGGTGAGTAGCATGACATTCTTACTGCTCTAGTGTAACTCACTCTTTCATTATCTATTTCAGATCAGGATGACCAAGATTTAGATTCAGATCCCGATCTACAAGAGGGTTGCGAATAGGATGCCAAGTTGTTTATTTTTTATTTATTTCTTTGATTTTTTATTTATTCTTTTAGAATGGTCATTCTCGTAACCCTATTGGATATTCTAAATTATTGTGTAAGTAATGTAAACCCTAATTTTATTATTTCGTTTTCGCATTTAATTTATAATTTATTTTCTTTTATGTTCCGGACCGTTACATTTTATAACAGAAAAAATTAAAATAGTTAGATTATAATGAAATATTTTAAAAAATAATTAAAATAATAACTTCAACTAATTAATTAAATTAAGATCTCAATAAATTACTAATAATATTAGGTATATTTTTATTGTTATTAATTTATTAATTAATAAAAAGTATTTTTTTGAATTATTTTTTAAATGTATCCAAACATGACATAATTATTTTATTTTGTATGATTAAAAAATGAAAAAAAAAAATTGAATGTTTGAAATAAATAGGAAATGTTAAGTAAAATATATGAATAAATTTGATCTTCTATAAACATCTCGTAGCAGGAGGATATTATTTAAGTGGTGCAATTTAAAACAATTTGATTAAATATACAAATATTATTATAATAAGCCAATAAAAAATTAATATATTATTTACACATTAATACATTCCTCATTCATGTATCTACTAATATGCAATTAATGTGGATCAAGTATGGACTAATATTATCTTGTTTATAAAGTATACCATATACAGGTATATACATACATATATATATATATATATCTGAAGTTAAGAAAT
Source organism: Carica papaya (assembly GCF_054855325.1). Classification (NCBI taxonomy): domain Eukaryota; kingdom Viridiplantae; phylum Streptophyta; class Magnoliopsida; order Brassicales; family Caricaceae; genus Carica; species Carica papaya. Next base: position 4,857,903 of record NC_142309.1, on the reverse strand, counting down.
AATGGCCGACAAATTGATGCCATATCTAACTAGCTTGTTTGTATCTATGACTTGTTGTATGAAGGAGGTTGACCGGGGAATTCAACTTTTTGGTCAGATTGATATTTAATATTTAACGGTTCCAAATATCTCATCGTTTTCTCTACACACATAAATGTATACCTATATATATATATATATATACATATGTATGTATATAGATATAGGTATTTATGTATGTTTCTAAATTATTTTCTATTTAAAAAATGTAAATTTAATTATCCAACTAAGTAACTTATCCTTCATCAGAATCATAACAACTCATTAAAACAAAACACCATTTAATAACCACAACTCCATGAACATATTAATAAACTAAACTAGTGGTCTGCTGAATCAAAACTTTTATTAATTAAATATTATATATATAATGAATTCACAAAATGACAAAATATACTTTATTATAATATTTGAACTTAGTAACTTGGATATTAAATATTATAATACAAATCATTCGGGCAACTTTTGAGGAATTAGCATTGATTGGTACAAGATCATAATTAATTGGCCATTAATTTAGATAATGGGCTATAAGTATGTGGATTTGGGTGCAAACATGTTTATGGGTTATGGGTTTTGGAGTGACATATAATCATATAATATACATATACATATACATATACATATACATGTAAGTTTGTACATTCTCTACCTAATAAAATTACTAAAGAGAGACACATTAGTATTCCTTTAACTCTGTTGAGAGCTTGAGATGCAATATCTACAAGGGATTTAGTATTTGAAAGAATAAAAAATAATATTAAACATTTAGCGACAGTTTTTTGGAGGTGTGGAATGATTAATTAGACGACGAGTAGTAATGGCTCTGGCAACTCCAACATTTTGCATCACACTTTTAATCCCTCTTCCTATTCTCCCTCTCCTTGTTTCCCGTCTCCTCCTTCCCTGCTCCTCCATGTAAAAATCAACTAATTAATACACACACACACACACACAATATATGTATATGTATATGTATATGTATATGTATGCTTACACATACCTTGCCACTGTTGGAAGATGACACCTCCGATGACTTTCTGGATGATTTTTCTGATGAGTCACTCTCTCTCTTTTTAAGTGAATCAGATTCGCTTTCTCTCTTCGATCCATCTTCTCCACCTACGATTTAACAATCATTGTATTATGATATTTGAATCCAAAAGCTAAATATAAAATTTTTTTCAATTTCGTGGATCGATTTTTTTCTAAACAAAATAATGTAATTCTTTTTTAAAAAAAATTAATTTTCAGATAAATTACAATTTCATTTTTCGTAATATGTTTTTATTTGCATGCATGTGAGTTTAGAAACTCAAAGATGTAGAATTTTACAGATGAATAAGTTATGAGATAATAACCCAGAAAATTGAAAAAAAAAAAACAAAATAGGGAAAAATGTTAAAAATTACAATATAATTACAATTTTCTGGGTTATTATCTGACAGAAAAACTAATAATTTTGTACTGAAATGAGAAAAAAAAAATCAAATTACAAAGTAATGAATTATTACAGAAAAAAAAAAACTAGAGAATTTGAGTTATAATGAAAAATAAAAGAAGTTAGAGGAGTAAAATTTCATGCAATTATATAAATAAATATTAAAATAAAATTTATACAACTTTAAAATATTTAAGATGTCGAACATATCTTACGTTCAATATGACCATCAGAAGAATCAGAATCGAGACAATATTCTCTAAAACTCGGCGATGCGGGATATAAGATATCATCCTCTCTATGATAATCATATTTTCCATCTTCATCAATGTTGGGACGATAGTCATCACTCTTTTCCTTATTTTCATTTTCTTTTTTATCTTTGTCCTCCTCCTCTACTTCTTCATCTGATTTATCCTTCGGTTTTTTTGAAAATATATTGATATTGTTATATCTTGTTGATGAAGAAATACTCTTCCGACCACGTTTAGCTAAGAAATCGTTCTCTCCAATATCCTTGTCTTTGCTACCTTCCAAGGCCAATGGTGTTCTCTTCAAGAATATCGTGCTATCGATAATGGCATGGTTGATTCGCTTGCGGTGAAAGATTTTATAGTCACCAATGCCTTCTGATGCTCTTTCTTCTGCCTGCAACCTCGATGTTCCGCAACCCATTAAAAAGTAAGAAGAAAAATATGAATGAAAAATATCAAGGAAAATTTAAATTTTAAGGAAGAAAATAACGAATTGATCATCTAAGTAACTGACTAATAAGAATTTTAATAAATCATATGAGAAAGAATTTGTTGGAGAAAATGGAAGGTTTAGACAATAGTTACGGAAAAAAATTTGTTGAATTCTAATGAATAAAGTTTTTTTTCTTCTTTCGTTTTGATTAATTCCTCATGAGTTCGAAAACAGTTAAGTATTAATATGATTGACAGCAAAATTTTTTTTTTCATGATAAGATACCAATCACAATTAAATACAACTATGTATGATTATCTGAATTAACTCCAAATTAGGAGTTTCATTTATCCATTTTTACCCTCATTAAGTATAAAAATGTTAATTAACCTATATTTATGCTAACTGATCTAACACCAAACTGTATATCCCCCTAAATATTCGGTCATGATCTACACCATATCACTAATTTGTATCTTAATATGTATGTCTCTGTGTGTGTTTTTAACAGTTTGTTGGATTAATTTTTAAATATTATTTTGTTGGGTAATTAAGATTAAGTGAGAAATGAAAAAAAAAAAAATAGATTGGAAATATTTTTTTAATGAATTTCATAATTTTGAAGTAAATAACTGAATGGATTAAAATGTAACTTTGATCTCAACACTAAAATTAGCCTGAAATTATATTTGTTGTTAAAAAAAAAATCAAGTAAATAAGTTGCAAATCTCATAAACTGATTTTTTTTTTAATTACAATACTGCTTTATGATTTTTAATTTCACTCATTTTAGTTACCTCAATTAAGAAAATTTGATTATTACAAAATATTTTTTTATTATAATATATCATAATTCGCTGAAACAAAAATTAACTAGATCAATTAAATTCCACTAACATCCTAATAAAATGAATTATTAACTCAATTGAATTAAACTTTGTAAAATAATTATCGTTAAACTATAATATATTTATATAATAATAAATTCAATCTACTTAATAAAATTTAAATTTATAAACTATCAAATAAAATATAATTTTTTTTTCTATTAATGTTTGTTTAATGGTATATTTGTTAACTATGTAATATCCGGACTTGAAAATTGGTGTATGATAATCATTTTTATTTGTAAAAGTATATATATAATTATTTTTATTTTATTTTATTTAAATCATTGAGAAAAATATATTATGAACAAAATTAAAAATAATTTTAGAACGAAATTTTGAATCAGTTGGGTGTTTTGAAAGAAAACTTGAAAATAAGAAGTAAAATCACAATAAAAAAAGATTTAACTACATGAGACAGCCCAGTCAGTAGCCATTATGAACCAGAGCACGCCGCATGGCAAGACACACTGACATTAGCACCATGCAGGCAATCCGTGTGCCAGCGATCAAACAGTCCTGATTACGTCTCATGCGCACGGACGGTTAAGATGCATTTATTCTTTAAACGCAATCGGACATATGAGATCAATAGCGATGAACAGGCCAGATTCGATCACGCAATCGGCCTAAACAGGCAATGATCAGACGACTCTCCTCGCTCCACGTTGACATGAACGGATGACCCAGATCGATGCGAGATGGGTATTTAAATATCGCATCTCAGAGAACCCTAACCCTAGTGGCAACTACCCTCACCGGAGAAGAAGAACCAGATGCCAGAGAAAAAGACCGACCCCCAACCGCCGCCGATCGCCAAAAAACTGAACCTTCTTATTTTCCAATTCGCACAATTTTTCGACTATTGTGTTCACTGTTCTTTTCTGTACAGGTTAGCCGAAGAAGAAACCCCAGCTACGAAGGAAAACCGGTGGAGCCACCGCACCCGAAGACCACCCAGTAGTAGGTTCAGTTTTTTTCAATTTTCTGGCTAACCGAGGTCCCCTAACATATTTTCCACAGGGAATATGTACAAAACCGATTAAAACTGACCAAAACTGGTGAGGCTGAAGTGAACCACCATCGTGGGCAACGGAACCAACACTGAAGCATGGAGATGTCGCTGTACAAGAACCCTAAAATTGGCCGGAAAAGAATTTTTAACATCCATTTTGGATTTTTTGGGTATTTTTAAGTACGTGACGAGTATTTTGATTCTCACAAGAAAAATTTAGGAAATCTGGGACCTGTTAGGAGGTATAGTAGATAGTACGATGCTTCAAAATATCGATTGGGATAAGGATCCCTCACTATATTCTCTGTTACGGTAAATTGAGTCTTAATGATGAATAATTTTATGTTTTTTAAAAATTTAAAAAATCCTAAAAATAATTACATATTACTAGTAGAGCCAAAACTGATTAGTTTATATTTGTTTTAATTCCCTGTTTATTTTCTTCTATTGTTTAAACTACTTACTATTATATTGTATGTATTTAAATTAATAATTTTTATGGTCTTCACAATTATTTGGTATTTGGTTCCTCCTGCATTATTTATTTGGTATTCTGGTTATTTGGTTATTCAGTCATGCTAAACTATACCGCTTGTTTGGGTGCCATTTGAATTAATATGTGATTATGAAATGAGATGTTGGTATACGTTGGTGGTTGTTTGGATGATAAGAATCTATATAAATGAAAGCTTGCTGGGTATCTTGGGAAATGGTAGACAGACCCAATGTATAGGGAATCCTACTGTAGACATTACCTCAGTTAGACGGGAATGAGAAGTCTCATACCAGAAGAGTTTTAGGAGATATGGTTCACCCTCATACCGGTGGGGGTGTCGAGGCGATGGTGCTTTTGGCGCCCATTACCATACCCCAAGGTCAGCCGGATTATTTGTCAAATCTTGATACTGAGGCCATGAGTAGAGGAATATCCCAATGGGCCCCAAAGGGTCCTAGTAAGTAGCTTAAAATAGAAGAATTACTTATCCTATGCATGAAAATAAAATGTTGTTTGAATATTTATCTTCATAAGTTGATTTTGGAAAAAATCGTAACAGTAAGTATCAGATAGAATGTTTTGAAGTTAAATGTATTTTCTTAACGCAATGGCTCCATTAGTTGTTTTCTGATTTTTACCGACCTTTATTTTTTCGTATTAGTAATTGGTGTGATATTCTTATTGGGCTAGTGTAGCTCACCCTTTTATTAACTATTTCATATCAAGAATACCAAAATCCATATCCCGATCAATAAGAGGGTTATAAGTAGTTCATCTCTCGGAATCTCTTTAAGTGCTTGTGAAGGTTACCTCTAGAATATCTATTTATTTGTTTTCTTTTTATTACTGTTTGTATTTATAAACCAAGGTAGAATGTACATTCCCGTAGGCCTATTGGGCAGTTTAATTTACTATGTAAGGAATATAAACCCTAACATTACTATTTGCTTCTACATTTAAAATATAAATTTATTTTTTTTGAATTTCGGGCTATTACAATTGGTATCAGAGGCGTGTTCATCAGAACCATTCCTCACACAAAGACTTAAAAACACCAAATATAAACTATCACTCAACCCTTCCTTGTGAAATGCAAGTACAAAAAAATTAGGATGGTTTGTTTTGAGAGAATGTTGATTGACTCTTTGAGATACTGGAGAGACTCATCTCTGCCCAGGAGGCCTAGGAGGAAAGGAAGGAGTTGTCTGACTCTTTTATGCTGCCACAATTTGAGCCACCCTTACAGCGGAAAGATCTAGAGCCACCTCGCTATAACCCTGTTTCTCCACTGTATCATCCAGCACCACCGCAGTATAATCCGGTGCTTCCACTGTATCATTCAATACCACTACAGGGCCACCCAGTCCCTCAACAATATAATCCAATCCCTTTTCTATGGGATCCAATTTCATTCATGATGGACTCACACTACATTGAAAGATACAAAAGACTAAAAACATATACTTTTGCAAGGACATCCTCTTTCGAAGAGGTCGAGTATTAGTTAGCTGAGACAGAAAATGCCTTCACGACTCTTAAGGTGATTCTTGAACAGAAGGTTGCACTTACCACCTACATGCTCGTGGGAGAGGCAGGCCGCTGGTGGCAGCTCAAGCAGGCCACTATGTCCGTTCCAGTTACTTGAGAATAGTTCCAGGTGGCCTTCAATGCAGAGTACCTCTCAGAGCACCTTCGATATTTGAATGAAATAGAGTTTGCACACCTAGTTTATGGTGATATGACTGTGTCAGAGTATGTCTGAAAATTCCAGGAGTTGGGTTGGTATTCCCCCCGAGAGTATGATGGATGAAGGCAGGAAGACAAGGAAGTTCGAATGGGGCTTCCATCCTGAGATCAGTCAGCAATTGTACGTATTTGAGCTCAGTACCTACTCAGCTGTCCTGGTCAAGGCACAGCTAGTAGAGAGAAACTTTCGTATCTTTCCTCCTGTAATGGAAAATTTCAGACCTCCAGTTTCTTGCTACAGACCAACACCCATTGTACCAGTTCAACAAAACAAAAGGCAGGCCAGTGACTCAGGTTCCTCTTCAAACTCTGGCAACAAGATGAGGTAGGACTTATCAGCACTGTGGCAAGGATCATGAGGACCAACCCTATTATCGTCTCAATAACACCTATCATATAAGTGGGAGTGTCTAAAACTACATGAGAGAGTGCTCGCAAAATCAGAATTAGGCCAGACCTCTTATCTAAAGTAGACCTTACAACATCACCCAGTAGGATGCTAAAGCCAATCCGGACGTAATATAGGATACATACATTATTTGTGATCATCTTATACATGTTTTGATTGATACTGGTTCTTCACATTCTTTTGTTTCACATACTTTTGCACAAAACTTGAATGTATTATCTGAGAGACTTGATTTTGTGTTATTTATGTCTACTCCTGAAAGTAGGACACTACTATGGGAGGTTATATACAAGGCTTGTATCATAGACATAACAAATAAAAAACTGAGTGTGGGCTTGATAGAGATCGACACGAGGGACTTTGATGTAATTCTAGGGATTAACTAGTTAGCAGTATATCACGCTACCATAGATTGTTTCTACAAGAAACTTGTATTCAACCCTCCTAACAAAGAGTCATTTACAAGTTAATAAAAATTTTGAATATTATTCCCTAACGGCAATTCCCTTATTACATAGTATTTTAACTCGGTTGTCTTCTCCACATAGGCAAACATGAGAAAGAAGTTTGCATTCAAGAGATTCTAGTAGTCCGGGACTTCCTGAATGTGTTTTCTGAAGAACAACCCGGACTGCCAGTGGATAAAAAAGTTGAGTTCACCGTACATCTTCAGCTTGACACCCAACCTATCTCAATTGCCAATTACTGTATTAGTCGTGTTGATACGGAAGAATTAAGGAAACAAATCAATGAGTTGCAGGATAATGGGTTTATCCAACATAGTGTGTCTCCTTGGGGTGCTGGATCACATTTGTAAGAAAATGGGATAAGACGTTAAAATTATGTATTGACTACAGGTGATTGAACAAAGTCACGATCAAGAACAAATATCCCCTCTCCAGAATTGATGACCTTTTTGACCAGTTGCAGGGTGTTCAAGTCTTTTCCAAGATAGACCTGCATTCGGATTACCATCAGGAAGGATCAAGGCAGAGGATATTCCCAAGACAGCCTTCAAAACTAGGTACAGACATTATGAGTTTTTAGTCGTGTCATATGGATTAACCAATGCACCAATTATTTTTATAGACTTGATAAGTAGAGTTTTCAGATAATTCTTGGATCAGTTTGTCATTGTGTTTATCGATAATATCTTGATCTATTCAAAGAGCAGAGAGGAAAACGTCCACCACCTAATTAAGGTTTTGTATGTTCTCAGAGAAAAAAAAATTGTATGCAAAATTTAGCTAGTGTGGGTCGAGCAGACTACCTTTCTAGGACACATCATATCAAGGCATGGAGTATCAGTGAATCTTGAAAAAGTTAAACCAATACTCGGTTGAGAGAAATTGGCCTCAATTAAGGATATTCATAGTTTTCTAGGAATGACAAGTTATTACCGCAGGTTTGTAGAAAGATTTTCTAACCTAACCACTCATTTGACCAGGCTCACAAAGAAGAATGTTAAGTTTGAATGGAACGAGAATTGCAAAATAAACTTTACAGAACTCAAGAAGTGGTTGACTACTACACTCGTGCTGACTTTACCGAGTGGAACATAAGAATATACAATGTATAATGATGTCTCATACCTGAGGTTGGGCTGTATTTTGATGTAGTATGGGAAAGTCATAGCCTATGGGTTCAAATAGTTGAAGAGTCATAAAAAGAATTACCTCCCCCCCCCCCTGACTTGGAATTGGCTGCCATTATCCACACCTTGAAGACTTGACATTATTATTTGTATGGGAAGCCTTTTGAGATTTACACAAAACATAAGAGTTTGAAGCATATATTCACTCAGAGAGATCTCAATATGCGTCAGAGGCATTGGATAGAGCTCCTCAAGAACTATGATTGCAATATTTTGTATCATCTGGGTAAGGATAATGTGGTAGCTGACGTGCTCAGCAGAAAAATGCAGGTATATTTACTCACTTAATAATTTCTGAATGCAGGGTAATAAGGGCTACACAACAGATATGGTTTCAGGATTTAAAGAGGGTTACATGTTTGGCCAACCTGACTGTTCAATCCAAATTCATCCAAAGAATAAAGAAAGCCCAATTAACCAATTCTACCATAGCAGCTCTCAAGAAAGATGTGGAACAAGGAGTAAATTAAGAATTTCAAGTCTCTGCTAATGGGTTGCTCACGTTTCAGGACAGGATGTGTGTTTCAGATGATAGTGAACTGAAACAGGGCATCATGACATAGGTTTAGAACTTAAAGTTTCTCATACATCCCACAAGTACAAAAATGTATCAAAATATGTGGCCTTAGTTTTAGTGGAACGGGATAAAAAAAGAGATAGTCGACTTTGTCTCCAAGTGCCTGATATGTCAATAGGTTAAGGTAGAGCATCAAAGCTCAGGTGGGCTACTTCAGCCATTATCGATCATAGAGTGGAAGTGAAAACATATCACAATGGATTTCGTGACATGGTTGTCTAAATCACACTCAGAACATGATACTATCTGGGTAATTGTTGACCGGCTCACCAAGTTCTCTCACTTCTTTACTATCAAGATGATTGACCCATTAGACAAGTTAGCAAAAATCTATATCTGGGAGATAGTCAGACTACATTGAGTCTCGATAACAGTGGTATCCGACAGAGACTCCAGGTTTACTTCTCAGTTTTAGTCTGGTTTTCAGCAAGTCATGAAAACGAAACTGTCCCTTAGCACCGCATTCCACCCTCAGACCGATGGACAATCAGAGAGGACGATTCCTACCTTGGAAGATATAGTCCGAGCTTGTGTTCTAGATTTCGAGGGCCGTTGGGATGATCACCTACCTTTAATAGAGTTTGCCTATAATAACAACTATCAAACAAGTATGAGGTGTTATATGGCCGACCCTGTAGGTCGCCAATCTGCTAGAAAGAGGTGGGTGATAGAAAATTATTTGCCTCAGATCTCGTGAAGGAGACTACTAACAAGATAGTTAAGACTATGAAGAACATTTGGATAGCTCCAAATAAGCAAAAGAGTTATGCGGACACCCGAAGGAGGGATTTAGAATTTGAGAAAGGGGATCAGGTGTTTCTTAATATCATCCATTTCAAGAGAATCAGTAGGTTTGGTAAGAGAAAGAAATAAAATTCTCAGTTCATTAGGCTATTTGAAATCTTAGATATGATTGGTACGTCCGCTTACAGACCAGCATTACCTTTAGAACTATCCAGAGTCCATAATGTGTTTCATGTGTTCATATTGCGCAAGCATAACCCGGACCTCTCACACATCCTATCCCACGAGCACCTTTCACTCCAGGAGAATCTATCTTATGAGGAGGTACCGATATGCATTGTAGGCATAAAGAACAGAGTACTTCGCATCAGAGAAATTTTTTTTGTCAAGGTCTTTTAGCATAATCGTACTCAGGAAGAGGTCACTTGAGAACTAGAATCAAACTTCAGAGCTCAGTACCCCCACATATTTGACTGAGTAAGAGGGTAACAAATTTGAGGGACCAAATTTTTTTTAAGGGGTTAGATTTATAATACTCGGACCCGAAAATAAGTCTGAAATTATTTTTTTAAAGTATATATACAATTAATTTAATTTTATTTAAATTATTGAGAAAAATATATTAGAGATGAAATTAAAAATAATTTTTTAAAAAAATGGTAAAATTTTGAATCAGTTGGTGTTTTTAAAAGAAAACTTAAAAATAACAGGTAAAATCCTAAAAATGAGAAATTTGACCACGTGAGACGGCCCAATCAGCAGTCACAATAAACTAAAGCACGTCACATGGCAAGATACATTGACATCGATGCCACACGGGCAATCTGCGTGCCTGGCAATCCGACAGTCTCGATCATGTCCCACGCGCACAAGCGGCTAAGATGCATTCCCTTTTTAGGCGCGATCGAACGGACGAGATCAATCTCAATGAACGGTCCAGATTCGACCACACAATCGACCTAAATAGGCAACGATAAGACGACTCTTCTCGCTACAAGTTAGCACAAACGGACGGTCCAGATTTATACGAGATAGGTATTTAAACATCACATCTTAAGAAACCTAACTCTAACCACACATGCCCTCGTTAGAGAAGAAGAATCAGACGCTGGAGAAGGAGACCGATCCTTGGCCGGCGCCGCACCAGAGCCATCACCGACTACCAAAAAAAAGGTAAAAACAATTTCTACCCACTCGAAATTCGATTTTGAGTCTCCTTATAGCCATATTAGAGCAAAAAAGACGACCGGTGAACTTGAAATCGATGGCAAAGCCCGATGGAGTCACCGCCACCAAAACCCTAAAACCCCTTTGATGAGGCCCTTCTTGTTTCCCGTTTAACATAATTTTTTGACCATTGTGTTCATCGTCCTTCTCTATACAGGTTGGCAAAAGAAGAAAACGCAGCTGTGAAAGAGAACTGATAAAGCCGTTGCACCCGAAGACTCCCCACCGATAGGTTCGGTTTCTTTCAATTTTCTAGCCAACCAAGATCCCTTAACATGTTTTCTGAAGGGATACGTGCAAAACTTGCCAAAACTGACCAAAATTGGACAAAATAGGCCATGCCGAGGTGAACTGCCGTCATGGGCTACGGAGCTTGCGTCACCGTACCGGAACCCTAAAATTGGCTGAAAAAGTGTTTTCAACAACGATTTTGAATTTTTTGGTATTTTTAGGTATGTGACGAGTATTTTGATTCCTCCAGTAAAAATTCAAGAAACTCATGATCCATTAGGAGGCGTAGTAGATAGTACGACATTTCAAAACATCGATCTAGGTAAGGATATCTCATCCTATTCTCTGTTACGATAAATTGAGGCTTAATTATGGATAATTTTGTGTTTTGTGAAAATTAAAAAAACTCTATAATTAAAGATCACTAGTGGATGTAGAACCAGTTAGTTCATATTTGTCCTGATTCTCTGTATGTTATCTTGTACTACTTAAACTTTTTACTATTATATTGTGTGTATTTAAATTGATAGTTTTTTTTTGTCTTCACAATTATTTGGTTATTTGGTTCCTCCTGCATTATTTATTCGGTATTCTGGTTATTTGGTTATTCGGTCATGCTAAACTATATCGTTTGCTTAGATGTCGTTTGAATTAATCTGTAATTATGAAATGAGATGTTGGTATGCGTTGGTGGTTGTTTCAATAATAAGAATCTATTTAAATGGAAGCTTGTTGGGTATCCTTAGAAAAGATGGACATACTCGGTGCATAGAAAACCCTACCATAGACATTACCTCAGTCGGACGGAGCTGAAAAATCCCATACCAGAAAGGTTTTGGGAAATATGATTTACGCTCATGCCGGACGGGGTATCGAGGCGATGGTGTTTCTAGCACCCCTTACCGGACAGGGTATAGGATCGGTCGGGTTAATTGTCAAATCTTGATACTGAGTTCATGAGTAGAGAGATATCCCTATAAGCTTCCAGAGGTCCTAGTAAGTAGGTTAAAAAAGAAGAATTACTGATCCTATGCATGAAAATGAAATATCATTTAGATATTTATTTTCATAAGTTAATTTTGAAAAAAAATTGTAACGGTAAATATCATATAGAACATTTTAAAGTTAAATATATTTTCTTAATGTAATGGCTTCATTAGTTATTTTTTTATTTTTACCAGTATTCGTTTTTCCATATCAGTTATTAGTGTGATATTCTTACTGAGTTAGTATATATCATCATTTTATTAATCATTTCAGAACAATAAGATAAAGATTCAGATTCCGATCAGTAATAGGATTATGAGTAGTTCACATCTCGGACTTCCTTCAAGTGCTAGTGAAGATTATTTCTAGGATATCTATTTATTAATTTTTTAATTATCTTTTATCTTTATGAACTAACGTAGAAGGAACATTCACGTAATTTTATTGAATAGTTTAATTTATTGTGTAAAAAATATAAATATTAACATTACTTCATTTAAAATATAAATTCATTTTTTTTGGATTCCGAGTTATTACAAACTATTACTTTATCCTATTTATATGGATTGTTGAATTAATTATTGGACGAAAAGAAATTGGTATTAATAGTCAAATCTCATAATCTAGAAAGCTTAATCTTTCTTGATTTATGGGTTGGGAATAATAAATGTCAATTTAATTCCGTTTAATTAAGTTTAAACTGCAATTAAATTAAATTAGAGACGGGTATGAACAGATATGTTAATCTAATATATAAATCCAGTAAAAATATAAATATATACTATATTTACGTATAAAAAAATATTTACTTCTTATGGGTAAGATTTTTTAACCCCTTGTTTTTTTAGTTTTAAAAAAATTATAAAATATTTAAATAATTATTTAAAACTTAATTAAAAACTAAAATTTAATTAAAACCTTCAATTTGGTAGTTGAGAAATTTAATTAAAAATACAAATAAATGTAGAGAGAGAGAGAGAGAGAGAGAGAGGAGACCAAGTAAAGCCTGATGAACGTGCGTGTGTATATATACGTGTATATATAGGCTTTTATGATACTTTTATATTTTAAAATTATTTTAATTTAATTATTCTGATTCCAAACCCACTTCCACAAGAAAACTGTCTATCCGGTCGGCAGGTTTGTTGCTCTAGATTCATTTTCTATGGCACATATTGACAAACATCAACTCACTCTCCTCGTATACATATTATATATATATATATATATTATCCTACAAATAATTTTTTATTTTTTTATTTTAAATGTCTATAATTTATAAAATTTACCATTTATTTTTATGTTGACCCAAAATATAATTTTTGGGAACCAACAGGCTTAAAATATAATTTTTAAGTGGGTTATTATTCTAATTCCAATTTATAACATAGATTTAAATTTCGAGAATTAATTAGAGTAAAATTATAAAGATATTATACTAATAACTATATCATATTTTACTTAATATATTTATATTTTAAATTTTAATTATAAATAAAGATATTGACAGACATGGCTTGGTATATATTAATAAGGTCAAAAATTCTATGAGAAAGTCAATTATGTCGTTCTAATTTTGACATTAATAACAAGAAGGATATATATATATATACACACGCACACATATATATATATTTCCAAGCAAGAAGGGAATTAACTTTGTAATGACGTATAAAACAAACATGCTCATCATGTCCATCAAATGTGAATGCTAGTTTTTGTAACGTAACCTCAAAGTAATTTTTAAGACTAACTTACACCATATATATATATATATATTTAATCAAAGTGCATTGCACAATCTATAGTTGTTATTATTATTTTTTTCTTAGCGAGATTTTACGTTTGAAAAAAGAAATTCATTGTAAATAAAGTATCTAATTAAAATATATATTGAAATCGGAGGCACATTTAAGATTTTTCAAAAATAATTTAGTACTGAAAAAATAATTAGAATTTTTATTACTGACGGCCATAATTATTATAATACTCAGATCTAAAATTTAATTCGAGAATTAATTTTCGTGTTATAAAAATAATTAAAACCATTAATTTAATTAATTTTATTAAATTATTTAAGAAAAATAAGTTAGAGACGTAATTGAAAATAATTTTAGTAAAAATGGGTCAAATTTTGATTTTAGTGAATATTTTTAAAAGAAAAAATAGAAACATGGGGGGTCAAAATGTAAAAAAAAAATTCAATCACGTAGGATAGTCATCAGCACCGACGAATCAGAGCACGCCGCGTGGCAAAATACCCTAACGTCAGCACCGTTCGAGAAGCTTCGCGGGTGATCCGCATGCCTAGTAATCCGACGGCCCAGATTCGATCACGTGCACGTGAACGATTCAGATGCATTCTCTCCTTAGACGTGATTGGACGGACGAGATCAATCGCGATAAACGGCTCAGATTCACCCACACAATCGGCCTAAATAGGCAACGACCAGACGACTCATCTCGCTCTACGTCAACGCGAATGGAGGGACCAGATCAACGCAGAGTGAGTATATAAATACTGTGTCATAAGGAAACCCTAACCCTAGCCATCCTTCCCTCATCGGAGAAGAAGGACCAACCGCCGGAGAGGATAGCAACCCCCGGCCAATGCTACACCGAAGTCACCGTCGACCGCCAGAAAAGATAAAATTATCTCCAACCCGCTTATAATTCGATTCTGAGTCTCACTATGATTATATCGGAGCAAAAGGGACAATGGGTGAGCCGAAAATTGTAAACAATGTATAGCAGAGCTGCCATAGTCGAAACTCTAAAACCCCTCAAATGAGCCCATTTCTGTTTCCTGTTTCACAAAATTTTTCTACCATTGTGTTCACTGTCCTTTTCTGTGCAACTTAACCGAACAAGAAACCCTAGCCACGAAGGAAAACCAACGGAGCCGCCGCACCCAGAGACCCCCCCGTTGGTAAATTTAGTTTTTGTGATTTTTCGGTCAACCAAAGCCCCATAATGTATTTTTTTTACAGTGATACATGTAAAACAAGCTAGGCTGAGTCAAACCGTCGGCATGGGCAGCGAAGCCGGTGCCGGAACACGGCAGCAGCGCTGTACCAGAACCTTAAAATTGACCAGAAAAGATTTTCGACACCGATTTTGTTTATATACCGTCAACATTAATGTAGTTTAATTGATCCGTGAATGTGATATGAGATATTTGTATGAGTCTGTTGGTTATTTATTATGAGAATCTTTATGTGAAAGAGTTACTAGATACCTAGGGAAAGGTCGGACAGGCCTGGTATATAAGGAACCCTACCGTGAACGTTATCTCAGTCGAACTGAGTTAAACAGTCCCTTACCGAGAAGATTTAACAGATATAGTTCACCCTAATACCGAACAGGGTACGGGGACGGTCGGTTAATTGTTAAAATTGGATATTAGATTCACGAGTAGAGGAGACACTCTTATGGACCTCAAATGATACCAGTAAGCAGGTAAGAAATGAAAGTTATTATTTCTCATTCTCTTATGTGTGAAAGTGAAAAGTGATATGGACATGCGTCTTTATAGGTTGTTTTTAAAAAACTCGTTACGGTAAGTACAAAATAAATGATCTTCTTTATATTAAATGAATTTACTCAAATTAAGTGCTCTATTAGTTATTTTATGATTTTTATCAATCTTTAGTTTTCCGTATCTGTAATTAGTGTGATATTCTTACTAGGTTAGTGTAGCTCACCATTTCCTTAACTATTTCATATCAAGAGGATCAATATCTAGATTTTGATCAGCAAAAAAATTGTGAGTAGTTCACTATCCAGACTTCCTTCAAGTGTTAGTGAAGGTTATTTTAGGATATTTAGTTATTTGTTTTTTGTTTCATTTCTTTAATTTTCATTTATCTTTTAAAAGGGACATTCTCGTAATCCTATTGGACATTCAAAATTATTGTATAAGAAATGAACGGTCCAGATTCGTTTCATCTTTAAATGCGATCGTATTGTTAAGATCAAATCGTGATAAACGGTGCATATTCATTTTCTCTTTAAACACGATAGGACAGTCCAGATCAAACGTGATGAACGACCCAGATTTAAGGAAGACAGGTATAAATATCTTACTTCACACTGAATCCTAACCCTAGCCGTCAGCCCCCCACTGGAGAAGAAGAACCAGTCGCTGGAGAAGAGAGCCGACTATCACCACACCGGGGCAACATCCGACCGCTAAAAAAGATAGAACTTCTCTCATTCGCTCGAAATTTAATTTTGAACACCTCCATAGCCAAATCGGAGCAAAATGACTGACGAATGAGACAGAAACTGTAGGTAAAATCCGGCGACACTACCGCAGAAAAAACTAAAAATTACCTCTGATAAGCCCCTTATCGATTCTTGTTTCATGTGTTTTTTCCACCGTTGTATTCACCATTCTATTTTTCACAGATTGACTAAAGAAAAATTTCCAACCGCAAAGGTGAGCTGGCAGAGCCGCCGCACCGGAAAACTCTGCCGCTTATAAGTTTTTTTTCGATTTTTTTCAGCCAACCGAGATCCCTTAACATGTTTTCTCGCAAGGATGAGTATAAACTGACCAAAATCAGCTAAAATCGGCTGAAAATAGCCAGTTCGAGACAAACCACCATTACAGGTGATGGTGCCATTGCCGGAGCACGACAGTGCCACTATTCTGGAATTCTGAAATTGGCCGAAAAAGGTTTTTAATAGTATTTTGGATTTTTTAGGGTATTTCTAGGTACTTGAAGCGTGTTTTATTCTCTGAATAAAAATTCAAAAAATTCGGGGACTGCTAGTAGACGCAGTTGAAAGTTTAGCATTTTATACACCGATTCGGGTAAGAATCTCTCATCTTATTCTCTATTATGGACTTAAAGTCTAATTATAAATAATACGGCATTTAATAATTTAAAAAATTTTGATGATTAATTACAGTTTACTAATAGAGGCGGAACTGGTTAATTATTATTGTTTGTCCTATTTTAGCTGATTGGTTGATTTTACAATTTTAAAAGCATGATAATACACTGAAATTGGTAAAATAATTTGGTTATATTTTTTTGATGCATGTATTGCTTGTCTTGCGTGATTTATAGTTAAATTGTGAAATTGAAAATTAAATGTAAAAAAAAAATTACTTGTTTAAGTGAATGAACGAATTGTAGGCTTACTAGATATCATGTAAGATGGTGAATGGATCGGATACATAGGAAACCCTACCGTGAACATCGCCTCATGCCGGACGGATTATCGAGAATTGATATTTTTGGTGTTCATACTGGGTATGAGAACGGTCCGTTTCACCCTCATACCAGACGAGATATTGAGGGATGATATTTTTAGCGCTCATACTGGACGGGGTATAGGGACGACCGATTAGTTGAAAATGTTGAATAATGGTTCACCTGTAGTGGAGATATCTCTATAGACCCCCATAGAAACCAATAGGCAGATAAAAAAAGAAAGTTGTTATTCTTACTTACTTGAATATGAGATTATGATATTGTTCGTATAGGTCGTTTTTGAAAATCTCGTTATGGAAACAATAAATTATTTTATTTATGATAAATGAATTTACCTAAATTAAGACCTGCATTAGTTATTTTTATGATTTTTATCAACATTCATTTCTGTATTGGTGAGTAGTGTGATATTCTTACTTAGCTAGTGTACCTCACCCTTTCATTAACTATTTTAGATTAAGATGATCAAGATCCAGATCTCAATCAATAAGGGGATTGTGAGTAGTTCACCACCTGTACCCCCTTCAAAGGGTAGTGAAGGTTGTCATAAGATACTTAATTGTTTACTTTTCATTTATTTCTTGATTTTTCGCTTGTTCTTTTAGAATGCCCTATTGGGGATTCTAAATTATTGTGTGAGGAATGTAAACTATAACTCTATTATTTTACTTCAACATTCAATTTATAATTTATTTCCTTTCAAGTAGGCCGCTACATATTCTTAATTTATAGTTCAATAATCTTATCAACTTATCTGGTTATTTTGTTTATATACCGTCAGCACTAATGTAGTTTAATTGATATGTGAATGTGGTATGAGATATTGGTATAAGTTTGTTAGTTATTTATTATGAGAATCTTTATGTGAAAGAGTTACTAGATACCTAAGGAAATGGCGGACGGGTCTGGTACAGAGGAAACCTTACCGTGAACGTTATCTCAGTCGAACAAGGCTAGAAAGTCCCTTACCGAGAAGATTTGGGAGATATGATTCACCTATATACCAAATGGAGTATGGATACGGCCTATTAATTGTTAAAATTGGATATTATGTTCACAAGTATGGAGGACACCCCTATGGACCCCCAGGTGTATCAGCAAGCAGGTAAGAAAGGAAAGTTATTGTTTCTTGTTCTCTTATGTATGAAAATGAAAAGTTATATGGACATGCGTCTTCATAGATTATTTTTGAAAAACTTGTTACGATAAGTATGGAATAAACGATCTTCTTTATATTAAATGAATTTACTCAAATTAAGTGCTCTATTAGTTGTTTTATGATTTTTATCAGTTTTTAGTTTTTTATATATGTGATTAGTGTGATATTCTTACTAGAGTAGTGTAACTCACCCTTTCATTAACTATTTCATATCAAGATGACTAAGATCCAGATTCCGATCAACAAGAGATTTATGAGTAGTTCAATATCCAGACTCCCTTCAAGTGTTAGTGAAGATTGTCCCAGGATGTTTAGTTATTCATTTTTCATTTTATTTTTTTTTAATTTTTATTTGTCTTTTAGAATAGACATTCCCGTAATTCTATTGGGCATTCAAAATTATTATGTAAAGAATGTAAACCTTAACTTTATTAATCGATTTCGCATTAAATTTTTGAATTTTTTTCCTTTTAAGTTCCAGACCTTTACATATCGGTATTCATATGTTGATTTTTAAAAAACTCGTAACGGTGAGTATGGAATAAACAGTTTTCTTCATGATAAATGAATTTACTTAAATTAAAAGATTCATGAGTTGTTTTGTAATTTTTACTAACATTTATTTTTTGTGTCAATGATTAGCGTGATATTCTTAATGGGATAGTGTAACTTACCATTCTATTAATAATTTAAGATCAAGAGGATTATGATCTAGATTCCGATCAACAAAAAGGTTGTGAGTGGTTAATCTCTCAAACCCCTTCAAAAGCTAGTAGAGATTAAACCCGTATAACATTTATCTATTTGTTTTAAATTATTTATTTTATACTTTTTACGAATCACTGTAGTAGGGATATTTTCGTAGTTTTTTGGGTATTCTAATTTACTGTGTAATGAATATTAATTTTAATATTATTATTCGTTTTCGTATTTAAATTATAAATTTATTTTTTTTAAGTTATATAATTTTACAATTATTATATATATTTTTTAAATAAAATTTTAGAAAATAAAAAAATAATAATAATAAATTGTGGGTTCAAGAGTTTTTTTCTTTTTGGATTTACCTCATTTGTCTCAATTTTTTATTGTTTTGTTTAAGTTAATAAATCTTAATTAATCTTAGGGCAATTCATCAAACCAAACATAGAAAATGGTGAGCCTTTATTAATTTTCCTTGATATCCAAAATCCAAATTGATGCTTTATAGGAAATCTCAAACACTCCTAGGCTTCCTAGCTTAGAACACATTAATTACTAGGTTTAAAATAGTAATAATCTCATTAAAATTTATTTTAATCTAATTACTATAATCTTATAAATATATAAGTGAGATAAGTTTATAATTCTACAAATAGATTATTATTATTATTATGTGTATTTATATGTTTAAAAATAAATATTATATTAAGAAATATATTTTGTATGAAAACTTATATATTAAATTGAGTGTCATTTGTATATCAATAATAAAAATAAACAAAATACATAATTAATACTTTAAATTGATACCCTTATATAGTCAGTGAATGATTAATCAAAAATAGGCACAAGATAGTTAATTAAAAGAGTAATTAATTATTTTATTTGCAAATTTACTACCTAATAATTTTTAATTCTTAGACTTTTGTGCACGTATTAATGTTATAATATATATATATATACACGAAAATATGTAATGACTATATTTTATTATATTTCCTCTAGGCAAGACACGTTCTTGAATTGTGAATAAATAAATAAAAAAAAAGACATGAATGTCTCTCTTGATTGGTTTTATTGGCTGACAAAAAGAATCTTATTTGCCGTATCCATGCCTCTTAGCAATTATAAAACCTTTCTTTTAATTTCATTTCCCAACAACCATTCTTTATCACATTTTATTTATATATATTTAAAATTATAAAGTTTTTAGTCCAACTTAATCTTTAAAATCCCACATAATTAAATATTATTTATTATCGATTTATAAAACATTCATAAAAATAATAATTTTTGCAGATATTCATTTCATCCAGTAATTAACAAAATTTAATTATTATAATTTTATTAAATTAAATATTATATATTGATTCCTGTTCATTCATAAAATATTAATAAAATAATAAATTAAATACTAATATTCAAAGCACTAGAGTGTTGTGAGGTTGTTATTATCACGAATATTTATTATTAATAATTACATAAATTATTGAAAACATTAATTGTATGGAATCAATTTCAATGCAACAACACAACTGTAAGACAACAAAGAGATCAGAACCACTTTAATTTTTTTTTTTAATTTGGATTTTTATTAAAAATAATATAATCAACCAAAAGTCTTTTTTTAAAAAAAAAAAATCAAAATAAATAAAAGTTTTGAAAATATTTTTCTTGGAGAGTATTGAGTTCTGATTTAGTGATAAATATAGAACAGGAATCAATTTTTTTAAAAAAAAAAAATTAATTATTTTAAGTCCCATCATTTAAAATAAAATATAGTTAATTACATTTTATATCTTGTTCAAAAATTCAGTTTTCATCTACTTTTTAATTAAAATAAAATTTAAAATAATGTATTTTAAATATTAAAATAATTAAAAAATCAATTTAAACCTCTAAATATAATTTAATAATTTTATTTTTGCTTTAAAAATGAATATAAATTATATATAAACGTTAGGAACAAAATTATAACCAAAAATTAAAAATTAAAAACCAAACATTTCATACACTAATTTAATAATTTATAAAAAAATTTGTAATAATATAATAAAATATATTTAAAAAATCATTTGAGTGTCATACATAGAAATTATTCTATTCTTTTCCAAAAGTCATATGATTAGATACTATGCATAATAATCTCCCTTTATTTTTTATTGCTTTGGATGCCAATTCATATATATATATATATATACTTGTAAATAAAATTATATTCTTTTAATGTATACATATAATTATTAAAATCAACATTGGATATCTGACTTTTTGTCCAAAAAAAATCATTTGCCTTTTGATAATAAAAGCTTAGATTCTGAGGAGTAATAAGTGCCACCTCTTTTCCACTCACCATCATTATTATTTTCAAATTTCTTAAAATTAATTAATAATTTTAAATAATTAATTATTGTACCATCACAATAAGCTGAAATCTTAAACATAATTAATTTTAATTTGTAACTATCTTATCATATTTTTTAGGTACTTTAATTTTTCTTGTCGAATTTTCTTTGAAAAATTAATTTTTTACGTGGTACATTGATGACCCATATAAGGATTTTACAGTAATTAGTTGATTTAATATATATATATATATATGTATATATGTATATGTACATATGACAATTTTGCTTGCAAAGCACAATTTTTCAGCTTCATAAAAGAGTAAATCAATTAACTGCCTTTTTTCCTTCTAAATTAATTTCTCAATAATTGCTATTTTTTTTTCTCAGCACAAGTTGATAATTTAATTTGAAGTACAGAAACTGAAGAACTGATGAGCTGTAGTACTGCTATTTTCTTCTTGGTCTAATGCCTCAGAGAAACAATCTTCAGTGGCTCCATTAATGGAGCTTGGTGAAGAAGGCGGTGGAGGACCAAAATGATCAGAGCTATCTTGTACTGTAAAATCAATACATATACTATTTCTACATATACTACTAACCGACTTCCTAGCTTCTTCTTCCTCCTGCTTCTTCTTCCAGCTGCATCTACATGGAAGATTGCTTCCATGGCTTCTTCTGGCTTTTCTCTTCCTTTGAAACACACAGTAAACCGACCAATCATCTTCATGTTTCTTCTCAGACATCTGCTTGAAATTGAATCAAAAATTCAGATAAGCGAAACCCATTAACCAAATTCAACAGAAAAATGAAAAAGAATCTCCTTCATGCATGTACAAAATCACAGTCTTGAAAGTTAATCCACGTTGATACACAAGCTTATGTTGATAGAAGATTATGAATTGAGAACTGTCTCATCATTTTTATGTAAAATTAATTCTTATAACATAAATAGATTTCGGATATTAAAACTCTAGCATTCATTCATATATCAAGTGATTGTTTTTAGAAAATTATCGATAACGAAATTAAGTCACTTCCGGTTTATTGGCATCCGAAAATTTTCACCTCGAAATATTGGCAAAGGGACAATATCACTCTCATAGGTACCTCTACTTCAAACAAAACAATTTTTAGAGTATAAAATATGACAACAAATATCTCATTTAATTCCCATAACTTATGCAACATCAATTAATATGTTGTCTAACCAAAACTTAGGCGACATCAATTATAATGTCATCTAACATTAGCCAATTCTGACAAAAATTTAAAAGTTACTAATCACATTTACGATAATTTTTTGGTTGTCTATGTTCTCGAGCAGCTTGATTGAATAACCATTGGAGAAAGGAATAGTTTGAGATAGTACCTGGGTTGTAGGAGGAATCGAAAGGCGGTATTCGTGCATGATCCAGCGGGTTTTGGTGGCATGAGGATGATCATGAGAAGTCTTCTTCTTCTTCTTCTTGGATTCATAGAAGGCCAGAGATTTTCTACTCCCTAAAATCTGGTTGGTCCCGGAAGAAGCTACAATTTTCTTCTCCTTCCCAATTGGCTTCCAGTAACCAGACCCACTTCCATTAATCCCCATTGTTGAACCCTTGCTAAAGAAATACCTGTTCTTCTCCTTCATGTCACCTATACATTTCAACCAATTACTCATCTTCATATTCAACTTCATATACATATACATATATATATATATACACACACTTATAAAAGATCAGAAAGCTTCATCTTCAACGAATGATACAAGACCCAGAAAGAAGCCTCATACAATGCGGTTATGGCAACAACGCCAGAAACAAGATCCACATGTGCTCAAAGACATGCAAGACTGATTTATATAATATACATATACTATGTATATATTTATGCGCATATATATATATGTATATATACCTGGCAAGATCCAGGGATCAGTTGTGAACACATCAAACTCAGGGATGATCAGAGCAGGCAACGGGAAACCGAAAGCCTTTCTCTTCAAGTAATGAACAAGAAGCTCCTCTTCAGTAGGACGAAATCTGTATCCAATCGGTAATCTGATTCCTCCGTTAACAACAAAAATCGAGCTTGATCTCTCCATTAATTCCTTCTTTTTCTTGTTTTACAAATTCGTCAATTTACTTTCATAAACTCTGTAAATCAAAATTTTCACATCTGCGTTCAGCTCAATTGAGGAAAAAGAAAATAACCCATGATGAATTTTCAGAATGGTTATGGAGTTTTCATGAGAAACAAACAGAAAATAAAAATAGAAACGAGAAAATAAAGGTGGAATATTTTGCGGGAAGAAGGAAGAAGTGTGCGGTTATATATATAGAGGATGGAAGAAAATAAGAAATTCCAAAGAAATCCCGAGACTCCTTTTATGACTCCAAACTCTTGAATTTCGTTGACCTTTTATCTTTTTGAAAAATAAAAAAATAAAAAAAATTTGGGTTTTTTAATTTGACGGGTCGTTTATTAATTCTTACACGCTTGGTGCAAGAAAGGCAACGCTGCTTTCGGTTTCCGGTCAAAGTATGACAGGCGCACGTGTCACATCGAGCCCCACGTGCCCCTCGTTTTGGTTTAAACGAAAACACAAGATGGATGAGTTTGGGAAGATCACTTCTTCTATCCCTGTTTCCAACTTGGGGGCATAATTTATTGGGAAATAATATTTATTTTTTTATTATTTAAATTATATACATATTAATTTTACAAAAAATATAATTTATTTTAAATCCGTGATTTTTTGTTTTTTTAAAAAAATATAAACTAAATAATGATTAATACAATTTTAGGTACAATATTGATCAATTAATGATTAATTAACTATGATTTATCAATATAAAGTGTTGACACTATGAAGTATTTTAACAGTAAAAATATTTTCTTATTAATTTTTTGTAAATTGAAATTAAATTCATTTTTTTAACAATTTAGAAAAAATAATTATCTATGAAGACTAATTATTGTAAGATAATCCATATGATTTTAGATTTCCAAAACATATCTTGATGATGTTAAGAAGAAGCAATATGGGTGATGATGATGATCACGTCATCATCATGATCATCATCAGATAAGTATACGGAATTGCAATTAGTGGTGATCAATCAACTTTTGTAAATAGTATGTACGTTGATTCATACTTCTTGCCTAACAATTAGGGCCACACCCACATCTATATATATATACACACACAAATAATTTTTTTTAAAATAATTAAAAAATCATAAGTTAAAATTTTACTAAAATTATAGAATTTGTTATTATTTGATTATATTATGATATTTAATTCAGTAAAAATTAATAATCATATTTTAGTAATTAGGATAGTTATATAATTTTTTTTTTATTTAGAAAAAGTTGATTTGAAAATCTCTTTTAAAATTCTTGAAAAGCACAACCATCAAGACGTTTTTTTTTTTTTTTTTTTTTTTTGCTTTTAAAAACAAAACACATCGTTTTGGTCAATTTCACGGAGAAAAGTCAAACACCGAATTAAATGAATTTGAATAAAATAATCAAAGTTGTTGAGGTTCATTTTCTCCATCTAGCTGACAGATTCTCTCAATCAATGGCTAAGATCTTCCCAAATTGCATTTTATTATGACACAAAATGTTTATTTTATTAAAAAAATATAATTAAGTTGTTAAAAATTTAATTAAATTTAGTTAACACAAATTTCTTAATAAATTATTAAATTAAATATTGTAAATTAATTATGGTTTAATGAAATTCAAATACAAAGATATTAAGTATTAAACCACCATATTGACTTGTAAGCCAATTTGTTTAAGTACTTATTGAGATACAAATTTGAGATTATGAATGTTTTCCATTATCCATAAGGTTTAGTTTGGTCAAAAGTTACTTTATTTCTATTCAATTTTTAAATTTTAGTTACTTGATGTATAACAAATCTATTATAACTTACATATTTATACAAAATATTTGTATTTACGTTTTCACCTTGAGAGAAAAATTACAAAATATTTTAATTTAAACTTAATATAAAATTAACTTTAAATTATAGTAGCATTTTGATGTATCACATACATATTATATTAGATTTTCATTTCTATCTATAAATTAAAATTAAACCAAACTTATTGTAATATGATTATATGTTATAGTAATTAAAGTAGACAAATCATCAAGCATCTGAATTATTTATATACCAGCAGAATTTATACCCCTAATATTGCATATATAGTAAATAAATATATTTATTCCAAATTGTTATGACCTAAGGGATTGATTCTTGAATCT
This sequence comes from Carica papaya, assembly GCF_054855325.1. Lineage (NCBI taxonomy): Eukaryota > Viridiplantae > Streptophyta > Magnoliopsida > Brassicales > Caricaceae > Carica > Carica papaya. Next base: position 4,832,062 of record NC_142309.1, on the reverse strand, counting down.
GATCCCACTATTAATTTGTTAGTTGCAAAAATAATTTATAGATATCTTATTTTTTTCAAGAAAAATAAAAAGTTAGTTTGAATTTTTAATTTGTTGTTAGCATATCAACTAAAATAATATAATTGTAAAAAAATGATATATTTTTTTTTGATTACTACAACTCTAACAATACATCAATAAGTAAATAATTTTTAATTTATTTATATCTCACTAAAATCATCAAACATATTATTTTATGAACGTATTATGAGTTGATAGTGATTAATTTATAATGTTTCATTTAATTAGAACTTTAACTTATCTTATTAGCTTATTAGTAAGATTATAGCAATTAAGTTAAATTAAGTCGCAGCAAATATGTCAATTTTTTGAACGAAATAAATATTACGTAACAATTATATTTTATTTTTTTAGCATACTCGTAATAAATTAAAAATTTAAATTAATATTTATTTAAGAAAATATATTAATAGAGACCCAAGAAAAAGTTAACAAGATTAAGGGAGAAACAAGATCAAACATTTGGGTATTGTCACTAAATGATTCTCTTTCTTTGCTTTATTTTATGCCCAATTAATAAGATTCCAAATTGAAAAAAAAAACAATTAGATTTCTTGTTTTCAAAGAATTTAACTTTTTATCTTTAATTTCCCCCACATGAAATTGAATGGAGTACAATATTCAAATTAATTATAAGGTTGAGTTACAGAAGCATTTGACCTTGGAGATATTGTTTCCCCAAACATGGCACACTCTTCTTCTTCCTTACTCTACACTCCAATCATTTTGCATTCACATTTTTTGTACACCATCATTTTCCATTTCTCCTCGTTACCCACAAAACACCATTTTCAATTTGTCCTTCCAAGCAATCATATGCTTAAAATTATATGCATGTATTTATAGGAACAACGTTTAATTAATTAGGTGGTGGGTGGTTTGACCCATTTTCATGATTGGTGACACGGGTTGTAAGTATTATTATTATATGTTATTGTTAGGAGATTGTGTGTTTTCGTCATTAGATTGTCTTCTCGTTCAGGTATATGTGTCAATTAATTAACGAGAAAATATGTATTGAGAAATATATATATATGTAACTATACAATTAGCCAGTTTTCTGTCAGCTTGGTTCATTGATCCCATTGGTGAGGCCTATTTTTAAATTGAACTGAAACAGATGGGCCACCGGACTTCTAAGCCCACATCTCCCGTTTTATTGATGAACAATAACATAAATAGGCCCCCATTGTATTTGTATTTTTTTAATTTCTGTGCGGTTATTATTAAAAAAAAAAAAACTAAATATCTGTTACGGGTACGAATGGATTATAATTCTATATAATATACAAATTATGGTTAATTAAAATTAAATTTTATTTTTATGTTCTGAAATTTTGAATAGATAATATTTAAGAATTTTATCTTTATATATAATATATTTATATTTAATATTAATATTTTATTTTAATTTTTGTTTCAAAAGAGAAAATATCATGTTGCATTCTCGGTATTACCTGTATATATATACGTATAACTTGTTAAAAGATAAGTATTAATTTTCTAAGAAAAATATCACGAGATCCGTTGTAGTCTAGTTGGTCAGGATATTCGGCTCTCACCCGAAAGACCCGGGTTCAAGTCCCGGCAACGGAATTTTTCGTTTTAATTTTAAACATATTCGACATTTAACCCACTGGTTTAAGATAACTTAATAAAAGAAGCTCTCCCTCCATCAGGTCCGTTGTAGTCTAGTTGGTCAGGATATTCGGCTCTCACCCGAAAGACCCTGGTTCAAGTCCCAGCAACGGAATTTTTCGTTTTAATTTGCAGGGTCGGTGATGCAGTTGAGAGTCCAGATCTGGAGAACATGATTTTTAAACCAATTAGGATTTTTTTATTAATGATGATAATAAAATATTTATTCTTAGTGGTTGATGATGGGTTGATTGTAAATATAATTTAAATAAAAACTAATTATTTATTTCTTTTTAATGTATTTGGTTTTTCTTATAGAAATATAAAGTAATTATGGCAATTTTTATGTTCTTATTACAATTAAATTTTTATAAATTTATTGCTTTTTTTTTTAAAAAAAATGAAAATGAAAATGAAAATTTTGTGCTTATTAAATTTCATTAATCAATATAATCAATGAGTTAAAAACGGTGAGTATCATATTTCTATATATTATTAGGTTCCCCGACAACCCCTTAAATTGGCTAAGAAGACAAACCCAGGTCCTTAGGTGCATGAATTAACGGAGGAAGTAGGATAGATAAATATATATATATATATATATATATATATTATAAGTAAAATACAACCATATATCTCACTATACACATTTTGTATATAATAGTGAAATACTTCACGTATAATAAAAATAAAAGAATATTTGAAAAACCAAATAAAATTCTTCCTTCACTATCAAAAGCATTTTCTTCTGTTTTCTTTTTTATTTCAAAATTTTTACTGAATTTAAAATACCCAAACCCAATAATTATTTTTTAAAGAATAAAATGGATTAAAAATTAATTTGTCCAAAACACATGGTCTTAATATAAAGAATATAATTCACTTTAACGTGAATCTTCTAAAAATTAATACTCAAATTAAAATATCAAAAAAAAAAATTATAACCACATAATTTTAATATTTTCAAATTATAAATTAAAGAGAATATTAGGTATAAATGGGAGAATAAAACAGTCCAATTGTAAGAATATATTTCCAATAAACAAGAATAAAAAACGGGAAAGTTGAATACAAGAGGAATGAAAACATTTGCTTTTTGTTGGGAGATTATTGGTCACTCCTGCATAAAAGAAAAAAAAACATATATATATATATACATATTTTGTAAAAGGCCAAATTTTAATGAAACATAAATATTAAATTAATGAAATATAAGCAAAAGCAATTTAAGATTTAGGATTTATATTCTTTATACAGTAAATTATAATATCTAATAAATTTACGAGAATGTCTTTTAAATGAGATTAAAATAACAGAAATATAAATATAATTAAAAAATTATAGCCTCATCATTCGAGTGATTCTACCATAGGATATTGATGAAGAAAATTTATCTGTTGCGAAACATGCTACTCTTTCGGTTCAAAATGTCAACTGGTACCTCCTCATAGAGTATATTATCTTAGAGTGGAAGTGGCTCAAAAGACAAGACATGTGAGTGGTTCGAGTTATACTTACGTAGCATAGACACATGAAATACATTATGGACTCTAAATAGTTCTAGACGTAGTGCTAATCTGTAGGCAAATGTTCCAATCCTGTCCAAGATCTCAAACGGTCCGATAAATTGGGGATCCAACTTTTCTCTCTTTCCAAACCTGTTGATACCCTTAAAGGGGGTGACCTTAAGGAACATTCGATTGCCATTCTCAAATTCTAAATCTCTCTTTTGGGTGTCCACATAACTTTTCTGTCTACTCTGTGCTGTATGGATGTTCTTTTTGCTTTTAATTATTTTCACTATGGTCTCATCTATAAGGTCTGCGCCAATCAATTTTCTATCACCCACATTTTCTTAACAGATTGACAATCTATGAGGTTGGCCATACAATGCTTCATACGAAATCATGCCAATATTTGCTTGATAACTGTTATTATAGATAAACTCTATCAGGGGTAGGTGGTCGTTCCAATGCCCTCCGAAGTCTAGAACACAAACCCTGAGCATACCCTCAAGTATACAAATTATTCGTGTTAATTGTTCATCTGTTTGAAGGTGAAATGTTGTACTAAGGGATAATTTTGTCCCCATTGCTTGCTGAAAACTTGTCCATAACTGAGAGGTGAACCTGAAATCCCTGTCTGATACCACTGTCATCGGAACTCCATGTAGTCTGATTATCTCCTGAATATAGATTTTAGCTAGCTTGTCCAAGAGATCGGTCATTCTGATGGCCAAGAAAAGAGAGAATTTAGTGAGTCGGTCAACAGTTACCTAGATTGTGTCATGCCCCAAACGTGCCCTAGATAACCCTGTTATAAAATTCATAGTGATATGTTTCTATTTCCACTCCAAGATTGGTAATGACTGGAGTAGCCCGTTTGGGTGTTGATGTTCTGCCTTGACCTGTCGACATACAAGACACTTGTAGACATAATTTAATTTTTTTCTTTTCATCTCGTTCCATCAGAATCGAGATCGCATGTTTTGATACATCTTAGTACTTCTAGAATGCATGGTGAACCTTGAACTATGAGCCTCTGTCATGATATCTCTTTTCAGTTTAATGTCGTTTACACCATGTCCTGGAATCTGAGCAATCCATCGGCAGAGACTTAGAATTCTGAATTTAAACCTTTTCCTGTATCTGTAATGCTCCATTTTTTTTTCTTCAGTGGCATTGTCTCAAATAGATTAGTATACAGAACACTCGTATCTCATTTCAAATCAATCACACGCATAAAGAAAAAATACCGCAACCAATTGCTCAATTTCTAATAGAAATTTTTAACCGTAAGCGCATCAATACAGTAGATTACAAATTTCATAAATCTTTATTTTACATGCGATTTACATTGCTACCAACTACGTAAGTATCCCAATCTACCAGTAGTAAACCCTACTCCATTTTCTCTACGTACTAGGTTTGGAAACCGACAACTCCAATCCCAACTCCAGTCCTACTTCATATGTAAATAACAGAGAATGAGTATATATAACTCAATACAGTAAATTTAAATAAAAAGTATAGCATGGAAACCCAATTAAAAGCCTATTCTTTTATGTTTTCCCTTTCTGTTACCTTGGTCATGCTTTCTTCCTACCCACCCCCTGACATTGTCCCCTCGGCCCTGACTCGACCACTCACCTACACTGTTACCCTCATCCGTCACCAATATCGGCGACCATTCTTTACTTTTCCACCGTTCGACCCCTAGCTGGACACACACATACACCATTACTGTTTTCTTCCGTCACCAGCATCGGCGACTCAACCCGTTACCAATCTGGAAACTCCCAAGCATCACCACTATTGGTGACGACAACCAATATCGGCGTCCCCAACTCAATCACCTCTAAGGTAACCTCACCCCGTCCCTACTCAATATGCCCCGCATACACGCATACCTAACCCACATGCCAGGTATTCCAACATTAATTATTACCAAACCATCAACATTGTCATACAATTCTCAAATTTACAAACATATTTATAGAATATACACCGATACACACCCACACAACATACATCCACACACAACACATTTACACAAATACGCATCTACACCAAATACTCTCAGACACAACCCCTAGATGCCCACACTCATTGTTCCCTAACCTTTATAATACTCACACATGCAATTCTCAAATTTATAAACATATTTACAAGATATACACCAATACACACCCACACAACACATTTACACAAATATGCATCTACACCAAATACTCACACACAACCCCTACATGCCCGCACTCACTGTTCCCTAACCTTTATAATACTCACACATGCAATTCTCAAATTTACAAACATATTTACAGGATATACACCGATACACACCCATACAACACACATCCACACACATAGTACATTTACACAAATACACATCTACACCAAATACTCACACACACAACCCCTACATGCCTACACTCACTGTTCCCTAACCTTCATAATACTCACACACAATCCCTACATGCTTACACTCACTATTTCCAACTGTTCCACTCTCAGTCCCTCTCTTCCCTCCTCTTTGTTTTTCTCGGCCTCCAGCACTCTTCTCCCTCTCATTATCAATCTCTCATAGCCCTTTGCCTCTCCCTATCTCTCTCTTTCAGCATTTTGCCTCCCATTCTCCGGTACTCGTGTTACTTCTCCAGACTCACACCAATTCACCTCACCTCCCCACAAACTCTCTTACACCTATTCACTCACTGTCCTCCTTCCTCTAACCATAACTGCAACTTACCTTCACTCTCTCATTCCTCACTTACTCTACTTCCTTTCCTAACTTCTCACATTGTCTAGACGACGCTTCACTGTATCTATCAATATCTCCTCCCGCGACTTCTTCCATTTCTCTTCACTCACAACCCCAACTGAATAGTTCCACCACTCACGATTACTTTTCGCTCTCTAATTCCACCAATCACTATTTCTTAATTCCATTTCCTTAGCTGTTTAGATATTCCTTCAACATTTGCAGTCATAATTCCACATTTCATCATCATCCTATACTCAGTATTTAAATTTACTATACCTCTGGTCTCTATCACTTTTCGCACCTCCATAGCTCACACTGTCACCTTCCTCCCTCTCCCGCTCTCTCTTCTCGTTCCTTCCCTCTTCGACTTCTCTCTCTCGAATCTTCTATCACTGGCTTCCTCTTCCTCTTTCCTGTTCTCCCCTTTTCTTTCCTCCTCTGTTTTTCATTTTTCATTTTTCTTTTTCTTTTATTTTCTTTTTTTTTCCTTCCTCCTATTTATACTCCACCTACTACTCATCCTAGCCATCCATCTCATCTCACCATCTACACTCATCCTAGCCATCCATTCCCTCTCACAAACCCCACCTATCTTGGTCGTCCATCTCATCCTCCAAATGGCACCGTTTGCTCCTCTCCCTCTCCCTAGTATATATTATTATTATTATTATTATTATTATTTTACCATATATATATAAATACATTTTTTTCCATCCAAATCTTAGTTTCTATAGTATCCTTCTTGAGAGCTGCTAGAGTGGGATCGGTCAGTTGAGCTTCCTTTATTCTCTGAATCAATTCAGGTTGGACTGCTAGATGAGTTAAGCATGTGGCCCTCTATAAATCCCGAAGCTATATCAACTGCGCAGCCTTTATTACCCTATATTCAAAAACCATTATATGAGCCAACATACTTGCATTCTTCCTGCTGAGAGCGTCGGCTACCACGTTACCCTTACCTAGGTGATACAAAATCTTACAATCGTAGTTCTTGAGGAGCTCTATCTAATACCTCTGACACATGTTGAGATCCTTTTAGGTGAATATATACTTTAAACTCTTATAGTCTGTATAAATTTTGAAATATCTCTCCATATAAGTAGTGGCACCAGGTTTTTAAAGCATGAATAATGGTGGTAAGTTCTAAGTTGTGGGTGAGATATTCTTTTTATGAGTTTTAACTGCCTGAACCTATAGGCTATGACATTTTCATGCTGCATCAGAACACAATTCAGTCTTTGGTAGGACGCATCAGTGTATGCTATATATCCACTTGTCCCACTCGACATAGCCAAAATTGATGTGATAATCAATCATTTTTTGAGTTCTGTAAAGCTTTTTTCACATTCATCATTTAACTTAAACTTGATATTTTTCTTCATAAATCGGGTCAGAGGGGCGACTAGGCTTGAAAATCCTTTTACAAACCTGCGGTAATAACTTGTTATGCCCAAAAAACTTTGAACTTCCTTAACCAAAGTCAATTGTTTCCAATCCATCACTGCATTAACCTTATCAAGATTCACTAACATCCCATCCTTTGATATTATGTGCCTTATGAAGGAAGTCTGTTCAAGGCAAAACCCACACTTACTCAATTTTGCATATAGTTTCTTTATCTTGAGAAGCTATAAAACTTGAATCAAATGGTGAACTTGTTCCTCTCTACTCTTTGAATAGAACAGGATATCATCAATAAACACTATGACAAACTGCCTGAAGACTTTGTTCATCAAGTCCATAAAGATAATAGGTGCATTGGTTAATCTGAGTGGTATGATCGAGAACTCATAGTGCCCATACTGTGTTCTGAAGGCCATTTTGGGGAGGTCTTTTGCCTTGATCTTTACCTGATCATAACCTGAACGCAAGTCAATCTTAGAGAAAACCTGAGCATCCTGTAACTGATTAAAAAGATCATCAATCCTAGGGAGTGAATATTTGTTCTTGATGGTGACTTTATTTAATTCCCTGTACTCAATACACAACTTCAAAGACCCATCACTTTTCCTCGCGAACGTGACTCCAGCACCATAGGAATATATACTGTGTCGGATGAACTTATTATTTTGCATTTTCTTGATATGTTTCCTCAGTTCTTCAATCTCAATACAACTCATTCGGTAGGGGGCAACTGAAATAGATTGGGTGCCACATTAAAGATGTATGGAAAATTAAACTTCTCTATCTATCGGGAGTCCTGATAGTTCATCGGAGAATACATATGAAAAATCTTGGACCACAGGAATCTCTTTAATGTAAATTTCTTTCTTACACTTACCTAAGGTAGAAAAGAATAGCTGAGTTAAGGCATATGATAAATAATGTAGTTACAATGAGTGAAGTATATTTAAAACTTTTAATAATTTATGAAAATAATCTAAGGTGGCGTGATACGCCGCTAATCAGTTCATTCATATAATTACATCAAAATTCCCTGCGTCTAGTGCTATTAGGTCTACACTTAATTTTATATCTACTATTTCTATGATACAAGCTATGTATATGACTTTTCTTAATAGTGTCTCATTCCTAGGTGTAGATACAAACAACATTAAATCAAGACTTTCAGGTAATATATTTAGATTTTTTGTAAAAATGTGTGAAATAAAAGAAAGTAAAACACCGGTATCAATTAAACCATGTGCAAGGTGGTTATAAATAGTGTACGTACCATGTATTACGTTTGGGTTGACTTCAATATTGTGCTGGGTGAGGGTATAGACTTTGCCTTGGACTAGAGGTTTGGTCTGATTCTGATCATGGGAGCACTCTCTTGTGTAATGTTTGGCACTTCCGCACATGCGACAAATGTTATTGAGGCGATAACAGAGTCAGTCCCTATGGTTCTTGCCACAGTACTGATAAGTTCTGTTGCGTCTTGTTACTGGAGTCTGAGGAGGAGCTTAAGTTACGAGCTTAGATCTCTTGTTCTGCTAAATCGATACAGTAGGTACTCGCATGCAATATGGAACCGGAGGCTTGAAATTACCCACTGCTAGAGGAAAGATGCGGAGGTTCCTTTCTATAAACTGTGTTTTGGCCAAAACTGCTAAGTATGTGCTGAGCTTGAATACATACAGTTGCTGTTTAATATCAAGATGAAGGCATCACTCAAACTTCCTCGCCTTTCTGCCTTTGTTCATCATGTTCTCTAGAGGAGTATCAGTCCAACTCTAAGAATTTTTAAGTATACTCAGACATTGTCATATCACCCTAGACAAGGTGTGCAAACTCTATCTTCTTCAAATACCAAAGGTGTTCTGTGAGGTACTCTGTCTTAAAATTTTTCAGGAACTATTCCCATATAACCGGAATGGGTAGGGTGGCTTGCTTTAGTTACCATTAGCGCCCTCTCTCACCCACGAGCATGTAAGTGGTAAATATGACATTTTGTTCGGAAATCACCTCAAGAGTTACGAAGACCTTTTCTTTCTCTACTAACCGGTACTCAGCTTCTTCAAAAGTGGATGGCCCTAAAAAAGTATATGAGTTAAGTCTTTTGTACCTCTCAATGTAGGTTGGGTCCATCCCGGGTGGAGTTGGGTCTTATTGAAGAGGAACTGGATTATGATGGAGAGGGACCGGGTGACCCTATGGCGGCACTTAGTTGTATGGTGGAGGGACCAGATTGTACTGTGGCAGTGCCAAATGATACTGTGGAGGAGCAGAGTTGTACCGAGGTGGCATTGGATCCTCTCATTGTAGGGGTGACTCATACTGTGGCAGTGGTGGAGGATTAGGCAGCTCCCTCCTCTTTTTCCTAGTCTGTTGGGTAAAGATGAGTCTCTACAGAATCTCGAGGAGTCGATCAACATCCTCTCAAAGCGACCCCTCCCGGGCTGCTCTATTCAATGGGGGTCTTCCTCTCATCATTTTTTGATACCCGTATTTCACAACGAAGGGTTGAGAGTTGGGTTGTAGTTAATGATTCTAACCTTTTGTATAAGGAATGATTTCTAGGAACATGACTTTGATACCAACTGTAAAAGCCTAAAATTTAATGAAATAAAAATATTAAATTAATAAAATATAAGCAGAAGCAATTGAGAATTTAGTGTTTACATTTCTTACACAATAAATTAAGATATTTAATAAGGTTAAAAAAATGTCTCTTAAAGGATATTAAAACAACATAAATAGAAATATAACTAGAAACTATAGGGTCGACCTCTGCAGGGCAACTCTGATGGAAAATGGGATGCCACTTTTAGTCACTAACTTTCTTGTTATTCAGAATCTAGATCTTGGTCTTTCTGATCTGAAATAGTTAAATAAGGGGAATGAAGTATACTAGCCTAGTAAGAATGTCAACACTTAACAACCAATACAGAAAATTAAATATTAGTAAAAATCACAAAACAACCAATGGAGTCATTTTCTTTTATAGGTAAATTCATTTAATTTAAAAATGTAGGTTTCATACTCACCATTTTAGTTCTCAAAATTTGATTGTGAAGTTAATAATCAAGATAACAATTCATTACACATTCTAAGGAATAATAATAGTCAAATTTTACTTTTTTGCTTACTTACCGGTTTCTCTGGGGGTCCTTTGGGTTCACTCTACACGTGAATTCAATATCCAATCTATTAATTAACTGGCCGTCCCTATACCTCATCCGATTATGAGCACTAAACATACTACTACCTCAATACCCGATCTGGTATGATGGTGAATAAATACTTCCCAACCCTCATAGTATGGGACTTCTCAATCCCGTTCAACCGAGGTAATGTCCATGGAAGGTTTTGCCCTACGTACCGGATCTGTACACCATTTTTCATGATACTCAATAAGCCTTTTACACACATGTTCATATCATTAGTCAGCCACTAATTGTAATACCCTTAATTAATTTTAATGTAATTAAAATTAATGTATAAATATAATTTTTTAGTTTTTAAATTTTTATTTAATGTAAAAATGAAGAAAATTAATTGGAGGATGAAATTGAAAATAAATTTGGGAAAAAGTGGTGAAATTTTGGATTTTGAAGTGTTTTTGAAAGAAAAATAAAAACTGGGGGTTAAAACGTAATTTAAACAAACTATGCCACATAGGACGCCTAGTCAGCAGCCCCAATGAATCGGAGCGCGCCGCGTGATAAGGCACGTTGACGTGGTGCCACGCAGGAGGCCACGTTGGGGATCGCATGCCCACCATTGGACGATCCAGATTTGTTCTCGCGCGCACAAACAGTCCGGATTTATTTTCTCATCAGACCCGATCGTTCTGGTCACGATTAAATATGATAAATAGTTCAGATCTATTTCGTATTTAAGCACGATCGAACGATCTGGATCAAATCGCGATGAACGGTCCAGATTCACTTCTTATTTAAACGCGATCGGACAGTTCAGATCAAACGCGATGGACGGTCCAGATTAAAAAAAGACGAATATAAATAACTCTCTTCACACTAAACCATAACCCTAGCCACCAAACCCCCCGCCAGAGAAGAAAGTCAGTCGTTGGGAATGGAGTCGACCGCCGCTTGCCGCCGTGCCGGAGCCACCTTTGACCACCAAAAGAGGTAAAATTTTCTCCATTCGCTCGAAATTCAATTTTGAACACCCTCATTGCCAAATCGGAGCAAAAGGATCAACATATAAGCTAAAAACTACAGGTAAAGCCTAGCGCTGCTGCCGTAGGAAAAAGCAAAAACTGCCTCCGATGAAGCCCTTCCTAATTTCCGTTTCATATAATTTTTCTACTATTGTAATCTCCATCCCTTTTTCTACAGGTTGACTGAAGCAAAACACTAAATCGCGAAGGTGAGCCAGTGGAGCTATCGCACCGAAAAACTCCACCGCCGGTAAGCTTTGATTTTTAGATTTTTTTGGGCCAACCAATGCCCCTTAACGTATTTTCTCACAGAAATTGGTACAAAATCGGTCAAAAACAGCTAACCTAAGGCAAACCGCTGCTGCGGGCGGCGGTACCATCGTCGAAGCAGGGCGTAGCCGCCGTGCCAGAATTTTAGAATTAGCCAAAAAGTGTTTCTAACACTGATTTTGGGTTTTTTGGGGTATTTCTAAGTACTTGAAACGCATTTTAATCTCCGAAAAAAAATTTAGAGAACCTGATGACCACTAGTATGCGCAGTCAAAAACTTAGTGTGCGGACACCAATTCGAGTAAGAATCTTTCACTTTATTTTCTGTTATGAAATTGATGTTTAATTAATAATAATACGGTATTTTGTGTAATTTAAAAAATATCCATAATTAATTATAGGTCACCAATGGAGGCAGAATCTGTTATTTATTACTGTTTGCCATGTTTACCTGATTGATTGATATTGGTATGATAATTTGATTGTGTTTCCTTGATGCATATATTACTTGTTTTATGTGATTATAGTTAAATTGAAAAACTATAAATTAAAGGCAAACGAAAAATTGTTTAATTTAGTGAATGGATGAACGGGAGCCTTACTAGATATTCTGGGAGATGGTGGACGGACCGGGTATATAGGAAACCCTACTGTAAACGTTGTCTCATATCGGATGGAGTATCGAGTATTGGTAATTTGACGCTCATATCGGACAGGGTATGGGGACAACCTATTTCACCTTCATACAAGGTGAGATATTGAGGATGATATCTTTTGGCACCCATACCAGACGGGGTATGGGGACAGTCCGTTATTTGAAAATGTTGAATAGGTTCACGTGTAGTAGGAACATCCCTATGGACCATCATGGATACCAGTAGACTGATAAAAGAGAAAGTCGTTATTCTGACTGATTGAATATAAGATTTTGATATTATTTTTATTTTTGACTTCATAAGTTGGTTTTTTTGAAAATCTCGCTACAGTAAGTATGCAGTAAATGATTTTATTCATAATGAACGAATTTACTTAAATTAAAAGCTCCATTAGTTGTTCTTTATGATTTCTACCAACCTTCATTTCTGTATCGATTAGTAGCATGATATTCTTATTGGGCTAGTGTATCTCGTTCTTTCACTAACCATTTCTTATTTTCTATTTATTTTTTTTATTTTTCGTTATTTCTTTTAAAAAGATCATTCTCGTAGCCCTATTAGGTAATCTGAATTATTGTGTAAGGAATGTAAATCTTAACTATTTATTTTGCTTCTACATTCAATTCATAATTTATTTCTTTTCTAGTTCACGGGCCGTTTCACCAATTATACACAACTATTTCGTTCCACAATTATAGAATAATATAGCGACAATTAAACAGACAATGTAAATTGATACTTTAACAACTAAAAAAAGTGTGATAGGATATTCATTCCAAACTAATCAACAAATAGGGATAAAAGGGTTATGTAAATTAATAAACGAAAAGATAAGTAAACCTATGAATTAAAGTGCATGCGGTAAGCAAACAATAACAGCCTAGCAATAAATGAACAATATAGGTAAAATAAGCAATTACATACTAACTAGTTACTAGCTCCACTAGTGACCTGTATTTAATTAATTAGGGGCTGCCAACATTCACAAGTTATACCGTTTATTATCTATTAAACTTTAATTAACCGTAACGGAAGAAAATATGAGAGATTATTACCTCGGGTCGGTGTTCGAAACACTGCTTTCTTCACTGCACTTCCCGTCAGTTCTGGTTTTTTGTGAAAACTGAAAACACGGGTAACATATCTTGAAATACCTAAGAAAAGGCTGAAATTAGGAGTTTTAAAATTTTTCGGTCAGTTTAGAGTTCCAACATAGCGACGTCGCCGTGCTCCGATGCTGGCTCCATCGTCTACGGGGCGTCTCCTCTCAGTCTGGTCAGTTTCGGCCGATTTTGTGGAAAAACCTGCAAAATTCGAGGTTAGGTGGCCTCTGTTAGCCGGAAAAAGAAAAAAATTGAAGCTTATCGGCAGAGTGATTTTTCAGTGCGGTGGTTCCACCATTCCTCTCACGCGGCCGATGGTTTTCTTCGGTCGCCCTACACCAGAAAAGGGTTAGGAATTCAATGGTCGAAAAATAAAAAGGAAACAGGAAGCAGGATCGGACTCATTGGAGAGGTTTTGGGTTGCGGGTGCGGCGGCTCGGCCGAGCTCCGCTCTCGATTTTTGGCTTTTCGGTGTTGATATGGGTCGTTGGATCCATTGACATGCTGATCGCCCGCGTGGCTTCCCGTGTGGACTCATGTTTACCACGCGGCACATGGCGACAGACCGCGCTATTGATGTGGCAGTCCACGTGGCCATGTTTTTATTATTTTTTACTTTTACGTTTCTATTAAAATTACTTTTGAATATACCTAAAACATAATTTTCTTCAAATTTTTAATTAAACATTAAAAATTAAATTTATTTAAATTTTTTATTAAAATAATTTGATTATTTCGAACTTAATTTTTGAGATCGAGTGTTATATATTTAATTTTTTTAAAAAATATTAATATAATTGAATAAAATCACTAAAATTAAATTCAATTTTGTCACTACAAAACATTATCCCATCTAAAAAATAAAATAAAAATAATGTTCTATTTAAATAAATAAAATAACATAAAAAAATAATAAAATGAAATAATTGGGACTCAGCGTGTGTCGGCTGTCACCCGCTCACCAACTGTTCCAGTCCCATAACATTAGGAGACGGGATAAGCCTATCGTGTACCTACGTGGCTACACGTCATACCCAAGTCAACCTCCATTAATTTTATCATTAAATTTTATTTTATTTTTTCTTAATAAATATTACATAAGATAATATTCATAAATATTCGTGTATTCTTGTTTATACATATACTCACCTCCACGTTTCATTATCACCGCTTAATTATTGTTGAAAAAATAATAGGACAAATTATTAAATTTAATACAAGTTAAAATAGTTTAGTGATATTTAAACATTCTAAGAAAATAATTTTAATTAATTAATTATATTAATGATTTAATAATGTTTTAAAAATATTTTTAAATTTAATCAGAACACAAAACTATTTTGATTATTTTTAATTAATTATTCTAACAAAAAAAAATTTAATAATTCAAGTACGTTTACAACATATTCGGTGGGATATTCGGTTTTGTCCGGACACGATAATTTCAACTTTAAGGGTTTCGAAACCCCACTTGTTCACCAAGAGCGTGCTACCCATACGCTTTAAAGCACCGATCCAATTTGCGTTTTCTTTTCTTCTAGCCGTACAATGAACCACGTGCCTTTTAAGCGCGTGTAAACTCTGTTTTTACCAAGGAAAACTTATTTTGACCATTATCGTCGGGATTAAGGAAAGGTCGCTCCAAACTGGAAAGCTCTTTGACGGCGTCGGTGACAAAGACGGAGAGAATTAGGTATGCAAGAATGTAGTGGGTTCTTGCCACGTGTAATGGATTCAGAAGATATAACTAACACGGACATTGGAGGTACGTATAATGATCTAGAAAAATATTTTCTTTTCAAATTACTTTGTAAATTAAAAATCCAACTAATTTGTTAAAAAAAAAAAACAAATTAACAATAAATTGTAAGTGTTAAATTTTTAATTATCAATTTAATTTCAAATTAATTATACTAATTTAAAATTAAAATTATATGAAAAATGATTACTTTTAATCTAATTTTATATAAAAATAAAAAAAGCATTTTAACTAATTTTAATCTAATTTTATATATATGAATGAATTAAATTTATTTAAAAAATCATAAAATTTGTCTCGTAATTTATTTTTAATAAAAAGAAAGGAGAGACGTGAAATTTAACGGAATAAGAGACGGGGGATTATTAAAACCCAGAATATTCAAGAGCATAAAACCTACACGGAGGGAATATTCTACCGGATGATCCATCCCGGTTTCGAGTCCAATAAATACCCCACAAACCCAAAACTTTCTTATCTAACAAAACCCAAAGTTCCTCCACCGTCCCCGTCGTCTCCAGAACTCTTTCTCCTTCCCTTTTTCATCCTCTGTATTTTTCTCTTTTTCTTCCAAAAAACAAAAAGAAAGCTGAACAAAAGAGAAAGAAAAATAGAATGGCTCTCAAAGCTGTTCATGTCTCCGATGTGCCTAATATCATCGATCAAGTAACAGAGAATGCCTCGCTCTCGCTCTTCTCCACACGTTGCGCCAACGGTATACATATACATATGTATATAAATATCGGTTTAAACATCATCAGAGGAATCTTGTGGATTTACATTGAAGGTTTGGTGGTGTTGCAGGTGTGGATTTCAGCAGGACGGCCTCGTTTAAGATCCCCAAGTTTCTTGTCATAGGGCACAGAGGCAGCGGCATGAACCTGCTGCAATCGTCTGATATGAGAATGAGAGCCATTAAAGAGAACTCGATCCTTTCCTTCAATACCGCCGCTAATTTCCCCGTTGACTTCATTGAATTCGATGTTCAGGTTGGTATTAATTTTTCCTTCCTGTATTTCTGTTCCTTTTTTCTTATCTATAACCTAATTTCAAAAAAAAAAAAAGAAACAAAAACAAAAACAAAATCTCCGGCGAGGTTTAAGCTCTTTCTAGCTTCTTGTCCTTTTCTTTTTTTTTTTCTCTGTTTTGAAGCTTTGGATTTTTAATGGGGCCAAGAAAATGATTCAGATCTTGTAATTCAATTAAAAGTTGATTATTATCTGTTTTAAATATCAAATGTTCACTCAGTTGGAATTCTTGGGGAAATCATGGACCCGCATCATTGTACGGAGTGCGTTGTACGCTCGCCGCGTATGACAAAGTTCTGTCAACTTCTTTCGCTTCGGGTTCGGGTACCCACGTGGGTGCACCGACTTGGTATTTTAGGAAATTAATAATTTCTTTTTAATTTTCAGATTTTGAGCTGATTTTTTTGGGTAAATAGATTTTATCTCCAACCTTTTTTTAGGAGGAGAATTTTCCTCCGTGTTTTAGCGTTTTACTATTATTTGTCTCAATTTTTAGTTCAGTGTTCTCTGTTCAACTTATGTTATTAGAAAAAGGTTTTTTTTTATAAAAAAACTGTGCATATGAAAGAAATACATAATAAATAAATTCAAGTCAAACTATGAACTGGAATAATGATTGATACTTATTATACTGCTGCTTTTGAAGGAGATACTGATTGTGTTCATATGGTTTTTGTTTTTTTTTTCTCAAATATGTAGGGGTTTTTTTTTCTTGATTTATTTTGAAAAATAAAGCTTTAGATTGAAAAGAAAAAAGTATGAAGATCAAAAGAATGTGGCTTATGAGCCGTTCAGTGGAAAGTAAAGAAAAGGAACCGTTCTGGTTTTTTGTAGGTGACAAAAGATGGCTGCCCAGTAATTTTCCATGACAACTTCATCCTCTCTGAAGAAAATGTAAGTTCCCTAATCTCTTCATTCTTCTTAACTAAGATTTTCAATTAATTCAAGGGATTAATATGGCAGTGAATAAGTATTGATTTGTAAGCTAGCTACTGGGTTCAATTACTGAGTAATTTACATGAATTTTCTAATTCTGATGCCAAATTAAAAAGGAAGATAATATTGGTGTGTAATATAGGCTGATAGCTAAATAAAGAATGTAAAATCAATTACAATTAAATCCCTTAAAAGTATAACCTTGTCCTTTTAATTTTAATTCTTTGGTTTTGGTTATTTCTAGGGTTCTATTTTTGAGAGAAGACTGACAGAATTAACCCTTTCCGAGTTCCTCTGCTATGGGCTACAAAAGGAACCAGAGAAAAATGGGAAAACCCTTTTGAGAAAAACAAAAGATGGAAAAATAGTGAAATGGAATGTTGAATCAGATGACTCACTTTGCACATTGCAAGAAGCTTTCCAGAAAGTTGAACCCACGTTGGGTTTCAACATTGAATTGAAGTTTGATGATAACATTGTCTACCAGCCAGATCACCTCATTCATGTTCTCCAACTCATTTTGCAGGTACATGAAGATAAGCTCTTTTTACTTATAATTCTTTTTTTCTCATTCCGGATAACCATTGTCTTTTTCTGACTTGGGTTTTTGTTCATCTTGTGTGACAGGTGGTGTTTGAATATGCTAAAGACAGACCAATCATCTTCTCTAGTTTCCACCCAGATGCTGTCTTGCTAGTCAGGAAACTTCAGAGCACCTACCCTGTTTTCTTCTTAACAAACGGTGGCTGTGAGATTTACTATGATGTCAGAAGGAACTCCCTGGAGGAAGCAATTAAAGTTTGCTTAGAGGGAGGTCTTCAAGGGATTGTATCAGAAGTCAAAGGAGTGTTCAGAAATCCTGGGGCTGTCACCAAGATCAAGGAGGCCAAACTTTCTCTTCTAACATATGGAAAACTGAAGTAAGTTTCTAATTTATTGAAAATATTTCTTATTTCAGTCATGCAATTATTTTGGTTGGTAAGATTGACCACTCAAGTTTCCCGGATGGTAAAAGTCAAAAGTTGCCACCCATGGCCGACTGTAGTTTTCATCATGTTGATCAATTCTCCTTGGTCAAGTCCTTGGTTAGAAAAGTAGAGTAGGGTTTGTTTGAATGGAATTAAAAAGGACGATTAATGAAGTTGTTTAGGTTCAATGCAGTTAAGAAATTGTGTCATAATTGGTACATTATAAATAAAATATACGAATGAATTTTCATGAACAAAAAAATGGGTAATAATTGGATGGATTTGTGTGTACAGCAATGTGGCAGAGGCCGTATACATGCAGCATCTGATGGGAATAGAAGGAGTGATAGTAGATCTTGTTCAGGAAATTACAGAGGCTGTGACAGAGATGATTAAGAAACCATCAAAGGCAATTGGCGAAGAAGAAGAGAGTTTAATTAGCGAGGTGGATATGGTTGTGGAGGCCAAGACAAAGCCCCAGTTCTCACCAAGAGAACTTTCATTTCTTCTGAAGCTGATTTCAGAGTTGATACAGCTTTAAGAATAAAGACAATTTATTAGGTGGTAGATATTCCTTTTTTGAGCATGACAAATGTAAGGTGATATACCTACTTACACTTGTGTATATAAATGGTTTTTGCTTTTGTTGATTAGTATTTGGGAATAATTGGATCTTCATTATTAGATTTTCTTATATCTTTAAAATAATTTAATTTATTAGTTATTTTTATAAACAAATTAAAAACATGGTATTTTTTATTAAGTAATAATGATTAAATTGGAAACTTTTTTAAAAATAAGTATTAAAATTGGAAAAAATAATAAAAAACTAATTTAAATATTTTAAAATAATACATTAATTAATTTATTATTTCTACATATCCAAGAGAAAAACAAAGGGATTATCTTTGTTGTTGTAAGTTGGGAAGCTTCAATTAGGTGAAATGTAAGAAGTCGAGAGACTGTAAACATCATATATATATATATATATATATATTGATCGAATGTGGACTTTAGTTTTCTAATTTCTAGTGATGGGCCTAATAGCAATGGTATAGTATAAAAGACGGTTGTTTTAGAGAAAATTAGTAAAGAGAAAGTTAACTCATTTCGATACTATAAATTTGAAATACACACACACACTTATATATATATATATATATGAAATCTAATAATTTGATTTTATTTTTAAAGCTATATCGAGATACAGCTCTGGAATACATGAATTTAAAAAATGATTCGAGATAAATTTTTTATTTTTATTTAAATAAAATTTTAAGAAAAAATAAATTAAGAACGATATTGAAAATAATTTTTAAAAAAATAGGTAAAATTTGAATTTTATGAGCATTTTTAAAAGAAAAATAAAAAACAGGAGGTCAAAATACAAATAGAAAAAGTTCTGCCGCGTGGTAAGGTGCGCTGACGTCGGAGCCACTCGAGAGACCACGTTGGCAATCTGTGTGCCCCACGATCGGACAATCTAGGATCGATCTTGCGTGCGTGGACGGGCTGAATTCGTTTTTCCCTTAGCCGCGATCGAATGGTTGAGATTAATCGCGATGAACGGTTCAGATTCGTTTCATCTTTAAGCTTAATAGGACAGACGAGATCGATCGTGATAAACGGTCTATGTCAACGTAAGATGGTTATAAATATTTCGTTTCACACAAAAACCTAAACTCTAGCCGTCAACCCCCGCTAGAGAAATATGCCGATCGCCGACTGTCGTCGCGCCGAAGCCACCGCCGACCATCAAAAAAGGTAAAAATTCTTCATACCCGCTCGAAATTTGATTCCGAGTACCCCTGTGGCCAAATTGGAGCAAGAGGAACGATGGGTGAGCCGAAAATCGCAGACAAAACTCGGTAGAGCTGCCATGGCTAAAACCCTAAAACTCTTCCGATGAGCCCCTTCCCGATTCCCATTTCACGTGATTTTTTGATCATTGTATTCACCGTCTTTTTTTGTGCAAGATAGCCGAAGAAAAAACCTTAGTCGTGATGGATCAGCGGAGCCGCCGCATTCGGAGGTCCCTCCGCCAGTAGGTTCGATTTTGTTTGTGATTTTCCGGCCAATTGAGGCTCCTAACGTATTTTTCTGAAGGTATACGACCAAAATCAATCAAAAGTGGCTAAAATCGGCCGGCATTGGAGCACAACGACACCGTCGTGCTGGAACCCCAAAATTGACCGTAATGAGTTTTGGACACCGATTTTATATTTTTGGGATATTTTTAGATATGTGACGAGTGTTTTAAATTCTACAAAAAAAATTCAGGAAACTCAGTACTCGTTAGGAAGCGTAGTTGACAGTTCGACATCTCAAAATACTGATATGGGTAAAGATCTCTCAACCTATTCTCCGTTACAGTAAATTGAGACTTAACGATGTATAATTTTGTGTTTTTGTGAAAAATGAGAAAACTCTTAAAATAATTACAGCTTACTAGTGGAGCCAAAACCAGTTAGTTCATAATTGTCTTGATTCTTGTCTATTTTTCTGTATTGTCCTAATTGCTTGATTTTTGTATAGCACATGTTCTTAATTTATATTTCAATAATCTTATCAACTTATCTAGTTATTTTGTTTATATATCGTCAGCATGAATATAGTTTAATTGATCTATGAATGTGATATGAGATATTGACATGAGTTTGTTGGTTGTTTGTTATGAGAATCTTTATGTGAAAAATTTACTGGGTACCCAAGGAAAGGGCAAATAGACCCGGTACATAGGGAACCCTACCATGAACGTTACTTCAGTCGGATGGGGTTGGAAAGTCCCTTACAGGAAAGGTTTGGAAGATATGGTTCACCCTCATACCGAACGGAGTATCGAGACAATGGAATATTTGGCGCCGGACGGGGTATAGGGATGACTAGTTAATTGTTAGAATTAGATATTGCGTTTAAGAGTACGGGGGACACCCATATCAACCCCTAGGGGTACCAGTAGGTAGATAAGAAGGGAAAGTTATTGTTTCTCGTTCTCTTATGCGTAAAAGTGAAAAGTGATATTGATAAGGGTTTTTATAGGCTGTTTTTGAAAAACTCGTTACAGTAAATATGGAATAAACAGTCTTTTTTATATTAAATGAATTTACTCAAATTAAGTGCTCTATTAGTTGTTTTATGATTTTTACCAATCTTCAGTTTTTTGTATCTGTTATTAGTGTGATATTTTTTCTAGGCTAGTATAGCTCACTATTTCATTAACTATTTCAGATTAAGAGGACCAAGATCCAGATATCGATCAGTAAGAGGATTGTGAGTAGTTCATTACCCAGATTCCCTTCAAGTGTTAGTAAAGGTTGTCTTACGATGTTTAGTTATTCATTTTTCGTTTTATTTCTTTAATTTTTATTTGTCATTTAGAAGGGACATTCTCGTAATCCTATTGGGCATTCAAAATTATTGTGTAAGGAATATAAATCCTTACTCTATTAATTGCTTCCACATTAAATTTATGAATTTATTTCCTTTTAAGTTTTAAATCTTTACAGTTGGTATCAGAGCCGCGTTTCTCAGAACCATTCCTTATACAAAGACTTAAAAACACCAAAAAGATAAACTATTGCTCAACCATTCCTTGTGAAATAAGGTACAAAAAAGTGAAGAGAAGAAGACCCCCACTAAACCGAGCAGTCAGGATGACTCATTTTGAGAGGATGTTGACCGGCTCTTTGAGATGCTAGAGAGACTTATCTCTGTTCAGCAAGCCTGAGAGGAAAGGAGGGAGCTACTTGATCCTCCCTTGCTGCCACAATTTGAGCCACCCTTATAGATGGAAGATTTGGAGCCACACCGGTACAACCCTACTCCTTCACCGTATCATCCAGCATCGCCATAGGGCCACCCGGCTCCACCACAAAATAATTCAATCCCTCTTCCACGGGATCCAATTCCACCCATGATGGATGAAGGCAGGAAGGCAAGAAGTTCGAGTGGGGCATCTGTCCTGAGATCAGACAGTAGCTATACATATTTGAGCTCATTACCTACTCACCCGTTCTGGCCAAGACACAGCTAGTGGAGAGGAACCTTCGCATCTTTCCTCAAGCAGTGGGGAATCCTAGACTCTTAGTTTCACACCGCAGACCAACACCCATTGTACTAGTTCAACAAAACAAGAGGCCTAGACCAGTGACTCAAGCTCCTCCTCAGGCTTCGGTAATAGGACACGGTAAGACTTGCCAACCTGTGACAAGAATCATGGGGACCAACCCTGCTATTATCTTAATAATACATGTCGCATATGTGGGAGTACCCAACATTACCCGAGAGAGTGCTCGCAGAATCATAACCAGACTAGACTTCTAAACCAAGGCAGAGCTTACAACCTAACTCAGTAGGATGCTGAAGTCAACTCGAAAGTAATATAGGACAAACCTAAGAGAAAAGTTTACATTCAAGAGATCCTGATAGTTTGAGACTTCTTGAATGTATTTTCTAATGAACTACCCGGACTGCTAGTAGACCAGAAAGTTGAGTTCACCATAGATCTTCAGTGTGACATCTAGCCTATCTCTGTTGCCTCTTACCACATGAGCCGCGTTGAGATAGAAGAACTGAGAAAATAGATCAATGAATTGTAAGACAATGAGTTCATCTGACATAGTGTATCTTCTTAGGGTGCTGGAGTCACATTTGCAAGAAAAAAGAATAGGACGTTACGATTGTGTATTGACTACAGGGGATTAAACTGAGTTACAATCAAGAACAAGTACCCACTCTCTAGAATTGATGAATTTTTTGACCAGTTACATGGTGCTCAGGTCTTCTCCAAAATAGATTTGTGTTCAGATTACCACCGGGTAAAGATCAGGGTAGAGGACATTCCCAAGATAGCTTTCAGAACTAGGTACGAACATTATGAGTTTCTAGTCATACCATTTGGACTAACCAACCCACCAGCCATTTTTATGGACTTGATGAACAGAATTTTCATACAATTTTCATATCAATTCAATTATGATATCCTGATCTATTCAAAGAGTAGAGAAGAACAGACTCACCACCTGACTCACGTTTTACAAGTTCTTAGGGAGAAAAAACTATCTGCAAAATTGAGCAATTATGGATTATGGCTTGAGCAGACTACTTTTCTAGGATACATTATATCAAGAGATGAAGTATCAGTGAATCCCGAAAAATTTAAGGTAGTACTTGGATGAGAGAAGTTGACCTCGGTTAAGGAGATTCGTAGGCTTTTAGGAATGGACGGTTATGACCGCAGGTTTGTAAAGGGATTTTTCAGTCTAACCGCTCCTTTGACCTAGCTCACAGAGAAAAACATTAAGTTTAAATGGAATGTGGACTGCGAAAGGAGCTTTACAGAACTCAAAAAGTGGTTGACTACTGCACCCGTATTGACTTTATTGAGTGGGACAAGTTGAGATACAATGTACAATGATGTCTCCTACCTGAGGTTGGGTTGTGTTCTGATGTAGCATGACAAGGTCATAACCTATGGATCCAGGCAAATAATGAGTCATGAGAAAAATTACCCCACTCACGACTTGAAACTTATCGCCATTATCCACGCCTTGAAGACCTAACGCCACTATCTATTTAGGAAGACTTTTGATATTTTTACTGACCATAAGAGCTTGAAGTACATATTTACTCAGAATGATCTAAACATGCGTCAGAGGCATTGGATAGAGCTCCTTAAGGATTATGATTGTAATATCTTGTATCACATGGGTAAGGGCAATGTAGTAGCTGATGTGCTAAGTAGAAAAAGTGTAAGTATGTTATCTCACATAATGGTTTTTGAATGCAGGGTAATAGGGGCTGCATAACAGATACGATTTTAGGACTTAAAGAGAGTTGCATACTTAACCCACCTGATTGTCCAACCCGAATTGATCCAGAGAATAAGAAAAGTCCAATTAACCGATTTCACCATAGTCTTTCTTAAGAAAGATGCAGAACAGGGAGTACATCCAGAATTTCAAGTCTCTGCTAATAGATTGCTCAGGTTTTAGGATATAATGTGTGTTCTAGATGACAGTGAACTAAAAAGGGACATCATGACAGAGGCTCACAACTCCAAGTTCGCCATACATCCCGTAAATACTAAAATGTATCAAGTATGCGATCCTAATTTTGGTGGAGCGGGATGAAAAGAGAGGTAGCTGATTTTATTTCTAAGTGTCTAGTATGCCAACATGTTGAGGCGGAGCATCAACCCCCAGGCGGGTTACTTCACTCATTACCGATCCCGAAGTAGAAATAGAAACTTATCACAATAGATTTCATAATAAAGTTACTTAAAGCACGCTCAAGACATAATGTCATTTGGATAATTGTTAACTGGCTCACCAAGTCTTCTCACTTTTTGGCTATCAAGATGATCGACCCCTTGAACAAGATAGCAAGAATGTGTATTCGAGAGATATTCATATTACATGGAGTTCTAGTGTCAGTGGTATCCGACAAAGATCTCATGTTCAATTCTCGATTTTGGTCTAGTTTTCAGCAAGTCATGAGAAAAAAATTGTCCCTCAATACCGTATTTCACCCTCAAACCGATGGACAAATAAAGAGGACGATTCGCACATTGGAAGATATGCTTCGAGCTTGTGTTCTAGACTTCGAAGGCCATTGGGATGATCACTTACCTCTGATAGAGTTCGCCTACAATTCGCCTACAATAATAGCTAATAGGCAAGTATCGGCATAGCTCCGTACGAGGCATTATATGGTCACCCATGAAGATCGCCAATCTGTTGGGAAGAGGTGGGTGATAGAAAATTATTCGTCCCAAATCTTGTGGAAGAGACTATGGCTAAGATAGTTAAGATTAGGAAAAAAAGACAGCTCAGAGCAAACAGAAAAGTTATACAAACTCCCGGAGGAGGGAGTTGGAATTTGAAAAAGGTGACCGAGTGTTTCTTAAGGTCACTCCTTTTAAAGAGATCAGTAGATTTGGAAATAGAAAAAAAATTAAATTCCTGATTTATCGGACTATTAGAGATCTTAGATCATATTGGTACAACTGCCTGCTGACTGGTACTACCTCCAGAGCTATTCAGGGTTCATAACGTGTTCTATGTATCTATACTACGCAAGTACAACTCGAATCCCTCACACATCTTGTCCCACGACCCCTTTTTACTCAAGGAGGATCTATCTTATGAGGAGGTATTGGTATTCATTGTAGATCGGAATAGTAGAGTATTTTGCAACCAATAAATTTCATTCATCAAGATTCTATGGTAGAACCATACGCAGGAAGAGGCCACTTAAGAACATGAATGAAGCTTCAAGGTCTAGTACCTTCAACTGTTCAACTGAGTAAGAGAGTGACCAATTTGAGGAGCTAAATTTTCTTAAGAGTAGGAGAATTGTAATACCCAAGCCAAAAAAATGACCCGAAATAAATCTTTTATTCTTTAATTATTAATTTAAAATAATTAATTAATTAATTTTATTTTTATTGAAGTGAAATTTTGAGAAAAATGAATTAGGGACGAGATTGAACATAATTTTAGAAAAAATGGGTGAAAATTTGGGTTCTATAGATGTTTTTGAAAGAAAAATTAGAAACAGAAGGTCAATGTGCAAATAAAGAAAGTTCGGCCACGTAGGACCGCTCAGTCAGCAGACTCGACGAACCAGAGCACTCCGCGTGGCAAAACGCACTAATGTCGGTGCCATGTAAGAGGCCACGAAGGCGATCCACGTGACTCGCGATCGAACGATTCAGGATTGATCCCGTGCACGTGGACGGCATAGATCCGTTTCCTCCTTAGACGTGATCGGACGGTTGAGATTAATTGCGATGAACGGTCTAGATTCATTTCTTCATTAGGCGCCATCGAACGGATGAGACTGATCGCAATGGACAGTCCAAATCAACGCGAGATGGTTATAAATACTTTGCATCACACGGGAACCTAAACCCTAGCAGCCAACCCCTGCCGGAGAAAAAGAACTAGACGCTGGAGAAGGAGACCGATGATCGATCGTCGCCGCACCAAAGCTACTACCGATTGCAAAAAAAAAGTTAAAATTCTACCTACCCGCTCGAAATTCAATTCCAAGTATCCCTGTGACCAAATCAGATTAAGAGGAAAGACAAGTGAGCCGAAAACTACGGGTAAAGCTCAATGGAGTCGCCGCGGCTAAAATTTCAAAACTCCTCCGATGATTCCCTTCCCAATTCTTATTTTACATGATTTTTCGATCATTGTGTTCACCATCCTTTTCTATGAAGGATAGCCAAAGAAAGAACCTTAGTCTCGAAGGAGGACTAGTAGAGCTGCCACACCCGGAGGTACCCCTACCGGTAAGTTCGATTTTTTTTGTGATTTCCCGACCAATCGAGACCCCTAATGTGTTTTACTACAGGAAAAATGGCTAAAATTGGAGAAAATTGGTGAAAACCAGCCAGACTGAGGTGAACCGCCACCGTGGGTGGCTAAGCTGGCGCCGGAGCATGGCGGTGCTACCGTGTCGGAATTCCAAAATTGACCGAAATTAGTTTTGGACATTAATTTTAAATTTTTGGGGTATTTTTATATATGTGACGAATGTTTTAAATTCTACAAAAAAATTCAGGAAACCCGGTACCCGTTAAGAGGCATAGTAGACAGCTCGATATCTTGAAATACCGATCTTGGTAAGGATCTTTCACCTTATTCTCCACTATGGTAAATTGATACTTAACGATATATAATTTTATTTTTTTATGAAAAATTAAAAATTTTAAAAATAATTATAAGTTACTAATAGAGGCGGAACCGGTTAGTTCACAATTATCTTGGTTCCTGTTTATTTTTCTGTACTATCCTACTTGCTTGATTTTCGTATAGTACGTATTTTTAATTTATAGTTCAATAGTCTTATCAACTTATCTGGTTATTTTATTTATATACCGTCAGTATAAATGTAATTTAATTGATTTGTGAATGTGATATGAGATATTGACATGAGTTTGTTAGTTGTTTGCTATGAGAATTTTTATGTGAAAGACTTACTGGGTACCTAAGGAAAGGGCGAACGAGCCTGGTACATAAGAAATCCTACCGTGAATGTTATTTCAGTCGGATGGGGTTGGAAAGTCCCTTATCGGGAGATTAGAAGATATAGTTCATGCTCATACCGGATGAGATATCGAGGCGATGGAATGTTTGGTGCCCATTTCCGAACAAGGTATAGGGACGGTCGGTTAATTATTAAAATTAGATATTGGGTTCACGAGCAGAGCGGACACCTTTATGGACCCCCAGGGGTACCAGTAAGTAGGTAAGAAATAAAAATTATTATTTCTCGTTCTCTTATGTGTGAAAGTGAAAAGTGATATGGATATGGATCTTCATATGTTATTTTTAGAAAACTTGTTACCGTAAGTACGAAATAAACGATATTTCTTTATATTAAATGAATTTACTTAAATTAAGTGCTCCATTAATTCTTTTATGATTTTTACCAATCTTCAGTTTTTCGTATATATTATTAGTGTGATATTCTTATTGGATTAGTGTAACTCACTATTTTATTAACTATTTCATATTAAGATTCAGATCCCGATTAATAAGAGGGTTGTGAGTAGTTCACTATCCAAACTCCATTCAAATGTTAGTGAAAGTTGTTTTAAAATATTCAGTTATTCATTTTTCATTTCATTTCTTTAATTTTTTTTTTTATCTTTTAGAATGAACATTCTTATAATTCTACTAGATATTTAAAATTATTGTATAAAAAATGTAAATTCTAATTTTATTAATCGATTCCGTATTAAATTCATAAATTTATTTCTCTTTAAATTCTGGATCTCTACATATTTTCTGAACAAGATCCACTACCACGTACCCAGAAAAGATTTGTCTTTTTAACTCTTAGCTGATTTTCAGCGCCCAGAAAAACAATCTTCATGGCTTCTTAGCCATTGAAAGGAGAAAGAAGCTTTGAAGCGAAGTAGAAGCCAAGAGGAGAAGAAAGTAGGAAAAAAAGGAGAGGAAAATTGTATGTACGTTAAAGAAAAGAGAAGAAAGAAAGATACAAAAAGATAAAGAAAGAAAAATATATATAGACACACACACACACACACATACGTATATACCTATATATATACATGTAAAGATTGGTGGCCGGCTCCTATAAAGAAAAACAAATAATCACCATTTATTTTAATATTTTCTTTTTTTAAAAGGGAAGGAATTAATTAAATTTTTCTTTTTTTAAAAAATTATTTTCGGTGAATTAACTTATAATTATTTTTAAATAGGATGAATTTGATTTGAAATTTAACTCATAATTTTTTTTATATATATTAAAGAATTTTGTTTACGATTATTTTTTATTAATTATTATTATTATTTTTCTTGATGATTAATTTAGTTCACACATTAATTATTCTTTAATGAGTATCGAACGATAATAATATGCTAGTACACTCTCTCTCTTCTCATTTCCCCAATAGTCTTATACACATATATATATATATACACACACACACACATATAAATATATATTGATGAAATGTGGATCGTAGTTTTCTAATTTCTAGTGATGGGCCAAATAGCAATGCTACGAAAGAGGTTTCCTTCAAGAGAGAATTAGTAAAGAGAAAGTTACTCGTTTTGATACTATAAATTTGAAATATATATGTACACACACACACACACACATATATATATATATATATGTAAGTTGAAATGTGTTGATCAAGATGAAGTTTTGGCACCCAAGTCAGTTTCATTCCCAATATTCGGTACATAGGAGTACATGTATATATTTAGGGTATGTTGGTGTATATATACATATATCGATTTAAAGAAATATAGAGTGATTAATTTACATAATTATAGATAAATAATTCACGTTGAGAAAGATTGAAGTTGCCTGCAATAAACATTGATTAAAGGCTAAATAGGGTTTTATATGTATATGTAAATATATTGTTGGTTGCAGCCCATGTACTGAAAGATATTGTCAGTGAACAAAAAGGGAACTCCTATCTCATATGCTGCCTCTACGACCACAATATATATATATATATATAGGCAGATATATTCATATATATACACATACATCAAATAGAAAGAGTTAATTATGTAAATTAAGAAAATAATATTTTACAATAATTTTATAAACTTAACAACAAAATTATAACTTCTGCAAATTCTTTAGCTGAGTAAACTTTACATTTATATATAATTATTTTTTCAATAATTAAGATCGTGTATTTTTATATATTTTTTAAAAAATTATAATAAGACAGTATGTATGTGTCAGTTCATGAAGTTTAGTCTTTATTACAATCTATTTCTGAACTTTTTTTGTTATAATTTAATTTATATATTACAAATATTAAATCTACTTTTATTTCTTAACATGAAAATTAGTAGAATGATTAAGACATATTTGAATATTTAAAAAAATAATTTTAATTAATTACTTAAATTAATTAATTAATTATTATTATTAAACTAATGTTACTAATGTTAGTTTTCAAAGTCTTCAAAAGTGATTCAAATACTTTTAATTTTTTTTAAAAAAAAATTAAACAGTATGAACTAATTTGATAATTTGTTCAAAATTTTAGTTCATTTATTACCCTTCTCTCTAAGGGGTAAATTAGTAAATTATCCTTTCTAAAGCATCTTACCCTAGATTCTTTTTCAAGTCTAACGGCTACTTTTTACATATCCAGTTAAAGCATGAGTAGATTTGCTCATAGTCCCTCTGCAAGATCATAATATAACGGGGGGATCAAGAAAAATATCTGTAAAACAAGCAAAAAAAAAATAAAACCCAATTCAGAGGGACTCTGTGTTATAATAATAAATGAGAAAGAAGAAAAATGGAAGAGGAGGGAAGAAGGTGCATTAATGGCGGTGACAACAGCCATTAAATATTCGGGTGAGAAGGTAATTTAATTGCTTGCGTTTTTCGCTGCAATTGTCTTCATTGCTTTCTCTCTCTTTCTTATCTCCTGCGACCCACCCTCCCAGATCCCATTTAATTCTCTCTTCTCTCTCTCTCTGCAGTAAATTTATGGCATTAATGGAGGGAAATTTATATAATTTTTTAATGGTTTTGGAATTTTAACATCTCATTTTACAAAATTCCGCCTCGGAAGCAGAGGTTTTGGTGACAACCCATGAAGCAATTAAAACTAAAATGAAGCTTGGAAATCAGATAGTAGACATGGGTTTTTGAGTTTTGATTGGAATTCTTGAATTATTTTACGAAAGTTGAAGCTTTCTGATCAATGCTGAGACACGGACTTGATCTTGATCATGATCTCCTGCTTCTGTTGAAGGAGGTGGTGGTGGGGGCGGTGGTGGAGGAACTGTTATGGTTGCTGTTGAGCTCTGCTTTAATGGCGGATTTGGTCTCGTCGATTGTGGCGGTGCTGCACAGACTGGGATTACTGATCTGATTTGAACTGCTGGAGCAATATTAATGAAACCTCCTCCTGTGTACATTTTCTTCATCTTCTCCACATGGATAGCTGAAGCTACTTTCAGGGCGGTTAACCCAGTTGGAGAATCATGATTTGCAGGCCCAAAAACTCTATTTCCAATCTGGGTTTTTCTTAACTCATTCTGGGTAGTAATCTTTTCAGACCAAGAACATGACCGGTACATAGAACTTGTTGATGATGATGATGGTGATGATAAACTGAGCCATTCTTCCTCATCTCTCTGATGCTCTTCCAGGACCGAAGCTGAATTTTCATGGAAGGTTTTCTGAACTTGTGATGATTTAACCTGAGCTTGGAGTAATGGTGCAAGCCTGTTTGCTAATGGGTAAGTAGATGAATTTGGTGGTGGGAGAATCTTGGATGTGGTGGGAGGTGGAGGTGGAGGAAGAAGAGAGACAAAACTGTGCCGTTTTTGTGTTGACAAATCAAGAGATGAGTTCATTAAAAGATCCAGTAAGCTCCTTTTCTGATATGGCAGGGGAGAAGAAGAAGAATAAGGAGAAATAGAGGAGCTGGAGGAAGAAGAAGAAGAAGTTGCAGAGCTTCTGATTAATCTTCTTTTGGCTTGAACATTATCCCTTCTTTTAACTTGTCTGCTTTCAACTTTTGGCTTAAAACTTGAAAGCACTTTTGCCACAACCGCTTGATCCTGTTCTTCAGCAACTTCTTTATTTGTTAATGAATCCAAATTTGGCACTGTGAGTTAAAACATACCCAGAAAAAACTAATCAGGAATTCATTATCCTCATTTGCAGGGATTCGAAAAGAAAAAATCTAAAAATGGGAAAGTCAGATTTTTTTTTCTTTTACAGCTTTTCAAGGATTAACACATACCAGGCTGCAAATCAAAACATACCCAGAAAAAAATTAATCATCAATTGATCATTCTGATATCCAAAGATTAAAAAATTAGGATTCAAAAATGGTAGAAGTGAGAATTTTCCTTCTTTTATATTTCAACTGCAAATTAAAACAGACCCAGAAAAAATTGATCAATTGATCATCATTCTGATTTGGAAAGATTAAAAATTTAGAATCTAAAAATGAGAAAAATGAGAATTTTATTTTCTTTTACAATTCTTCGAGAGAGACCATGCTGCAAATCAGACATACCCAAGAAAAAATTGATCATCAACTCATCATTCTGAGTTGCAAAGCCCAAAATTTCAGAATCTAAAATGGGAAAGGTGACCAAAATTTCTTTTTCTCTTTCAAAGTTTCTCAAATAAACCCATTTTTTTTATAAAAAAAAATTGATCATCAATTCATCAACCTGGTTTGGAAAAAGTTAAGAGAGAGAGAATCTAAAAATGGGAAAGGAGAAGTTTCATTTATCTTTTTACTTTTTTTCAAGGCAGACCAGGCTGCAATTGCAGCATTCTTCTCCGCTTGCTTCTTTGTCTTGGCTGATTCTCCATTGAAGCTCATACCAGCAAGCTCCACTGTACTGGTAAAAACTGGGACATGACCAGGACCTGATCTTACAGTGGTATAAACTGGAAGATCCAACCCAGCTCTATGTGCAGTTTCTTGAAGAAGGTTCTTATAGATTCCAGTCTCATCCTTCATACCCATTTTCCAAATATATGAGAAAACAACATATATATACATATATTAATCCCCAAACACATATATATATGTATATTATCAATGTGTAAATAACATACAAGAACTCTTGCAGTGAGAAACCTAGAAGGGCCTCTGGATGACAAGACATTGAGAGCAACTTCAGCAGCAGAATGCTCAGCTTGTCTCAGTGTAGTGCAATAACTTGGACTTTCGAAGATCTCGCCATTGAAATTCACAGAAGCTTTGAATCTCGGTGCATGATCAGGTCCTTCTCTTATGCAAGCATAAGAAGGGAGATTGAAACAGCTTCTCTGTGCAAGTTCCTGCAGTTGATTCTTGTACATATCTGCCATGAAACAAAGAAAAAACACCATGAAAACTTTTACACCAGATCAAATCTCCATTAACCCAGTTCAAGATTTTCGGGAAGAAGAAAAACCCATATGCTCAAAACGCAAAAAAAGAAAAGAAAAGCTTGGTGGGTGGCATGAGAAGTTAGAGATGAAGGTGGAGAAGATGAAGTTCAGTTTTGCTGAGATGTAATAGAGAGAACCAAAGAAACTCACCTACTTCTGCTGATTTCTTAGTCTTACATTGGCATGAAAAGATAAAGATTTCGTCTTTTTTTTTTTTATTTTAGGCTAAAAGCAAAAATTAAGATATGATGTATCAGAAAATTTTCTTCTCTTTGATGAGAAGAAGAGAGAAAGAAAAACGGTGACTTCAAAAATGTTAATAATGTTGATATAGTTACTTTTTTTTCCCCCTCTATCTCTATAACTTATTTTATAATTTAATAAAAATATATTTTAATTATTAAGATATAAATAAACAATAATAATTTCCCTAGAAAGCAAAGTTTCCTAGGAAAGAAGAGTAAAAACCAGTTACTAACACTGAGAACTGAGAACTGAGATGGGTAACTGTTAATGGGTTAGGTTATGTAATTTATTTCTTAAAAATGTTCTTCAATTTAACCCTATTTTGAGAGTTTTTTAATTTAAGATCTTTTTATTTGATTTTCTTAAACTATTTTAAAATTATAAGGCAGTAAATTTAATTAATGTTTTGAACTATAAAAAAAATTACAAAATTTTAGATTAAAACACAAAATTCAACCCACAATGCTTGAAACTGAAATTTGAAAAGTACAGAATACGTCAGTAGTAAGTAGGCTCTTAAACACAATAATATGATTTTAATTTGGAAATAAATTTATTAACAAACATTTATTTACAGCAACCACCGAATGACTTCTATTATTGAGAAGCATTTATTACAATACCAATTTTTTAAAAATTTATTTATACTGATTTTTTAAAATAAAAATTAAATTATTAATTTAATGCTTAAACTATGAGTTATATTGCAATTTAGTTCTATTTTTTTTAATTATAATGTGTTTCATAAATTTATGAAAACATAATTTTTTTAATAAATTGTTTTTACATAAGCAGCAAAATAATTTGTGTCTTATTTAGATGATATAAAAATATAATTTTTCTATTCAAAATAAATAATCAAAATAATAATTATTGCATATTTCTTCTTCTTCTTATTGTCTTATTATTATTTACATAGTTTGTAAATTATCTTTATCCAAGTAAATATTATGTTTTGTTGAAATAGAAAAATTAATTTACAAAAGTATTAAACTTTACTTCATAATATTATGAAAAAATGTAAGTACTAATTCAAAAAAAGTATCATTTTAAAACATAATCTATTCACAAATAAATATAAAATAACATTATAAACATACAACGTTAACATTTATTAATCAAATTTATATTAATTTAGATAAAATTTAAAATTTATTAATCATATATATGTACATTATAAAAATATAATATTAAAAATTTAGTAATCAAAATTAAAGTGAATTAAGTAAAATTAAAAAGAAAATTAAAAAATTATTAATTACATATAATGGGGCATAACGTATCTGAAACGATTAGACAATTTAATCTGTAATTCTCAAGCCCGAAATTTAGTACGAAATTAATTTTAATATCAAAAAATATATAAAAAAGTTATTTTTGAAATTAATAAATTTTAATTTAATGTAGAATTATGAAAAAAAAATAGGTTGATGATAAAATTAAAAATAATATTAAAAAAATAGATGAAAATTTGGGTTTGAATGGTATTTTTGAAAAAAAAATAAAAAATAGAGGTCAGAACACAATTAATAAAAATTGCACTATGTATGAATGCTCAATCAGCAGTTTTGACGAACCGGAGCGCGCCGGATGGCATGGCACGCTGACTCGGTGTCACGCAGGAGGCCACGTTAGCGATCTGCGTACCCCGCGATTGGACGACCTGGAAGCGTTCCCGCACGCATGGATGGTCTGAATCCGTTCCCTCCTCATGCACGATCGGACGGTCATGATTAAACGCGATGAACGGTCTAGATTCGTTTCTTCTTTAAACACGGTCGGACGATCGAGATCAAATCACGATGAACAATTTAGATTCATTTTCTCTTTAAATGTGATCGGATGGTCGAGATCAAATGCGGTGAACAACCCAGATTAACGCGAGACGGGTATAAATATTTCACATCACACTGAACTCAAACTCTAACAGAGAAAGAAGGAATTGTCGGAGAAGGGAGTCGATCGCTGCCCTCCGCCGCACAGGAGCCACCTCCGACTGCCAATTGCGATATTGGCCGAAAGGGGCCCTGGGCCTAATTTGGGATTTTTTGGAACACGTGCAGGTACCAGTAGTGCGTTTCAGTTCCCCGGAAAAAATTCAGGGAAAATTAGGAACAGCCTGTAGGCGCACTGTGAAGCCGTGTTCGGACCCCGAAACGAGTAAGGACCCCTCACCCTATTTTCTATCACGGTATTAAAGTTCAATAATGATGAAACGGTATTTCTTGAATCAACGAATGTGTGAAATTGCTTAAGGTCGCTAATGGAGCCCGAGTATAGTGTGTTTGTCGGTTAACTGTTATTGGCCTATTTTACAGTTTTAAATACAGTATGAGGTCTGATGTTTTCATTTCATAGTTTCGTGTGCATATTTTACTGTTTTATTGATTATGGGTTGAATGACCGAGAAACCGATGTTGTATGTTGTCTTGCTTGGCATAAATTACTGTTTTGCTTGTTTGTGTGAATTGATGATGCTGACTGAGGAAAATGGGAATGAAAGGTTATGTAAATTTATAATTGTATAATGTGATCAGCCTGACTAGATATCCTGGGAGATGGTGGACGGACCGAGTCCGTAGGGAACCCTACCGGGATTGTGGTCTCCAATACTGGATAGGGTATGGAGACCTTATATGTTTTGGCGCCCATACCAGACGGGGTATGGGGACGGCCCGTTTCACCCTCATACCGGACGAGGTATTGAGATTTATAGTTTTGGCGCCCATACCGAACGGGGTATGGGGACGGCCCTGGAATCAGGTTGTAAATGTTAAAGGTTCACGGGTAGCGGGACCTCTATGGATCCCCACGGATACTAGTAGGCTGGTAAAGAGAAAAATATGTTGTGTAATGATTGAATTACAAAAGGCGTGATAAGTATTATGTTATACAGTTTATATGATTTCATGATGATGATAATGTTATTGCTTTCGTATATTGTTTTATGAATTTCACCGAGGTAAGTGGATGGTAAAGGTTTTATTATTGATAAAAGGATTTGTTGTAAATTATGCTCCATTGGTCTTTTTGTGTTTTCTACCCACCTTTACCTCCGTGACGGTGAGATATCGTGATGTCTTTACTGGGCTAGTGTAGCTCATTCCTTATTTAATCATTTCAGATCAGGAGGACATTGTTCCCGAGCCCGTTCCGCAGGAAGACGACGAAGGGGACGCCTAAAGACTCCATAGTCATATTCATAGCTTTTACTTTCGAGTTTCTCTTTTAGTTAGTTTGATCTTTTATATTTTGAGCACGTTTTTGGTTTTAGTGTAAGGGATGTTAATCGAAATTTTGACTTCGCTTCCACATTTGACATTTTTAATACACATATTTCATTTTAAATTTCTGGGGTCGCTACAGAGAAATTGACATCAGTTAAAGAGATTCGTAGCTTTCTGGGGATAATAGGTTATTATTGTAAGTTTGTGGAAGGATTTTCTAGCCTACCTGCTCCTTTGACTCGGCTCACAAAGAAGAACATCAAGTTTGAATGGAACGAGAACTGTGAAAGGAACTTTTCAGAAATAAAGAAGTGGTTAACTACTACACCTGTGTTGGCCTTGTCGAGTGGGACAGATAGATATATAGTTTATAGTGATGTCTCTTACCTGAGGTTGGGTTGTATTCTGATGCAGCATGGGAAGGTCATAGCTTATGGGTCCAAGTAGTTGAAGAATTATGAGAAAAACTACTCCACCCACGACTTAGAACTTGTCGGGATTATCCACGACTTGAAAACTTGTCGCCGTTACTTGTATGGGAAAACTTTTCAGATTTATACTGACAATAAGAGCTTGAAACACATATTCACTCAAAAAGATCTAAATATACATCAAAGACAATGGACAGATTTTCTCAAAGACTACGATTACAACATTTTATATCACTCGGGCAAGGCTAATATGGTAGCCGACGCACTCAGCAGAAAAAGTACAGGTATATTAGCTCACCTAATAGTTTCAGAATGTAGGGTAATAGGGGTAGCACAATAGGTATGACTTCAGGACCTGAAGAGATTTACATGTTTGGTCCACCTGACTGTTCAACCTGAGTTGATCTAGAAAATAAAGGAAGTTCAATCCGCTGATTCCACCTTAGCAGCTCTTAAAAAAGATACAGAATAATGAGTAAATTCAGAATTTTAAGTCTCTACCGATGAGTTATTTAGATTTTAGGACACAGTGTGTGTTTTATGTGACAGTGAGCTGAAAATGAACATCATAACAGAGGTTCATAACTCAAAGTTTGTCATGCATTTCGGAAGCACTAAGATGTATCAAAATATGTGACCCCAATTTTGGTGGAACGGGATGAAAAGAGAGACGACCGACTTTGTTTTCAAGTGTCTAATGTGTCAGCAGGTCAAGACAGAGCATTAATGCTAAGTGGGCTACTTCAGTCATTATCGATTTTGGAGTGGAAATTAAAATATATCATAACAGATGTCGTGACAGGATTGCCTAGGGTATGCTTATGACATAACACAATTTGGGTAATTGTTCTCACTTCTTGGCCTTCAAGATAATCGACCCCTTGAACAGACTAGCAAGAATGTATATCTGTGAGATAGTCAAGTTATATGGAGTGCCAGTGACAGTAGTATCCGATAGGGACCCCAGGTTCACTTCTCGGTTCTGATTTAGTTTTCAACAAGTCATAGGAATGAAACTATCTCTTAGTACTACATTCCACCCTCAGACGATGGACAATCAAAAAGGACAATCCGCACACTGGATGATATGCTCCAAGTTTGTGTTCTTGATTTTGGGGGCTATTGGGATGATCATTTGCCCTTAATAGAGTTCGTCTACAATAACAGCTACCAAGCAAGTATCGGCATGGCTTTGTACAAGACGTTATATGACTGCCCATGCAGATCGTCGATCTATTGGGAAGAGGTGGGTGATAGAAAATTGTTCAGCCCAAATCTTGTGAAGGAGACTACAGCCAAAATAGTTAAGATAAAAAAGAACATCAAGACGGCTCAGAATAGGCAGAAGAGTTATGCGGACACCCGAAGGAGAGATTTAGAATTTGAGAAAGGTGATCGAGTGTTCCTTAAGGTCACTCCTTTCGAGAGAATCAGTAGGTTTGGGAAAAGGAAAAAACTAAATCTCCGGTTTATTGGTCATTTGAAATCTTAGACAAAATTAGTACTGCCGCCTACAGACTGACACTACCTTCAAAACTATATAGAGTTCATAATGTGTTTCATATATTCATGTTATGCAAATACAACTCGGACTCCTCTCACATCTTGGTCCACGAGCCCCTTTCACTTCAGGAAGATCTGTCCTATGAGGAGATATCGGTGGGTATTGTGGATTGAAAGAGCATATTACTCAACAATTAGAAAATTTCCTTCGTTAAGGTCCTATAGCAGAATCACACATAGAGAGAGGCCACATAGGAGCTAGAATCAGACTTCAGAGCCTAATATTTCCAACTATTTTATTGAATGAGAGAGAGACAAATTTAAGAGATTAAATTTCTTTTAGAGGGGGAGAGTTGTAATAACCGAGCTCGAAATTTAGTCTTGAATTAATTTTAACATCAAAAAATATATAAAAACCTATTTTTAAAATTAATAAATTTTAATTTAATATGGAATTATGGGAAAAAAATAGGTTGAAGATGAAATAGAAAATAATTTTAGAAAAAAAGGGTAAACATTTGGATTCGAATGTATTTTTGAAAGAAAAATGAAAAAATGGGAGTCAGAACGTAATTAAAAAAACATTACGCCACGTAGGACTGCCCAGTCAATAGCCTCGACGAACCGAAGCGCGCCGCGTGGTAAACTCAATGTCATGCGAGAGGCCACGCTGGCGATCTACGTGCCCCGCAATCGAACTGTCCAAAAGCGTTCCCGCGTGCATGGACAGTCCTAATATGTTCTCTCCTCATGCACGATCGAACGGTCACGATTAAACGCAATGAACGGTCCAGATTAACACGAGGCAGGTATAAATATTTTGCATCACACTGAACCCAAACCCTAGCCGCTAGCCTCCCGCCGGAGAAAGAAGAACTAGTCACTGGTGAAGGGAGCCACCCGCCGCGCCGAAGCCACCTCCGACTGCTAAAAAAGGTAAAAATTCTCTTATCCACTCGGAATTTGATTATGAGCACCCTCATGGCCAAATTAGAGCAAAAAGAGCAGCGGATGAGCCAAAAACTGTGGGTAAAGTCCAACAGCACCGTCGCGGGAAAAACATACAACCTCCTCCGATGAGCCCCTTTCCATTTTCTGTTTTATGCGATTTTTCCACCATTGTGTTCACCATTCTATTTTCTACAGGTTAATCGAAGAAAAACACCAACTGCAAAGGTGAGCCAGTAGAGCCGTTGCACCGAAAAATTCCACCACCGATAGGTTTTCGTTTTTTGACTTTTTGTTTTTGCCAACCGAGGCTCCGTAACACGTTTTCTCACATGAATGGGTATAAAACTGGCCACAACTGGCCAAAAAAGGACAGACCGAGGTAAACTACCACCGCCAGTGGCGATGTCATCGTTGGAGCACGGCGGTGCTACCGTGCTGGAATACTAAAATTGGCCGAAAAAGAATTTTAACACCAATTTTGGATTTTTAGAGTATTTTTAGGTACGTGAAGCGTGTTTTAATCTCCACAGAAAAATTCAGAAAATTCGAGGACCGCTAGTAGGCATAATAGAAAGTTCAATGTTTCGGACACCGATTCGGTTAAGAATCTATCACCTTATTCTCTATTATGGAATTGAAACTTAATAATCAATAATATGGTATTTCGTGTAATTTAAAAAATTTTAAAAATAATTACAAGTTACTAATGGAGTCGGAACCGGTTAGTCATTTATTTGTCATTCTGTGTAATTTACAGCTTTAAATACATGATGATATACTGAAATGGTTAAATGATTCAGTTGTGTTTCCTTGATATATGTATTGCTTGTCTTGCGTGATTTACGATTAATTTATAAAATTATAAATTAATATGTAAACAGAAAATTATTTGGTTATGTGAATTAATAAATGGTAACCTTACTAGAAATCCTGAGAGATGGTGGACAGATCGGGTACATAGGGAACCCTACCATGAATTCTATCTTATACCGGATGGGGTATCGAGAAATGATATTTTTGGTGCTCATACCAGACGAGGTATGGGTACGGCCCGATTTATCCTCATACCGGACGGAGTATTGAAGGATGATATTTTTGGCCCTCATACCGGACAGGATATGGGGACGACCTATTAGTTAACAATGTTGGATATTGGTTCACTCGTAGTGGGGCATCTCTATGGGTCTCTAGGGATACCAGTAGGCAAATAAAAAGAGAAAATTTTTGTTCTTGCTCATTTGAATATGAGATTATAATGTTATTTGAGTTATTGTCTCTATGCACCGATTTTGAAATATCTTACAATGATAAATATATACAATAAATAATTTTTCTTAATGGTAAATGAATTTACTTAAATCAAGAGCTCCATTGGTTGTTTTTATATTTTTTTACCAACCTTTAGTTTTTGTATCAGTGAATAGTCTGATATTCTTACTAGACAAGTGCAGTTCACCCTTTCATTAATAATTTCGTATTAAGATACAAATCCCGATCAACAAAAGGGTTATGAGTAGTTCACCACCCGGATCCTTTTCAAAAGCTAGTGAAGGTCGTCATAGAATACTCAGTTATTTACCTTTTATTTATTTATTTGATTTTTGTTTGTTCTTTTAGAATGAATATTCATGTAGCTCTATTGGGTA
The DNA here is from genome assembly GCF_054855325.1 of Carica papaya. Classification (NCBI taxonomy): domain Eukaryota; kingdom Viridiplantae; phylum Streptophyta; class Magnoliopsida; order Brassicales; family Caricaceae; genus Carica; species Carica papaya. The sequence goes on along the minus strand of NC_142309.1, from coordinate 4,791,378 downwards.
TTCTAAATTATTGTATAAGGAATGTAAATCCTAAACTCTATCATTCCGCTTCTGTATTTAAATTATAACTTTATTTCCTTTTAAGTTCTGGACCTTTACATAATCCACATAAGTTTCCTATAAACACCAAAAAACTTCAATGAATAGCCTTAACAAGTGTTTATAGATATTTCAATCTATATGATATGTGGAGGAAAACTAGAGTTGTAATACCCAGACTCGAAAATCGGTTCGAGATAATTATTCTTATTTATAATAAATTATATAAATAATTAATTGAATTTATTTCAATTTGATTTTATTGAATTTTTGTAAAAAAAATGAATTAGGGATGAAATTAAAAATAATTTTAGAGAAAATGAGTGACATTTTGAATTTGATGAGTGTTTTTTAAAGAAAGATTGAAAATAAGGGGTTAAATAAAAAAAAAAGAAAGTTTAGCCACGTGGGATGGCCCGGTCAGCAGTCCCGACAAACTAGAACACGCCGTGTGGCAACCCCGCTGATATCGGCACCACAAGAGAGGCGACGCGAACAATCCGTGTGCTCAGAGATTCGATGATCCAGATCTCATCTTGCACACGTGAACGGCCCAAATGCATTCCCTCTTCAGATACGATTGAACAATCAGATTCAATTCGATCGTGCGATCCAAATTCATTTTCCAAATAAGATAGATCCAACGGACGAGAGAGAGTCATATATCCCCGAATGGACAGTCCAGATCGACACAGGGTAGATATTTAAGCATCGTATTCTAGGGAACCCTAACCCTAACTGCACCCGAAGAAGAAAAATCAGATGTCGGAGAAGGAGGCCGACCACCAGCCACCGCCGCACCGAAGTCACCACCGATCGCCAAAAAAGGTAAAATTTTCTCATTTCTGCTCGAAATTCAATTCCGAGTCTCCTTGTAGTCATATTGGGGCAAAAGGAACAGTGGGTGAGCTAAAAACTGTGAGTAAAGCCTGGCAGAGCCGCTGCGGGCAAAACCCAAAATCCTACACGATGACTCCTTTTCCGTTTTCTGTTTCACACGATTATTTGACTACCGTGTTCACTGTCTCTTTCTGGTGCAAGTTAGCCGAAGAAGAACCCCAGCCACAAAGGAGGACCGGCGTAGCTACTGCATCCGGAGAAACCCGCCAGTAGGTTTTAATTTTTTGATTTTTCTAGCCAACCAAGGCTTCTTAACATATTTTTTTTGCAGGAATACGTGTAAAATTGACCAAAACTGCCATCGTGGGCGGTGGAGCCAGCACTGGAGCACAGCAGCACCGCTATGCCGAAACCCTAAAATTGGCCAAAAAAGTTTTTCGACACCGATTTTGGATTTTTGGGACATGACGAGTATTTTGATTTTCGCATGGAAAATTCAGAAAACCTGTGGCCCATCGGGAGGCATAATAGATAATATAACGCTTCAAAACACTGATCCGGGTAAAAATCTCTCACCTTATTCTCTGTTACGGTAAATTGAGGCTTAATGATCAATAATTTCGTGTTTTGTGAAAATTTAAAAAAAAATTCTAACAATAATTGCAGGTCACTAGTAGAGCCGAGAATTGGTCAGTATATGATTGCCCTAATTTGTCTGTGTTGCCTATTTATCTTTCCTATACTTGCTAAATTGCTTATTATCCGCTGTGTACTTCAAATTATTACTTTGAATTACTTATTGTTTATTGATTGTATTGCCTAATCGTGATTTTCTTGATATGATTGATGGATTGGAAATAAATGTTCCAATTATATGTCTTGATTGTTAAACCGTATTGCTTGCTTAGATGTCGTTTAAATTAACCTATGAATATAAAATGAAATGTTGGTATACGATTGGTGATTGTTTTGTTGATGAAAATCTATATATGAAAGACTTACTGGATACCATAGGAAATGGTGGACGGATTCGGTATATAGGAAATCCTACAGTAGACATTACCTCAGTCGGAGGGGGCTGAGAGGTCCCATATTGAAAGGGTTTGAGAGATATGGTTCATCCTCATACTGGACAAGATATTGAGACAATGATGTGTTTGGCACCCATTACTGGATGAGGTATAGAGACAATCTGGTTAATGATCAAATTTAGATGCAGGGTTCATGAGTAGAGGGATATCCTTATGGACCCTCATGGATTCTAGTAAATAGGTTAAGGGAGAATTACTAATTTTGTTCACTTGTGTATAAAATTAAAATATTATCTGCTTACTTGTTTTCATATATTGATTTTGGAAAATTCGTAATGGTAAATATGGAATAAATGTTTTAAAGTTAAATGAATTTATTTAAATTAAGGGCTCAATTAGACATTTTGTGATTTTTACCAACTTTCGATTTTCCGTATCAGTTATTAGTGTGATATTCTTACTGAGATAGTATAACTCACTTTTTTATTAACCATTTCAGACCAAAAATACCAAAATTTAGACTCCAATCAATAAAAGAGTTGTGAATAATTTACCTCCCGAACTCCCTTCAAGTGCTTATGGATGTTAGTTCCTTAGAACATTTATTTATTTATTTTTAATCATTATTTTATTTTTTTATAAACCGTTGTAATAGAGATATTTCATTATTTTTATTAGTTATTATAATTTATTATATAAAAAATAAAAATCATAAATATATTATTTGCTTTCTTTTAATTTTTAGACCTTTACAAAAGTCGCTATGGTAATTTTGCTGGCTATGTCTTCGGGTTTACTGTTATATATAAGAATCCATATATTTACACACACATACATACAAGGAGAGTATATATACTTCACAGGATCACTTTGTCTGCATCAGGAATTAAGAGGCAAGGTGGAGAAGTATACTCTAATGGCGTCTCTATCAGAGAAGAAAATATGTCAGAGAGAAGACAGGCTCAGGCCAGAAGAACATGGAATTTTTATACTTTTCCACTGATTAGTAATAAAACCAGTTACTGAAACTCAAAAGCTCATATGGGAAGGCTAAATCCACAACTCAAATCCAATTAGGCTGCTAAACTAATTTCACAAGTACAGAGTCAAAACTGAGAAAAGCTCAAACTCAACCTCATACAAACCACACCACTCCTTCCTAAAAACACAACCTTCAAACACTTTGGGAAGGAAGAAAAAGAAGAGGGTTCTCCATATTGCACATAATATAATCAAGTTGAATGAGCAACCATGAAAATGTAAATTATCCTACATATTCACCGAATCAAGTCCCCTTCGCGTTTTCTACCCTTTACCTGTCACGATTTATGGTTACAGGTTACCTGTTGTCGATGAAAAGCTGCTGTTGCTAACCCCTGGGTGTGCGGACAACTTATAGTTACGCGTGTCGGGTTTCCGATGACAAATTGCTGCTGCTACCACCGGCTGTGCGGTTTGGTTCCCCCACTCGAGCTGCTAAAGCAAGAACTTCAGGTGACATTTCCCAGCTTCCACTCTTTCTTCCCCAACTTGACCTTCTAGGGTGAATTCCAGCACGGTCAACTGTTTCATCAACTGTAGTCCGAATGTCGGGGGACAATTCACCTAATTCACCTTCCTTAACGTTTACCCGGGTGTCAGCAAGTTGACCCTCGCCATGATCAGCTCCTGGGGCCATGTCCCCCCATACAGTTTTTCTACCCATTTCTATGTCATCCACTGCTTTTCCCATGTTTGGACTCATAAAACCTGCACCAACTGATCGAGTTGGTAGCCCTGGTTCCCGGGGTACCTTGGCCCTGAAATTGTTCTTGGATGGTGGGATAGTTGAACAAAATATCTCTTTGAAGTTTTCTACCACTCCTTTGTTATAAGGGTTGGCTCGACGATCATATCTGTACCTGAAATTCTCGTATGTAGTCTGCACAAGAAAGGTATATCAATTTACAGTTATACAAACAAAATAAATTATATAAGAGAACATGGATGGACTCTTTCAACGGCATAATGATGAAGAAAGTATAAACTTTTCTAACCTGATTTGTACTGATGAGATATAAATGGAAGGCGGTGAGTCCCCCGACAAACCACATTGATATAAACGTGTATATTATGAGAACAATGGAGGCAGGGGTCTTGATCATTGCTCTCCAAATAGTTGTCTCCTCCATTCCCATTATTCTCCGAATATAGACCCAGCAGAAAGCAAAAACATATATACAAAGGAGGGTTGTCGAGAAAACGAACATGAAGAAGAACCTGTAATTGCGCTGCATTTACAATATCATGCCATTAGATACACTAATGTAATTTCCGAATGCAAATCATACATGGCATCATGACCAGTACAAACATTTCCAGTATCAACCACAGAATCTCCCATATTTAGCATGTGCATTTATCGACTGAATCAATAATTAAAAATATGCATATTCTAAATTACTTGGTAGTTGATAGAGTATCACAGAGATGAAGTATCAAAAATATGACAAGATGGAGTGCCTGATAGTTCACAGAATAGCAGCAACTGCGCTGAAGCTTGCAACCCTTCGGCATTTATAGGTTTGATGTTTTATCAAGAATAGACCCGTTTCTTTTTGGCCTCGTTTTTGATCCACGTGTTTAGAGTAAACAGATTTAGATATGCTGAAGCCCAATAGCTCAAGCCATGCAATTATCGCCTTGGACCAAGGGAGTTTCATTTCAAAAAATATAAAAAGAACGAGGAATTTGCTGCTAGAAACTACTTGGCTAATCCTGAGAAATACTTTCCTACCAAACTACATAAAACTTTGCTCCGAAAAGAAAGAGGACATAAAAGAGAATTTTTGTATGATTAGCATAAGATATTAGGATTATTGTAGGCAGATTATCTCTTACCAGCCCAATACATTGCCCGACCCAAGGGCAGTGATGATCAAATCTTTCCACACAGTTATTGCAGATTGAGCAATGTGAACAGCGTGGAGATCTATAAAGCATGCAAGTATCACAATACTTGACTTTCACAGTCATTCCATTGACATTTACTTCCTTAATGCGAGGCAAACGTAACTGTGGAGTTTGGCCAGCTCCAGCGTCTACACTACCATCAAGGCCTTCTGGCTCTGGAGGGTGTGCATTACGTGGAATTATACCCGGATCTCTTCCAGAGGTAAGCAGAAGAAGAACTAAAACCTGAAAAAACAAACAGAGAAATGTGCTTGTAGAGGTCAGAAATCTATGACTTATTTCAAATACATTCCTCAGAAGACCTAATGCAGTAAAGGGCACAAGGGCTTTCCCAAGTGATGGATGGAGAAGAAGACTCACATAAACAGTAAATATGACAGCAGCAACCATTAATGAAATTCCCAAGTGGTCAGAGAAGTCATCCATCAGCTTTCTGGCAACAAAAACGCAGAAAATTGTAACGGGAGCAACGATAAGGAATATAGTCAGCCCCAGTGACCTTACATCTGGTCCAAATATAAACCTTCCCTGGAGAAAGAATATCTGCACGGAAGCAGGGAAAACAGTTAATTAAGTCAGAAAAATCCTAAAAGGGTTAAAAAAAGAATGGATCTCCAAAAAACACTACTTCTGCAGAAGGTTTACTTCAAGATTTCTTTGAGAGAACTGTAAATCCTTGTATACTTTGTATATGAGTGGCAACCCTTTGTTGCCTCTTAAAGGAAGATAAAAAAGAAAAATGTTTGTGTTATTTCAATATCTAAAAATTGAAAAAATAAAGGAAAATAAATATATGTTTTAGTATTTTCTTTAGTTTAGTTTTATAGAGGAAAATTTTGATTAGTTATAAGGAAATAGTGAGTAATACCCTTTATTAACAGAATAACAAGCTTGGAATTAAGGATAACATACAAAATTCTCCTCTAAACTTTTAATCTCTTTCCTTTCCCTTCCCCTTTTCCCCCAATTCAGAAGAATAGAAAAATTGTAGTGTGAAACAAAAGGAAGGATGCTCACCATCCATCTGTTTCTTTTCCAAATTATTATTTTCATCCAAACAAATTAAAGGAGGTGAGGGCTGAGGATCTTTCCTTTTCTTTTCTATTTCCTACTTCTCTCAATCCAAACATACTGGAAAAAAGGAATTTAGCTTCTACCAGCTTTCCTCTCCCCCCAATTCGATCTCTTCCATCTCATCTAAACAGCATTTTACAGTCCACAGATAAATGTTATATGGAGATGTCAGAAATACAGCACATTAGATTTTAGGCCCTACTTAGGAGAACCTCTAGCAGTCCGGTTCCTTGACAACAAAGCTTATGAGGGTTCTTCAGTTTGCCCCCTCCAACTGCAGCAAACCATAGTCCAATCATTATCAGTTCAGTAATGTTAATTGTTTGTGCAACTAGGACTGGGAGAGGAAAATAACATGAGTGTCAATTAGTTCATGTCTCAAATACAATGCAACACAAGGAATCCATCTCTCGGTAGAAACTAAAACCTAGTAGTTAGAGTAGATCCACTCATTTTCCTTGTGTTAGAGGATTCACTTTATCCATTTCGCATTTCATTGCAAAGAGATTCTTTAAATATCCAACTGCCATGAACAATTAAATGACCCATAAGATATTTAACGTTCAATTTAATACATGGAAAGCTTTATCACACCAATCTAAAGACCCTCGATCATTCATAATAGCTGCTTTAAAACATATATTCTATCAGGCTCAACTCAGGCCCTAAACATAGTAATGCTGATTTCTAAAACCTCAAATAAGATCCACAGTAACTGAATATTTCAACCATATTCCTTCATTGTCTTCCCGTCCCCCCTTTTCTAGTCTAGAGAAACTCAATTTCACCAAAAACTGGAACATCGAGTGTCAGTCTTTCCTCATTTTACTAATCTATATAAACACAGTATTAAAAAATATAGTCCGATAAACTGGACACCCAATTTAGAATCCAAAGCATAATCAGTAACTATGACAATAGAATTCCAAAAGGATTTTTCTTTCTTGTTGAAGTAATCTTGGAGTCATTGTTGTGGAAGCGAGATTGTGGAACCCATCTTTCTCCTGTTGAACTAACCGATAACATACTCGTTCATTTACAAGAAACCCAAAAGGAAATTTAACAGCTTGCTCAGTAAATATCAATCACATCTTGCTAAATGACAAGTAATCCTAAATGGGTAGAAACATACATATACATACATATATATACATGTATAGATATATTGACACATTTAAGAATCTTCCTGACTGCAATTGCATGCTCCTTAAATAGGCTAAAGTATCATTTTCATTTTAGCTCACGAATGGAGAAAAAGAACATCTTTAATCATAATGCTTGATAATATCAACTTAAACCCCTAATTAACCGATATAGAAAAACCAAGAGAATAAAACTTAAATTTAAACTTGAACTCGGAAACCAAGTACAAGCAAATAAAAAAAGATCCCAGAAAAAAAATGGAAAAAAGAAAATAAAAAGAAGAAGAAACTCACGTTGCTGCCTTTCCATGTTTGGTAAACCCGCAAATCACTGTTGGATCCCGGATCGGATCGCTGCGGCGGCGGCACTACATACATCTCTTCAACCCCAAAAGAAGTCACTCTGAATAAACCTCAAAATGCATAAGACCAACAAAGCGAACTTTCTAACAGCTCCGTTTACTTCAAATTTCGAGCTTGACAGTAATCGCGGAAGCTGACCATCGGTGAGTCAAAACGAGTCAGATTATGGCGAGTGAATCACGAGTCGCCGACAAGGCATTAGCTGAAAAAAAAAAAAAAAAAAAAAAAAGCGGGGATTTTTATCTTTTTAGTCCTCGAACAGAGATTCTGGCATCGCTAGATGGTGGCGTGGCTAGTGTTGTGTTGTGGGTGTGAGCTGTGCTGGGGCTCAGGGTCTGTGACTTTTAGGAGAAGAGAGGGTGAGGGCAGGGTGGTGACGTGGCGATTCTTGATTGGTGGTGACTGAGCTGGACTGGTGGTGGTGGGTGGACAGACTGCTTTTCTCACTTCTCTCCAGTTGAATCGATCATCGGCTCGCGACTTCTCTTTCCAAATACTTTGACCTTTGTCTTTGCCTCGATTTACAATTCTACCCTTCATTAATTCTTTTTCATAATTATAATGTGTTTATATTTTATAATTAATTAATTTGCAATTAGTATTTAATAATAATAGATTATAATCATATACATAAATTTATTCACTACAAATTAGAGAACTGTCCAATTAAATTTTAAATTTTAATTAAAGATAAAGTAAATTGGAGTGATATAAAGTGGTTAAATAATAAAAAATTAGACTTAATTTTTTAAATTAAATTAATTAATATTATATGTTTTTTTTTTTTCATTTTGTGGTTATTTTATTCTATTGTAATCATCACTAAATACTAAAAAACACATTTTAAAAAACAGAAAAACACATGATTACACCCTCTTTGTGGTATGCCTGCCATGATGCACGCACCTAGATGGAACTATAAGAAAAAAAAAATGAACCTTGGAATTTGCAAAATCAAGTAGGCCTCTTTCTTCGCCTAATTGTGGTTAGTATCAAATTAACTTATAGAAGTCACAACCTAATCCAATCATGACAGTAATTTATGGTCAATTAATTTAAAGATAATAATTAGTAGGCTTAATCCTACTAAATTAATAGTGGGGAAGATTAATGATTAATTTATACGAATTAAAATTCTAAAATTTTTAAATATGTTTAATAAACTCATAGGCTCATTGGGTCAAGGATCCACAAAGGTTCAACCTTTAGGAAGATTTATTCAATTACTTGTTTTTTGAGAATTAATAGAACCTTTCATCTTTTTCTTTAACCCTACAAAATTTTGAGCATGTGTTCAATAAACAACTATACTAATTGGAATTGTAATTATTACACATTTATCTTATAATTCTTTATTCATTTGGACAAAATTTTAGTTGAAAATTAAGACTATGATGAAATATTGAACAACCCAAATTTATAATTGAATATGGATTCATAGAATGGTGGTTAGCATTTCTCATTGTGAGTCTAAAAATCTACGTTAGACTCATGGTGGTATATTTTCCTTCTTTCTTAAAACTTTTAAAATTTGTAACATTTATGTTTAATGGGTCAAATGTCAATATAAAATAAAGTTCTTAGAAAATTTCCTTCAGTAATCTCGATAAAAATTTTTATTTTCAAAAAAATTTTAAATTTTTAATCACGTATTTATTAAATAGAAACGTCATTAGATTAAATGCTCATATAAAATAAAACTAAAAAAAAAATTATTTGACCTAACTAATAACAATCTCATTCCAATTGAAGTTGTAACTATAATAAATTACTTTATAATTTTGGGCTATTGAGAAAAAAAAAATGGCTAAAATTTAGGGTAATAAAAAAAAAAGAACATGTAGGTTCATTATGCTTATTGGGGCAGAAGGCCTATATAGACTTTTAACACAAAATTTCAACTGAAAATTAGGGTCAAAATTTATGAATTTTTTATTTAAAATTTAATAATATTAAACAATTATAAATGGTGTAGAGGTTAGCAGTTTGGACTTCGAATCCAACGACCTGGGTTCGACTCCCGGTGGGACCAAATCTCAAACTTTGGGTAATTCTAAAGAATTGAAAACTTCACTTCAATTTTAAATATACAGCTAAGCTAATATAAGTTCATACATTTTATTTATTAGGTGAAATACACATATTAATTATAATATAATATCTCTTAATAAAAAAATAAAAAAATTTATAAAACGATTCAAATTTACAGTTTTTTATAAAAAAAATTTTCCATCAAAGAAAAATTAGTTTAAAAAATTAATAATACGAATAGTTAATTTTAAATTTATCCATAAACAAGCACTAAAATAGTTATCATCATTATTATTTTTATTTTTTATTTTTCGTAAAAAATGTTGCAACAGACAAGAAATCCAGCATCCATCACCATTTCATGGTTGTTGAAGAACATTGAACCCTAAAATGCTAAAAGACTAAACATTGATGAATGCGCTCAATCTTGAGTAATAGCTCCACGACCAAATCTGACAGAAACTTGTCTTCTGATTTTCTGCTATTTGTTTATGTTCTTTTAAACCAAAATCTGTTGTTGCTTGTATCCTAAGCTACTGTCCACTCTGAACCCTATTCACCCAACTGGAACAAAAGATTAGACCCAATAAGTAATAACAAACGAATCATACCAATCATGAATTACGACTAAATTCTACGTATCAAATAGATTTGAACTAAAAACGGAGAAAACGGTGACGAGAATTACCTACTGGAACTAGATTGTGCTCCTTGTTGCCTTTTTCCTCTCCATGTTTCTCCCCACATCTTTGCCTCTGCAACTGCTCGTTCTCTATCTAAATCTTTACCCAACATCCTCGTTGTGTCCTTTGGGGACTCGCCTTTCTCAGAGATGTTACTACTTGTCATGTCGGTCTCGTCTGGGGTGTACTTATGGGATGTCAAGAAATTCAAAGCAAGCACAAGCTCACTAACAGATGGCCGGTTGCTAGCATTTTCTCTCAGACACATGAATGCCACCTCCAAAGCCTTCCTTAAAATAGATTCTGAAAACTGACCTCTTAGCAATGGATCTGCTAGCTGTGGGATATTTTTCCGATCTTTTATCATCAAACGTGCCTGCAATCGATAAGGATACAAAACAAAACTAGCTCAAATATCAGCCCTTGATTACTAATCCACCCCTAAGAAGGCATTGATCGAGTTGTGAAAAGAAGTTACTGCTATATTTGGTACATTTTCCATTTAATTCTCACCATCAAGAATTTCAAGATTAACACAAATAGCAAACAGAAATAAATTACCCAATCGACGAGATAGCCTTTTGTGCCACTGTGTGTATCATCCAGTGCTTTACGCCCTGTGATCAGCTCTAAGAAGACTACTCCAAAACTGTAGATGTCGGACTTCATTGTCAATCTCCCACTTTTGGCATATTCAGGGGCACAGTAACCATGAGTGCCCATGACCCTGGTGGAAACATGGGACTTATCTCCGCTTGGACCGAATTTTGCGAGTCCGAAATCTGAGAGTTTCGGCTGAAAACCTTCATCCAATAGGATGTTTGATGCTTTCAAGTCCCTGTATATGACAGGAGGATCTGCTTCATTGTGCAGATAATCCAGCCCTTTGGCTGCACCAGCCGCTATTGCCATCCTTGTGTTCCAATCGAGAGGCTTCCTATCAGGTGCAAGATCTGGAAAGTAATCACTCAAACAATTATGTAAATAAGATTAAGAAACTGTTAAAAGTAAATTACAGTTTCACTTGCTGGAACTTGATCTTGTTGGCACAGGAACCATATTAGTAACCCACTTAAGGATGAAAAGGGTAAATATTATACAGAGGCAAAAAGGTATTTTTACAGTGTAACCATTGGAACAGAGCTAATCTAGTTGCCGGCCGGGCTGTTGCAACCTCCAGGCACACATGGAGTATGCACTTTCACTTCCCGCCAATTGTAGCCTATAAATAGGCCTTTTCCTATTAATGAAAGTATCGAAGAATATATCACCTGAAGCAATCAATTTCTTTCGTTTCTCTATTATCTTCTTTTTTTTCTCTGATCGAAATCATGAACAAGATTTGTTATAAATCACTTGCTTAATCTTAAGAATTACTAACTATAATTCTTTTACTCTGATCTTTAGATCTTTGCATTAGCAATGTGAATCATCTATATTTTGAGCAGGGAAGAAACCACGTCGTATTTTAAGGTAAAAAGCTAATTTGATCTCAAAAATATTACCATGGAGGTGATTTTCCAAGGATCCGAGAGGCATATACTCATACACGAGAAGCCGCTGGTCGCCTTCAGCACAATAACCAATCAAAGTAACAAGATTAGGATGGCACAAAAGGGAAAGCATGAGAACCTCCACCAAGAACTCTTTCTCCCCTTGAAGACCTGTTTTATCCAGTTGTTTAACAGCTACAACCTACTCAAGGCAAAGCATGGAATCAAAGAAACAAAGTCACTCTCTGAGTCAAAGAGAAAATGAGATTAAACCCAGAAAATCCCAGGAGAAACATTTGAAGATAACAAGCTAGAGGAGAAATATGGAAAAGAACAAGAAATTGATCAGGCATGAAACAAAACTTTACCTGGCCAGAGCCTTCTAATTGCCCTTTGAAAACAGCACCAAATCCACCTTGTCCAATGAAGGATTCTCTTCGGAAATCTTTTGTTGCGGATGCAAGCTGCCGGTAGGTGAATATCTGGGCTTTATTTTGAGCACCAGGGCCATCTGTCTGAGCTGAGGATCTCCTTCTAGATTCTGAATATTAATTTGGTGATTTAACTTTAGTTCCACAAGAAACTTGAAAAGGTAAGGTCGAAAAACAGGATTAGCGCGTGATGTTCAAAGCTATTTGGATTCAGGTCGAGTTAAAGCAAGTAGAATTCTTGACAGACAGATTAAGATCTAAGCTGCTCAACCAAGAACAAACACTCATTGAGTTATTTATAAGATGTCTAGCATATTTATAAGATGTCTAATTCCTCCGACTGAATCTTAAACAATCCAAGCACCATGAATAATTCAAATGTCATGCTAATTAAGCAAGCCAACAGACTCTACATTCTCTGATCAATGCGTTTTAAATGATTCCGTCTTCCTTGGAAACTTTTATCAGAGGTTTGACATGATTAATGTTAGACAGTTAGTTACATCTCTTCCACGCCTCTCAAAGCTTCATCAATGTGCTCCTCAACTACACTAATTTTCTCAAAATTGAACCAGAATCAAGTGATATAAGAAGCCATTGCATCTAATAAGAATTAGCTTGAAGACCTTTATTTTACCTAAGCATATTCATATGAAGAAATAAACTCAACAGTCACCAACGTTACAACTAGATTTTAATGATGATAAAAATTTCAATTGCAAAGTCCACCCATTTCTGATCTGCAACAAATATTTCTCAATCCGGTTTTTCGATTAACAAGAAGACAAACTTTTCCAAAACTAAATTTGGGAACCCATTTCCTTGAGTAATTCAAACAATTTCACAATCCAGAAAAAGGAAGGAAAAAAAGAGGGAAAACAAAATTGAATCACTCAGATTTTCATTTTCATCCGGTCTTGAAAACTTGTCAATTTCTTGCAAAACCTTACCTGGTAAATGCTCATGGCATTACAAGGTGAAAAGATTGATATCAGCTAATTTGAACTAATCGGAAAAATCCCATCAAAGAGAAACAACGAAGATTTGAAGAATCACCAATCAAACAAAACCCAGGAAAAACCCAGAAAGAGAATCAAAACCATCATACCATAATCATATTTAATAATCAAGAAATCAAAAGGCGAGAAAAAAAAGTCAATGGACGTGATTATTTCAAAAAAGAAAAACCAACCGTAAGAGCATTCAGGCTTGTTTCTCTCTGCAACACCTCTGTCTTCTTCATCCTTGGGCTTCCGCTTCCTAAACCCAAAACATGCACAATGCCCCATTCTTTCTCCCTTCTCTGGAAAACAACAAAAGGAAAAACATAAACATGTTTCTTCCAAGAAAAAACCCAAGAAGAAAAGAAAAACGTTTTCATTATAGTCACAAATCAATTGCACTACACTCAATGCAACAACTCACGAGAAGGAAAAGAAAAACGACTAAAAGATTTTGCGTTTTGATTGTACTGGAACTGAAGAGCTTTTAACGATTTTATACGCAGCGAAGAAGACAGAATGGATTAATGGAAGAATACTGGAACATGTGAAGAAGAAGAAAAAGAAGAAGAAGAAAGAAAGAAAGAAATCAACTGAAAGAAAACAAACAGAAGACTCTCAAAATTCTTTTTTTTTTTTTTTAAAATATTATTTTTCTAAACCGACACGTTTCCCAAGAAGAGAAAACCTGCGAATGAAAGGTACGCGCTTTTCTATAGTATCTAAAATTTTGTCAGCAATCTGGATTAATGACGTCATCGAATTAATAATATAAATATATTATTAATAGTTTAATATAGGTTTGACGTCAATTATTATTATTATTTTATTAAATATCATTATTATATCTGTTTATGACTTTCTTTATATAAATATTTATTTAATTTTCATGTAAATTACTATTTTCTTTATTTTAATTTTTAAAATTATTATTCATATATTTGTGTATGTGTGTGTGTGTGTGTATATATATATATGGAATGTTTCACTGTACGAGAGGATTGTATAATAATTTCCATATTTGCATGATTCTATCCTCCTCCAAGAAATTACTTTGAGCTGGAGATGACGCGTAAAGACTAAAGTGCCCTTTTATTTTTCCTTTTTTAGTAATTTCGTTTTTATTTTTTAGATTTGTTTTCCCGTGTGATTATTTTTTAAAGATGTTTTTTTTTTTTTTAATTTAAAATAATTAGAAAAGAAAAGGAGATAATCCTTTTATTTTTCTTTAATTAGCGGTTTTAAATTTGGATTTAAACGAGATTAAGAGTTTTAATTTATTTTAGAATTTCATTTTACAAATTAATTTGAGCTGGCATACAGCATACAATTTGTTATACTTGCTTTTTTTAATTTTGATTGTAATATGCTTTTGGAAAGGAAAAGATTAAAAGATGTGTTGATATTTTTGTACGTAAAGTCTGATTAGCTATTTAATTATTATTTTAATATTAAATTGTTATCACGCATTAAAATTAAATATTTTATACGTTCAATAAAAATAAAATAAATTACTAAATTAATTCTCAATATTTAACAGTTATTATAATTTAGTGACAGATTTTAATTTTTCTTGATTTTGAGTTTCTTTTAATTTATTAATGAAACATTAAAATAATTAAATCATGTTTGAATATTTTAAAAAATAATTTTAACTAATTTGAAATAAATGAAAAACGTTTGCAGAACAAAATCAGATCTGATTAGTAAGTGTATATAAATTTAAAATATGGGTCTCATTGTAAGTTCCATATTTTACACCATCCAGCAGATTTTTGAAGAAAAGCAAAAAAGGAATGTGTATAAATTATTATATATTTGGGTGTGTGTATGTGGATGAAGATTAACAAAGCTGCAACTCGTGATCATAAATTATGATGTAATTAATTTTTTGTTGTTGGCATCAACATCGTTCCTTCCTTGTTTGGTTATTAAAGATTTTCTCACTTCCTTTTTGTTTAATGTTTATTTATTTATTAAATAATTATTTCGATCCCAAAATTATTTAAAAATACATTATTAAGTCATTAAAAATTAAAATAGAAATTAATTTAAGTAAAAATAAGCAATACATGAACAAAATAATAATAATTATTATTTTTTTTATTTTTTTCTTATAAGCTAAGCTTAACTCCTTTTCGCTTTCATGACATGGTTTTAAAGTTGATTTCTTTCCACATTTTTATGATCCAGTTTGCTCCCTCTCAAGATTCATTTAACTTTACAAATCCTAAATATTCATTCTGCTATAAAAGCTAATCAATTCATTAATTAGTTTGCTAAATTTCAGATCTGATGTAAGCAACCTATTTTTTACTGAATAAAAAAATTTATATCGAATTTTGGGTTTCAATCAGGTTGTATTCTGTATATATATTCAATATAACAACTAGTTATGTTGTCTTCCTGTTAAAGATTGTTCCTATTTGTTATTAGATGCAAATACTATTTAATTCATGAAACGTTATATTAGGAAATTCATTCTGAATTCGTGGAAATAGATCTGAAAAACTGACATTACATTTGAAATGAATACATACATACATACATACATACAAAACCAGAAATGTGAGACCTGGTTAATTTTATTCTCAATTAGTTAATCAGATGAAGAATGAAATTTGATCCAGATCAATAAAATAACTACATGTTAGACAGCCTAATCTGTGGTTACTAAGTATAAAATAATATTGATACACAAAGATATCGAATTGTATAATAGGAAAGCTTGAAATTACATCTTAGATGAGCGTAATGGTTACCGCCTTTCTTTTCTTCGAGCTGCAGAAAGATCGAAGTTCATTTTCATCGACGGTGCCGAGACCAGAGAGTTCGACGCCGTAGGCAGAAAGCTTACGGATATCACGGGGAATGGGAGATTGCCAAATGCCATCCCACCAACCTGGAGGAAGAAGTGGCGTGAAAGCACATTGGTTAGACTGGTTTTGACAACTCAACGGACCAGCAAATCTGTTCCAGACATGTCCCCATCCCACCTGAAGCTTTAAGCCTTCTCTCAATAAATTACTTTGGAAGCTGCTTAAGAATGAAAAACTTGAACTAGTAGAATTCTCCCCTGAGATAGGATGAACAAAATATTAAGACATTTCCCCGCAGTTTCTATAAAAAGAAAGATATAACTTACACTTCAACAGTTTGAAGAAAACGGATAGAGATTTTAAAGCGTAAGTTATAAAAATTACCAAGGCTGTTGGCTGCAGCCAGTGCGGCTATTAACTGAGCATAAGTAGTACCAACTCGCCTGTGAGCTCCGGAGATAACAGCATGTTTCGCATGAGATGCAAGAAAGAAGTCCACGATCGCAACCCATCTAGGTGCTGGGCCCCAATCCCTCACTCTAAAATCCAAACTAGGCAACCTACCAACATCTTGCGATATATTCCCCTTGAAGACCTTATATTCAAAATGAAGAACCTGGAAATTTGCAATTTTTCAGAATCTTGTACAATATGAGAGTTTAGATATTCCAAACCTTAATACGTATTGGATTTCAGAATTTGACAAACTTCTAAAACAATTATATGTATGGTTTTCATGTGAGCAGGGAGGGGGGCATTATGAAAGGAACAAAATCAACCTACAAATGCTAGTTAGAATTCCAAATATAAATATAATTTACAAGATGACTCTGAAATCCTACCTCAGCAAATTCACTAATATTTGGTTTTATGCTTCTCACAAATGCGGGAGTATCTGATACCAAAACCACCCGAGGTTTTGGCCCTTGTGTAAAGTTACGCATGGCTTTCCTCAGACAGTTTAAAGCTGCCTGTCCAGCTCTCACAGACCTGAAATACAGAGCAGAAGAGATATATATAATTACATTGGAATCACATCCTAGTCTATCACATTTTTCCTCTCCTTCCAAGGATGTCCAAAAACAATTCATTACAAACATGCTTATTCATAAAAGTTTGAATGATTTTTAAAATTTTGCTCAAGTTCAAGGCTTTATGAACAAGTTCTAAGTTTTATTAAAACCTTCATAGACATATAAAAGGCATTTTCTCATCTCCGGCGCTGATAGGAGAAATGACCTCAAATTGCAGTCTACATGTAATTGTCTTGCTTTTCTCTAAGGGCCGAGCAAAAAGACCTCTTTAAGTAGCGACAGTCGAGTAAAACAGAAAAAAATTGGACATATGATGTATCAGAGCTCCTCTTGAATCCCTGGGTTTCTTCGAAGTACATCTCCAATTTTTTATGTTCCTCATTTATCATGAAACATCATTTCACATCAATCATAAAGTGACCAACTTCGCTTTTTCTTTGATCAGAAAGTCAGTTGCAATACCTATTCATGAGCATTCGCATGTGTAATGAAAACTCAGGATCCCCCCTGCCACCTAGAGCCCAATTGACTGCTTCCTCTACATCTTCTGAAGGAGATATGAGTACTCTCATCAGTTCTCCAAATACATTAGGTTGCAAATGGAGAGAACCTGGATTCCCGAATAACTCAGAGGCAGCAAACCTCATTTCAGAATGTACATTCTTCAAGAAAAATTGAGCTGCCATAGCATCTGTAGTATTTTGAAACCTGCAAAGCTAGATTTGTCATTATGAAATTAAAATGAGAAATTCACTGTGGATCTGTATTGGGAGTTCTGGAGCCTTCTCACTTTACCATATAATAGGCTGCTCCCACTTCCTCCAATTGCCACAAAGGACATCTGTTTTTGTTGGTTTCACAAAATCATCAATCCTCATAACCAGATGTCTTCCATGCTTTCTCACACAACCATTGTGCCTCCATAGATGCTTCACTTCGTTCAGGGTAAAGGTCGAATTTGAATAGGAAATGTAATCACCAAAGGGATATTTACCTCTGAAGAAAGATATTGAAGAAAGAATCAACACACGGAAACATAAATGAAAACAACTGCATATATACCAGCAATTTCTTAGTCATTTCTTTGTTACTTCTTACTACCACATTAACCCCAAAACTAAATGAAGAGAGCCTATCAGAGAATTCCATGAAAATAACCCGTATATGCAGTGAGACTTGTGAAGTCAACTATGTCATAATTGCGCCAACAGTGGGCAAAAAAAAAAAGCTACTAAAAATATGATTATATGCACATAAACCAGAATACTATCTTTTGCTAATTAATTGAAATAAAGACAATGACTATTTCAACAGAAGCAGAAAGGATTGTGAAAGAACCAATATGCCTGGTTTGCCCAATGATCAGGGAACGGTTCAACATTATGCTCAATGCCGCAGCATTTAAGATCTTGTACATCTCATTTCCAAATCCTGCTTCTGATGATTTTCCCAAAACAAAGCCATGTCTGCAGAACTGCTCAGGAGGAAGATTACGGATTGCTGAAGCCCCTGAAACAGAAAAGAAAATTTTTTACAAAAAAAAAAACAAGTGAGCTTCTATACTAAATTAAAAGGACAAAGCTTTTGAGAATATAGTCTTTTCTTCTGATAGAGTTAGAACATTTGGTTTCAGACCCTCTGTTTTTTTATTAAGGACCACCTCTTAATAGGATCTTGGGGTCATAGTGATAAGTTGAGTGAGCTGTAAATTTCAACTTTTGAGTCATGCCAGTACCCCATCGGAGCCTTGTTAGTATATGCACTTTTTTTCCCTCAAGAAAACTAACTTTTACCCGAGTCATTATGAAATTAATATGCGTATACAATTTAAGGCTTTAATCGAGCTATTTATCTAACGTGATTTTCATACAATCCCCATAATTCCATTGAATAAGCTAAAAACTTTCTTTCTTTCGATTCTTTTTTCCTTTGTAAGAAGATATCTCAACACATGAAGGTGTAAGTTAAGATTATTCGCGTATAATCATACAAATACCTGACCAATTATCAAAACTAAAATTTAGTTGCTTCTTACAGAGACTAGCAGCCACTAAATTTGTTGAAAATGATATTACTAACATACACAGACGTATACACACATGTATAAATGCATTACCTGTTCTTCCTGATACAACATGCATTTATCTAAAGGCAAAAAGCTTGTGTATCGAGAAATAAAAGATCGTATCCATGAATATACCCTCGCATAGAAAAAAAATGCAGCAATCAGGCTGATATACAGCTGAAAGGACCTTACCGTTTACCGCAAAATGACGCCTAACAAGCTGTCTAACTCTGAGGCTCTCCTTGACAAAACCTCCATTGAAATCCTCTCCCATCTCCTCGACGGTGGCGCAAGATTTCGGTCCTCCCTTCGGCACTGCATCAGAGCTCGAGCTCAAGCTCGAGCTCGAATCTCGAAGCTCATCTGGTCCTTGCAAATGAGAATCGACGGTGATTGATGGATCAACGGATCGGAACGTGAGAAGCAACAAGCCGAAGGCAGCGAAAATCGCTGGTATGAAGAGAAGAGAGTGTATGGACACTCGTCTTTTTCTGGATCCACTGTGCCTCATCATCTTCTCCTTCTTCCTCGTCCACGCTGACGCTGAGTGCGCGTGTTGGCCCCAGTGAATTTATAGACGAAGAAAACGATGTCGTTTTTTGATCATTGAATTACATCGTGAGCAAACGCGGCTATGGCCACATGGAAGGACTGTGGGCTCGTGACGGTGATGCTGTTTAGTGATTTAAGAAACGGCACGTTGTTTGCTTCTTGGCCAAATAAAACGGCAACCCGTTCTTCCATAAGAAATTTCCGTGTGAAATATAGTTTTCACCCACATATGTAAAATTAATTTCAGTTTGTCCCTAAATTTTCAAACTTCTTTTATTCTAATCCTAGCTTCTTATATTTTAAAATCTATTATCTAATATTTTATTCTATTTTTAACAAAGTGTCTTTGTTGCATTTTCTGTTAAAAATAAAATTTAATTACTTATGCACGATACATGACAATTAGTATATAAAAAATAATAAAATAATATCAAATATCATCATTATGAACTCTTAATTTATATATAATTTTTAAAAATAATAAAATAATCAGCAAAATAAATATTATACTCATGATTTTATTATTCTTATTTAACCCTTCATTTTTTATCCAGTGCACTTGAATTTTAATATATATAAAATAGTTGAAATACATAACATTTTTTCTTATTTTCAAGTTATTTGAGAATTTAGTATCATATTGAAACATACTCTTCTCATTATAAATTTTAGATGAATAGTAAAGTTGAATGTAAAAATTTTATTAAATGATAATTAGTAAAAAATTAAATAACTTCTTTCCTTAGCCCAACAAATGTGCCATCTTACTCCGAACATGCCCTTAATAAGATACTAGTCCATTTTATTTGTTAAGATCTAATTAATTTTAATTTAAAATTTTCATATTATTCTTAACACATGCTTCATATTTAATCACACCATTTGTAATCTCCACTATAAGTTCTTCAAAATTTAAGGTCAACTAATACTTTTTATTCTTATAAATTTAATTATTGCCATATAAAATAGAGTAAATTATTTAATTAGTATTAAAATTTTGATATTTATTATAATATAACTCATAATATTTTTCATTACGCTTTAATTTTTGATATTTTTTGTTTGTTTTAAACATATAATTTTTTGTTATATTTCTTTAATAAAAAAGTTAAAATAATTAATCATATTTGGGTTTTTTAAAAATAGTTTAAAAAATTATCTTAACTTATTAATTTAATTAATCAACAATAGTTATTTTTAAAGTACCTAAACAAGATTTAATTATTTTAAAAAATGAAATAAAATTAAATATTTGAAATAAATATATATTAAGAATTAGGTTATAACACAAAAAAAAATTAAGAATTATATTATAATAAATGATAAATTTTAAAAATTAATTTAATAGTTTATCCTAACAAATAATATCATACAATGCATAAGATCAAACATGCAAACCATGTTCTAATTTTACATTTACATGTTAGGACTATCATCAAAACAATATATATAAATTAGGTGTCTATGTGATAGAAATTGAACCAAGTATAAAATAATTTAGCAGAAACTCAATTTATATTATTTTAACCCTAAATAATTTACCAAGAACAAACTTGAAAAAACATAAAATAAATACAAAATAAAAGAAAAATCCATATATAAATATAATTCGGATATATAATATTTTATGTAGTGAAGTAGTGGCATGCATTTCGCCATGCCCCGATACATCCGCAAAAAACATCGTCATGCAGAGCACGAAACACGAGAAGAGAAATCGAGAACCACCCGCTAACTAGGAATCGCCGGTCAACTCTCCACCATTCAAAATCAATGGAAATGGCACCCAACCATCTCCCACCCCTGCCTCAACAACGACCTTTTCAATCCTATGAAACAAAAAACACAGACAAAATCGAACAAGAACATCAACAAAACCAAACCCAATTCCCATAGACGATAATTTCATAGTTGGGTTGATCATTTGAAGAAGAAAATGGAGAAGAACCAGGCTGATGAGAAGACGAATGTCGATAAGGACACCGGTGCTGGTGATGGCGATTCCCTTCCGGCCGCTGATAATCAGAAGGTTGACGGGAAAGATGGAGACGAAGCTGTGAAGGAAGCTAAGGAGGAGGAGAAGGAGAAGAAGGAAGAGGAAAAAGGAAAAGAAAATGTTGATGAGAAGACGAAAGGTGATGATCAAGAATTGACCCAGCAGATCGAAGAGACTCCGGCGGTGGAGATTCACTACACGCTTGAATCAGTGGCCGAAGATATTGATCGCTTTATATCAACTTTATCATCGGTCAATCATAGCAAAGACAAAGAGGATGACAACGACGACAATAAGGTTGGCGAGAAGGAACATGAAGAAGAACAAGAAACAGAAAAGGAAACAGAAACAGAGAAAGGAAATGAGAAGGAAAAGGAAAAGGAGGAAGTGAAAATGAAGCTGGAGGTTCCTTTGTTCGTTGAGAAGTTCTTGGATCTTGTAGAGGAGAAAGTTGGAAAGGGAAGAATATTTAACGAACTTCAGGAGGAGACAACGACAACCTCCTTCCTGGAATCTGTAACTCGATTATCAAACCTCTTAGCAGCCATTCATGGCGGATTCGACTCAGATAAAGGTCGTGCGTCTTTAATCAACCGAGTTGGCGCCATTCAACAACGCGCCATGTCATATTTAGAAGATGAATTCAGGCAGCTTCTAGAAGAACCGCCGAAACACACCATTAATGAGTCATCCGAGACAGGAAAAAACGCACAAGATCGCCAGGATCAAGATCAACCCAATGTCGAAGAATTACCCACTGATATTTTCCCGGGATACCCACCGGAGACGGTGGCGAACCTGAAAAAGATTTCTGATCAGATGATCAAAGCAGGGTATGAATACGAATGCCGGGAGGTCTACGTCGTGGCTAGAAGGAACTCTCTGGAGGAGACACTGAATCATCACCTCTGCTACGAGAAGCTCAGCATCGACGAAGTTCACAGAATGCCATGGGATTCAATGGAGAGAGAAATCCCCACGTGGACTAAAACCTTCAAAGACTGCGCCACCATCTACTTTCCCGGCGAGAAAAAGCTCGCCGACGAGGTGTTCTCCGATCACGCCGCTATAGCTGCCGATCTCTTCACCAAAGTGGCTCGCTCCACCGAGATTCAGCTCCTCAACTTCGCCGAAGCCGTAGCCATGACGAAGCGATCGGCGGAGAAGCTCTTCAAGGTGCTCGACATGTACGAGACGCTCCGCGACCATTTCGCCGCCGTCAATGATTTGTTCCCGGAGCCGTTCGCCAAGGAGCTGAAAGCAGAGGCCAACACATCTCGGTCCCGGCTTGGGGAGACCGCTATTTACATGTTCTGTGATCTTGAGAACTCAATCAAGTCCGACACCGGGAAGACTCCGGTTCCCGGCGGTGCGGTTCACCCGTTGACCCGGTACACCATGAATTATCTCAGGTATGCATGCGAGTATAAAACCACGCTAGAGCAAGTTTTCAAGGAACACTGGAAGATCGAGCGAGCTGACTCGACGAGCCGGCCACGTCATGATGGAGTCGTCGACGACGACCATGATTCCAACAACGCCGATTCAAAAAACAACGAGAGTGTCTCGCCATTTTCGGCTCAGCTGATGAGGGTGATGGATTTGTTGGATAGTAACCTCGAAAAGAAATCAAAGCTGTACAAAGATATTCCACTGAGCTGTATCTTCATGATGAACAATGGTCGCTACATCGTCCAGAAGATCAAAGGGTCGGCGGAGATTCACCAGGTGATGGGCGACACGTGGTGCCGAAAACGATCATCAAATTTAAGAAACTACCACAAGAATTACCAGCGGGAGACTTGGGGAAAACTTTTGGGTTGTCTCGGGCACGAAGGGTTGATGGTGAACGGGAAACTGGTGAAACCAGTGCTGAAGGAGAGGTTTAAGAGCTTCAATGCCATGTTCGACGAGATCCACAGGACACAGAGCACGTGGGTGGTGAGTGACGAGCAGCTCCAATCAGAGCTCCGGGTTTCAATATCCGCAGTGGTGATACCTGCTTACAGATCTTTCTTGGGTAGGTTTTCACAGTATTTAGATCCAGGAAGGCAAACAGAGAAGTATATTAAGTTTCAGGAAGAGGATATAGAGACTTACATTGAGGAGCTATTTGATGGAAATCAAGCTTCCGCCATGGCTAGGAGGAGATAACCATAACAAGCAGCAAAGTGAAGGAAGGAGGAGGAAGAAGAGTGGTGAGACGTTGATCTGTGCCAATACGGGGCACTTTGATGAGACACGAGGAAGGGCCACGTGTCCTAGTCCATTTTTCAGTTTTAATTCACATAATATATATATTTTTTTTGTGTTTTTGTATTTTTTTATAGTGATTAAAAATTTGTGATTGGACAATGTGATGCTAATTGTAGCCTCTGTATACCATTTGGTTAGCAAATTAAATTAAATTAAATTTATTAAACAAATTTTTTCTTGTTATTTTTTTCGGTTTTTTACTTTAATATTAAAAATATATAAAATAATTAAAATATATTACATATATTAATAATATATTTATTTGTACATATTTATAATTATTTTTAATTTTGACATTCATAAATTTTTTTAGTTTAAAACGGGTCAAATTTCATAAGAAGAACCAGCCCGGCTCAGCCCAGCCCAATTTGATAAAGTGAACAAAGTAGGGGCATTTTGGTAATTAAACGGGTAGCAATACCTCTTCTGTCATCTCAAGCCGAAAATACCCCGTTTAAAAACGAGAACCATCCCTCTTTCTCTATCGTGACTTCTCATGGTACGATTCTAGTTTCTCCACCTCCTTACCCATAACCTCAAGAAACCACTATAGAAGAACCGTATCGCAAGCAGACAACACGGAGAAGAAGAAGAGGAAGAAGACGACGACGACGGTCTCGTTCTTCTTTTAATTCTCAAATTCCTAACAGGAAGAAAAGGAAAAATCCCTAATTCCCTCAAAAAATATCGTAACATGGAAGCGGAGATACTGTGGGTCCACATATAATCACCAGCCGGTGATTCTCGCGGTTCCCTCACCTGCATTTTTGAACAAGTATTGTTTCTCTCTTTCGCTCTTTCGATTTCTATTATCTGATGTTGCTGTCGTTGATCGGTGCTTCTGCTATGCTAACTCTTTTTTACCTTTCTTCAATTTTTGCTGCTGTTATGTTTGCGATTGTGTCTGGTAAAGCTCTCCGTGCTTTAGGGTTTTAGTATCTTGCTAATTCATTGTAGTTTGGTTGAGATTTTTGGTTTTCTAAGCTATTGTTTGGTTATCTGTTGTGTTTTGAACAGAGAGCTAAGTCTGAGAATTGGTTATGCAATTTCGTTTTCTTTTGGTGCTTATTTTGTCTGTTTGATTCTTCTCTCGAGTGTCGTTGTGTTGTGGATGAATCTTAAACTACATTGAAGGTAAAGGGATATTGCAGAGGAAGTCCATGACAGCTCGGTAAGAGTGTTCAATTTTGAAAACTGTTTCATCACATTTAAACTCTTCTTGAAAACCTGTGGGAGAGAAGAGAACACGCAAGGTGAGTGGGAAACGGTAGCAACCTTAAGGTTTACGGACAAGTGAGGTAGAAGCTGATAATATCAAGAGGAAGTAACTTGCAGTAGGCGAACAGCCCACCACAAGGGTGGCTTTTAATTAGAAGGTTATTCGAATTTTATACTATGTATATACCTTTTGAGATGATCAGTCTATGCTTTTGGTAAGCAAAACAAATTGTTGTTTGTTAATTATCTTTATTTAGAGACATATTTAAGCTGGATACAGTCCCGGTCCCGAACTTTATTTGCTAAATTTGGAAATTGCAACCTGGCAATTAGAGTTAATTCAGATGGTCAAATTTTCTTCTTTTCCAAGTCAAATCATGGACTTTCGAATTGAAAGAAGTTTGGTGAGAGATTAATTATTTACCTTCTTTATCAGTTTTAGGAGACTAATAACACGTTAGTCTCGCACGGAGCAGTTTCTGGTTGTTGCTAAATTATTTACCTTCTTTATTAGTTTTAAGAGACTAATAACACGTTAGTCTTGCTCGGAGCAGTCGCTGATTGTTGCTAAGAGGCATCCAGTGACTATCTTTAGTCATTCAGGGGGCTAAATTTTTAGTTGTAAATGGTGTAGGAGAAAGCTTTCAAGTTAATGATATCATTCTAGGGTGGTACTTGCATCCTAAGATAATAGTTCTGTATGAACTTCAATCTTGCTTCTACTAAGTGTTCAAAGTGCTTGCATTTGTGTTAATCTCTATTTATGTAGTATCATCTCCTATGTCAACTTATTAAATAAGTGATCGTGTTAACTTCACCTTTTGAAGCTTTTTTGGCTTTTAAAGTTTGTGCAGGTAGGTGGCAAGTGTTGAAGCTTTATTAGTAGATATGGCTAGCTCTTTCAATGCACAGATTTTAGTGGACAAGCTTACCAAGCTCAATAATTCTCAGGCGAGCATAGAAAGTATCCTCCATTAGGATTCTAAACGATGTGTTTGAACTTTTCTGAACGATTATTTGTTTTATTTTCACTTTCAAAGAGTATTCAGCAGTCTGTTAATACTTTCAGAAATCATTTTGTGCTTAAATGAGTATCAATCTCCTGCATTGGTTAATAAATATAGTTCATTGGCATCAAATGGCAGCTCCATTATCGACGTGTCGTCGTAAGGCTTTCAAGAAGATATATACTTTTGTCTAAACTTTTTATCTGTTTGTATCTCTTAATTGACATTCTTGTCTGAAGTCATTGTTTTTGCACTTGCCACCAATCTGTTGGTTTTCTTCTGTGTTGTTTGCTTCTATCCTTAATGCGCTAAGCCTTGTCACATTGGTGTATTTTCCATATGAACAAAGCAAAGCAAGTTGTCGAAACATGGGCCAGGCAGTTTCATTGCTCTCCACGTGAGCAGAGATTGGCCTTTCTATACCTTGCCAATGACATTCTGCAGAATAGTAGGCGAAAGGGTTCAGAGTTTGTTGGTGAATTCTGGAAGGTTCTTCCAGATGCTCTCCGTGACGTGATTGAAAATGGAGATGAATTTGGAAGAAATGCTGCTCTACGATTGGTATGTTTCTTGACAGTTTGGAAATAATTTTGCTTTCTGAATTGGAATGCTAATATAATAATAAGTCCTTATGCCATCAACAACATGTTCTCCAATATGAATGGAGAATCCTTTTTCTTAGTAGATAAGGACTTCATAACACAATTAAAACCGTTTAGAGTTGAAACAGCCAAATTTGGTAACTTTTTGAGTTACATAATAAAAATTTAGTATGTGAGACATTTGTCAGACATATATCACTATAGTTTTTCTTTAAATATCTGCATTTGGTAAGTTTGAAGGGCTTCCTTAGGATTGCTTTCCTCAGTTAATGTCATGCATTAACTGATTTTTA
Organism: Carica papaya; assembly: GCF_054855325.1. Classification (NCBI taxonomy): domain Eukaryota; kingdom Viridiplantae; phylum Streptophyta; class Magnoliopsida; order Brassicales; family Caricaceae; genus Carica; species Carica papaya. The sequence continues at coordinate 4,764,456 of NC_142309.1, read as the reverse complement.
TGGTTTGTGGTATTATGGAGAAGAATTACGAAAGTTTTTTTTGGATGTTGAGTTTTTGGTTGTAAAACGTTATCGGCAATTGAAGTACTTTTTGTGGTGAAAGGTTTATCCGCATTAAGGGATTATTAAGTATCATATTTGAATTTAAAACTATTTTCATTAGTTGGAATTTCTCTCATAATTATTTATTCTTGTTTTCTATATTGATAACTTCCTGAAACAGTGCTTCATGACTTATGTTCACTGCAACTTTTTCATCCAAATAATGATATTGATGTCATCGTATTAAAGCTGCTATTTTATTTTCTCAAAGATATCACTGGGTTATCTGAGTTCTGTTATTATTATTTTTTTTTAAATAAAAAGTAACGTGTATATTAATAAAGTACCAAAAAGAAGGGATACCAACCCGTAAGCATAGAGATTTACAAAATAGTTAATATGTCAATGACATTCTCAAAATTCTCATCCCTAACAATATTATGACCTAACAAACTAGTTACTCAAAATAATTAATCCGCCTATCTGTTAACTTTTATAAACCTAATTCTTCAAACTAGTTCCAAAATAATTAATCCACCTATCTGTTAACTGATATAAACCTAATTCTTCAAGCTAGTTCCAAAATAATTAATCCACCTATCTCTTAAGTTATATAAATTTAATTCTTTTCCATCAAAAGCTCTACCATTTCTTTCTTTCTAAAGAACTCAAAAAGCAGTCAAAGGAATTAAATTGGCAACATACCTCTCACAGTCCCAGTAATCACCCAATTAATACCCTACAGCTCATAAATAATGCACCATAAGCTATAGGCAACCGGGCACCATAAAAGAAGGTGATTACATGATTTCTCAGCACACATGCAAACAGGTGATTACCTGCTTGCAATAATCTGCCCCCTTAATCTTAAATTGTCAATAGGGAGAATCCTTTCCCTACATGCTTCCCACGTATCTGTTGCTAATGCATGTTTATCGTGATATCAGTAAGCAATGAAGTCAGACAAGCTCTTTATTGAGGAAAAACTGGTTTACAATGTCATGCAAGAGGAGTTTGATTTGAGAAACTACAGGATAGAGTTAGTGTCATTCTTAAAGTTATTTGTAAGCTAGATTTTCTATATGGATTAGGATATTATTATTTTTAAGTTTCGGGAGGTAGGTTTCTTTTTATTTAAGATATCGTAGGGTGGGGTGTTTTGGTATTCTTTTATTCAGTGTGTAAAGGTCATTTATGATTTAAATTCTTTGGAGTTATATCTCAGGTTTCAAGTCTAAGTTGGACAGGTTAACGAATACAAACTTACCAATCTCTTTCAATATATAATAAAACTGTTTTGAGAAATTTTCTTCTATGTTCTTAAAGATTGCTTGAAGCAATCATTCTAGCCTTGATCTACTAGTCTCATGCTACTGTTATTCCGGTACTGTTCACAACAATATTTGATCGTGTTCTGAAAGAGTTAATGTTATGCATGCTTGAATTTTCTGGCCTAATTGTTGGAGTAACATCTTCGGCATATTTATTTGCTTAAGCATTATAATGTCAAATTCTTAAATTGGAATATTTAATATCACGCTGTCCCTGTGTTTTAACATGCAGATTAGTATATGGGAAGAGCGAAAAGTTTTTGGTTCTCGCGGCCAAATTCTCAAGGAAGAACTTGTGGGAAGGCAGGCAGAAAACAGTAACAGAATTGGGAAGCATATAAGCAGTAAACTGGTATTCTATTTTGTTTGCCTATTGCTTGGTTCATTGTTCTTCTATATTTGAGGGCTAATGTGTGCCCGTTGCTCCTAACAGAAGCAGCCTGTTGGAAATACATTAGACAAAATAGTCTCGGGCTATCAAGTTCTTTACGGTGGGCAGATAGATGAAGACATTATTCTGGGAAAATGTAGAAATGCTGTTAGCTGCATTGAGAAAGTAGACAAGGAAATCGGGGTTGATGTTAATTCAGGTAAAGGTATTTGCTTCATTGGTAGTATTTTTAAGATTTCAGATTTTAGGTTCCTTTCATTTGTATAACTCTCTTTAGCTACTGTACAAGGTTTGAAGTATGCCACTTCCAAAAAACAGAAAGATAACATATTTAAGAGTCCAATTCTTTCTGCTTCTCACGGACGTATGAAAACTGAATATTTAAATGTACTTTATCGATGGCATTTGCATTTATTTATTTATTATTGTAGTTTATTTACTAGTTATGATACATTTCAATTTGAAATGTAATTTCATGTGGTATAATGATCATAACTTTTTTTTTTTTTTTTTTCACATTTTGGTGCATGGAAGGGTGGCTTGATGCTATTCCCGTGCACAGTTTTCTGAAGTGCAACTTCTGAAAAATCTAGCACTCAGATCCATAGTATATAAGATGGTTTATTGTGGATTCAAATAAGATAGTTTCTCATTTCTGGAGTCAAAACAAGATTTTCTTAAGGTGCCTAATTTCTTGATTGAATAGTTGATAATTCCTCTTCACAAAATTTGTTTGAGCTGTCTGTTTTGCTTTCTGAGATTTATGATTTTTAGTTAGTATCCACTAAGTTTGCTGGTTGGTCGGAAGCTGGAATGTGATTAAAAGTAATTTATACTCTCTTCTCTACAGAAAAAGAGTATTGGTTTGTGGAATATGCCAAACGCAGTCCAGAAGCATTCCCTGTCTTTTGGTTGAATTTTTCTTGTCTTAAACTAGACCTTCCAGTTTTCTCTTTGAACTTGTGTTGCTTACATGTCATGACTTATGAATGTTTTCGTTTTATGGTTTAACAGTGCGACTTCATAGACCTGCGCTCATGGAGGAAGTCCAGGGGCAGCATGCTATACTTAGAGACTGTATTGAACAACTAAGGGCACTTGAATCATCAAGAAAAAGTCTTGTGTCTCACCTGAGAGAGGCTTTGCAAGAGCAGGTTAGTTGGCTAGACTATTTCTTAGTTACGAGTTCGTTATTGATTATGTTTACTCGAGACTGAAGTGCTTCTGCCATCAGGAATTCAAACTGGAGCAAGTCCGTACTCAACTTCAGGTTTGGCACTTTAATCTAAACTGATTTGCTTGGGGGATACGTGGGTACAATTTACCTCTTTTTCTAATAAATATTCACTCAGCATACAGACTATATTGAATAAGTGAAAGGGAGAGAGAATATGAAGTGGTTTGGCGATGTGCCTGCTGTATGGAGCCACCTGAAATATTTTTCGCTATTAAAAATGTGTCCTACAACTAGAATTTCCTAAATATAGAGGTAAGAGAACCTAGAATTATAAGAATGCGCCCTCAGCAAGAAACACCTAGACTCAAAGATATTGTACTGTGCCATGGGAGTCCAGTGAACACAATGATTGCACAAGGACAATATGATGATTCATTATAGTTCTTTTCAGCCGGGGTGGGGGGTGTGATCTTTGCAAACAGTAATCTCATTGAATATGAGCCACAACTCAAGAAAAGATTTAGATGTGACCCAATTAAGTAGTGTACTCAAATGTGTTTGTTCTTGAAGGTAATCAAAGAAAAAGTTAATTTCAGCTTTCAACTGTAGTCGTGTACTTCCTTTCGAAGTCAGAAAGTGGAGTTTCCTTTTTTTTTTCTTTCCATTTCTTTTTTATGGATTCCCAGGAATCATAACTTGGTTGCACATTCTTTACAAATAAGGCACTGTCACTCCCAATGGGAGTTTTATACTTAAGGTACTGCCTGATTTTTTTGTTTCTCTCCTTCTGTAAGATTGTGGTCATCCTGCATGATTTTAATGATTGAAATCTTCTTCTCAAATTGCCTTTTGAAAAATAGTCCACTGTAGAATGTATAGTCCTCTTTATGTGTTTACTGTTTTTCCTAAGTGCTATCGGTTCACTGTTCTTTTAAAATAAAGTTTCATCATTTGACCCTCTGAGGGGTATGATCATTAATTTTCTCTTGTCGATTCATTTCTAGAAATACATTCTATTATGATTGATATTTGTGAGGACTAAATAATCTTCAGTCCCTCCCTTCTCCTCTTCCTTTCACCTTCCCTAACAGTCTTTTTAACTCGTATAACTTTTGAAGATTATAATGTATAACTTTTTGTAACCTGTGATTTTTCTGGCCTTCAATCTTGAAGATGGATTTTTCAGATTTTTCTATATTCGTTGCATCTCAAAGCTCTTTATTTGTTGTATATTCATCCTTAATTTTAATCACATGCATCTCCGTCTTTCAGGCTGCACAATCACAATCGGATCTAGCTGGAAATATCTGCAGACAGTTACTAACTGGTGACAATGCACAGTTGGTCGCAGAGCAAAGCTCAAAGGAAGCTCTTACCTCCATGGCATCTCAAACTTTTAGTCAGTCAGACAGGGAGCAGTCAGCACCTGTAATGTATGCTCGGCAGGTGTCTTTTCCTGAAAAATCTACTCACTTGGAAGATGACCCCCGTAAATCTGCAGCTGCTGCAGTTGCAGCAAAGCTAACTGCATCAACATCCTCCGCCCAAATGCTATCCATTGTCCTCTCATCCTTGGCATCCGAAGGTGTCATTGGCAACCCATTAAATGAGTCATCCAGCAAATATCCTTCGGAAAAGAGGCCTAAGCTTGACAACGACCAGTCTTACATACCAACGCAACATCCCCAACAACCCCAAATTCCTCCGTTCTCCCATCCTGAGTCCCTCCAGCACAGCATGTCGACAACAACCCAACAATTACCTCTAAACGAAGCTCCACCTCCACCATCATCCTCTCCTCCTCCATTGCCACCATTACCTCCTATGCCACCATATCAAGTGCCGCAGTACATGCAGACTGCAGGACCAGTAAGTGGTATGCCATACAACTACACCGTCTCCCAACAACCAGCTTCTTCTCTGCCTGGTTACCCAACAGTTGGAGCTCCAATAACAAGTGCCTCTCCATTTACAACTCCTCTCCAAAATTCGTATCAGTTTCAAGGCTCTGAAGGCTTCTATAACCAGCCATCATCCATGCCTATGGCACCGATTAGTCGGCAATAGAATTTTCAGGCCCTGCCCATCCTCTCCGAGCATGAAAGGTTTTGTGGGTAGCATAAAGATATTTTCAGAACTAGTTGAAACTCTTCTGTCACCATGTAGGTGAATCAATCAATGCTTGTGTGCCTCTGATTATACACCTAATTAGATCTGCACATAGTAAATGTTTGTAACTTTATTTTTTTAAGTTACCGTTCTCAATATTTATGGTATTATTTAAAACCATTCATTGCTTAGTTGAATTGACTAAAGGTTTTTATCTATCATCTCTAAATGAACAGATACATCTACTGCGTTGTGGGGTACGCATATTGATTAATTGAAAGTAATATGTATATATTAATTATTATATAATATAAATAATTTTTAAATAAAAAAATGTATCATACTGCGATGTAATTTAAATTAACGATCTCTTATTTTTTTTTTTTCTAAGAAAGTATATTAATCTTAGATCAATTTAGTATGGTAACTTATCGGAGTTCTGTATTATTCTGATTTCCATACCAAAACATACGTAGTGTTGAACGATTTGTTTATTCTACTCTATTTATTAAAAAAAAAAAGTGGAATTAAACTATTCTTATCCAGAATAGTATAAACAACTGGAGTTACAAGTGTCAGTTAAAAAATAAAAATAGAAAGGCTCAAGGCCTCCGGCAATCTCTGTCACAGACTCTCACAGGCTCATTCTCTTTTTAAATGTGCGAATGATCTTGAGGGTGATGATGAAACAGTCACGTGAGAATGACGTGTGATGTGATGGAACAGTTTAACAAATCATGGACGGTAGGGTTAATTTTAGGATAAATTTTCAAAATTAGAAAAGTAATTTTTTTAAAATTTTATTTAATTTTACACTATTTTAAGAAAATAATTAATTTATATTTTAACAGTAATCTAAACATTTATAATAATATATTAGACTAAGTTATAATATTTATTCAAGATAAAAAAAAAATAATTTTAATTCTTTCGAACTAATGAATGCAGTGATTATTAAACTTAAAAAATCCAATGAACTCCTTATAATTTACCCGTGTAATTATTGTTAAGTTTTTGAGTTATATATATATATATATATATATATATATAAGAGCTAGAGAGGAGGAGGTGATGGTGTGAATGTAAGATCATGATGTCTTCTTTCTTGACGGTCTCAAGTGTGAGTCAAAAAGAAGACACAAAGCGTGAGTTCCCAATGTCTTGGGGATTATAACTAACTAAACCATCTTTCACACTCCTTTAATTTCATAACTATAAACATATCACCAACTACTCCCTTAAATTCAAATACCCTCTTGTACTTACATACATACGTACGTACATACATACATATATATATATATGTATATAAGATTAACTACTTTTGTTAAAAGCCATTGGGTCGGAGGACCCTACTTATCAGAACAACATATGCGTAACCCATTTTGTGGCACTGTATATTGTGCTTATGTATATGTGAAATTATATATATATATATTAGGTTAAATAAGTAATTAGTGAGGTATATAAGGTATGCTTGTCCAACCTTTTTTTATTGAAAATATAAATATCTCATTTTATCATTCGAATGTTTTAAAATTACAATCACACGAACTGAGTTACTATATGATATTCAACTTCTTTTACATTTGTTATTCATTTTTTTTGTAGATCCATGTTATATAATAATTTCAGAAATTTTTTTATTTTTTTAAAAAAATTTATATATATAATTAATTACTTTTAGTAAAATTTAATTTAAAAAGTATTACAAAATTGAATATACAATAATTTATGGGTCAAGCCTATAGCAAATTTGTAAAGGCCCAAAATCTTACGGGAAAGAATATATGTTGTAGTGGCGAAAGTAAATAATAATTTAGAGTTTTTATTTCTTATACAGTAAATTAGGATGTCCAATAGAATTACAGAAATATCTATTTTAAAAAAAATTAAGATAATAGAAACAGAAATAAAGTTAAAATTCTATGGGGTTAACCTCTACTGGCAATTTTGATGAGGTCCGAGAGGTAACCTTTACTCGCAACATTCATGTTGTTTAGGATCTGAATCTTAATTTTCTTGATCTGAAATGGTTAAATAAGGATATGAGTTACAGTAACCTAGTAAGAATATCACACTAATCATTGATACAAAAAATCGAAGGTTGTTAGAAATTATAAAATAACTAATCGAGCCCTTAATTTTAATAAATTCATTTAATATAAAACTGTTTATTCTATACTTACCGTTATGAGTTTTCAAAATCGACCTAAAAAAATAATAACTTAAATAACATTATGATTTCATATACAAGTAAACAAAAACAATAACTTTCTTTTTTATGTGCTTATTGGTACCTCTAAGGGTCCATAAGGATGTCCTTCTATGCATAAACCCAATATATAAATTTGTCAATTAACCGACCATCCGCATACCACGTCTGATAATGGGTGCCAAATATTATTGTCTCGATACATCGTCCAGTATGAAAGTGAGCCATATCTCTTAAACTCTTTTGGTATGAGACTTCTCAGCTCCGTCCGACTGAGATAATGTCCACAGTAGTATTCTCTATGTACCGGATTCGTCTACATTTTTTCAGGGTACCCAGTAAGACTTTCATGCATAAATTCACACAATTAACCAATTACTAGTTACATACTAATTTTTTATATTTATAGATCAACTCTAAGTCATGCAAATAGGCGATACGTATATTAAGAAACATGATTGAAACATTTATTACAAAACAAATCAACAAATGAGTGCTATTCAGTTAAGTAAACTAAATAATTGAGAAAGCAATTAAAACTAGTAATTTAATACACACAATATAGTAGTAAGCATTTTAAGCAGTACAAGAGAAAATAAACAGTAAACTAAGGCAAATATGTACTGACCGGTTCTGCATCCACCAGTGACATGTAATTATTTTTAAAGTTTTCTAATTTTCATAGAACACAGTATTATTGATTATTAAGTTTTAATTTACTGTAACCAAAAAAATGGTGAAAGATTTTTACTTCAAATCGGTATTCGAAATACTGTACTTTCCACTACGCCTCCTGGCGATCCCAGAATTTTTTAAATTTCTTTGGTGGAAATTAAAACATCCATCACGTATCCAAAAATACTCCAAAATGTCAAAATAGGCGTTGAAAATCCATTTTGACCAATTTTAGGGTTCCGGCAAAGTGCCACCGTCATGCTTTGGCCCGGTGCCGTCGCTGTGCTCTGGAACCTGCGCTGCTGCCCACGACGGCGGTTCGCCTCAGCCAGGTCAGTTTCGATTGGGCTATGCCAGTTTTGACCAGTTTTACATGTAAACCTGCGAAAAACCAAGTTATGAGTCATCGGTTGACCGAAAAATGTAAAAAATTGAAACTCTACTGGCATAAGGTCTCTAGTTGTTGAGGCTCCACCGGTCCTCCTTCCCAGCCGAATTTTTTTTCCAGCTAACCTGCACCAAAAAAGGACGAAGAACATGATAGTAAAAAAATCATGCAAAACAGAAAACGGGAAGAGGGTCATCAGAGAGGATTTTGGGTTTTGGCCGCGGTAGCTTGGCCGAACTTTTCATTTACTGTAATAGAAAAAAAGGTGAGGGATTCTTACTCTAGATCGTTGGTTGAAACACCGTACTTTTTACTGCGGCTCCTGGCGATCTCCGAATTTTCTGAATTTTTTATGTAAAAATTAAAACACTCGTCACATATCCGAGAATACTTCAAAAGGTCAAAATAGGCGTTGAAAAATATTTTCAACCAATTTTAGAGTTTCGTCACTACACCGTCGCCGTGCTCCGGTGCCAGCTTCGCCACCCACAGCAGCGGTTCACCTCGGCCAAACCGGTTTTGGCTGGTTTTATACGTAAACATGCGAAAAATTAAGTTAGGAGACCCTGGTTGTTTAGAAAAGGCAAAAAATCGAAACCTTACTGGTGAAAGGTCTCCGGGTGTAGCGGCTCTGCCAAAATTCTCTTTCGCGGTCGGAGTTTTCTTTTTTGCGATTTTATTCTCCTGTTTTTAAATTTTCTTTCAAAAATACTTCTTATATTTTTATTTTTATCTATTTTTTTCAGAATTATTTTTAATTTCGTATATAATTTATTTTTTAAAAATAATTTAATTATATATATTTTATAAATTGAAAAAATCATTTCGAACTAAATTTTTGAACTCAGGTCTTACAAAATTTGTGACTTGAAAGTTCATATTAAATTTTTTATCCTTTTAAAAAATTTTAAATATTTTTTATTTTTAATATTTATTTACAATATATTTAAATATTGATTAATTTAATGAAAGACAAAACATTCATTATCCATTGTGTAGACAGTTTGGAAGCACAAAGTGAGACAAACATCCACCGTCCGATCCCAATACCGATGACCCCTCATTTATTTTATTATTATTTTAAATTAAAAACAAACAAATTATAATTATTAAATAATAAAATTTCCAAAATTAAGAGCAACATGTGTCGGGTAATATATATATAACCCCTTGAAATCTTTACCAAAATCGAAATTTACCTTCTTTTACGATATCGTGAAAGTGAAAACGACAAGACAAAGTCGGTGACTGACAGTAAAATATAATTAATTAATTAATTAATTAATACTAATAATAATGTTTGAACAATAAAATTAAAATCAAAAGTGGTCAAAGTCAACGGTGAGATGACGTAAGCATGTGAGGAACAAAAGCTGATAAAAGCCATCATGTGGTGTGTTACTTTAACGGCTCAAAAATTTGGTCTCTCGTTTTTTAAAAAGGTGTGTTTGCGTCAGCCTTTATCTCCCTTTCGCCCCTTTGCCTTATTAATTTATTAACTCTTTCAAAAATATTTTTTAATATTTTAAATAAATTTAAAAATTATAATATAAATAAATGATAATAAATTTTTTTAAATGAAAAATAAGCTTTGGTGAAATTGCAATAAGAAGATTGAAGGACCCACAATGCATTAATATATATATATATATATCTATACACGAGATAAATACAAAATATATAATTGAAAAAAATATGATTGTTAATATAATACACTAAAGAGTAATTATAATATAGATAATTAAGTTAATCAAAAGTTGGGGGGCATGCAATGCATACGGCTTATGATTTTGAGGGTTATGGCCATGAGCAGAGATATCAAACCCACTCTATATATATATATATATATATAGAAAACATTTATATTACATATATGTGAGTGTGTGTGTGTGTATAGTTGTGACCGGCAGCTTTTCGCCGCGACATGTCTCTACAGCATGCCTTTCCCATCTCCAACACCATTATCACTCTCTCAATGCTTATTGCATTTATATAATAATCTCTAATGTTTCATGTGATGTTTCTCTCATTTTTTTCTTTAAAGAAACACCTTTTAATTTTATTTATTAGTTATTATTCACATATTTGTCTAGTTTGAACTGAATTTTAAGAAGTTGCACAATGAATTCAATATGTATATATATTATATATATATAAGCTTAATTACAAAGACATTTTATTAAATTAGTTCATAAAATTTAATATTATTATAATTTAGTTTATAATAATTTTTTGTGATAATTTGGTTTCGAACAAAAAAACAAAGTTAAAATAATTATACTATATTTTAAATAGTTTAAAAAATAATTTAGCTAACTAATTAAACTAATAAATTAATAATAACATTAGGGGTATTTTTTAATTGTTATTAATTTATTTAGTTAATTAAAATTATTTTTGAGTTATTTTTTAAAATATTAAAATATTATTTAATTATTTTAATTTTTCCGTTATAAAGTTTAAAAAAAAAAAACACTATTAGCATTTGAAAAAAAAATATAAAACGTTATTAATTTTATTATAAAGAAAAAAAATATCAAAAATTAAATTATAAAAAGTTAAAAAATTTAAAAATTAATTTGACAAATTACTCACCATGATTGTTATCACTTAAATTCTTGATTCCACTAAGAAAACACCACATCACGAATTAGAATCAAAGTCCTATATTTTCATAACTCATTGGATTAATTAATCCCACACTTTGCCACCCAAAGTATGTTAGGTACATTTTGATTAGTGGTCGTATCATATATACATACATAGATATGTGAATATATTCTTTTACCTTTTGCGTAGATAAACCATTTTTCCTATATTAGAACAAGAAAAGTAAAGATATGTTTTTCTAATGTTTCAATTTATAAGTTTAAAATATATTATTTAATAAAATAATAAGAGATTTATGAATTTAAATATTATTAAAAATATAAAATTTATTATTATATATATATATTATTAAATAGTAGTGACTGATATATAATAATTAATAGTGAAATTATAGTAATTAAATTTTAATAAATTCATTAAATTTTTTTAATAAAAGTTATTCTATAATAATTAAATTTGTTTTTCATTTAAATAGTTATAACAATTTAAAAAGGAATATAATCAGAACATTATTTATTTATTTTTTATTTTTGGAAAAAAAAAAGAAGATGAGAGACTTCTAAAAGGATCTTGGTTTGTTCTCAACGAGAAGATCGTTTGTGCGTCCATATATATATACACACAGACACACGCACACACACACACATATATATATATATATATATATATGTACGTACGCATGAAACAAGAAATTAAAACATAAAGAAAGTAGAAAAGGAATATATAGAAGAGATGAGGAGAGGGTGATTTAGGGCTTTATTCCAAATGAGCTTGCTCTTCCTCTTTCGGCTTTATTGTTTCAACATAAAAAGCTTTAAAAAGCGACCGCTAATGGATAAACGTTGAACGACATAAAAAGCTGAAGATGCCATCACGCTCATCTTACATATGCATATATATATATATATATATATATATATATATATCTCTCTCTCTCTCTCTCTATATATATATATATATATATAGCAAATATTATTAAAGCCTTCCACTGTATGTATATACATATTACATATATGCACATGTATACGTACGCCCACCTTATATATGTGTGTGTGTGTGTGTGTGTATTATACTCGCACTGCCCAGATCAAGTACTTGATATATTTGATATCGTCAACAGAATCAATGGTGTTGACTGCAGATAATTAAAAATTACAATAAAATTTTGGATGTTGAGTGTAATTAAGAAAAATATAATTTGATTGTCATATTTTCAAAAAAAAAATAATAAATCAATTCAATAATTTATAAACTTAAAATTTACTATTAAAATATAAATTAATTAAAATTTTTGTATGGAATTTAGCAGATCGGAGTATATTTTATTGTATATAGTTCGAGATTTTTAACTAGTTAAAAATATTATTTTTTAATGAAAAGAATATTAATTTTTAATTTTAATACTATATATTTTATAAATATGTGATATAAACTGAAAGATCATAAAAATATAATTGATTTTATTTTAAATTTCTATAAAAATTCATAAAAATATAATTTAAAATGTATTAATTATATTTATTTTTTCAAAAGAAGAAAATAGAAGACAGAAAAAAGCTGTTTTTTTTGGCTAGGTCACAGCTATATATACATGTAACGACATTTCAATCTTTCTTAGCCTTTATTAGAATTTAGACAGAGGGGATTCATAAAAGAGAAATTTGGTACATATATACGAATATCAAGGCTATATATACATATATATGTGTACATACGTGTGCTATATAAACTTATAATCCGGTAGCATTACCCAAAAGCCTACGTTTTTACAGTAATATACGTATATACATATATACATACAAATGTATGTACGGACGAAAATATGTATGTATATGTACTGGGATAGTATTATTAGTCGTTTATTACATACTAATATAATTATTTAACTAAACTTATATGGAGCATGCGTGCGATCACCTATGAAAGCCAAGCATGCGATGCACTATCCATAGAATTTTCTTAAATTCCGAAATAATACATATATATAATATATATCATACATGAGTAAATGTAAAAAAAAAAAATGCATGACTATATTATATAGTAAGGCCATTGACCATATATAAAAATACACCATGATACGTATGTGTCAATCAAGATAGTGTGTGTGTGTGTGTGTGTGTGTGTGTTTACATATATATATATATATATATATATATATATATTCTATTTAACTTCTATTTGAAATAATTTTAAATTTAACCCATAGGAGACTCATATCATCAATTTTTAATGATATCTATCATATGTATTAATATATCTCTTTAAAAAAAATTATATTAATAAAAAATACAATAAATAAATTAATTAAATGACTTATATAAAATTTAATTACAATTATTAAAAAATTACTAACAAAAATTGAAAAAATAACTAAAGTTCGAGGACTATTTATACCATAAAACTTATATAAGTGTGTATAATATATACTTTTTTAATATGTATTCTATTTTCATGCATCAATATTGTCAAGAAAAAATAATTATTTTCTTAATGAAATAAAAATTGAATTCACGTAACAAGAGAAATGTTTTTCATTATTTAATCGAAAAGATATATAACCATGGAATAAAGATTAAATGAAACAGGATTGACTGCATGGTGGAGTTGTGGAAGCATCGATTTTTTTTTGTATTTTGAAACTTAGCTATATGAAATTATATGCCACTGTAAACATTTTTCGAGTTAACCTAAACCAAGTTGTTGTTTCTATTCATAAATATATATTGCTTTATGAGATTGTATCGTTTAAGTATCACAAACACGCATAAATTCTTATCTATATTGAGTTAGGAGAATATATACAACCTAACTAGAGTATGTTAACATAAAACCACTTACATATATCTTTAGTTTCATTCTAAAAGTACTTCTTGGATGAGATCGAACAAAAAATATTATCCACTTTCATTGACATAGACTAACTAGTTCAACTTGGGTATGATCTCTTCGTATAAACTTATTTCGTAACTCACGTATAAATTCGTCTCATATTCAGTTTAATATTTTTTATTTATTTTTTTAATTTCTCTTGTAAAAATTTGAAATATCACAATATTTTAACATCATAATTAATTAATGCAAAATATAAATAGTAACCCTACATATATTATCATATATTTTTTTTTGAAAGACCTTATGTTATATTAATAACAAAAGATTCTATAAGAATTTCAACTAAATTCGATGCTAACATGATAAGATTTCAGTTAAACAAATTATAGTGTTTTCCATGTGGTAAAATTACTGTGTCATTTATTTATATTTATGTAAATATTCCTTCCAAAAAATCTATTTACAATATTAGGGAAAAAAATTAACCCAAAAATAATATTTAAAAACATGAACAAGAACCGTCCAAATCGAAGATAATCAAGTTATACATATATATATACACACACACATACATATGTGTGTGTGTATAACGTAAAACACATATGTGCAGAATCAAGACTCGAGAGAATATTCATCAACCGATTATATGGAGAGGGACCCATCAATGTTCTAACTGATCTTCCTCTACCGCTTGATCATATTACTTTGGAGATAAAATATCAGAAAAAATAAAAATAAAAAAACTAAATATATATTTTTAGAAAAAAAAAATAAAATAAAAAATAAAAAAGTCCAAGGGGAAGGGGCTAAATGCGCATGAAGGTCACGTCAAAAAAAAAAAAAAAAAGACACAGAAGGTATGTGATGGTCACGTCCGTTACTTTCCTTTTTTATATTTTTATTTATTATATTTATTGTTTAATTTATTATTATTATTATTTTATTTCAAATAATTAATTGCAATATTACTGTAGAGCCGACAACAAGGACGGAAACAGCCGTCTATTAACCAACAACTCCCTTCTGATAAAGCCTGTCCTTCATGTCTCTCCTCTTCTTATTTATTTATTTATTTATTTACATCTTAAATTTTTCCTATAAATTAAAATAAATATATAAAGAAAAACTAAAAATGAAAAAATATATTTTTATTTTTATTTTTTTATTGCGATTTGCTGAGTTCAGCAAAAACGACAGAAGACGATAAATAAAGCTTTCTCTTTCTTTTTCTCTTGCTCTTTCTCGTGCATGCGCTGACGAGAGACGACCACATCAGGCCGACCACATTATTACCAAAATACCACTGAAAAATAAATAAAATATTTAAATTAAATTAATAATAAAAGATTTACATAACATGATCCCCAAAACACTCCTTGACTTGACTCTCCCTTCACCTGTCACTATCATGACCCGACCCGACCCATCACCCACCTCTATAAAAACCATCTTCGTCCCTTCCACCATTCCTCACAGCTTCCACAACACTTCTGACTTCCCCTTTGTTTTCCTGATAGTTATCTGTTTACGTAATACGCCAGAAGCAGAAAATCATCAAGCGAGGATCTTTAGTGAAGTATAGAATTCAAAATGCAGTACCAGGCGGAGCCATGGGGACGAAGCTCGTACATGCGAGCTGCTTCTGCGGCGAGAACAATGGTGGTCGTCAATGGCGATCCTTTGGAGAGGATACAGCGGCTGGCGGCGGAGAATGCGGTGGTGATATTTAGTTTGAGTAGCTGCTGCATGTGCCACGCTATCAAGCGCCTGTTCTGCGGCATGGGGGTGAACCCCACGGTGTACGAGCTGGACGAAGACCCGCGCGGGAAAGAGATGGAGAAGGCGCTCATGAGGTTGATGGGAACTTCGCCTGCTGTCCCTGTTGTATTTGTCGGCGGCAAGCTCGTCGGAGCCATGGACAGAGTCATGGCCTCGCATATTAATGGCACCCTCGTGCCTCTCCTCAAAGAAGCCGGAGCGCTCTGGCTCTAGCTTTGACCTTCTTTCTTTTTCTTCTTCTCTGGATCTCTACTTCATACTGTAACAGTTTTATTTTCCTTTTTACTTTTTTTTTTTTACCGATAAAAAATCAGAAAAATGGCGACTTGAGAAGATTATATAATAGGAAAGTGAAGCTTTTTCTCTGCTACTACGCATGCAGAAGAAAGCTGGAAGAGGAGTAGTACGTTTTGTTTAAGCTGTCTCCTCCATTTTGATTAATATTACACTTTTAAGTAACTACTAATTATAATTAATTAATTTATTCTGTGTACTAATTCTTATCCAATTACGACGTCGTCTCGCCGACAGATAACGACACCCTTCCGCTTATTTTTATTAGGCTTTGTCTCAAAATGGAAATGGAAGTTGGTGACTTTGTCGCCAGTTTGGTATTTTACTGGCTGTAAAACAGTAAAAAAAGAAAAAAGTAAACAGAATTTTACACCGAAAAGACAAGTTCAAAATTTACGCCGGAAAATTCGCCGGTTAGAGAAAAAAAAAAAATCCAACTTCTTGTTTGGGAGGTGGCCTGAGAATGAATGATGCGAGAGGGTGGTGAACTTTTTAGATGGTGGCGATCAGGTGGGGGCACCTGCAGGATTTTACTCGGTGGACATGCAAGGGGATGGAAGAGTAGGGTGGGGCCCTCAAATGATATTCTTTGACGGAACCTGATTTGACGTGACCTGTGGGGAGAAGAGTTTGGAAGTGCGGATGATGGATCCAGTGTCCGTACAATAACGGGCCCCACCTAATTTTTAGAGCTTGCAAATTAGTTTGCCACGTTTGAGTTTTCGCGCTGACGTGGATCTCGTTCTTTTTCTCCTTAATTAATGAGGCAAAATGTGCGCGTTTTGGAGTTTTTTATTTTCAATTTTCACATTTTAGTAATTTCATAAGTTTTTATTTTTTAAATAAAAACTAACTGATAATTCATTTATCATTAACAACACAATTAATATCTCAACAAAAAAAAAAATAATAATGTTATTAGTTTTTTAATAAAACTTTTAATTTGAAATAAGTTTATATTTTTATAAAAATATCAAGTAAAAAAATAATTAGTATAACATTTTTAAAGTTTGGGAAAAGGATTCACTGCCAACTTGCCCGATTGGAAAATACATAAAATAGTTTTATGTTCCCATACCGCCCCCTTTCTTTGGATTGAGACGCAGTACATTTTGAATATATATAATCGCATAGAGCATATACATATATATATATATATAGAGGTATGATTCTCTTATGATAGGGCAAATTCTTAAAAGATTTGGCTTTTATCTAATTTCCCTTTTTAGTGGGGGTTGGGGTGGTAAGTATATCACCTTTGGAATTTCCTAAAGACATTGGTGAATATATTAAAATATCTTTCTGTAGATATTTTAAAACTTAAATCAATGTTTTTTTGTTTTTTTAGTTTCATTTATGATCCTTATCTCTTGAAAGAATCTAACCAGACACTTCTGAAGAGGATCTTGAAATAAGATATTATTATTTTTTTATAAAAATTAAAAAAAATTAAATATTTTTTTTTGTTTGTTGTGTCTATTTTAATTTTAAAAATTAATATTTTTTTTTACACAAATAAATTATGATTTATCGAAATAAATCTAACTAGACTTCGTTGAATCAAACATTACAAATCGATCAACATCAATTTATAATACACTTACAAAATAATGAATTTTATATTCTTAGTAAGATTTAAACTAGATGAATTCTACTTCAGAAAATAATATTTTTTTAACTTAAATATATCATAATTTGTTGAAATAAATCCAACTTGTAACGATTCGAAATTTGAAAGGAAATAAATTATAAATTGAATGTATAAGCAAAATAATAGAGTTAGAGTTTACATTCCTCACACAATAATTTAGAATACCCAATAGAGTTACGTGAATAACTCTTATAAAATAAAAAACGAAAAATCAATAAATAAATAAAAAGTAAATAATTGGGTATCATAGGACGACCTTCACTAACATTTGAATGGAGTTCGGGTGGTGAACTATTCGAAACCAACTTGTTGATCTGGATATGGATATTGATCATCTTAATTTGAAATTGTAGCGCCCGGGAAATTGAAGAAGAAAAAAAAAAAGGCCACGTCAGCAGTCCCGGCCAACCGGGACCTACCACGTGGCAAGACCACGTCGATCCAGGACGGGCCACGTTGGCGATCCGCGTATGCGCGATCGGACGGCCCAGATCAAGCGTGCGATCGGACGGCCCAGATACAATCGCACGGACGGCCCAGATTCAATCAAAAACGGATGGTCCAGATTAAATCAAAATGGACGGCTGAGATCAAAAGGCAAAAGGGTATAAATAAGACCCCCACACCAGACCACAAAACCCTAGCCGCCTGCCCTCTCCGGAGAAGACGAACTAGAAGCCGACCGCCGCCACCCGCCGCCGCACCGGAGAGATTTCCGACCGCCGATCGAGGTAAATTTCATACCCCCAACTCGTTTTTTCCACGCTGATTTCCCCTGTGGCCAAATCGGAGCCAAAATCCAGGCCAAACGGCCGAAAAACACGGCCGAAACCCAGCGGCGCCGCCGCTCCCCTCCTCGATTTTTGCCTCCGATGAGGCCCTTCCCGGCCTCCGTTTAATGCAATTTTTATATCACCGTGATCACCATTCTTTTCTCTACAGGTTGATCGGAGCCGAATCACCAAAACACGAACTTCACCGGAGAGCCGCCGCACCCGAGAGCACCGCCGCCGGTAAGCTTCGGTTTTCCGTAATTTTTTGGCCCCCCGAGGGCCCTAGAGTTGTTTAATCGCAAGGATCGATGCAAGTGTGGCCGAATTCGGTCGGAAACGGTATTAAAGTTCAATAAATGATAAAACGGTATTTCATGAATCAACGAATGTGTGAAATTGCTTAAGGTCGCTAATGGAGCCCGAGTCTAATGTGGTTGTCGGTTAATTGTTATTTGCCATGTTTTACAGTTTAGAAGTAGTATGAGGTTTGATGTTTTCATTTTATAGTTTCGTGTGCATATTTTACTGTTTTACCGATTATGGATTGAATGACTGGGATATTGATGCTGTATGTTTGTCTGTTTGGCATAAATTACTGTTTTGCTTGTTTGTATGTGGATTGATGATGCTGACTGAGGGAAAAGAGAATGATAGATTATGTAAATGGGTAATTGTATAATGTGGTCAGCCTGACTAGATATCCTGGGAGATGGTGGACGGACCGGGTCCGTAGGGAACCCTACCGGGATTGTGGTCTCCCATACCGGACGGAGTATGGAGATCTTATGTGTTTTGGCGCCCATACCGGACGGGGTATGGGGACGGCCCGTTTCACCCTCATACCGGACGGGGTAATGAGGTTTATAGTTTTGGCGCCCATACCGGACGGGGTATGGGGACGGCCCTGGAATATGATTTCAAGTGTTAAGGGTTAACGGGTAGCGGGACCCCTATGGATCCCCATGGATACTAGTGGGCTGGTAAAAGAGGAAAAATATGTTGTGTAACGATTGAATTACAAAAAGGCTTGATAAGTATTATGTTATACAGTTCATATATGATTTCATGATGATGATAATGTTATTGCTTTCGTATACTGTTTTATGGATTCCATCGAGGTAAGTGGATGGTGAAGGATTTATTATTAATAAAGAATTTGTTGTAAATTATGCTCCATTGGTCTTTTTGTGTTTTCTACCCACCTTTACCTCCGTGACGGTGAGATATCGTGATGTCTTTACTGGGCTAGTGTAGCTCATTCCTTATTTAATCATTTCAGATCAAGAGGACATCGTTCCCGAGCCGGTTCCGCAGGAGGACGACGAAGGGGACGCCTAAAGACTCCATAGTCATATTCGTAGCTTTTACTTTCAAGTTTCTCCTTTAGGTAGTTTGATCTTTTATATTTTGTGAGCACGTTTTTTGTTTTAGTGTAAGGGATGTTATTCGAATTTTGACTTCGCTTCCGCATTTGATATTTTTAATATACATTTCATTTTAAATTTCCGGGGCTGTTACAGAAATGGTTAATGAAAGGGTGAGCTACATTACCTCAGTAAGAATATCACACTACGCAGCCATACAAAAATAAAGATTGATAAAAATCATAAAAATAACTAATGAAGCTATTAAATTAAGTAAATTTATTTATAATAAATAAAAGTATTTATTGCATACTTGCCGTAACGAGATTTTCAAAATCGACCTATAGAGGCAATAACACAAATAAAATTATAATCTCATATTCAATAATTCAGAACAACAACTTTTTCTTTTTATTTGCTTATTGGTATCCTTGGGGGTCCATAGGGATCTCCCACTATGCATGAACCCCATAACAAAACTTGTCAACTAACCGGCCATCCTCATACCATGTCCTGTATAAGCGCCAAAAGTATCATCTCTCAATACCTCGTCCAGTATGAGGGTGAATCGGCCTATCCCCATACCCCATCCAGTATGAGTGCCAAAGGTACCATCCCTTAATACCCCATCCGGTACGAGGGTGAATCGGGCCGTCCGCATACCCCGTTTAGTATGAGGTAACATTCACGGTAGGGTTTCCTATTTATCCAGTCCGTACATCATCTCCCAAGATATCCAGTAAGACAACTGTTTCATTAATTCACTTAATCAAGCAATTTTTTGTTTACATTTAATTTTTAATTTCACAATTAACCTATAAATCACGCAAGACAAGTAATACATGCATCATGGAAACAAAACTGAATCATCTTACCAATTCTAGTGTATTATCATGCATTTAAAATTATAAAGTCAAACAATCAGTTAAAGCAGGACAAACAATAATAAATAACTGGTTCAAACTCCATTAGTAATATGTAATTAATTATCGAAAATTTTTAAATTACGTAAAATACTGTATTATTTATAATTAGATTTCAATTCTATAGTTGGGAATAAGGTGAGGGATTTTTATCTAAATCGGTGTCTGAAATACTGAACTTTCTATTGCGCCCATTGGCGGTCTTCAGGTTTCCTAAATTTTCATGCGGAGGTAAAAACATGCTTCACGTACCTAAAAATATCCCAAAAAATACAAAATCGGTGTTAAAAATCTTTTCAAGCTAATTTTAAAATTCTAGTACGGCGGCACCGCCGTACTCTGGTGACGGCACCGCTGCCCGCGATGACAGTTTACCTCAAACTAGTCATTTTTGACCGGTTTTATACCCATCCATACGAGAAAACACGTTAAAGGGTCTCGATTGGCCAAAAAAAGTCAAAAAAATAAAAACTTACCAGCGGTGGAATTTTCTAATGCGGCGGCTCTGCCAGCTCACATTCACAGTTGGGCATTTTTCTTCGGTCAACTTGTAGAAAATAGAATAATAAACACAATAGTAAAAAAATCGCACGAAACGGGAAACGAGAAGGGGCTCATCGGAGGCGATTTTTGGTTTTTTCCGTGGCAACGACGCCGAGCTTTATCCACAATTTCTGGCTCATCCACTGTTTCTTTTGCTCTGATTTGATCATGGAGGTGTTCAAAATCTAATTCTGAGAGAATAAGAGAATTTTTATCTTTTTTGGCGGTCGGAGGTGGCTTCAGCGTGGTGACCGGTGGCGTCAACGGGTGGCGTTGACTCATTTTTTCGGTAGGGGGCTAGCTGCTAAAGTTTGCGTTCGGTATGAAATAGGATATTTATACCCGTCTTCCTTAAATCTGGACCGTTCATTGCGTTTGATCTCGACCGTCCAATCGCTTTTAAAGATGAAATGAATCTGGACCGTTCATTATGATTTGATTTTGACCATACAATAGTGTTTAAAGAGAGAACAAATCTGGACCATTTATCCCGTTTAATTGTGACCGTCTGATCGTGCTTGAGGAGGGAACATATCTGAACTGTTCATGCGTGTGAGAACACATCCGAGCCGTCTGATCGCGGGCATGCAAATTGCCTGCGTGGCACCGAGTTAGCGTGCTTTGCCACACAGCGTGCTCCGGTTCGTTGGAGCTTTTTTTTTTTATTGCGTTTTGACCATCAGTTTTTTATTTTCTTTCAAAAATACCTCATGAACCCAAATTTTCACCCATTTTTTCTAAAATTATTTTCAATTTCATCCTCCACCTATTTTTGCTAATTTTACATTAAATAAAAATTTCTAAATTTATAAATTATATTTTTTTATATTTTTTCAATTTTAAAATTAATCTTGGGCCAAATTTTGGGACCGGGTATTACAACTCTCCTCCTCTAAAAGAAATTTGATCCCTTAAATTTGTCTCTCTCTCACTAAATCAAATAGTTAGGGATACTAGGTTCTAAAGTCTGATTTTAACTCCCATGTGGCCTCTCTGTGTGTGTAATTTTGCCATAGAACCTTAACGAAAGGAATTTTTCGGTTGTGGAGTACTCTGTTTTTTCGGTCCACAATACTCACTAGTACCTCCTCATAGGACAGATCCTCCTAGAGCGAAAGGAGCTTGTGGGCTAAGACGTGAGAGGGGTTCGAGTTGTACTTGCGTAGCATGGACACATAAAACACATTATGGAGCCTGAATAGTTATAGAAGTAGTGCTAGTCTATAGGCGGTGATGCCAATTCTGTTTAAGATTCTAAATGACCCAATAAACTAGAGATTTAGTTTCTCCCTCTTACAAAACCTACTGATTCCTTTGAAATGAGTGACCTTAAGGAATACTCGATCGTCTTTCTCAAATTTCAAATGTCTCATCCGGGTGTCCACATAACTCTTCTGCCTATTCTAAGCCGTCTAGATGTTCTTTCTGATATTAACTATTTTGGCTGTAGTCTCCTCCATAAGATTTGGGCCAAACAATTTTCTATCATAAACCTTTTCCCAACAGATCGTTGATCTGCATGGGTGGCTATATAACACCTCGTAAGGAGCCATGCTGATACTTGCTTGGTAGCTGTTATTGTAGGCGAACTCTATTAAGGATAAATGATCATCCTAATGGCCCCAAAAGTCAAGAACACAAGCTCGGAGCATATCCTCCAGTGTGCGGATCATCCTTTCTGATTGTCCATCAGTCTGAGGATGGAATGCAGTACTAAGGTACAGTTTCGTTGTAATACTCGGGTCTAAAATTTAATCTGGGATTAATTTTAAAAATTAAAATTAATATATAAAAATATAATTTTTAAATTCATAAATTTTTATTTAATGTAAAATTAGAAAAAAAAATAGGTGGAGGATGAAATTGAAAACGAATTTTGGAAAAATGGATGAAAATTTAGGTTCAGGGGGTATTTTTGAAAGAAAAATTAGAAAATGGAGATCAAAATACAATTTAGAATAAATGTGTCACGTAAGATCGCCCAGTCAGCAGTTTCGTCGAACCAGAGCACGCCGCATGGCAAGACCCACTGACTCGGTGTCATGCGGAAGGCCACGTTGGCAATTTACGTACCCGTGATCGGACGGTCCGGATTTGTTCCCACGCATGTGAACGGTCAGGATCCGTTCCCTCTTCAGACGCGATCAGATGGTCGTGATTAAATGCAATGAATGGCCCAGATCTGTTTCCTTTTTAAACGCGATCGTATGATCTATATCAAATCGCAATGAACGGTCCAAATTCATTTTATCTTTAAATAAAATTAGACGGTCGGGATCAAATGCGATGAACGGCTCAGATTAAAAGGAGACGAGTATAAATATCTCACTTCACACTGAACCCTAACCCTAGTCACCAGCCTCCCATCGGAGGAGAAGAACCCGTCGCCGGAGAAGGGAGCCGACTATCGCCCGCCGCTGCGTCGACGCCACCTCCGACCGCTAAAAATGGTAAAAAAAAATTATTCGCTTGAAATTTGATTTTGAACACCTCCATGGCCAAATTAGAGCAAAAGGACTGGTGCATGAGTCGAAAATCGCAGGTAAAGCCCAATGGCGCCACCATGAAAAAAACTAAAAATTGCCTCCGATGAGCCCCTTTCCGATTCCTATTTTATGTGATTTTTTCACCATTGTATTTACCATTCTATTTTTTACAGATTAACTGAAGAAAAATGCCCAACCGCGAAGGTGGGCTGGCAGAGCCGCCGCACCGAAAAATCCCATCGTCGGTGAGTTTTTGTTTTTCGACTTTTTTTAGCCAACCAAGGCCTCTTAACGTGTTTTCTTACAGGGATGAGTATAAAAACAGGCGAAAATAGCTAGTCTGAGGTAAACCGCCACCGCAGACGGGTAATGCCATCGCCGAAGCACGATGGTGCTGTCGTGCCAGAATTCTAAAATTGGTCGAAAAAGATTTTTAACACCGATTTTGGGATTTTTGGGATATTTCTAGATACTTGAAGCGTATTTTAATCTTCAAAGAAAAATTCAGGGAACCCGGGGATCGCCAGTAGGCACAGCTAAAAGTTTAATATTTTAGACACCGATTCAGGTAAGAATCATTCACCTTCTTCCCTGTTATAGAATTGAAGTCTAATTATAAATAATACAGTATTTTGTGTAATTTAGATAACTTCGATAATTAATTATAGATTACTTATGGATCTGGAATTGGTTATTTATTACTGTTTGTGATGTTTTAATTGATTGATTAATTTTACAATTTTAAATGCATAATAATACGCTGAAGTTGGTAAGATAATTCAGTTGTGTTTCCTTGATGCATGTATTATTTGTTTTACGTGATTTACAGTTAAATTATGAAACTAGAAATTAAATGTAAATGAAAAATTGCTTGATCAAGTGAATGAATGAACGGTAAACTTACCGGATATCATGGAAGATCGTGGACGGACCGGGTACATAGGAAACCCTACCGTGAATATTACTTCATATCGGACGGGGTATCGAAAATTAGTATTTTGGCGCTCATAACAGACGAGGTATGGGAACAACCCGTTTCACCATGATATCGGATGGGGGTATTAAGGGATGATATTTTTTGCACTAATATCAGACGGGATATGGGGATGGCCGGTTAGTTGATAATATTGAGTAAGAGTCGCGCGTAGTGAGGACATCCCTATAGACCCTCATGGATACCAGTAGGTAGATGAAAAGAGAAAGTTGTTGTTCTAGTTAATTGAATATGAGATTATAATGTTATTTGTGTTATTAACTCTATAGGTCAGTTTTGAAATTCTCGTGACAGTAAGTATGTAATAAATAAATAAATTTATGATAAATGAATTTACTTAAATTAAGAGCTTCATTAGTTATTTTTATAATTTTTACCAACCTTCATTTCTGTATCGATGAGTAGTGTGACATTCTTATTGGGTTAGTATAACTTACTCTTTCATTAACCATTTCATATCAAGAGAACCAAGATTCAGATCCCGATCCATAAGAGGGTTGCGAATAGGATACCTAGTTGTTTACTTTCCATTTATTTCTTTGATTTTTCCTTTGTTCTTTTAGAATGATCATTCTTGTAGCCCTATTGGGTATTATAAATTATTGTGTAAGGAATGTAAACCCCAACGCTATTATTTCGCTTCCGCATTCAATTTATAATTTATTTCCTTTTAAGTTCTGGGTCGTTACATTCGTTCTCATGACTTGCTGAAAACTAGACCAGAACCGAGAAGTGAACTTGGGGTCCCTGTCGGATACTACTGCCACTAGCACTCCATGTAATCTAACTATCTCTCGGATATACATTCTTGTTAGCTTGATCAAGGGGTCGGCCATCTTGATGGCTAAGAAGTGGGAAGACTTGGTGAGCTGGTCAACAATTACCAAAATGGCATCATGTCCCGAGTGTGCCTTAGGCAATTATGTCATGAAATTCATTGTGATGTGTTCCTACTTCCACTCTAAAATTGGTAATGGCTGAAGTAGCCCGCTTGGATGTTGATGTTCTACATTGACTTGCTAACATACCAAAAACTTGGAAACAAAGTCGAGCACCTCTCTTTTCATCATGTTCTACCAAAATCGGAGTTGCATACTTTGATACATCTTAGTGCTTTTGGGATGCATGACAAACTTTGAGCTATGAGCCTCTGTCATGATGTCCCTTTTCAGCTTACTGTCATATGGAATACACACCTTGTCTTGAAATCTAAGCAATGAATTTACTCCATGTTCTGCATCTTTCTTGAGGGCTGCTAGGGTGGAATCAGCAGATTGAGGTTTTTTAATTCTCTGGATCAACTCAGTTGAACAATCAGGTGGGCGAAACATGTAAATCACTTCAGATCCTAAAGTCGTACCTATTGTGCCCTATTACCCTTCATTCTGAAACCATCAGGTGAGCTAATATATCTGCACTTTTTTTGCTGAGTGCGTCTGCTACCGCGTTGCTCTTACCCGGGTGATACAAGATGTTGCAATTGTAGTTCTTGAGTAGTTCTATCCACGCATGTTGAGATCATTTTGAGTGAATATGTATTTCAAGCTCTTATGGTCGGTATAAATATGAAAAGTCTCTCCATACAAGTAATGGTGCAAAGTCTTTAAGGCGTGGATAATCACAGCAAGTTCTAAGTTATTTGTGGGGTAGTTTTTCTCATGACTCTTCAATTGCATGAACCCATAGGTTATGACCTTCTCATGCTGCATCAGAACACAACTCAACCCCAAGCATGAGGCATCATTATAAACTGTATAATCACCTGTCCCACTTGGCAAGGCCAATACAGGTGCAGTAGTCAATCGCTTCTTTAGTTCTGAAAAACTCCTTTAAAAGCCCCCGTTCCACTCAAACTTGATGTTCTTCTTTATGAGCCGAGTCAAAGGAGCAGTTAGGTTAGAAAATTCTTTCACAAACCTGTGGTAATAACCTATCATCCCTAAAAAGCTACGAATCTCCTTGATCAAGGTCAATTTTTCCTAATCGAGCACTGTCTCAACTTTTTTGGGGTTTACTGACATTCCATCCATTGATATGATGTGCCCCAGGAAAGTAGTTTGCTCGAGTCAAAACCTACATTTACTCAACTTTGCATATAACTTCTTTTCTTTGAGAACCTGCAAAATCTGAGTCAGATGGTGAGTGTGTTTCTCTCTACTTTTTGAATATACTAGGATATCATCGATAGATACAATGAGGAACTGATTCAGGAATTTTTTGAAAAATTGTTTGTCAAATCTATGAAGATGGTTAATGCATTGGTTAGTCCAAATGGCATGACCAGGAACTCATAGTGTATGTACCTGGTTCAGAAATTTGTTTTAGGAATGTCTTCTGCCTTGATTTTTACCTACTGATAACTTGAACGCATGTTTATTTTAGAAATGACTTGGGTACCCTACAACTGGTAAAAAAAGTCATCATCCTGGGGAGGGGGTATATGTTCTAGATCGCGACCCTGTTAAATCTCTTGTAGTTAATACATAATCTTAATGTTTATCCCTTTTCCTTATAAATGTGGCTCCAGCACTCCAAAGAGAAATACTATGTCAGATGAACCCACTGTCCTGTAATTTCTTGATCTATTTTCTCAACTCTTCCATCTCTACATGACTCATGCAGTAAAGAAAAATTAAGATAGATTGCGTATCAGGCTGAAGGTCTATGGTAAACTCAACTTCCTTGTCCACTGGTAGTCTGAAAAGTTCATCAGAAAACATATTCAGAAAGTTTAAGACTACTAGGATCTCTGAATGCAAATTTCTTTCTTAGGTTTACCTAGTTTAGAGAAAACAACCGAGTTAAAGCACTATTTAATAAGGAAATTGCTATGAGGGAATAATATTCAAAACTTTTATTATTTTATAAATGACTCTTCGTTAGGAGGCTTAAATACAAATTTTCTCGTGAAAACAATCCATGGTTGTGTGCAACGTCGCTAACCAGTTCGTTCTTGGAAATATATCAGGGTCCCTCATGTCAATCTCTATCAGGTCCATCATGGGTAAAACCGAGCCCTGTGGAAGAGGGGGAAGATGTTGTTGGGGAGGGACCAGGTGGCCCTGTAACGATGCCGGATGATACGGTGGATGCTCCAAATTGTATTGTGACGGTTTCAGATGATATGACGGAGCAAGGTTATATCAAGGTGGTGTTAGATCCTCTCGTTGTAGGGGTGACTCATATTGTAGAAGTGGTAGAGGGTCAGACAGTTCCCTCCTCTCTTCCTTGGCCTATTGGGCAAAGATGAGTCACTCTAAAATCTTGAAGAGCTAGTCGACATCCTCTCGAAGTGACCTATCTCGGCCTGTCCTGTTCAGTAAGGGACCTCATCTCCACGTGTCCTTGTACTTATTTTTCATAAGGAAGGGTTAGACGATAGTTCGTATTTGGTGTTTTTAAGTCTTTGTATAAGGAATGGTTCCGAGAAACGCGACTCTAATACCAACTGTAACGACCCGGAACTTGGAAGAAAATAAATTATAAATTGAATACGGAAGCAAAGTAATAGAGTTAGGGTTTACATTCCTTACACAATAATTTAGAATATCCAATAAGGATACGGGAACGACCATTCTAAAAGAACATGTGAAAAATTAAGAAATAAATGAAAAGTAAATAATTAGGTATTCTATGACAACCTTCACTAGCCTTTGAAGGAAGTCCGGATAGTGAATTATTCAAAACCCACTTGTTAATTGGGATCTGGATCTTGGTTCTCTTGATCTGAAATAGTTAATGAAAGGGTGAGCTACACTAGCCTAGTAAGAATATCACACTACTCACCGATACAGAAATGAAGGTTAATAAAAATCATAAAAATAATTAATGGAGCTCTTAAATTAAGTAAATTCATTTATTATAAATAAAATCATTTATTGCATACTTTCTGTAACTCTATTGAGTATTTTAGACTATTGTGTAAGGAATATAAACCCTAACTCTATTGTTCTGCTTCCACATTTAATTCATTACTTTATTTCCTTTTAAGTTCGGGGCTGTTTCACAACTTATTTACCATAATTTACTAGCACGTTCATGAATTGCGACATTAATTAAGTTAAATATTATGGATCCGTCATTAATAATATATAATATATCTATAAAATATTAAATTATATATTGTTAATAATATTTAAACTCGTGATGTTTAATCATATAACAAGAATCTCAACTACTAAATTTTCCTTCAATTTTTCAAAATTAGCGACCACGACATGATATTTTTGTGTAATGGATACATATGCATGTAAATAAAAAAATTATAAACTATAATATTTTAAATTACATAACTTTAATTGTAACATCTCGAGCATGAAAATTTGGCTCAGAATTATGTAATTTATTTTTTAAAATAATAATAAAAAGTGTAAGGTTTAATTTTAATTATTTTTTTTAAAATATATGTTTTGGATGAAATAAAAAATAATTTTAGAAGCAAGGCGAAACTGTAAATAAATGAATGTATATTTGAAAGAAAAATTTGAAAACATAGGTCAAATTGCAAAAAGAAAAAGTATGGGCAACGTAGGACGGCTACGTCAGCAACACGACGAGTCAGGATGCGTCGCGTGATGGTCATGCTGACACAGGCTCCACGCGGGCGATCAACGTGCCAGGGATATCGAACGACCCGTGTCCACTGTCACGTGCACGAATGGTCTAGATTGATTTTCTGGATAAGCGTAATCAAATGGTCTACGCATCTTCAATCAAACGGCTCATATTTGTTCCTCTAACAAACGAGATTAAACGGCTGAGGATGATCCACGCAGGCACGAAAGGATGGCCCAGATCGAGAGGAGGGGGGTATTTAAACATCACTTCAGATGACCCCCCACAACCCTAGCTGACGCCTTCCGCCAGAGAAGAAGAAGAAAGACGGCCGGAGGAGAAGGCCAGCCATTGGAGGACGTCTGCGTTGCCGCACCAGAGACCGAAAAATACTCTGGTGAGCTGTATTTTCTTTTCGTTCTTCCTGTTTCTTCGCCCTTTAGCCGCCTAACATGTTTCCGATACAGGGTGACCGGGCAAAGCTGCAAATCACGAGGGAGAAAAAGAGGAGCTCGGTTGAGCCACCGCATCGGAGGACCCAAATCGCTTGTAAGCATATGTTTTTTTCCCTTCTTTCACCAAGAAACACCTCCTAACCATTATTTAAACATATTTTCACCAAGAACTGGCTGAAAATGGCATGACCGAGAGGAAGAGCCGTCGGAGAAGACGACCAGGCAGCGGAACGCGGCGTTGCCGCCACGCCAAAACCCCAACCCGACCCTCGGTGAGATTTTTTGTTCTTTTTCGCCATTCCTCACATATTTTCATGTCATTTTGACGTACGTTTCAATCTTATCAAGAAAATCCAAGAAATCCAAGAACTGGAAAACCATCAAAAAATGTTGTGAAAAAGGTGATGTTCTGGACACCGATTCAGGATAAGAATCCCTCTCTTTTTCTCCTGTTATGGTTAAATTAACGTTAAATTAATAATAAATGTAAAATTATAAATAGTTGGCGGACCCTTGATTAATTAAATATAAGTTGCTGATGGAGTCAGTAACCGGTCAATCTGTGTTTATCACTAGCTTTTTCATGTTGTCTATATTTTTACATCATTTCATTTTGTTATTCTTTATTTTATTTTTAGTCTATTCGGTTGACCTAACCCGTTTTTATCTTTCTTCTGTTATATCAGTTTAAAACTAACGTTTTAATCACGCCTCCTTAATCGTTAGATTTTAGTTCATTTTGCTTCATTATTACATTCTGCTCCACCTTAATTGATTGTTTCGTTTTACTTTTATGGTTATCGCAACGTAATGATGTCCCTATTTTATTCATCTTTACTTATGGTTTTATCTCTTAACAAATATTGAAGCATAGATTTTGTTTTCTTCTATTTACGGAATAATAGTCTTATCCGTTATTGGTGACTAGAAAATAATGGAAACTATGCATGTGTAAACCAATGTTGTTAAATTAAAGGGCTTACCAGGTGTCATGGAAAAGGGTGTACAGACCTGGTACATAAGGTGAACCCTACTGTAGACATTACCCTCAATCATAAAGGGCTAGGAAGTCCCATACCAGGTAAAGTTGAGAGTTTATAAGTGTCGCTAATACTGGACAGAGTATTAAGATAGTTTCTAGTTGTGGTACTCATTACCAGACGGGGTATGGGGACGATCGTTTGATTATAAAGAGAGTGTTTGTATCCATGTGTAAAAAAAATCTCTATGGACCCTAAGTGACATCAGTAAAGAAAGGTAATGATAGAGTAATGATAGACATGGTAAGGATTCGGCTTTGAAAAAATAGCAAAGAGTCAAATGTTATACGTCTTTTGGTATGTATAGAGTTAGATTATTATTCAACTTTTTATCTTAATATATGGCATTTGAAAAGTTATAGGTTAGTTGAGAAAATACTAATATTTTCAGTGAAACGAATAATGAATCCACTAGTATTCGAGTTTTGTTAAGAATGGGCTCCATTTGTTGTTTTATATTTTGTACAACTCTTTGATTTTTCGTATTAGTGGTAAGGTATTGATATTCTTACTGAACTAGTATAGCTCACCCCTTTCTTCTTAACTATTTCAGATCAGGACGACTAAGACTCAGATCTTGAACAACAAGATACCAGTTAAAAAATTACCTCTTCCGCTTTGCCAGTTTCAAGTAGAGGGTAACAATAGTTGTTTTCTTTTTATGTTTTTCCCGTTTAAGTTTCAAAAGCATTCCCATAATCCTATTAGATATTTAAAGTAACGTACAAGGAATGTAACCTAAAAATATTAATTGTTTCTACTAAAATAATAAATTTTAGTATTTTTATTTTACAATTACTGAGTTATACGCTCGAAATCCCTAATAGGGGTTTGAGCCTTTACAGTTGTTATCAAAGTCGCGTTCCTCGGAACCATTCCTTGCACATAGGGTCAGAGTAAATTTAATGCAACCCAAACCTCAAACCATTGTTATAAAATATATGTAAGGAACATGAACAAAGGAAGGCTCCCGCTAAATAGAGCAATCAAGAAAGATCGCTTCAGAAGGATGTTGATATGCTTTTCGAGATACTTGAGAGACTCATTTCTCCCAGGACAGAAGGCAGTTGCTTGATCTCCCTCCACCCCTGCCACAGTACATGCCACCTCCACACCAAGAGGATCTAGTACCCCCATCAGACAACCATTTTCCCCACAATACCAACTGAAACTATCGTAATACAATCCAATGCATCCACCGTACAATCCAGCGCTGCCACAGGGCTACCTAGTTTCTCCCCAACATAATCCAGTTCCCCTTCAGCAAGACCTAGCTCCGCCTATTATGGACTTGCGCAACATCGAGAGATATAAAAGGCATAACCCATGTACTTTTATAGGGGCATCCACTTTTGAAGAAGCTGAGTACTGATTAGTGGAGACAGAAAAAGCCTTCGCGACTCTTGAGGTAATTCTCGAACAGAAGGTTGTCATTGCCACATATATGCTCATAGGTGAAGTAGGGCATGGCAACTCAAGTAGGTTACTTTATCCACTCCAGTCACCTGGGAACAGTTTTTGGTAGCCTTCAATAGTGAGTATATTCTAGAGCATCTCCGACATCCAAAGAAAATGGAGTTTGCACACCTGGTCCAGGGAGATTTGTATTAGGCAATGTGTGAAAATTCCTAAAGTTAACCCGGTACTCCTCTGAGAGCATGACAGATGAAGGCATGAATGCAATAAGGTTTGAATGGGGTCTTCATCCAGAGATCAGACAATAGTTATTTGTGTTTGAGCTTGACACTTACTTGGTGGTCTTGGTCATGGTACAATTAATTAAGAGGAACCTCCATTGTAAAAGCCCAAAATTTTATTGAATAGAAGTATTGAATTAATGAAATATAAGCACAAATAATTGAGAATTTATAGTTTACATTCCTTATACAATAAATTAAGATGCCAATAAGGTTATGAGAATGTTCCTTAAAGGAGATTAAAATAATAAGAATAGAAATGTAATTAAAATTATATGGGGTCAACCTCCATAAGGCAACTCTGATAGGACGCGGGAATCAACCTTTAGTCGCTAACTTTCTTGTTGTTCAGGATCCAGATCTTGGTCTTCCTGATATGAAATTATTATATAAGGAGAATGAGCTATATTAGCCCAGTAAGAATGTCAACACTTAACAACCGATATGGAAAACCAAATATTAGTAAAAATGAAAAAATAATTAATGGAGTCATTTTTTTTTAAGTAAATTTATTTAATTTAAAAATATAAGTTTCATTCCCCCCTTTTTAGTTTTCAAATTCGAGTTGTTAAGACAAATTAAGATAACAATTTATTATACATTCTAAGGAACAACAATGGTCAAACTTTACCTTTTTACCTACTTACAAGTACCTTTGTGGGTCCATAGAGGTTCTCCCTACAAGTGGACCCAATATATAATCTATTAATTAACCGGTCATCCCCATATCCTGTCCGGTAATGGACGCTAAATGTACCACGGTAGGGTTTGTCCTATGTGTCAGGTCCATACACCTTTTTTTATGATACCTGGTCAGCCTTTTACATACACATTCACATCATCAACCAGCCACCAATTACACAACTATCTCAATTTATATTTACAGAACAATAGAGCGATAATTAAACATGCAATGTAAATTGGTACTTTAATAACTAAGAAAAATGTGATCAAGACAATCATTCCAAACTAATCAAGAGAATGGGATAAAACTGTTATGTAAATCAATAAATGGAAAGGCAATTAAAACCATGAATTAAAGTGTATGCGGTAAGCAAACAATGACAGTCTAGCAATATATGAGCAGTATAGATAAAATAAAAAATTTTATACTAATTAGTTACCGGCTCTACTAGTGACTTGTATTTAATTAATTAGAGATTTTCAATATTCACAAATTACACTATTATGATTTATTAAAATTTAATTAACCGTAACGGGAGAAAAGGGTAAAGGATTCTTACCACATGTCAGTATTCGAAACACTGCCTTTTCCAATGTACTTCTTGGTTGTTCACATATTTCTTGGATTTTTTTCTACGAAAATTGAAAACACCCATCACAAATCCCGAAATACCCAAACAAAAAGGCCAAAATAAGGGTTTTTAAATTTTTTGACCAGTTTAGGGTTCCAGCACGACGGTGCTACCGTACTCTGGTGCTGGCTCTGCCGCTTATGGCAGCATCTCCTATCGGTTTGGCAGGTTTCGACAAGTTTTGTGCAAGAATTTATTTCTACTTTTGTGCAAAAATGAGGTTAGATGGCTTCTGTTGGCCAAAAAAATGGAAAAACTGATGCTTACTAGCAAGGTAATTTTTTGGTGCGGCGACTCCGCTGTTCCTCTCTCGCAGCCATTGATTTTCTTCAGTCGACCTGCACCATAAAAGGGTTATAGATACAACGGTTAGAAAATAAAAGGAAACAAAAAGTGAGATCGGGCTCACTTGAGCGATTTTGGGTCACAGGTGCCGCGACTTAGCCGAGCTCTACTCCCGGTTTCTGGCTTTCATTTTCACTTTTTGACGCTGATATGGGTGTGGGATACATAGAATCGACTTTTGAAGCAAAAGGGAGAAAAAAATCACCTTCCCGATGTCAGCAGCAGCTCCGGTGCGGCATTAATGGTAGTCATCTTCCTTCCGGCTGCTCTTTTTCTTATTCTCTTGCGGTGTCAGGTGCTGTTAGGGTTAGGATTTTTCGAAAAGCGATGTTTACACCGATGGTAGTCATCTTCCTTTCGGCCACCCTTTTTCTTCTTCTTTGGCGGCGTCAGGTGCTGTTAGGGTTAGGATTTTCCGAAAAGTGATGTTTAAATACCCTCTCTGCGTCTATCTGGGCCATTCGTGTAGGGACACGTGGTCCACTCCCAACCATCGAATCGTTCTTATTCGGGAAACGAATCTGGATCGTACAATTGGATTAAATCTGGTCGTTCGATCACGCCTAAGGAGAAAACGGTTCTGGGTTATGTGTGCACGTAGGAGGAGATCTAGGCTGTTGGATTTGTTGTCATGCAGATCACCTACATGCCTTTCAACATGGACGCATGTCCGCGTGTCTGCCACGCAGTGTATGGTGATCGGCCACGCTATTGATGTGGCGGTCCACGTGGCCAAATTTATGTTATTTTATTTTTACCCTAGTTTTTTTGATTTTTTTTCAAATAGGTCCCCTTTTATTTTTTCTTTGGCACTAATTATTATTAAAATTGATTATCCCTGGCCTAAATCCTGAACCCGGGTGTTACAACTCTTCTCTTTTAAGAAAATTTGATCCCTTAAATTTGCCGCTCTCTTAGTAGTAAAACAATTGAGGGTAGTAGGTTCTAAAGTCTGATTCTAACTCTTAAGTGGCCTCGTCCTTCGAGTAATTCTGCCACAGGATCTTAACAAAGAGAATTTCTCTATTGTAAACCACTCTGTTTTTTCGGTCCAAAATACCAACCAGTACCTCGTCGTAGGATAGATCCTCCTAGAGTGGAAGTGACTCATAAAACAGGACATGTGAGTGGTCCGAGTTATATTTGGAATACATTATGAACTCTGGATATTTTTTGAGATAGTGCTAATATGTAGGTAAACGTCCTAATCTTGTCCAAGATCTCAAACGATCCGATGAATCGAGGATTCAACTTTCTCCTTTTTCCAAACTTGCTGATACCCTTAAAAGGGGTGACCTTAAGGAACACTTGATCGCCCTTATCAAATTCCAAATCTCTCATTCGGGTGTCTGTATAACTTTTATATTTACTTTAAGCTGTCTAGATGTTCTTCCTGATTTTAACTATCTTCGCAGTGGTCTCATCTATAAAGTCTAGACCAATCAATTTTATATCACCGACCTCTTCCCAATATATCGACGATCTATAGAGTCGGTCATACAATGTATCATATAAAGCCATGCATATACTTGTTATTAAATTTCAAACTCTATCAAGGGTAGGTGGTTGTCCTAATATCCTACAAAGTTTAGAACACAAGCCCTGAGCATATCATCCAGTATATGAATGATTCGTTCTGACTGTCCATTTGTTTGAGGGTGGATTGTTGTGCTAAGGGATAGTTTCATCCCTATTGTTTGCTAAAAACTTGTCTAAAATCAAGAGGTAAACCTGGGGTCCCTGTCTGATACCACTGTCACTGGAACTCTATATAGCCTGACTACCCCTGAATATAGATTCTAGCTAACTTATCCAAGAGGTCAGTCATTCTGATTGCCGAAAAATGAGAGGACTTAGTGAGTCGGTCAATAATTACCCAGATTGTGTCATGTCCTGAGTGTGCCATAGGAAACCATATTACAAAATTCATAGTGATTTGTTTTTATTTTTACTTTGGGATTGGTAATGACTAGAGTAGCCTACCTAGGTGTTGATGTTCTGCCTTAACCTGTTGACGTACATGACACTTGTAGACGTAATCAATAATTTCTCTTTTCATCCTGCTCCACCAAAATTGGGATCTTATGCTTTGATACATCTTAGTAATTTCGGAATGCATGGTGAACCTTGAACTATGACCTTCTATCATGACATCTCTTTTTAACTCACTGTTATTTGGAATATATACCCTGTCCTGAAATTTGAGCAACCAATTAGTAGAGATTCAGAATTTTGGACTTAAACCCTGTTCTGTATCATTTCTGAGAGCTGTTAGAATGGAATCAGTTAGTTGAGCTTCCTTTATTCTTTTAATCAATTGAGATTAGATTGCTAAATGGGCCAGACATGTGACCCTTTTCAAATCATGGAGCTGTATTTGTTGTGCAGCCTTTATTGCCCTATATTCAGAAATTATTATGTGAGTAAACATACATGCACTCTTCTTGTTGAGAGCGTCAACTACCACATTATTCTTGTTTAAGTGATATCAGATTTTACAATCGTAGTATTTGAGGAGCTATATCCAACGTTTCTGACGCATGTTGAGATTCTTCTGGGTGAATATATGCTTTAAACTTTTATGGTATGTATAAATCTTAAATGTCTTCCCATACAAGTAGTGGCGTTAGATCTTTAAGGCATGGATAATGACGATAAGTTTTAAGTCATGGGTGAGATAATTCTTTTCATGAGTTTTCAACTTCCTGGATCCATAGGTTATGACCTTTCTGTGCTGCATCAGAGCGTAACCCAGTCCTTGGTAGGAAATATTATATATCCACCCGTCCCACTCAACAAAGCAAAAACTAGTGCAGTAGTCAATCGTTTCTTAAGTTTTATAAAGCTGCTTTCACATTCGTTATTTCACTCAAATTTGACGTTTTTCTTCAAAAGTCAGGTCAGGGGGGCAGCTAGGCCTGAAAACCCTTATACAAACCTGCTGTAATAACTTGTCATGCCCAAAAAGCTTCGAAGATCCATGATTGACGTCAACTTCTTCCAACTCATCACTACATCCACCTTTTCGGGTTTCATTGACACTCCATCATTTGATATTATGTGTTCTAAGAAGTTGGTCTCCTCAAGCCAAAACCTATACTTACTCAGTTTTGCATATAGTTTTTTTTCCTAAGAACCTATAAACCTGAGTCAGATGTTGAGCGTGTTCCTCTCTGCTGTTCGAAAATAGTAGGATATCATCAGTAAACACTATGATGAATTGATCTAAGAACTACCTGAAGACCCTATTCATCAAGTCCATACAAATGACAGGTGTATTGGTTAACCTGAATGATATGACCATGAACTCATAGTACCCATACCGGGTTCTGAAGGCCATCTTGGGGATGTTCTCTACCATGATCTTTACCTGATAGTAACCTGAACGTAAGTCAATCTTGGAGAAAACCTGAGCACCCTGTAATTGATTGAAAAGATCATCAATCCTGGGGATGAGGTACTTATTCTTGATGGTGACCCTATTCAATTCCTTGTTGTCAACACACAATTTTAAGGACCCATCACCTTTCTTTGCAAACCTAACTCCAGCACCATAAGGAAATATATTGTATCAGATGAACCCATTATTCTGTAATTCTTTGATATGTTTTCTCAATTCTTTCATTTCGACTTGACTCATTCGATAGGCGGCAACTGAAATAGGCTAGACGCAAGGCTAAAAATCTATGACAAATTTAATTTTCCTATCCACCGACAGTTCTGGTAGTTCATCAGGAAATATGTCCAAAAGATCTCGAATCACAAGAATCTCTTAAAAAAAAATTTCTTTCTTAGATTTGCCTAACGTAGAAAAGAATAACTAAAAGCATATGATAAATAAATTAGTTACATGAGTGAACAATATCTAAAACTTTTATTAATTTGTGAAGGACTCTAGGAAGGTTAAATACAAGCTTCTTATGAAAAGAATCCATGGTAGCATGATACGACGCTAACCAGTTCATTCCCATAATTACAATGAAATCCCTCGTGTCTAGTGCTATTAGATTTACACTTAATTTCCTACTTGTTATTTCTACGATACAAGCTTTGTATATAACATTTCATAATAGTATTCCATTCCTAGGTGTACACACAAATAACACAGAATCAAGACTTTCAGGTGACACATTTAAATTTTTTATAAAATCATGTAAAATAAAAGAATATGAAGCACCAGTATTAATTAAAATATGTGTAAGGTGATTACAAATAATGTACCCTTTATCATGTCCAGATTGGCTTCTGTATCTTGTTGGGTGCGAGTATAGATTCTACCCTAGAATGGAGGTCTGGTCTGATTTTGATTCCACGGACACTTTCTCGCGTAGTACTAGGCACTTTCGTATATGCAGCAGGTGTTGTTGAGGCAGTAGTAGGGTTGGTCTCCATGATCCTTGCCACGATACTAGCAAATCATGTTGCGTTCTGTTGCCAGGGCCTGAGGAGGAGCTTGAGTTGCGGGTCTAGATCTCTTATTCTATTGATTCGGTGTAGTAGGTGCTAGCCTACAATGTGGAACCGGGGGCCTGAAATTGCTCACTACTAGAGGAAAGATACGGAGATTACTTTCTATCAGCTGTGCTTTTGCCAAAACTACTGAGTAGGTGCTAAGCTCGAATACATACAATTGTTGTCTAATCTCAGGACGAAGGCCCCACTCAAACTTTCTCGTCTTTCTGCCTTCGTCCATCATGCTCTCAGGAGAGTCTCAACCCAACTCCAGGAATTTTCGGACATACTCAGATACTATCATATCAGCCTGGAGTAGGCGTGCAAATTCCATTTTTTCAAATGTCAAAGGTGTTCTGTGACGTACTATGCATTAAAAGCTATTATTTCCAGGTGACTAGAATTGGTAGGGTGGCCTACTTCAGTTGCCACCAGTGTCCTGCCTCACCCACAAGCATATAAGTGGCAAGTATGACATTCTGTTCGAGAACCACCCTAAGAGTTGTGAAGGCTTTTTCTGTCTCTGCTAACCAGTACTCAACTTCTTCAAAAATGGATACCCTTACAAAAGTAGACGGGTTAAGTTTTTTGTATATCTCAATGTAGCCACATAAGTTTCATTCCCATCTTTTTAGTTTTCAAATTCGATTTATGAAGGTAAA
Organism: Carica papaya; assembly: GCF_054855325.1. NCBI lineage: Eukaryota > Viridiplantae > Streptophyta > Magnoliopsida > Brassicales > Caricaceae > Carica > Carica papaya. The sequence continues at coordinate 4,725,355 of NC_142309.1, read as the reverse complement.
AATCAAGATATCAATTTGTATACATTCTAAAGAACAACAATTGTCAAACTTTACTTTTTTACCTACTTATTGGTACCTCTGAGGGTTTATAGGGGTTTTCCCTACACGTGGACCCAATATCCAATATATTAATTAACCGACCATTCTCATACCCCGTCTAGTAATGGGCAAAAAATGTACCACCGTTTCGATACCCTGTCCAATATGAGGGCAAACAAATACTTTCGAATCTCTTCCGGTATGGGATTTCTCAATCTCGTTTGACTGAGATAATGTCCACGGTAGGGTTTGTCCTATGTACCAGGTCCGTGCACCCTTTTCCACGATATCCATAAACTTTTTACATAAATGTTCACATCATCAACCAACCACCAAGTACACAACCATCTCATTTTATATTTACAGAACAATAGAGCAACAATTAAACAAACAATATAAAATGGTACTTTAACAACTAAAAAAAATGTGATCGGGACATTCATTCAAAACTAATCAACAGACAGAGATAAAACTATTTTGTAAATTAATAAACAGAAAGGCAACTAAAATCATGAATTAAAGTGCATACAGTAATCAAACAATTTCACTCTAGCAATATATGAACAGTATAGATAAAATAAACAATTCCATACTAACTAGTTATTGACTCTATTAGTGATCTATATTTAATTAATTAAGAGTTTTTAATATTCACAAATTATATTGTTATTATTTATCAAACTTTAATTAACTATAACGGGAGAAAAAGGTGAGAGATACTTATCGTATGTCGGTGTCGAAGCACCGCCTTTTTCACTGCACTTCTCGGCAGTTTTTGAATTTCTTGGTTTTTTTTTTCTGCAAAAATTGAAAACATGCGTCACATATCCTGAAATACAAAAAAAAAGGGCCAAGATAAGGGTTTTAAAAGTTTTTGACCAGTTTAGGGTTTTGGGACAGAGACACTGCCATGCTCCGGTGTCTCCTCTCAGTTTGGCTGGTTTTGGCCAGTTTCAGCAAGTTTTGGGGGAAAACCTATAAAAGACGAGGTTAAGTGGTCAGTGTTAGTTGAAAAAAGGAAAAACCGAGGCTTTCTGGTAGAGTGATTTTTCAGTGCGGTGGCTCCTCGTTCTTTTCTCGCGATCGGGGATTTTTTTTTTGTTGTCCTGCACCATAAAAGGGTTAGGGATATAACTATTAGAAAATGGAAGGAAACGAGAAGCGAGATCGGGCTCACCGGGGCAGTTTTGAGTCGCGGGTGCGGCGACTTTGCCGAGCTGCACTCCTAGTTTGTAGCTTCTCTTTTGGCTTTTCGACGCCGATATAGGTGTGGGGATGCTTAGAATTTAATTTTAAATTGAAAAAGGGAAAAAACTCACCTCCCCGATATTGGCGATGTCTCCAGTGTGGCAACAATGGTGATTGGCTTCCTTTCAGCCGCCCTTCTTCTTCTTCTTTGGCGTGGTCAAGTGTGGCTAGGGTTAGGTTTTTATGAGAAACGATGTTTAAATACCCTCTTTTCGTCAATCTGGGTCATTCGTGCAGGGACACATGGCCCACTCCGGATCACTCTTATTTGAAAAATGAATCTAGATCGCACAATCAGATTAAATCTAGTCGTTCGATCGCGCTTAAAAGGGAAACAGATCTGGACCATCCGTGCGCGCGAGAGGAGATCTGGGCTGTTGGATCTATTGGCACGCGAATCACCTGCGTGGATGCATGTCTGACACGTGGCGCACGACGATCGGCTGCGCTGCTGACGTGGCAGTCCACATGGTCAAATTTATGTTATTTTCACTTTTACTCCAGTTTTTCAAATTTCTTTTCTAATATGTTATCTTTTATTTCTACTCTGATCCTGATTTTTAAAAATATTTTTTAAATACACCTAAAACACAATTTTTTTTCAAAATTTTAAATAAAAAATGGAAATTAATTTTTATGAATTTACTTATTATTAAAATTGATTATCTCGGGCCTAAATCCCTAGCCCAGGTGTTATATCTGTGTCTTCCCCTCAGTAGTGGGCAACTTCAGGCCCCTGGTCCCGCATTGTAGACCAGCACCTACTATACTGAACCAGTAGAACAAGAGACCAAAGTTCGCACCCCAAGTTCCTCCTCAGGCCCTGATAGTAGGATGTAATAAGATTTATCAGTACTGTAGTAAGGATCATAGAGACCGACCATGTTGTCACCTCAACAATGCCTGTCACATATGCAGGAATGCCTAACACTACCCGAGAGGGTGTTCGAGAAATTAGAATAAAATCATACTCGTAATTCAGGACAGAGTTTACATACTCACTCAGTAAGATGGTGAAGCTAATCCAGATGTGATATAGGGCAAATCCAATGAAGAGATTTGTATCCAAGATATCTCTATTGTTTGAAACTTTTCAGACATATTCCCTATTGATCTACCAGGACTGTTAGTGGATCAAGAAGTAGAATTTACTATTGATCTTCATCCTGACACCCAACTCATCTCGGTTACCCCTTCAAATAGAAGAATTGAAAAAACATATCAAGGAGTTACAAGATAATAGTTTCATTCGACACAACATATCTCCTTGAGTGTCAGAGTTACGTTTGCAAGAATAGACTATAGAGAACCGAACAATGTCATAATTAAGAATAAGTACTCCATTATTAGGATTGATGATATTTTTAATTAGTTACAGAGTGTTCAAATTTTTTTCAAGATCGACCTGCGTTCAAGATACCATCAGGTGAAGATCAAGGTAAAAGACATTCCTCAAATGGCCTTCAGACCCAGTATGGGCATTATAAGTTCCTTGTTATGTCATTCAGATTAATTAACATGCATGCGATTTCATGTATGTCATGAACAACAGCTTCAGGCCATTCTTAGACCAATTTGTCACAGTTTTTGTTGATGATATCCTGATTTACTATAAGAGCAGAGAGGAACACACCCAACATCTGACTCAAGTCTTACAGGTTCTCAATGAGAAGAAGCTATATGCAAAGTTGAGTAAGTGCATATTCTAGTTTTAACAGACTAATATTCTAGTTTTAGCAAACTTCCTTCCTAGTAAATAGTATCGAAAGATGAAGTGTTAGTGAATCCAGACAAGATTGAGGTCATGGTAGATTAGAAACAGTTGACCTCGGTCAAGAAAATTAGAAGTTTTTTTGGTATAACAGGGTATTACCGTAGGTTTGTAGAAGGGTTCTCAAGTATAGCAGCTCACCTAACATGACTCATGAATAAAGATATCAAGTTCAAATGGAATGAGAAATGTGAAAGAACCTTTACAGAACTTAAGAAATGACTTATTACCACACCAGTGTTGGCTTTGCCGAATAGAACAGAGGGATATATAGTATACAATATGTGTCCTACTAAGGGTTAGGTTGTGTTTTGATGCAGCACGGGAATGTCATAACTTATAGGTTCGGACAATTAAAAGTTCATAAAAATAAATACCTCGCCCACAATTTGGAGCTTGTCGTAATTATCCACGCCTTGAAGACCTGATGCCATTACTTGTATGGGGAAATATTTAAAATTTATATAGAGCATAATAGTCTAAAATATATATTCACCTAGAAAGACCTCAACATGCGTCTGAAGCATTAGATATAACTCTTTAAAGATTACAATTGTAAGATCTTGTACTACCCAGGTAAGGGTAATGTGGTAGTCGATGCATTCAGTAGGAAGAATACAGGTATGTTAGCTCATATAATAGTCTCTGAGTGCTGGATGATAAAAGTCAGACAACAGATGTTTAGCTCACTTACCAGTCTAACCCGAATTAATCTAGAGAATAAGGGAGGCTAAGTTTGCTGATTCCACTATAATAGCTTTCATATAGGATTTAGAACATGGTTCGAATTCATAGTTATGAGTTTCTATAGATGGGTTACTCAAGTTTCAGGATAGATTGTGTGTTCATAGTGATACTGAGTTAAAGAGAGATATCATGATAGAGACTCACAGTTCAAAGTTTACTATGCACCCGAGAATTACAAAGATATACTAAAGCATGCGACCCCAATTCTGATGGAGCGGGATAAAAAGGGATATTGCTGATTTTGTCTCCAAATACCCCACATGCCAACAGGTTAAGGCAGAGCATAAACTTTCAGGCGGGCTACTTTAGCCGCTAATAATTCCGGGATGAAAATGGGAACATATCACTATGAACTTTTTAATCGAATTACCTAAGGCGCGTTCAGGACACGAAGTGATCTGGGTAATTATTAATTGACTCACTAAATCCTCCCACTTTTTGGTTATCAGAATAATAGATTCCTTGGACAAACTAGCTAGATTTTTATTCAGGAGATAGTCAGACTGCATGGAGTTTCGATGATAGTGGCAGACAGGGACCTCAGGTTTACCTCTAGGTTTTAGACGAGACTTCAACAAACGATGAAAAATAAATTATCTCTTAGTACAACATTCCACCCTCAGATAGATGGACAATCAGAATGAACTATTTGCACATTAGAGGATATACTTAGAGCTTGTGTTCTAGATTTTTGAGGGCACTATGATGATTATCTACCTCTGGTAGAGTTCGCATACAATAACAGTTATCAGACAAGTATTGGTATAACTCTGTATGAAGCATTGTACAATTGAACTTGTTAGTCACCAATCTGTTGAGAAGAAATAGATGATAGAAAATTGATTGGCCTAGATCTTATAGATGAGACCCAGTGAAGAATGCAAAAATTAAGAAAAACAAGAAAGAAGAGTTATGCAGACACTTGAATTAGAGATTTAGAATTTGAGAAAGACGATCGAGTGTTCCTTAAAGTCATCCCCCTTAAAGGCATCACCAAATTTGGAAGGAGGAAAAAATTAAATTCTCGGTTCATCGGACCTTTTGAGATTTTAGACAGAATTGAAATATCTACATAGAGACTAACACTGCCTCCAGAACTATCTAGAGTTCATAACGTTTTTCATATGTCAATGATGCGCAAATGTAACCCTGATCCCTCACATATTTTGTCTTACAAGCCATTTCCACTTCATGAGGATCTATCTTATGAGGAGGTACCTGTTAGCATTTTGGACTGACAAAGTAAGGTACTTTGCAACAAAAAAATTTTCTTTATCAAAGTTCTATAGCAAAATTACTCATAGGACGAGGCCACCTAGGAGTTGGAATCAGACTTCAGGACTAGGTATTCTTAATTGTTTGACAAGAAGACAGCAATTTGATAGATCAAATTTTCATAAGGGGGAGAGTTGTAACATTCTGAGCACAAAAATTTAGCTAGGAATGATGTAATTTATTTTTTAAAATAATAATAAAAAGTGTAGGGTTTAATTTCAATTATTTTTTTTGAAATATATGTATTTTGGACAAAATTGAAAACAATTTTAGAAGCAGAGCGAAACTGTAAATAAAATAATGGTATATTTGAAAGAAAATTTTGAAAATAATCGCAAAAAAAAAGTACAGGCCATGTAGAATTTTAGTTCCTGAATCATTGGATTTTAGTTCATTTCGCTTCATTATTATATTATGCTCCATCTTAATTGATTGTTTCGTTTTACTTTTTGGGTTATCGCAACATATGATGTCCCTATTCTATATGATATTATATCCCATTGTTATTTATAGTTTTGTCTCTTAACAAATATTGAAGCATGGATTTCACTTTCTTATATTTGTGAAATATGAGTCTTATATGTTATTGGTGGCTAGATAATAATGAAAACTATGCATGCATAAACCAACATTGTTGAATTAAAGCTTTACCAAGTGTCATGAGAAAGAGTGTACAAACCTGGTATATAGGGTGATCTTACAGGGGATGTTATCCTCAACCAAACGGGACTGTGAAGTCCCATACCAGGTAAGGTTGAGAGTTTATACATGTTGCATATACTGGACGATGTATTGAAGCGGTTTCTAATTGTGGTGCCCATTACCAGATGGGGTACGAGGATGACTGTTTGATTAAAAAGAAAATGTTTGTATCCATGTGTAGCGAGGATCCTTATAGACCCCCAGTGACACCAGTTGGGAAAGGTAAATGATATAGTAGTGATAGACATGGTAATGATTCAGCTTTGAAAAAATAGTGAAGAGTCAAATGTTATACGTATTTTAGTATGTATATGGTTAGATTATCATTATGATTTTTATCTTAATATATGACATTTGAAAAGTTACAAGTTAGTTGAGAAAATAATAATATTTTCAGTTAAACGAATAATGAATGCAATAGTATTCGAGTTTTCTTAAGAATAAACTCCATTGAATGTTTTATGTTTTATATTTTCTACAACCCTTTGATTTTCTATATCAGAGGTAAAACGTTGATATTTTTATTGAGGTAATGTAGTTTATCCTTTTTTTATTAATTATTTCAAATCAGAACGATCAAAACTCGGATCCTTAACAGTAAGATACCAGTTAAAAAATTACCCATTCTACTTTGCCAGTTTTGAGTAGAGGATAACCATAATTATTTTCTTTTTATGTTTTTCCTGTTTAAGTTTCAAAAGCTTCTCATATTCCTATTAAACATTTGAAGTAATGTGCAATGATTGTAATTTAAAAACATTAATTGCTTCCATTAAAATAATAAATTTTAGTATTGTCATCTTACTATTATTAAGTTATATGCTCAAAATCTCTAATAAGAGTTTGCGGTTTTACATCGATATATATGTGTGTATATTTTGTTGAAATATTTGTAGATATATATATATATATACACGTTTTTATGTAGAAAAACAAACATTTTTATTACAACCAAATGGTTTTTGTGTACTATTTGGGTCGGGCCAAGATTATGTCAAATAAGGTATAAGGTATATGATGTGAATAATAAAACAAGTACATATTATAAGCCCATGATCCTTTTCAACAACAACAATGATAATAATAATTATTAAATTCACTAAACTTTTTTTTTTTCAAATTTAATACTTGTATTTTCATTTGTTTAATTATTTTAAACTAAATTATTAATTTTTGCATGTTACTGTTTCAATTTTTTTAAAAAATTTTTATCTTAATTTATCTTTATTTACCTTTGACCATATATAAGAAAAACGAAATTTATAAATAAATATCAAGTAAAATATTTTTTTAAATAAAACCTAACCCATGATTATATATATATATATATATGTTTTCTTATTTAAATTAAATTGAAATCATTATATATGTAGTCTTAAGAATTTAAAATATATATATTGAAGTATAAATTAATATTTGGGGTGGTAAAAAATCAAAAAAGAAAGCCTGCAAAAACCTAAGACTCTGTTAAAGTTCTTTTTCAAGTGGGTGTACAGGCGGATTGGATTATGGACTTAATATATAGTGCATCAAAAGCTCCAATTGGCGGCTTAAAAGCAAAGGAATCAATAGACACATCACACTATCCCATATTCCTTTCTTTTCATATATATATATATACACACACACACACACACATATAAATTATCAAATTAATTTTCAAAATTTAACATTTCATATAATTTAATCTTTAATATATATTTTTTAAAATTTTATTTATAATATTTTTTATTTGTTTTTAAGCTTTCACTTAGTACTCAACCATTGCCACTCGTATAGATATATGTACCTTTTTATAAATGGTATTCGCTGTATAAGACAATTTTATTAATTTAATTGATTAATCAAGTTATTTTAAAAATAATTAAATGTAACTAATTATTTTATTTTTCTTAATAAAAAATATAAAAAATAAATAAAAAATTGTAAGGAGAAAAAAATATTAAAAATGAATTATTTAAATTTTAGAGATTAATATAATATTTTTTAATAATAAAAAAATTATCAAAAATATATAACTCAAATAATATAAAACTCCTTGCTCTTTACCTCAATAGAAAAATCAAATTTATTTTATTAACAAAATTATGAAAAGCATGTAATATCAACCTTGCTATTATAATAATTACCACGCTTTTTCTAAATTAATTTTAAACAAATGAAGAATAATAATATAGTTTAATCTTGTGTTATATACATAATTAATTTATACATATTTTTATGATTTATTCTTAATTTTATTAGCATAATTACAAATTAGATTATATATTATTATTATTTTAATTAAAAAATTAAATTATTTTTCACGCGAGAATGATTTTATTTACAGAGTAAGTTACTGTGACTTTGTCGATAGTGAAAAAAAATTTACTATAAATAACCTAGTCAAGCTCCTCGTATTTCACCGACCCGTTAAAAATCTCCCTTTAGAATATTTGGTCAAATCAAGTAAGAGCTACGCAGGGACATTACGGTGTACCTCATTATCAGTCTTCGATCAGCCAATCATCTACCGCCACGTAGCCCTTTTGACTCGAGGGGATAATAGGTCATCAACAATTTGCAAAAACATTGGTGCACAATGAGTAGTTCAGTGGATTTATAATAGAGGAAGAAAACCATTGTTCCCTTGTTCTTACTGAGTCCATTTCTGACAAAGCAGACAAATTTTACTGACAAGATTCGGGCTCAAAATCTCACTTTATCTGTTGAGTCTTGACTGAGTTGACTCGGGGGAAAAAAAAAAGAAAATAGGAGGAGAGATAAAAGGAAATAAGGAATTCTTTTGGTATATAACATTAAGACCCAAAAGGAAGTAGAAGGGAGAAAAGGAGAAAGCGTCAAGATCGAGTCTAATCTAGGGTTTCTTTCAGATTTATCCTTCTTCTCGAATCTCTCCGTGTGCTCAAGTTGAGTCTTACGGAGGAAAAGAAGATATTCCTGAAGCTCGGTGTTGATTGATTGTTTCAGTCGAGGTATCATCTCGCTTTGCTCTTTTTTTTTTTTTTTCGTTTGGATTTTTTCGGAGTTTTCTGTTATCTTTTTTTTCCTACTCTTCTGAGGAAGAAGTCTCCGTGCGTACTGGAAAAGGTGGAGAAATTGCTTGAAGTTTGAGTGTTTTTGACTTGAGTTGAGTGCGGCTTTGAGTTGTTGCGTTGTGAAACTGGTGTCGGTCAGTGCCGGTTTTTTATGTGGAACTTGATACGGAATTTGTTGTTGCTGATTTTCCTGCATTTTCAGAGGAAACAAACGGATTTTCGGGGAGTCGATATTGATTTGTTTGATTTTTTTGCAGGAAGGGTTTGGGTGGTGGAGAATTGGAGAACAGTGATAGGTAGAGGGCGGCTACCTGGAAGGATTGGTCGAGTGTTTGTTTGTTTGGATTGGACGGAAAATTCAAATGCCGGACGAGGACTTGGTTGAGCTTAAATTCCGATTATATGATGGATCAGATATTGGCCCATTCCGGTATTCCCCTGCAGCCACTGTGGCCATGCTCAAGGAGAGGATTGTCTCTGAGTGGCCAAAAGGTAAATTGAATTTGATTCTGTTTTCTCTAATTGGCTGAATGAATTTTTATTTTCAGCACATTTTGGTTTCGTGTTGTATATTGGTAAGTTCGTGCCTTACTCTTTTGGGTTATATAGGAAAAAATTTAAGATGGTACAACTGCAAATTCGGCATATAGAAATTTAGGGTGATTAGCATTTATAGTATTTACATATGCATGTTATTGAGTTCCGTTTCTGGTGTTACTTATATTCCATGTATTGATTGTCATAAATTTTTTGAGTGCGATTGTTTGATGTATTCTATATTTAGTGTCTATCCTTGCGGCTTCGATAAATTGTTTCAGAAAGATTTTTGACTTGCCTTGTATCATTGGTGTTAGCATGACCAAAATTAATTAAGTTTTGATTGTTGCACGTTCCAATTATGTACGGTTGTGTTAAGTTTTCGTTACCTATCCATGCAGTGGGAAATTGTTTGGGATCTTCTCTTTATTTTTTGTGGAAGCTATTAGGTTTGTGATAGCATTTTAATATAGTTGAAGTTTCTGGTAAAATAGCTATCAATACAATCTATCTCTTGCCTACTGGCTTTGTAATGGAAGAACCAGTCACATGCAATGTGGGAAGATGAATGTAATGTGCAACTTTCTGTTTGCTCCCTCATTATAAAGGTGGAAATTTGATTGTAATTTTAACAAAGTATTTCTTATGCTTTTAATTAATAACATGATATTAAACACTCTCTTTGGTGGGTCACCATCCTGGTTTTCGCTTTGCGCTCTCTGCCAAATTACAATGCTGTGCTTGCCTATGTTGGGCAGACCCTTGCATCCAGGAAAGAAATAATTTATCCAGCATCATCCTTCCCTTAAAAAGGGAGGAAGAATGCAGATATGGAAAGTAGAAGGAACTGAAGGGGAAACGATCATGATCTTTTATTTTTTATGGCATATAAATTTATTTATGTTTGTGAATTGGAAACCAAAACAGACATTTAAGAATAACAGATTTTCAAGGAAAACTAACTGTCAGCCATGTAAAATAGGTTTTAGAAAACTTATGAATTTGCTTAGCTGCCTGTCCATCTAATTCATACTCTATGTATGGCACGTTATTTTTTGATTGATTAGCTCTGTTCCTTTTCAGATTCCATAATTTTCAGTGAACTTGGTCATCCAATCTGTATAGATGTTTATCAACTGTCATTTTGTTGAATCTGTATAAGTGTCTATCAACTGTCATTTTGTTACAAAATTCCTTCGGCATTCTACTGCCGAAAAAAATGCATCTCAATGGATATCTGCATCTCAATGGATATCATAAAGATATTGCCAATGGATTCTAACACCTACTTATATGTGTCATGATTCCCTAGTCACATCACCCCTCCAGTTGGAGCTAATAGTCAAAACTCGACTGCTGTGCACATTTGTGTTTCTCTCCTTTGCAATAGACTGCTGCTCTTTTCATATGCATGCATGTATTAATATTATGTCTATTAGATGTTTAGACAGTAGGTACCTTGCCATGCACTCCTTGAATCTTGTATGACATAATGACACTTTTTGTATATGGCAATAACATTTTTTCCTCTTTGAGAGACAGTGCTTATTTTGTTGAATAATGCAATTTTTGGAAGGTGTTTTGTTGACTTTAAGGCTATATTTTGTATTTTGAGATGAGTAGGATAAGGGTGTCTTTTGCTACACTAGTATTTGGGGTCCAAGATGGATAAAGAGAGGGTGCATACCCTACATTGGATAAGATATGCCATGACATTTACCTAAATCTCCTTAGTCATTAGTAACTTATTTACATCAATAACTTTTATTTATTCAAGAAAAAAATATTTGTGGTTCCAAGTCCTAATTTTTTTGTTAGGGGCTAGCCTTTGTATTATGTTGAGAATCTTGGGAACCTAATAGACATTTCGTTTGAGATATAAATGCTTTTGTACATGGGTTGTTTCTCTTGGTGCTCTTTGAATATATCTCTTCTTTTAGGAAAAAAATATTTGTGGGATTATCATATTGGTGTATCATATCTTGAAGTGCTTGATTCAAAGATATTATAGTTTTTTCTTCAGGTATTCTCTATCCTTTTGATGCATTAGTTTTTATAATTAACATGAAAAAAAAAAAACAACAATCCTGTTCCTTATTATGTGCCAAATAGATGGTGGGATAAATGCTTATTTATAATTTAGTTTCTCTATTTACCTGCTGTATCATAAACTATTCAGAATGCTAAGCATGACCTGAGAAGATTGTGCTATCTGGCTGCGCTATTTGGTCATTCTAACTGCATCTTAGGTTTCTTGGATACACCAGATTGATCTTCTCATAACATATTGCAATTCTTTGTTACATCAGATTGACAATTGTTTTATCGGATTGAAACAAATTTTTGTTAAGAAAAACATAAATGATTATGATTATTGATTGTTCATGATCTCGACGGCACAAATGCTTTGCTTTTGGATTAGACTTCCCCCTCTGATATGATATGATGTTGAATTTTCCTGGAATTGATGCTTAGGTGGTATTGTGATATTTCTTTTACATATTCTCTAGAAAATTATTTGAGCTCCTTTTGTGATGTCCTCTGGCTTCAATCTCATGGATATATATTCTTTATTGATCTATTGTATTTTCTTGTTGTGGGCTGCCTATAAGATTTTGTGGTTCATGATGTGAAGATGTTGTAGAACTTAAGTAGTTTGAAATTTTAGGTTATTATTGGAACTTATCTCAAAAAGGTTATTATTGGAACAAAAAGTAACTGAAAACTGAATTATTGTGCTGCATATTATTTCTATTTTAAGATGGACCTAGTTGATAGGAGGATTTGGATTTCCTTTATAAGGACAATTTGATGATCCCTCTTCGTGGTTTAATGGTACTCTTTTGTAGTGATGTATTATTTGAATGCAAGATATCATTTTGACAGCCTGCAAAATTTGAACCTGTCCATCTTAATACAGACCCCAGGGCATGCTGCTAGTTGAATTGCTATTATATCTTTCATTTTTCCGCCCTTTCTTTCATCCTATATGTTTCTTCTGTGCCCCCGTGGTCTATTTTGCTTCAAATTATTGCTTCTTACTAAACTGTCTCCAGATCTCTTAATTGATGTGACATTCTTATTGTGTCACAAAAAAAGTAGTATTATTCATATGGTAATTTTATTAAGTTGTTTACTCTATTTATTGATTTGTGGTCATCTAATAAAATCTAAATTTCCTGATCTGTTCTAGACAAAAAAATTGCTCCCAAGTCAGCCAATGACATCAAGTTGATTAGTGCTGGAAAAATTTTGGAAAACAACAAGACTGTCGGGCAGTGTAGAGTACCTTTTGGCGAGCTTCCAAGAGGGGTTATTACCATGCACGTCGTCGTGCAGCCATCTGTAACAAAGGCTAAAACAGGTAGTTCTCATACTGACGCATTGCATATGCAAACGATATTCGTGGCATACTAAAGATATATCTCAAACAGATGAACTTTTCTTGTGAAATTCATTTAGAAATCCACATTTATTTTTAATTAGAGGCCAGCAAATATTCTTCCTAAAATGATGAAAATTGACATCCAGTACCATTCTGAATAGAAGTCTAATTATACTTTACGAACTCATTGAAGTTTAATCTTCAGAAGGGATTTTCTCCCCTCAAATGAATTTGCAAACAAGATTCACTTTCTCCCACGCCGCTCCCCTCCTCAAATGATAGCGTAAAAACTCTTTATTTCCGAACATTGGACATTAGCAAGTAGTTAATATTTAGACATGGGGCTTATATTTTCAACCAGAACTATGCATATTGCGGTGTTAGTTATTTTTATTTAGGGTTGATATATTATGGTTGCTGCTTGCATATATTTACTAATAACTTAAAGAATATGGGCTCTTTCTTTTTGTTGAATAAGCAGAAAAGAAGGTTGATGAGGCCCCTAAGAAAACTGTATGTTCCTGCACCATATTGTGAGAGGGATCGAGTCCCTGATCCGAGCTTAGGGCACTTGGATTCTTCTCTCCTGGGGTCTCTGTACACAAAAAGGGTAAGCTTGGATGGGCAGAAAATAATTTGTAAAACAGTTTGCCATTCATGGTGGTTGCATGTTTGTGGGAGGAGGGCATTTGTGTAACATCAGCCCATGTTGGTGATCTATTCTCTTCAGTTTTAATATATAAAGAAAAGAAGTGTTTGATGTATTTGTCACCTGGCTCTGTTCTCTCCTTCCATTTCTTTTTTTTTTTTTTCTTTATATATAATTCTGTTACATATATATAGGAGGAAGTTTACAGTGAGTAGGAGTTTTATTGTCTTTGCCTGCCTTTACCCAAAATCATAGGAGTGGGTATGGGGTCATGAAAATTTATGGGACCCTATAAATTTCTTATTTTTTACATATCGGATAAATATATATTTGTAAAAACAAAAGCCTGTTGTGGTTTGATCATGTCATGAATTATGTTTCTGTATTTCTCTTTTCCTTGTTCATGGTGTTTTTTTTTACAGGTAAGAACTTGACCAAAGATGACATTGGTTGTGATTGCCGTTTCTTGGGTAATTTTTTTTTTTTTTTACTATTTTTATTTGTATCTCTTTTATGTCACTTGGTACATTTTTACTTCGGTTAAAAATTTGAATTTTATATAAATATATGTTAGGTTATACTAAAAAAATTAGAAAAAAAAAAAAAAAAAAAGTTAAACCAGGTGTATGGTTCAAGAACTAGGGAAGCAGTAATTTTACCCTGTAAATATATATACCTCAAAAAAAAATCAAAAAGTAATTTTTTCAAATTAATATTTTTCGACGTAAATAAACAGTAAATAAATTAAGATTTAACCTAATCCTGTAATTAATTGAAGTCCTTTCTACACAAATGATGGACTCAATTAACTTAATCCATCCCCGTCTCCCTTGCACTTTCCTCTTTTTTCTTCTTTCCTTTACCCACTACATACAGAATTTCAACAGAAAAGAAAGGAAAATAAAATAAAATAAAAAACATTATAATAATAGTAATAATAATAATAATAAAGAGATTTGTATATTTAATAATATTAATAATTAAAATAACTGTAATTTTAAATTTATGAGAAATCATCAGTACGTGATCGTCATCTTCCTCAACATCGCCATGCAGAGGCAGCAAGAATAGCTCTGTCTTGCCATCCTAAAAGCAAGCAACCCTTGTCTTCCGTCAACCTGTATCCATCACACGAGTACAAACCCAGTAAGATCTTCGACTGAGTCACCGCGTTCGCACTGAGTGGAACCCCTTTAAACCCTTTTCCTTCCATTATCTTCCTCCACTTCTCCAACCTCTCGTGTCTATCGATCCTCTCCGCTCCTTCGCACGCCACAATATTCCTTATCTCCGGCGCAAATATATACTGCTCTACCTTCGCTCTCTGCGCCGAATCCGGCGGAAATGTCGCGTCCAACGAGTCAAAAATCGCCGAGTAGTAATGTAGAGCTTCAAGGAACCGGCCTAAGAAGTAAGGTCCGTTATGGTTAGCTTCTTTCTCAACGACTGTAACAATGTTCGGCGCTTGGTCACGTATCATTGCTAGAAGGTTGCCGAGACAGTTTCCCGGAACTCGGTGGAGCCGGTTGACGGCGTTGACGGCGAGAGCCTCGCCCACTCGTCGATTAAACATGTGGGGTTTTATCTCCTCCAGTGGCTCACCGATTGGGTGGAACTCGAATGGGATGTGTAGAGACTGAGCTAACTCGGCCAAACACCGACCCGTTTCCCTGACGGACTCGATCGGGTACCCAACTCCGGTAATCCTCAAAAAGAGAGCTCCGCCGGGTCGGGCGGCTAACGCTTGCATGAAAGCTGGCCATTGGTATCCCTGGAGGATATCTAAATCGATGACGTGAACTCGTTCTTCGGCTTCGAAGGCTTCGAAGATGGCTTGGTTTGAGGTGAAGTGGGCGAATTTGATGTATGGACAAGCTTGGTAGACGATCTGGTAAATCTTGAGGATTTCAACGGAGTTTGGTGGGAAATAGGAGGAGAGGGATTTTGGGGTTGAGGATGAGGAGGAGGAGGAGGTGTGTGTGGCGATGGTGGTGGTGGCGGCTGTGGGTTTGGTGGTTAGGGTTGCGGCGAGTCGAGCGCTTAGAGCTTCGGTGAAGCACGAGGCGACTCGTTGCATTGAGTCACCGAGTGGACTCACTACTCTGTTGAGATGGTGAAGGTATCTTCTTGCAGACATGTAGTCTTCTTTAGCTACTGCTTCTGCACAATAGAGAAGAAGGTGCACCAATTGCAGTCCACTGTCTTGCTCCTACATTAAGAGAAATAAATAATAATAATGATAAAACAATTTTTTTTCTTTAATTTTTCTAAAATAAAATTCTTATTAATTCATAATAATAAATAATAGAATAAAATTAAGTATAAGTTCATATTTATATATGAGTAAATATATAAATATTTTTTTATGATAATTCGTTCAATTAATTATAAGATTAATAAATTTTGTAAATATTAATCGATAAGCTTTGAATTTTATTTGTAGAATTTTTTAGAGTTTATAAGTTTTGGTAAATGTTTAAGTTTTGATTTTCTTTAATATTTATATATTAAAATTCAAATAAATAATTATTATGCACTCTTATATTAATTTTTTAATATTTAAAAATTTATATAAATAATGTTTAAAATGTTCTCTATATAATGTATAAATGTTTAGTTATAATTATCGTCTTAATTGTATTTTTATATATTAAATTTGAACAAATAATATGAAAATTTTATCTTTACATATAATATATATTTATAATTAGTATTAACATATTATTTTTTATATTTTAAGAATTTTAAATAAATAAATGTTTTCTATGATCAAATTATTTTTATATTTCAAAATTACAGTATATAATTTATAGTTAATTGAAAATTAAGTTTTATTTTTATATTTAAAAAACTTAAGAATATATATACATATTATCATATTAATTTTAATGAATAACATTAAAAATTTTATTTCTATAAAAATTAAATATAATTATAATTATCGCATTAAATGAATATATATATTCAAAACTATATAATATTTGTTATTTTTCAAAAAAAGAATTGTAACGTAATATTTACTTGATCAGAACCGATTGGAAGAGGCATCACTGAACTATGATTCAAACTCTGGTGTTGCTCAGCCGGCGGCGGTGGCGGTCTGATTTGCTGCCCTACTTGCTGCTGCTGTTGAGTCATGAATGGGGGACCATTAGAACTCGGCCCCGCCTGATAAATCTCACCTTCTTGTGCTCCCGCCATTGAAGAAGAAGAACACAAACCTCCCTGCTCAGTCGTCTTCGTCCCCACCAACCCACAAAACCTCGACGAACCCATATCACCAGTTCCATTAATCCCATCAACCGCCCCCGCCGCCTCCATGTCCGGCATCTCGTAAAGCTTGTCCGAAGTCGTGGCCATGCCGGTCGTGGAGTAATGATTATAATCATCTAAGAACTCGCCGATAGCTGGAAGCGACAAGCTCTCAATCTGCATGAACTGGTTGTTCGGCGAGTTGAAAACTTTCTGCAGCGGCGACGACATTCCGGCGGCCTTCCCCGACGGCCTCTGGCTGGTAAGAGCTCCGACTTGAGACGAAAACCGAGGAGGAGAACAGCCGGAAAGACTCTGTCCTTGCATTGCATGAACGTAGTTAAAATTATAGGTTGATGCTTGTGGTGATGCCGGCGGTGGCAAGTTCCTCACCGGAGATAAGATCATGAAGTCGGAGTCTAAATGCTCGGAGAGGAAGGTTTCCCAGAAGGAGTTTTCTGGTTCCACGTCGCCGTCGAGATCGAATTTGAGAGATGGAAAATTGAGACACGGTGGGGTTAAGCTACTGGTTTGCTGATGATCAAGATGATCAGAAGATAAAGCTGCTGGTTTCTTGTTAGTAGTACTCTGATCGGATAGAACGTCGTCGTTTGGTGACGAGGGATTTTGCAACTTGATGCATGAGCCTTCACTCTTGATAGAACCCAAGCTTCCACATAGAGAATTAATCATTTTTCCTTCTTCTACAATAAATTTAGGCAATGATTCTCAAAACCCACAAGACAAAGTTATAATTTGACTTGAAAGAAAATTTTAAAAAACAGCAATAATTCTCAATACCCAAGATAGAATAGGAAAGAAGTTGGAAAATAACAGTAGAAAATTGATGTAATTTTCAAGTTTGTTTATAATGAATTGAAACTTGGGAAATGGCTTCTTTCTCGATCTTGATCTTGATCTTGTCTTTGATCTCTTATTAAGCTTTCTAATTGTAATACGTATATTTACTATATGGGTGTGAGAGGAGGCAATAGGGTTTGTGGGTGTGTGCTTAATTAATTTAATTTTATTGATTCATTAGATATTGATGTCTAAAAAAAATAATTTAAAAAATTATAATCTAACGGTTAAAACAACAGTTCTTAAAACTAATATTATAAGTTTGAATTAATTATCTTGTGATAAATCTGCATTGTGTGATAAAGAATTATAATTAGCCAGAGACAAAACCCTAATCCAATTTCATGTGATTGGAGGTATGTGATGAATAATCACCTTCTTTGATAATGTTTAAGCTGTTCTCTATGATCCTAATTTGGATTTTTAGGGTACCCGTTTTAACTGTTTTGAAAATTAATGGCCTGTGATGGCACTAGATGACAATTTAGTTGCTTTGGGGCCCACTAATTCCTTGGGCCGGCCCATATGAGAACAAGGTAATTGGAATATGTGGACACTTTTCATTATTATTATATAATATCATGTATAATATATATATATATATATATATATATAATATGGTTGTAAATTGAGATTAATTAATTAATTAATTAATCATATCTTTTTTAAGAGAGTAAATGAGTGGTTTGTGGAGGGTGGTCAATGGGAGAATGATAAGTGGACGCTGAATGCGAGCCTAGGAATAACATTTTTTTACTTAAATTTCATAATTTTGAGTCAAATTATATTTAGATGAGTCATTTTTAAAATGAGTCATATTTAAGTTTGACATATTAATATAAATAATTTAAAAGTTTAACATAGTCTAATTATATTTATTTTATATTTAGATTCATGTAGTATAAAAATCGGATTCAAATTTGATAAAACTCGAGTAAATTCAAAATTTAGTGAAATTTGCTCCAAATCTGCTTCCCTCCGACCTCCTCCGAAAATTAGAACTTGTAATTTTGATAAGGGAATTAAGGAAGTATAAAGTTTTAAGAATGTATTTTTTTGCACTTATCAAATCCAATTTAATATAACAAGAAGATGATATGATATTCTGTTGAATATGATATATGATATAATTATTATAATAATTACCAATTACAATAAGTAAATAACTAGAGTAGAAGTACAAGTGGGTTCAGAGGATACACAATATATACATAATATTAGACTTAGAAGGGGATTTCAACAATGTGTAATCTTGGGAAAGTGACTTCTAACAATGCATACACAATTATATGTATATATATATATATATAAATAAAATATACATATACATACAGGAAAATTGTTAATCTTACACCAAAGAATAATACTTCAACAGCTTTCTTTTGTTTGTGTTTATTTTTGTAAAAAAAAAAAAAAAAAGATTTAGAATTCGAATTTTATATTTTGATTCCTCAATATTTGTCAATTATATAAGATTAAATTATCAATTTTTATTTTGAGCTTTGTTGACTTTCAATTATTTAAGTACATATATATATATATATATATATATCTTTTAACATTCGGATCACAAAAATTTGATCTTTTCTTTTTTTGGTTTTATTTTTAGTTCTTTTTGTTCTCTAAATAATTCTTAAACTTATTACAAATTTCATCAAATTTAATTTAATTTAATTTAAAACATACTTTATTTCAAAATAAATTTTATAATTTAAAATCACATTGTACTAATTTGGATAAATAAAATTTATATATACAACATATATATTGAGTAATTAAACATGGTTAAGAATAATTTTAAGCACAAAAAAATTCGATCAATAAATAAAATTTATAATGTTTTAATGGTAAAATATCCATAAATGATTACAATATAATTCTCTACATATGTCTGTGTAATCCTTAATTAAGATGGAGATATATATATATATATATATGTATATAATTGTTGGTGTGAGGAGGAAATGAGGTGGAAGGAGTGGGGAAAGAAAAAGGACAAGAGATGGAGACTTAGCCTTGATCGTCACACATGGCGTCGGTGACGCCGCCTACTCTTTGGATTTGCCAAAGGATTTGAGTGTTTGTCTCCAACCTTTTCCCCCCGTTAGGCGGCATCTCCCCCTTTCTCATCATATATATTCACATATACACTATATATATGTATATATATATATATATATAGGTTTCCATGAATTTTTATCTCATACTCTATATGCACATAGGTATATACACATTTATGCTACTACACTACATTGTTAATGGTTGATGTACATTGTAAATTTGAGTCGGTTTAGGCTCTTTTATATATTCTCATTTAAACTATACTGTATTATAATTGATATGTATTTATTTTGTATTTAAAAAAATTATCATAACTAAATGAATTGTTATTATAAAAATTTGAGGATGCAAGAGTAGATTTTTATCAACTCCATAAATTTTTAGTATAAGAATTTTAAAAAACTTTAATATAATTAGTTTACTCAAATTTTTATGACACAAATTGCAACGGCCCGTAAACTTGGAAGAAAATAAATTATGAATTAAATGCGGAAGCGAAATAAATAGTTAAGGTTTACATTCGTTACACAATAATTCAAATTACTCAATAGGGATACGTGAATGACCTTTTTAAAAAGAAATAACGAAAAATTTAAAAAATAAATGAAAAATAAACAATTGGACATCCTACTCGCAACCCTCTTGTGGATCGAGTTCTAAATTTTGGTCCTCTTAATCTGAAATAGTTAATGAAAAAGTGAGATATACTAATTCAGTAAGAATATCACGATACTCACCGACACGGAAGTGAATGTTGGTAAAAAATCAGGAAACAACTAATGAAACTCTTAATTTAAGTAAATTTGTTTATCATAAATAAAATCATTTACCGCATACTTATCGTAGTGAGATTTTCAAAACCAACCTATAGAGTTAATATGTAACACCCCAACCCTTTTTTTTATTATTTTATTATTATTATTATTATTGTAATTATTATATGAATATAATTATTATTTACGTAATTTTATATTGAATTTAATTTAGTTTAATTTATTTTAATGGAAATAATAATAATAATAATGGATAAAAATTATTTAGGGATTTAATTGAAGACAATTTTGGAAAAAATGGGTAAAAATTCTACCATTTGCTCAAAATTTGATTCTAAACCCACCTATAGCCAAATCAGAGCGGAAGCACCAGCCAATTGGCCGAAAAACGCCGCCGAAGCCCAGCGGCGCCGCCGCGGGGTGTCTCGATTTTTGCCTCCGATGAGGCCCTTCCCGATTCCTGTTCGATGTGATTTTTCTACTGTTGTGATCACCGTTTCCTCCTCTACAGGTTGACCAGAGCAAAACACCAAACTGTGACGTGAGCCGGAGGAGCCGCCGTACCAGAGAGCCCCACCACCGGTAAGTTTTGATTTTCTGTATTTTTTCGGCTCACCGAGGACCCTAAATGTGTTTTCTCACAGGAACCGATGCAACTTTGGTTGAATTCAGCAAAAAACAACCAACCTGAGGCAGATCGTCGCCGTGGCAGAATTTCGAAAATGGCCGATTAGGCCCTTGGTATGATTTTTGAGTTATTTGGGACATGTATAGGTACCGTAAGCGCGTTTTAGTTCCCGAGAAAAAATTCAGGGAACTTAGAGACCGCCCGTAGACGCAGTGAAAATCTAGTTTTCAGCGTCAAAATCAAGTAAGGACTCCTCATCCCTATTTTCTATCATGGAATTAAAGTTCGAATAAATGGTAATAATGCATTTTTACAAATTAATGTATATGCATAATTAACTAAAGTTGCTAATGGAGCCCGAAATTATACATTATTCTCTATTGATTATTTCTTGATTTATTTTACAGTTTAAATGCATTATGGTATCTGGTTTATCTATTCTATGGTTTTAAATGCATGAATCACTGCTTACTTCACTACTATTTGATTTTGGAAATCTAAGACATGCTTGCTTTGTTGGATGCATGTTACTTGTTTATGTATTTATGTTTGAGTTGGTAACGGAGACTAAGGATAAATAGGAATGGGATGTGATTTGATAAATGCATAAGATGACAGCTCACTAGATATCTTGGGAGATAGTGGACAGACCGGGTTCATAGGGAACCCTACCGTGAACGTTGTCTCATATCGGACGGGGTATAGAGACTTGGTTATTTGGCGCTCATACCAGACGGGATATGGGGACGGCCTGCTTCACCCTCATACCGGACAAGGTATTGAGCTTTATTATTTTGGCACTCATACCGGACGGGGTATGAGGACGACATTCGAATTAAGATTGTTAAGGGAAATGGTTCACGTGTAGCGGAGACCCTTATGGATCCTCATGGATACTAGTAGTCTGATAAAAAAGGGTAATTGTTGTTTGATGATTTGAATATAAGAGTATGATATGTGCTATATTACAGATTATATATGAATTCATGATATTTATAATGTTATTGTTTCCATAGGTCGTTTTATAAATCTCACTGCGGTAAATGGACAGTAAATGGTTGATTATTGATAAATAAATTTGTTTAAAATTTGTGCTCCATTGGTTGTTTTTGGTTTTCTACCAACCTTTACTTCTATAACAGTGATATAGTATGATGTTCTTACTGGGCTAGTGTAGCTCATTCCTTATTTAACAATTTCAGATCAGGAGGACCTGGTTCCCGAGCCCGATCCACAAGAAGACGTCGAGTATATACTAAATACTTTATAGTTTCCTTTATTTTTCTCATTTCTTGTATTTTCTTTAGAGAACTTATTCCGTGATATTGTTTAGTACTTTTAAGTTATTGTGTAAGGGATGTTAACCTTAATCTTTTATTTCGCTTCCGCACTCAGATTATTATATGTATTTCTTTTTGAATTTCTGGGGCCGTTACATAATAACACAAATAATATCATAATCTCATATGCAATCAGTCGGTTACAACAACTTTCTCTTTTATCAGGCTATTGATATCCATGAAGGTCCATAGGAATGTCCCTACTACGCGTGAACCCTTTTGTTTTATATTTTTAATTAACAGACCGTCCTCACATCTCGTCCGGTATGAGCGCTAAAATATCATCCCTTAATACCCCGTCCAGCATGAGGGTGAAACGGGTAGTCCCCATACGCTGTCCAGTATGAGCACCAAAATACTAATCATCGATACCCCGTCCGGTATGAAGCAACGTTCACGGTAGGGTTCCTTATGTACTCGGTCCGTCCACCATATCTCAGGATATCCAGTACGACTATTATTCATCTATTTACTTAATCAAATAATTTTTCGTTTACCTTTAATTTTCAGTTTTTCAATTTAACTTTTATCACATAGAACGAGTAATACATCCATTCAGGAAACACAATCGCATCATCATATCAATTTCAGTGTATTATCATGCATTCGAAATTGTAAAATCAACCAATAAGGTAAACACGACAAACATTTATAAATAACCAGTTCTGACTCCATTAGTGACCTATAATTAATTATGAATATTTTCTAAACTACACAAAATACCGTATTATTATTAATTAAACTTCAATTCCATAACAGGAAATAAGGTGATGGATTTTTACTCGAATTAGTGTCCGAACACTAAACTTTTAGCTGTGCTTGTTGGAGGTCTTCGGGTTCCCTAAATTTTCATTCGGGATTAAAACACGCTCCAAGTACCTATAAATACTCCAAAAAATCTCAAATCAATGTTAGAAACACCTTTTAGCCAATTCAAGAATTCCGACATGGCGGCTCCGCCGTACTTCAGCGACAGCAGTTTATCTCGGGTTAGTCATTTTCAGCCATTTTCGATCGATTTCGGCCAGTTTTGCACTCATCCCTATGAGAAAACATGTTAAGGGATATTAGTTGGTCGAAAAAATAAAAAAACTAAAGCTTACCGGCAGAGTTTTTCGGTGCGGCAGCTCTGCCAGCTCACCTTCGCGGTTGGGTATTTTGTTTTAATCAACCTGTAGAGAAAAAAATTGTGATTATAATGATGAAAAAATTGCACGAAACAGGAATCGAGAAGGGTCTCATTGAAGGTATTTTTACTTTTTTCCGTGGCGGCAACGTCAGGCTTTTTCCGTAGTTTCCGGCTCATTCGTCGGTTCTTTTGTTCCGATTTAGCCATGTAGGTGTTCAAAATTGAATTTCGAATGAAGAATAAAAATTATACCTCTTTTGGCGATCGGAAGTGGCTCCGGCGCGGCGGCAGGCGGCGGTCGACTCCCTTCCCAGCAATTGGCTTTTCTTCTCCAGCGGAGGGGTTTGCCGGCTAGGGTTAGGGTTTAATGTGAAGAGGGTTATTTATATCCGTTTCTTTTTAATCTAGGCTGTCATTCACGTTTGATATGAATCGTTATATCGCGTTCAAATAGGAAGTGAATCTCGATCGTTCATCGCGATTTGATATGGACCGTCGATTGTGTTTAAATAGGAAGTAGATCTGCATCGTTCATCCCGATTTGATCTGGGTCGTCTGATCGCATTTAAAGGAGAAATGGATCTGAACCGTCCATGTGCGCGGGAACAAATTTAGACTATCCGATCGCAGACACACGAATCGCCAGCGTGCCCTCCTGCGTGGCACCGATTTGTCGGGGTTGCTGATTGGGCGTTCTAGGTGACACAATTTTTTTAAATTATATTTAAGCTCATAGTTTTCGATTTTTCTTTCAAAAACACACGCAGAACCTAAATTTTCACCATTTTTTTTTAAAAAATTATTTCTAATTTTATTATTCACTTATTTTTTTTTATTTTTATAGTAAATAAAAGTTTAAAAATTAAAAGATTATATTTATATATTAATTTTAATTATATTAAAATTAATTAAGGTATTACACCAATAATATTGCAATATGTGTTTATGAATACATATACATATATATATATATATTGTGTAATTATATCAAATGGGACCAACAGGTAATAACCAAATGTTTGCCTCATAAAACGGGAACATTATTTTTATATTTATGAAACAATAGTTTCTTATATAAATATACAGCTGTTAAAAAAAGAGTTTAATTTCCTTTTTGTCTTTTATTTTGTTTGCTGAGGTCTCAAAATGATCTAATTGTACTCCTCTCTCATGTGTATATATATATATGTATGGCCGAGTCAAAATGAAGCTCAAATTGAGTCAATGATTTGTTAATTTGATTAATTTAAATTAATTATTATAATTAAGCAGAATTTTGTAGATACGTTATTTAACTCATACAATTTACCCCCCTACAAAGTATAAAATTGGAAAAATACATTTTAAATTTTATTAAAATCTATAAAATTTAAAAGGTATTATACTAATTTTTAATAAAATTACTTTTATTATTTTAGAAAAAAAAAATTTCACAATTAGAATTTAAAATTATAAATAAAAATTTGAAGTTTCATTTAGTATATTAAAAAAAAAAATGATACAAAGTAATATTAGAAGTTGATAATAATGAAATACTGTCAGGTGCCCAAATTGAAAATAAAACAATTTTTGTGGTCCTCCCCAATTTTCTCTAAAATTTATTTACTGACAAATTTTGTGAAGTAGTTCATAAACTTTAATAAAAGGCAATAATAGCAAGAAGTTACATTTAGAAGATTAAAAAAACTAAACAAAATTATTTTAACTAATTAACTAAATAAATAAATTATCAACAAAATTTTTGTTATTATTTATTATAATTAATTTTTTAATTTAATTAATTAATAAACATTATTTTAATTATTTTTAAAAAATATTTAAATATAATTTAACTATTCTAAAGATAATCATATGTTATATACGTGTGCGTTTCAAGTCATTAGTGCATACGTAATATGACTACATATTTTTCTTAAACAATTTTAAACTCGTACCCTCTTCTCTATCGGACAGTACAACATAATTTACCTACATGCACACACATAATATATACATATATATATATATATATAAAATTTCTCTTTTGTTTTTTTTTTTTAATTTATTTTTCTTGGTTTTTTTTGAAGGATGCTTTGCTATAATTTGAAATTGAAAAATTAAAGTGAATCATGTGAATGTTACGTGGATTTGGACAAGTCCTTTTTACTCCATGAATGAAACCAAAGAGAGCAACAAGATGCCGTCCGAGCCTTATCCAAATCGCCTAATTCATGTGACAACGTTAAGTGAGAGAGTGTGTGAAGCAACTACTACTACAAGGTTAAGTTTTTATAGTAAAATAGCAACTCAAACATCTAGTTAAATCTTAAACATCATTTTAATCAGGTTCAAAACGATATAAAATTTTTTGTCCTTTCACGGTTGATTTAACATATTTTATTATATATATTTTCTAAAAAAAAAAAAAGAAATAAAAGTTTTAATATATCGAAATTATTTTAATTAAAAAAATTTAATCACTCTAATTTTTTTTTAAATTTATTAAAATTTAATTTAAGTTGATCATTATAATTTCAACAACACAAGATGCATTATTAACGTGTTATTTTTTAACTCATTTGAGATTCATAAAAATATCTTTAAAAAAAATGTTAAGATGTAAGAATTCTTTATAAAATGTTATAAATTCAAATGAAACTGTAACTTTTACTTATTATCTTTATAAAATTGTTTTATAGTTATTGTGTATATATATCATGAAATGTATAAATTTTTATTAAAAAATTAAAATATTAATTACCAAAAGTGAGTTTTTTACTAGTAAATGTTAATATTTAAACAACTATGATTATATAGAAATTCAATATAAAAGGCCAAAGATTTCATACGAGGGTAAAATGATTAACCAATCAAGGGTAGGAAATTAAAGAATATATGATACACTACAAGAGAGAAATAGAATTAACTAGCAAGAAAAGCTGAAAAACAAAGAAAATACTTACTCAAGCTATCAAGAGTTTGACAGTAAAGGGAAAAAGCTAAAAGTACTACATGCTTTTCTTGCATAAAGTACTACATGCTTAAAAGTTTGTTGAAGCTTAAAGTTTTGTACATTTAAAAGCACTTGAAGTAAAAAGTCCATCCAAATAGCTTTTAATCGAGCAAAAGTATTGAACTTTTTTTTCCAAAAAAAATTTACCCACAAGACTTCTTGATGAAATGAACATCTCACAACGATATCAATGAGCAATAAATGCACTGTTGCATAGCATTCACTTCAGCTTTGTGCACTCATCACATGCAATAAGCAACTTTAAGTAATGAGATAGGCAACTATACAATCCACAAGTTCTATATATAGTCAATAAAAATTGCAAAGATGCAAAGAGCCCAAGTAGGAGAAGCTGAGCGAAGAAGATTTTCTGGTCTTGTGCTATATATGTACATATATGGGTAATCTTTAAATACCTTGACTTTGAGTTCCTTCTTCTCCTTCTGCTTCTTCTTCTCCTTCTTCTTCTTCCTCCTCTTTTCCTTCTTCATTTTGTTGGGTTTTTTAATTATGGGATTCATATCTTCAACTCAAGCCCCAAACAACATGAATCTGACAAATTAACAGTAACTTAATTTATATACAGAAGCTACCCTCTTCTATCTCCCCTACACATGAAAAAAATCAAGAACTGCCAAAGAACATTCACATGTCTTTGTTTTTTGTGAAAAAGATAAACTTGTTCACTTTTGGTTACAGTTGGATCTCCACCAACTATTGGCCCTCTTTATCCACACAACAAACCCATCTTCTTTCATTAAACTATATGGTAATGCTTGCTTTTTGTGCTGAGCAGTTTTAAGCCCAAATCATCTCGGAGAAGGTTTATGTGGAAGCCTATGGTTTATTGTTGTCTCCCAAAGTTGGCTCCCATGAAACCAATCATCATAATCCTCTTTACTCTTTCCTCTTCGCTTTTCCTCTCATTGCCTTTCAAAGTTGAGCCAGCACATAGTCATAACTATGCTCAGATCACAGTCATGGGTCTCGTTTACTGCGACATCTGCTCAAACAACAGTTTCTCCACCCACAGCTACTTCATACCAGGTAATAAAGCAAAAGAAACCCAGTAGTGGTTTCATGTTCTGAAATTTTCCCTTAAAAAAAAATTTCAAGCTCTGTACAGAAACAGTTTTTTTTTTTTTAAGTACTCTCATGTTTTAATTAACCAGGTGCACAGGTCAGAATAGACTGCAGATTCAAAGCAGTGTCACCTAGAACCAGAGAGCAGATAACAGTGTCAGTGAACAGAACAACAAACAGACATGGAATGTACAAGTTGGACATACCATCAGTGGATGGGGTGTCATGCGCAGAGGCAGCTATGGGATCTTCATGTCAAGCGAGCTTACTCAGGAGTTCATCTTCTTCATGTAATGTTCCTGGTTACGGAAGCACAACAGATGAGATAGAATTTAAAGCCAAGCGACCAAATCTCTGCATCTACAGCCTAAATGCACTGAGTTTCAAGCCCTCAAAGAGAGACCTTGCCTTGTGCGGCTAGTAGAAGGAAGACCTTGGCTTTATTTGCGTATGTATGGTTCTCTTCTTTGCCACTTATCCTGCAACAGTCTCCTCCTACATAAAAATGGCTGTTTCTTGAAAAGTATATCAAATATTTCCATTACTTCAGCTACTCAAGCTTAACCTGGCTCCTTGCCAGTCTCAGTCAGCACATAATGCAAGGAAATAAGATAGCAACTAAGCCTCCTATTAGAGAAGAAGAAGCAGCAGCAGCACTAGATGATCAAGAAGATTGATGAAAATATTGTTTAATCATGCTTATTAAATATTTTTTGTGGGTTGTTTCAGTTTATACAACTATGTAAGAAAATCTTATGAATCCAGATTTCAGGTTTGAAGACATGTTTAATTTGCCATTTTTTTCTTAATTTTTCTTGAATTGTACCGTCGATTTTTGTTCCAAAATATGAACAGTATGTAATGATTCTCTAATTTGTCCGGAAAATTGAAAATTTTGCAACAGGAAGAATTTGTAGATGGGACAGTAAGAAATTTGAAATAAGGGAAATACAATCATGGAATAGAGATCCCACTTTCTGTACATAAAATAGTGTTATTCCCTGATCCATGAAGGTCCACCTGGAGCCTAAATAACCAGCATTGAACACTATGTACTCATCATGGATCAGATCACATGCATGTATGAAAGATCACAAAGAAAAGATTTCACTATTTTTTCTGAAAGAGACCTCACCAAGATTTTTCTTTGGCAAGTAATAGGAAGTCTAAGAAGAGCTAGCATGGCTACTCTACCAAGCATGGTCACAGAAATACACTACATAACATGTCTGGGTTTGACTGATTGCTGATATTCAAAGAGTAAACTTCTTGCCACAATTCCACCAGATATGAGGATGTGACAATCCTTTGAGCAGAGTCTTATTTAAGAAAAAATGGTTAATCAAACAAAGGCTAAAACCCTCCCGATTTAGGTTCCTGAGTGTCGAAACAGAATTTTTTGCTCAAGTACTAACATCAAACATTCTCAACTACCACGATGAAGATGGTCTCATCTGTAACATCCAAAATCTGAAAATTAGGCTCCAAATGATAAAATTTAATCTTTTTTTAATAATAATGTGTAAGATTTAATTTTAATTTTTTTTTAAATATATATATTTTGGACATATTTAAAAACAATTTTAAAAATTGGAGACAAACTGAGAATAAAGAAGAACCTATTTAAAAAGAAATTCAAAAAGGACGGGTTAATTCGCGAAAAGGAAGAAAAAGGCTACGTGGACGCCTAGTCAGCAGCACGACGAATCGTCTCATGCCGTGTGGCGGACACGCCGACACAGGCTCCACACGGGAAGCTACACTGACAATCCACGTGTTAAACCGATCGAACGGTTTGGAGTCACTCTCGCGCGCGCGAACGACCCATATTGATTCTCTGAATAGGCTCAAATAGCTCGCATGTCTCCAATCGAACGGTCCGGATGCATTTCCCAAATAAGTGTGATCGGACGACCTTCATTAATCTACGTGGACTCGCACGGACAACCCCGATTGAAAAAGAATAGGTATTTAAATCTCTCTTGACCGGCTCCCCAAAACCCTAGCCGACACCCTGACCGAAGAAAAAGAAGAGGGGCGGCCGGAGGAGAGCTCAGCCACCGGAGAGACGCTGGCGCCATCGTGTCGGAACCCTAAAATGCGCCGGTAAGCCCGAATTTCCTTCTCGTTCTTCCCATTTCTCCATCCTTAACCGCCTAACATGTTTCTGATGTAGGGTGACTGAGAGAAGTTGCAAACCGCAAGGGAGGAACGGTGGAACTCGGTTGAGTCGCTGCACCGGAGAACCAAAACCGCTTGTAAAACCATATTTTCCCCCTCCTTTCTCCAAAAAAAATCCCATAACCATAATTTAAACACATTTCCACCAAGAACCGGCCAAAATCGGTTCGGGAGAAGCCTGGAGAAGAAGGACCAGGCGTCGTCGCCGTGCTGGAACCCCAACCCAACCCTTAATGAGTTTTTTTGCTTTTTTTTGTTGTTCCTTGCATATTTTCATACCATCTTGATATACATTTTCTAATTTTATCAAGAAAACCCAAGAAATTCAAGAATCAGGAACCGTCGAGAACCATAGTGAAAAAAGTAGTGTCCTGAACATTGATCAAGTGTAAAAATCTTTCACATTTTTCTCCGGTTACAGTTGAATTAAAGATAAATCAATAATAAACGGAAAATTATAAACAGTTTGATGATTCCTTAATTAATTAAATACAAGTTGCCGATGGAGCCAATAATTGATATGTTCATGTTTGTCTCTAGTTTATTGCGTTGCCTATATGTTATTTTTGCCTCTATCTTTATTTGATTTTAATTGCTTATTTATATTTCATTTTAGTCGGTTTTATCTGCGCTTCATTTTCACTCTCTGCTTGTTAAAATTCTACCTTAAGTTATTATTTCATCCTATTGTTCATGTTATTGTGACATGCGGTGCTTTTATCCTATTATGATATTTTAATTCACTTTTATTTCTTTAACAATTTCGAAATATGAATTTTTGTTTTCTTGTATTTTTTTGAAGTATGGGTCTGCTTGGAAAATGCACATGCATAAACTAATGTCGTAAAATAAGAGGGCTTACCGAATGTCATAGAAAATAGTGTACGGACTTGATACATAAGGTGAACTCTACCGTGGACATTACCCTCAGCCGAACGGGGTTGGGAAGTCCTATACCGGATGGAGTTAAGAGTTCGTAAATTTCGCTCATACCGAACGGAGTATTGAGACGGTTTTTAGTTATAGTGCCCATTACTGGACCGGGTATAGGGACGACCGATTTAATTACAAAGAAAGTATTTGTATTCACGAAAAATGGGGATCCCTATGGACCCCCAGAGACACCGATAGGGAAAAGTAAAATGATAGAGTAGCGATGGGCATGATAAGGAATCCGATTTTGGACAAATAGTGAAGAGTTAAACGTTATATGCCTATTGAACTATATGCTATTTATAATTAAATTGTTATTATGATTTTATCTAAATGTATGGTGTTTGAGAAGTTACAGATTATGATAGCAAATGCTAACGTTTTTAGTGAAATGTGTAACGAATGCACTAGCATTCGGGTTTTATTAAAAGTATACTCCATTGGTCGTTCTATATTTTCTACAACTCTTTGATTTTCTGTGTCAATGGTAAGACGTTGATATTTTTACTAAACTAGTGTAAGTAACCCATTTCTTATTAACCATTTCAGATTAGAACGACTAAAACCTGAATTCTGAACAGTAAGAGACCAGCTAAACAATTTTCTCTTCCGCTTCGTCAATTTCGAGTAGAAATTAATCATATATATTGTTAATGTTTTTCCGTTTTGAGTTCCAAAGCATTCTCATATCTTCTATTTGGGCGTTTTAAGTAAACGTATAAAGAATGTAATATTTGAGCAGTTAATTTTTCTGATGAATAAAGGAATACAGTATTATTATAATTGTTATTACTATTATCATTATCATGATTGGACCAAAACCCTTAAAATCCCTATTAGGAGTTTTTGGGTTTTTATAGTTCGTATCAGAGTCACGTTCTTCGGGATCGTTCCTTACACATAAGGTTAGGATAAATTTAATACAATTAAAACCTCAACTATTGTCGTGTAATGTACGTAAGGAAACATGAGCAGAGAGAGGCCCCCGCTAAACAGAGCATCCCAAGAGGGATCACTTCGAGAAGACGTTGATCGACTCTTCGAAATACTTGAAAGACTGATTTCTGTCCAACAGGCTAGAGAGGAGATGAGGGAGTTGTCTGATCCCCCTCTACCCCTACCATAGTATGAGCCACCTCCACATCGAGAGGATCCAATACCCCTACGGTACAATTCAGTTCCTCCGTAGTACCATTCGACACCTCCGCATTACAATCCAGTGCCTCTACCGTACAACCCGGTGCCGCCATAGGGCCACCTGATTCCTTCCCAGCACAATCCAATTCCCCTCCAGCAGGACCGAGCTTTGCCTATGATGGACCCGAGTTATATCAATGTACAAAAGACTTAACTCATCTACTTTTGCAAGGGTATTCACTTTTGAATAAACTGAGTACTGGTTGGCAAAGATAGATAAAGTCTTCGCGACACTTGGGGTAATTCCCCAACAAAAGGTTGTTTTTGTCACATGTATGCTCATAGGTGAGGCAAGGCGTTGATGGCAACTCAAGCAGGTTACTCTACCCACTCTGGTCATTTGGGAACAGTTTTTGACAGCCTTCAATGCTGAGTACTTTCCGAAATATCTCCAACATTTAAAGGAAATGGAGTTTGCGCAACTAGCCCAAGAAGATTTATCAGTATCAGAGTATACTCGGAAATTCCTGAAGTTAGGTCGGGATTCCCCTGAGAGCATAACAGATGAAGACAGGAAGGCAAGAAGGTTTAAATGGGGTCTTCGTCTTGAGATCAGACAACAGCTATATATGTTTGAACTTGGTACTTATTCGGCCGTCTTGGCTAAGACACAGTTGATCGAGAGGAACATCCGTATTTTTCCCTCAGCAATGGAAAACTCTAGACCCTTGATTCCGCATTGCAAACTAGTACCTACTGCACTGAACCAACAGAACAAGAGACCAAGGCTCGCATCTCATGCTCCTCCCCAGGCCCTGATAGCAAGACCTGGTAAGATTTGTCAGCACTATGACAAGGATCGCGGGGACCGACCCTGTTATCGTCTCAACAACACCTGTCGCATATGCGGGAATGCCCAACATTACGCGAGAGAATGCCCGAAAAATCAGAATCAGGCAGGCCCAGGGTCCAGGGTAGAGTCTACACGCTCACCCAGCAAAATGCTGAAGCTAAACCAGATATGATTCATGGTATGTATACTATCTGCAAACATCTTGCACATGTTTTGATTGACACTGGTGCTTAGCATTCTTTTGTTTCACATGTCTTTATTCAATATTTAAATATATCACTTGAACGTTTTGATTTTATATTGTTAGTGTCTACACCTAAAAAAACGGAATGTTACTAGAAAATGTTATATACAAATCTTGCATCATAGAAATAACAGGTAGAAAATTGAGCGTAGATCTAATAGCACTAGATACAGGAGATTTTGATGTAATCTTAAGGATAAACTGATTAGCGGCGTATCATGCTATTGTTGATTGTTATCACAAAAGGCTTGTATTCAACATCCCTAACAAAAAATCTCACTATTTAATAAAATCTTAAATATTGTTCGCACATGGTGGTAGTATATTGAATTCAATCATATGCCATTAACTTAACTATTTCTTTTTTCGTAATAGGCAAACCCAAAGAAGAAATTTACATTCAAGATATCCCTGTTGTCCGAAACTTTCCAGACGTATTTCCTGATGAACTACCAGTTAATCGAGAAGTAGAATTTACCACTGATCTTCAGTCTAACACCCAACTCATCTCGGTTGCCCCATACCGAATGACTCGTGTTGAAATGGAAGAACTGGAAAAACAGGTCAAAAAGTTACAAAATAATAGTTTCATCCGACACAACATATCCCCTTAGGATGCCGAAGTTACGTTCGCAAGAAAGAGCGATGGGACTTTGAGATTGTGTATAAACTACAGAAAACTGAACAGAGTCACAATTAAAAACAAAAACTCATTTCCTAGGATTGATGACCTTTTCAATCAGTTACAGAATAGATTTTCTCCAAGATCGCCCTGCGTTCAAAATACCATCAGATGAAGATCAAAGCAGAAGACATCCCTAAAACGGCATTCAGGACCCAGTATGGACATTATGAGTTCCTTGTTATTCCGTTCGGATTGATTAACGCGCCTGCAATCTATATGGATTTGATGAATAGGATCTTCAGGCCATTCTTGAATTAATTCGTTATAATTTTTATTGATGATATCCTGATTTACTTTAAGAGTAGGAAAGAACATACTCAGCATCTAACTCAAGTCTTACAGGTTCTCAGTTGAGTAAATGTGGATTTTGTCTTGAGTAAATGTGGATTTTGTCTTAAGCAAACTTCCTTCCTAGGACACATAGTATCGAAAGTTGAATATTAGTGAATCCCGACAAGACTGAGACAGTGACGAGTTGGAAGCAATTGACCACGATCAAGAAAATTATGAGTTTCTTGGATATGCCATGGTATTATTGAAGGGTTCTCAAGTATAGCAGCCCTCCTGACACGACTCCCAAAGAAAAATATCAAGTTTGAGTGCAATGAGAAATGTGAAAGAAGCTTTACAAAACTCAAAGAGCGACTGACTACTGCACCAGTGTTGGCTCTACTCAAATGGAACAGGCAGATATACGGTATACAATGACGCATTTTACCAAGGTTTGAGTTGCGTTTTGATGCAGCACGGAAGGATCATAGCTTACAGCCCAGATAATTGAAAACTTATGAAAAGAATTATCCCACTCACGATTTGCAGCTTGTTGCAATTATCTACGTCTGGAAAACCTGACGCCATTACCTATGTGGGGAAACATTTAAAATCTATACAAATTATAAGAGTTTAAAACATATATTCATCAAGAAGGACCTCAACATGCGTCAGAGGCATTGGATAGAACTCCTTAAAAATTATGATTGTAAAGTCTTGTACTACCCAGACAAAGGTAATGTGGTAACCGATGCCCTCAACAGGAAGAATGCAAGTATGCTAACCCATATAATGGTCTCTGAGTGTAGGTTGATAAAGGCCACATAGCGAATACAACTCCAAGACTTGAAACAGACCGCATGCCTATCTCATTCAGCAGTTCAACCCGAGTTAATCTAAAGGATAAAGAAAGCTCAGCTGACCAATTCCACTCTAGTAGCCCTAAAAAAGGATACAGAATAGGGTTTGAATCCAGAGTTCTGAGCTTCTACAGATAGGTTGCTTAGGTTTCAAGATAGATTGTGTGTTCATAGTGATTAGGTTGTGTGTTCCTAGTGATAGTGATTTGAAGAGAAACATCATGACAGAAACTCACAGTTTGAAGTTCACCATGTATTCGGGAAGTATCAAGATGTACCAAAGCATGCAACTCTGATTCTAGTGGAACGGGATGAAAAAGAATATTGCTGATTTCGTTTCCAAATACCTCACATGCCAACAGGTTAAAGCAGAGTATCAACGTTCAGGCGGACTATTTTAACCGCTACTGATCCCGCAATAGAAATAGGAACATATTATCATGGACTTTGTAACAGGATTGCTTAAGACATGTTTGGGTCATGACAGAATCTAGGTAATTGTCAATCGACTCACTAAGTTCTCCCATTTCTTAGTTATCAGAATAACAAACCCATTAGACAAGCTAGCTAGGATTTATATTAGGGAGATAGTCACGCTGCATGAAGTTCCAATGACAGTGGTATCAAATAGGGACCCCAAATTTACCTCTAGATTCTGCACTAGTCTTCAGCAAGCGATGAGAACAAAATTATCTCTTAGTACAACATTTCACCCTCAGACAGATGTACAATTAGAACGAACTATCCGCACACTAGAGAATACGCTCAGGGCTTGTGCCTTAGATTAAGAAGGATATTGAAATGATCATTTACCCCTGGTGGAGTTCGCCTAAAATAACAATTATCAAACAAATATTGGTATGACTCCGTATGAAGTATTGTATAGTCAGCCTTATAGGTCATCAATTTGTTTGGGGGAAATAAGTGATAGGAAATTGATTGGCCCAAATCTTATAAATGAGACCACAGTAAAGATTGTCAAAATCATGAAAAATATTCGAACGACCCAAAGTAGACAGAAGAGTTATGCACACATCCGAATGAGAGATTTGGAATTTGAGACAGGCGATCGGACTTTTCTTAAGGTCACTCCCCTTAGGAGCATCATTAGGTCTGGAAAGAGGAGAAATTAAATCCTAAGTTTATCGAACTATTTGAAATTTTGGACATTATTGGAATATCCGCCTACAGACTAGCACTGACTCTAGAACTATTCAGAGTCCATAATATCTTTCATGTGTCAATATTGCGTAAATATAACCCTGACCCTTCGCATGTTTTGTCTTACAAGTCATTTCTACTTCAGGAGGATTTATCTTATGAGGAGATACCTGTCAGCATTTTGAACCAAAGGAGTAGGGTGTTTCGCAATAGAAAAATTCTTTTTATCAAGGTTCTATGACAAAATCACTCGCAAGATGAGACCACCTGGGAGTTAGAATCAGATTTTAGGGTTAGGTATCCTCAATTGTTTGATTAGGGGGCAGCAATTTGAGGAACTAAATTTTCTTTCGGGAAAAGAGTTGTAACATCTCGAGTCTGAAAATTAAGCTCGAAATGATGAAATTTAATTTTTTTTAATAATATAATGTGTAAGGTTTAATTTTAATTATTCTTTTTGAGATATATGTATTTTAGATATCTTTGAAAATAATTTTAGAAACCAGAGCCAAACTAAAAATAAAAGAAAACATATTTGAAAAGAAATTCAGAAAAATGGGTCAATTCGTGAAAAGGAAGAAATGGGTCACATAGATGCCCAATCAGCAATACGACGAATTGTCATACATAGCGTGGCAGACACCCTGACATGGGCTCGACGCGAGAAGCCACGCTGGCAATCCGCGTGCCAAGCCGATCGAATGGCTCGAGGCCACTCCTGCGCGCACGAACGGCCCATATCGATTTCTCGAATAGACTCGATCGAACGACCCACGTGTCTCCAATCAAATAGTCCGAATGCATTTCCCAAATAAGTGCGATCAGACGGTCTTCGTTGCTCCATGTGGACCTGCACGAACGACCATGATTGAAGAATGAGAGGTATTTAAACCTCTATTGACCGATTTCTCAAAACCCTAGCCGACACCCTGACCGGAGAAGAAGAAGAAGAGGGGCGGCCAGAGGAGAGCTCAACCATCGGAGAGACGCCGGCGCCACTGTGCTGGAACCCTAAAATGCGCCAGCAAGCCCGAATTTCCTTCCTGTTCTTCCCGTTTCTCCGTCCTTAACCGTCTATCACATTTCTGATGCAGGATGACCGAGATAAGCCATAAAACCGTAAGGGAGGGACGGTGGAGCTCGGCTGAGCAACCGCACTGGAGAACCAAAACCGCCAGTAAGACCATATTTTTTCCCTCCTTTCTCTAAAAAAAACCCCGTAACCACAATTTAAACAAATTTCAACCAGAAACTGACCAAAATCGGTTCGGCCGAGAGGAAGAAGCGCCAGAGAAGGAGGACCAAGCAGCGGAGCACGACGACACTGCCGCGTTGGAACCCCAATCCGACCCTCGATGAGATTTTTTGCCTTTTTTTGCCGTTTCTTGCATATTTTCACGCTGTTTTGATGTACGTTTTCAAATTTTATCAAGAAAACTCAAGAAATTCAAGAATCAGAAACTGTTGAGAACCGTAGTTGAAAAGACGATGTCCTGAACATCGACCCAATGTAAAAATCTCTCACATTTTTCTCCTATTATGGTTGAATTAAAGTTAAATCAATAATAAACGGAAAATTATAAACAATTTGGCGATTCCTTGATTAATTAAATACTGGTTGTCGATAAAGCCAGTAATCAATCTGCCCATGTTCGTCTCTAGTTTATTGCGCTGCCTATATGTCATTTTTGCCTCTATCTTTATTTGATTTTAATTGCTTATTTATATTTCATTTTAGTCAATTTTATCTATGCTTCATTTTCACTCTCTGCTTGTTAAAATTCCACCTCGAGTTATTGTTTCATCCTATTGTTCATGTTGTTGCGACGTGCGATGCTTTTATCTTATTATGATATTTTACTTTACTTTTGTTTTCTTAACAATTTCAAAGTATGAATTTTCGCTTTCTTATATTTTTTTGAAGTATGGATCTGCATGAAAAATGTGCATGCGTAAACTAATGTCATGAAATAAAAGGACTTACCAGGTGTTATGGGAAAGAGTGTACGGACTTGGTACATCGTGTGAATCCTACCATGGACATTACCCTCAGTTGTACGGGGTTGGGAAGTCCCATACTGGATGGATTTGAGAGTTTGTAAATTTTGCTCATACCGGACAGGGTATTGAGACAGTTTTTAGTTGTAGCGCCCATTATTGGATGGGGTATGGGGACGACCGATTTAATTACAAAGAAAGTGTTTGTATCCACGAGTAGTGAGAATCCCTATGGACCCTCAGAGGCACCAGTAGGGAGAAGTAAAATGATAGAGTAGCGATGGGTATGGTAAAGAATCCAATTTTAGGCAAATAGTGAAGAGTTAAACGTTATATGCCTATTGAAATGTATACCATCTGTAATTAAATTGTTATTCTGATTTTATTTAAATGTATGGCATTTGAGAAGTTACAGATTAGATGAGAAAATACTAATGTTTTCGGTGAAATGTGTAATGAATGCATTAATATCCGGGTTTTATTAAAAGTATGCACTATTGGTCGTTTTAGGTTTTCTATAACCCTTTGATTTTCCGTATCAGTGGTAATGCGTTGATATTTTTACTGAACTATTGTAATTTACCCATTTCTTATTGATCATTTCATATCATAACGACCAAAACCCAAATTCTGAACAGCAAAAAACTAACTAAACAATTACCTCTTCCGCTTTATTAATTTCTAATAGAGGTTAATCATATCTTCGAACAGTTAATTTTTCTGCTAAATAAAGGAATTCAATATTATTATGATTGTTATTACTATTATCATTATCATGATTGGGTCAAAACCCTTGAAATTCCTGTTATGGGTTTTTGGGCTTTTACATCATCAACTAACGAAAATGAGAAAATACTAAATGTAGAATATCCTTTTTCGAATTCACAAGTGAGAAAATCTCACATATATTTCAGATGTCTACTAGAAAAACCCAAATCTCCATTACCACACAATCAATGACCAAAGCATCTGTCATGCTTCCAATTCATTATCTCCATTAACATTTCAAGTACACTATTACTCAGCTTCCATTTGACACTAGCTGACATTGTCATTTTGTCCCTATTAAAGATTCCTAACATGGGCTCAAGTGCCCTACCATGGTCCCTTCTAAATCATCTGATTGTTACCACCATCTGTAAAAATATTTTCCAGATATAATCAAGTTAACTGTCAACAGTTTTACACACTCTCCTCTCTCCAGTCTCCAGAACCTCAACCAAAAATTGCAGAACAAACAGGGGAATGGGATCAATATGATCTGGCTCCAAGGATTAAAAATTTTGGATCGAATAAATGAATTGTTGACCATCAATTCTTAAACAGTTACGATTTAATTATATAATCCAATGGTTCCACACCTAAAGATCCACCATAAAATTTCAAAATCGTAAAAAACAGTGGTGAAATATGCTCAAGCAAGTTACTATAGTTACTTGAGTTATCATGTATTTCGCCTTTAACAAGGCTGCAGTGACATGCTTGCTCTACGGGCAATTACACATAATCAGTTTCATGACTTCAACCAAAATTTCAGATTTTGACTTGTGTCCGGTACACCATTTTAAATTCATTATTATATAGTGCTAGTTCAAAGCTATTTCCAGATCCCCTATGTCTCCCAACTATTAATTCAAAGCAAACTACGGAAACTAAGTTCTAACTATATCATGGAATTGGAGAAAAAGAAACGCGAACTTCAAACTCAATTCAACTATGAGCTCAGTCAAGCTCCTAATTTTCGTTTTTAAGCAGCAAAAACATGAACAAAATACTGATCCGGCAATTTTCTCAGTAACCAAACGGAAAATCAACAAATCCTCTCTCATCATTTTGAAAGGCATACACAAAGAAGCGGGTGATCGATGCTATTGATTAAAAACAATCCAATCAATCACTACGAAAAAATCAGATAATACTCAAAGATTCGAACAAATGATTGACTGCAAGTCTGCTTGTTAATGGAGTTATGCTTGTACCTGAACCATATTATAGGACAGCGTTTCTGTGAGGATTGAAGCTTAAAATCGTCCGTTGTTGACGCTCCGTCTCTGAACTGAGTTTATAGGGTGTTCGGCTTGGCTAGCTTGTAAATAGGAGCTCATCCCTAACAGCGTTCTGAATTTAATTAATTGGTGCCCAACACTTTTTTTTTATTTTTTATTTTTTTTATTTTTTATTTTTGTTCTTTTATCTCTCGATATTTTTATAAAATTCTATATGTACATTTTACATATTTTTTTTTTTTTTTTTTTTTTTTTTTTTTTTTTTTTTTCACGTATTTACTATAAATATATATTCCCTTCGTTAATCAATAACTAATATATATTGTTATCATTTTATCTTATCAATTAACATGTATTTATA
The DNA here is from genome assembly GCF_054855325.1 of Carica papaya. Lineage (NCBI taxonomy): Eukaryota > Viridiplantae > Streptophyta > Magnoliopsida > Brassicales > Caricaceae > Carica > Carica papaya. The sequence continues at coordinate 4,685,156 of NC_142309.1, read as the reverse complement.
GCGTTATTGTTAATATAATAATTAAGTTAGATTAAATATTAAAAATAAAAAATTAATTATTTTAAAAATTTATATATTCTTCTTAATTTTATATCATTTTCATTACAAAAATGTAAATAATTGAATCTATGAAAAGAAAATCTTGTTACATTATTAATTAAAATGTAATGGTTTGCTAGTTAAAACACACATATTTTATTTAAAAGTCGTGAGTTTGAATTTCACTGATAACATAAAATTCGTCAATTTATTAGTATATTTGATGATGATCAATCTACAATATTTTATTTAATAAGATTATAAATTTAGTTTTTAAGAGTATTATGAGACCAATAATTAAGTTAAATTAAATTTTAATGAGTTTATTATATTTATGGGAGAAAGAAATATTCGCGCCAACTAGTTTTAGTTAGTTGAAATAGTCATAATAAATTTAAAACTTAACATATATTTTTTTATTAAACAAATTTTTGTATTATAAAAAATAGTGAAAATATTTTTTAAAAAAATTGATAAAAATAACCATTTATGATGTAATAGCTTGGTAGAGTCAAAGGGAGATAGTCAAATAAATGAGTTGTGGGGATTTCAGGGTTAGGAATGGATGAGTAGGAGGATATATAAAAGAAAAAGAAAAAAAAAGAAAAAAAATAGAAAAATGGGAGAAGAGAGGGAGTCGGTCGACAAAAATAAAGGAGAGGGAAGAGGGGAAAGTGAGATCAGTAACAACAGATGGAAAAAACATATCGATGGAGAGGATTTAACTGAGCTAGGAGGAGATGGAAGCTGGAGGTAAGATAAATTCCTATACTCAGATATTATTATGGTGATATAGAGATTAGATTTCTGTGTAGATTATTAATATGGAGGAAGTCCGAACATGAGGAGAAAGGGAGGTGTGAACTGGATAGTGAGCTGAGTGTAAGAGAGGGAGAGGGAAGAGGATCAGCCGAAATGGAGTTAGACCAAGGTATGGTGAGGTTTGGGAGCGATTTTGATGGTGATGTGCTGATAATCGAGACTGGAGAATATGAGGGATACGGGTGACGGTAGAGTAAGAAGTGGTGTCGGCATATGTATTTATTCAGTGTCGAGCACGTGGTATGTGTACTGTGAGTAGTGTGGCATGTGTGTGTTGTTGTTGTGCTAGTGTGTGTGGCCTTGAGTAGGCCGGTGTGTGTGTGTGATCAGGGAAGATCGTTATATTGTGGCCACAGGAAGGTCGGTGTGTGCGTGAGTGGCAGAACACTGCTAATGTGCGTGGTCGGAAACGGTTGGTGTGTGCGTGAGTGGCAGTATACTACCGATGTGCATGGCCAGAAACTGGTGTGTGTGTGGCAGTGTACAATCAGCATGATTATGGCCAAAGGAGGGCTTGATGTGTGTGTGTGTGTGGCTATATAATACTATTGTGGGTGTGTGTGTGACCAAGGAAAGGCTGGGGTGTGTGGTTAAGTGATGTCGATGATGGAGTGGTGGAAATGGAGTGGGTGTGTGGCTAACCAAGGTCGAGAAGGGAGTGTGTGTGTGGCCAAAAGGTCAGGGTGCGTGTGTGGCTAGATTGAGGTCGATGAGTGGCTTGTGCGGTTAAACTAAGATATAGTGTTTGAAGTTTAAAGGTAAATTAGGAATAGAGTAGGGTAAAAGAAGGAGAGGGTGTGGGGAGAGAAATAAGAGGATAGGGAGGGAGTAATACTAGAATAGATGTCCGAATGTATTTCTATATCATATTTGAGTTTTGAATTTACTTTACTAAGTTAGATTTTGCTCTATATGTTATTTGCAGGTGCAGTAAAACTGTAGGGGGAATCAAAGTCCCAACTTGGGAGATCCCACCTAGGGAAAACCAGAAATTAAAGAGATAAATGTGTAATGGATTGTACAGGACGTTTGTCCATTTGATATTCATGCAGTAACTAAGAATATTTTATGAGTTTTTTTTGTTGATTTTCCTTGTTATAGCAGAATTAAAATTTAAATGATGAATATATTATTCGCTAATTTCGATGATTTTAAATATATAGAATGTAGTTGATTTGGATAACTTTATTGGTGACGTGTTTGGATATGAGGTGTGTGTCACAGGACATCTTGGATGTCACAGTTGGTATCAGAGCACGTTCCTAGGGTGGGAGTATGTAATAGACTATAGTGACATTATAGCTGAGTAATGACGGGAATTCTTATGATACAGGTAGACAAGGAGAGGGGATGAAGAAGGGCAGAGGCCAACCTTGAAGGGAACCTACTCCAACCTTTTGAGACCCATCAGTAGCACCACAGAGGATACTTTCCTTCTACCAGGTGCCCCTCTCTGCTTCGCAAGGACCACCCCTTTATCAGCCTGTGCCCCCCACTACCCAACAGAGACCCCCTTCCACTCCACCAGCACCACAAGTAGGGCAGGCCACTAGGCATCAAGATGATTTTAACTGTTTATATAGGGTGGTCGAAAGTTTAGCAATGATGATTAGAGAGAGAGAATCTCGAACGGAGACAACCTATGCTCCACAACATAACGATGGTCATGGTGGAGTAGACACGAGTAATATTGAAAAGTACCAAAGACTCAACCCACCGACTTTCAGCGGGGGCTCTGATCCACTGGTGGCTGAAGACTGGATAAAAGAAATTAAGAAGTTGTTTGATGTGATAGAGGTTACTCTTGAATAAAAGGTACAACTGCTCCTTTTATGTTGAGAGGTCCAGCAGAGAGGTGGTGGAGCCTAAAGAGGGGGGCCTTAATTCCCCCAGTGACTTGGGAAGTTTTCTTGAAGCTTTAAATGCGAAATACTTCCCAGACTTTATCAGACAACGAAAAGAGAATAAGTTTGCAAAACTCCGACAAGAAAAATTATCAGTAGCAGAATATGCCGATAAGTATATAAGTTTGGGACGATTTGCTCCAGATGTCATGATGAATGAGTTGAAGAAGGCTATGAGGTTTGAGAAGGGGTTAAGACCAGAGTTATATCATCAGGTAGCTATATTCGCTCTCCCTACCTACCATGCAGTGTTAGAAAAGACACAATTAGTAGAGACTTTGTAGAGAAAACAGATTGAGTGCGATAGAGGGTTTTCTGGATACAAGCGAATACCACCACAGTTCAACCAAATAGAAAAAAGACAGAGGACCGTACAAGACTTAACCCTAGGTCAATAAATACCCACGAAGAATATTGATTGTTCGCGTTGTGGCAAGAGTCATGGAGATCGCTCGTGTGCCGATGGTAATCATGGATGTTATCATTATGGTAATACCCAACACTTGGTGGGAGATTGTCCCTTGCCTAGGGAACCTAATAGACGGTTGGTGCAAGGTCGAGTAGTCGCATTGACAGCTCAGGATGTATAGGAAACCCCAGAAGTGATACAAAGTACATTTTATGTTTCAGGTTCTCCTGTTAGGGTTTTAATTGACCCTAGAGCTACATATTCATTCACTTCACACATGTTTGCATCTAGGTTAGAAGTAGAACCAATAGTGTTAGACTACATACTAATACCCATTAATGGGGCTCTATGTACTAATGTGATTTATACTGCATGTGGGGTAGAAGTAGTCAGGAGGAATTAGAAGTAAACCTAATATTACTAGACATTAGAGATTTTGATGTAATTTTATGTATGGATTAGTTCGCTTCACACCATATACACGTAGATTACTTTAGTAAAAAAGTAGTGTTTAAGATTCCACACGAAAAGCCTTTCACTATCTGTAAAAGTCCGGAACTTAAATGGAAATAAATTCATAAATTAAATGCGGAAGCGGTTAACAAAGTTAAAGTTTACATTCCTTACATAATAATTTTGAATGCTTAATAGAGTTACAAAAATATCAATTCTAAAAGACAAACGATAATTAAAGAAATAAAATGAAAAACGAATAACTAAGTATCATAGGACAACCTTCACTAGTACTTGAAGAGAGTCCGGATAGTGAACTACTCACAATCTTCTGGCTGATCGGGATCTAGATCTTAATTCTTTTTATCTAAAATAGTTAATAAAATAGTGAGTTGCGCTATCCCATTAAGAATATCACACTAATCATAGATACGAAAAACTGAATATTGATAAAAATCAGAAAAATAACTAGTGGAGCCATTGCTTTATTTAAATAGATTTAAATTTGAAGACGTTTGTTTAATACTTACCATAATGAGTTTTCCAAAAATAACCTATGAAGACCAATATTCATACCACTTTTCACTTTCACGCATAAGAAAACAATAAATAATAGCTTTCCTTTCTTACCTGCTTACTGGTATCCTTAGGGGTCCATTTTTCCTACCCGTGAACCCGATATCCAATTTAAATAATTAACTGGTTATCCCCATAACTCGTCCGGTAATGAGCGTTAAACATTCCATCGTCTCGATACCCCGTCCGGTATGAGAGTGAATCATATCTCCCAAACCTTTCTGTTAAGGGATTTCTCAGCCCCGATCGACTGAGGTAACGTTCACTGTAGGGCTCCCTATATACCAGGCCCATTCACCCTTTCTCCGGGTAGCCAGTAAGTGTTTCACATACAGATTTTCATCAACAAACAACCAACAAGTGCATAATAATATCTCATTGTATATTCACATATCAATCAAATGACATTCAAGCAAACAGTACGATTTTATACCTCAATGATTAAGAAACGTAATTGGAGCTTTTATTTTAAATCAATAAATCAGATAAAGATCACGATCAGACAATCAATAAATGAGAAAAATAATTTAAAAAATAATAATTTTAATCGTACGGTAGATCAATCAAGCAAGTAAGACAGTACAGAAAAATAAACGAAAAATCAAAAAAATTGTGAACTAACCAGTTTGGCCTCCACTAATAACCTATAATTATTTTTAGAATTTTCTAATTTTTTTATAAAAATACAAAATTATACATCATTAGGCCTCAATTTACTGTAACAGAGAATAGGGTGAGGGATTCTTACCTGGATCGGTGTTTCGAGATGTCAAGATGTCTACTACGCTTCCTAACGGGTACTAGATTTCCTAAATTTTTCATGTGAAATCCAAAATATCTTTCACATATCTTAAAATACCCCAAAAATCTAAAATCAGTGTCCAAAACTTATTTCGCCTAATTTTAGAGTTGCGGCACGATAACGCCGCTTTGCTGCAGCGCTGGCTCCACCGGCCACGGTGACAGTTCACCTCGCCCTAATTGGTTTTGGCCGTATCCCTGCAGAAAAATACATTAGGGGCCTCGGTTGGTCGAAAAATCACAAAAAATCAAACCTACTAGCGAGGGAAACCTCCGAGTACAGCGACTCCACTGGTTCTTCTTCTCGACTGAGGTTCTTTCTTAAACTAACTTGCACAAAAAAGACGATAAATACAATGATCGAAAAATTATGTGAAACAGAAATCAGAAAGGGGCTCATCAGAGGTATTTTTGGCCACGGCAGTTCCGCTGGGCTTTATCCGCAGTTTTCGGCTCACCCGTTGTCTCTCTTGCTCTGATTTGGCCACAGGGGTGCTTGGAATCGAATTCCGAGCGGGTATGAGAATTTTTACTTTTTTTAACGGCCGACGGTGGCTCCAGTGTGGCGGCGGTCGGCCTCCTTCTCCGGCTTCTGGTTCTTCTTCTCTGGCGAGGGCTAATGACTAGGTTCGGGTTCTCGTGTGATGCAAAGTATTTATACCCATCTAGCATTGATCTGGACCATCCATTACGATCGATCTCGTCCGTTCGATCGTACTTAAAGAAGAAACGAATCTGAACCGTTCATTACAATTGATCTCGACCATCCAATCACGCGTAAGGAAAAATGAATTCGAGTCGTCTGCGTGCACGGGATCGATCCTGGACTGTCCGATCGCAGGGAACGCGAATCGCCAGCATGGCACCGATATCAGCGTGCCTTGCCACGCAACGTGCTCCGCTTCACGAGGCTGCTGACTGAGCGATCCTATATGATCGAATTTTTTCTTTTTGCACTTTGACCCCCTGTTTCTAATTTTTCTTTCAAAAATACAATCGGAACTCAAATTTTCAATCCTTTTTTCTATAATGATTTTCAATATCGTCCACAATTTTTTTTCTCAAAATTTCAATTAAACAAATATAAACTAAATTAAATAATTTTTTAATAAAATAATTTAATAAAAAAAATATTTCAGGTCGTTTTTCGGGCCTGAGTATTACACTATCTCCATCGAAAGGAAATGGATCGCACTGTATTTAAAAAAAAAAAGAATTTATTAAATAAAGTTTGTTAGCTAAATGTAATAATAAACAGTTTGCTGATACTTCCGGTTGCATGAAGCATTAATAATATTATGATAGTGGTGTGGAGCATTTTTAATTGTATGTTGGACAGTAATGTTTTTACTAGTGTGTCTAGTAGGTCATAAGAGTGAAAGACCCACGCTGCAGGAGATACCAGTGGTACGAAATTTTCCTGATGTGTTTCCAGAGGACCTTTCAGGCTTACTATTGGACTGAGAGGTAGAGTTCACCATAAAGTTATAACCGGGAATACAACATATTTCAAAGGCATCATACCGAATGGCGAGGTCAAAATTATTGGAACTGAGTAAACAATTACAAGAATTGTTGGATAAAAAGTTCATAAGTGCAAGTGTGTCATCGTGGGAAGCGCCGATATTGTTTGTTAAAAAGAAAGATGGAACTATGCAAATGTGTATAGATTACCGGGACCTTAATCAAATAACCATCAAGAACAAGTATTCACCCCCTAGAATAGATAACCTCTTTGATTAGTTGCAGGGAGTCAGAGTATTTTTAAAATAGACTTACGATATGGGTATCATCAATTGAGGGTCCAAGCTGAGGATATAGCAAAGACGGCATTTCGCACCAGGTATGGACACTATGAATTTTTTGTTATACCTTTTGGACTAACGAATGCACCTACAATGTTCATAAACCTGATGAATTGAGTGTTCAGGCCTTTGTTGGACCATTATGTGATCGTGTTTATAGATGATATTTTAATATACTCTAGGGACTCAGCAAAACATGCTCAAAACCCATTAAGGGCATCGGAGATTCTTCAGAAGGCCAAGTTGTATGTAAAATTCAATAAGTGTGAGTTCTGGCTAGAACATATATCATTTCTGAGTCATATTATATCTGAAGATAGAGTATCTATGGACCCTGCAAAGGTAGAAGCAGTGGTAAAGTAGGAAAGGCCGAAGACTATAACAGAGGTCGGGAGTTTTTTGGGTTTGGATGGATACTATCGCAGGTTTGTTAAGGGTTTATCGAGTATTGCAATTCCACTGACTTAGTTAACTAAGAAGAACATAAAATTTTAGTGGAATGAGAGTTGTGAAGCTAGCTTCAATGAACTTAAGCAAAAACTCACTACAGGGCTGGTATTGACTATTTTGACAGGTGAGGGGGGTTATGCAGTGTATAGTGATGCATCACGGGTGGAGCTGGATTGTATACTAATGTAACAAGGAAAAGTGATTGCATATAGGTCAAGGCAGTTGAAAATACATGAGAAGAATCACTCAACACATGATTTGGAGTTAGCTGCTATGATTTATGCACTGAAATTATGGTGGCATTATTTGTATGGAGAGACATTTGAGATATATATCGATCACAAGAATTTACAGTATTTGTTCACATAGAGAAAGCTGAATATGCGGCAAAAATGATGGATGGATTTGTTGAAAGACTTTGACTATAAAATTTGATACCATCTAAGAAAAGAGAATGTGGTGGTCGATGCCCTCAGTAGAAAGAGTACAGAGATAGTGACACATCTAATGGTGTCCAAATGGGACCTAAGTGAGGTTATGTAGCAGATAGAGATTCGGCAACAGTGTAGAGGAAAGTATGTTGTTAGTTTGAGGGCTCAGCCGACTTTGATTCAGAGGATTAAAGCAGGCCGGTTGAAGGATATCGAGCTACAGATAATAAGAGAAAGGATCGAATAAGGAGTATAAATAGAGTATAATATACATAGTGGTGGGATACTTAGGCTTGGGATTCAGATGTGTGTTCTGGATAATACGGAGTTACGAAAAGAGATCCTTAGAGAAGCTTATAATACCATATTTGTTATACACTTGGGGAGTACCAAGATGTACAAAGACTTACAGAAGTATTACTGGTGGAAGGGAATGAAACGAGATGTTGCAAAGTTAGTGTCAAGGTGTTTGGCGTGCCAACAAGTGAAAGTAAAACATCAAAAGTCTGGGGGTTTATTACAACCGTTGCCTATACCAGAGTGGAAATGGAAACACATTTCTATGGATTTTGTGACTGGGTTGTCGAGAACTCGTACAAATCATGACAGTATTTGGGTAATGGATGATCGCCTAACCAAGTTTTCACACTTCTTACCGATGAAGGTGTCAAACTAAGTTGATCAATTGACTATATTATACATTAAAGAAATAGTCCGGTTACATGAAACTCCAATTTTAATTGTGTCGGATAGAGACCCCAGATTTACTTCTAGATTTTGGATGAGTCTATAGTAAGTGATAGATACTCACTTAAATTTTAGTACGACTTTCCACCTATAAACAGACAGATAAACAAAGAGAACCATACAAGTACTAGAGATATGTTGAGAGCGTGTATCATTAAGGTTAGGAGAAGTTAGGAAGAAATGCTACCTCTCATAGAATTTACATACAACAATAGTTATCATGTTAGTATAAGAATGACTCCTTATGAGACCCTTTATGGCAGACCATGCAGGTCACCCGTTTGTTGGTATAAGGGTGGGGAGAGGCAGCTAGTGGGCCCAGATTGGTAAAAGAGACTACTAAAAAGGTGATAGTGATACGACAGAACTTACGAACAGCTCAGAGTAGGTAAAAAGTGTATGCAGACAACCGAATGAAAGACTTGACCTTTGAGGTAGGAGATCATGTAATCCTGAAGGTATCTTTAGTGAAGGTTTATTAAGATTTGAGAAAAAGGAAAAATTGAGTCTCAGGTTTATAGGCCCTTTTGAGATTCTTGAAAGAGTGGGGACAATGGTTTATAGAATAACATTTCATCCGAGGTATGCCGAGATTCATAATGTATTCCATGTATCGATGCTGCAGAAGTATCAACCCAACCGGACACATATTATACTAGTTGAGTCACTTCCGTTGGAGAGGGATTTGATCTATGAAGAAAAATCAGTCAATATCCTAGAAAGACAAGAAAGAAAATTGAGAAGTCAAGTAATACCTATGGTGAAAGTGTTGTGGCAACATCACAATAATGAAAAGGCAACATGGGAACAGGAGGATGAAATGAGGACCTATCCGTAATTATTCCAAGTCATATGTCGAAATTTGAGGGTCCAAATTTCTTTTTAAGATGGGAGTATTGTAATAGCTTAGTAGAGTCAAATAAATGAGTGGTGGGGATTAAAGGGTTAGGAATAGATGGGTAGGATTTGATGGGGAGGAGGATATATAAAAGAGAAAAAAAAAAGAAACAGAAAGAGGAAAGAAGAGAGGGAGTTAGTCGATAAGGAGGAAGGAGAGGGAAGAGGGGAAAGTGAGATTAGTAATAGCAAGTCAAAGAAACGTACCGGTGGAGAGAATTTTATTAAGCTATGAGGAGCTAGAAGCTAGAGGTAAGATAAATTCATATACTCAGATATTATTACGGTGATATAGAGATTAAATTTCTGTGTAGATTATTGATATGGAGGAATTCCGAACAGGAGGAGGAAAGGAGGTGTGAATTGGATTTGTGAGCTGAGTGTAAGAGAGGGAGAGGGAAGACAATCGGCCGAAATGGAGTTAGGTCAAGGCATGGTGAGGTTTGGGAGCGATTTTGCTAGCGATGTGTCGATAATCGGGACTGGAGAAGATGAGAACTACAAGCAATGGTAGAGTAGAAAGTGGTGTCGGCATAAGTATTTATTCAATATCAAGTACGTGGTATATATACTGTGAGTAGTGTGGCATGTGTGTTGTTGTTGTGCGGGTGTGATCAGGGAAGATCGGTATGTTGTGGCCACAGGAAGGTCGTGTGTGCGTGAGGAGCAATATACTGCCAATGTGCGTGGCCGGGAACGGTCGATGTGTGCGTGAGTGGCAGTATACTATCAATGTACGTGGTTGGGAATGGTCGGTGTGTGTGTGTGCGGTAGTATATAATCGGCATGATTATGGCCAAAGGAGGGCTTGATGTGTGTGTGTGTGTGGTTGTATATTACTGTTGGGGTGTGTGTGTGGCCAAGGAAAGGTTGGGGTGTGTGGCTAAGTGAAGCCGATGGTGGAGTGGTGGAAATAGAGTGCGTGTGTGACTAACCAAGGCGGAGAAGGGAGTGTGTGTGCGGTCAAAAGGTCGAGGTGCGTGTGTGACCAGATTGAGGCTGATGAGTGGCTTGTATGGCTGAACTAAGATATAGTGTTTGGTGTTTAAAGGTAAATTAGGAATAGAGTAGGGTGAAAGAATAAGAGGGTGTGGGGAGAGAAATACGAGGATGGGGAGTGGAGTAATACTAGAGTAGATGTTCGAATGTATTTTCATATCATATTTAAGTTTTGAATTTATTTTACTGAGTTAAATTGTGCTCATTATATGTTATTTGCAGATCTAGTAAGACTGGAGGGGAACCCAAAGTCTCAACTTGGGAGATCCCACCTAGAAAAAATCAGAAATTAGATAGATAAATGTGTAATAGATTGTACAAGACGTCTATCCATTTAATACTCACGCAGTGACCGAGAACATTTCATGAGTTTTTTGTTGATTTTTCTTATTATAGCAGAATTGAAATCTAAATGATAAATATATTGTTCACTAATCTTAATAATTTTAAATACATAGAATATAATTGATTTGAAGGACTTCATTGGTGATTTGTTTGAATACGAGGTGTGTGTCACAGGACATCTTGAATGTCACATTCGAACTATATTTTTAACAAATATCTACATAAGTTAATATAATTTACAATTTTATATTATTCAAACTTTAACAATTTATTTGTTAAAAAATAATATTAATTTTCTATTCCATCAAAAGATGTAACTTAAAGTTTTTATAAACTCTTATGAAATAAAATGAAAAAATCAAACTTTGAAAAAATCATACATGCATAGCTTATATATGATTATTTTTAAATAAATATTTATAAATTAAACATATAAGTTCACCTTTAATATTCCCACGTAAAAGATACATACATAGCCTCTACATATATATATATATATATGTCTAACGTATACATGAATATGCTTTGGCCATGCATGTATTTTCTTTAACCACGATCAACATCCATGAACCAACCCACCAAACTTCAAACAAATTATTGAATCTTAGACAGTAACAAACAACAAAACCAATTGATGAAATGAAAAAGAAAAACAGATCGATCTCTGCTTCTTCTATCGTGATATATATATATATGTTATAAAATCTATATATGCATAATTTCTTGAAAGATTTTCATGGCGGGAGCCGGCAAACCCAGAAGAACATTAATGCTCCTTCTCTCTTTCCCGTGAGACAGAAACAAGATCACCTCCTTCTCCGGCAACGCCACCGGACCTGACAGAACCGGCTGACCCCACCCAAAATCCGTCGTGTGAAACTCCAGTCTCGACCACGTCGTGATCACCAAACTCGACGCCAGCGACGGCCTTGCTCTCGTCACCTCAAAGTAATCAATGGCGGATCTCATGTACCCATCCGCAACCATCTTGATCGCTTCCTGAACACGTCCGACGGCGAACGATAATGGCTTCTCGAGGAGCTCGCCGGCTTGGCAAATGGAGCTCGTCAAGATAATTCCGTTTCCGAAGTAGCCGTTGGGGAGTGGAGGATTGAACTTGGACCGCGCATCGACGGCGAAAAGGAGCTTGGTTTGTTGGTCATGGCGGATTTTAAGCGCTTTGGTTCGAGCTTTCCAGACGAATGCTGAGAGGGTTTGGAAGGTGGTGCAGTTGTCGAGAGCTCCGTCTTCCATGGCGGTCGCCTTGAGTTTTTTGAGCTTGTCTGGGTCGAAACAGAAGGAGCTGTAGACCATAGATTGGTGGTTGTAGATGTCGTCGCCGGCGCCGGCGCCGGGGGAAGAGTTGTCGTGAATCTCGGCGAATTCTTGGTGGAGGTGGTGGATTTGCGGCGGGTTTCGGGATATGAGAATGGTTCGGTCGGAGAATGGAGGGACTGAAAGTGGTAATCCTCTGGCTGTTTCACCCCATGAGTTGACGAACTCCATTGCTGCGATTCCATCGAACATGCAGTGGTTCATGCATAATCCCAGAACAAAGCCTCCACACTTGAATTTGGTGACCTGAAATGTATGTATATCTATACATATAACTATGCATATATTATATAATACACAATATACGACTAGTTTGAGAAAAATTTAAAACACTCAAGATAATGCCTCGTTGAAAACGGGAAGAAGAAGATGAGATACTAATTAAGTTTTAATTTTGTGATTGTTGGGAAAAATTTTAAGAGATAAACTAATTCAATGTAATGTTTTGTTAAAAATGTGAGGAATAAGAAATAATTTATGGCTGTGCAAAAAAATTTTATATATATAACTAAAATAATTTTAAAATTCTAAATAAATTAATAATAATTAATTTTAATTCATGAATTATAATTTTTTGAAAAAATTAAAAAATATATATTTATAATCTTCTTAAATTTATAAATTAATATTTTTAAGTGTTTAG